>NC_079147.1:307465515-309865515 GCF_945859685.1 Eupeodes corollae | reverse complement strand
TAGAATTCTACTGTGGTTTGGTGGGTGCCGGTTATAATGTCAATACTACGAATTTGAAAATTAAAACTTCGAAGGTTACCTCAATTACATACCTGAGCATCTCCTTTCTATTTCGAGTATCGATTCGTTTGCGTTGACACAACATACCGAAACCACAGCCAACTTAGCTCTCAA
Organism: Eupeodes corollae; assembly: GCF_945859685.1. Taxonomy (NCBI): domain Eukaryota; kingdom Metazoa; phylum Arthropoda; class Insecta; order Diptera; family Syrphidae; genus Eupeodes; species Eupeodes corollae. The sequence goes on along the minus strand of NC_079147.1, from coordinate 309,865,341 downwards.
CTAATCTTTCAGAAAGTGGGAGCGATGTAAATTTCTGGTCGCTGTCGCTGTCGATTTCCATTTACTCAAAAGAAAAAACTTTAAAAAAACAATTTCCTCTAAGAAATGTATCTCTCTGCAGATTACTAACAGAAAAGAAAATCGACGAACACACAACTAAAGTCCCACTTGCATCACACAAATGTCCACTCTGTGAGACGGGCCCAACCAACAAACAACTAAAAAATGATTTCCTCACCTGCTGGTAAGTAAAGTAGCCAGTCAAAAGGTGGGGGTCCACTTCCACTTCTAACTTTGTAGCCATAGCCATTGTCCACGAGCTGGCCTTGGCTACCTAACTACTGGTGGTTTCAAATAAAGGTATTGTGTCTTTTGCAGATCCCACCGCCGTTGCTGGTCCAATGGGCATCGCCGCTGAGAAGAACAAGCAATGGCAGCGCGAGCTGCTGATGGAGAAAATCCGATCGCACTCGTCCCAGCACAAAACTTTCCAGGAGCTCTCCAAGTCCATGAGACTGTCGATGTTGGAAAAGCGATACGCACTCGACGCTGTCGAGAAGTCCAATCTGCAGAAATGCCTCGACAGTATGCAGCACTGCATAAAAGTCACTTCTCGCCAGGGACTGGTCGAACGCCTGGAGTCGCTCTCCCGCCAGCTGGGTCTCAAATTCATGGAAGACAAGTCGGGCTTGTTTATTTCCACAGACATGTTCTACCTGGAGATAATTCTCGATGCCAATGGTAGCCTCACGGACGTGAAAGTCCATCACGAATGCAAAATAGAGCAACAGTCGTGCAGCGAACTCGTCAACTGTCTGAATCGCGGTGACTTCGCTGACTTCACCGTCCAGTTAGATGGGTTAACGTCCATCTATCAGCTCAATGCAGAGCCCAAGGTCAAGACAAAAGCGTTTGTCGCGCTGCAAGCAATGGAAACGGATCTGTACAGCCTCTACCAGGCCCACAACTTCTCTAACGACGCCAAGGAGATTCTGGCCGAGTCGTCGGTGGGCATCGCCTTGAAGAGACGTGGCGGCCACCCAATGCGCTTGACCTACTTTGTCTCCCCCTATGACTTAATCAACCTCGAGATGAAATCCATTGTCCCCCTCACAGTCGACCTTGTAACGAGTAAAAACTTGGGTATGAGTGTGACTGTGAATCTGGAGGCGTCGTCGGCCAACAAACTGCAAATTTTGCCAACGGTTTCATTTACAAAGGAAGGAATGGAAGATGTGCCTGTCTATTCGCCTCTGACTCCCCAGAATTCCACACTTCTGCCTGCGACTTTTGTCTTGCGCTTAAACACACCACTGCCCGTGTGTCAGACCCTTCTGCGCACCATCATGCCCGCTCAGACCACTGAACCTGGTGTGGCTGCTGTTCCCGGAGAAGGAGGTACTAAGCCTCTGGTGGCATCATCGATCATGAAGCTCGTCATACAAACTGCCTCCGAAAACCAAATCCAGAATTCTTCGAGAGGTTTGTTTGTCTGTCTACCCGATCAGACACATTGCTATTTCTTTACAGAAAATAAACTAATGAAGGTAGGTTTTGGTTGAGGATTGTTTTATGGGCTTAAGAGCGTGTGCTTCATGTTTGCTTATTTCTTTTCAGGCATCTATTGTTTCCAGTGTGCCATTTACAGAACCCTCTCAAGTGCCCAAGATCCTAGCCGTTCTCAAGAAACATGCGCTCTTCTATACTCTGCTGTCGAGCTGTGTCCGGCCTCAGACTAAGTTGGGAGGTAAGAACTCATTAAAAGACTATAAAAATTAATTTGAATAACTTATATGTTCTTCGCTCAGAAACCATACCTAAGTCATCCGCCTTATGCCTGTTTTAGTGTAGATAATGTTTTTAAAGGGATTTTTCCAGATTACTCAAAAACTGTGACTGTTGAATTTTAAGCATTACCATTTGAAAACAAAAAAATTAAGATTCAAAACAAATGAATAAATTATGTTAATTAAATTGAGGTTGAAATTTCGTGGCCGTTTTTCGAACACCTTGAGTCCAAAGTTCGTTTGGCTACACAAAATAGGACACGTACATTTTATTTTTACTTAACCAAAACCTGACCAAAAATTCAATTCATAACAATTTTATCTTTAAACACTTTTTTAATAGTTTCGCTGTAGAAAGTGGAAACACGAAGAAGTACGTCAATTCTTTCAAATGTAATGGAAATGTTGACCAATTTTCAGCTTAAGCAATATCTTGAAGAACAAATTGTGGAATAAATCTTTACATCGTTTTGAAAAAGTAAGATCATTGCTATAGATATTTCGCAAATGCATGGAATTTGCATCAATAAATCTGTTGTTCGCTGGCTTATAAATTGACTATAATACAAGTTATATTGGTTGTGCCCAAAGGTTCCGTTTTATCTTCGCACTCTTTTTTATATGTAAATAATTATTTGTTACAAACGCCTAAACCACTAAATTGTTTGGCTAACGATAATACCCTTAGCTTTTCTTATTCGTGGTATGGCTACAATTTATAAAATCTTTTCTCATATTTAGACATGTGCCCCAATAATTCACCTAAGTCACTTGGATAGAATTTAAACGAGAACTCTAAAAATGATAGCCGTTCGTAATTAAAACGTTTGCAACTCCAAATTTGTATTTATCGCACTTTTTAAAGACAATGCGAAATAGCCCTTAAACAATTTAACCGAAATACTTCTTATTCCAGCCCAATTTCAAAGGACCTGTGAATTACTCAGGCTCAATATTTCCTTTCGAAACTATCGTCGGTAATTTCTAATCCTATCATCCTTTCCTAATTTCTCCCACTGTTTTATCATTATAAGCACATTTTTCTTAATCTTACTGAAACATTATTATCACATCCAAAGGAACCTAAAAGTCGAATTGTAGGTTAGGCAAAATTTAAATAAGTTAAAGTTATTAAAAAGAACAGGCTTACTCGAAGTTTAAACTATTGGCGATATGAATAAAATTGAGATCCTATTAAAGAAAAGGTCACCAACCAATTTTGAGGAGCTGTTGAATAACTAAAAACCTTCTTGCATTTCTGGATACTTAAAGTTCTTCAATTGATGTAAAAATAAAAAAAAGTGTTTGCCTCTTCGGAAATGGCCTTCACTTTTAGAACCATTTACTGTTTTTGTTCAATCAACGTCAAATTATTTTCTTGCCAACGCATTTGTTGTTAATTCAGGAGGGACCAAAAACACCCTGACAATTTTCCTGTAAGCATTCTAAAATGTTCTCATCCTACCTTAGAAAGTTTCAAGCCTCTACGCCATAAATAAGAGGGTGACTTTAATTAAATTAAATTCGGAGCAAAATCTTCAAGGTTTGAACTAAAAATAAAATTTAACACATCAAAACTTGAGCTTTGTGGTGTAACAAGCGGGAATATTACGGTTAACTCTTGAAACAATTCTTCTCCATTTAAATCTTTAAAACTACCTAATGTTCAAACATTCTGCAAATTAAGGCATGAAGCACGTACATTTTTATTTTTTAAACATTCGCTTATGTTGCTTAAAAATGAAAAAATGATAATATACCTATCAAGATGTTCAAACCTTTCTGTAATTGGTTCAATAGCTTGATCAAGTATTTTTGAAAAAAACTACTTCTACTTTAAATCTTTGTATCGGGTCTGATATAGTTTCAGGAAATTCATCAGCATAAATTCTTTTTCTCCGTTAAAATCGCAATGATGAAGCTTCAGGAAACATATTTAGTATTTCTAGGGAACTAGCAATAAAACATCAAACAAAATTTGCAGACAGCAATTTGTAAAATCAAAAATTTTATTTCCTAACGCAATGTTTTTTGCCTCTTGATTTCCTATTTCTATAAGGGCTTCAAGTGTCTCTTCTAAATTTGTTTTTAAATGCCTCAATGCTTCTAACCTGCTCTGATAAAGGGGTTTTAAATTAAGACTTGGAATTTTTTTCTCATAAATATCCCACTTTAACAACAACTTTAAAAAAATTATACAAACATTGAATTTATCGATACATTTAAATGCATATAATGTTCACCGAGCAGCATCTTTAACCACTAAATTTAAGGAATGCTAGCAACATGGAACGAAAAATGCACTTGGTTCCAGGGTTCGAATTCGATTCTGAACACCCGCTTCTTTTCCTTTCATATTCGAACCATTGTCATAACTTTGGCTTCGTCAGTTATTTATTTAAAATTCGATATAATTCAAGAGTGTCAAAAATCAACTGAGTCAGTCATATTCCGGTTTTGACTTATCACAATATACGTCACTTCTATTAACAACTGATAGCTATTTATTTAATATTAATTAACCAACAAAGGAAAAAAACAATTGAAACAATCTGCATTCTGCACCAGGCAAATAATAGTACATATTTGTTTGCGCAAGATCAGATTACATTTTCCTGCTTCTGGTAATGCGCCTCCAGAATTTTGAGCCCTGTGCATTTGCACATCTTGTACCTATGCCCGGCCCCGGTCGTCGTTATTCAATGTCCTTCATTGACCAATGCTTAAGAAACCGCTAGTGACATCACGATTTGATCTTCCAATTATTTCTATATCATCAGTAGACGGACTTTTAAATATATATAATATCTACGAGTGAGTTTGTTTCAAGAACGATATCAAAGAAGTTGCATGATAGGGCTTCGCCTTGTCTAAAACCTTTTTTTACATCAAATGAATCAGTAAATTCTCCATCTTCATTCTTCACAAATGGACAAGTTTGACAAGAATACCAAAAATAAGCATTGCTTTGTAAAGTTCTTATCTGTAGATTCTGTAATACGCTGCATTGAAATCGATGAAGAGGAGGTGCGTATCGGTTTGAAGTTCATGGGGTGAAATCGGCTAAGGTTGACTATAATTTTTTTTGATAATCAATTGACTATAATTTTCATTCCGTCTGTGTAAGATTATTCAACTCAATTCAACTCGATTGAACAATATCAGATTCAAATTGTCAAAATTCATTGTTGCCGATTCCACCCCTGAGTTTTGTCCTAGACCTGATGTTATGTGAATATTTGGTTTATGTTTGACTTTGTCGTTGCTTGAAGCCACACTGACATGGCTTTAGGCTTACTTCAGGATAAACGAGTTCTTTTTTGAGTCAATTTGAATGTCTAGAAAGCAAAGAACAAAATATCACGGTTACGTATTGAAAACTTTAGACTGCAACATCATTTCCAGCTTCTTCAGGGGATTTATTTAGTATTTTATATTAAAAAAAACAACATGATTAAAAGTTGCACAAAAAGTGCGAAAAGTTTAACTATGGACAACACTAGTATCACCGTATTTATAGTGTATAGTGTGGCCATACCTTAGTTGTCAAATACGGTGATACTAGTGTTTTCCACAAAAAAAAATTCTCAAAAAATGTTCATTCTTAGAACTATTTGATAAATTATCAGCTCGAGAATTATCTTGAAGAACGGAAGCTTCTTAATGACCGACAGTATGGCTTTCGTAGCAATAGGTTCACTGGTGATGGTTCATCTCACCGAACAGTGGAGCAAATCTTTACATCGCTTGGGAGAAAGTAAGATTATTGCACTTGATATTTCAAAAGCATTTGATAGAGTTTGGCATCTGGCTCTCTTATCGTGCTTTCGGTTTTCTAAAATCCCTGCTTTATTGGATTAGTAATTACCTTTTGGATCGTTCAATACAAGTAGTATTGGATAGATTTAAGTAAATACATTAATCCTGGTGTGCCCTAGGGCTTTGTTCTATCTCCAACACTCTTTATCATTTTTATTAATGATCTCCTGTCTGCAACTTCTAATCCAATAACATTGTTTCGCTGACGTTTTTAGAGTCATATCCTTCTTCTTCGGTTGTGGAACTACAGCGACAAAATATGATAAGCTCATTAAATTCCGACCTAAACATCATTGTACGATGGCGAATAAAAAACCGCGTGGAATTTATCTCGATATTCTCGGTATGTGTGCAACTTACTTAACCCTATTGGATAGTATTGAATGTAGACCATTTATATTGATAGGTGATAATATCATCAAAAGTTCATTTACTTCGCTTGAACACTGTCGTAAGGTTTCTTGTCTGACCCTTTTTTCCGTTATTTTAACAATTTATGCTGTAGTGAAATAGCCAGCTGCTTTCCTCGCCTTAAACAAGTCAACCGTAATACTCGCGCATGTAGGAATGCTTATCAAAATTACCCTCGAGTCCAACTTCGGCCGTACTGTCAAATACAGAGATTCGTTGTTTAGCCGTACTACACAAATGTGGAATGTCTTACCACAATCTGCCTTTCCTAGTCATTGCAATATTCAAGAATTCAAAACCTTTGTGTACTGGCATTTCCTTTCAAACCCTCTCCCCTCTTCCTGTGTCTGCATATTAAGGGTATCCCCTTGAGTGTATGCTTATTATAAAAAAGGAAGGGATGGTAACAAGGCTTGCCACTTAATCAATTAGCGTTGGAGCTTGCCGTTTTGAAACCATTAACTCGATTGACTTATGAACAAGAAAAATAGAATATGACAGGTTGATAGACCGACCTCTTAAGCGGATCATCACTAGAGCCATTTCATAAGTTTATTATATTTTAGAGGTTTACTTGGACATTGTAATAAAATCTTAGGTGGTACTTACTTACTTAGGAAAATTGCAGCTTAGTAGTGATTTCGTCATTCTTAGGAGTGATGACTATCGATAAAAAAAATCGAATACTAAAAGCTTATTATACGTTGAAATATGAATACGACTTTAGTTTAATATGAGAATATGTTTTTTCTTTTTTTTTACAGACATCGAATCGACAACTATTCTCGAGGTTAATGCGATTTCATTTAATCAAATTTCCGTGGCCCTCGAGCATCCGTATGAGGAGTCCATGGCCACAGTCGAATTTAATTTAAACGACTCTGGCTTGGTAACATGTGAGATCTATTCGCTGTCCAACAACTATGAATCCTTAGCTGCGAACTTAACCCTAATCGTTCAGCAGAGTCTGTCGATACCCATAACTATAAGAAGCCTACTTAAGTATTGGAATCAGGAGCGTATGAAGTGTTTTCAGCGCGGTAACGGCGGAGACTATGGAAATTTTAGCCTACCTCAGGGTCCAATCGACCCCGGAGGTAGAGGAGGTGACTTTCGTGATATAAAAGGTCCCAAACCTGGAGTCACTGACCGTGGGGGATCGAATTTCGGTGGAGGAAACAATCGACCGTTCTTTCATACCACCGGACTAACAGCTACCGGAGCTGAGGGGTTTCCTGAACTGAGTTCATCGGTCGGCCCTGTGGCTGGGGGAGCGAACAACCTGATGAAATCACAATTCAATTCCGAAGTAAAGCAAGAGGATTTTTGTAAAAGCCCAAAGAGTAACCATACATTGCAGTCTGATATAAGCAGCAACGACTCCAGCTCTTTGGGCCAATTGTCAGCAGGAGCACAAAAAAGTGGCGGCAACTCCCACGGGATTGCGGCTAAAGTAGCTACCGCTGTTGCATCCGGAGTCGCTGTATCAACATCATCCACCAATGCCACCGCAACATCGACGGCGTCGGCGCTTTTAAAGAGCGAAGAGCGAAGCGCTGATATTGCTGGGAAGTACCAGAAAATATGGAAGGACAAAACCAACACCGTAAAGAATACCGTCAGCATAACACCCATTTCGAGTTCCTTGGAGTCGGTAGTTCATCCATCACAAGGGAATCTAGAGAAAAGGCCTGGAATCGAGATTATCCCCCTCACAGCGCCACAATCACAGAATTCAATGGCATCTACGATAACGATTACTCCAATCAATTCCACAGCATCTGCCTCAACCCCGACTATTCCTACGGTTTCAGTAACGGGAGTGAAGGGCACCGAAAAGAAAAGTTCCAGTTCTGGGAAGCGTTCAGCAGAAGACAGAGACAGCAAGAGTGAAAAGAAGCGGAAGAAAAAGCGCGAAGATTCCCCCATGGGTCCACCAGAAAAGCTGTATTCTCGTCAGAACTCGCCAGGATCCGATCCCATATCGAGAAAATACTCCCCACAGACAACCGCTTCCATGGCTCTGCCAGGCACGAAGCCTTCTCCAAAACACTCTCCAGTGTACACAAGTCCAAAACACGCATCGTCCAGTCCCAAGAGTCCTTTTGGCACATTGTCTCCCAAGCACGGGAGCTCGGGGAAACCCAGTATGTCCACTCTGAAGAACGCCACAAGTCCTAAGAGTGAAAAATCTACACTCGCACTGCCTACACGACCCCTGTCTTCGCCTGGGTTGTCGTCTTCAAAAAACCGCGATAAGGACGGCAAGGAAAGACTGCTTAGTGTGCCCAACCAAAACTCGAAAACTCCAACAAGCCCGAAAGTGAAGTCGGCAACGATAAAACTCAAACCCCTGGACGTTGGAAACCATTTGGGATTCTCAGGTTCGCCGGATGAAACTGACAAAGGTCGTAAGAGCTCATTGAATGCAGTGATAGATAAGCTCAAATCCTCCCAGAATTCTTCCGACGGGATCGATAAGTTGAGTAACTCCGGAATGTCAAGTGATTTAACTCCGGTCACCCCAGGCACTCCCGGTTCGGAGTACATGGTCAAGCCGGGCCAAGACGGCATAAAGATCACAATCAATAAGACAAAATCGAAGGACAGTGGTGGTGGAGGCGCCACTTTCAATCGTTCAAAGACAGTTAACAGCAAACCCGTGGAAACAGGGAATAATTCTCCCAAGAAGCACACCGGCCTGAAACCGGGAGTAAATAGCGGACCAGCCTCCAAAAAGTCTTCCTCAACACTTCCATTTCCTGCCGCCCCACCATTGCCTTCGAACAAATCGTCGTCCGGTAGCAGCATGCAAAGCACAAAGCACAACTTTCAAAAGTCCAACTCATCGGGGAACCTTTCCACGAAGCTCTCCACCGGTTCCACGGGTGGAAGTTCTCTGACCAAATCACACAGTACAAACTCTTTTCATTCGGATTCCTTTCGCAAATCAGCTTCTTCCTCGTCGTCTTCCTCCTCGAGCAACAACAAGTCGAGGTCAACTTCGAGTTTCATTGAGAAGGTTACACCTCGACCAGATCCCACGGACATGATGAAGATTCTGCAATTTGCGTCCCCCAACATGGCTGCAATGGAGGGATTCATGAAGACTTTCAACTCGAAGTTCCAAATCCCGAAATTGTCAGCTAGAAATTCGAACTCACAAGCTCACGATGGGGACAAGCCACGGCCTATTTCAGCACCCACCACGCCTGCCACATCCTTCACGCCATCTCCAACGCCAAGCAGTTCCGAGAGCAGCGGCAACAGCAACGATTCCAACAAGAACTTGACGAAAATTTCCGGTCCCGCACAACCGAACAAAGGTCAGCAACAAGATTTCTTTAATCTCTCTTGTCATACAGGTGTTTCCAACACCGCCGCACCTTTGTCGTCCTCGTCCTCCTCCAGCTCGTCCTTGTCCTCGTCAATAACTCCATCCTCTGTTCCACCCGCTCATTTCAATTCATATCGCGGTCCACTCATAGATACAAACAGTCATGCGAGTGATCTCACCATGCGTCCGCCCCTAAAACCAACCATGACGACGGAAGACTCGTCCTCGTCGACTTCGTCGTCGTCGTTGTCCACTCTGAAAAATGATATCAAACTGATGCCACCAGTGGCAGTGGTGCACGCCCAACCGCCACCAGTTCAAATTTCCAACAAACTTCCCTTCCATCAACATCCAACCTCACCCTCAGTGTCGGTACACATTCTAAAGTCTCCTGTCCCATCGCCACTGGTGGTGATGCCATCGCCCCATTCCAACTCCCCCTGCATCACCGACGAGGAACTAATGGACGATACCCTGGTTGGTGTGGGAAGCAAATGACAAACACTTTTCATGGTAAGAAGTTATTGTTCGGGTTCAGGTTCGATATGGGTTTGAGATTTGGGATTGAGATTCGATTTGGTTTGGGGTTTGGGGTTTTCATCTTCCCATCATCATCATCTTGTCGTTGTTGTTGTTGTTTTCGTCCTCCTTTGTTTGTTATATTTGTTGATTTTCTGCTCGAAACTCGACGACGCATGAGATTTTGCAAAATTCTAGGAACTTACTAATCTTCCAGCAAACACTGTCGGAGTCGGTGAAAAATTCCCCAAAAGGCTGACACAGCAGCAAAATGATTTGGAACTGTTTCTCGTTGGGCGTTCATGTTAAGCAGACTCTTTCCAGCCTGAGTTAACATTGATTGTGAGATGTGCTGAAGTGCTGTGCTATGCTGTGACTATGCTAACCACTGAAATGGGTGTTCACTGAGAATCAGAAGGCGGAAATCGTATTTCCTTTATTCAGCACAAACTAAACTTCAGATGATGATATCCAGTTTTCTATTCCGAGTTCATCCAAGTTGTTCATTGCAGTGAACGCGCTTTGGAACCTTGGATGATCTTGCTATAAAAAACTGGACCTAACATAAATTATATAAAAGAAAAATGTCTTAATTAAGTACAAACAAATTAAAAAGAAAACAAACAAATGTAGAAAGATGATGAGAAAGCTTAATTTAAATAAAATTAAATTTTTTGACAAAATAAATAGAAATTAAGTTGGATGATTGATGCCTTAAGAAAAAAGATATTTTTATTTTTAACTTATGTAAGTTTATACGATTAACTTCAATAATTATTATTCCTGTGTCGAAAATTATTGATTCTTTTGTAGTTTAAGAGTTTTTCGGGATTCGAAATATTTTGGTAAACGAAAAGTTTAGTTTTTGTATTAAAATAAAATATTTTAAGTTGTATTTTTTTTATTATTATGATCAATTTTATAAAGAAACCCAAATTAATTTGCATTCTTGACATAACATAAATATTTTATATAAATGTATTCTTTTTTGTTTAAATAATAAGTAATGAGAAAAAGCATAAATAGCATGAGAGACAGTTGGGGGCAATAGTGTGAAATAATAAAGCAAAAGCAAAACAATTTGTAAATATTTATACAAAACAAATAAATAAATAAAATTAAAAAAAAGAAGATATTTCATGTTTGGGAAAATAAAAATATTTAAATAAAAAATTATTTATTATGTAAAATTTGAAAATAAGCGTGGTTTTGATTTAAATAATTTTTTTTTTTTAATTTGAGTACAATTAAAAAAACGTCCTTACTTGCAGCCATACGAGAAGAGTAAGAGGGCAGAGCTGAAAAGATATGAGGTACAATCCATATTTATGTCAAAAAAAAAGGACCACTTTCGTCTCTGAACACCGAGTGCATGTGTAGTCCGTTATTAGAAAATAGCGTATTAGTGCTGCAAGAAAATCAGCGGTAATTTACGAACATACATTGGAAAATCCAGACGAACAACATTAGGTTCATTTTAACCAAGTCTAGCGCACGAAACCCACTACAGCCCATTGAAATAAACCGTACAAAAAATTTAATCGGGACCCGCTTTTCAACGTTAGTTTCTAAGCCATCTCTCCAGAGTAAGCAAGGTCTGCCATGCTGTCGCCTACCATATAATATACTTTAAAAGGCTTTCCGGGCTGGTTCCTCTTTGCTCGTGTGAGCATGGTGTCTAACCCGCTACGGAGTCTAACTTTTGTAACGATATCTGATTTGGGGTAGATTGCATATAGTGGAATCGCGTAAGGTGATAGTTGATTGTCACCGTTTTAATAGTCAGTTTTGATCATCAACTTTTTTTGTTCTGTGGAAATTGATCGCTAAATCTTTACTATTTGCAGCACTTATCCAAGTTTGGGAAACTTCGTATAAATTGCAACACGCAAAAATTTCATTTCATTTATTTATTTATTCATCTACGGGATTTATATCTTACAGATTACTAACAATTCAATGATTAATATAACTAAATATATATATAATATAAATATATACATAAATAAGTATATTTAAAAAATACCTATCTTAAGCTAATGTACAATATTTTGTAAATTAATTTTAAATTCTTATCTGTTTGTTGAGAGGTCAAGTTCATTACATAAAGAATTGAAAAGTTTAATACACCTAGAAAAGGATTCATTGCAACCATAATTGTATCTATGTTTTGGATTATTAAGAAAATGACGTAACCGCAATTCTCTCTCCGGAATAAAGATCTCAAAGTAAGTAAGAATCGGTGGACACTTAATACGATAAGAAAATACATCATGCACAAACAACAAACACTGAAAAGACCGTCTTTTTTCTAATGATTCAAGTCCAATTAGGGTACACCTAGATACATATGATGGAGTGTCAATTCTCCATTTTAATTGCCTAACTACAAATCTTGTTAAAGCCTTTTGCACTCTTTCAATACGTGTTATCCTAATAGAAGTAGAAGGAGACCTTAAAATTGAACAATACTCAAGAATTGGACGAACTTAAGACATGTAAACTGATTTTAAAGCGTAAGGGTTAGAGAACTCATTGCAGTTTCGGTTAACGAAACCAAGCATTGAATTAGCCCTTGCTATAATATAGTCCACATGTAACGAAAACAAAAACTTTAAATCGAAAATGACTCAAAGATCACGAATCTCATATTTGCGATCAAGAATCTGAGTGAAAATTTGGTAGTTGTTTATCATTGGAACCAAAGTTCTATGTGCAGTAAAAACATTACATTTTTGTATATTTAAAGAATGGATAAAATATTTAAATCAGTTTGAAGATTTTGATGATCACTTCTATTTTTTGTGCAAAGATATATTTTAAGGTCATCAGCATACATTAAACATAAGGCATTTTTTAAAAGAAATGGGATTTCATTAATAAAAATATTAAAAAGGAGTGGTCCAAGGTGACTTCTTGAGCAACTCCAGATGAAACTTTAATAATGCTTGAAACAAAATTTCCCAATTTCACACATTGTGTTTTGTCATTAAGGTAGCTAGATATCCATTTCAAAAGCAACCCATGAATACCGAAAACTTTTAGTTTAGCTACAAAAATTTTATGACAAATTGAGTCAAAGGCTTTGACTAAATCAGTATAGATAGTGTCAACCTGGTAGCCAGATTATAAAGAATCGGTGACAACCCTACAATAAAGCATGAGATTTGTTGAAGTTGAAGTTGGCATAAATCCATGCTGCTTATTACATACATATATGTATGTTCTTTTATATTAAAAAACAAATGCTCCTTTACTATGAGCTCGAATAATTTAGGGATTGCAGAGATTTTAGAAATTTTTCGGTTAGTTGTTGTGTTTATTGTGTTGAATTTTCACTTGGCAAAGTGTTGTTTCTGCGAAAATGTAAGTATACCTATAACAATACTTAATAATAGTTTTGAATTAATAAAAATGTTTGTTGTATTTATCAACAAAAAATTTATTTTGTTGAATTAAAGGGCTCATTTATAACGAAAAATGGGCATAGAACCCATTGAATTTTCTTAATAACTGCCGCTTTTATTTCAGCCACAGTACTTTGGCCCATCGGTGCAGTTCAATCAGCCTCAACTTGTCGTTGATAACCACCACCTCCATGAAGATTGAAAGTTGCTGCCAGTTAAAGGATAGGTGGAATATGTGTTGATCTTATTCCTGATGGTAAATCAAGCAACTGCAAAACATGCACAAACGTTTCGTTGTTTAATCGAACACTTATCAAGAATCTAAAATAAATACTATATTATGTTTGTAGGTACATACATTAGGTCCGTTCGCGTACCCTCCTAAAACAGTCCAATTTTACGAAAAATACGAAATTTGACTAAATCCTGTTCGTGTACTCAAAAATTTCTTAGCTTTTCGTAAAAGAGAGCGCTCACGGGAGAGTAAAATATTTCCCCAACCTACGAATTTTAGCCCAAGAAATTTCTTTGGTCTGATTTGTGAATAGCGTCAAATTTTATAGTAATTCAAATAAATTAAAAAAAAATTTTCGCAGTCACTTATAAATATAAAAATTCTTTTCCCAAAAAACAGCAACCATATTGCAATTTTTAAGTTTCAGTTTAATCAAGTTTTTTCCTAAAAAAAAAACAATTGACAGCATGATTTTGCAGTTGTTGTTTTAATTTATCCATTTATAAAAACAAATAAATTCAACATACGAAATGAAATGATGATGTTTTCAAATTTATATTTTTTGTCAGTAATATTGTGTGAAAAACTTGGGTATGAGTGTGACTGTGAATCTGGAGGCGTCGTCGGCCAACAAACTGCAAATTTTGCCAACGGTTTCATTTACAAAGGAAGGAATGGAAGATGTGCCTGTCTATTCGCCTCTGACTCCCCAGAATTCCACACTTCTGCCTGCGACTTTTGTCTTGCGCTTAAACACACCACTGCCCGTGTGTCAGACCCTTCTGCGCACCATCATGCCCGCTCAGACCACTGAACCTGGTGTGGCTGCTGTTCCCGGAGAAGGAGGTACTAAGCCTCTGGTGGCATCATCGATCATGAAGCTCGTCATACAAACTGCCTCCGAAAACCAAATCCAGAATTCTTCGAGAGGTTTGTTTGTCTGTCTACCCGATCAGACACATTGCTATTTCTTTACAGAAAATAAACTAATGAAGGTAGGTTTTGGTTGAGGATTGTTTTATGGGCTTAAGAGCGTGTGCTTCATGTTTGCTTATTTCTTTTCAGGCATCTATTGTTTCCAGTGTGCCATTTACAGAACCCTCTCAAGTGCCCAAGATCCTAGCCGTTCTCAAGAAACATGCGCTCTTCTATACTCTGCTGTCGAGCTGTGTCCGGCCTCAGACTAAGTTGGGAGGTAAGAACTCATTAAAAGACTATAAAAATTAATTTGAATAACTTATATGTTCTTCGCTCAGAAACCATACCTAAGTCATCCGCCTTATGCCTGTTTTAGTGTAGATAATGTTTTTAAAGGGATTTTTCCAGATTACTCAAAAACTGTGACTGTTGAATTTTAAGCATTACCATTTGAAAACAAAAAAATTAAGATTCAAAACAAATGAATAAATTATGTTAATTAAATTGAGGTTGAAATTTCGTGGCCGTTTTTCGAACACCTTGAGTCCAAAGTTCGTTTGGCTACACAAAATAGGACACGTACATTTTATTTTTACTTAACCAAAACCTGACCAAAAATTCAATTCATAACAATTTTATCTTTAAACACTTTTTTAATAGTTTCGCTGTAGAAAGTGGAAACACGAAGAAGTACGTCAATTCTTTCAAATGTAATGGAAATGTTGACCAATTTTCAGCTTAAGCAATATCTTGAAGAACAAATTGTGGAATAAATCTTTACATCGTTTTGAAAAAGTAAGATCATTGCTATAGATATTTCGCAAATGCATGGAATTTGCATCAATAAATCTGTTGTTCGCTGGCTTATAAATTGACTATAATACAAGTTATATTGGTTGTGCCCAAAGGTTCCGTTTTATCTTCGCACTCTTTTTTATATGTAAATAATTATTTGTTACAAACGCCTAAACCACTAAATTGTTTGGCTAACGATAATACCCTTAGCTTTTCTTATTCGTGGTATGGCTACAATTTATAAAATCTTTTCTCATATTTAGACATGTGCCCCAATAATTCACCTAAGTCACTTGGATAGAATTTAAACGAGAACTCTAAAAATGATAGCCGTTCGTAATTAAAACGTTTGCAACTCCAAATTTGTATTTATCGCACTTTTTAAAGACAATGCGAAATAGCCCTTAAACAATTTAACCGAAATACTTCTTATTCCAGCCCAATTTCAAAGGACCTGTGAATTACTCAGGCTCAATATTTCCTTTCGAAACTATCGTCGGTAATTTCTAATCCTATCATCCTTTCCTAATTTCTCCCACTGTTTTATCATTATAAGCACATTTTTCTTAATCTTACTGAAACATTATTATCACATCCAAAGGAACCTAAAAGTCGAATTGTAGGTTAGGCAAAATTTAAATAAGTTAAAGTTATTAAAAAGAACAGGCTTACTCGAAGTTTAAACTATTGGCGATATGAATAAAATTGAGATCCTATTAAAGAAAAGGTCACCAACCAATTTTGAGGAGCTGTTGAATAACTAAAAACCTTCTTGCATTTCTGGATACTTAAAGTTCTTCAATTGATGTAAAAATAAAAAAAAGTGTTTGCCTCTTCGGAAATGGCCTTCACTTTTAGAACCATTTACTGTTTTTGTTCAATCAACGTCAAATTATTTTCTTGCCAACGCATTTGTTGTTAATTCAGGAGGGACCAAAAACACCCTGACAATTTTCCTGTAAGCATTCTAAAATGTTCTCATCCTACCTTAGAAAGTTTCAAGCCTCTACGCCATAAATAAGAGGGTGACTTTAATTAAATTAAATTCGGAGCAAAATCTTCAAGGTTTGAACTAAAAATAAAATTTAACACATCAAAACTTGAGCTTTGTGGTGTAACAAGCGGGAATATTACGGTTAACTCTTGAAACAATTCTTCTCCATTTAAATCTTTAAAACTACCTAATGTTCAAACATTCTGCAAATTAAGGCATGAAGCACGTACATTTTTATTTTTTAAACATTTGCTTATGTTGCTTAAAAATGAAAAAATGATAATATACCTATCAAGATGTTCAAACCTTTCTGTAATTGGTTCAATAGCTTGATCAAGTATTTTTGAAAAAAACTACTTCTACTTTAAATCTTTGTATCGGGTCTGATATAGTTTCAGGAAATTCATCAGCATAAATTCTTTTTCTCCGTTAAAATCGCAATGATGAAGCTTCAGGAAACATATTTAGTATTTCTAGGGAACTAGCAATAAAACATCAAACAAAATTTGCAGACAGCAATTTGTAAAATCAAAAATTTTATTTCCTAACGCAATGTTTTTTGCCTCTTGATTTCCTATTTCTATAAGGGCTTCAAGTGTCTCTTCTAAATTTGTTTTTAAATGCCTCAATGCTTCTAACCTGCTCTGATAAAGGGGTTTTAAATTAAGACTTGGAATTTTTTTCTCATAAATATCCCACTTTAACAACAACTTTAAAAAAATTATACAAACATTGAATTTATCGATACATTTAAATGCATATAATGTTCACCGAGCAGCATCTTTAACCACTAAATTTAAGGAATGCTAGCAACATGGAACGAAAAATGCACTTGGTTCCAGGGTTCGAATTCGATTCTGAACACCCGCTTCTTTTCCTTTCATATTCGAACCATTGTCATAACTTTGGCTTCGTCAGTTATTTATTTAAAATTCGATATAATTCAAGAGTGTCAAAAATCAACTGAGTCAGTCATATTCCGGTTTTGACTTATCACAATATACGTCACTTCTATTAACAACTGATAGCTATTTATTTAATATTAATTAACCAACAAAGGAAAAAAACAATTGAAACAATCTGCATTCTGCACCAGGCAAATAATAGTACATATTTGTTTGCGCAAGATCAGATTACATTTTCCTGCTTCTGGTAATGCGCCTCCAGAATTTTGAGCCCTGTGCATTTGCACATCTTGTACCTATGCCCGGCCCCGGTCGTCGTTATTCAATGTCCTTCATTGACCAATGCTTAAGAAACCGCTAGTGACATCACGATTTGATCTTCCAATTATTTCTATATCATCAGTAGACGGACTTTTAAATATATATAATATCTACGAGTGAGTTTGTTTCAAGAACGATATCAAAGAAGTTGCATGATAGGGCTTCGCCTTGTCTAAAACCTTTTTTTACATCAAATGAATCAGTAAATTCTCCATCTTCATTCTTCACAAATGGACAAGTTTGACAAGAATACCAAAAATAAGCATTGCTTTGTAAAGTTCTTATCTGTAGATTCTGTAATACGCTGCATTGAAATCGATGAAGAGGAGGTGCGTATCGGTTTGAAGTTCATGGGGTGAAATCGGCTAAGGTTGACTATAATTTTTTTTGATAATCAATTGACTATAATTTTCATTCCGTCTGTGTAAGATTATTCAACTCAATTCAACTCGATTGAACAATATCAGATTCAAATTGTCAAAATTCATTGTTGCCGATTCCACCCCTGAGTTTTGTCCTAGACCTGATGTTATGTGAATATTTGGTTTATGTTTGACTTTGTCGTTGCTTGAAGCCACACTGACATGGCTTTAGGCTTACTTCAGGATAAACGAGTTCTTTTTTGAGTCAATTTGAATGTCTAGAAAGCAAAGAACAAAATATCACGGTTACGTATTGAAAACTTTAGACTGCAACATCATTTCCAGCTTCTTCAGGGGATTTATTTAGTATTTTATATTAAAAAAAACAACATGATTAAAAGTTGCACAAAAAGTGCGAAAAGTTTAACTATGGACAACACTAGTATCACCGTATTTATAGTGTATAGTGTGGCCATACCTTAGTTGTCAAATACGGTGATACTAGTGTTTTCCACAAAAAAAAATTCTCAAAAAATGTTCATTCTTAGAACTATTTGATAAATTATCAGCTCGAGAATTATCTTGAAGAACGGAAGCTTCTTAATGACCGACAGTATGGCTTTCGTAGCAATAGGTTCACTGGTGATGGTTCATCTCACCGAACAGTGGAGCAAATCTTTACATCGCTTGGGAGAAAGTAAGATTATTGCACTTGATATTTCAAAAGCATTTGATAGAGTTTGGCATCTGGCTCTCTTATCGTGCTTTCGGTTTTCTAAAATCCCTGCTTTATTGGATTAGTAATTACCTTTTGGATCGTTCAATACAAGTAGTATTGGATAGATTTAAGTAAATACATTAATCCTGGTGTGCCCTAGGGCTTTGTTCTATCTCCAACACTCTTTATCATTTTTATTAATGATCTCCTGTCTGCAACTTCTAATCCAATAACATTGTTTCGCTGACGTTTTTAGAGTCATATCCTTCTTCTTCGGTTGTGGAACTACAGCGACAAAATATGATAAGCTCATTAAATTCCGACCTAAACATCATTGTACGATGGCGAATAAAAAACCGCGTGGAATTTATCTCGATATTCTCGGTATGTGTGCAACTTACTTAACCCTATTGGATAGTATTGAATGTAGACCATTTATATTGATAGGTGATAATATCATCAAAAGTTCATTTACTTCGCTTGAACACTGTCGTAAGGTTTCTTGTCTGACCCTTTTTTCCGTTATTTTAACAATTTATGCTGTAGTGAAATAGCCAGCTGCTTTCCTCGCCTTAAACAAGTCAACCGTAATACTCGCGCATGTAGGAATGCTTATCAAAATTACCCTCGAGTCCAACTTCGGCCGTACTGTCAAATACAGAGATTCGTTGTTTAGCCGTACTACACAAATGTGGAATGTCTTACCACAATCTGCCTTTCCTAGTCATTGCAATATTCAAGAATTCAAAACCTTTGTGTACTGGCATTTCCTTTCAAACCCTCTCCCCTCTTCCTGTGTCTGCATATTAAGGGTATCCCCTTGAGTGTATGCTTATTATAAAAAAGGAAGGGATGGTAACAAGGCTTGCCACTTAATCAATTAGCGTTGGAGCTTGCCGTTTTGAAACCATTAACTCGATTGACTTATGAACAAGAAAAATAGAATATGACAGGTTGATAGACCGACCTCTTAAGCGGATCATCACTAGAGCCATTTCATAAGTTTATTATATTTTAGAGGTTTACTTGGACATTGTAATAAAATCTTAGGTGGTACTTACTTACTTAGGAAAATTGCAGCTTAGTAGTGATTTCGTCATTCTTAGGAGTGATGACTATCGATAAAAAAAATCGAATACTAAAAGCTTATTATACGTTGAAATATGAATACGACTTTAGTTTAATATGAGAATATGTTTTTTCTTTTTTTTTACAGACATCGAATCGACAACTATTCTCGACGTTAATGCGATTTCATTTAATCAAATTTCCGTGGCCCTCGAGCATCCGTATGAGGAGTCCATGGCCACAGTCGAATTTAATTTAAACGACTCTGGCTTGGTAACATGTGAGATCTATTCGCTGTCCAACAACTATGAATCCTTAGCTGCGAACTTAACCCTAATCGTTCAGCAGAGTCTGTCGATACCCATAACTATAAGAAGCCTACTTAAGTATTGGAATCAGGAGCGTATGAAGTGTTTTCAGCGCGGTAACGGCGGAGACTATGGAAATTTTAGCCTACCTCAGGGTCCAATCGACCCCGGAGGTAGAGGAGGTGACTTTCGTGATATAAAAGGTCCCAAACCTGGAGTCACTGACCGTGGGGGATCGAATTTCGGTGGAGGAAACAATCGACCGTTCTTTCATACCACCGGACTAACAGCTACCGGAGCTGAGGGGTTTCCTGAACTGAGTTCATCGGTCGGCCCTGTGGCTGGGGGAGCGAACAACCTGATGAAATCACAATTCAATTCCGAAGTAAAGCAAGAGGATTTTTGTAAAAGCCCAAAGAGTAACCATACATTGCAGTCTGATATAAGCAGCAACGACTCCAGCTCTTTGGGCCAATTGTCAGCAGGAGCACAAAAAAGTGGCGGCAACTCCCACGGGATTGCGGCTAAAGTAGCTACCGCTGTTGCATCCGGAGTCGCTGTATCAACATCATCCACCAATGCCACCGCAACATCGACGGCGTCGGCGCTTTTAAAGAGCGAAGAGCGAAGCGCTGATATTGCTGGGAAGTACCAGAAAATATGGAAGGACAAAACCAACACCGTAAAGAATACCGTCAGCATAACACCCATTTCGAGTTCCTTGGAGTCGGTAGTTCATCCATCACAAGGGAATCTAGAGAAAAGGCCTGGAATCGAGATTATCCCCCTCACAGCGCCACAATCACAGAATTCAATGGCATCTACGATAACGATTACTCCAATCAATTCCACAGCATCTGCCTCAACCCCGACTATTCCTACGGTTTCAGTAACGGGAGTGAAGGGCACCGAAAAGAAAAGTTCCAGTTCTGGGAAGCGTTCAGCAGAAGACAGAGATAGCAAGAGTGAAAAGAAGCGGAAGAAAAAGCGCGAAGATTCCCCCATGGGTCCACCAGAAAAGCTGTATTCTCGTCAGAACTCGCCAGGATCCGATCCCATATCGAGAAAATACTCCCCACAGACAACCGCTTCCATGGCTCTGCCAGGCACGAAGCCTTCTCCAAAACACTCTCCAGTCTACACAAGTCCAAAACACGCATCGTCCAGTCCCAAGAGTCCTTTTGGCACATTGTCTCCCAAGCACGGGAGCTCGGGGAAACCCAGTATGTCCACTCTGAAGAACGCCACAAGTCCTAAGAGTGAAAAATCTACACTCGCACTGCCTACACGACCCCTGTCTTCGCCTGGGTTGTCGTCTTCAAAAAACCGCGATAAGGACGGCAAGGAAAGACTGCTTAGTGTGCCCAACCAAAACTCGAAAACTCCAACAAGCCCGAAAGTGAAGTCGGCAACGATAAAACTCAAACCCCTGGACGTTGGAAACCATTTGGGATTCTCAGGTTCGCCGGATGAAACTGACAAAGGTCGTAAGAGCTCATTGAATGCAGTGATAGATAAGCTCAAATCCTCCCAGAATTCTTCCGACGGGATCGATAAGTTGAGTAACTCCGGAATGTCAAGTGATTTAACTCCGGTCACCCCAGGCACTCCCGGTTCGGAGTACATGGTCAAGCCGGGCCAAGACGGCATAAAGATCACAATCAATAAGACAAAATCGAAGGACAGTGGTGGTGGAGGCGCCACTTTCAATCGTTCAAAGACAGTTAACAGCAAACCCGTGGAAACAGGGAATAATTCTCCCAAGAAGCACACCGGCCTGAAACCGGGAGTAAATAGCGGACCAGCCTCCAAAAAGTCTTCCTCAACACTTCCATTTCCTGCCGCCCCACCATTGCCTTCGAACAAATCGTCGTCCGGTAGCAGCATGCAAAGCACAAAGCACAACTTTCAAAAGTCCAACTCATCGGGGAACCTTTCCACGAAGCTCTCCACCGGTTCCACGGGTGGAAGTTCTCTGACCAAATCACACAGTACAAACTCTTTTCATTCGGATTCCTTTCGCAAATCAGCTTCTTCCTCGTCGTCTTCCTCCTCGAGCAACAACAAGTCGAGGTCAACTTCGAGTTTCATTGAGAAGGTTACACCTCGACCAGATCCCACGGACATGATGAAGATTCTGCAATTTGCGTCCCCCAACATGGCTGCAATGGAGGGATTCATGAAGACTTTCAACTCGAAGTTCCAAATCCCGAAATTGTCAGCTAGAAATTCGAACTCACAAGCTCACGATGGGGACAAGCCACGGCCTATTTCAGCACCCACCACGCCTGCCACATCCTTCACGCCATCTCCAACGCCAAGCAGTTCCGAGAGCAGCGGCAACAGCAACGATTCCAACAAGAACTTGACGAAAATTTCCGGTCCCGCACAACCGAACAAAGGTCAGCAACAAGATTTCTTTAATCTCTTTTGTCATACAGGTGTTTCCAACACCGCCGCACCTTTGTCGTCCTCGTCCTCCTCCAGCTCGTCCTTGTCCTCGTCAATAACTCCATCCTCTGTTCCACCCGCTCATTTCAATTCATATCGTGGTCCACTCATAGATACAAACAGTCATGCGAGTGATCTCACCATGCGTCCGCCCCTAAAACCAACCATGACGACGGAAGACTCGTCCTCGTCGACTTCGTCGTCGTCGTTGTCCACTCTGAAAAATGATATCAAACTGATGCCACCAGTGGCAGTGGTGCACGCCCAACCGCCACCAGTTCAAATTTCCAACAAACTTCCCTTCCATCAACATCCAACCTCACCCTCAGTGTCGGTACACATTCTAAAGTCTCCTGTCCCATCGCCACTGGTGGTGATGCCATCGCCCCATTCCAACTCCCCCTGCATCACCGACGAGGAACTAATGGACGATACCCTGGTTGGTGTGGGAAGCAAATGACAAACACTTTTCATGGTAAGAAGTTATTGTTCGGGTTCAGGTTCGATATGGGTTTGAGATTTGGGATTGAGATTCGATTTGGTTTGGGGTTTGGGGTTTTCATCTTCCCATCATCATCATCTTGTCGTTGTTGTTGTTGTTTTCGTCCTCCTTTGTTTGTTATATTTGTTGATTTTCTGCTCGAAACTCGACGACGCATGAGATTTTGCAAAATTCTAGGAACTTACTAATCTTCCAGCAAACACTGTCGGAGTCGGTGAAAAATTCCCCAAAAGGCTGACACAGCAGCAAAATGATTTGGAACTGTTTCTCGTTGGGCGTTCATGTTAAGCAGACTCTTTCCAGCCTGAGTTAACATTGATTGTGAGATGTGCTGAAGTGCTGTGCTATGCTGTGACTATGCTAACCACTGAAATGGGTGTTCACTGAGAATCAGAAGGCGGAAATCGTATTTCCTTTATTCAGCACAAACTAAACTTCAGATGATGATATCCAGTTTTCTATTCCGAGTTCATCCAAGTTGTTCATTGCAGTGAACGCGCTTTGGAACCTTGGATGATCTTGCTATAAAAAACTGGACCTAACATAAATTATATAAAAGAAAAATGTCTTAATTAAGTACAAACAAATTAAAAAGAAAACAAACAAATGTAGAAAGATGATGAGAAAGCTTAATTTAAATAAAATTAAATTTTTTGACAAAATAAATAGAAATTAAGTTGGATGATTGATGCCTTAAGAAAAAAGATATTTTTATTTTTAACTTATGTAAGTTTATACGATTAACTTCAATAATTATTATTCCTGTGTCGAAAATTATTGATTCTTTTGTAGTTTAAGAGTTTTTCGGGATTCGAAATATTTTGGTAAACGAAAAGTTTAGTTTTTGTATTAAAATAAAATATTTTAAGTTGTATTTTTTTTATTATTATGATCAATTTTATAAAGAAACCCAAATTAATTTGCATTCTTGACATAACATAAATATTTTATATAAATGTATTCTTTTTTGTTTAAATAATAAGTAATGAGAAAAAGCATAAATAGCATGAGAGACAGTTGGGGGCAATAGTGTGAAATAATAAAGCAAAAGCAAAACAATTTGTAAATATTTATACAAAACAAATAAATAAATAAAATTAAAAAAAAGAAGATATTTCATGTTTGGGAAAATAAAAATATTTAAATAAAAAATTATTTATTATGTAAAATTTGAAAATAAGCGTGGTTTTGATTTAAATAATTTTTTTTTTTTAATTTGAGTACAATTAAAAAAACGTCCTTACTTGCAGCCATACGAGAAGAGTAAGACGGCAGAGCTGAAAAGATATGAGGTACAATCCATATTTATGTCAAAAAAAAAGGACCACTTTCGTCTCTGAACACCGAGTGCATGTGTAGTCCGTTATTAGAAAATAGCGTATTAGTGCTGCAAGAAAATCAGCGGTAATTTACGAACATACATTGGAAAATCCAGACGAACAACATTAGGTTCATTTTAACCAAGTCTAGCGCACGAAACCCACTACAGCCCATTGAAATAAACCGTACAAAAAATTTAATCGGGACCCGCTTTTCAACGTTAGTTTCTAAGCCATCTCTCCAGAGTAAGCAAGGTCTGCCATGCTGTCGCCTACCATATAATATACTTTAAAAGGCTTTCCGGGCTGGTTCCTCTTTGCTCGTGTGAGCATGGTGTCTAACCCGCTACGGAGTCTAACTTTTGTAACGATATCTGATTTGGGGTAGATTGCATATAGTGGAATCGCGTAAGGTGATAGTTGATTGTCACCGTTTTAATAGTCAGTTTTGATCATCAACTTTTTTTGTTCTGTGGAAATTGATCGCTAAATCTTTACTATTTGCAGCACTTATCCAAGTTTGGGAAACTTCGTATAAATTGCAACACGCAAAAATTTCATTTCATTTATTTATTTATTCATCTACGGGATTTATATCTTACAGATTACTAACAATTCAATGATTAATATAACTAAATATATATATAATATAAATATATACATAAATAAGTATATTTAAAAAATACCTATCTTAAGCTAATGTACAATATTTTGTAAATTAATTTTAAATTCTTATCTGTTTGTTGAGAGGTCAAGTTCATTACATAAAGAATTGAAAAGTTTAATACACCTAGAAAAGGATTCATTGCAACCATAATTGTATCTATGTTTTGGATTATTAAGAAAATGACGTAACCGCAATTCTCTCTCCGGAATAAAGATCTCAAAGTAAGTAAGAATCGGTGGACACTTAATACGATAAGAAAATACATCATGCACAAACAACAAACACTGAAAAGACCGTCTTTTTTCTAATGATTCAAGTCCAATTAGGGTGCACCTAGATACATATGATGGAGTGTCAATTCTCCATTTTAATTGCCTAACTACAAATCTTGTTAAAGCCTTTTGCACTCTTTCAATACGTGTTATCCTAATAGAAGTAGAAGGAGACCTTAAAATTGAACAATACTCAAGAATTGGACGAACTTAAGACATGTAAACTGATTTTAAAGCGTAAGGGTTAGAGAACTCATTGCAGTTTCGGTTAACGAAACCAAGCATTGAATTAGCCCTTGCTATAATATAGTCCACATGTAACGAAAACAAAAACTTTAAATCGAAAATGACTCAAAGATCACGAATCTCATATTTGCGATCAAGAATCTGAGTGAAAATTTGGTAGTTGTTTATCATTGGAACCAAAGTTCTATGTGCAGTAAAAACATTACATTTTTGTATATTTAAAGAATGGATAAAATATTTAAATCAGTTTGAAGATTTTGATGATCACTTCTATTTTTTGTGCAAAGATATATTTTAAGGTCATCAGCATACATTAAACATAAGGCATTTTTTAAAAGAAATGGGATTTCATTAATAAAAATATTAAAAAGGAGTGGTCCAAGGTGACTTCTTGAGCAACTCCAGATGAAACTTTAATAATGCTTGAAACAAAATTTCCCAATTTCACACATTGTGTTTTGTCATTAAGGTAGCTAGATATCCATTTCAAAAGCAACCCATGAATACCGAAAACTTTTAGTTTAGCTACAAAAATTTTATGACAAATTGAGTCAAAGGCTTTGACTAAATCAGTATAGATAGTGTCAACCTGGTAGCCAGATTATAAAGAATCGGTGACAACCCTACAATAAAGCATGAGATTTGTTGAAGTTGAAGTTGGCATAAATCCATGCTGCTTATTACATACATATATGTATGTTCTTTTATATTAAAAAACAAATGCTCCTTTACTATGAGCTCGAATAATTTAGGGATTGCAGAGATTTTAGAAATTTTTCGGTTAGTTGTTGTGTTTATTGTGTTGAATTTTCACTTGGCAAAGTGTTGTTTCTGCGAAAATGTAAGTATACCTATAACAATACTTAATAATAGTTTTGAATTAATAAAAATGTTTGTTGTATTTATCAACAAAAAATTTATTTTGTTGAATTAAAGGGCTCATTTATAACGAAAAATGGGCATAGAACCCATTGAATTTTCTTAATAACTGCCGCTTTTATTTCAGCCACAGTACTTTGGCCCATCGGTGCAGTTCAATCAGCCTCAACTTGTCGTTGATAACCACCACCTCCATGAAGATTGAAAGTTGCAGCCAGTTAAAGGATAGGTGGAATATGTGTTGATCTTATTCCTGATGGTAAATCAAGCAACTGCAAAACATGCACAAACGTTTCGTTGTTTAATCGAACACTTATCAAGAATCTAAAATAAATACTATATTATGTTTGTAGGTACATACATTAGGTCCGTTCGCGTACCCTCCTAAAACAGTCCAATTTTACGAAAAATACGAAATTTGACTAAATCCTGTTCGTGTACTCAAAAATTTCTTAGCTTTTCGTAAAAGAGAGCGCTCACGGGAGAGTAAAATATTTCCCCAACCTACGAATTTTAGCCCAAGAAATTTCTTTGGTCTGATTTGTGAATAGCGTCAAATTTTATAGTAATTCAAATAAATTAAAAAAAAATTTTCGCAGTCACTTATAAATATAAAAATTCTTTTCCCAAAAAACAGCAACCATATTGCAATTTTTAAGTTTCAGTTTAATCAAGTTTTTTCCTAAAAAAAAAAACAATTGACAGCATGATTTTGCAGTTGTTGTTTTAATTTATCCATTTATAAAAACAAATAAATTCAACATACGAAATGAAATGATGATGTTTTCAAATTTATATTTTTTGTCAGTAATATTGTGTGAAAAATTTGTTGCTTTCCCGTTCGCTTACTTTTTTTTGTAGTTTTTTTCTGTTTGTGAGGGAATTTTACCCCCACTCTTTAAAATATCTCTTTTTACGAATTTTAGTGCAGAAAGTACTCGAACGGACCTATTGTAAATAACTTATTAATAAATATTAATAGAAAGTTTCATATTTACTTTGTGTTAGGAAGTTCCAACATATATTTGCTTTATTCCTTAAATTGATTACCAACAATTGAACTTTTTTATAGTAATTTCTCATTGTAGTATACATTACTGTTTACTTATTTTAATTTTAACTTTGATATCTTTTCACTAAATTTTAAATTTATAGTGAAGCTAAAGTTCATACAAATTATCTCTCTCACAAAAAAATTAATCAAAATATATGAAAGTGAGACTTAAAAAGCTATCACTAACAAACCAAAGCAATTTGATAAATAATTAATTCCAAATAAGAATTATATTAAAAAATGACCAACTAAACCTTAAAATTTCTGCACTCTTTAATTAAATTAAGAAAACTGTTTACATTGGTACTTGTCACTAAAAAATGTATTAAATTAAATTCAAATTACAAAATTTAAGACAATATACAAATCCACCCCTCCCCCGAAATATGGCCGAAACCTAACCACAATTAAACTCAGACAACCAAAACGCGACATTGTAAACCTAAATTAAAAATCTATATCTCCTTACGAAATCACCTCAAACGAGTTCTTAAATCATTTTTAAAATAAACATTTTTGTGTATAATTTTTTTTGAACGGTGGAATTGCTTTCAGCCTTTAGTTAGTCCATGGTCGTCAAAAATTAAAGGAATTAGACCTTTTTTCTTCGCATTTAATGTTAAATATAGTAAGAAACTTCGTTCTTGTTGATTCTCATTTATTGATGTCACCATTGCTATAAAGAGGAAACTCCATACAATGCTTTATATTTAGTATTAAAACGGCGGGATTTTGTGATGTAGGATTGCCTCCCCAACTCTTTTTGGCAATGTCGAATATGAATGTTCATTCCTTAAAAGTAACATAGTAAAAAGTACTAGAAGTTGTTAAGTTTCCTTTATGCAAGAGTGCTCATAGTGGGTTACTCTTTAAAGACACTATTGAACTTGGTTAAAGGATGTAATTGTATCACACAACACATGACAACTGAAGCTTTTTTTTTTTATAACTATTAAAGTAGATATTCTTAAATAATTGTTTCATTGAGCTCAGGACCATTAAAGGCAGACTAAATACATCTCATTAATAAAACACATGTATGACTATCTATGTACATATATGTCCAACACAATCTATATTTATTCTAATGAACCTACAATATCATAAAAATGCAATTACCGAATCCAATGGCTTCATCTACAGATCCTAAAGATATCTATGATATTGATATTACATCCTTATTCAAATGTTAACGACATCAGAAAAAGAATATAAGTATAAATCCTAACTATCAATAACTGTCATCATTAAAAGGATTTTATATGCAACAGTTTAGACTTTAGAGTTTGAAACTGACTCAAACTTTGTACGTACCGTATACGCTTACATACATTAGGAATTCGTCCGTAACGGAATAGAAAACTGAATGAACTTCCAACGTCTGCGATTGACGATAGCGTTCTGCTTTACACAGCTTTCTACTAGAATCAAGTAAATTTCTGTAATGTTTCCTTTCATATGCAAAAAAAAACGGAGCAGCCATTCTTTTTTCTCTATGAATCTATCTACTATGGAACTTTGAGTGCTGAAGGGAGGGTTCCTGCTGGCCTTGCACGGATGCAAATTTTATTGGATTTCCATCTGTTTGGTTATTTCGACCATCATCGTCACCACCTACCTACCATCAAGCTTCGACCATCGTTCCCATATAACCGCACGACTTCTCTGCTATGCTGGGTCGGGCGATGAGAGCTTCGCATTTCCTATTACGGTTCCACCGGATGGTGGCAAGCTTATATATAAAGCATTTATATTTGAGTCTTTCTTTCCCCACAGAGATTTAGTTGGCTGGAAATTTTATTGGCTCGGTTTCCGGGAAACTATAGTTGACACAGCAAAATAAAAACTTTTACTAAAATGGGTGGTTCGTGATTTTCTAGGTTTTGATACCTACTTTTACTTTATCTTGACACTTGAATTAATTTCCACTGAGTTTGCAAAATTCTATTCATGTAGGTATGTATGTGGCGCTAGTATTAAAATGGATGGAGTTTTTTAAAATTTGTTTTCAACAATAAAATTTAATTCAAAGTTTTTTGATCTTCCAAAGGGGCTAATAAGTGAGTATTTTAATTACACATATGAAGGGTTTATTTAATTAATTAACTTTTCCAGATGCAAGCAGTTAAACTGTATACGAACTTTAGACTCAAGAGAGAAAAAGTCTGCAAGGACCTTTAAGCACAGGTGTGTGTTTTCATAAGAAAAAAATAATACAAATCTGGTAAGAATAAAATATAAATCCTACTTTTGCATTTTAAAACTTTGTTTACTTTTTAGACATTAACACCCTCCGGAAAATACCTAAATTGAGTCTTCATACATATATAAATCCATAACAACAAATAAGTCTCCTTTTTTCAAATTTAAAAAAGTTCCCGGTGCAATGCAGAACTCCCGAGTCTACTGTCTCGGGCTAAGCATTAATCCCTTTTCGACTGTCATGTTCTCCAAAAGTACATAAATCCTTGCAAAAACCACTGCGAGAAAATTGTATCCCTGGAAAACACACACTTTTTGCTGGTTTAATATATTCCGCTTAAAAATCACTGCCTCGCCAAAAAATGTAAAGCCAATGGATAAAAAAGAATGTATACAACTTTAACACAAGAAGATTAAGAGGCGTGAGAGCTTGTGCCTTGTACCGAGTGTATACGGTATGATGCTGACGACAACAACGATACCGGATTCACTCTTTGACTTAATTTGCATTGTTATCCTCAAAAACCAAATAATACGCAAATTATGTTAAAAAAAATCACATTGAAGAAATAAGGACAAAAAAAGAAAAAGGATAATTAAAATATTTATAGAAAAAGTTTCAGTTTTCAAAAGTGGTTAAGGTGGTAAAAGGTAAAGTTTCGAAAGGGATTCACTGTTGCATTACATCTGCTTAGTGCATAATTCTATTGTTTATAGAAATTTATGCAAAATACCTTTTGATACAGTAAAGTTTCTGTTTTTTTTTTTAAAGTTTGCCATGCAAAAATAACTTTATAGTGTAGTTATTTATGATGTTTGAGATGTTGAATGCAGATTTTTTTTTAAATAAATATCACCAAGAAACTTAACTTAACTTATAATTGTAATGGCTTGGCGGAGTATTTTTAAACCAAAGGGTTGAGTTAGATTCCAAACTTTACTACCTAAGTTCAAGAATAAGCGGCACGTTTTACAAATAGAACAAAATCACAAGCTCTTAAAGTGTAACTCTTGTCATGTGCATTCAAGAGGACACAAGCGTCCACAGGTTTTTCTCAAAACCCACCTCTGTCTATCAACTCCTACTCTCACCTCCCCGCGGTGAACATCGGGTGCCTAGTACCTCAACTGGAGATTGGGTTCCAACCCCAGTGGAAAGTTGTTGGGGGCAGCAAACGAGAGAGGGGGGGAGAGGTGTTTCCACTAAGGCACCTCTCCTTATCCAGGCGGCAGCGGACGAATTCTCGAGATAGAATCAACGGTGGCGTCTACAGTTCCAGTAAGGTTGAACTACTTAGTGAACACCTTATAGGGCTTCTTCGACATATTCGGAGCCCAGGCCTGTAAGGAGCGGTTTATCCGGCTCCCCTTCCTTGGAGTTATACTAAGGATCTGGCCCTCCAGGTTGGGGGTTGTGCCGTCGGGGTGACTTCCTGGCCACGTAAAAATACCTTAAGTTTCGAAGCACCAACAAGCCTCGGATACGGACGGATTCACTGTTGACAACCCACGCAAACGAAATAAGGACAACGAACTTCGGATATGTACGTGGAATGTTAGGTCCCTTAACAGACCACGTGCAGCCGAACAATTAGATATTACAGCCATCCAAGAAGTGCGATGGGATGGACCGGGCAAACGCAAACTAAAAGACTGCGATATCTACTACGGCGACTGCTACCGAGAACAAAGACAGCGTCTATTTGGGTGTGGATTTTTTGTTGGAACTAGGCTCAGGAAAAAAGTCTTGAGTTTCAACAGTGTGAGCGAGCGCATCACGACAATCCGCATCAAGGCTAAATTCGCCAACATAAGCCTAATATGCGCGCATGCCCCAACAGAGGAGAAAGATGAAGACACCAAAGACATTTTCTTCGAGCTCTTGGACAAGACATATGAGCAGTGCCCTGGCTATGACATTAAAATTGCCTTAGGAGATTTTAATGCCAAGCTAGGAAGAGAAGACATCTTTGGTGGGATAATCGGGAGATACAGCCTGCACGACACTACCTCCGACAACGGATTCAGGCTGGTCGATTTCGCTGAGGGGCGAGACGTTCTGGTAGCTAGTACGCAGTTCACGCATCTCAATATCCACAAGGGGACATGGAAATCTCCTGATCAATCAACCGTCAACCAGATTGACCACATTGCGATCGACGCACGACACTTCTTCAGTATCCAGGATATCCGAACATTCCGAGAGGCCAACATTGACTCGGACCACTACCTCGTTGTAGCCAAGGTACGGCTACGGATATCCCGATCCAAGCCAAAACAAGGAAGTACTGTGAGAAGATTCTACGTTAGACGGCTACAATCGCAAGAGACTGTCATGTCCTTTTCCAATCGAGTCTCTAATAACCTCTTAAGGAGTCCTATGCTGCCTGCATTAAGCATTGAAAACCAGTGGCAACATTGCCTTGCAGCCATCAGAGATTCCGCCTCTGAATCTGAAGTGCTAGGTTTCACACGGCCACCACAGCGAAACCCCTGGTTTGACGACGAATGCCGGCAAGCGCACGCAGCGAAACAAGAGGCATACAAAACGGCGCTGCACAAAAGGACGAGAGCTGTTCGAGAGCTCTACGAACAGAAGAGGAGAGAGGAACACCGGCTTCTTAGACGGAAAAAAAGAGAGCATGAGAAGCGCGCGATCGAGGAGATAGAGGGATGTCACAACAGGAATGAGGTTCGTAAATTTTACCAAAAGGTAAAAAAAACCTCCCAAGGGTACCAGCCACGAGCCGAAGCCTGTAAAGACGATCACGGGAACATCGTAGTAGAACCACAGTCGATGCTGAGAATATGGAAAGATCACTTCTCCAAATTATATAACGGCGACGACGAACCGAATTCCGCTGTAAGGGAGATAGAACCACTCAACCTCGGCGACGCAGATCAACAATTCCGCCTACCCGACCTTGACGAAGTGAAGATAGCTATATCTAAACTTAAGTCAAACAAAGCTGCTGGAGCTGACGGCATCACCGCCGAACTATTCAAAGCAGCAGGCGATGACTTGGTTGGGAGCATGCACCAACTCATCTGCAAAATATGGTCGGAAGAAAGCATGCCCGATGAGTGGAATCTCAGCATAGTGTGCCCGATACATAAGAAAGGGGACCCTCTAAACTGCGCCAACTACAGAGGCATTAGTCTCCTTAACATTGCGTATAAGATCCTCTCTGCCGTATTATGTGAACGTCTGAAGCCATTCGTCAACAACCTGATTGGTCCTTATCAGTGTGGCTTCAGACCAGGAAAGTCCACTATCGACCAAATATTCACACTACGGCAGATCTTGGAAAAAACCCAGGAGCTTCAAATCGATACCCATCATCTCTTTATCGATTTTAAAGCCGCGTATGACAGCATCTATAGGGAAGAGCTCTACCGAGCAATGTCTAGTTTTGGCATCCCTGTCAAACTTATCCGTTTGTGCAGAATGACGATGGAGAATGCACGCTGCTCTATCAAGGTCGGAAAAGATATTACCGATGCATTTGATGTCAAAAAAGGTTTTAGACAAGGCGATGCACTGTCATGCGACTTCTTCAACATCGTTCTGGAAAGAATTGTGCAAAACTCAACCGTCAACACTAGAGGCACAATCTTCCAAAGATCCATCCAATTACTCGGATACGCAGATGATATTGACATAATTGGAAGATCAAAGCGTGATGTCAGTGGAGCGTTTTTGAGCATTGTGACGGAAGCGAAGAAGATGGGTTTAGTGGTCAATGAGGGCAAGACCAAGTATATGCTGTCATCAAAAAAGGACACTGAACGACGACGTCTTGGACAAAACGTCACCATGGACACGTTGAGGTAGTGAAGGACTTTGTCTACCTAGGCACCGCTGTTAATGCAGACAACGACACCAGCGCTGAAATCAAACGAAGAATAAATCTTGCAAATTGCTGCTTCTTTGGACTTAGAAGGCAATTGAGAAGTAAAGTCCTCTCTCGAGCATCTAAAATCACCATCTATAAGACACTCATCATCCCGGTTCTCATTTATGGCGCTGAGGCCTGGACCCTGTCAAAGAAAGATGAGAGCGTCTTAGGATGCTTCGAAAGAAAAATTCTTCGGGTGATCTTTGGTCCCGTACGCATAGATGGAGAATGGAGGAGAAGATATAACGACGAACTGTACGAGCTGTACAGCGACAATGACCTAGTTAGCAGAATTAAAGTCCAACGGCTTAGATGGCTAGGTCATGTAGAGCGGATGGACATCAACGCTCCAGCCCGGAAGGTCTTCGAATCCAATCCCGAGGGACGGCGCAGTAGAGGAAGACCACGACTCAGGTTGCGCACGCAGGTGGGAGAGGACCTCAACCAACTTGGCGTGCGAAACTGGAGACAGCTAGCTAGGGACCGAGCTGGCTGGAGACGCTTGTTGGTTGAGGCCCAGGTCCGCCCCGGACTGTAGTGCCACCTTAAGTAAGTAAGTAAGTCATGAAATGGGTTGTAGTTCCGCCCATTCCTGCATAGGAAGGGCTAATGAACAATAATTTAGATATTTAAGTCAGTAGTATCTGGTTTTTACGAGCTATAGCCTTACATATTATAATAAATAAGGTAAGGGAAAATGACACGTCCATGTATAAAACCGAATGGTCAACTATACAATATTAAATAGGGTAGTTCATTTTGTCTTTCAAGTTTATAGCGCTGATATTTGATACCTGGCAAACTCAGCTGTCATTTGAAGTGTTATAATGGACAGGTTCAGATAAGATAAAACACTTCATTTGCAGCCAACTTCGCTTTTGAACGTGAATTTCAAATTCAGAACTCTACTTCACAAACCCCTGCTTTAAGTTCATAGTGTAGTTTTTGTAAACTACCAAAAACGTTATTGTCTAGAAAACACTCCTTAGCTGCAAGTACATCACTTGTGTATTTTGTATTTTAATGAAATATTACCTTTCCATTACTGTCATGCACTAATGAAACAAATTTTGTACTTGCTATTAACTTGGGGACTGATTCTGGATTGAGATTGTCTGCACCAAACAACTCCCCTTCAAGATTCCTTCTTTTAACACAATCTGCACAGCAAGCATAATATGTTTGTATAAAAACTGTGTTCGCTTTATTATTGTTTAGGTTATCATTCATGAAGACCATACAAGCGGTACTGATGTATGTTTTTGATTCTAAGTACAACGATCATTGGTATTGTCGACCCGTGTATATCGTGAAACCACGCAAAGTGGCAATTTAAATTTTTTACTGAATACAGATACCACAATCTTGGGTCAACCAAATATTGAATAAATTGGAAATGACACCATCAATGATATAATCATAACATTATCTTAATTGGAACGTCATTTTTTGGCAGCTGGCTAATGAGAAACTTGCCTAACTTTGAAGTCCTTATGTCATTTGAACCTGACCAACAATGCTTAATGTTTGCCATTTACAAAAATGGATCGTTCAGAAAGTTAAAAATTAATTAAAACTTGTTTCAAAAGTCATTTTTGAAACCTATAAGCTTTTCGCGCATAACTCTATTATTATGTCCCTCATAATCGATATGTAAAATTGTAAAGAAATGTTGATGTTACTGATCTCTAACTTCTGCATCATCGTGAAGCACGCTCAGTGAAAAATATTGCTGCTGCAAGTATTGTTAAGGT
Source organism: Eupeodes corollae (assembly GCF_945859685.1). Lineage (NCBI taxonomy): Eukaryota > Metazoa > Arthropoda > Insecta > Diptera > Syrphidae > Eupeodes > Eupeodes corollae. Next base: position 309,830,192 of record NC_079147.1, on the reverse strand, counting down.
CTGTTTGATTATTTAACTTTAGTTTAACAACTGTCAAAATCAGAAACTGCTTTTTCTGTCTTTGCCACTTTTATTTAATTGTACGTTGTGGAATTTTGCTAGTTGGAAATTGTAAAATTAAAAATGGAAAAAGTATTTAATTTCACATGTTCTCCCAAATTATTTGAAAAAAATGCTTCCTTGCATTGCCTCGTCTTTTCCAAATGAGTCCACGACTGAATCATCTATCATTTGCAAAGTTGAATCATTTTCGACGAATCCAAATTTTCGGATAGGACGTTTAAAATATTTTCAAAAGACAATTCGGTTTTGTAAATAAATTAAAAGTTCACAAAAACGATCCTGTCACACTGACGTTCATGTCAAAAGTAAAAAAATTTAACGTGTCGCTCATATCCGTTTTGGCCCATGATTTGGATTTGGATTGGATACTTAAGTCCAACCAACTAAAATTACTGAACTAATGTCCGAGATGCCCAAAATTTGAGAAAAAATGCCTTAAAATCGGAAATAAAAATGTTAATAGCAAAATGTTTAATGGAATAAAATATGAATGCGTTTCATTTAAAATGTATATAGCTCCGGTCCTCTAAGTTCGGCACAGATTAAAAAATAAGACACGGCTCACACATTTTTGATCTTAGAAAAACTAAGAAACCTATGAAAGTGGGTGTTCTAAAACGGGTTGGTCTCATGCTTTGAAAATGTCAACTGAATCAAGGAAAACCATTGAATTAAACAAAACAAAAATAAATTCCTTTCAATTTTACATTCCTTGAAGAACGTAAGCTTTGTTTATGTACCTATAAAATCAAGTTAATTTGTTTTGCCAAATCTTTCAAAGGATTCTAGTTTTCCCGAAGCTTTAATTCGAACAACAACTCTGTTATAAATAACAAAATAAATCAAACATGACATACTCGTAGATGTAGTCATTGCTTTCAACCTCAACATAAACTAAAGGTCACCAATCACCACCAACATCTGGAGTCCTTTTCCTAACATATTACATGTTTCCCAGATCTACAGAATATAATAATGTAGTTGATAGTTGTTGTTGTTGTTGTTGTAAAACCCCAAACATAAAGAATGAACATGTATTCTTACATAGAATATAGAAATAATCAATGCTTAAGAATAGTTTATTGTTTTCAGTTCGTCCATCATGGAGGAAACAAATCAACTATTTCAAACATGATTTAAAGAAGCAATTTTCTCGAGACACAGTGAGTTGGTGGGTTTAAGATGGGTGTGGGTATACCATCACATCAGTTTTTGTACCAGTTAATGAATCCTCATCAAGGGTGCTGTCCGTTGTCTCTCCACAATCGTCAAATGCAGATTTGCTCACGAAGATAAATAGAAAAAAGGTCGTGTATATGAATCATTGATTTTAATAGCTCGATTTTCAAAAATCACGAACAAAATGCCCGATTTCTAGATCCAAAAAAAACTCACCAATCCAGTGTTGTTTTGCAAAACATTCTTATCAAACTGAAGATGTTAGTTTTATAGGCTTTCTTACTATTTAAAAAAATTTAATAACCTAAAAATACTCGACCAAAATGAAACAAGATACCGAACCCTACCCGAGAAAAATGTTGCTAAAGCTTTTAAGTTTTTGTTTTCTTCTTTCACTGAATATCATAGCCTTGTAATATTTATTAATTTATACTTTAAGGTGATATTTCAAACTTATTTTAATCTTTGATGTTATCATAAAACTGATGAATTTTGTTTATACATACAAAAACTAGTTTTGTTTGGATTATGAGATAGATTTTTAAAACAGATTTTTTTAGTAGGATTTTAGGAAAAGGGGAATTTATCAATTCCGCTGTAAGGGAGATAGAACCAACGAAGTAAAGATAGCTATATCTAAACTAAAGTCAAACGAAGCTGCAGGAACTTCAAATCGATGCCCACCATTTCTTTATCGATCTTAAAGCTGCATATGACAGCATCTATAGGGAAGAGCTCTACAGAGCAATGTCTAGTTTTGGCATCCCTGTCAAACTTATCCGTTTGTGCAGAATGACGATGGAAAATGTACGCTGCTCTATCAAGGTCGGAAAAGATCTTACCGATGCAAAAAACTATTGTCTGTCATGCGACTTCTTCAACATCGTTCTGTAGAGAATTGTGCAAAACTTAACCGTCAACACTAGAGGCACAATCTTTCAAAGGCCCATCCAACTACTTGGATACGCAGATGATATTGACGTTATTAGAAGATCAAAGCGTGATGTCAGTGGAGCGTTTTTGAGCATTGCGACGGAAGGGAAGAAGTTGGGTTTAGTGGTCAATGAGGGCAAGACCAAGTATATGCTGTCGTCAAAAAAGTACAATGAACAACCACGTCTTGGACAAAACGTCACCGTGGATAGCTATAACTTTGAGGTAGTTAAGGATTTTGTCTACCTAGGCACCGCTATTAACACAGCCAACAACTCCAGCGCTGAAATCAAACGAAGAATAACTCTTGCAAATCTCTGCTTCTTTGGACTTAGAAGGCAATTGAGAAGTAAAGTCCTCTCTTGAGCATCTAAAATCATTATCTATATATACTCGTAAGACACTCATTATTCCGGTTCTCATTTATGGTGCTGAGGCCTGGACCCTGTCAAAGAAAGATAAGAGCGTCTTAGGATGCTTCGAGAGAAAAATACTTGGGGTGATTTTTGGTCCCTTACGCATACATGGAGAATGGAGGAGAAGATATAACGACGAACTGTACGGGCTGTACAGCGACACTGATCTAGTTAGCAGAATTAAAGTCCAACGGCTTAGATAGCTAGGTCATGTAGAGCGAATGGACATCAACGCTCCAGCCCGGAAGGTCTTCGAATCCAATCCCGAGGGACGGCACATTAGAGGAAGATCGTGACTCAGGTGGGTTAAGAACTCAACCAACTTGGCGTGCGAAACTGGAGACACCTAGCTAGGGACCAAGCCGGTTGGAGACGCATGTTGGTTGACTGTAGCGCCATCTTAAGTAAGTAAGCAGGGAATTTACCAAGCTCATCTTAAAAAAATGTAATTGTAATTTTATTTATTAGCGTAAATTTATCGTTTTTTTTTTTTACAAAATGGCAATTGCACAATTTACATAGATATGGTTTCAATACCTTACTGATGTCAATAATATGTTTGGGAAAAAAAAATTAAAAGAACGTGATCAAATATAATTGGAAGGAAAAGCTAATGTAAAAACCTTCATCAATGATTACATAGTAAATATGTTTAAATTAAGGTGGGAACGAGAGTAGAGATGGTAGTTTTTCTAAACAAATTATTTGCAAGATACATTTATTTTACAGTTTGTGTAACAAAATATATAAATAAAATAAAAAGAAATAATGCTAACAATTGTATATAAATATCACAGTACAATACTATTTTTATTAATAGTTAAATCAGTCTTTTCATTTTGATAGAAGTAAATAAATAAATAAATAAATAAATAAATAAATAAATAAATAAATAAATAATAAAAATAAATAAATAAATTAATTAATTAATAAATAAATGAATAAATAAATAAATAAATACATTTATATATAAATAAATAAAAATAAATATGTAATTAAATAAATAAATAAATAAATAAATAAATTAATAAATAAATAAATAAATAAATAAATAATTAAATAAATAAATAAATAAATAAATAAATAAATAAATAAATGAATAAATAAATAAATAAATTAATAAATACATAAAAACAAGAGATTAAATTTACAAATACAAAGCATATTTATAAATGAACAAACAAATAAATAAATAAATGAATACGTAAACAACTAAATTAATAAGTTAACAACTATGTACTATATAAACAATAGATGGACTAATAAATAATAAATAATTAAAGTAACTAGAACAAATGTATTATATACATAAATATAGAACGAAATGTAAATAACTGTTTTTATTAATTTAATAAACGCATCTATAAAATCACTTGTTTTTTATTTTTTATATTTTTATTTCTTTTTTATTTTAAGAATTTAATTAAAATCGAGATTAGAAATTAAGAAATTTTCTGATGTTTGGCATGAAAGAATATATTTTACATTTAACTTTGAAATTCTATCTTGGACTAGCTCAATATTAGTGGCAGAATGAAGATCCTGCGTTGAGAAGTGCCAAGGCAAGTTGAGCATCATTTTTAAATTTTGTTTTGAGCTATTTGCAATTTTTTTACATGTGTTTTTGCACATTTACTCCATACTGGAGAGCCATAAAACATAATTGCTTGAAATATGGATTTAAATATAAGTATTTTATTTTCAATACTTAATTTGGATCTTCGATTTATAAAAGGGTAAAGCGTTTTTATTGTAACGTTGATTTTATTTACAACTTGACGTACATGGAATCCGAAAGTAAGTTTAGAGTCAAGGAATACCCCGAGGTACTTAGCGGAATCACCCCATTCAATTATTTTACCATCGATATGGATGTTGTTATTGGGTAAGAGGCAAGACTTTCTTTTCCTTGTGAAAAAGATAGCCTGAGTCTTATCACCATTGATTTTTATTTTCCAATCATTGAAATAAGAATTAATTACATTTAGATCGTATTGCAGCTTGGTTTCAATAACGGAACCTAGTGAATTTGATACGTAAATGCACGTGTCATCAGCAAAAATACCCTTTTCACAGTATCTTAAATTCGGGAAATCGGATGTATACAGTATGTATAAAATTGGCCCAAGAACAGACCCTTGAGGTACTCCTGCATTTATGTGAAATAAATCGGAAAGTTCATTGTTCACAGTAACTTGAAACTGCCTCTCAAAAAGGAAGGACTTTACAATTTTTTTTATGTATAAAGGAAAATTTAAAGTTTTTAATTTATGTATGAGCCCTTTATGCCAGACGGAGTCAAATGCCTTTTCAATATCTAAAAGTACCAAACCGGTACTTTTTCCAGAGCTTAAGCTATTTTTAACATATTGAGTTGTTCTTTTAATTTGTTGAACAGTACTGTGAAAAGGCCTAAAGCCAAACTGTTCTGGAAGCAGTAGATTATTTTGATTTATATGGATTAACATTTTAGATTTAATCAATAATTCAAAGCATTTGCTGAGTGAACTTAATAAACTTATTGGTCTATAGTGAGTGGGCTCGCAAGCACTTTTGCCGGGTTTTAATAAAGGAATTATTTTTGCTTTTTTCCATGTCGAAGGAAAAAACTAAGTTTTAAACAACTATTAAATAATTTCTTCAAAAACCTAACTCCACTCTTTGGGAGATTTTTTAAATAAAGATTTTTTATAGCATCAAATCCCACAGATTTTCTTGCATTTAAATTTATCAAAACATCACGAATATCTTTTTTGGAAATAAAATCATTCCTTTGTTCAATAATGCTATTTTCAATATACAGAAGAGATTCATCAACCATAGTTTCTAACTGATGATAACTTATCGAGTTATTTAGGTTCGAGTGACTGGAGTAAAAAGCATTGGCTAAAGCATTCGCTTTTTCTAAGTTCGATACTTTAATAGTGTTGTCACTTCTGAGAGCAGGAATATTAGTTTGCTTTTTTTTAATGATTTTTGTTATATTCCAGAACGGTTTACTTGCATATTGCAGACTTTGAAGTTTTTGGTTCCAAGAATTATTTCTGTGAGTGTTAATCAACTTTTTTATTAGTGAATTAAGTTCTTGAACCTCAGAGAGCAAGCCACAATCTCTTACTCTCATCCATCTTGTTCGTAAAATATTTCGTATCTTAATCAATCGAACTATTTCTAAAGTCAACTTATTTGAGCTTTCACAACGTAAAGTTATTTTTGGTACAACTTCATTGACACTTTCATGAATAGAGTTTGTGAAATAAGTAATACTTTCGTCAATGCCATTCTCACTCACTTCCTCAGAAAGAAAGTTTGGCATAGATTGAATTTTGTTGCTTAAATTGCGTTTATAAAGATTCCAATTGACGTTTTTGAAATCAAAAATTGTATTTAAATGACAAAAAGGTGACCCAAAAACCCCTAATTCAACTGGTAAGTGATCTGAGCAAAGTTCTTTTAGAACTATGGGTTGACTAAATAGTCTGGGCATGTTAGTTAGATAAATATCCAATGTTGAAGGATTGCCACGATTATTTGTAGGGTAGTAAGTTGGTTCAGGTGGATATAAAATATCAAATGAATGCCTTGTATTTAAATCAAAAAGTAGATTACCCCACGTATTGGCTCTGAGACAATTCCAATGTCTATTTCTGCTATTAAGATCACCACCAATTAAATATGTACCATTTAAACTAATAAGTTTCCTAATATCATTACTAAAATCAAAGCGCTTTTGCGGTGATGCAGCTCCTCCCGGAAAGTAAGTTGAATACATTTTTATAGATGACCCATTATTAAAAGGAATTTCAATTCCAATATTTTCAATTAACTTAGTATTAATTCTAGGCAAAACTTTATGACAAATATTTTTTTTTAACAACGACGGCAACGCCACTACCTCTACTCTCATTCCTGTCAAAACGATAACAACAATAATTCCTATTAGATAATTTATCACTAAAACTAGGCCAAGTTTCTGAAACTAGGCCAACATCTATATTATATTTGCTCATAAAAGCAAAAAATTCAATATATTTGTTTCGAACACTTCTAGCGTTCCAACATATTATTTTTAGTGTTACATTGTTCATTTTGAATTGTATAAATACTTAACTGCTAATTGTGCAATTACATTAAATTGATCTGCCTTAGTAATACATTTACTCGGTAAAGTGATCATCTCTGCTGTAAGCCTGTTAATCTCTTCTAAAGAGAAAAGCTCGCTAGTGTCTGTACTTGATGTGTTTTTTGTTGTTGCTACCCAAGCATTTGATTGCATTGGAGCAACAGCTCCAGTAGATTGCGTTGTGTCAGCCATAATATTTTGACGATGAGGTTTTAGTGGGGGGAAATCAGAAGTGTTAGGAATGAATTCACGATGAGCTTGATACGCACTTAAAATGGGTGGTATATTACGTTTTGAATGTCTCATAGATAATCGCTGCCTCATTTGAAGAAAGTTCTTTCGGCCTATGCAATCGGGGTCAGTGGCCTTATGAGTTTCGTTGCAATTAGCACACTTAATCTTGTTTGAATCACATTTGCTTGTCTCATGATTTTCGGAGCAGATAGCACAATGGGTTTTTATATGACAATTCTTTTCTCCGTGGCCAAACATTTGGCAATTGACACATTGAGTGAATTTATGTTCTTGTTTTCTAGCAAATTCCCATTTAACCTGCGTTTTGAATAAAGTTTTAAAGTTTTTCTTGAGGTCAGCAAGTCGGATAGAACCACTTTCAAGAAACACTAAATAGAATACATCTATATATAGTTGGTGTTGTTTTTTTATCATTTTTAAGTTCATACACTTAAGGCCAAGATTAACAAGCTCTTGTTGAAGGCTATTAATTGGGATCTCATCGAGCCCATAAAGAACAACTTTAAATTGCTTTTCAGATCGAAGATCATGAGTAAAAAACTGCCAATTATTATTTGTTAACAATTCACAAACTTTTTTATGAATATCAACTGAACCGCACTTAATTTGTATGCCAATTGAAACTTTTTTTGTAAAATAGTCTTCAATTTTATACTTAACTAGTAAGGCATGCACACTTTGAAGGCTATGTTGCAAAACACAAATCGTAGGGGTTTTAGTTTTTTTAATGGAGGTGTTATAATTTCATCTTCAATGTCTAGATCTTGATCCGTATCAGGATGACATTGTAAGGGAGTATAAAACCCGTATCTGTTAGTGTCGTTAGTATTCATTTTCCGGCTTTTATTGTTGAAAGACAAAATGTCTTCAACGTTAGAAGGGGATCTATTTCTTTTAAGAATTTTGCATTTCTTTTGTTCGCACCGCACGGAAGATCGTCTTATCAGTTCGAAGAGCCGATTAGTACTGCTTAAAAAAATGTATTTAAAGCAAAATAAATAAATAAATTAGGTGAAGCAGAAGTCCTTGAAATACCAGGTCTCAACAATTCCTCTGTGCGAGTCATATCAAGAGTGGAGGGGACCTACAGTTTATGAACGCCAAATCGGAATTACTCTTAAAGGATTTGAAAATTTCTCTCAAGATGCAGTAGTCGTTAAAAAACATTAAGGTGTCTCAGGCAAGGGTTGAATCCAAGACCTCTCTCGTGATATTCCTATGGACTAACGATCACTCCACGGATATCGTGATTTGGAGTACTTGCCCTATTGCGTCTGATTTTCCAGTAATTCCCGGTTTTAACAAAAAGATCTTATAGATATTTCTGGAAGAATTTTAGTATACAGCATCTCATTATTTTTGGTTGATTAGTATAGTCAAGGGCCAGTTAAAGCTATAAGGAAATCTCATCAGTGCTGTTGATTTTCATCTTTAACTCTTTCAAATGATGCCATTGGAACAGTACAAAATTGGAACGCCTTGAGTCAAATTAAATTAAATTTGTATGGTATTTCACAGCAAGCGGTTTTGTAAAATTTAATGAACTTACTAAATAAATTAAATTTCAAATGCATTGTTTCTTTTTTAAAAAAAAAAACTTTGAATTAGAATTTATCTATTGCATCAATATTTCTTTCTAAAAAAAGTTCAAATACTATCAAAAATCAAACACACACACATTGGCAGCAAATTAGTCTTTGACTACACTAGAAATCACTCCGCTAACTTCTGATTTAATGAGAAAGAGATGCATTTTTACAAAATTCCAGTGCAAGTCATCTGACGGGCTTTTGTTGACGAAATCCGTCGACGACGACAACGTGGTCTTCAAAGTGCATACTCTATTCTAGGATCCTAGCGTAAGGGAGAGTTGTTTGCAAGTCCTTTTTTAAAGTTGGGTGATGGCTGATGTTGGGGAAGGTATAGCGAACAAATCTAATTTCACGAAGAATGTCAACCAAACGACGACGAGGAGAGGACATATAAAAATAACAAGACCAAGAGTACTTGCTTCCTTCTCACTGGTTCTGGTCCCTGGTTGTGTCTTCTCTGTGCTCTGTCATGGTTTTGTTTAGCTCGACTGATAGCATATGATAGACATTCACCTCCAGCACAAATAAAATTGACCTCAGCCTTATTGTTCCTATTTTTTTTGTGTTCCTAAAAGATTTATGCACGAGAGTCTGAAAGGAGATTTAAGGAAACAAAAAGGAAGTACCACATTTAGGTGCCATATTGATTTTCGTTTTTTTTTTCCTATCTTCCTTCCCAAAAAAGGCCTTGCGTGGTGGCGATAACCATTTTTTGAGAAGAACATTGGAGAGAGTGCTTTTAGTAAGCTAGCAAGGAAATCAGCGTATAGAATATACGTCCGCTGTATACGTGTACTTGCACTCTGCAGTCCCTTTTTTCCTTACTAAAGGACCTTTGAAATATGGTTTTCAGAGGGACATATTGCTGTTGAATAAATCAGGGTGTTACTTCCACATACCACATTTGAAAAAATTCATTTCTTCTCTTTTTTCTTATCCAATTTAACCATAAATCTGGTGTATTTCTGGAGCAAGCGTAGGTATACAAAATTCCACGTAAATCAAATTAAAATTGATGCCATACATCTTTTGCCAGAGCTACGAATATATACTGCAAGTCATTTTGTAAAGCAAGATAGGATAAATCTTGGATGTGTGAAGTACCTTTTGATTATAAAGCTCTAGGACCAACAGTCATTGGAATAGAAACAACGGTGCACACGCAGAACTATTGTTGTTTGGGAAGGCATTGAAATAGTCGTAGGGAATGCAAAGATATTATGCATAATTTATGTGAAGTATGAAACGTCCATCTGGTCTAACCTTGTCCAGTTTTTAGCTTTGAAGGAGACGAGCTTAGGGTGCCTATATGTGCAACAGACATTTGGTAAATTTCGGGATTAAAAAGAAAAGATTTTCGATTACGACTGCACAAATTATATTCTTAAGGGATTCTCTGATCACGGCAGGTTATCTTTAATGCATGACTATTCCAACTCGTATATCCTTTAATGCGCTTAGAAACCACATTCTTTTATAAAAGGAATAATGCAAGAAAAAATGGATTTACATTGACAAAATTTGTATCTACAGAAAATTTGGTTAAAAGTGAAAAGGGGTCAAGTACTCTTTTTTGAAATTGACTCGGAAACTATAGTTTGTTTCAATGTGTTTATTGTAACTCATATAATTCCGATATTTATGGTATACCTAGTGCTCGTTTATGAGGACGTTTAAATGAACCTCTACACCAAAATTCATCACATTCATCTCATAGACAATAGTTTGAGATGGAAATTAACTGGTCAACAAAATACAGTTATATTTTTACCACATTAACCAAACAATACTTCATCATAGGAATTTATTGTGTTAATTTGAAATGTTACCTTATAATTTCTCTATTGGGTCAGTTGTTAATAGTTGTTAACAAAATATTGTAGAATGATTTAACAAAGTACAAATATTTTTTTTCTAAATACAGTTTAAATCATTTTATCTTAATTTCAGTTAATTGCAACATAAATAAATTGTATGCCGTTTTGCGTTTTCCCGTTTAGAACAGCATCGAAAAACAGATAAGATACGGAATGATACAGTTTGGGATTATAGATTTTTAAATCATCTCGAATTGTATTTTGAAAAACTCAAACATTTTGGTAAGTTAATAAATACAAGTTTTTTGTCGGTTTTTCGGAAGAAGGTCATTCAAAGTTTCTGATTTTTTGTGTCACATGAATAGGGGTAAGATCTAAATTTAACTTTTAGCGTTTTTTAAATCAGATAAAAAAGATACTCTGATTATTTCGGAGCTTAGAACGAGTATTAATTTAATAGAATCAAGAAGTATGAGTGAAGGTAAGGGTCTAACCAAGGAGGAAATATGCCAGATTCGGGCTTACCGGTATCTCGAAAAATCCATCCGTTTCATAGCCAGCAAAATTAGGTGAAGAAAGAAACAGGCTTCAAATTAAAGGTTTTCCTTTAGTAAATTCAAGGCAGAAGGTGGGGTAAATGCTAGTAGATTGACTGTTACTTGGGTAATGCAGAAGGCAGACCATATACCGTAGTGGGAATCAAGCTTGGCATACCGTCGTCTTTTCCGATAAAAACAAATTAATTTGGACCCACCTGATGGATATAATATGTATATGCTATATGCACTCCATGTATAGATACACAAAAGGTTACTTAAAGTAATTCAGAAATCAGGAGGCAGCACACATTACTACAAATTATTTTAATCACCAAACAATAAAACCAGTATTTACCTAAAGCATAAGATTTTTTGCTTTAAAGGGTATTAGAGGTATATTAGATCTTGTCTCTGCTCATGGGACAAAAATAAAACATGTACTTTTTAAGACCTTCTTCGGAAAATCAGCCAAAAACTTGTATTTATTTACTTAAATAAACAATTTTGTTTGCAATATAAACTTAAAACATAACTCATTCATTAAAGAAATATCGGAAAATAAAAAACGAGAAAAGCTTGCCTCTATTCTTATGAAGATCTCAAAAACCTGACTTGAAAAATTGATTTAGGGGTCGAATTCGAAATAAGGCCATCAAAAACTTTAGGAGAATAATTTGATTGCCAGCTACTTAAACTTGTTGACCAATTATTACCATTAAACAAAAACCTTTAAAAGTCCTGTTTGTAACTCAACTGTGAAAATAAATTTAATTAAAAATATTTTCTCTTTTAATGGTTTTCTAAAAAACCAGTATTCGTAGTCATTAGATTACAAAGGTTTTACACCCCTGTTCTGTGGTCTCCTTAAAACCGGCCGTTTTTTGCAAAGTTTTCAGGAGTTCATATTGTCAATTGATTTCAAACCCTTAAGGTATTTAACCATAAGGATTTTCACGCTAATCACTTTATAACTGCAGGAATATGAAATAATTTATTTAAATTACCTTCAATCAAATTTCTAAAACACAAAGTACAAAATATAACCATTTCATTTTTCTTACTCTATTTAAATTTACTTTGCCACTTGTTTTTTTTTTTTAATGTTTTTGTAAACTTCAACCAATTGAGCTTCTTTTAATTAATTAAATTGTGACCTGGTTGGCATTTGTACACAAATCAAACGGCGAACCCTATTACGACAATTTAGCCGGACAAATTAATTTGCCCTCTGCGTTAGTTAAGTTGTTAACATCAAACAAAGGAGACAGGCCACAACTCCCACTGTTTACATACAAGATCTACAAGGTCATACACTTTTACATCGTGTTCGTGTCCTTTCACCCATATTGACCGACCGCAACGATTTATTAAATTCACTTGGCTTGTTTTTACTTTTAGATTTAATTAAAAGCCATCAGTCCTTGCACAAAGCTCAATATGAATGCACCACCACAAGTCGCCTGCCACATCCAATCCATATCCTTAAACGAGTGATATCACATCCACAAGCAACAAGTAAGAGTGTTTTATGCCGGACGTTGAAAGCCACCATAAAATCAAAAGATTGAAAATATAAAAATATGCGATGATGGGTCCTTCGACCGTTATACTATGCCATATATCTACTCTTCACTTACTCTATACGTCCACACCCTCTATGCACATATAATAGTCCTGCGGAATGCGGATACAGATTTATGAGATTAATGCCCAACTCTGATGCATTATTTCTGTTGATCCCAGCTTAAGAAATGCTCAATATTTGTTTTCTAAGTTCACATACATAATTTTCCTTAAGTTATTCTGGGAAGAACTTATAGTTCAGGCACGTTTGAGGTACAATGTGTGCCATAGGGAATATATTTTTGGGGTGGGCGTCTGGGAAGTGGGACGCATTAATAGCGATGGACTTTCAGCGAGGATTTAATCAATATTACTTGGGGTGCAGTACGAGTAAGTTTTGTTTCGCTCGTAAAGTCTGAAAACCATAACCCACATGCTGTGATTTCAAAAAAATAAAAAAAAGAGAAAAAGGGTTTCGCCAAAGTGACTGCATCGTAAATTTTAAGTCTGATGGTGGTGGAATAGTTGTGCAGTATGGATGCTGTAAATATAAGACAAAATGAAATTCCGAATGCTTTATCTTGGTGGTGATATTTCACCACATGTGCGCTATAGTTCACTTCACATTAATTTTTTAACTGGCCTTGTTCAGAAAATGTATTTTAGTACCGACAGACACTTTTGAACTTAAAGCATAAATTCCAGGCGTAATTTTGCCTTTTATGAGATATTTGTGGAGTGTATTAAAGTTTAATTAAGTTATTAACATTTTGAAGAACTGATAAAATACAAGATCAAAGTTTTCCAAGAGTATTTAATTTAATAATGACTTTTACAACGCTCTTGGTCATTAAATGGCTTTGTCATATGACCCAAAGAGAATGAAATTTTGGGCAGATACGGCTTTTGAATGAGAAGTTGGTAAACACAAAGGAGTTCAAATAAAAGTACAGGTAGCCTTTTAGAAAAATTAATGACAATAAACAATTTAAGGGTCTATTTAAATACATAAGTTTAAATCTGAATACTGAATTTAATATGAAATCATTAGAACCCGTAATACAGTTTAAGATGCAGCGTTGGATGATTATTCAAAAAGAGGCTGTGATGCGATTTTCCAATATTTTGTGTAAAATACAAAACTTGAGGTCATTATCTTTCTATTGAAGAAGAAATATTTGGCAGTCAAATTGTTTTTTTCTGAACACCGTTTATTTTAATAAATATGATTTAAAATCACGAAAATAAATATAAACCAGTATAAAAGTGTTCATATATGTGGTTCGCCCCGTTTAGGTTGCGCTCATCAGAAGATGACCATTTCACCTTGTCTTGACGCATATTTTCCCGAATAAATCGAGATTCCATATAATCCGAGCTACATAGAGCAACTACGAATTATATATAGTTGCTATAAGTTTTCAAAGAAGATAAATTGAAGCTATTTTTATTGCTATGGGAATTTTGAAGAAGAATTATTTGACTGTTAACAGTCGAATTGTTTTTTCCTGAACACCGTTTTTTTTTTAATAAATATGTTCTCGTAATACTTGATTCAAACCCCATTTCTTATGAGTTTATTGTTTTTCGAATCAATATTTAGATATTTTAATTTTGCGTGTTTTTTTTGTAAGTTCTTATTTTTTATAAAAAAAACCTGACAGTTATATTTTTCTAAAAATTGTAGTTAATAATAAAAAAATAATGTTTTGAGTAAGATAAAATAAGTTTTAAATAAACATTCTTTCATTTTTAAAAAGATATTCGAGTCAAAAATCAATTTTTACCATTTTTTTAATTGCTATAGTGAGAAAAAACACCCTTTAAATTTGTTTAAAAGTCTTTTCTGCATCATTCGGTGTTATTATCTGTAACCAAAATGGATGTGAAGCTGATATCTCTACTTGTTCTTGGGATAAGGACGAAGAAAATTGGTATCCAGAACGTAAGGACATCGAAACGTCTGAATGTAAATATAAAACTTCCTATAAGTTAATAGTCCATGAATCGAATAAATGGTTCACAATTCACACTAAGACTCTTGAAACTTTTAAAATTCAGTGCTTTGGTAGAACCTTAATTAAATTATCTTACCGAAAAGATAAATATCAAATGACAAAGTAGTAATTTAATTTTTACCTGAATTCAATTTACCAATAATAATAATAATCAGTCTGACAATACAGTATTCGAAATGCAAACTGTTTTAAAATTTAGAGAAAAATAAAAAAAATAATGTTTTTGGTTCATTAGCTTACAATTGGAATTGAGCACATCTAGAAACTTCCATTTAAATAAAGATAACAAAAGTTGTTATAAGAAATATTTGGAAAAAATTGGAAAAAATCGAATTGACAGTTTTTTTTACAAAAAATAAAAACCTAAAAAAACAATACTAAAACTTGGTAAAAATTTACTCACATATCTTTTCAAATATTTAAAATATTGGCTTCAAACTTATTTAATCTCACAAAAAAATTTTTTATTTCGACACACTTTTTATTAAAATTCAACAGTCCGTTTTTTTTTATAAAAATATATTGTCGGTAATTTTAAAATTTGTAAGAATAAACCCAACACAACACCTACAAACTTTTAAACAAGACAAATTGACAGACGCGATGGGTCGCATCCCAGCTTTATTTTTTTATTTATTTTAACGTAATAAATCCTTTTATTAATTCAATTGTTATCGAAAGCGTTTACGACGAATCATTAACAAAACTATCACCAAATCTGCTCGTAGTAAAAAATGTATTTAATTTCACATATCAAACGGATCCTTGTGCTGATATTTTGTTCGGGATTCTTAAAAGTTTCCGAATTGGATGTAATTTTTGTTTCGAATCAATATATGTATGTACATGCATAAGCATAATATACACTTAGTGGAATATTTTAACTATTTCCGGTTAAAACAAAAACCCTCGAAATCGATAGTTTTATTGTTCAGAAACACACAAAATTCATATTGTAGTGGACAAAGGCTAAGTGTTTCTATGCACGAACAAGCGAAATTATCAATCAACAATTTTTCAATGCAGTCATCATTTCCAAAAATAAAGCTATCCTCAAATAAGAGCTAAAGCTTAAGAGTCTATAAGAGGCCTCTACTTTGTCCGTTCATGTGTGTCCTTTTTGGAATATATCAGATGAAACTGCTTTATCTATGGGAGTTTGTTTATTTCCCAGGACATCCAAAAACCAATTTCTCTGAGAAAGTAAAACAAGAACTCACAAAAAAAAGAAAACAACCATGAAGTGCCTGTTGTGTTCTGCTTCATCAGTATACCATAATACCCGTTGGGGTGGCACGGATTCCGATTTACTATTCTACAACGAAAAACCACCAAAGCCGATCACGAAGTGGTTACGATTTCAAGGAGCAAGAGCAACCCTGTTGGGACTGGGGATATCAATCACATCTGTGTAATGGGTTTTCTTTATTCTCGTTTCCTGCTTCCTGCAGTATTTTTATTTTGTTCGTTTCATTTTGCCGTCATATAACTCCTGAGGGTTTTGTTTGGATTTCTTTGTCATTCTGGTTGTCAATATGAACGAACCCTTTTTGGTGTCATTTCTAATCTATAAAACGTACTATTCACCGCAAAAAAGGTACCTACACTCTTAGATTGCAAAAATACCCAAAAGACTCTCGTTAAAGATAAAAATGGGGCGATGTTATAAAGTATTGGGGGTAGGGATTGTTTAAGATTACAATAAACAAGTGACATTTTACATAGAAGACATTATCCGCTACTTGTAATGCGTAAAACACGAAACAGAGCATAATGTGGTATGAAGCATATAAATTTATGTGTGATTTGATTCAAATAAGGCATCGTTTGATGGCAAACGAATCAAAGATAGATAAATACTTGAAAAAAAGGTTTTGACTTTTACGAGTTAGTTCTTACTTCTCTTCCCAATAATGTGGTATTTATTTTAACACCTGTAAATGAATCAGTTTTGTTGAACAACTCGTTTTTATCTCCTCAAGAGCATAATAATTATACAATGTTTATATTTTGTATGTCACAAAAATGTATCTTCTAGAATTTAAAAAAGTATGAAGAAATTCGAGAACACTATTTTAGTGTGAGAAATCAGAAGCAATCTTCCTAAAATAATTTGACAGTTGAAAATGTCAAACAGTGCTAACATTTATGTCTTGGTAAGGTTTGTCATCATTTAGCGTCAGAAAAAAATCTTCAAAGTTGTGAAAATTTCGCAATGTGCAAAATTGCCGTACATGAAGCAAAGACAATCCTCAAGCCATTACGCATCATTTTTATATCCTTTAAATTAATTGATAAGTGCTGCTTGCATGCTGATATTTTGTTTTATAAAGTCAGCTAAACATTGTTGACAATTGGTTTCTAAAATACGTCGGAACTTATTTTAAAGCGCTTTTAGCTGTCAATTTATTGCAAAATTGGTTTATGCCCACCAACCATAAACTGTGAAAGCATTAGAAGTCGATATTTAAACCAAGATTGACAATATGCGGTGACAATAGGCATTACGTCTTTTCGTCCAAAACGATATAAAAATGTCATAATGCAAACAGAATTGTATTGACATTTTGTTGTTGTAAATTTGGGCAATATAACCGAACCTTTGGTCATTCATTTTTATTGGACTTTATGAAATTCCAAAACAAAAACAGTATTTAGCCTTATTGCCAATAAAAAACCTGCGCGAAATAGTTTTATCGCCCAAAACTTTTTAAGAAAAAAATGCCACAAAGCTCAAAATTAATGTCATATTGTCCAAATCAATTTTAAAATATCAGAAAGCGTAACACATACATATGTTTAGTTTTATTTCACTTACAGAAAGCAAAATAAGGCTAGTTTTTGAAGTGAAATAAAACGAATTATAATAAATTAAACAGCAAAATATGTATAGGGGACATGTTGCCCCTATGCAACCCATCTGCTTGGGCTCACTATATGATTTCTTAATTTGGGCGTAACGATATTAAAAGTTGGTTGGACTTTTTGACGATTTCTTCATGATATTTCTTAGGGCGTAGCTTTTGGGTTCAATATCATTTAAAGATTCGGGTTATATGTTATTGGCTGATAAGATATAAGAAATGATAGAAACGAGAAGAAATATGTAGTAGTAATTAATTAAATGAATGTCAAAAAGTCAAACCCCTATGTCATAAGAAAATTAGAGAATATTTTGTCCAAAATGTCAAACTGACAATTTGGGCGTTCTTTTATTTAATATTTATTCGCGCGTAACGACATTTCCTTTGAGGTTTTTTTGGCTATTTTTTAAAAACCTTTTGTGCTTTGAGACCAATTTTGGGCTTTATGGTATTTTACGATTGCGGGTTTATGGTTTCGGAGAAAAAACCTTAGAATTTGTAAAAAACTGGGCTTATCGGATGGTGTTGCCAAACCTGGCAATGCCGTAAATTAAATTCGAATTTCATTTAAACTGAAACAAATATGTACTTTCCATTAATTAATATTGTTGTCTTTGTCACCGCTCTATGAAAGACTTCCTTTTTTTGAAATTTATATCTCTAAAGAGCAGTCAAGCAAAAGAACCAAATTTTTTAATCCTGCCTTTTCTTAAACATCAAAAATAAAATACTTGAATTTAAATTAAATTTGTTTTTCTTAAAGTAACATTAAAAAATTTGCTTAAATATCAGTATAAACTGCTCGCAATTCTGTTTAAAAAAAAAACACGACAAAAGCCATAGGCATAACCTACGAGTTCGTTCACCAAAGCCTAGCTAAAGTCTAAAGAATTGTCTTTAATATAAATAGAGATACGATAACCATCGCCAAGATTACGATCAAATTGTGGATTAACGCTTCAAAAGGTTACCTGGAATATTTCAACACGTGCCGAGTTGCAGCCAAATGAAACTTAACCTCCACCTCAGAGAATTTTTGTTCAGCTCATATTCGCCACTGTCAGGTAAGTCTTAGTATTAAGGTTTATAGTAAGTTGTTTGAAAATATGGTGAACTCACCTCCGTCAAATACAAAACAACCCGATGCACAAATTTCCTGCCAATCATGTAACGATGCCGACAACAGTCAAATGGTTCAATGTGACGAATGTGATGGATGGCATCACTTTAAATGTGTCGGAGTTAACGCCAGCATCGAAGATAAAGACTGGAAATGCGAAGAGTGTCATCAGAAGGACTTGGATAACCAAGGAGGGACTTCATCATCCAACGAACAGTTTGAAGCAACACAAAAAAACCCTATATGTACATCGACACGGTTACCACCAGCGGATTCCGGAAGAAATCTACAACAGACGTCTTTTTCACCTACTGCCTCGAAACAACTTAACGGCAACAAAAATGAACATCCCAAGTTATGTGTCCCAGCGCGTACAAAATCAAATAAATCCAAATCTATAAATTCGGTAAAATCATTGCAATTAAACTTAATGAGGTTAGAAGAAGAAAGAGATCTAATGAAAAAAAGAGATCGCGAATATTTGGAAGCAAAGTATAAGCTTTTGGAGCAACAAACGGATAGTGAAAGTGAAGACGAGTCAACATCATCAAGGGTAGATAAGTGGATTAACCAGCAATCCATAACTAAAACCCAAGTTTGCCCTACTTTGAATCATCAAAGCGGAAGCAAGCAACAATTAGTACCCAAATCTAATACCCAAGAGCTAACAAGAGCAATAAATCTAAATGAGACATGGGTCGGAGCCAACGGTTCTTCCATGCCAGCTGTTAACACCAACACAACAACCAACAGAGACTCAACAATTTTTCCAAATCCGTCAACCGTCCACACTCTTCATAACGATGACCGTGGCAACGACATCATCGACCAAGCAAGAGGAAGGCCTTATCTTAATACTCAGCAGATAGCAACAAGGCATATTGATTCTAAGGAATTACCGACGTTTTCGGGACGGCCAGAAGAGTGGCCATTATTTTTCAGTTATTTCAAGAGTACAACCCTTGCATGCGGGTTTTCAGATGACGAAAATTTGATAAGGCTTAACAGATGTCTAAAGGGCAACGCCCTTGAATCAGTGAGAGCTAAACTACTCTATCCAAATCAAGTCCCAAGTATAATCGAAACACTGAAGATGCTATTTGGTCGTCCAGAATCAATTATTAAAACCCTGATTTCCAGGCTGAGACAAGAACGCCCACCTAGAGATGATAAGTTAGATACATTAGTCGCCTTTGCCTTATCGGTTCAGAACATCGTTGCTACAATGGAAGCTGCTGGATTGACATCACATTTAAACAACCCATGCCTGTTGCAAGAATTGACCGATAAATTGCCATTCCAAACCAAGTTGAATTGGGGTGTTTTTAAACTGGGCAAGCAGAATATAGATCTGACAACATTTAGTTCCTGGTTGTTTCAAGTTGCCCAAGCTGCTTGTGAGGTAACAGATGTGAGTTTACTCTCAAAAGATGTTAAGCCTGACAAAAGGCGACAGCCATCCAATTTGCATCTAAATGGACATCATGATGAAGCGAAAAATGAATTCCAGTGTCAAGATCAGCAAAAGCATTGTATTATCTGTAAAGGATCTTGCAAGTCAGTGGAAAATTGCGATGAATTTAGTGGACTTAGTTTAAATAACAGATGGAAAGCAGTGAAGAAACATTTTCTGTGTCGCACATGCCTTGTCAACCATAATAAGCGAAGATGTTTGTCCGCAAATAGATGTGGAATAATGAACTGTACGTATAGACATCATAAGTTGCTGCACAAACATGAGCAACCAGCTGCAAGATCTGAAAATCAAAATCTGTCTAGTTATCATTGCACGCATAAACACAAAGGAAGTTTGTTGTTTAAAATTTTGCCTGTGTCTCTCTACAACAATGACATTAAAATCGAAGCATTCGCCTTTCTAGATGATGGCTCCTCTGTGACGATGATGGATAATGAGTTGGCAGACATTCTCAAATTAAAAGGTGAACCCCAAGAACTCCGTTTGAGATGGACGTCGGGTAATTCTCGCACTGAAGAGAAATCAAAGAAAGTTAACTTGATGATAGCAGCTAAACAAAGTTCTAAAAAGTACGCACTTACAAACATTCGAA
Organism: Eupeodes corollae; assembly: GCF_945859685.1. Taxonomy (NCBI): domain Eukaryota; kingdom Metazoa; phylum Arthropoda; class Insecta; order Diptera; family Syrphidae; genus Eupeodes; species Eupeodes corollae. The sequence continues at coordinate 309,809,641 of NC_079147.1, read as the reverse complement.
CTGTTGAGTCTTTAAATCTTCCTGCACAAACAATTAACTTTGATTCGCTTGCGTCATGCTACCATTATTTGAAAGGTATTCCTTTTCAATCTTTTACTGATGCTCGACCGAGAATATTAATAGGCCTTGATAATGCCAATTTATTAAATTCTCTGAAATATCGCGAAGGAAGAATTAACCAACCATCAGCAATCAAAACACGTCTTGGATGGACTATTTTTGGACCTTGTGAAGAGGAAGGTGAAACATCAATCGATTATCAAAATTATCATTTGTGTGAGTGTAAAGAGCAAGCAGATGAAAAGCTTCATGAATTAGTTCGGGAATTCTTTTCAATAGAAAGCTTCGGTTCAAAGGAGATAAGAAAACTTACTAAGGACAGAGATGTAAGAGCCGAGAACCTGCTAGAAAGCTCAGCTAAACGACTAGGTAAGAGGTTCAGTGTTCCGCTTTTATGGAAAAGTGAATGTCATGCATTTCCAAATAGCAGACCCTCCGCAGAACGAAGACTTATCTGCCTTGAGAAACGATTACATAAAGAGCCCGAACTAGCAGCAAATTTAGATTCACAAATATCCGATTATTTACGACAAGGATATGTGCGCAAACTTACAAGTGATGATTTACAAAACTATAAAGGCAACCGAATCTGGTATCTTCCCATTTTCCCCGTTTTAAATCCCAACAAGCCATCAAAGGTGCGAATGGTATGGGATGCGGCCGCGCAAGTTGATGGAGTTTCGCTAAACTCAATGCTACTTTCCGGACCCGACTATCTTGTCTCACTTATAGACATACTATTTCGTTTTCGTCAAAGGAATATAGCAATCTGTGGTGATATAAAAGAAATGTTCCACCAAGTGCTTGTGGAAGAAGCTGATCAACACGCTCAAAGGTTCCTGTGGAGGAGCAAGGAAACAGGAATAATAGAAGACTACGCTATGAACGTACTAACTTTCGGTGCCACATGCTCACCATACTGTGCAGATTATGTGAAAAACAAAAATGCAATGGAACATTCTGAAAAGTTTCCCCGAGCAGCAGAAGCCATTATACGGAATCATTATGTCGACGATTTTTTAGACAGTTTTGACACCCCAGAAGAAGCAATGCGCATAACAAACGAAGTCATATACATTCATCAACAGGCTGGCTTTGAAATAAGAAACTTCATGAGCAACTGTGAGAGTGTAGTAGCAGCTCTAGGAAAAAATGCAGCCGATTCTGCAAAGCCATTTAAAAACCGTTCAAGTCCTTACGAATTTGAAAAAGTTTTAGGGATGTGGTGGTCACCGTTAACTGACCAATTTTCATTTTTATTTAACAGCAAATATTTTGATAAAGAGATCCTAGAGGGCTTATTTCCCCCGACTAAACGAATTGTTTTGCGCGTGCTTATGAGTACCTTTGACCCACTTGGTCTAATTGGGCATTTCTTGATGTTTCTAAAAATTTTATTGCAATCTATTTGGCGTGAGCGTATAAACTGGGATGAACCAATACATGAAGCGCACTTTGAACTTTGGAAAAAGTGGCTGAATTTGCTACCTACAATTAGAGAAATCAAAATAAGAAGACCTTATCTTAATAACTTGAAGTTTGATGCTGAATCTACAGTAGAGTTACATGTTTTTGTAGACGCTAGCCTGTCAGGATTTGCTGCGGTATGCTACTTGAGAGTACAACGTGGCACATCTATTCAATGCAATTTGGTATGTTCAAAAACGAAAGTAGCTTCTTTAAAACCGATTTCAGTTCCTAGAATGGAATTAGAAGCAGCTGTGTTAGGTGTTCGATTAGCACAAACTGTCATTAATGGACACTCAATTCAAATAAATAGGCGTTACTTCTGGTCAGATTCTCAGTCAGTATTATGTTGGATAAAAAATGATAATCGAAAGCTTAAACAGTTTGTTACATTTAGAGTTGGTGAAATACTAGAAAATTCGAATGAAAACGAGTGGCGATGGGTCCCAAGTGAACATAACGTAGCCGATGATGCCACAAAGTGGAATCTCAAAGTTGATTTTTCTTCAGACAGCCGTTGGTATCGAGGACCAGATTTTCTCTACAGCCCAAAAGATTCTTGGCCTTTGAATCCTAAAGGGGATACAGGTAATGAGATTGAAGTACATACTCACATTGACGTTTCTGTAACACCACTACAAAATTATATGCAGTTTTCTTCATGGGAAGAAACGGTCACTGCAGTTTCATATGTTTTTAAATACTTCTGTATATTTCTACAGAAATTTCGCAAACCGGACGATTGTTTCGATCTAGGAGAAAGTAAAGGTACGAAAAGTTATCTACTTTGGCTATGTCAAAACGAAAATGGTAATCTAGATTACGTCAAAGGAGCTGAAACATATTTGTATATGATATGTCAATCTGAAGGTTATCCTAAAGAAATAAATGCCTTGCAAAATAAACAGCCAATTGAAAAAACAAGTTCACTATACCAGTTGAGTCCTTATCTGGATACGAAGGGAGTATTGAGGGTAAAAGGTCGTATAGATGCTTCTAACCATGTTACTCTTGATTGTAAAAGACCAATTATCTTACCGAAACAGCATCATGTCACTACACTGATTGTTGACAATTTTCATAGAAAATATAAACATATTTTTTTCGAAACAGCAGTAAATGAAATACGTCAATTCTTTTACATTCCAACTTTAAGAGCAGTCCTAAAAAGAGTTCAAAATAATTGTCAAGAGTGTCGCAACAATAGAGCTATGCCTGTAGCTCCAATGATGTCTGATCTTCCTGAAGCACGCCTAAAGGCCTTTACACGACCATTTACATATGTAGGGGTGGATTATTTTGGACCAATCCTAGTCACCGTTGGACGACACACCGAAAAACGATGGGGTGTTCTATTTACTTGTCTCACTGTGAGAGCTATTCAAATCGAAATAGCACATAGCCTGTCAAGTGATTCGTGCATCCTAGCAATTAAAAGATTTTGCGCGAAACGAGGAAGACCGAAGCAAGTCTGGAGTGACAACGGCACAAATTTCCGAGGAGCTAGTCAAGAACTGAAAACGGCAATAGAAGAGCTTTGCACAGAAGACATTTCTAAAAATCTTGAAAAAGAAAAAATTGAATGGAAGTTCATCCCTCCCACTTCGCCCCATATGGGTGGTAGCTGGGAGCGGCTTATACGATCAGTGAAACAAGTTTTGGCAAAAATGCATATCGGCCGTAACCCTAAAGACGAAGTTTTGCTTACAATGATGGCGGAGGTTGAGTTCATTATAAATTCTAGACCACTTACTTATATTCCTATAGATACCGACAGTGATGAGGCGCTCACCCCAAATCATTTTTTGATGGGGTCATCAAACGGCATAAAACTTACCGGGGAGCTTTCAAGCGATGGCCATACACTCCGCAAACATTGGCTTGCATGCGAACAATACAGTAATCTTTTTTGGAAGCGTTGGGTGAAGGAATATCTCCCCTCTCTCACCAGACGAACGAAATGGTTCGAACCTGCTAAGCCTGTATCAGAAGGAGATATCGTTTTAATTGTTGATGAAAACAACCCCAGAAACACCTGGCCAAAGGGAGTAATCTTGCAGGCGAACCTAAGCAAAGACGGACAGACGAGATCAGCAATTGTGAAGACAGCCACTGGAACATACACACGACCGGTGGCAAAACTAGCAGTACTTGATGTAAGACGGTTTGGCGAAGATGGTAACTGGAAGAAGCCACCAGCTTACCAGGGGGGAGTGTTGCCAAACCTGGCAATGCCGTAAATTAAATTCGAATTTCATTTAAACTGAAACAAATATGTACTTTCCATTAATTAATATTGTTGTCTTTGTCACCGCTCTATGAAAGACTTCCTTTTTTTGAAATTTATATCTCTAAAGAGCAGTCAAGCAAAAGAACCAAATTTTTTAATCCTGCCTTTTCTTAAACATCAAAAATAAAATACTTGAATTTAAATTAAATTTGTTTTTCTTAAAGTAACAGATGGTATGTAGCAATGTCGAAAATATAATGGAAATCATATTTATAAAATAAAACCATGAAAAAATTAACCATATTATAATAATACAACATTCATACAAGCAATTTTTCTCAAGATTTAAAAAAGGAGCATTAAAATTCCGTAAGAAACGTTTTTCCTAATTTTAAAGTTTAACGCGTGCATTTTATTTGTTCTTTAAAAATAATCCTTGAAAGTGCAAGTTGATAATGTCATCATCTGCATTTAATGAAACAAGAGAATTTTCGAGCAAAATTCTTGAACTTGTTTCCAATTAAAACTTTCATTAAATTTGCATTTTTCAATGCGGTTCACTCAGTCGTATAAGTATTTTTTTGTGTTATTGACATTTAAACAAATGTTCTCCAGTTCACCTGATTAAAATAGAGAAACTTTTAAGCACGAGCACATCTGATATCATTTTTCATTTTTTTTCTGTTTTTAAGAGAAGCAAGAGTGAAAAACGTAGAAAAAATACTTCCAACGAATGCAGCGTCCAAATGAAAACAAAAGAACGACTTTCCCTCCCCAAAGAAGAATGTTTTAAATATACTTTTCTTTCTATTTTATAAAATTAACTGTAATTTATTTCATGAGTCAAGACATGTCATCCAACGAATAACGAAGCTGAATAAAAAACAAAATAAACACTAAAAACGTTGCAATCAAATCTATTCCGATTCAAACTTCTAAATTACAATTCCATGTTAGAATGTACACAAATTCTATTTACACGGTTGTCAACAGTGTTTACATTACAATTCTTATTTGCTTAGGAATTCACTGGAATATCGCACTCATCCTGCAAAATAAAACAAAAACAAAAATATTTCCTTGAAGGAATAAAAAACATACAGGAACATTTTCCATGGCTTAAAAGAGTGAATTTCATCATCACTAAGGTGCTAAGGTGTGCATCAACTTCAGTGAATTTTGTAGTTCTGCTGTGATGAAATAGAAATAATTTTTGCCTAAAATTTGTTTGACTCTGTTTGACTTTAACTGACTTTTATCTTGTGTAAACTGATGTCAAGAATTTCTTTAATATTTCCTTAACAAAAAAAGAATGAAGCTGGCCAGAAAGAATTATGATTTGAAAATATATGTTCAATGCTGGAAATCAAATTTTGAAACAACTCAACTATAGACATTTCTTTATGCTTAAATAAGCAATGACACTCAAAGCACCCTATAGAAAAAGGTATAAAAAAGGACATAATTTTTATTCTTTCCCCGTGTCTATACTTTACAACAAGCTTTATTCAAATCCTATATATAGTGCTATGCCCAGCCCGACCCGGCCCGTTACGGTCCGACAAAACTGAACGACAGCTAAACAAATATCCTGGCTCAACACACCATACATTTTCCCTACAGCAATTACTTTCGAGGACTGTCTATAACAATAATCAACAAGTGACTCTTCTCTGCCTCTTTGCCTGTAGCTTGCAGCCTGTCAATGCTTTACCAAAAGAGATACAACACAACAATAGCCTCCATTCTCCTCGTCACAAAGGACTTTCGAAATCAATATGAAAATGTGTCTGGCCTCATAATGGAACGACCAAATTACAGCCAACAACTGACGACTTGCGACTTGTTGTTCATGTCAAATCGTATATACTTAAAATGACAAAAAAAGCAAGAGAAATAATTCTGGTGGGATGCCTTTTACCACCATTGGCAGTGAGTCAAGTCAAGAGCTTTTCGAAATATGACAAAATGAATCCATTAACATTTTGTAGTGAGTTCTTGACGAGCTCAAAAGAAAATCCACAAAAAGAAACTTCTTCAGTTTTGTTTTTGTTGTTGTGTGTGTTGTTTATTTTGTCCTCAGAAAGTAGTCCTAACATTCAGATCCAGGGCCATAGCCATAGCCATCGCCATCGATGTGTATCGGTCCTAGCTGATGGGAGTTGGTCTTGAAATTTCAAATTCCACGTAGGATGGAAAATGGGAAATGCTTTTCTCAAGCCGAATTCTGCTTATAAGCCGAAAATTAGTTTAGCAGCAAACAGAAAAGTTGAAATTTCTCTTTTGTTTAGGAGGTTTATCATTTTGTTTCCTTGGGTTGCTGATTTTGATGCTGGATCTCTCTAATGCCCTACATTGCGGTGTATAGTTGAAGGCAACGAAGCGTGGTGTTAAATTGACTTTTGTTAGCCACAACCGCATTTTCGCGTTGGTTTCTTGCCTGAAGGCGGTTCATCATTCTATCTTTTCTAACTTTTTAATTAAAAATCTTCAAAAAAAGTGTCGTGAACGTGAGTTCCTTGAAAGCTAATACTTAATCTGAAAGGCCATTTGATGGTCGTAATTCGTAAGAAGTTTTTCGTTTGCGCTAATGCTTCTTGTTACCTTGAATAAGTCCAGTTAATAATTCAGAGAGATTTTAAGAAGCACAAAAAGAAAGTGCAAAAGTACCTGAATAAGAATATAAAACTTATAAGAAGACAAGAAATGACTTTGATTTGATAAAAATTATTGAAAAAGTTCTTCGAAAGAATTTAGAGTTTGCAAAAACAAGAGGAAAGAGCTTATTGACTTTTGTCTTTATTTTCTTTTTGGTCGGTACAATAAATTTACTTTTGTTACTTTGTTTTCCTGATTTCGTGTGAAATATTGATTCATAGAAATCGGAATGGAAAACCTTGAAATAAATAGAATTTTCGAATCTGTAGAAAAGAATAATGAATATAAGTACTTTTTTAGAAACTGTTTTAAAGATCTATGAAAACATAATTATCTATTATTAATTTATATGTTTACTGATAATTTGTTTCCGTGAAAAATAAAAATTGTAAATTCATTTGAATAGTTTGTTTTTCGAGTGAATTTTCGTGTGAAACAATTAATTTTTCTCAAAAATTTAATTTATAAGGACTGTTTTTTTTTTCAAGGATTTGGAATTCGTTGTCATAGGTTTACTGAAATTTGATATGCATCTATGGGCAACGAAAAAGCACACTTATCTATTGACTTATAGAAATTAAAATTATTTTTGACTTGTGAAATAATAAAATATGAATTAATGTATTTTTTATTTCAGAACAAGAATTGAATACAAGTTTTTTTTTTTATACTGTGCGCGCACTAAAGGGGTTGTTAAAACCCTTATAATATAGAAAAGGAGGATAGTATTAGAAAGTAGAAACCGATGCACATTGGTTTTGAATGTCTGCACATTAAAGTGAGTGGGAAATATTGAGAATTGTAATGAATTCCACATTCGTGTAGTGCGACTAAAGAAAGAATCTCTGTACTGAACAGTACTACTGAAATTGGTCTCAAGGGTTAACTGATGGGCATTCCTAGCAGAACGGGTATTGTGGTTGAATTCTTTAAGGTGAGGTACGCAACAAATTTCAGTATTTATTAGAAAGTATTTGATTCTCAATTTCCTAAAAGCGCTGTTTTTGTTCAAAAGCTTCCCAGCAAATTGTATGCCATCTTTTATGTTGTTTCTTGACAGCATCGATATGTTTCGTATAAAAATCTATTTTTGTGAAAGAGATTTTTAGTCTAAAAAGAATTTTTACCAATTTGAATTGTAGCATTTCTTGAAAATTTGTATTTCCTATATAAACAAATACAGATTAACAACAAAATTTATCACAGTATGGAATCATTTCTTCACGAGAAATCGAGTTTTGAATATCAATTTTTACCAATTTTGCTTAATATGTTTTGTAAATTTAAATGTTTGTTCAAAAACGGACTTTTGTATTTATATTTATTAAAAATTGATTGAAAGTCGAAAACAATATTTTACATACTTTTTACTTTACTTTTTTCAAATTGCTATGGTTAAAAAATCACCCAGAGAGTCTTTTCTGCATCTTTCTGCATTATTATCTGTATATGTAATTCTATTTATTTGAAGTCGCTATCTAAACTGTTTTTTGAGATATAGCTGACGAATAAAGCTTTCCAAACGTACAGACGTGCAGACATCTCTCCCCACATCTTTAATTTAGTTTCTAGGGACCTTGAACCTTTGAGAAATGTCAAAAATTCTAATTTGGCAAATCGGACCTAATACAATAGCTTGCTTTGTAAAGTTTAAAAGAAGTAGAATGTATTTTCTACACAAGGTTGAAAATGTAAAGTCTATCGGTTGCAAACTGTCAGAGTTATGAGTCCGACCAACTTAAGATATGCAGTATTGTAATAAACGCGTTCTAAGTTTTGAGCAGTAGAAAACCATTAACAATTTTACAATATATTTATAATAAAAACTAAAAATCCAGTATTAAAATTTTTTTTCCGGCCTTTATCTTTAGGAACATAGTTTTGTAGGTGCCGAGACATCATTAGTACCCATAGCGTGATTGATGAATAGTGCTCAGGACTGTCTTGTCAGAGGTCTTTTGTTCAATTCCTGCCTGTGCTATCTAATTTTTTTTAAACGGGTACTACCTCTTGCGAGAAGTTGACAAATACTCCAAGAATAATTCTTGTCTTTCTGTGCTTTCCCCGAATTTGTTGGAATAATTTAAGATTTTAAGAAAATTCTTTTACCAGAAGAGGAAAAAACTTAACAAACGTTGAAAACGCATAATTTTTAGAAATAGTGTGCTTTTTTTTCGCCCATAGCTGTATGAACATATTTACGTCATACTTAGCGGAGAGTAATTTTTGATTTAATACAAGGTATTATGTCAACATTTTCATCATTTTCATGTAAATAAATTAGTTCTAAAAACTTAAATTATATTTTAACCATAAAAACTAACAAATGAAGAGATTAAACAAATAATCTTTTTAAATACATTATGTAAGCTTGCACAATTAAATGATGCTGTAATTTTTCCCTATAAGCGTTTTTCTGTTATATAAAAAAAGTTGCAACTTAACAGAAAAATATACGAGGACAGCTGTCAGCTGAACTCCAGCTATGAGCTTGTTCCTTGTTCCCAGTTCCCACATAACCAAACAAGAAGGAAATGTAATCAAACAGAAATGTCAGACAAAAGAGCAAAATCTCAACTATAACATAATTTTATCTCCTATTTTTTTTGTATTTAAAGCTTCCGAACAATGGTTTACTTATTTTTAAGTTAACTGAAGGTTCTAGCTATATATAGTTGTATCTCCATAATTTGACTTAAAGCATGACATCAAATTGTGCAGACTTTTCTATTTTATAAGCATCGTGATGCTGTCCTAGTCCTCGCCCTCGCCCTCGCACTCGTCCATTTTTCCCATTCTATAATAATGGTTAATTTTTCTACACGGAAAGAACATCTAAAAAAATAAGAAGTTATATTTTTCAGTTGAGATAAAACAACATTGAAAATAAGATATTTCTTTTTTAAAAATTCTGAAATAAGGTATACCTATAAACTGAGTCCCTCATAAAAACTACATTCAGGGAAAGAGTGCTCTATGGGAACTTGTCACGTCTTTTCAATATTTTTATTTGCCACAGAATAACTAGCTTCTAAAACTCCTATAAAATATCATCAAACAATTATTTTCAGTGTATCAGAAACATTTTTGGCCAAACAATAACCCAACACAAGAGATTATGGAGTGGTAAAAAAACGCATCTGTCTCGAGTATACTCTTTTGGAATGAATAAGTGAATAAGGATGGTAGAAATTTTCAAGTTAAAATGTTATCAAAACAAAAAAAACATAGTAAGAGGGAAATGTACGCTTTTATACTTAACAATGAGTGTAGGATGATATAAGATTGAAAGCTGAATGTAACTTACTTTACCTATATTATCTTTGTTTGTCAGAAAAAATCCGGATTTAAAGATTTAAATTCAGCAAAGTAAAGCTTAACCAGTCTTGTAAATGAATCTGAACGCATCCTTTGTGGGTTGAAAAACACATTCAATCTATCTTGTGGAATTATATCATAAATACGAAACTATTAAGGTTATTCATGCAAATTCGAATTTAAGAATTGTTTAAAAAGATAAGCTATCCGAAAACGTTTGCATATGGAATTCAGATATGCATGGCGCAAGAATGACTGATGCAAGTCACAAAGGCAAGTCTTCATGAATGTCAAACGCAAATATTGTTTCAAGTCAAAAGATTTTCTTGAAAATCAATTTATCAACTCAAAAGCGAATCTCTGACTCTTCAGAGCATACTGAAAACACTCATATAGCTAAGTCTGCCCTAAAGATTTCTTGAATAGTTAAAATTAATATTGAAATACATTACCTAAAAATTCAGGATTTTGAAAATTTAAGTTGAGTTGGAAATATGTGTGCATACTTTATTGTTTTAATAAATCAAGCTTAAAAACATACTAATAGATTTTTTTCCACTTCAAGCCTAAAATTAGTTGAATTTCTTTTAAGATATTAAATAAAGTATTGAACTTTTCATTTATAACAAAATGTGCCTAACTGGAGAGAGCAATTTGATGCTTTTTTTGACGCTAAAATTGTTTTGAGAATTGTTTAGTTATTAACAAATAACATGCTTGAAATTTGTTGTGTTCAAAGTTTTACTTATAAGGTTCGGTCTTTTTTTCGAGCAGGTTGATTGCACTCAGAAGACTTACGGTTCAGAAGCCATCTTCTAAATCTAAACGATAAAATAATGTATGTAACATTAAATCTCTGATAAGACTAAACAGAAAAAAGAGTCACAGTTTTGAGTTTGAAATGCTCTGTTAAGATGCTTAAAATAACGAGAAATTCAGCTGTACTGGTACATTTTTTTTTAAAATGTCTCGCTTTTTATGGGTCATACAATAAAAAGTTCTTAGTTGTGGGAGAAGTAATTGTCTACAAAAACGATTATATGACATTTTCACGTAAAAAAATGACACTTTAAATGAAATGTGATTTTTTTCTTAAAAACAAGTAGCCCTAAAATCTCGCTACAATGTGGTTATAAACATATAACATCCAAATGAACTTACAGTATACGAATTTTACTTCACATTAACTCATACTGAAAACAGCGGACAAGGATCGTAATAATGCACTCACGTAAAGTTTTCTTCAATAAATCGATTGTTTCCTTGGCTATTTAGTATGTAGCACCGTGTTGTTGGAACCAAACGTAATGATCCAATTCAGGCACAGAAAAGTCATTAGTCATGGAAACGTTCCCCATTTACTGTAACATTATGGCCGGCAACATTTTTGAAGAAATGTAGACCAATGATTCCTTTTGCCTATAGGGTACACCAAATAGTTACTTTTTAAGGATGTGACGTCTAATCAATGGCTAGTTGATTACGATCATTGAAATTACAGTAGTTTTGTTTATTAAAGTATCCATTCAACCTAAGGTCAGGCTCATCGATAAACAAAATTTGCTTATAAAAACTGAAAAAATTAAACAGGATTTTCAAAATAAATTTGCACTATTTGACATTAGTTGAGACGTCATATACGTGATACAAATAGCGACTTATAACACCTTATTTACAACGATGTCATAAAGTTATGTATCAAAGTTCATCTACATACATAGGTGTACATTTTCCGATCTAAGAACCAAATATCACTGCACTATGGTTACAATTTTTAACTTCCCATAGGAAGTTATTGTAATGGGTCCGATTTGTCAAGGTACATAGATTCGAAATAAAAGATTTTTAGAAAGATGTCTGTGCGTGTGTGTGTACGTACGTTCGTACGTCCGTACGTTCGCGAAGTATTTTTCATCTTCCATAGCTCAAGAACCAGAAGAGATATCGATTTCAAATAAATTTTGTTATACATACAATATGGCAGAAAGATGCAGTAAGGGCTTTCAAAAAATTGCGTGGGTGATTTTTTACCATAGCAGTTTAAAAATAAGGTAAATTAATTTCGGTTAACGCTGAATATCTTACGAACCAAAAATTTAATTTTATATTATGTATTGTAACATGATACCAACCAAATATAGTTTTAAAAAAAAATCAATTAACATTTTTTTTATAAATTAAAAAAAAAATGTTTTCACCTCTATCATTTTACCAATAAAAAATGATTTTATCTCAAAAACAATTTTGTGCTACGAAAAATCAAGTTTTTAACATCTAGTTATATTTTGAGAAAAATCGAAATGATAGTTTTTTTATAAAAAATAAAAACCTAAGCAAAAAAATTAATAAAAGTTGGTTAAAATTGATTCTCTACTCAAATATCTTTTCAAAACGTTGAGATTTTGGTATTAAATTTCTTTTATCTTTTAAAAAATATTGTTGTCATCATTCAGTAAAATTTTAAGAAAAATCAAATTGACAGTTTTTTCCAAAAATTTAAAATTTAAAAGAAAATTTAACAAAAGTTGGTAAAAAATGATTTTCGATTCAAATATCTTTTCAAAAACTTGAGATAATAGCTTTTAACTAATTTTATGTTATAAGAAATATTGTTTTTAACATTAGGACAAATTTTGAGAAAAATCGAATTGACGGTTTTTTACAAAAAATAAAAACCAAAAAAAATTTATAAAAGTTGGTAAAAATTGAAATTCGACTCAAATATCTTTTCAAAAATTGTAGATATTGGCTTCAAACTAATTTTATCTTATAAGAAATATTGTTTTCAACATTCGGTAAAATTTTGAAAAAAATCTAATTGACAATTTTTTTACAAAAAAAAAACTCTAAAAAAGAACAATACTAAAACTTGGTAAAAATTAACTTTCGACTCAAATAGCTTTTCAAAAATTAAAAATATTGGCTTGAAACTTATTTTATTTCACAGAAAGTATTAAAAACTCATAAAATCGAATTTTCGATTTAGTCTTTTCTTCTGATGCTATTAGTACTCTTGTTCTAGAATCTAGATCAGGAATTACTAATATTGACAAATATCACCCCCCTTTGGACATTTTTTTGACTTAAGTAATCACCTTACTAATCACAGTAATTCTTTTGATTGCTTATATAATTTTGATTTCAGAAGAGCCAATTTCCAGCAGTGGTCTGAAGATTTAACCATTTCTGGAATTGCTGATACACTAGCATTTTCTAACATTGACGAAGCAGTTTCAATTTTTTATAGGATCCTTAATTATTATTTAGAAAAAAATGTACCGATAAAGAAATCAAGAAATACGAACTTTAGCCATCCTTGGTACACGAAAGAATTGCGTTTACTGTGTAACAAAAGAAATAAGGCATGGAAAACGTATCTCAAAACTCTGTCTCCAGTCAACTTCTCTTTTTATGTTGAACTCTTTAACCAATTTAAATCTATTTCTAATTTCTTATATACTTGTTATGTTACTGATATGGGCACCTCTTTGAAAGAGAATCCTAACAAATTTTGGAATTTTGTAGACTCAAAGAAAAAATCAGATGGCTTTCCAGTTAACTTCACTTACAAGAACCTTTCGTTAGATAAAACTTTTGATATCTGTAACGCTTTCGCAACGAATTTCCGTGAGAATGATGACTGCTCAGCCGGTCCTGATTGTTTTCCCCCGATAGTACTAAAAAAGTGTAGTAATGCTTTAGTTGAACTCCTTACGATTTTATTCAAACTTTCTCTAAAAAAAGGTACATTTCCCAGTATATGGAAGAAGTCATTTCTAACACCAATTTAGAAGATATAAGCAACTACAGGCCCATTGCAAAGCTTTCTTGCATTCCTAAAGTGTTTGAACAAGTTGTTTGTGAAAGCGTAGCATATTTTAGTAAAAATAACATTTGCGAACAGCAACATGGTTTTGTGAAAAAAAGATCAACCGTTACTAATCTCCTCACATTCTCAAACATAATATGTACAAACGCTTTAGAACAAGGTTATGTTATCTTGGCCCTTTTCGTTCATCCTGTCTATTAACGATGTATCGTCATGTCTACGCTCAAGTGAACTTCTTATTTTTGCTGACGATATGAAGATTTTCAAAATAATAAAGTCCAACCATGATCGTATTCTTTTACAAGCCGACATTGATAGTTTTACATTTTGGTGTGGGAACAATAGCCTTTTACTCAACCCTTTAAAATGCCAGACTATAACTTTCACTAAAAAACTAATCAGTAACGTATTTGACTACTGTATATCACAGCAAAAACTCTGTCTTGTCTCCATTTTTAAAGATTTAGGTGTACATTTCTGTTCCAACTTAGAGTTTACACATCACATTAATTTTATTGTTAATAAGGCAAGTTCTATGCTTGGTTTTATAAAACGCTGGGCAAAGGAGTTCAATGATCCCTGTTTTGTAATGAAAAACATAAGTCTACACTAATGCCCAATAATGTCCCATTTCACCCTAACTTTACATTCAGCAATTAAAATTCTAAATTTACTCTCGCTCTCAACAAACATTGTAAAATAACGTAACTTTTTTTTTATCATTATTCTTGCATTCCTTTTGTTATTCATATTCCTACATGCTAAGTCTAACTTTTAAACAGAAAATTCTTTCTCTTACATTTTGGACACCACAGAGTACATACCTAACTTGGACATTGGTAACAAAACATAAATTGTACAATACATTACATTGAATTACTTATAATATTGAATATTAAATAACATTTACATATACCTAAATTTACTAAACTTCTTTTTTTGGCAAAGACATTTTTTACAAAATTAAACATTACAATACAGTCCACAAACAACAAACAAAAAACTATTAATCCAAAACAATCCCTATGTTACCCTTTCTTTGTATAATTGCCATGTTCGTCCTCATCTTGAATATGCCTCGCAGGTATGGACTCCCTATTACGAAATTCCTAGAAAACGTATTGAATCAATTCAACATAATTTCATTTGCTTTGCCCTAAAAGGTCTTCCTTGGGAAGAACCCTATGATCTGCCTCCCTATGAACATCGTATTCTACTTCTTCAAATGCAATCTCTCCATCTAAGGCATGTTAATAATGACTTAGTATTTTTTCATCAACTCATTAATGGTGAAATTGATGCACCTTATTTGCTATCTTGTGTACATCTGAATTACTGGGGCGGAACTCATCACCTGCGCACATTTGATTTTATACATATTGACTTCCATAGAACTACTATGGGAAGAATGAAGCTTTAAGTCGATTGAGCATTTTATATAACTTTAACTGTTCATCGATAGATTTAAATTTAAATAATGTGGGATTAAAACAATTGTTTAGAGCCAGTGCTCCACTATCGTAAACGTTCTCATTTTATTTTTTGTTCTGTAATAGTTAGATGCTAATTTTGTTTTGTATTTTGTGCGTGTGTGTCTATATTTGTATTATTTTTTATTAACAACTAACACATGCACTTATGATGAGCCTCTGATCGTAGTTTGACGCCTGTTATAAGCTTACTACTTTCTGAAATTCTGAAGTGTAAAAAAGTATTGCTTTCGATATTCAGTAATTTTTATATAAAAATCCAACAGTCCGGTTTTTAATAAAAAATAAAATCTACAAAAAATAGTACGTAAATTTGGTAAAAATTGATACGAGAACATATAGACAAACTTTTAAGCAAGACAAATCGACTGACGGGATGGGAAGTTATCAGTGTGGTTCGCATCCCAGCCTCTTTTTTTTTATTAGCTTTCGACAACTTTTCAAACCATACTCATATTTGCAAATAAAAATGTCTCTTCGCAACTTACTGAAAACCTTTTTGAAATTCCAAATATAATTTGCCAAGTTTGTTGTTTGGGGAAACAAATATAAAAAATATTTGAAGAATAGCGAAACTTTTCAGTTTTCAGAAAAGATTTTGCAATAAATATACAAATTTATCTTAAGGAAACGCTTATTGTTTTGTTTTAATGTTCGGTCAAAGATCTTTCCCTTAAATGCAGGTACTTACCATTACTTTATTTCTGATAAAAACTATTCGAACAAATTTTCAGAATTACTTAGAGCAAATTAGTGCGACTACTTCTTGTACTATATTTGTTGTTGCTTCAGTGTCACAATAAATCGTTTAACTTAACTCAACTGATTTTTGTTTTGTAGAACATTTTCTATTAAAACAAAAGTTTGTCTTCTTAGAACCAAAGCTTTTATTCCTCCATTACACAATCGCTCCACACTTACTTCCGTATATACTTTTGTACTTTTACTAAGTTTGTTTTTGTGGTCACTTGAGACACAGTGTTTCATTCAGGACGCATCTACCATTTCAATGAAGAGGGTTTACAAAACATGGCAGCACAATCTTGAGAGACCAATTACATCACACACAGCACAGTGCAAAGGCACGCAAAAGTCCTTATAGCCAAGTCATGTTGGCAAAGTGCCAGATATAAGTATGCGTTTATCTCAAGGGGCTTAGTTGAAGATGAAAAAGTTGTTAGTTTCGTTTCGATGTCCTTGCACACGCTCGTTCAAGAGTATTAGGAACAACTTTGCAGCTATCGCTTCACGTCTCTTCTGAATGCAAAAACTAAACACGAAAAACAACAAACTAAATGAATTAATTTTACATTTATACCCAATCAAAAATAAATTAAGGAAATAACCCCCAAAATTGATGATCATAATTTTGTCATGTGCAAGGAACCGTAATGTTAATAAAGCATTCATCCTTAAACTCGGTTTTAGGAGGGAGGTTCACGAAATTTCAATAACAACAAATCCGAGTCGAGTCGAGTCCTGTTGAGTCCCTGTCTGACGTCAACAAGAGAGCAAAATGATTATACCATGTCAACAAGGCTTTAATTAGTATCCTATGGACTGAACGGACATGGAATACTTTATGGAAATTCCCATCCTTTTATCTTCGTCCTCATTTCCGGTGGTCTCATATGGACTACTCTCCATTTAATTATTATATTTTTGATTAATCTTTTTTTTTAAAGCAAAAAAGTAAAAAAGACGAAGATAAAAATTACCAACTTGGCTGATTAATCCTTAGAGACTTTCCTCTGTCATCATTATCGTAATAACCATCGTTGTGTTTGAAAATTAAAAATTGAAAAGGTATTTCCATCAGTTGTTATCATATTTTGTTCGTTCGTTGTTACAAAAAAGGAGAAGAAAAATAAAAGAAACCCAAGAATGAAGATTTTGGTTTTCTTTAGTCCTTTTTTAAAAATAATTTTCATATGGCTCCATGGAGCCATTAAAGACTTTTTCCATTCTTTTTTGTTCTCACATGAAAGTTAAGGATTGACAGGGTGTGTCAGTGAGGCAGCAGTTTGTGTCCTCTCTCTAGGGCTCAGACATGGGGCATAGAAATAGCTAAGGGGGTTGTTTCCTTTCGACAAATTGGCCTTTAACCTATATTTTAGAATATTCCTAAACAGGAACAGTTCTCGACCCTGCCTCCAGCACATGTCTTCACAGTTTTCGGTTGGTTTGAATTGACACGAGCTTGAAATGATGTATTTCAGTGCTTTATCCCTATAAGGCTTGGAGATACGCTTCGGTCACGTACCAATGATTTGTGACATTCCATGATGGGGATTAATCTACTGAGAGATTGAAGATATCTTCAATAATTCAAGGAAGCTTGAATATTTATTTGTTTCATTTCTTCGTCCTTTATTATTTGAGGGTGCGAACACAAATGACCTAGCAAAATACTCTCTGTACCTACACTGTACTCATAAAGGCGTGGACTATACTATATGTAAACGTAGGTCGTATAATACCCTTTGAGTGGACTAATTGGCACAATTAATCATGTGGCGTATGTTTACAGAATGTTGGTTTGGTTAAAACAAAAGTGTTTGGTTTGCTTTATTAATCTGTTCCTACAATGGGTACATACCCATCCGTCATTTATTTGTGAATGACTTTTATATATGTATGTACGTACGTAAATAAGATTTATATAAGAGATTAAGAAAATACTACTTAAATGAACAATAAGTTTGTCTGTGTAGTTTAACGATAATAGAATAAACAAACGTACCAACGAAATATTGTTAACTAAAGTTTTGTTGTGAACCATGATTTTGTTTATACAAAAGTTTTATGATGAAGTGCCTTCAACTTGTTCAACTCAATATAAATATTTCTTTCAATGAACCCAGGATGTGGAACATACGAGTATTAGTGTTGGAAATGGCTTATACGAGGTTCGAGGTGATACTTGAGTCGGGGTAATTTGACAAAACTTTTGCCAGACATGATAAATAACTATGAATCATATATGAGGGAAAAAGTTGTAGAAAAGAAATGGATGTGTTAAGCACCTTTTTGGCTTAGGGAGGTTTCAATAATTTGTTTTTTCTTCAACCTTATACAAACCGATTTAGGAACTTTCAGAACATTATAACAGTATTACATTTATGAATTTTATTTATAACTTTTTTGAGGATATTGTAGTTTTTTCATTCGATTCTTAAATGTATTTATCTTTGCAGAAACTAAACTAAGTTATTATTATCCAAAAAAGAATATAGAATTATTGTCTTCAACATGTTTTATTATTATTATGCTTGAAATTGAATTTAATATTACGAAACCTGTATAAAAGTATAGAGCTTCATTCAAAGGTACGGGTGTCGTATACGTATTTTTTAAAACAATGTTCGTTTGTTTTATTTCTATCTAAGCTTTATTATTCTATCTATTTACTCGTTTTATTATACTATAAAGATGACTTGTTGAAGGACAGTTCTTCAACTATAACTAACACTCCTACATCTAACATGATGGCAATACTTCAAACAATCATTACTCATAAGTCATGACTATTTAAAAAACAAATGTTTTCCGCAGTAGCCAACATATTCCAGAAATAAATAAAAGAATTTAATGATTGACGGTAATTAAATTCTTCAACTGCTTTGGAAAGTATGTTTAGCAGAAATTAAGTCCAAAACCTCTTACGCTGGTGAAATTTGTATCCTTTACAATCTTGTTGACAATATCTTTTATGATTAAAGCAAGGCCTTTGAAAAAATCCGCTCATAAACTTACTTAAATAAGGTGGCGCTACAGTCCGGAGTGGACCTGGGCCTCAACTAACATGAGTCTCCAGGCAGCTCGGTCCCTAGCTAGCTGTCTTCAGTTTCGCACGCCAAGTTGGTTGAGGTCTTCACCCACCTGAGTGCGCCACCTGAGTAGCGGAGTTCCTCTACTGCACCGTCCCTCGGGCTGGAGCATTAATTTCCACTCGCTCCACATGACTCAGCTATCTAAGCCGTTGAAATTTAATTCTGCTAACTAGGTCAGTGTCGCTGTACATCCGCTGTACAGTTCGTCGTTATATCTCCTCCTCCATTCTACATCTATGCGTAAGGGACCAAAAATGACCCGACGAATTTTTCTCATTCTCATTCTTAGCCACTTATGTTCTCTCTTTTATATTCTCACTTTACCCTGACGACACCAAGTTTTTTAAGACCATTAACCTTATAATGATTCTTACTTTATTAAACTTGAATTTAAAAGTTACTCAGTATGTTGTCAATACTTTGTAAAAAATCACCCTATTCTGTTGAAATTATTTCTAGCTCTTATGTGCTTAATTTCTAAACCCATATTTGTGAAACATTATTTTAAAAAATTTTTAAACCTTATTACTCGATTACTGTATATCAAATACACCTCTCAGGTACGATAGCCTTATCGACGCGTACATATGTATTTAAAAAATTGATAGCGTCAATTTGAACGAACACATTTTAATATAAGTACTTCTTATTTAAAACTTCGTCTCCAAGACCTTACCTATAACCAGGCTAATCTTTTTCTATAAGTTGCTGATAATTAAATTAAATTTTCCATATACATATCTTAAACTAAGTTTTCCCCGATGTAAAAACAAAATAAAATCTTTTAAAATTAAATTAATACCTGCCTGCTCATTTTCTGATGAAAAAGTAAATATTGTGAATAAATATTTTTGTTTGATTCTATGACAAAAACGTGACATAACAAAATTTCCTGTGCTTAATTAAACCATATAAATATGTACAATCTTTCAATTATGCGTGCATATGTAACTAAACATAAGAAGTATCTACTATTATATTAGGAAAAGTGAGGACTTTATTCCTCCATAATCTTAAAATCAAAGTAATTCATTAAAGAAACCTCCATCCTCTTTAAGGATTGAAATATAGTAGATTTTAACTACAGTTGAAGCCGTTTAACTGAACATCAATAATAGTCACAGTTCTGTGATAAGTACTAGACTAAATATTTCTCTAGATAAGTTTTTGTACTTACTTGCTTGGTTAAGGTAACGCTACAATCTAAAACGTATCAGGAGCTCAACCAACAACTCAGTTTCAGGGAGCTCTGTATCTAGCTAGCTGTCTCTAGTTTCGCTCTTATAGTGTGTCTTCTTCTACTGCGCCTTCCATTCGCTCTACAT
This sequence comes from Eupeodes corollae, assembly GCF_945859685.1. NCBI lineage: Eukaryota > Metazoa > Arthropoda > Insecta > Diptera > Syrphidae > Eupeodes > Eupeodes corollae. The sequence continues at coordinate 309,789,431 of NC_079147.1, read as the reverse complement.
CATAGTTAACTAAGTCAGTGTTTTTCAACCTTTTACCTGAAACGGAACCTTTAACACGAAGGAATATTTTGCGACCTCCAATCCATTGCTTTTTTCGACTTTGTTTAATTAAAATAATGTGGCAACAGTCTTAAGAGCTTTTCTTTCATACATTTTAACTTTGACATCTCGAACTTTTTTGCGTGTATATCTTGAATAAAAGTCTTCAAGGGCGGGATGAAAATGTCATCACAAGTCTACTGGATCTATCTGCCGATAAAATGCTGCAATTCAATGTGGATACCTATTGGTTAAAAAGGAAATTAAAACATTCTGGACTAACATTAGAGGCTTTGAAGTGTTTGAATTCATTTTCATTTTAAATTTGGAAAACGATTTAATTCTCAATGTAGCAAAGACGGATCCACATTTTAAGAAATTGATTTCTGAAAAACAGCGCTACCCTCGTATTAAGAATAACTTTTTGTTAATTTGATACAAATGTTTAAGATGGATTATATCTGATAGGTTATTTTTATTTTTTCTTTATTTGACACAAATCTATATTTTCTTTAGTTATTATTTTTCTCAATAAACCTTTTTTAACTTTATTATTTAAATGCAATATTTTCTCAACCTTTTGGAATTAATTGTAAGAATCTTTACGATTCCTCTAAAAAGGCTTAGCGACTCCCTAGGGGGTTGCGACCTACATGTTGAAAAACACTTATCTAAGTCGTTAGATATTGACCAGATCAATATCGGTGTTTAGCTAGTATTCTAAGTGCTTGTGTCTTCTCATACACTCTCTATCTATACAGACCGAAACAAAAAATCACACGGAGAATTTTCCTCTCGGAACGTCCTAAAACGTTTGCATCTTGGCTTGACAAGATCCAACTCTTAGTGCCATATAACAAAGAACTGGGATGATATGCCTTCTGTATATATCTTTTTAAAAAGTGACTTTACTTGCACCAGACAGGCCTTTAATTCTCAGTTTCCTTCTGAGTCCAAACAAGCAAGAATTATTTTCAAAGTTGATGTCGTTCTCAAATTGATAGTGGTGCCTTGGTAGACAATAAGTCTTCAACTACTTTCTTAGTTAAAGCTATCTATGGCACGTAAAGCTTTGATCGTCCAATCATGTCAATATGAACGGCGTCGTATCGGCGATTAATTCGTTTGACCTTTCGAAGACTGTTTCTCTAGTGTTGATGATATTGCACGCCGTCTCTAAACAAACTTTTTTGACATTTCCGACCAGTCATTGCTTTGTGAAGTTCTTCTCTAGGTATATATGTCTAAACGCTGCCTAAATAAAAAATAAAAATAAATTAGGTTGCGCAAGAGTAATGTTGTCAGAGATGGAAGGGACCTATAGTTTATATGTTGAATCTGAACGGCGGATTCGAGAAAGCAGTTTTCATGACAGGAATTACTCTTGGAGGATTTGTCAATACCTCGCAGTACCCATGAAAAAAGTAAGGTGACACAGGCAGGGATTCAACCCAAGACCCCTTGCATGACAGTTCAACGCACTAACCATCACGCTAAGGGTACTACGCATCTGTCTAAAACTGCCTTCAAAAAAAGAAGTGGTGGGTATCCGTTTAAAGTTATTGGGTTCTCTCCAAAATCTGCCGTAATTTGAAGTAATGTGTAATTTTGTATACACTTGCAATTTTAATGAATAAGACTAGTTCAAATAAGCGGCTTTTACTGTATTTGTACATTTAGGCACTGATAGCAGAAATCATGAACCACATCAGAAAGACACGTTCAACAAATAGCATATCTAATGAATACATTTTCTTAAATATTTATTCGTATAACCAAACTTATAAAAGACTCTTTCCATCTTATATCCATTTATGCCAACGTACAGTACATCCTCTTAATATTCGTTTGTTGGCTAATGATAATGAGGCAAAACAAACAAACATAAATGGTCGGCATTTATGTATGTACATACGTATGGTTGGTGTTTCCTTTAATTTTGAAAATGAATGGATATAGTACTTTGCCCTTAAGCCAAAAAGCCGGGTTATATTTAGTCGGGAAATAATGAGGGCATCTGTCGGAGTTATATTTCATAAACTGGTAGGATTACGTGTCTCCTTTGAAACGTATCCATCTTAAGCTTTGAGGAGAAGAAAGTAAGTCTAGTTTTAATTAAAATTGACCTTTTTGTTTTGGTTAAAACAAGAGCCATCAGCGGAAGTGAATTTTGATGGAAAACCTCCTCCGATCACATTTGAGTGGGGACGCACGGTTAAAAATGCTTAAAGAATTCCTTCTCTCCGAGAGTAAATTCTTTTTTCATTTGGCCTTCCACAAAGACAGCTTCTTTCAAGGGAAAGAAAAATTTTCAGAACGAACCTTCTACCAAGTGAAACAATAATAATAATAATAAAAAAAACAACATCAGAGGAAATTATTTCGATTCGAGGGACAAACCCTCATGCTTGTGGGTCGGCTACATCGCTGAGTTTGTGCACTCAGTTGCATTTTAAACAGAAATGTCCTCGTACCCAACGCAAATAAATGAATTCAATAAAGAGCAAAAGTTAAAACTATTTTTTTAATTGGCAAATAAGATAATGAAGTCGTCTTCATGAAAATAAAACAGAAAACATTTTACGAGCATTCTGATATTTTGAAGAAATGAAGCTCTCTACAATATTGTTCAAATTTATTGTTTTTGTTCATGCAGGAAACATAAAAAAAGAATATTTTGAAGGATTTTTAATTAAAACAATTTAGAGAGAAGAAGGATATTAGTTGAAGGAGAAAAAAATGGCAGCATTAAGAATTCTTGTATATTGAAGATTTTATTCAACATTACCAAGCTTGAATGCGCATTTATCAAATTGCTGGCTTGAATTCACACTCATGATATTTTGCTCAGTTCAAAATTCTGTTTGATAATTTACTGCCTCAACTTGCAAATATTTATTGGTTATCGTCTGTTTCTTGGAAAAATAAATTTTGTTTTCGATTCGTTCATAATCAAATACACAAATCTATCAGAAACATAAAATCACTTTTGCACCCACAGCCGCAAATCAAAGCCTTTATTCATTAAAAATCGATATAATCCAATTCAAATGAACATGCATATGTATCTCTGTACATACATAGAAGCTTAATTTAAATATGTATATCTGTACATAGTTGTTGGTAGTTAAGGCACCTAGAAATGTCCTGGAATTATTAGGTGTCATAAGATAAATTGCTCCAAGTATCAAATTGCTTCAAGTCCAAACTAAACAAATGTTGCTGCAATTTTCGCCCCAAAATGAAACCCATCAATCTTAGTTCATGTATAGGCATTAGGATAGAAACTAGGACTACAAATAATATAAACCAAACATGCAAAAGGACACACTCTAATTGATAGAAAATACACAAGTTCATCTCATATTTCCATGTTCAATTAGACAAAGTTTTTACAATAACAGAGGGTGCTCCAACACCCGCCCTACTGCTTCGTATTACACATCTAAATAACCAAAAGTTACACTACACAAACAGAAAAAAAAACAATTGCGTTTAATTTTGTTTCTCCGATGGCAGTTTCTAATCTACGAACATAATTACACAGACAAAGTACATCAGCATATTGTTAAAAAAGTTTGAGAAACAAAAACAAAATCTGTCCAAATACTCTTCGCTTTATAGGGATAAATGTGTCACTACAAGGGCCTCATAGTTACATGGTCAGCAAACGCCCCAGGCTAGATTTCAAATATGCCTTAGCCAGTGTTTTAAAGAATTAAAATTCGTGAATTAAATTATTTCTTTTCCTCGAAAGAAACCACATCAAAAATTTGGCTTGAAGGCCTTATGCTAATAGATGGGTATTTTATTTCAATGCTAATTTATCATGTTCTTTCCTTGAGTAAGGAATCTAAAAACTTATTTAATTTGTATTTTTTTGAGTTACGTATATTAAAATTTTAAAATTAAATAAAAGTTCTACGGAATTTAATGTCAGAAGTGCTTTGGTATAAAATGTTGAGATCTTATCTGGAAATGATAAAATCTATAAATATATTGAAGCAAGCCGGAAGGAATATGAACATGAACATTTTACTGATAATAAAGAGTTCAGAGCTTCGAGAGGAAACAAAAATCTTATTACGGTTGTCAACCAGTGGTGACTTATGAATCCAAATTAATACATTTATGATTTACATTTTAGGAGGTTGTTCTTTATAAATTGTCTTTTCTTAAAAGTGTTTTCTTATGCAGGAGTGAAATTGTCTTATTTTTTTGCTTTAAACTTATCAAATAAATAAATAAAGTGGCACAACAGCAAATAATTCTTTAGAATAAAAACATAGATTTTCTGCGGTATGCCTTAGATTTTAGTGACTTCAAATAATAATATAATAAAATTATTTAGCTAAAACTATAATAATCAATTACTGTACTAATTTCTTCCAAATAATAAATATCGTTACCATAATTTTAATATGATTTAAAACACAAGATGTTTTCAGTTTTGAAATGATTTAAAGCACAAAAAAAAAACAATTTTAGGATAATTTGAGAAACAAAAAGTTTTACAATTTTTTTTACAACTTTTCAATTTTAAAAAGATATAAATTTGAAGATGATTTGAAAAATACAATTTTTTACATTTTGATAATTTTATAACTTTTCAATTTCAATAAATGATTTAAAACACAAAATAAAGGTTTTAATTTTTAAAACTATTGCGAAAAGATAAGGCATATTTGAAATACTTACATAAAGTAGACTATCCTAGTGCTCTGTATAAAATTTCATAAAGTCGACTAGGAGAAATGTAACTTTGAAAATGAATGGGAATGAAATGGTTTACATGTTCCCAATTTGAGCTAAGTCAGCAAACATTTTACTTTAAAAAACAGACAGAGTATTTGTTGCTGGTAAAGGTTTCTGAAGACAACTGGTGATTAAGATTCCTGTTTGTATTCCTGAACGATTTAGAAGTTGTTTAGGATAGATGCTGTGACATCTGCTAGCCCTGCCATTCATCAACTTTTTACTCCATAAGTCATGCATGAACTCAATGGGAGTGAGCTATTTCATTCTATTCCTTGAGTGGGGAGGTGGTTGTTTGCAGAATTCTAACCATGATAGAATTGTGAGGACTTCTTCCACTTCTTTTTATCACCGCTATTAAATAATTAAAGCTGGCTTTAAAATGTTTGACCATAGTTATGCGGTGAATTAAGTAGTCTGAATAAATTGTTGACGTCCTACGAAAAAGGAATCAGCGGTCAAATTTACTAACAAACAAAAATTTTGATAACTATACAGAACCAATATTTTCAATTTGGTAAAATTTAAAATAGATCTACAATCCAAAGCATGTTTACAGTTAATCAAACATTTTGATTGCTGACAACACAAAACAACAATTTATGAATTTCATTGACAAATGTAAAATAGAGTATTGATAATTGACAATCGTAAGAGGGCTGTATAACTGATATGCATCTAAATACGAAGAAGTCAAAGAATTTATCATGTCTTATGAAATTTATATCAATTTGTTTTTGAAGTTCGTCATTAGATTCACAAAAAGGCGTAAAACAGACAAATTGGCATTTTTTGTAGAATGTTCTTCATGTTTATCTAAAATCGATGATTTTAGGGAATTTCATCATCATCAATAACCTGGATGGGTTGGTGAGTGAGTTTGTTTTCGTCGGGAGTTATAATAAGAATTTTTGTCTAACTAATTGATTATTGACATGTGTATTATCCATCCCATTTTGAAAAGAAATATTTTTTCTAAGAATTTAATGATGATGAAAAAATAACAACAAATGATCTTTATTTTGAAATGGGATAATAATAAACAGATGCCAAGCCTATGATAGCTTTTTGATGTTAGAATAAAGTAATTGAGCCTATAGATATACATTACATTGGTATAGAAAATTGGGTTCAAATATTGGAAAAACATAATTAAAGATATAAAAGCTTCTTGTTTTTTAAACATGATACGAATTTATTGACACTAAAGAAGATAGGGAAAAATTGTATGGGACTTGTTATAATACTCTAGGTAAACAAGACAGATCTTTGATAAATCAGTGGGAGATTCGGTTTATTTAATTTTCTAAAAAAAGTGTTTTCTTAACTTAAATTTTAAACTAATAATCGCTTTAGAAAACCACTTAGTTGTTTAAATTTTGTCTTGGAATAAAACATATGATATTATTTTTGAAATTAGGGTTTCTGTGCCAAAGTACATGTCAAAATATTCATCAGTGTTGTAAACAGCAAACATTACATTTTTTTTTGTTTAATGTCTGAAACTATTTAACAACGCACTTCAAAATTTTGTAGACAAAATTAAACTATCCACACGTTACAAAATTGCAAAAGGCCTTTAAAGAGACAGTTCTATCAAAAATAAGAGTTTATGAGATGTACAAATCGTTCAACCGTCAGATGATGAGTTATGTACATACGTACATGTTACTTTACTTAAGAAAGCGGAATGTGGATACCTTATTATATATGGAAATAGATTGCATCCGCCCTTTACTTGCTTTGAAGGAAAGGAAGTCAATTTAGAAACATAAATACAAATTTTTAAATGCATAATCAAATTTGTAATCACACCAAAAATGTGTTTTTGTAGGGTTATCCATTTTGTGGGTGCAGAAGAATAGGGCTAGGATTCGACATCTGTCAACTAAGTTGTTAAAACAGTATTTTTTTTAGTTGAAAGTCTGACATTTATGAAAACGAATCGCTTAACTATCTTACAACGCATACAAATTGTTAAACTTCCCATCGCGTCCGTCCATTTGTCTTGCTTTAAAGTTTGTAGGTTTTCGTGTTGGGTTAAAAAAGTTGTCAGTTGAATTATTCTTGAACATTTTAAAATTACCAACAATATTTTTCTTATAAAGAAATAGGTGAGTTTTAAAATCTAGTTTTGTTAAATTGATTTTTAGTCTTAAACATATTCTTACCAATTTTAGTAGCATTTCTCTGGTTCTATACCAAAGTACATAGGCAACACTATTCCTTAACCCCTATTTGAAAAAAAACTTCCAGGTATCCATTCCATCCAGAGATGAATGGGAAGACAAGACACTCCTGGATAACAAAAGTATTCATTTTTATACAGATGGATCCAAGAACAATGAGGGAGTTGGTAGTGGTCTGTACTCAGAAAAGCCTAATCTAAGCATCTCATTCCGCCTCCCTAATCATTGTAGCGTCTTCCAAGCGGACATTTTAGCGATCAAAGAGGTTCTCTCCTGGCTAAGAGAAAACGTGATATCAACTTCCGATATCTGCAGGAGCTGTAAGGACGAAGAAGAAGAGGAAACAATCTCCCACGTTCTCTGCACTTGCCCTGCTCTTTCACTAAGACGCAAACTTCATCTGGGAGACTACTCTTTTGATAATCCCAGTGAGCTATCTAAAAAGGATATCAAATATCTTCTTCGCTTTATAAAAAGCTCAAAATGGTATCACAATGGGCCTTTTCTTTTGGCCTAAGTGTGTGAATTCTAAATCCGCAGCCACGTTAACCTAACCTAAGACAATATTTTTAATTTTTGAAAAGCTTTTTGAGTCGAAAGTTAATTTTTACCAAGTTTTTGTATTGTTTTTTTGTTAGAGTTTTACTTTTTGTAAAAAAAACATTAACTCAGATTTTTCTCAAAATTTTACTGAATGTTGAAAACAATATTTCTCATACTATTAAATTAGTTGAAAGCCATAATCTCAAAGTTTAGAAAAGTTATTTGAGTCGAAAAACAATTTTTACCAATTTATATTAATTTTTTATTTTTTGTAAAAAAACTGTCAACTCCATTTTTCTCAACAATTTTCAGAATATTAAAAACAACAGATCTTATAACTTTAAATAAGTTGGAGGCCATAACCTACAACTTTTGAAAATATATTTGAGTCGACATTCAATTTTCACCAACTTTGAGTAATGTTTTTAAAGGTTTTTATTTTGTATAAAAACACTGTCAATTCGTTTTTCTCAAAACTTTACCAGATGTTAAAAACCTTTTTTCGTTGCACAAAATTGTTTTGGAGATAAACTATATAAAAATATATATAAATAAAGTGACACATTTTTTTCAGTTTTTTTTATTTATTATTTTTCTTTTCTGGTTCTTTAGCTATTGACAACGAAAAAAACGAACATACGGACGTACACACGCACGCACAGACATCTTTCTAAAAATCTTTTATTTTGACTATAGGGACCTTGAAACGTCGAGAAATGTCAAAATTTTCAATTTGACAAATCGGTCCCATTACAATAACTTAATATGGGAATTTAAAAATGGTGATTCTGCCACAGCTACACATCGTGCTTTAAGAGGAAATTGTGGTTTACATAATCATCCAACTATACAATTGTGGTTTTATCAAGTTAGTCCTTTGTTTTGTTTCTAGACCTTTAAGCCTATTTTGAATTCTCATATATATTTTCTTTAAATAAATTACCTATTAGCAGATTAAATGCAAGCATTTTACAGAAATAACATTTATTGAAATGTTCACTGAACGTGAAAAACTATTGTAATTAATTATTGGCGCACTCAGAAAAATAAATTTTTGAGTTTATAGAATGCTGTATTATGTAATGATGCAGAATGGACTGAAATATAGAATTTTTGGTCATTTCAAAAATTTACATTTTTTCTGGAGACCTTAAATCAAAATGGACGAAAATAGTTAACACTTCAAAAACAATACATTTTTCATTTATATACATTTAAATAATTGTTTACACAAGAAAAAATTGTTAACAAAAAAATTAAATTAATTTTGATTTCAAATATTTAAAGTGTAAGATTTTCAAAAACTCAATTACTTCTGTCAAAAACTTGTAACTTTGTTTAAAAATAAAATTTTGTTGAAATAAATCCATTGAAAAGATTGTATTACAAAGGAGTAAAGCCTGAATAATATATATATAATAAAAGATGAATACATATTATGTATATTATGGCAGATATATACATAATGCAACCATTAAACTAAAGATCCTAAGAACTGTTTGTGCTTCAAGGACTTGTCAAAAAAATGTGTAAGACCCTACACCTTACTCAAAGAAACAAAATCACAGCTGGAAGCGTCAAAATCCATCAGAATGCAGAAACTCCTTAAATTCAAATCAATCAAAACCCTTATGTGGGCTTCCCTAAAACCAGCAGTCACAAGGACTCTGGTAAATGTATTCGTATTATCAATTTTCTAATAGCTCTTGTCAAACTAATACTCAGAAAAATGTAAGGATTTGTTTTGTATGAAAACACGTGTGGTACCAAAAAATAAACGTGACGTGAGACGTTGAAAAAAAAAATCATTACATAAGGTACATAATATGAACTGAAAATACTCCTGGCATTCATAAAACATGGTGTACAATACTTGAGGCTGATTTTAATCATACAGTAAAAGAACTCATACATTTTTTTTTTAAAGGAGAAAAGAAAAATTAAATTAAATTTTAAAATGAAAAAAATAACATAACTCTTGCAAGATTGTTGACAGGATTCTTGTGTTTTGTTTCAGCTTTTTGCATCAGAGAATCGTTTTATAATTGAAAACGTAATTACTCTTATTATATGAAAAGACTCATGTACAAAATCCTGCACATTGTTATTTCTGCCTCACACCTCAAGCCCACAGCTTAAAAATATAATGGTTTTTTAATTGACGACGACAACGACAACGCCGCGCCGCCGTAGCCGATACCGTTGACGCCGAGGACTACGAGGATGACGACGAAATACACCCAGCCCAACACCAGATCATAAGAGACTTGACACTTCTTTATTGTCATGCTGTAAGAGACACCCTTGGGAGGTTATGTTTGTTGGAATTATCGAAATTTTAATCACCCATGTTTAAACTTTTGAGGTTGAAGCGGAAACTCTTATTTTGTAAATATGTTAATTACCTTTGAAGCTAAATATTGTGTTCCTACTTAAAAAGAATTGTCACAGTTTTAAATTCTCGATTTCCGAACGTATGGTTTTGGATTTTTTGTAGTCATACTTATTTAATGTGATAAGACCATTTAATTATAACGTCGATGTTTGCAGATTAAGTATGTTGAAAGCAATTTATATTGGAATTTGAATTAAGTCAACAAGAGATTATGCAGTTAATTAACTGAGTTTAAAGTTAAGGCTTTATTTCAATTAAATTTGGTAGAGAATTTTTGCACAACAATACATATGTATGTACCTGCTATAGTGATTAAATTGATTTTTTAATATGTTTGTAGAATTCATCTGCGATTCTTTTATGCGATTATATAGATTTATTGGAAATTGTGCAACTTTGTTGAAATAATTTTCACACCAAAAGAGTTATTTATTTATTTATTTCAATTTATAATCATTGAATCTACAGATTTGCTTAGTATGAAATATTTAACAGTTTTATATAAATAATATGTGCATAAATAAGCGAGAATTATTTTCCGAGAAGTGATAGAGTACATAATTATTTTAAGAGGAATTGTTTTGTATTGATATAAACAAAAAAAGCTTTAAATTGATTTCTAGATAGAAACATATTTAGATTATTACAGTACATACGAGTACATGCTAAAATATTTAAAACTATGAGGAATAGGTTTACCCTGTTAATAGTTTGTGAAATAAGGGTTTACGAAAATAAATTATCTCATTTTTAAAAGTCCATTAAATCTAAATATAAATATTATTTTCATTCGAAAGTATACCACAAATGAATAAAGCACATACAAATCTACGTCTTTGTTCAATATTTTGCATTCATAAATTACCAAAACTCTGGAAGCTTACATTAGCATTTGTTAAGAAATTTAAATATTAAACTTTCACCAGAAACTACGCCTAGGTCATTTATTTTATGTGTTCTTTTTAGTTTGCTTCCTTTTTGGTAATAATAAAAATTTTAGGTCCTGACAGATGGTAGTCAGTCGTCGCTGAACACTTACACAGATTAAGGTCAAGGTTATTTTATTCACACGATACGATAAAGTCTTACTGAAATGTAATGAATCCACGAGTATTTATAATTTAGCATTCAATAAGACTGATGAGAAATCAATAATAAATTAAACAAATAAAAGTGGCCCTAAATGACTTCCTTCTGGAATGCCAGAATAAATAGAGATCGGTCCAGCTTCCAAGTCACCAATCTTTACAATTTGTTTTTTACCTTTATAATAGGAAATAGTTAGACTACCATTAAATTTACATAATTTTAATTTTGTATTTAAAAAATTGATCTTTCTCTAAAAAAAGCTTCAAAACATTCGATATGATCGCTTTTCGATCGTGTGAAAGAAATATGAGACAAATAAACATAAAATAAATAATGTCATGTTGTAATTTATAAATAACTTATTTTTAAAATAATTTAAAAAATCTTCAGAATTTTTGAAAGCTTTTAGCTTTCAACAGGCTTAAATATTAGATTTGTACAATAAACTTTCCAATCATCTCAAAACCACTTGCAAGAGATTGGACAATTCATACAAATGTTCTGATACAATTTTAAAAACACCATGAAAATCTGGTGAACTAGATAGGAAACGTTTTTCTATGATTTTCCAAATCATAAATAAGACTACAACAACAAACATGTTATTTGTAATAAAGTTTTACAATCACCGAAAGAGAAAAATGGAAAGAACGGCACTTTAACAAATGTCTAAATTTTTGTTGGATATTGCTTTAAATTCATTCTAAATTATTTGAACATAGTTACTGTTTGAGAATGACCATTTAAAAATCTCGATTCAAATTTGATTTACTTAAATTTAAAATATTAAAACATAACTTACTAAATTTGAATTATCTAACATAACAAAAAACTCTTTTGCTGAACATTTGTAAAATTACCCTATGTTAAAATCATATGTTTTGTATTCCAAATTATTACATACAAATATTACGTTTCTGTTAGTCTTGAGAATGATCTTCGCTCATCTCATTTTTGCTGTTATCTGTTATACACTTGTCTCATTGCAATTTTGTTAAAATGCTTTTTTCTTTATTAGTTCTGTAACCTTCCTTAAGAAGACATCGTTCATTAGTAATCTAATAAATAATTATAATTTATAAAGTTCGATTTGGTTTTTTTCGTTTTGTCATTCGTTCTAACACAGTTACTAAAACAAAATAAAAACATTTATAGAAAAACCTATTCTTTTTGAAGACGAAAACTCTCAGCGGTCTTACTTACTTACTTAAAGTGGTGCTACAGTCCGGGTGGACCTGGGCCTCAACCAACATGCGTCTCCAGCCAGCTCGGTCCCTAGCTAGCTGTCTTCAGTTTCGCACGCCAAATTGATTTAGGCCCTCTCCCACCTGGGTGCGCTACCTGAGTCGCAGTCTTCCTCTACTGCGCCGTCCCTCGGGATTGGATTCGAAAACCTTCAAGGCTGGATCGGTTATGTCCATTCGCTCTACATGACCAAGCCATCTAAGCCGTTGGACTTTAATTCTGCTAACTAGGTCAGTGTCGCTGTACAGCCCGTACAGTTCGTCGTTATATCTTCTCCTCCATTCTCCATCTATGCGTACGGGACCGAAAATCACCTGAATAATTTTTCTCTCGAAGCATCCTAACACGCTCTCATCTTTCTTTGCCATCAAAGTGCAAAGAAGCAGTGACTTGCAAGAGTTATTCTTCGTTTGATTTCAGCGCTGGTGTCGTTGTCTGTGTTAATAGCGGTGCCTAGGTAGACAAAGTCCTTAACTACCTCAAAGTTATAGCTGTCCATGGAGACGTTTTGTCCAAGACGTCGTTGTGTTTTTTTTTGATGACAGCTTATGCTTGGTCTTGCTCCATTGACCACTAAACCCATCTTCTTCGCTTCCGTCGCAATGCTCAAAAACGCTCCACTGACATCACGCTTTTATCTTCCAATTATGTCAATATTACGAGTATCTGCGTATCCAAGTAATTGGATGGAACTTTGGAAGATTGTGCCTTTGGTGTTGACGGTTGAGTTTTGCACAGTTCAATCCAGAACGATGTTGAAAAAGTTGCATGACAGTGCATCGCCTTGTCTACAACCTTTTTGACATCTAATGAATCGGTAAGATCTTTTCCGACCATGATAGAGCAGCGTGCATTCTCCATCGTCATTCTGCACAAACGAATAAGTTTGACAGGGATGCCAAAACTAGACATTGCTCGGTAGAGCTCTTTCCTATAAATGCTGTCATATGCGGCTTTAAAATAGATAAAGAGATGTTGGGTATCGATTTGAAGCTCCTGCGTATTTTCTAATATCTGCCGTAGTGTAAATGTTTGGTCGATAGTGGACTTTCCTGGTCTGAAGCCACACTGATAAGGACTAATCAGGTTGTTGACGAAGGCCTCTGTAGTTGGCGCAATTTAGAGGGTCTCCTTTCTTATGTATCGGGCACACTATGCTGAGATTCCACTCATCGGGCATGCTTTCTTCCTACCAAATTTTGCAGATGAGTTGGTGCATGCTCCCTACCAAGTCATCGCCTGCTGCTTTAAATAGTTCGGCAGCGAAGTCATCAGCCCCAGCAGCTTTGTTTGACTTCAGTTAAGATATAGCTACCTTCACTTCGTCGAGGTCGGGTAGGGGGATTTGTTGATCTGGGTCGTCTAGGTTGAGTGGCTCATCTCCCTTACAGCGGAACTCGGTTCGTCATCGCCGTTATATAATTTGGAGAAGTGGTCTTTCCATATTCCCAACATCGACTGCGGTTCTACTATGATGGTAACCTGATCGTATTTACAGGCTTCGGTTCGTGGCTGGTACCCTTGGGCGCTTTTTTTTACCTTTTGGTAAAATTTACGAACCCCTTTCCTGTTGTGACATCCCTCTATCTCCTCGATCGCGCGCTTCTCGTGCTCTCTTTTTTCCATCGAAGAAGCCGGTGTTCCTCTTTACTCTTCTACTCGTAGACCTCACGAGCAGCTCTGGTCCTTTTGTGCAGCGCCGTTTTGAATGCCTGTTGTTTCTCTGCTTGCGCTTACCGGCATTCGTCGTCAAATGAGAGGTTTCGCTGTGGTGGCCGTGTGAAACCTAGCATTTAAGAGGCGGCATTTCTGATGGCTCCAAGGCAATGTTTCCACTGGTTTTCAATGCTTAATGCAGGCAGCATATGACTCCTTAAGAGTTTATTAAAGACTCGATTGGTAAAGGACATGGCAGTCTCTTGCGATTGTAGCCGTCTAACGTCGAATCTTCTCTTACAGTACTTCCTTGTTTTGGCTTGGATCGGGATATCCGTAGCCGTACCTTGGCTACAACGAGGTAGTGGTCCGAGTCAATTATGGCCTTTCGCATTCTTTGTCCGAAGTTCGTTTTCCTTATTTCGTTTGCATGGGTTGTCAACAGTGAATCCGTCCGTATCCGATGCTTGTTGGTGCTTCGCAACTAAAGGTATTTGTACGTGGCCAGGGAGTCACCCCGACGGCAAAACCCCAAACCTGCCGGATAACCCGTTCCTTACAGGCATGGGCTCCAAATATGTCGAAGAAGCCCTATAAGGTGTATACTAAGTAGTTCAACCTTACTGGAACTGTAGACGCCACTGTTGATTCCGTCTTAAGATTTCGTCTGTTGCTGTCTGGATAAGGAGAGGTGCCTTAGTGGAAACACCTCTCCCTCCTCTCTCGTTTGCTGCCCAACAACTTTCCACTGGGGTTAGAACCCAATCTATAGTTGAGGTACTAGGTGCCTGATGTTCACCGCGGGGAGGTGATAGTATGAGTTGATAGACAAAGTTGGGTTTTGGGAAAAACCTGTGGATGCTTGTGTCCTCTTGAATGCACATGTCTACCATTGAGCATCAGCGGTTTTGTTGTTTTAAATTCTGTAAAACCTTAATTTTAGATTAGTAACCTTAAAATATTTAAACACTCGCACTTAGTGTTAGGAAAATATAGGGAGAATCTAAAAAGAGATATCAAATGTTGAGGAAAAATAGGTTAAACATTTCACATTCTTTATGTGCGGATAAAATAAAGAAAATGTAATTATTGGTAAACTAAAGTGCATTTCTGGAAGTTCGAGTATTACTGCAGAATTTGGTGGACTTTGAGGAGTTGAATGCAGTTAAATATTACCAAAGAACATTAATTATAAAAATAATAATAAAACAATTATGACATGAAAAATTGAAGCTGCGATGTTCAAACAATGTAAGGTTGCACTTTTAACGACAGCATTTGGTTTTTGATGCGGTTAATAATTTCCCATTTGACAATACTATAAATATAATGAACTTATCATACACTGCTATTGAAGCTGCAAATCCGAAGAAAACGAATACTTGAAGCGGACAGTTATCGAAGAAAAGAAGAAACAGTTCAAATGAAGTTGCAAAATCAAAATGGAGACCTGGGAAATACCAGAACTAAACTTTGAGTTTCAAACTTGAAACCATCTAATATTAATGGAATTGAATGGTTAAACATATTATTTATAATTCAATGAAAAAAAGATTCATGGACCAGTTGTTCTAAAATCTTAAGCTCTTGCTTACAAGTAAAATACTTATTTTTTTTTGAACATTTCTAAACGGTGATACTTCGAATAACAAATAAAACATGTAAGTATGTTAAATCGGAGGAACCAAACTTGTAGCATAAAGTCATAACAGCAATATCTCACACGTCAAAATTAGTTATTTTATTTGAATGGCTACATTTCGGAATTTGTATTATCAATCCAAATCGACTAAAAAAATATCTTTTTAAATGAAATATTAAAAAATATGATGCTTCTTACATAATTTCAAATTACCAAAATCATATTTTTATAGCTAATAAACATTTTACTTAAACGTTAAAAAATGTAAGCTGCTTGTTCCGTTTACCATCTATAAAAGAAAGATTAATATCTGAGTTAAAAAATATGCGGACTTTTGAACTAACGAGTATTCGAAGTCTTTTTTATTACCATAGGAACCATCAAATAAGAGGAAATTAAACTTTTCGATTGCAGAATTCAGCGAATATGAGAATTGTCGTGTGTGAAAACAACTCTATTCAAAAAACTACCAACTGTCATCGTTTGATGTGTGGTTCTAATCGAAAAATAGAATCCTTTCGGAACCGTCACTGATGTAGTGATGTGCAAAAAAAAAGGTCCACTGGGTGTTGTTCCGCTTGATGGTCATTCTGAGCGAGTTCGAGCCCGATACGATTGAATTTTATTTCCATAGAGTTCATTTTCACATAGGAATAGGTTACCTATATATAACACGACTATTTCGTTCGGATGTGCTTTTCCTGCCTTTTTCTTTTGAAGTATCAATTGAACGATTTTTGGCCCGAAACGTGAATAGAATCATTTATTGACGTATATATATGTGCACAAAAGCCAGCGTCCTCTAGATGGCCGTTCCAAATTGATACGACGGAAAACGACGAGTGAATGTTATTGTTTTACTCAAGGACTAATTGAATTCAAAGATAAACTTTTTGTGTTTCTTCCATATACTCGTTTCTATGTTCCATAATGTAACTATATAAAGCTATATAGAGGATGTTCTTAGACTGGAGAGACATCATGTTAGATTGCTTGGATCTATATAAAGGTTATGCGCAAATCCCTCGGATTATATAGAAACAATGAATTTGGGATTTACCGGAAAAAGAGAGATTCAATCAGCCTCCTGGAAAGGCTCTGGGAACTGGGACCTGGGTGTATGGTCAGCTTCAAATCGAGTCCCAGCAGAGAATGGACGCATCTGCAAATTTGGATTTTGGAGTGTGTAAGCCCTTGTGTGCTTGGCATGTGAATACTAATTTTGTTACAAATCGAATTGACAGTTTATTATCCCCTAACAAGACGCTATACCTATGGATGTGTTTGGTATTGATTCGTTGAGTAGATTGTAATGCTGTTGGCCATATCCAGGCCAGGCCAACCATGGCTAAAGTGGAATCCGATTTCTAGCGATGATTTCCGCAAAATGTTAATTTATTTGTTCAACTGGGAATGGATTTGGTTTCGGTCGTGTAGCGTGTGGTTGGGTTGTATATAGTCATAGTCATACTCGTATTTATGGTCATTGGTTAAAAATCATTGGGAATGATTGATTGACATGACGGGATGGATGGAAAAATTAATTCTACATATGTCCAAACGCAAATTCATGAAAAGTTATTGTCCGTAAGTTTCAAATTTACGAATTTGTTTAAGGGACTCTTAATTTAAAGTCCAATCTCAAAACTACAAATACTAATGTTACAACTCACTAGAAAATTCTCTCCGGCGTAGTTTAAATTAAATTCAAGATACAAATACAAAAATAACTTGAAAAGTTACAAAAATAACTTGAAAAGTTTTTTTTTTTACATAATTTACATAATTTTTAAAAAAATTTGAGATTTTATTTAAACTTGATATTAAAAATTGGATGGTGATTATGACCAGCTCTGATTTTCCTCATCCCTAAAGCATAGTCCTTTAGGTAAGTTTATCCTTCGAAGTTAAGGCTTAAGCAGATTCGCTTTAATAGACCAAAAAACAGTAGTCTCCATACAATATTTTTTGATAAGAATCAAGAATTCGAAATTTATCAAAAGTTGCCTGACAGAATTTTATGAAATTTTCTCTCCATATTTTTTATCTAAGCTTGGCTCCTTTCATTAATTTTATATTTGTTTGTGTCGTTTTTAGAAGGGTATCCCCCAAAGAACTGTTATTTTGTTCTTTTCTCAGGAACTAATCAACTGTTTCAAAGAATTAATTTCATGATAAACTTTTAAATTGGGTTAGTAATATTTACTGATCAAAAACGAGTCAGCAGTTGTTACCGAAAAATAAGACGCTTATTTATTGGCACCGAATTACTGCATACCAAAGTTATTTCCCAGCAAAAATTAGAAATTAATTTTTTTTCAGAAATTAAATTAACTGATCGAAGATGAAGTTATTTTGCAGGAATGACTTTCAATCTTAAACCAAAGTTACTATTTTTAAACAGACGCTTTATATACAAAATTAAAATCGTGCGCCTCAGTCCTGTATTTTATTTTGACATAAATGCCCAATATTAAACACAGTGCGAGCTATTAGGAAAATGGGATTAGATCACAAGGGAGATATTGAAGTACATGGTTCTAAATTTCTGCATATTGCAATAACTGGAATATATTACTTCTGGTAAAAAAATTTATGGAAGAAATGTAACTGATTATTTCAGTTCAACAAATGTCGTCTTTTGTTTTAAAGATTTATTTAGAATAATGTCCAAGAGATTCCGCCATTGTGTAATAATGTGAGAACAGTATTCGATTTTTGGTTCGGAAAATTCGAATCTAAAGTGATTCAAACTGAGGATATCTTTTTGTGCGTTTACATAAAACATCTATTTAATAAAGAGAGGTGCCTATCCCTTGATAAAACTGCCGTAGATTCACTCATACGACATGATTTTCTTAATCATGTTCTTAAGTATATTTTTTTCTAACCGAAACCTCTCAGAAAAAAGTGAACTGCTTCTAAATACAAAGTTACAATCTTACCATTTTATATAAGGTTACATTTTATCACAGGGTAAACATACATAAGTTGTATATTCTACAATGTACATTTAAAAATGTGTGAAGAAAATCACAAAATGTGTTAATAGATGGAAATATTTTAAATTGTAATTTTGATCGAGGTTTTGGTTATTTTGAACAGTGACATGAAAACGACACTTAATTTATCCTTTATCAAAATTATGCAAATCTAAAAGCTTTAAGAAGAGTTTGAAAGAAGGTTTTCCTTTTAAATTTCTATTTACATGATTGTATTTATTATGAACCAATGTAAATATGTATAATGAAGCAATTTTCAACAGTTCTATTTAATTGAATGTCTTTAGGAAACAATTTCTAATAACTTGACCTTTTTGTGGGTTTCTTTTTATCAGAAAGTTTATAAATGTTAGTGAGCTTAAATTTCAAATTTGATTCCTAATCTTTCACTGATTAGAATTTTAAACCAATTTAAAACCTTAATTTATATGATTATACAAAATCAGAAAACCTATTTTCAATAAATAAACACACAATTGAAAACATCCGAAATGAATTTTTGATAATAATTTGTCTTAAACTGCATTAAATTTGAGTCTGTCAATAGATAAAACCTAAACCTTATTTAAGTTAATGAAATCTTGAATTATTTTCTTATATGTACTAGTACAAAAAAGTCTTACCATAAAAGTACATTTATATACGATGTATGGTACATAATAACTTTGATCATTTAACCCACAAGTCGGAATCATATACAATATTCAGTTCTCCATCAAAATCAGACACTATTATATTATAATGGAATAACGATAAAAGGATACAAAACTACGGCAAGTTCCTTTTCCTGCCAAGAGATTCAAAGTACACAAGAGAAACATATTATATACATAATAACGTATGTACAAATATATGTAAATATATAAAGGTATAATATTCTGTCTAATCATAAAAACAAAGTTCCCCTTTCTATCCTGAGGCGTACATTTTCACAAAGAAAACACCATTACTTATCAACGTTTTCTTCTTCGTTAATCTTTAAGGAAAAGAAGGAAAACTAGTGTCCTTTTGACCGTAACCTCAACTGCTATATTAACCACAGATATAAAAATAAAAGTTATAGGTATACAAACAAATAATCTCGAAGATCTTAAAGTCCTTTTTGCTTTTACTTTTTATTTTTCTTACTCGCTTTAAGTCAACTTCAGAGTGTTCAAGGCAAATGAAGGATGTTTATCCGATATGGAATAAGTTTAGGAGGTTTATCTTAAGGAGAATTACATCTAGGTTATGTTCTTTTATGTAAGGGAATCTTATTTTAGTGAAATGTGAAAGAATAAGAGAGGTCTTTAAAAATTGGCTATGCATGGTAATATCTTTATGACTAAACCTTTTTTTTTTAAATTTGAATGAATTATGTTAAACACGGGCATCTTCTTCATAGTTTTTAGAGATATAAATTGAAGAACTATAAACATGCATATGAGTAGACTGGGCAAACAAGTCTATTTTTGAAACACAACCTCGATATTCTTGAGGATGATGAAAGAAGTATTAACTGTAAGTACCTTTTTATGGTAGCTGTTTTATGTTTTTATTCCAAATACATACATATTTTGCTTCAGAAAATCGAAATCATTGAGGCAAAATGAACATATTTTTCCAAAAAAATCCAAAATATAAAATTTTCGTCATAAAAGCCGTTTTCATTTAATGAGGCCTTAAATTTAGTCATGCTTTTAAAATTTATTTTTAAGCTTTGGGGGTTTGTAAAAAAGCAACAAGTCAATATTTAAAAAGGAACAATACATTTTGTGAAATAAATTTAATGTTCTAACAAAGGTTCTAAAAATTGTTTGAATACTAAATTTATGTTATTCAAAATGTATCACCAAAAACTACGACCAATACCATGAACTTAACCTTAGTTCATACCGTTTCTGAATCAATTTTCTCATTTTATGCAAAAAATTCACATTCAACATCATTGACCAACATTTTATTATCAATATAATATGTATTTACGCAAAATATTTAAGAATAATAAAATTATAAAATGTATTCTTGCTGAATTCAGCTTTCTTTAAAAACCAACGTATATTACTACGTCGCAAACAAAATTCAAAATTTGAATACATTTCGGAAACGGTATAAAATAAAGTTTAATTTTATTTTAAACTTTGATTTTATAAAAAATCTTTTGGAAAGTTAAATTTATGCAATAATCTAAAAATGACGGTAAAGGTTGCATACAAAAAACTTAGATCTAACTGGGTAATTTATTTAGTGATTTCAAGTTGGCAACGCTAAAATTTGTCACCTGTCAAATCAACTGTCATTTAAATTGTGTAAAATGGAAATGGATCGCTTCACAATCGAATTAAAAATTACTACACAAATATATGCGTAACTACTTTTCGTGAAATCGCAATCGATACATTTTGAAGGCCATCTTGATAATTAACGCTTAGTCCATACTATCGCTTCTGCAACAGGAAGCGTTACTTATGACTCGAATCTATCAATTCCCTGAAGTTCACAGTAATTGAACGTTTCATACACCTCCTTATGAACGTCGATTGAGGATCATCTACACACAATACAGTAGAGGCAAATCCCATTAAAATAAAACTACAAGTTTCTATGCACTTCTCATCGCGCCGAATGCAAACCTGGCAGCACTTTTGAACTTTCCAAATGAAGTTATTGTAATCTGTCCGATTTGTCAAATTAAAATTTTGACATTTCTCGACGTTTCAAGGTCCCTAGAGTCGAAATAAAAGATTTTTACAAAGATGTCTGTGCGTGCGTGTGTACGCACGTTCGCGTTTTTTCGTCCTCCATAGCTCAACAACCAGAAGAGATATCAACTTCAAATAAATTTTGTTATACAGATAATAAGGCAGAAAGATGCAGAAAGGGCTCTCAAGACAATTGCGTGGGGTGGTTTTTTTTACCATAGCAGTTTGAAAAAAGGTGAACATTTTGGTTAACCCTAAATATCTTACGAACCAAAAACGCTAAAGACTTGAATTAAATTTTATATAATATATTGTAACGTGATACCAAACAGGTATATTTTTTGAAAAAAATCAATATAACGGTTTTTTTATATCAATAAAACTGAAAAAAAAAATTTGTCACCTCCAAAATTTTACGACTGAAATATGATTTCATCTCTAAAACAAATTTATCTTTTCAAAACTTTGAGATATTGTCTTTAATTTACTTTTATCTTTCAAAAAATATTGTTGTCAAAATTCAGTAAAATTTTGAAAAAAATCGAATTGACAGTTTTTTTTTACAAAAAATTAAAAACCGAAAAAAAATTAACAAAAGTTGGTAAAAAATGATTTTCGACTCAAATATCTTTTCAAAACTTTGAGATAATAGCTTCTTACTATTTTTACTTATAAGAAATATTGTTTTCAACATTAAGACACATTTAAAAAAAATCAAATTGACAGTTTTTTACAAAAAATAAAAACCTAAAAATAAAGGTATAAAAGTTGGTAAAAATTGATTTTCGGCTTAAATATTTCTTCAAAAATTTTAAATATTGGTTTAAAACTAATTTTATCTTATAAAAAATATTGTTTTCAACATTTGGTAACATTTTTAAAAAATTCGAATTGACAGTTTTTTTTACAAAAAATAAAACTCTAGAAAAAAACAATACTAAAACTTGGTAAAAATTTACTTTCGGCTCAAATAGCTTTTCAAAAATTAAAAATAATGGCTTCAAACTTATTTTATTTCACAGAAAATATTGTTTTCAATATTCAGTAATTTGTATACAAAAATCCAACAGTCCGTTTTTTCATAAAAAATAAAATCTACAAAAAATAGTACGCAAATTTGGTAAAAATTAATACGAGCACATATAGACAAAATTTTAAGCAAGACAAATCGACAGACGGGATGGGAAGTTATTAGTGTGGGTCGCATCCCAGCCTCTTTTTACTTTTGTATTCAAAATGATCTATCAAATCAAAATGAAGACAACTTTTATATCTTTAATATTTTTGAATTACCTTGAAAGATTATTCGTGTATGATTGCGGAATAAAATAAAAAAGTATAAAAACAGACAAATTGAAAGTGATTATTTCATAAGGCTGTTGTGGTAGGAAATCAGTTTGTAAGCCATAAAAACTCATTTTGGAGATTTTTTTTACAGAACCTCATCATCCCGCCCGGAAGAATTTAAATTGAGAAAGAAAGGTAAAAAATGACTGTACACAAAGATTTTGGCCTTTCTGATTGTGAAATCGCTAGAAAAGTAGAGAGATCCAATACAATAATTTTTAGGCCTTTTCGAGTTAGAAAATTGGCAATCACAAGCTGTTTGTTTCACAAATTAAGGGCAAACTTGACTTACCTATTCCAACCTGACGCGTTAGACAAATATTGAAAGCCCACCCCAAAAAAAAATCCAAGAAGCCACATTAAGATGTAGCCAATATGTCCACAAGGCTATAGTTTGCTGAAATCACATAAGCTGGACCCAAGAGTGGGTAAAAGTTCTATTTAGTGATGAAATAAAATTCAATTTGGATGGTCCTGATGGATTCCAGTCATATTAGCTTGACAAACGTCTTCAAACAGAAGTGAGAATGAGTCGCAACATCGGTGGTAGCAGCGCAATGGTATATGGGCACATTTTTCGTGCCTGGAAGGATGAACTCAGAAATGTATGCTGAGTTGTAAGAAGAATCTATGGTTAAGAAAGCTGAAGAGTTATGCGGAACTGACTTCATATTCCAGCAGGATAACGCTCATTTCCACTTCTCTCGGAGGATGGTTTGAGGAGGAACAAATAACTTTTCTAGATTGGTAGTCTCGAAGTCCCGATTCAAATCCTATAGAGATTCTCTGGGGAATACTAGCCAGGCGTATTTATGCCAACGGTCGCCAATTCAACAACGTTCAAGAGCCTTGAGACGCAATAATTGAGCAATAGGCTACAATTACAAGCGCGGAAGTGGAAAAGCTAATCCGAATGAAATTGGTCGTAAGAGCAAGTGGTGGCTCTACAAAATATTGAATTAATAAAAACAAATTTTATGGTCACCAAATTGCTGTTGTTTTAAATAAAAACCTATTTGTTTTTATGGGAATTTCCTCCTTTTTTTTTTTGTCAATACCTTTCATTTCATTTTGTCGAAATTCAAAAATATTATATTACTCTTAACAACTTTGAGTTCATATTCTTATTTCATGAAAATACATGGCTATGTTGAATGCAGCGAAAAAAGAAAAAAATAGATAAAACACATGTCTTTTTAATAAGATTTCCTCTGCTACTAATTTATGGCTTTATAGAGTGATCAGTTACTCGGATGTATAATTTAACGTGTTGGTTACGTCAGTTGATTTTGCTCATTTTACTGACGCTTGTATCCTACATAGTCTATAGCCTTGCATCAAATTGCAAGAATGTTTTCATAAACATTTTCTCCCCACATTCAAATATTTCGACATTCAGTCAGATGTTGTAAATAAAACTTCAGCAGTTTTAATCATTTTAAATGAAAAAGTGTCTAAAATTTCGTTAATATGATTTAACTTCTGAACACACCCCTGCAAAATAAAATCAAGTGATACCAAATTTAAAAAAGTTATAGAAGTAAGTTCTATGTTTACCTAAAAAACTGCACTCATTATAGTTAATACCAAAAAAACGCGCGTGATTTTGTTTACATTCAAAATCAAAGTGCAAAACTTGTAATTAAATACAATTTGCATTAAAGATGCATCGCTGCATGTGTTACATTGAGCCTTAATCTCCAAACCACAAAATAAATTCCCCTGTTTTTACACATATGTAAACGTGATTTTAGAAAATCGAAGCAAAGCAGAATCTTTCTTTAAACCAACTTTAACCATAGCACCAATATCTCAATACAATGAATTTAAATGTTAAAATGTTGTTATGTCTTATTCATTCTGAATTAAGTTGTCTTGAACTTAACAAGAATGTGCACATCACGAACTACTGATGACTACCGCATCCGCATGACGGTACAAAATAATTCAAGGACTATCGATAAAACTTCAAAAAACTAGCTCTGCTCCTCCATGTCAAAACTTTTTGAACTAACCACACGTATAAAACATGCATGCGCCACGTTTCACCTATAAACTTCTTAAATCACCCATCATCAATGCACATATGAAGTCAATGCTTAACGCTCCACTTTACCGACCAAAACGTGATCCACTAAAAAATTTTACATGAAAACCTTTTCACCATTTACATTTCTCACAGAATGTATCAAACTTTAAAAAAGAAAGTAGAAAGAAGGATTCTTCGAACATCATAACATCCTTGAGCAAGCAACAGTTCCAAGAGAAGAAAACAGAAGGATAAAGAAAAACAAAAACAATAACAAAAACACCAAACGAACATCGATGAGGATGAGGATTGAGGAACCAAAGTGAACGTTAAGTAAACATTTCTAACACTGACTGGTATCTTTGCTCCCTCACAGGACATTTATTTTTATGTTGTTGCAATATGTCCTGTCCATATTCATGCCAGTATGCAAATGCTGTCATTTATTTAGCACATGTCATTCACAAGAAAAAACAACTGAAAAGAAAAACAAAGACGATATACAGTGTATTTTATATTTTCTGTCTCATAGCCGGAGGATATCCTTAAACTTGAAAGAGAAAGAGTTTGCTTATGTCAGCTTAGGGTTTACAGTGAGATACTTACTCATATGATTGGAAGCAGTGCAGTAACAATTTCCAGTATATCCTTAACCAGTCCCGACGGCAACCGCATGTAACAACATTTTTGAATGCAAGCTTCATGAATGTGTCACAGCAACATTTTCTAGGAAAAGGACGAAACAAAAGGTGGCGACACATACAATGTCCAAGGTCCTCTAGAGTAATTTAGAAAAGAATGGTCCATAAACCTTCATTTAAAGCTATTTAAGCTTTTGTATCTAAATATGTACATACTACGAACACATAGATTCAATTTTGTGTGTTTATATTTGTATGCATACAATACAGCTTAATCGATTTTCTATAGGCAAGCAAACCATGCATGTAAAATGATTCAAAGGAAAATTAAATTAAAGAGTCCTTAGCCTGATTCTAGTGAAGAATTGGAAAGTTGAATTTTCAAAAGAAGGTAGGTAAACCTGCAAACCTTGTTGGTTAAAGAATATCTATGTTTGAACACAAGGAATACAATGTGCATAGATGTTTTGCCTCTGACAGAAAATACATTAAGAAAATGGAAAGTTCAGGGCCTACATTTGTATTTATACAAAATAAAAGATTCCTCAATGAAAAATATCAGAATTGGTAAATAGATTTTGTAATTTAACAAATGATTGAATACATTAATCTTAATTACTCTTAGTTACAATAAATAGATTGTAATTTTAGCTGCACAAGGAGTTTCAATAGTTATTGTCTATGGTTTGACAGTAAAAAACAGCAAATTAGGTATACATTTTTGTTTAGTTTGGGAATTCATTGATTAACAACAACGTTTACAAATTGTGGACATTAACTTTTAAAAAAATAAATAAATAAATATAAACATGTGATATCCGCACTTTCTCAGATAGTCAGGCCGCTTTCAATTCTCTGGACACTGTCTCTACAAACTCTATAACAGTCCATAACAGTCGATCATCTCTAATGGAGGTGGCACAACAGTTTAATATTCACCTTTGCTAGGTGCTGGGCCATAAAGACATTCCAGGTAACTAAGGTAGATGACTTCACCAGAAACGGTACAGTACAACCCTTTCTAAAACATTTGGCAAATGCTGGCATACAAATCTCTACTTGTGAACTATTGTTTACGCAGGACGCTCTTGAAAGGCAAGCACCAGGTGGAACGTGTAAGGTAACAAAAAACATCTGGCCTACACTAGATTTAAAGCGATCAAGGTGCTTGCTATCTCTAAGCATAGCGCATATAAGTTCGATAATAGGTGTCATAACCAGGCACTCTCAATAGGAACGCATGCCATGCTGCTAAGCGTATTCTCAAATGACTTTTGCAGAAGCTGTATGGACAAGTTCTACACCTTCTCTGTACATGACCTGCGCTAGCTTAAAAACGTTAGAATAACCTAGAAGAAATCTTCTATAACGATCTAAACGGTCTAAATTATATAAGCATAATCAGCCTCTCACATTTCGTAAAGGTCTTAAACTGGTTTCATTGAGCTTACGAAAAAGCCTTAAGAGCCATGTGGTATGACAATGGCTCTTATTCCTCCTATTCCATCACGGACAGCCACTTTAACCTAAGCTAACCAAAACGAAACTAATGGATGAAAAAGAACAAAAACGTTCCAAGACTCTGGATTTAAAAATCCAGAAGAAGATTGGAGACTCGTAATTCAAACTTTTTGGTTATGCTTGAGCTACAAGTACAGATGATTGTCAGATATCAGACCTGTCGGCTAAAAACTGTTCGAAATTCCTGACAATTGGTTAAACTTACCATATTGATTTTGTGTGTCATTATTGCAAGAAATGTTGTTTAGGACTCTAAACATTACCATGTGGGAATTTGGAAGTACATTTTTTAGCATTGCAACATTGACATATAGTTTTAATTTAAAGTTGATAATACAGTCACGTCACTAATATATGTAACAAATTACACACAAAAGATACGCGTCCTTTCTTATAAAACTATTTCACAAAGTAGTCTGATTAAGTTTAAAGCTTTAGATTAAATGGTTGGCTCTATTAAAAATTAAACATTTTGAGTGCTAAAAATATTGATCAAAGAGGGTCGAGAAATTGTTGCAGACATGGTTAAGACGCCCAGTAACATTAACCGATAAACTAAATGTCAACTAAATCAATGAGTTGGTGCTCCAAAGTTGCTGTCAATCAACGAGAGACTTTACTGATCTTGTTGGAATATCAGATGGATAAGTGAAAAAATCTTATACGTCGTGATCATTTAGCCTAAAAAATTATAAAAATTTGTCATTGCACAACCACCTTATTTGCTTAGTTTATAATATTAAATGGGAATTCGACTCAGAAGATAAATATTTAATTCCATTTGGAGTTACAACTGAAATTGAATCACCTGTCATTTATTTTTTAAGCCAACATGATTCAGTCCAAATTAACCATGAATATAACGATCTCAATCGCATTCTTGATCTAGTATTTGTTGATAAAGAATTTTATATTTGTATAGAAAAGTCGAATTTTCCCATTATAGGAAATACAAAACACCACCTCGGAATTGAGGGTGATATAATGTTTTATAATTATTTAAAAAATGAAAATGTAAATAATATTTTTATATATGTACGATTATTAAAAAGCTGACAAGATTTGTATTTGTTACTTCCAATCAGTTTATTCCTCTGAATCTGTTTTAATTGATGAGCCTTCAGGGTAAGAAAATGTATTGATCTTGGGTCACTTATTCACCAATTTGTAAGATCTCTGCAATACCTAAATTATTTGAAAAAATAGTTTATAACAGAATTTCACTTGCAACCCAAGGTAAAATATCGGTCTTTCAGCATGGTTTTGTTGCACTTAAATCAACATCGACAAATTTAATGATTATGATAAATGCCATTATATCTAATAAGGAAAAAGGCTATCAAACTGACATCATCTTTACCGATTTTGCAAAGGCTTTTGATAGAGTTAATCACAAAATTCTGATTCAAAAGCTTTTCTGTTTTGGTATTCACTCTTCTTTATTATTGTGGATTGAATCTTATCTGACTGGTAGGGTTCAAGTTGTTAAAATTAAAAATTATAGATCCGATGATATAGATGTCCCATCGGGTGTCCCACAAGGGAGTCATTTGGAACCGCTTTTATTTCTCCTGTTTGTCAATGATATTCCTACTTTCTTAAAAAACTCATCCTGTCTTCTTTTCGCAGATGATCTTAAACTTTACAGAAGGATTTCCTGCAATTCTGACTGTTATCTTTTGTTATCCGACTTGCATAGTTTGGCAACTTGGTGTCAAGCAAATTACCTGGATCTTAATGTTGCTAAATGTCAAGTTTTGTCTTGTTACAGGAACTTCAATAAAATAATGTTTGATTATATAATTAACAACATAAATCTAGAAAGAGTAATACAAAAAAAAAGATCTGGGAGTTATTCTTGATGTCAACTTTTCATTCCACGCACATTTTGATTATATGATCAACAAAGCAAATCAGATGCTGGGGTTTCTTAAAAAAAATACAAGAGAGTTTAATGATTCATATACTCTTATATCGTTATATAACTCATTGGTTAGATCTGTGCTGGAATACTGCTGTACAGTTTGGAATCCATATTATTCAAATTCATCAAAAAGGATAGACAATGTTCAAAGAAACTCTACAAGATATGCTTTTTTTAAATTGAGATGGAGGATTATAAGACCTTCCTACGAAACCAGATGCTTATTATTTGGAATGAAATCTCTAGAAACTCGGCGGAAATATTTTTCGATAATGTTCGTCAGGGATATAATAACTAGACATATAAAATGTCCTCCGCTTATAGATTTGTTCTATGAGGGAAATACTCACTCAAGAGTTACGCGCGAAAGATTTTTGATTTATGAAACATTTCATCAGAGAAACTATGGGCGCAATGAGCCTATAACCCGTTGCATCAGAGAAGCTAATGCATTATGCCAAAGAATTGATTTTATGTTAAATTGTCCAATAGATGCTTTTAAATCGATTATTCTTAGCCAAATTTAAATTTGATTAAAGATGTTTCCGAATTATGTGTTTATGCTGTTATGTTCTATTATTAACTTATTATTTATCTTGTAATACCTATGCGTGGTTTCACTGTTAAGTTATTTATTGTCTAATACATAAAAATTTTTAATCTATTTATTGTATATATTATATACCCACCTACAAACATGTAAATATTATATTTGTATTTAATAAGTCTGTAAGAGATGAAAATTCTCTTGATGAAATAAAGTAAAACTAAAACTAAAACTAGTTTAGCGAAATGTTACTTCTGCCTTCTCCCGAAACTCAAAAGATCGTGCCAAGCCACCGTTTCGAATTGATGGAAGAAATAGTAACCGAAACTAAGAATGAATTAAAGACTACAGGAATGGGACTTTTCAATAAGTTTTGAAAATTAGGAATGAATTGCTGCAAGTGCTATTGCATCCGGTGTGGTTTGAGGACTTCTTTCAAAAGAATGAAACATGTACATTTAGAAGACATAATATACTATTTCTGATTCATAAGCAAATAACCAGCATTTTTTTATCACAGTGGACAAAAAATTCAATCACTCAAACATCTGACAAGCAAATTGTATCGTGAAAGTAGACAACAACTTTTATTTATTTATTTATTTATTGTTTTGCTACTCCTAGATCTTCTTTTCGTCTCCAGTTTTCTACAGCATAGACCCTCACTATATCTTGGTAATTAAATTTTCCTGATTTTATTTTTCTTCTATTGCCATTCTGTGGTGTTTCCAATGTACTGTAATCGGTGAAAATCGATGGGTGCTTCAGAGTCCTACCTTTTTAAGAACACAAACAAGTTCCTATACACCAGCTCACCTCAAGGCTGAATAGCTCTTATATAACTATTTTTAATAGTCCACACAAGTATATTGGTTCTTTGAATTTGTTGCCAAATTAACCGTAAGCCAACGTTTAAAAAAAACGAATAATTCTACGTTAACGGTTCGTTTTCGACCCTCCTAGATTTGAATAAGGTATTTATACAAAAAAAATATAAGACATTTTTATAACTTAATCACTTGTGTTACCGAAGTTGACCCTGTTAACAGGTTAATTGGACTAAGATTTTCGTTATTTCGTATTTTTTGATTGTAACTAACTGAATGTATTACGAACATGTTTTTATAACGTATAAAGGCCTAAAAGGGTGAGAATCTTATGTTGTTGTCTTGTTAAAGGGGAAGTACATCGAAGATTATACACATATCCATTACTTTCAGCACACCCTAATGTGTGAGTTCAAGGATCAGAGAACTGTGTGTGTTCTGTTCACTGCTTTTCAATAAAATACGTCCTCATATGTATTTTAATAAACTCATTATATTTTGTTTTACTGACACAAAGTATTTATAAGATTCTGCCTCAACGAAAATAAGATACGGTTCGTCATCTTTAACTCACTTCTGAATTACCAAACCAAATCTGTGCATTATCTCCTTTCAAAACCACATAATTCGTTCCTTTTTGTTGTTGTTGGTTTGCCTCTCTTAAGGATTTCTGAAGTATCATGACATGACGCATCAGTGTAAATTAAATACCATTCATGGTTTTATTACCAACAAAACGAGCACAAACTCAAAAAGGACCAATTTTTTAGTCTCGCCTGGCTAGAATTGCGAATCCACTTATTCGTATAGTCGCATATGAGCGTACTCGCTCCGCTGCCAACGACGACGACGCCCCACACATCAAAACGTGCTTATATGAGGATTAATATTAAGCATAATCTTCCCATAAAGTCGTCTTGTGAACTGTGTGACAGTTCATAGAACATGTGCCTCCGTATCCTGTGTCTCATTTGTAAGGTTCTATCGTCTATATGGTATGTAAATGAGTGACTAATAGTCTTGCTGCGATATGATAGAAGCACCACCGGAGTCCTAGTTGCTGAAGCATCATTTCTTGACAAGTTTGTACATACAAACGTCGTATTCGTATAGGGATCGGCGGTGGCAGTGGAAACGTGATGCGTATCATATTAATACAATCAGTCAGTTATGTGATTATGGGTTTGGGGTGTTCAGTGCTCCTAATATTATTGTGTGTTTTGTCGGGATGTAGCGATAAGGATTTTAATTTGACACAAATACTCGCTCGTTATATGAGGAAGCAGAAAACTGTGAAGAGGGATTAGGCATCGGCATCAGCATAAGGTAGCGAAAAAAACGATAAGAAATATACACAAATAATGATTTTAAATGTGTCTTTTCATTAATTGGCTCGTTGTTGTCTTATCATCCTTGCTGCCTTGTTTGGTGTTGTTGATTTGAGAATTGTTGTCACTGTTCTTACACTGCCATCATTGTCCATAGTGCCATCGGGGAGCGGAAAAAATAAGGATTCTCCTTCTCATCGACAGATAGCCCTGCCGCGATTTAAAACACCCAGATAGCTGTTTGAAACGGACTACGAACAGCAATTTAAACAATGACTGTGGAATAAAATGGTATATATGTATTCCACTGAAGCAATTCACTGAATGTCATCTCGTTTTCCTTATCTTCGATCCCAAGAGAAGTCCTTGTTTTCTGATGTTTCTTCCTTTTTATATAAATGCGTCTGTCTTTTGCTTTGTAGATAGTGTGTATATCTTTGTTATGTATCTTGATTTTTCAGGGTCTCACTGGTTTCTGGAAGCGGATTTTGTACGTGCTAAAAGCTGATTTCGTTCTCTGAGCTGGGATTTCTTGTTATTGTCGTTTAATTTAATTTTCCTGATTTTATTTTTCTTCTATTGCCATTCTGTGGTGTTACCAATGTACTAGAATCGGTGTATGGGCGTTGCGTTAGAACGTCGTCGTTTTGAAACCTGGGTGCTTCGGTGTCCCAGCTTTTCAAGAACACAAACAAGTTCCTATACACCAGCTCACCTCAAGGCTGAATAGCTCTTATATAAGAATTAATGTCGGTATTTCTTCCATTGTTATTGGCTTAAACTTGTTTCTTTGAAAACCATATTGCATTAACTTATGAGATAGTTGCAAAAAGTGAAAAGGAAACGGAAGTTATTTTCTTTTCTTAAAGTAAAGAGCTCTTATACAAACAAACCTGTTCAGTGAAAATGCTATTGATTTGGATAACCATTTTTTGAGATATTTGTGGAAACTAGATTAAATGCACTTACTATGGAATTGCATAGGTCATTTTCAGCACATGTTTTCCACAAGCACTAGCTTCGTGGCATTCAAAAATACAATTGACGTGAAATTGAAACTGCAAGTGCAACACCAGTAACACATTAAAGAATAAAACTATTATCAACAAAACACGTTTTCAATGGACATCTGTAGGTACATTATTAAAGCCTTAAACAGTTTTCTATATTCAACAATATTTTAAAGGGTGTTTTTTTGAGGAGTATAGAACAAGATATAGAATAAAATAATATAAAGTTGATTTTTTAAATTGACATGAAAATTAATTTATTTGAAAGATAATCTCTTCTGGTTCATAATGTGGGACGTAGTTTCAGGTTACCGAAACTACAGACGGAATACTTTGTCTGTCATGACTCAAAACTAAACGAAAATATAGGCTTTAAATTAATTTTGTTTTTTAGAAAATAGTCTTCAGTAATGAAACTCAGAGAAGGTTTTTGTTGTGTAAAATGGAATATTTTAAGATTATTTGGATAAATCCAACTGATCGTTTTTTGTTTCTTTTTTTTACAAAAAATAAGAATCTTCATAAATTGTTTTTGTCTCGAATAAATATCCTGTGGGTTGAAAATTGCAACCGTAAATGATAGATAAATACATACACTGAGTTCGCCGTCATACTATATGATACGTTGTTATTGTTAACTTCCCATAGGAAGTTATTGTAATGGGTCCGATTTGTCGAATTAAAAATTGACATTTCTTGACGTTTCAACATACCTAGAGTCGAAATCAAAGATTTTTGTTTGTACGTCCGTACGTTCGTGACGGTTTTTTTCGTCGTCCATAGCTCAATAACAAGAAGAGATATCGACTTCAAAGAAATTTTGTTATGATAATAATATACGGAAAGATGCAGAAAAGGTTCTCAAGAAAATTGCGTGGGTTAACCTATAACATCTCACGAACCAATAACGCTAGAGACTTAAATTAAATTTTATATTAAATATTGTAACGTGATGATTATATATCCCAGCCTCTTTTTTGATAATATACCGCTTTATTTTTCCCGAGATATTTGGTGCCTCAAAGCCTTCGAGATCGCCATCAAAAAGCGGTTGAAGTTCCTCACGGACTTTAATCAGTGAGATCTGGATAATTTATCTCACTGGTGTAACTTAAACGGTTTAAACCTAAATATAAAAAAGTGCTTCATAATTTCCATCTCTCGAAAAATTCTTACTTATGAGTTTATCTATTCTCTTGATTCCAAGCCTCTTCAGAGAACATTAAAAGTGAAAGATTTGGGGGTTCTTTTTGACTCTAAATTTTCATTCTCTCTTCATATTGATGCGATTGTTGCTAAAGCTAACTCAATGTTAGGGCTCATTAAAAGGAATTCCGTTGATTTTTCCGAACCATACACCCTTGTATCAATATATATCTTGAATACGCGGATGTTATCTGGAATCCTTGTCAACAAAATTTATCAGATAGAATACAGAGAATTCAGAATCGCTTTACAAGATATGTATTTTACAAAATGCGCTATAATTTATATCCTTGTTCCCAAGCTAGGCAAAGCTTTTTAGGATTGCAATTTCTGATATGCGGGATATTCTTTGCTGCCACATAAGATGTCCAGAATTACTCTCATTTATATGTATATATGCTCCAACGAGGCCATTGAGAGAAAGATCTCTTCTTTTTGAGTCCAGACATAGAACGAACTACGGAAGTAACGAACCAATTTCAAGGTCAATTAGAGAGTTCAATAAAATTTATGATTATGTTGACTTATATCTCTCCAGAGAAAAATTTAAGAATGTATTAAACTATTTATTCTTAAGATATTAAGTATTTGTTATTTATTGTTAAGTACATTTATAATATTTATTTTTTACTGAAATGTAATCTGTTAAGCTTTAAGCTCGTAGATGAAATAATAAATAAATAAATAAACACTAAGTGGCAGATTAGATTAAGGAGTGAGATAATTTGGGCAACGCGACCGTAGCAAACCTTATGCAAGTTATGTATATATTAATAACATTAAATGTTAATAAACAATACAGAATACTTATTTGAAATTATTGTGAAATTTCAAGGTGAGCCACTTTTTTTGTAACTCAGTGTAGATATGAAAAACTATTTTTATTGAAATAATTTTTAATACAATTATAACAATTAATAAAATTTGCTAACAAAAGAATTTATAACACTGCTTCAGCCGTCTGCTAAAAGGATAAAACAATATTAAAATACACACATACTTAGGTCCTCAGACCTGTTAAGTCCGTTGGAAACCCCTTAAGGGACATATGGCCGCTACTACGGCTACGCGCCATTGTGTACGGTTTCCGGAGATGTGTTTCAGCTCCATGCTCCATGTGCTTCTCGGTAGTCCAGCTCTTCTTCCTTCTTGTGTGTGCCGATTCCACAATATTGCTTGGCCTGCAATGCAGTCGTTACCTTTTCGAAGCGTATGCCCAATCCATTTTCACTTATTATAGATTCCATAGGTTCCTCACCTGTCCTTCTATGAAGGACCTCATTTGATACGGTTTGGTCAGAAAATCCTTAGGATGTTACGCAGACATCTATTTACGAAGGTTTGTAGCTTTCTTGTAATGGCTGAAGTAACCTTCCAAGTTTTCGATTCGATATTTGTGCGAACAGTCGTAGCTTTGTTCTTAAGCTGATAGAGTTATTCCTTCAAATTTTTGACAGCATACCGAACGCCGCTTTTGCTTTGTCGATGCGGCAGATAACGTCTTGTTCGGTTCCACACACAGGAATGGTTGAGAGTTGTAAGTCACTAGACCCTGGTTCTTCATGGACTGTTGCGCAACCTAGTTTATTTATTTCAGAATTAATTTTCAGCCCGACAACTTCTGCTTCTCTCTCCACACTTGTTATCGTTTGATGGAGATCCATGATCATATGAGAGAGTAAGTAAACATGCATCGTCCGCGTAATCCAAGTGCTTTAAAAAGGATGTCAAAGTCCATTGTCCCTCCGTTACCTGACAGAGCTGAGCGCAATACAATGCTTATCACCAACAAAAACAATATAGGCGACACAATACAGCCGTGTCTGACTCCACTTCGGATTTCAAAATCATCTGACAACCTGCCGTCGTGCAGAACGTGACGCTTGGATCCTTCATATGCTGCTTTAATAATAGCAATTAGTTTTTCTGGGATGCCTCTTCTCCGCAAAGCTAACCAGATATACTCCCTGTTAACACCATCAAAATAAACACATAGTAACAAGAAATTTGACAGTTTAAATAGAGTACATCAAAAGCTTTCTTGATTTATCATATTGGTTTTGTTAAACAATGTTTAAAAAAAGATAGATAACTTTCTTTTGTTTATAACTAAGTGCAATTTCGTAGTACTCAAACATGTGTACGAACATTAATTTCATCCAATTCATGTGATAGTACTTTGGTTCCAAACACACATCTTCTAGGTTCGCTTAGTATTGGACACTTTACGATAAAGTGGGTGACTTCTTCCCATTCTCTTAAGTAACATAGACTACATTCTAAATGAGTATTTCAGATGTTAACTTGACTGTCATATAAACGAGTTCAATAATGTTTGATGTATTTATTTTCTGGAAAACTTTGACTTTAAAAATAAGAAGGCCGCTTTTACTTCATAGCTAGCTCTGCACTGTTTATCGAACTTTAAGAGATAATTTCAAACAGATAAGTTCTACTTACGGCTAAATCATGAATCAAATCAAGTGACATGGTCAATCTTTCAGTCAATCTCATCCACTTTCCAAACCAACTACTACCTTGGCCTTGAATAGATTTTAGGACTCCCTTTTTAACAACCGAAATCCAGGGAAGTTCCTCTTTTCAGCATGGCAACGTAGTTGGATGTACTTAGTAAAAGCTGAAACATTCGTAGAAAAATATAAATATAAGGAGTTTTTCAAAAGTCGTAAAATTTTGTACCTCTCAAAGATTGGGCACCGTACAGAAGTATCGTCTCCGATCTCGACTCAAAAATCTTGTATAATACTGTGTGATATTTTGGCATTTCTATAAGGCAACTCTTTAAATATTTTAAATGAGATAATTATTTTTTTTTGAAGTTTATCAATTAAAGTACATAAATATTTTATGAATGCGTAAGAATGGCTTTCTTTGCAGTTGTGAAAAAAGTCTTACGAATGTATTTTTCTTCTCACTCTCCTTTCAATATATTCAGCAAAACAATTCATGTGACAAAAGTCCTCATTCCTCTTATGGTCAAGGATTAACTTTTTTTTCTTAAATACACATACATAAGACCCATTGACAGAGTTGGTGGAAGGAAAAATTGAAAATTAAATATAAAATAGCTTAAGGATACAAATTAAGTTCTTTTTTAATTTGCCACAAAATGCGAACAACAACCCACGGCTGAAACATCACCCAAAAATACACAAAAACCTATTAACAAGGCTTAAAGAACCCAGCCGGGAGCCGAGGAAACAAATTATGTAAAAAATTCCTGCCAGGTAATTAAAAATGGCGGCAACAATTTTAAAACACATAAACGCAAAAATAGAATCGTGCATATATTTCAAAAGACAATACAATATAAGTGACCATGCTGTAACAAAACCATGTCTATAGGCATGGTTGGCGTTGCTTTGGAGAGAGATGAGTTTTGGCCAAAACGCAAAGAACTTCCACGCAAAATACTCTTTCAAGTGCCTCTTGGCACAGAGTAGGATTTCTCTTATAAATCCCTAAGTATCCCTTTTTAATAATTCATGAAATGCTTCCACGTACATAAACCACCGCCATCAGCACCACTTTAAGTTTAAAGTATAGTCCCTGTCCCTGTCTCTGCCCCTGTACTCATATTGTGTTGGGGGTAACTCAATTTTTGTTTTCGCTTTTGCTATGTGCTGTTGTTTTATATATTTTAACCGTTTGAAGGATATTTTTATCCTTCTGCTTTCATCAAAACCTATTATAGCTGCGATTACGAGCTTTGGGGTTAAGGGTTTGTTGTGCAATTGTTATGTTGATTACAACATAAAAATTCGTTCATTAAAAACGCCATTAAAGTAAAATACAGAGTCATTTAGTCGCTTAATAACGGCTCTGATGTCATTTAATAGAACGGAAGTGTCTGGAGAATTCGTATAGGAAGGGATTTTTGTGTGTTGTGTGCAAACAAAAAAAAAAGCGGACAAAAATGATTTTAGAGCTAAAGTTCCAGGATAATAAACAAGTGGGGATACAACGTGAACAAAATTGTAATATTTATTTCTACCGGAAGTACTCTAGGATCATCTATCAAGTTTTTAGCTTTTATCATTTTCGAGCCTCTATTGAGAGGACCACGCAAAGGATGCGGTGACGAATGAAGTTGAATATCGATGAAAGCCCACAGCAACGATATGATTTGACAAAATGTTATCGCTGCTTTTAAGTGACAGTATTAATACTGAGTAGGGTTATTAATCAATCAAATAACAATAAATAATGAGTTACTTGTAATTTTAATGTCACTGAAATAAAATATGTAAATGTTATTTGAGTACTGTTATAACGAAGTGATTTTAGGCCAAAAGTGTGGGATTCTTTTGATGCCTATAAGCCCATTTACATATTTTTTTATTTTTGTTTAGACCAAAAATTAATAAATTCCCTGAAACATGTTTCTTGCTAAACTGGAAAAAGGGTTTTCAATTAAGATTTTCGTGGAAAAGAGGATGATTTTCTTAAGTTCTACACACAGGTTGTGGGGTGGGGTCTAAGTAGGCAGACTTCAGGTCTGCTAAACGTTGTTTTCCGGTTATCATATATTGGCCGCGGAGGTTTAAAATTGTTTGAATTTCTAAGTTCCATGACCACAAAGGTTGATCCCAAGGAAATACCACTGCTCTATTTGGCAAACATTTCCAAGATAAAAGCGCTAAAATAATTATCTCGTCCTCCGCAATATTTGTTTGCAATCTTCTCTTCCTTTAAGACATAAAGCTACACAAACAAGAAAACAATAATTTCCCCAAATGAAGCGATAAAATCGATTAATTTTAAATCCTTATGGAACAACCTCCTCCTCATATACGCTTCCCCCCTTGTACAAGTAAATTGAGTTTGAGGAAAAAACACAAAATTAATTACGTATGAATGCCCATCACACATCAGCGAGAGGGCAATCTCTTCCCGTCAGTCTCCATATTATTTGCACTGTGATACTCATCTTCGTCCTTATATTAAAACCATCACATCAGTCATATACCCCGCATCAAAGTGTCAATCAATAATAATTTTTAATCACCATGTGATGTGGAAACTCATCCTCATCATCATCAATGCCTATAGAATCAAAATTTAATTTTTATTGATTCTTTCAATACTGATGCACAGGGGCGTCGTCGTTGAGTTGTAGAAACGCAGAAAAAGAGGAACAGAGGATTTCAACAAATGCAATTATTTTCGTACACTAAAAATATTTTAATTATGCTTGCGTAGAATTTAGTTTGCTTTGGCATGTTTCAAACTGCAGATCCTTGTTTTAACGCTGAATTTTTCATTTTGACACTAACCCTAGAAAGATAACCATATTTCATAGACCATAAGTGATACACATGATTTATACGTCGATTCGACGTAGGTTATCTTTCTAGAGTTAAATAATTAAGACAAAACAACAGTTATTTGACAGCCTTACCCTCACTTATTTGAACAAAATTATGAGTGTTAATTACCAATTGTACTCGTAAGTTCGGATTTTAAAAACTGCATTCATTGCATTGATATTTGTACACTTTCTAGATTCTCAACTATTAAAATTCTTACCAATTGACTAGTCAAATATCAAAATTTGAAATTTATCAACTCTATTGATTGCTGGCACTAGAAATAATATTTAAACGTCAAGACCTTTTTAAAAAAAGCTGTAAATATGTTCTCATGTGTTAGATTGCTTAAGGTCCTTTAAATTAGAATCAGTTATCTCATTAGTTGGACAAATTAAGTTATTTTTATCTTACACTAGCAAAACAATACATTTTTGAAGGATCTAATCTCGACTTATAATTTGTCTATCCCCTCACGTTTTTAAAATATGCCTCCTTAAAAGTATTAAATATCGCTAAAAAACATGCGTTTCGACTTAGTATTTCAGTGGTGATCTCAAAACCAAACTAAGATTTTAACAATCTGCTTGAATCTTATAAATCCTGGTTTTTAACATTATTTTTATATGTTTTAAATTATTTGAAAACGGTGATATTCAAGCCTTGTTTTTTAAGACTAAGGACTCATTGAAAAAACAACATTACTTTTAACCGGTTTGCCTGTTTCTGTTAAAAAAAACGTTTATGAATTAAAGGTTCAGCTTTTTTTAAAAATCTTTATAAGACAGCTGAAATTTAATATCTTATGAAGATTTTTCTGAAATAGAAATGTTATCAATATTTTAACTTAATATAGGAGACATATATTATAAATTTGGAAAATCAAAAACTGGACTTAATAGTTATTTTGGAGTTGGATTTCAATTAAGGCAACCTAAACCCAGCAGAAAAGTTTAATTTGATTGCATGTTCTAAGAGAGTTGTCTGTATACGTTCGTATGTTCGGGATACCTTTTCTCGAAGCCAAAGTTATATATTTACTTACTTAAGTGAACTATGGCCTTACCAAACAAACTTCTTTATCTAGCTCAGGCCCTAGCTACATCTCTTAAGTTTCGCGCTACAAGTTGGGTGATGTCCAAGTTGGGTGGCGCCACCTGATCCACGGTCTTCCTCTACTGCGCTATCCTGTGGGTGTGGATTCTAAAACTTTCTGGGCCGGAGCATTGGTTTCCATGCGCTCTACGTGACCCAGCCATCTTAGTGGTTGGATTTTTACCCTTCTGGCTAAGTTTACGTCGCTGTACAGCTCGTAGTTTTATCTTCTCCTCCACTCCCCTTCGATGCATACGCAAGGGCGGATCCAGACTTTTCATCAGGGGGGGGGGGTCACACACTTAGATGAGTTTTACTTACCGTTTAAAAATGTTCTCTAATGTTTTGTAAAGGATGCTAACAAAATTTAATAATTGCTTAAATGACAACTTTAGTTATTAAATTATTTAGAACACTGTTGTCCAGCAAGTTTTGGTCTAACTATTAAATTTGGATGACTCATATGAAAGCATTCCAAGATTCGAACAGTTGTCTAAATATGCCATACATAAGAGCTAAAATACAATAGCTTAGAGGGTTTTTGGTGCATTTCGCGTAGAAATGTAGGAAATTGTTTTGAAACGTTGCTTTTTTCCAAAAACAAAACACACTTTTCTTGTTTTCATTTCTATTAATGCGAAGAACGCTGAAAACATTTAAAAATCCAGAAAATGAGAGAGGATCTGATATGTTAAAATGTCGGGCTCTTTTTGACGTACTTTTTTCGAACTCAATTTCCGGGAGTCTCTTATTACTATCGTTATCAATCTGTTTACTCTTATTTGGATCTTATAAAGGCGTCAACAAAACTTAAAAATTGTAAAGACAAAAAGGTTTGGTTCTTGAATTTAAGGAAATAGTTGCATTTAAGAACATAATTTCTCTAAAAAACTAAATTAAAACAAAGTAAGGTAAGTAAACAAATAAGTTGGGAAGAAAAGTTTTGTAGTACTCACAAATTACACGTTTCAAAGCTTTTATATTAATCAACAACGTCAACAAAACTTAAAAATTGTAAAGACAAAAAGGTTTGGTTCTTGAATTCAAGGAAATAGTTGCATTTAAGAACATAATTTCTCTAAAAAACTAAATTAAAACAAAGTAAGGTAAGTAAACAAATAAGTTGGGAAGAAAAGT
Source organism: Eupeodes corollae (assembly GCF_945859685.1). NCBI lineage: Eukaryota > Metazoa > Arthropoda > Insecta > Diptera > Syrphidae > Eupeodes > Eupeodes corollae. The sequence continues at coordinate 309,748,253 of NC_079147.1, read as the reverse complement.
TTTGTAGTACTCACAAATTACACGTTTCAAAGCTTTTATATTAATAGATATGAAAAGTTTATTGTGTTTTTCACTTAGCCATTAGTTTCACAAAAGTGTCGCTTGCATTTTTATGGCATTTGTATTATTGAAATTCGTGTTTGAATCTCAGTTCTAGAGCATCCAAAGCAAATTGACTTCAAAAGAAGATTTATTTAATTTTTTAAGATCTTTTGTATTCAACAGAAAACCAATTTTGAAAGAAATAAAATGCACGACTGGGTCGCAAGAACTTGATAATTTCTTCCAAAAAGTCTGTTTAAAAATAGTGCCTATATTTTAAGATTTCAAAATGTACCTCCAAAATATGTTCTTCTCAAAAATTTAAATGCCATTTTATTTGTCAAAAAATCTAGATTAACCTATTTTTTCGAAGATCATTTTAAATTTAGTTTTAAAAATATTTTTGGTATAAGCACTTAATAAAGAGCTTATAAATATATGAACATTTAAATTTAGTAAAAAAATATTGTCGCCTCTCTGAGATATCGAGTTTTGTAAACGAAATTAGTGTTTTATTAAAAATAAAAAAAATACATTTTTGATCATAAAAAATCATAATCAATTTGATCATTGACAAGAGCTTGCACAGAAAAAGAAATCGTTCCATTAGTTCTTGAGAAAACTTAAAAACAAAATAAAGATTTTTTTGAGAGGCACCTTTCTGGAGCAATACGAAAATATGTTTTTCTTGTAGAAAGAAGCCAAATTAAGAAGACAAAATTTTGAGAAAGTTTTAGAAAAATCACATGTTTGATCCAAAAAATTTGTGTGGAGACTGCTGTTATTTTTTTATTAATAAAATGATAAAAACTCCTTACATTAATAAGCTGAAAATCTTAATTTCAATCAACATAATTGTTTGGACTGTAGGGGCCAGGAAAGACAGACAGACGGAAGGAAGGAATCGAGGTACCCACTTTGTTCGACTTCTTCGTAATGTCATATTTAATTAAAAAATTTAGTTTGAAATTGTTTACTAATGCAAAACTTGCTATATAGTTCCTATATGTCGCAGTAAAAATCACGTCAATAATCACTATTTATGTGTGTCAAAAAAATGTAATAATAAAATTAAAGGCTAGTTTAAGGAATTCAAATGCAACTTAATATAAAATTGATGATCTCTTATTCAAGGTTTCTTCTTAAGAACCTGAATATTTGCTGTTTTTCTTAGAAACAATTTTTATGAAAATAATTTATAGCATGACTTAAGTTTTTTCGCGTTCTAAATTGAGCGAAAATCAAAATTTGAGTTGTTTTTGACAGCAAACCACTTTTGTGTGAATGTCGTTAAATTACTAATACATCTTTAAATGAAATCTTTACTTATACAACTTAACTGTAGGAGCTTTTTGGCTCATATGACCCCCCCCTGGATCGTCAATTGGTCAAAAGTTGATGAATTTGGGCTGTGTTTTTGAAATAGGGCTGAATATCCGATTCATATTATGTTCTTGGTCCAATCTTCAGTCAAAAGTAGTACTTTTAGCAACAAAGTTTAAGGAAGTAAAATACAAATGTTGTTTTCATATACAAAAAATAAATAATTCAAAATATAATGGGGGTCATATCAATTAACGCAATACGATTAGTTTTGAATTGAAGGGAATTCCTATGAAAAAGCAAACAAATTATTTCCCCAGGGGGGGGTCATGATCCCCAAAGTCCTAGTTTTGGGTAGCTGAAACTAGACATGGCTTTATACAGCTCGTTCCTGTAGATGCTGTCATATGCGGCCTTGAAATCGATGAAAATATGGTGGGTGTCGATTTTTGTGTTCTTGTGGTTTTTCCAGGATCTGCCAAAATGTGAATATTTGACCTACTGTGGGCTTTCCTGGTCTAAAACCACACTGATAAGGACCTATCAGGTTGTTGAGGAGTATGGGAGTAAGATATTCGCATATTACGGCAGAGAAGATTTTGTAGACAATGTTAAGTACACTGATTCCTGTATAGTTGGTGCAGTTAAGAGGGTCTCCTTTTTTCAGGATCAAGCAAACAATACTGAGGTTCCATTCATTGGGCATGCTTTCTTCTGACCATATCTTAAAAATAAGTTGGTGCATGCTCCTAACCAACTTATCTCCAGCTGCTTTAAAGAGCTCGGCATTCAAGCCATCCGCTTCAGTGGCTTTTTTTAATTTCAGCTTAGATATGGCAATTTTTACTTCGTCTAAGTCGGGAGGACGGGATTGTTGACTTTCGTCATTGACTTTTGCAGCCTTCGGTTCTAGGTTTATGTACCTGTGAGTTTCGTTTCATCTGTTCATACAAATTTCGAACTTCATTCCTGCTTTTAAAGCTCTCAACATCTTCGACCGCATGGTTCTCATCTCTTAACATCTGAGAAGTCAGTTTTCCTCTCACCTTTTGTGCTCGTAGAGCTCATCAGCAGCTCTCGTCGCTTTGCGTGCCTGTTGTTTGGCTGCATTTGCCTGCCGATATTCTTCATTAAACCGGGGGTTCCTTTTTGGTGGCTGCTTGAAACCCATCACGTCAGAGGTGGTTTCTCTGATTGCATCTGGTCAATGTTGTTACTGGTTCTCGATACATTGTGTTCGAAGCAGAGAACGTCAAGAGAGGTTACTTGTAAATCAGTCGGAGAAGGATTTGGCGATCTCTTGATTTAGTTCCTATATGCTTTGAACTCTCTTTGATAAACGATACCATTTATGGTTTGAAATCAAAAATTGGATTTAACTTTTATTGTTTATTATTTGTGATCGTTACAAAATATAATAATTTTTCCGAAATTTTAAGGTGCACTGTAAATTTGATTATTGGGAGACCCATTGACTTAAAATACATTTGTATGTACAGGTAAAAAGATCAATATTACACGAGAACTTCCAATAAAATTCAGCACTAGTTTTTTCTACTTCAGTAATTTAAAAATAAAATATTGTTGTCAACTTTGATGGTTTTTTTCGATATCCCGAATATCTCGACAAAAACGCAACGTAAGCGTTAACTATGCAATGCGTATTTTTAAAGATCTTGAAATGATAACTTGGCTTGTTGCAACAAATTTTTAAGGATAACTTAGTAAAATAAATACATACTTACAAAAAATGTGTGTAAGTTTGCTCTAAGCCTTCTTTTTTTAAATTGTTTGAATCGAAGTTATATTGTGTTTAATATTTGTTATAATAAGCCCTAAAATCTAAAAATTGGTATCAACAACAATTTCGTCTTCTTAAAGTTACGCAATCGTCTGTTGGATTGTTAACAAGGCTTAGCACTTAAATCGAGTACCAACCCACCTATTGAATTATCTCAATCATTATACTCACTTTATATTATCAAATCAATAAGATCCATCGTAATATTTTGCTTAGTTTTTTCGTTGCAAATGAAATATTCAGAAACACAAATTTCACCTGAATTCTTCCCCCAAGCACTAATTAAGGCGAAAGCTATTAGTATACGTTTGGTTATTTGAACTACAGACAATTGGTTGGAGTTGTTCCTTGCCTACATATACATATTTCAAGAACTACTGGCACCTGGACAGCAATGGATTACGACAGCAATCAACTATAGAATGTACAAAACATTCACATCGGAGGGAGGAGAAGCCTTGTCTGATGTTTACAAATATTAATGACGGAAGATGAATTGGCATTGTTTCCGCCAATTTTCACAGTGCAGTATCCCTTCAAGCTTAAGCGGTAATTACCTTAATGGAGTATCCCTATCATTGTTTCCCGTATAATATGAACATTTGTTCGACATGCATTTGAGTGTACGAGTATATGTATGTACATTTTTGTTTAGAGGCGTAGAATTTGAAAGGTCCATAAGGACCTTACCAACATTTCGAATAGGGAAACATTTATGCTCAGTTAAACGACTGCCCGTCCGTCACGTCGCCGTCGCTCGTCAGTTAGCAAAGCAAAATTGAACTGAGATTTACTATTTTCATTTCAAAATCGAAGGCATAACAAAGCTCTCAAATGTGCATTCAATCGTAGGTTAGTTTCACTCGCTTCACGTTTAACAAACGCCTGGGTTGCCTCTGCCTCTGCGTCTGCCTCTGCGTCTGCCACTGCAATTGCCACTAGGCCGGATGGTAGGAAATGCGACCAAAGTGCACTTTACTTCCTGTCTAATTTCCCAAAGGTTTTCGTTTTCGTTTTCGTTTTCATTTTTTTTTTTTATTTTGCATTCAATCATTCTTCCATCATTTGGAGGACTGAGAGCAAAAGGAAAATGTTTGTTTACCTTAATGGTCCTGTCTTCTGTTCATGGCTATAAGTAAATATCCTGCGTCTATATATGATGCTGGTTCAACTGACTGGAGTTCAACCAACAACGAATACCGGAAACCATCTCATCCGAAAGAGAAGTTCCCGTTTACGATTTTTGCTTTGGGGATATTTTTGTATAGTTCGAAATTTTTTCTTGTCTTCATTCGAAATTGATTAATTCTTCAAATTGAATGAAAAATACAGGTAGGCGATGTTGGATGTATACACGCTGTATCCTTGGAGTAAAAAATCCTTTGTAATAGGTTAGTCATGTTTGCTAAAAGGAGAGAATTCTCTTCTTTCTTAAAATGAAATTTTAAGGATTTTTTTTTGGAAAAATAGCAATGAACTTCAAAAACGTTTTTAAGAGTTTTATTGGCTTCAATTATGGAATAATATTCTTTTAAGAACAGTCTTTGAATTTTCAAAGTCTTATGAGGAAACAATTTCGAGCGTTGTACACATTTATTTTGTTGGATTTCTAAAACTCTTCTCTCTTCTCTCTTTATTTTGTTGGACTTCTAAAAAACTTCGTTGCCTTTGATGCCAAAAAAAGCTCACAGGTCAATTTGTGTGTTTATAGAAAAAGCAATCAAATAATGTGAGCTCCTTGTCTACAAGTGTATGAAATCTACTATGGCAAAGATAAATAGTTTTCGACTTCCAAATGGTATGAGCTAAGAATAGTGTAGCTGTGATAGGTGCTTAATGTAAACATGGTACAAATAACCAGAATTGCTAGTATGAATTATCATTTAATAGTTGATTAATGTCGAAACTCGACCGTCTAAAACTTCAATTATTACAGGGATACTATGCTATTTTTGATTCATGTTTATAAATTTCTCAGTTATAACAAACGCCTGAATATTTCTTAATATTAATTGAATTGGTTTGTTAAATAGTGACAGTTCGTGAAAATAAATAAATCAAACAAGCTTAAACGGATATAATAATTGGAATTCCCAACTATAAATTAAACCATCCACTCCTCTTATAATATTAATTGTACAGATGTCAAGTGAATTAAGAAAATTGCTAAAAGTTAAAGTAGCTATTTCGAGATTTTAACTTTAGCAAATCGATAAGAGATACTAAGAAAATAATCGTTTAAAATTATGTAAATCATTTTTTAACATCGGGTGCCTAGTACCTAGTACTTCAACTAGAGATAGGGTTACAACCCCAGAGAAAAGTTGTTGGGCGCAGTAAACCAGAAAGTAGAGAGTGATGTTTCCTCTCCTTTCATCCAGACGTCACAAGTGGAATTGCTAAGATGCAATTCTACAGTTGCAGTTAGTGGACACCTTTTACAATGTATAAAATGAAGACAACGAACTTCGGATATGCAGACATGCTTCCAGCATCATATATTTCCGAACCACTGTCTCCTCGTAGCCAAGGTAGCACTTCGGGTTTCCAAACCTAATGCAAAACATGGAGATGCTGGGATAAGATACAACGTCAAACGGGTAAAATCGCCAGAGAGATGCATAGAAGGAAGAGAGCTGCTTACGTGCTCTTTGATCAGAAGAGAAGAGAGGAACACTGACTTCTCAGAACGAAAAAGAGAGAGCATGAGAAGCGTGTGGTCGATGATGTTGAGAGGTTCAAAAGCAGAAATGAAGTTCAAAACTTTTCTAAGCAGGTGAAATGAAATTCACATATACATAAACCTCGAACCGAAGGCTGCAAAAACGAAAGTGGACACATCGTAATGAAACCGCAGTTAATGCTGAGGATATGGAAGGCGACAAATAACCGAATTCCGCAGTCAGGAAGGATGATCCATTCAACATAGACAACGAAAGCCAACGTTTTCCCGACAAAGTAAAGATTGACATATCTAAGCTGAAGTCTAATTAAAGTCAGTGGAGCAAATGCTGAAAACAAGAAAACCCTTTTAAACTACACCAACTACGGACTCATCAGTCTCCTTAACATCTCTTACAATTTCTTCTTTGCCGTAATATGTAAACCTCTAAAGCCAACCAACAACCTTATAGGTCCTTATCAGTGTTTTTTTTTACACTAGTTCACTTTCGATGAAATATTCACATTATGGCAGATCCTGGAAATGACCCAAGAACATCAAATCGACACCCACCATCAAAAAAGACTTTCTTTAACATCGTCCTTGGAAGAATAGTCAGAGCTCCCACGTCAACACTATCTTCCGAATTTTTAGTACTTTTTTGTAGGTATCCATGTTTATGAAAAATAATTTCTTTTAGCTCAAGAACCACTACAGATCTCAACTTCAAATAAATTTTGTTTTACAGATAATGCAGGAAGATGCAGAAAGCGCTCTCAAGACGTGGGTGGTTTCTTACCATAGATATTTGAAGAAAAATGTGAAAATTTTGGTTAACCCTAAATATCTCACGAACCAAAAACGCTAGAGACTTGAATTATATTTTATATTATACATTGTAAAGTAATACCAAACATATATATTTTTGGAAAAAAACCCAACTAAGTCAAAAAATCTGAAAAAAAATATTTGTCATCTCGAAAATTTTACGAACAAAAAATTATTTTATCTCCAAAATAGTTTTTGACATATGGTAATATTTTGAGAAAAATTAACAATAGTTAGTAAAAATTTTTCAAAGCTTTGAAAAGATAATACAATCTAAACTAAACTAATTGTATCTTTTAACAATTATTGTAGTCAACATTCGATAAAATTTTGAGAAAACCGAATTGAGAGTTTTTTTTTTAACTAAAAATAAAAACCTAAAAAAACAATACTTATATTTATTAAAAATTTACTTTCGACTCAAATACCTTTTTAAAAATTAAAAATATTGGCTTCAAACTTATTTTATCTCACAGAAAATATTGTTTTGGACATTTAGTCAATTTTTTATGAAAATCCAACAGTCCGATTTTTCATAAAAATAAGATCTACAAAAAATAGTACGCAATTTTGGTAAAAAATTGATGTTTGGTTCTCGATCTATCTCAACTTAATTTCATTCATCCAATATGTATTTGTTTATACCTATAAGAAATAAAAACTTTTAAGAAATTCTACTAAAATTGGTAAAAACTGGTTTTTAATTAAAAATATCGTTAACAAAACTAGATTTTGAAATAAAACTTTTTGATATTCTTAAAATTTTACCAGATGTCAGAAATATTTTAGATTTTCCAAATATTTTACCAAATATTAAAAAGATATTCTTCTGAAGATAATAATGTTAAGTAAGTACAATATTCCAGGTGAAAAATATTTTGTCATCATTGTTTATTGGCTTTTGAGATATTTGGGGTCAATCAAATTTAATTTTTTTTTAGTAACGAAATCAACCACTCATTTTTGTTTCGCGTCCTTTTTGCATCCTTTGATGTTCTCCCCTATAGAACAGAATTTATTTGACGTTGATGTTTTTATCTATGCGAGTTTTTGAGATGTGGTTGAAGAAAAAAAAAGTATTTTTGACGTATGGAAGTGAGGACATATGGGCGTTCAACGTACGTACAACGATAGAGCGTACACACACACCTTGAGAAATGACAATATTTCTATTTGACAAATCGGACTATTAGATAAACTTCTTGTGGGAAATTTATAAAAACGAACGTGAGTGGGACAGTTATGACATACTTTATAAATAAGTACAGGGTTTGAAGGCCTGCAACTAATCTTCTGGAATAACCCCAAAGTACCTTATTGAAATCCCAAACCTTATTATTGAGATCATACCTGGTCCCAGTAAGCAACTTTTCGGTTTGTATATAGACGGTATCAAAAACCAAAAATAATTCAGATGGAATCAAGGGCACAAAATCGGATATGTTTGAATGCTAAATAAACTCCCTTACAAATACAATTTTTTCCACCACACCACACCTCCAAAAATACTCTCCCCCATTCCACCAACGCAACGCTTGGAAATACGTATATGCGTCAGCGTCTGAATCATTTCCTTGCATATATACATTTTATTATCCTTCTGTACCTACTCCCATAATTTTCTGTGATAACATAACTTCCTAATGGGAGCACAGACAGAGTCAAAATAAATTAGATAAGCCATTCCATTTTCCTTTTGTTTCATTAAAACGGATAATAAATCTAATAAATTGAACTCAAATCCAAATATTAGCTTTTAATACTTTTTGCCAAAGGAGGACGAGTTTCGAAATTAAATTATCCTTGTTCGTTGTTGTGGAAGAATTTAGATAGGAAAATCGAAAACACCTGCACATAACCCACCGAAATTCTTTTAACTCCTGAAGATTTAATCTTTTATAGAAAAATTCTCAAGTTACTTCCAGTGCAGTGAACAACAGAGAATTCTTGATATTATTGGGGTTTTTAGAATTAATTTTTGCAATAGAAACCCTTATCATTTAATACTAACACATACATATAATTTCTTTAACTAAACACTGAATTGGAGAATCTTCATTCCTGTTCAAGCAGAACTTAGAATTCATAGCTTTGAGGTCCAAAGTGACAATTAAAATAAATTAATAAGTAATTTTTTACAGGTGGAAAAACTAAATGAATGAACTTTAAAACTTAAGGGCTGCCAAATTTTTCATATAGACAAGGTAGAGTTAAAAAAGTTTATGAATGAGCACAGTTCATGTTTAACTGTCAAACTGAATAAATGACAAATGACAATATTAAATCCCATGTAAAGAGCTTGAAGGCAACCCTGGATCATAAGTTAATAAAAATGAGGTTTGGGTCTTGTAAAAAACCCTGTAATGTATGACAAGGGGTTCTTATATCATATTCAGTGCAACACAAGTGGACCCAAACTGCAGCGCAAAATGAAGCCCTATCATTGTATAAATGTAAATTATTTTTGTGATGTCCTTTAAAAAAAGAAGAAGCAAATTCCATGTAAAATAAAACAAAGGTACGAGTTTATGTAAAAACCCCATTTAAGGAGCTTTAAGCGTATTCCAAATTTCGCACAATTGTTGTGCTCTTTGAGGATGATGGTTGATGGTGAAAAACGCCACGTTGACATAACAGATTTGCATTCAACAAGAAACAACAGAATCATGCGGTATTTTAATTAAAAATTTCCGCTTCATGCAATTTTATGCAAAAGTATTCTCTATCATACTCACTCTTACATCACCGAGACCGAGTCCTTTTCTTATCCTGGTGCAATTTGTACAAAAGCTTCCCTTCAGGCAGCGCGCGGTGGCCGGAGCTACCACCGTGCATTTGGTTCCTTAATGAATTAACTCTGCACAAACTTTTACCTTTTCCAAGATATGTACTCTACAAAATAGAGCACGCAAACATTTTCTTATAATATTATTTGAAAAGTTTGGAGGCTCATTAAATGTCTATAGGGAGGAAGTTGCTTGGTCTGTTGCTGTCTTCGATATAGAGTTGCGTTCGAACTGGAATCGCATTGTCGATTTTATCGATTTTTATTTATTTTATTCGGAATCGGAATGACGATAAATTTCACAGATGTTTAGAGAATTGGAAAGAAAACTTTGAAGAACTTTTGTTATGTGATAACTTTTTCAAGCTCCGGATCCGGATGCACGAAGAATTGTCTTTCAATATAGTTTAATAGAACTTAAGACAAAATGAAAAGAAAAACAAATTGGAAAAATTAAATTGAAATTATCACGTTTTATTTGTACATTTATATAAAAATCCGTGATAGGAAATAAGATATTGATCCTTAGCAGGGTGAGGATTGTGCCTTGCCTTGAGTTGAATGTAATAAACAAGTTTTAATTAAAGTCATGTCAATTCTATACGATTTCAGAAGAAGAGTATAGAAGTTAGTGATTTATTTTACTGTGCGTATTTTCTAAATCAATGACATTTCCGATGAAATTTTCTTTCATTACAAAAAGAAAAAACCAGTGCAATTCCTGTCTTTTATTTTGATTTAAATAAAACTCAATGGGTTTCGGAGTTAGTTTGCAGAAAAAGAGACACATTTTTTGAGAGATATCTAATAAAATATTACAGAATTGAATGTCTCCAAAGGTAACTAGGAACACGATGATGCACCACAACATTTTCATCATTTAGATTTCGAGAATTGTTCGAAGAAATGTATTCATTGAGAGATTTTATACTTTAGAAAATTAAATTTTGTTGGAAATATAACAGAACAGTAGGTAACTAAACATTTCAAAGCTTCATGGTTCCATAGAGTTATATCTGTAGGGTTTTATCTTGAGAGTTATGAAACAATTTCGAGAGAACTATTTATCTTTTATCCAATTTATGTGGCCTTTCACATTGGCAAAATCATGAAAATATGCTGTTAAAGTGTTTTTAATTTTGAAAATTCCTTTTATCTGCACTGTTAAAGACTGCTTTTGAATAATGGAAATATGGATCTTGAATTTATGGTAGAAGTAATTAACACATTCTATCATCAAATATGTAAGTCTGCTTATGACCATTGTAATTTGTTATATACTCGTGACACAATTAAGGATTTGTATATGCAGAATCATTAAAGCTCTATATCATTATGAACTTAAAGTGCTCACGGGTACTCCCTTTCGCGAGGAATTGACAAATTCTTCAAGAGTAATTCCTGTCCTTAAATGTCCCCTATCCCTGACATTAATGGCACACAGGATTTATTAAAGATTTTAGGTAACGAAACACGCCCTAGTTCTATGCGTGCTTAAGCAATTTATTTTTTCAAAGTTTCCTAAAACTTAAGTGGATTAATGGATGCATAAAATTAAATGTATTTGCTTGGAAACTAAAAAGTTTAGCTTAAAATATTTTATCCTTAAAGTTGACTTAAGACGAAATTGAGATTTTAACGCCATTTTTGATTTAGTGTGCTTAAATATATTTTGTTGATATTTTCATCTTTTTCTTTCAAAATGTGGCCAAAGTACAAAAAAAAATAATAATTTAAGTTCCTTCAATTAAATTACATCTTACATGATAACCAGAAACAAATTTTTCATTCAAATGAAAAAGTAACAAAACTCGAAGATTTTTAATAATGATAAATGTTAATTTATTTTTAGTTTCAAAGAAACAGGAGTATTCGATCGCCCTTAAGAGCCATTTTAAATTTCACGCCTTTTTTCAGAAACATTAAAATGTTCTCTGTTAAAATTGACGTGGATTTTTTGTAATCACAGGTAAGATCCACCAGTTTTTTTTTGTTTCGCATTCTTAATCTTTACAAATGATGCATTCCAGTTAAATCTTAACAATCAAATCTTACAGAATAACCTTAATTATAAGAAATTTGAATGTGTTGAGCAAAAAAAACGGATAGTAAAGAGTATAAATAAAAATGATTCAGGTGTACAAATAATTGTACGCTAGATAGACGGCTTGAGAGAAAGCTAACATTAGAGTTTGCAGATGACAAAGAGTTTGAAAAATGTGATTCTGTCTTAATTTTTAAAATTCAATGTACATAGCTAAATGCCAATTCATAACATTCACCCATAAGCGATCATATCTTCGTCACAAACTTACAGCCTGCACGATGTTACCATTTATTTTGTCTGTTCTATTCGCAAAATAGCATTTTTTGGCGACACTCAGTTAATTTTTCGAGCACATTTTGATTAAATTATTACCAAGGTCAACTCATATTTTGGCTTCTTTAAGGTTTGTGTAAAGAATTCTTGAAGCCCTATATCACTTAATCGTTATACACCACCTTCGTTAGACCTCTACTTGAATACGCATGTCAAGTCTAGTCCCTCCCTTAGAACGCAGATTTCTCGTAATTGCACTCCATGGTCTTCCTTGGAGTGACTATCTATTATTACCACCTAATGAAGATCGTTTAAGTCTTTATTAATATACACATCCTGCAAAAAGCCACGAAGTCACTGATATTCTCTTTCTACACTAACTTTTAGCATGTACCATAGACTCACCATTTCTTCCAGAAAATATTCCAATTAATCCTAATCCAAGGCACTTCAGACAGACCCCTCTTTTTCGCCTTCCTCATTACCATACAAATTATGACCATTCGAACCTATTACAATAATGCTGCGCTATCTAATAACGTGCTTACCACTTTTGACCTCCTTAGTAGAAGACAAAGATTGTAGAGGAAGGCCAAGCATTTACGAAGATCCTGAATTAGAAGAAGATTTATCTCAAACTCAATACTTTATCAGGAAGTACTTCCCCATCTGCCGTATTCACCGCGTGAGTTCTGTCGAAGCAACAGCGTTGATTTGATAATAGCCACGAAAGATAGTCGGATGCTTAGACGTGAAATGCGAAAGCTGTTTAAAAATTGCGAAAATGTAGTTGATACTAAGTGTGTTTTTTGGTATTCCAAATATAGTTCAGTGAGAAATTAACAACAAAACGCAGTAGCCAGATTTTTGTATTTAAAAGTTGCTACAACTGAAAGAAGATCTGTCAGAATAATAATAAACAAACTAAAAACCCATCCGTATTAAGATTCTACTTTAACTTTTATCGGTAGTATTCATACTGCTGATATTGTTTCTGTTATTCGTGTAAAATCCTACTATAGTATTGATAGATTTTACAACAAAACTCGGGTACTAATGGATAATACTTAAATCAGATTTAAACTTAAACATCTTTTACAATAAATATAAAAATAATATTGTTTTTGTATCAAAAAAACCGTGGAAGCACACATGATACCATGCGTTTTTATTGTTGAATAATATTAAAAACAATATTTTAAATAAATTTATCAATGAACCAACATCCTTACCTATCTTTTCTTTTAACCACAATTCCAGTCTTTAATTTGCATTAAAACATATATAGAAGTTAGCTATATCAACGCACTCCTATGGGTATAAAGTTCGTGTATAATGAAAAAAGTATTATTGTCTTAGTCGTATTATATTGGAAGTTGGCGTTGCTCAACCAAAGCTTATTCTCTTTGCTAATTAAATATTAATAAAATATGGCGAAATACGGATTATACCCGTATCAAAATGGCTATAACAAAGAAGTACTCAACGTGACTCATGTACATTGATCGATGTATGAATGGATTTAATCGAGAATTGACCACATATCCTGAATAATGCGGGTTTTTCCGAAATGTACCATTCGATTATTGCTACCTTTTAACCACAATATCCCCAACAAATCCCCCAAGGAAACACAAGGTTGAATGTATCCGAGAAAGAGAACATAACGCGCCGCCGTTTGGATATCCTTAAACTGTTTCTGATTTCATGGTCGGTTCAAAGGTCTGTTCCGTCGAAAGAATCACATTTGCCACTATAATCATTCATTCAAATCCAATTAAAGTATGGGTGACCTATTTAATTAACCAAACCTCTGGGTAAGTCACAGAAAACGAAAAAAAGGACGAAATAAAAACAACAGTCTGGCCTCGGATGAGTGTAAAAGTGTAATTTATCGGTTCATTAGTCCTGAGTATGGATAACACAATAATGGTTGGACGCAAATTTCGCCAAGCTATATTCGTACCCCTATTGTGCCCGATTAAGGATGCACAGCATCATGCATGTATGTAACTCCATCACCATCATCGTCCTCGAACCTAATTAGCGTTTGACCACAGAACGGTGTTGCTGTTGCTGCTCCTGCTGCTGTTGCTGCATGCGCGACGCTTTCGGCAAAATACAACCAATTAAATAAATTAATTTCATTACGCACAGTGAACGAATGGATATGATGGGATTGAGAGGATTGAAGTTGCTGGCGTAAGCAATTACCGCGTGTCCTATGCCTACGCAATGCGCAACCCCTTATAATTCCTCAAGGGTCGAGGGACAGCGAGCTATGGATTGAATTTTTGGGTTGGTTACCGGCCAGCCCTGCCTGTGCCTGACGTTCTCGTACACAGCACATGTACGTAAGGAAATTGATTTGATTTTCTACTTTAAGGCACAAGTGTTTGCTTTCGTTCAATGCAACTCAACGCAAGTCGACGCAACGCATCGCAATGCAACGTCCGGCAATATCGAATGTCGAATACATCGATGCGATGATGGAAATCTGAATGCACCAAAGCTGCATTTAATTTCGAAAACCACTTTAAATGCATGACTTTAACCGGAAAACAAAAACTAAAACCAACAGGACGTGTTGTTAGTACCTACGAAATGGGGGAGGGAGGACCTCTTTCTCATACTTTCTGTGTTATTTCTGTTAACTGTTAATGGCAAATATGAGTATGTACGAATAAATGCCATATCTATGCCCTGTTCGATTGAGTGGAACGTTATTATGTCACACAACAAAGTGTTTTGTGTTTCCTATATTCTCTCCATTCTCTGCAAGGACGATTTTATAATGTTATGAACTATAATGACAGTTGTGTCGATTTTATTGAGCAATGATTTCGTAATGGGCACATTTCAATGATCGGAAATCGCTGATACACAGAGAATATATTGAATTAACAATAACGATTGTTATATGAATGTCTGCAATAAAATAGACTTTCTAGAATAGGCGCCCTCTCAAATATGTTTAATGGTCTAAGGGCTGTTGAATTTTAAAGCTTTTCAAGTTGAATTTCATATAATTTTGCATTGAAAATACATCACAAAAGTTCATAACTCTCTATTTATGAATCGATTCAGGTTGAGATACGGATTTAATTTTAAATGTAAATAATGATGTAACAAAAGTAAAAGGTAACAATAGCAAAAGTATAAATATAATTTTGAAGGGTTTTTTAACACTCTAAAAAAGTTTGGTTTTAAAGCCAATAAAGAATTTGTTCAATAGTTCTTCCTTGGAGAGCCAAGCTAATTACCAAGTGTTAATTGCGTACAATGTCAAGTTAGCCTGAACTGATTAAAATTATTTTTTAGTACCATAGTAGTTAAATGGTAATAAATCTGAAATATTTGGATGAGAAGTCAAAAAATTAAAGAATTGGGAGCGTTTCGCATGTGACATTACTAGAAAAAACATTTTAAACGTCATCATTGAAATCAATTCGGAAATTTGAATGTATATTTGACTGTATTTCCGTTTGAATTGAAATGCAAATTATGTACTAATGGATTGGAAATGACTCCAAGAATTTTGTTGAAAAATACAAAATAAGGTGCAAAGTTATTTTTCGCTAACATTTGTTTCGGTAATTCATTTTTCTAAAGAAGTGATTCTATAATGTTAAAAAAAATAAACCAATAATGCTTCAATTTTACATAAATCAAGTAACAGATTTTTATCACAAAAAAGTTTCCCGTTGATTTTAATAAATAAGTTCTTTTTAAGGGCAGACATTTTTAATGATTTTTATAAACGAACTGTGGAAAAAATTAAAATAATTGGTTTTAATGTTCTCATTTCTGAAAAAAATTGTACTACAAATTGTAGGAAATTAAATTATAACCAACTCGAAAGTATTCCACTCACTGCTTCCGTAAATTTTGGTTAAAAATTGTTTCTGATTAATATACATTTCTATTGTCTGGTAACCCAAATTCGAAAAATTGTGTTGAGAAAATAGTAGAGCTCAAAATTTCCTACATTATTTGTTTTAGTTCTTTTTACAACGCCTTAAAATACAAAACAATTTCATTTTTCTATTAAAGCTCCGTACGAACGCGAAGTTTTTTTCGTCGTCCATAGCTCAAGAACCAGTAGAGATATCGACTTCAGGTAAATTTTGTTAAACAGATATTAACGCAGAAAGATGCAGAAAGAACTTTTAAAAAAAAAATAAGTTTGTGGTTTTTTACCATAGCCGTTTAAAAAAAGGTCAAAATGTTGGTTAACCCTAAATATCTTACGAACCAATAACGCTAGAGACTTGAATTTAATTCTAAATTATATATTGTAAAACCAAACTAGTATATTTTTGGAAAACAAATCAATTATGTTTTTTTTTAGTTAAAAAAAAACTTAAACAAAATATTTTGCACCTCGAATATTTTACAAACATAAACTGATTTTATTTCCAAAATAATTTTGTGCAACGAAGAATAAACTTTGAGAAAAATCGAATTGACATTTTTTTTATAAAAAATAAAAACCTAAAGAAATCATTACCAAAAGTTGGTAAAAATTGATCTTCGACTCAAATATGTTTTTTTTTTTTAATTTTAGATATTGGCTTCAAATTAGTTTCATTTTATAAAAAAATAGATTACATACATGTACAAAATATTGTTTTCAAAATTCAGTACAAATCGAATTGACAGTTTTTTTTGGGTTGGGTTCGATATCTCGGTTTCTTAAAATCCCGATTCTAAAATCCCGTATTTTATAATCCCGATTTTTTATAATCGCGCGGGATTGCAATTGATCGGGATTTTGAATAAGAGGGGTTTCAAAAGATGGGATTTAAAAAAATAGGTATTTTAGAAGACGTGTTTATAAAACTTTTTTTCTGGATTTTTTAAAAACGGGATTTTAAAAAGCGGGATTCTGATACGCTCCCTTTTTTTACAAAATATAAAAATCTAAAAAAAACATTGCTCAAAGTTGGTAAAAAATTGAATTTCGGCTCAAATATCTTTTCAAAAATTTGAGATTTTGGCTTCAAACTAATTTTATCTTATAAGAAATATTGTTTTCAAAATTCGGCTGAATTTTGAGTAGAATCGATAAAGTTTTTTTGTCTTGGGTTCGATATCCCGGTTTTATATTCCTGTTTCTTAAAATCCCGTTTTATAATCCTGCTTTTCAAAATCCCGATTTTTTATAATCTCGCTTTAGTAAATTTGGCAACGTGAGGCCAAACTTTGTTACGCTGTGGAAAGATTTTAAGGTACCTCTGCTCGTAAAGAGGCTATTTTGCCACAGTGCTCAGTTAAATCACATCACTTAAAGTCAATAGATACTAATCTCAAATGATTTACACTCCTTTTCAACATCTCATAACAAATGACACAATATAAATAACACAGTATTTAGTTCAGATTGAGGTCAGTGTTGAAAATTAAGGTTTTAAGTAGATTTCCGATAAAATAGGATAATATAATACCCGAAACAAGTCAATAATGTCTAAAAACAGTTTAATAACCAAAGGTCTGAGCTTGATTCATGACGTTTTGAATAAGTTAAAATCGACCAGCAGTTGCAGAATGCAGCCATTTATTGGAAAACTGTCCTGGAATTAAATTGTGTTTCACAAAAAGATAAATACTATTCCATTAATCATCATTTAGTCAGAAATCAGAGCATTATAAATTTTTAAAATTTATAATGGGGGACCGTCTCGAAACCTACTGCGTGCTGTTGTCTTGTGTTCTTTCTGTCTGTTCTTCTTTCTCTTCTGTCCTTCTGTCTTGTATTACTGTCTTGTATTGTTGTCACCTTACAAAGGCTAGTCGCTCAAGGTGCTGTGTTCTCTACCCTGTACATTTATGTGCTGAGTAGTGTGTAATGTAATGTAAAATTTATAACACTTAATAAAACAAACAAAATTCTGAGTCGCATATTTAAAATAAAGATTGCTATTTCAACTGAAAAACTTTTTTTACCTACAAACCCAAATAAAAGCTAAAAACGTTGTCTAAAAATTGAATTGTTGTATTTGTGAAATTGATTTAAACGTAATTAGATACATACGTCGATGCCAAAGAAATCCCTCCTCAACCACCCTTAAATTAAGCCAAAAACGTTACTAATGACCCCTTCGATTCACTCCATTTTCCGAACCGTAATGAATAAACCAAAACTTGTGGGCGATAACGATGGGCATATAAATTAATTTGTATCTAAGCTTGACTTTTTTTCTCTGTTATTACCTTACAAGGCAAAGTTTCAAATGGGACACTCAAGATTGGCAAACAATTCTTTTTGTTTTCTCATATACTGAATGAAGGTCAAGAAGTCATCAATTGTGAATTTTATATTGACATCTCTGAGATATGCCCAAAGTTTCTCGTGGCAGAAAATAAAGGTCCTTTCTTCCAATGATGATGCGGCAAGTGCCACATTGATTCGCATCAGATAACAGGAAATCTTTTCACTTAAGCTATCCTCTCTGCGATAGACTCCACTTTCCACAAGAAGAGCACTTAGAAAATTTTCCTTTTAAAATAGCATAAAATGTCGTTCGTTCCCCACACACCACCGCCACCGTCGAGTCCAACTCACCGCCGACAAGTCGTAAGGTTAAGGTAAAGTGGAAGTACCCAAGTCTACAATATACGAGATGTTTCGTATTCGTAGTCATGGACAAACATCCAATTAAATTACAATCAAAATCAAATTTACGACCAGATCATACATAAAATACTGATGGTGATTTTCTTAGACAGTCCGAAATAGAAGTGAAGACACAAAATAAAAATGAAATTACGTCAGAAATTGCTACGTGCGAGGGTGAGATTTGTTGAACGTTCGATGAACTGCGAAAATGCGTGTCATTTGTTGTATCGCTATTCATTGTTTGAATTGAAATGAGTTCACTTGAGCTACAATTTGCTTTCGGAAGTTTAGTGTCATTTAATATTCAAATTTGAATTTTATGCAGAAACCTTATGCACATTTTAAGTTTCTTGCTATTTTCGGATATTTTGATTTGCGGAAAGTGATTTCTTTAAATAGACAATTGGATTAGACTTAAGGTATCAGTTGTTTCAGAAGCTTCATTGCAAAACCAACAGAACAATGGCAAACATTTTCCAATCGGTATTGATTTTTAGTGCGATTGCAGTTACTCTTTGTCATGCAGGACCGGCCAAATTGGATAAAATTCGCACAACAAGGAATAGGTTCCTTGCTCGTCAAGAAGTGATGGCCGATGAGGACATACCAGCTCAGACTCCATACCCCCCAGCTGGAATTCGACCAAAAGTTCCCTTTGATCTTCCCACAGAAGAGAGGCTTGCGGCACCGGTTAATCATTATCTCCCCCCATCGACTGATGCAGCTATGTTCTATTCTGCGCCAGCTGAATTTTATGGACCGCCAGCTGAGACTTATGGTCCACCTGAGGTCAACAATGAAGATGGAAATGGAAAGAGTGTAACAGAAGGTCCAGAAGAAGAAACAGAAACAGAAACACAAACTGAGGATGCCCAGACAGTAGAAACTGTAACTGAAGAAACTGATATTGTTGAACTACCTGAAGAAGAGAAACCAGCAACGATTGATGAAGACAAGGCTGACGATGCAGAGGC
The DNA here is from genome assembly GCF_945859685.1 of Eupeodes corollae. Taxonomy (NCBI): domain Eukaryota; kingdom Metazoa; phylum Arthropoda; class Insecta; order Diptera; family Syrphidae; genus Eupeodes; species Eupeodes corollae. Next base: position 309,728,899 of record NC_079147.1, on the reverse strand, counting down.
CTCTGAAGATAACTTTATCCCAGAACGTTTGGTTTTGGCTAAAAGTAAAAGTGCTATAAAGGCTGCTAAACTCAAACAATTTGCTCCTTTAACACATAAAACTTCTAGGGCTCAGTTCTATTTGATCAATGGGTCTTTATACACTGTTGCCTAATTTTAAGATGAATTTGTAAATTATTTATATTTCTCAATAAAACAAAAACATAAAATTATTTTTTCACCTTCACTACTTACAAGTTAAAACCACCGTTCTTTTTTTCTCTAAAATGCCATCATTGCTTAAGTTGTTAGAAACTATTTTTAAAGAATTCTTCTTAAAACCAGTAGATCTTTAGACAAAGTCTTATGACCTAGCTATTTAAAATTTTCAGAAAGCTTCAAATTCGAAGCTATCAACTTGGACTAAATACTCAAAATGAATATTTTTAAGGTTTTAGAAAGATAAACGTGTTTAGATATGTCACCTGGTTGAAAGGTAAAATTTAACATTCAACTTTTTTGAGAGATGATGATGAGCCACATTTTATTTTCTATTTTTATGAAGTAAAAGGTCTAAGGTTTTGGGTAGAGGCAATTTCAAAATGTAGTTGTATAACTCTCACAGGTTTAGTTAAAATCAACTACCTCATATTGTAGGAACATTAAGTACATATATAATATTGGGGTTATACATAAACGATATCTTTTTCTGTTAAGCAAACAGAATATATAGAGTAGTTTCTTTGCATCTATAGGGTGTTCCATAAAAAAGGACAGTACTTTATTCTCTGATACATATTTGTAGAAATTGAACAAAATTCAAAAAGTATTCTCCTGAATACGGAAAAAAAATTAAAATACTTTAAAAACTTGTGTCCAAATTTTGTGAGTTTTTGTGCCATCTGTGGGTGCTTACTACTTCCTAACGATGTTAAGATAAGATTGTCAAGAGAATCATCCAAAACTAACCAACAGTTTTTCTTTCACCCATTTGTAAAGCTTTCCACTAAAAAAAATTAAAGCTTTTTTTTGAGTCAAGTGAAAAGGTATACAGACAAATTTAAATTGTTATTCGATTTGACTATACAACTATTTTTTTTTTATTTTGGCTGTGGATGCTTCCACTTTTAATTTTTATAAATTTTTAAACTAGTTCCTAAACGAATCCTAAAGCCTTTATATGTAGTTCAACGTAATTTCGCTCAACGCTAACTGATTTCAGACACTTAATATTCTTTGTATCCAAACTGACGACTACCCTGTTGAACTATTTGTACTAACGAAACCTTAGTATATTAAATAATGCTTGGACCAGATAAATATTATCGTCATTGTAGAAAGTGCAGATTTTGCTCCTCTGTCTAAGTTTTTATTATGCGCACAGACTGGATAGTCAAAAAATATTAAAATATTTATTTCTTTCCAAGAATAACTTTTACCCAACTGCAGTATTATTTCTAATGTAAGGACCTTATTGTCAATTGTTACATAATAAGCGAAAACTCTTTATATTACAACATGATGAAGTTTTTAAAACCAACTTATTTTCTACAATCGTGAAAATAACAATTTAACACAACAGGGCCAAATTGAATGGTTTTTCATATACAAAAATCACGTCATACTATATCTTTTTTCAGCTTATTTGATTTTTTAAAAAATCTAATTGCATAGTTTTCCCTGAAGTAGATGTTTTTTTTTTATGTTTAGGCCCTCACTATGAGTAGCGAAGCGAGCTTAAAAACTTAAGAATTCGCTAACTTTGTGTTATGAGTATCGATTGGCTTGAATTAAATCCGCTTCATATGTCAAAACATTATCGAACTTATTTATCGCTTAATTATGATTAGCGAATGTTCTCTAATTTAACAGCTCAAAACGTCAAATTCTATCGAACAAAATATTCATAGTTTTGGATTTGATTGTTAAACTGAGTGATAAAAGAAAAAAGTTTTTGCAAATAACTTTTATATTATTATAACAACAAAATAAAATACAAAATTATATTTGTATGCAAATCAATTTGTTAGGCTAGAGTATTCGGTTCATCAAAAAGGAACCAAAAAGTTTGTAGGCAGAGTTTTGCAGAAGAACTGAACACTCTTGGACCACCGTTTTGTGAAGGAAAAGATTGGCTTGATTTGTTCATAGAAATTTTTAGTTTCCATTAAAGAAGTTTTTATTTTTAAAAAGGTTTGGTTGGGGTACAATGTAACACTCATACAAAAAGTTACTCAAAATAAAACTAAATACCACAGCTACTGGTGGAGGATCATGCTACCAGGTGTGTTTGTATCCTTTGGAGCAAGCTGTAGACAGAATTCTTAGTCTGAGCCAGGCATAGTTAATCCACAAGGCAAGGCTTTGGCATACATTCATGGGCTTTACTTTCAACCCAGGTGACGACTTATCCTGAAGAACTTCAACAAGAGATAAGTATCAACCTTGAGGCATGTGAACAGGTTGAAGGATCTTTTCGACAAAACTCTTTGATGCGAAGTTCCTTGCCAAGTCGGAACAGATGAAAAGGAATAAACAATTCCAATGCAAGGGAATCCGAACGATTCAAGTTGTTGCAAACACAGACTGGGACCCAGGCAGATATTTTTAGATGTATCTTTATCCTTTCTTACCTCTGGCTATAATAATCGTTATCCATAAAAAAACAAATCAATGTTGCTTAACATTATCATCGTTTTTTTAGTAAATAAATTAGAAGATAAAAAAACACAATCTGAAAAATGCAATACTAATTAAAAGTCATTACTTGACGTTTCATTTTTTGCAAGGAAATAATGTTGGCAGCATTGGCACCATTGAAATTTAAAGCGAATGGCAAAGCTCGCTAAAGATAATACTATCAACAAAGAAATTCGCTTTAAAATTCGAACTTAAGCGAACGTTTATAACGAGGACATTAATTATTTTAAGATGGCTCCATTTTAATAACTCTTAAAATTGTTGAGCGACAAAATGAGAACAATCTGATGCACATCTTAAATTTGCTTAACTTCGAGCTGCTGTTTTTGAATTTATGTTTACATCCCTTTATGTTTTGTCTGTAAGAATCTTAATTTATAAAGTAAGAATAAAAGGAAGAATTTCATTCCATTATATATGTAAGTTGCTGCATTAATATTGTTGTTTTACAAAAGTCTTAATTTAAAATTAGTTGAAAGTAGTATCACCCTATATTGATACTTATTTTTATTTTACTATGCCCCTTTCATTCAATGAAAAACTTTTTGTGGGCAACATGATCCCAGTCTCTTTTATTAGTTTATTTTAACCTTTTTCCTATGTGCCACTTGTAAGTAATGATGCGGTCAAAGGTAGCTACCCTTGTTGTTGTCGGTTTGTTGCTGTACCTCTATTGGAAAAGTTTTGATATTTCTATAATCTTTACTCTTGTTTTGTCCAAGAAATTGTTTATATGAATTCCTTGAATATATTCAATTGAATCTAATGTGTTCAAATTATTTACAAAACAAAATAATACCACTTATTGGAATTCTATTAAAATGATTTTAATTCTGAATATTTCCCAAACATTTCACTTGAATGACTTTGTGAGAACAAAGCTCCTATATATCGAAACTCTTCAACATTTAATTATTAAAGTTGTGAAATAGTGTTTTATAAATAAATTGAACAACTTATATGTACACGAAATTAAATTGAATCATTTAGTACAAAAATCACTTTCAAATGATTGCTTTTTTAATTAAAGATTAACAATGAAATCCAAATCCAAAAATGTTTGTAAAAATGTATTGTGATTTTTTAATTCACAATTTTATTGATATGGGTAAGCACATTGTAATCAAATCATTGGAAGCTTCTGTTCACATTGGATATTATGCATGTTCAGGGATTTTTATTTCGTTTTAAAATATATTAAAATAAATTATTAAATTCTCTGCCAAATTTTCACAATTTAATGAATGCGATATAAAGTGATAAAAATAATTTACGTGTGCGATGATATGATATAAAACACTATATTTAAATGATTGAAAAGGCAAATATTATACTATAGTTTATGAAAGTAGGTACATTAGTTTGTTTATTAGAAATTTAAATTTAAGCTTGTTCGCTAACAAAAAGTTATGAGTTTACAAAGCTTAAGTTAATCAAATTTACATATAAATATTGTATACACTTACGTCTATCCTAGTTTAAACCTAATATATTGTTATTACTAATATTCAACATTTTTCCAAAAATTAAATTCCTGCACCGAAACTTTTAAACCTTACATAACGTATAGACCATACGAGGCATCGTAGGCATCATCGATTCAAAATTATAACCTGATAATTGGAACCCTTGACTAAAGCATGTATTTTGCAATATTGATTCGCTTGTTCGAACAATATTATTAAATTCCAAAATTCACTTTGACTCTTGTTATAGCCCTTATGCAAATATGTACCTATAACCTGCGAGTAAGTATAGGTATGCACCTTTCCTGTGTCCTGTGTACCATCAGGAACATCACATCCTTGTAACTACATGCAATTCACGACCCAAGTAGCTTAATAAATATTTAAATTTGGTTTGCTAATTAGTTTGAATTGTGTTTCGATAGGTATTATATTTTAACTGGTGAAAATATTTCATTAAATTGCCCTGTGTCGCATTTATTGAATATTTTAGTTTTAATTCCGAAATAATAAGCTACTTATGTTTATTTAGAACAAATATTTGCCAATTAATGGAATTTATCTATAGAATGTAACCGCAATTAATTATTTTTGTTGCAACTAAGTGAGTTACATATTATGTAGCTTCATGAAATATAAGAAGCGTAGTCTATAGGTAGGTCGATAGGGAATTTCTGATCAGGTGCGGATTATAGTTTGGCTAACAAAGCGACTGATAAGAGATGATTTTATGAAACTCATATCTAATATCGGTATTTTTGTTTAAATGTAAAACTTATTGCACTAAAATTGAGTTACCTACCTAGACAATCCTTAAAGCAAGACAAATCGACAGATGGGATGTAAGGTTATCAGTGTGGGTCGAATCCCAGCCTCTTTTTATTTTTCAATATCTTCTTTTGCGTTTCCATATATTGGAAAAAGTTAATATACAATCCTTTTACGTATAAAAAGACCTATTGTTAAATTGTCCGTACTTTCAAAGCTTTTTGAGTCTCTAAGTATCTGTGAATCACAATGATTTTATGTTAAATCAATTATTGTTTCAAATTAGCACAGCTTTACAAAAGAAGGCCTAATATTACTTCTTTAATGGAGTTAGGAGAAAACTGTATTGATTCCTGGTATTTATTTTTACTGATTTTAGTTGTCTTAGGTGTTTGCCAAACTATTATACTGAGTTCTGCTCTTTTTTTTGAAATCTTATTAATTAAATATATTATACAGGCTCCATCAGCGGGGTATGGAAATTTTGAAAATGTTGTTACACACTCCTTTTTTTTATCAATATTTATGAATGAATTAGAGAGATATCTTGTGGGTTTCCAGAGGCGCAATAACCGTGTCGGGCAGTATTGAAATGATTCCGGAATTGTCTCTGTATTTCAATGACCGAATGCCCCGTTTCAATGAACGTGTTGCAAGCAAACACACAGCTGCCAATTCCTGTACTTTGTACCTTTCAAGGGTTGCAAATCAAACAAGTTAGAATTTAAATCTGTAATCCCGCAAGGTGGTCACTTAGACGCTATTCTTTTTATTTTATTGATAAACTATGAATATTTATGTAACACAATAACTTTAAGTGCAAAATTTATTTGGATAAAGTTTCAAGTACTCTTGAAAGTGAAGAAAGAAAAGCTCAGTTTTTGATGGGTAAATTCGTAACTGTCTGCTTCTTAATGTTCATAAAGCCAAAACTCTCAGGTTTTCGAGGAAGTTTTCTTTAATTTTCTTTTATTATTTGTTTTACGGAGGAGTACCATTGAGGTAAGTGCGTTGGCCTGTCATGAAAGAGGTCTTGGGTTCAATACCTGCCAGTGCCATCTACATTTTTTTTCACTAGTAATGTTTTTTGCGAGGAATGGACAAATTTTATAAGGAAGTTCTTGTCATAAAAGTGCATTTTCAAATTAGCCATTCTGATTCGTGTTAAACTGTAGATCCCCTCTATCCCTGATAACAGTACTTGCATACAAGAATGGTTGAGAGTTGTAAGTCACTACGCCCTAGTTCTCAACGGACTGTTGCGCCACCCAATTTCTTTGACAGAGTTTTAATATCTCATGTAAATGATATGTCTTTCTTCATTGTGTTAAAGGCTATAGTTGAGTTTTTGGTTGAATTAACAGGGAATCAAAAGAGTTTTCTGATAAAGCAGCTTTTTATAACATTTATTTTATTAGTTCCGCTTGCACCAAATTATGATTGTCATTATTATAGACTAGAACTCTTGAAAGAAACGTTTCTGACATTTACGCTGAGGGGGTTAGTACCCGATAATCACTACGATCAACACAGACTAAAAGTTATTGATACGCCGAATCTTGAAATAAGACGTGCTTAGTCCTGTTTTGTGTTTTTTTTAGATGAATAAAATGGACTCTTTATAATTCCTGTCCCGTATTAACTTTAATATTCGCCAAAAAAAACCTAAGGAATTTCACCGATAGCATACGTATTCAGAACTGTCGGACTAATCATGAACAGTGTTATATTATTTTGTTGATCACTAGTGCTTATGAAATGTAAACGAATTCTTTGAAGCTTTTAAACTCAGATAGTTTTTAATAAAATTAAAAATAAAATAAAGAACAACTGAACATTTCAAACTTACAAAAATGTACTGCCCATAGCGAATATAACTCCAGAATATCTGCAACTCACGAGTTATTAGCGTATTAAAATTTTTTGTTTCACATCGTGCCTTCAATGCCTTAAGCAGTTTAGTAGTTTGTTCTCGTGGTAAATCCGTTCTTGATTATCATAATGCAATATAATTTTTTCGTGACGTCAAACAGAGGAATTTTATTGGAAACAATTAATTTATGCGACCTCAATAACGACGTTATTAATAAAATGAATAAAACACAGAATGAAGGATGATAATAGTAAAGGGCAACGTAGGGGTCGTTGCATAAAAGTGCTATCACATTGCACTCTTTGTATAATCAAGCCAAATAAAAAATAAAAAAAAGTAATTTAATATCGACTTTTGCAGTAACAAACTTTTATAAGGACATCCCGTTTATCCTTTACTTTGCCTGGTGTACAAACGACCATGACACGTGGATGGATGTGACAAAAACGGAGTTGATGAGATGGCGAAAAACACTTGTGTTTTCAGCATAATGATGATTTAAAAAAAATATTATGCGTCTTTGAGCGACGACGTTATAATAATTAGTGAGACCTTCAATATTAGAAAACACAACGCCCGTTGTTGTAAAATCTGAAAACAAACATGAGACGAGATAACAACAACGAATAACCCCTGACAAAACTCGCGACGACGACGATGACGATGATGGCTGGTTGGTTGGTTGAACCGTGAAAATTGAGTGATTTTTGAAAACACATTTCATGCTGATATAAATAGCAAAGAAGGGAGAGGAGAGCATTCCTTTTCAGAATTTTATTCAAAAACGACACAATGACTTTTGAAAGATAGGTCCTCACAGTTCAATCGTTACCTAAGTCTCATCTCGCTTCTTCAGTCATGTGTATTATACCCAAGTATAGCGGTACCTGCTCTATAACCAATTCAATATGGAATGTAATTATTTTACTTTATGAGTTCTTCTTCTATTGTTTTTTTCTTGTTTTTAATTCAAAGCATAAACATATCGATTGGAGGATATAATGGTAATTACGTCCGGCAATTGAATGCGATAATTTATTATTTATTTAATTGACTTCAACGCTCATTATCCTGCAAAATAATGTTCAAGGACGCTTTCGGCAATCAATAAATACTTGACTCGTAGTAATAATAAACAATGTAATTTAATTGAATAATTCAGATTTGAAAATAAAATTATTTTGAAAAGGTTTTTCTTTGTTGCATGCAGAAATTAATTAAGAGACGAAGTACAGAAGAATATTCGAATAAAAGTTTCTACAATATTGACTAATAAAGTTTTAGAAGAATTTATGCAAATAGAAATAGGCTTGGTCAACATTTTGGGAAAATCATAATTTGACAAAATGGGCTTAATATTGGTACTGGGAGATTTCATAAGGTGCGGGTCGTTTGGTTTTTATTACTAATATTATTAATTACGTTTATAAATTTCTAGGTTGGAATTAGTCAAAAAGGGCGGATACCTTTTAATTAAGGTTTGGTTTTATATACCAAATAAAAAAATGTCACAAATCTCTTTTGCCTAAATGTGAAGGCAGAGGTGTAAAGTAATTTAGTGCTGTTAAGAAAATTAAGAGGAAAGTTTTAAGTAAACATCATACAAATAGGAAAGAACATATCACAATCCAGGTTGACAAGCCCTGTCTGAATGTTGCTAATACTAACAGCATTGATAGTTTGAAATTGGTTGCGCTGGTATTTGACACATGTCAGACTCAGATGTCATTCCTAGTGTCAAAATGTTAGTTTACCATTTACGATTATGGATCGCTGGACAGTAAAAGATTGCTTTTAACTTTCGAGACACCATTTTTCGTCGACCATATCTTAAGAACCGGCAGAGATATGGACTTCAAATAAATGTATAATAACATCATAAATGATAATAACATCAACTTAATTCAATTGAATTTTATATTTTAAAGGGTTTTATGTGGGTACATAGGCAAAATGTCAATCGTGGCGTTTGCTGTGTGGCACGTCGTCTATCTCCATATGGTTCTTTTTGGCCCATTAGAAATTAGTTATCATCGTTATGCAGTGCTCACTTTTGACGATTGTCGTTTCACTAACGTCCTTTTTCGATCGAGTCTCTAATAACCTTTTAAAGAGTCCTATGCTGCCTGCATTAAGCATTGAAATCCAGTGGCAACATTGCCGTGCAGCCATCAGAGATGCCACCTTTGAAGTGCTAGGATTCACACGGCCACCACAGCGCACGAAACGAAACAGCAGGCAAGCACAACGGCGCTGCATAAAACGACCAGAGCTGCTCGCGAGCTCTACGAGCTGAAGATGAGAGAGGAACACTGGCTTCTTCGATTTAAAAAAAGAGAGCACGAGAAGCGCGCGATCGAGGAGATAGAGGGATGTCAAAACAGGAAGGGGGTTCGTAAATTTTACCAAAATGTAAAAAAACCTCCCAAGGGTACCAGCGACGAACCGAAGCTTGTAAAGACGATCAGGGGAACATCGTAGTAGAACCGCAGTCAATGCTGAGAATATGGAATGACCACTTCTACTAATTTTATAACGGCGATGAAAGGAGATCCTCTAAATTGCGCTAAATACAGAGGCATCAATCTCCTTAACATTGCGTATAAGATCCTCTCTGCCGAATTTCGTTAACGTCCGAAGCCGTTCGTCAACAACCTGATTGGTCCTTATCAGTGTGGCTTCAGACCAGGAAAGTCCACTATCGACCAAATATTCACACTGCTACAGATCTTGGAAAAAACCCTTCAAATCGATACCCACCATCTCTTTATTGATTTTAAAGCCGTCTATGACAGCATCCATAGGGAAGAGCTCTACAGAGCAATGTCTAGTTTGGGCAACCCTGTCAAATTTATCCGTTTGTGCAGAATGACGATGGAGAATGCATGCTGCAATATTAAGGTCGGAAAAGATCTCACCGATGCATTTGATGTCAGAAAGGTTTTAGGCAAGGCGATGCACTGTCATGCGATTTCTTTAATATCGTTCTGGAAAGAATTGTGCAAAACTCAACCGTCAACACTAGAGGCACAATCTTTCAAAAGTCCATCCAATTACTCAGATACGCAGATGATATTGACATAATTGGAAGATCAAAGCGTGATGTCAGTGGAGCGTTTTTGAGCATTGCAACGGAAGCGAAGAAGATGGGTTTAGTGGTCAATGAGGGCAAGACCAAGTATATGCTGTCATCAAAAAAGGACACTGAACAACGACGTCTTGGACAAAACGTCACCATAGATAGCTATAACTTTGAGGTAGTTAAAGACTTTGTCTACCTAGGCACCGCTATAAACACAGACAATGACACAGTGCTGAAATCAAACATAGGATAACTCTTGCAAATCGCTGCTTCTTTGGACTTAGAAGGCAATTTAGAAGTAAAGTCCTCTCTCGAGCATCTAAATTCATCATCTATAAGACACGCATCATCCCGGGTCTCATTTATGGCGCTGAGGCCTGGATCCTGTCAAAGAAAGATGAGAGCGTCTTAAGATACTTCAAGAGAAAAATTCTTCGGGTGATTTTTGGTCCCGTACGCATACATGGAGAATGGAGGAGAAGATATAAAGACGAACTGTACGGGCTGTACAGCGACTCTGACCTAGTTATAGTAGAATTAAAGTCCAACGGCTTAGATGGCTAGGTCATTTAGAGCGAATGGACATGAACGCTCCAGCCCGAAAGGTCTTCGAATCCAATCCCAACAGACGGTGCAGTAAAGGAAGACCGCGACTCAGGTGGCGCACCCAGGTGCGAGAGGACCTCAACCAACTTGGCGTGCGAAACAAGAGACAGCTAGCTAGGGACCGAGCTGGCTTGAGACGCATGTTGTTTGAGGCTCAGGTCCGCCCCGGACTGTAGTTCCACCTTTAGTAAGTAAGTAACGTCGTTTTCCATCCACATCAAACTGTAACCAGAGAGAAAAAAACTCTTTCTCGCTGCTGTAACTTTGTGAGGATGAATTATCACCCGGTGAACTTCGCGTGGTTGGTGTCGACCCATTTAGAGTAATTTTGTTTGTTAACGCATCCATTCATCCAAAAATGCGCCTCGTTGCTAAAGATTATTTTTCGGCTAAAAGTGGAGCACTCTTACAGCGATTCGAAGCACAGTCGGCGAACAAATGGCGTTGTCTATGTTGTCCCGGCGCAAAATTCACCAAGTTGAAGTCTGCGAAAGGCCGAGTCCTTGTGTAAAGCGAGGAACAGACTTCCTCGTGTTCTGCTGTACACTTTCAAGGACAGCGGCGATGTTCTCGGCCCATCTTGCGTTCCTTGATATTTGATAATAAAGTTCTATCGTGTTACTTGTCATGATGATTTGGCATAAACAACTGATATAAAATATGTCACTAAAACAAAATGGCAACCACGGGCCACCAAAATCTACCCCCGCATATTGTAAAACCCTTTGTGACGTGATACCAAATTGGTATAAAGTAAAAAAAACAGCTTACTGACTGACTAAATAAAAGCTGGTTTTGGTCTTCTACCTAACTTTATGGTATGGAAAATATTGTTTTTAACCTTCAATAATTTTTTAGATGCTGTACCACTCAAATATTTCGAGAATAAGTGAAGACATTGACTTCAAGTTTATAACATTCTATACAAAATATTGTTATTAAAATTAGGTAACTACCTTAGAAAAATTAAAAAAAAAAATCAGTTTTCAACAATAATATTCCGAAAACAAAGACAGATATTAAAATCGAACTTATTTATCATAGCAAAGCAAGTAAAAATTGGGTTAAAACTCAAGTGTATTGAGAACAAAGGAAGATATCGTCTTTAAAATTTGTTTGTTGTGCACAAAATGTTGTTATTAAAACTTTTAGAAATATCTACAGATGGGGCACAAATGGGAAGTTATCAGTGTTGGTTGAATCCCAGCGTTTTCTTGTATTTAGTTTTAAAAAATTAAAGCCACGCCTGCTGCCATTCACAACCCGGACACTGGAAGAATAGAAAAGAATAAGAAATTTACGAAAAGGTGTTTGAAAATTACCTTAAAAGAATTGCATACAACGAATTTTTTCCAAAGCAGTTATTTCAACGATAATTGGTTTTTACTTAATGGTAAAGTCCACTTTTACTCAAAAGAATTCAAAACCAAAAACAAAATTCTCATCTTCAAAGGCTGTGAAAGCTCCCATTGACTTGACTTGAAAGATTTGTGAAACACTAAAAACAATTTTAATCGTGCTTGAGGTTTTAAACTAGAGCTTTGCATTTTTATATTTTAAATAGCCTCTGGTAAAAGCATCAAGACTTTACATTTCCATGAATTTCGACATGCAGCATGAAATTAAATAGGTTAACACAAAATTATTTATTTATTGACCCGAGTCGTATTTCTTGCCAAAGGAAAAAATATATAAGCTTCGAATTAGAAATATCAGCAATGAAAAAACTTAAATTTCTTTTTTTAACTCGACTCAACAATTTATTTTCAAGTACCAATTTTAAAGTAAAACGTAAAATGGAAAACTACAATTTAAAAAAATCCTTCACAAACAATCCCTGGTAGTTTTCAAGTAAAACTCTTGGAACTGAAAAATTGTAGTGAAGTTAGAAAAACGACTACAAAAATAATATCCATCCGTCCAGGTTATGAACCTTAAATGCAACTACTCAATATCCTCATCGTCGTCGTCGGTCGTCATCGTGAACTTACTGTTGAATAAAAATAAAAATGTCTGCATCTAAAGTAGAAGTTGTGGCATACCGCTAATTTCAAATGATTAAATATTTTTATAGTAAAAACTTAAGACACGAGGAATCGCTCTATATCAAGGGAGCAAAGGCCCCAGTTAAAGGTGATGAGATGATGTTTCTGATGCAACTGCAAGCAACTATACGCTCTGCTTTTGATTTGCTGGATCTGTATACAAAAAAAAAAACACCCACAACCAAGGACCACGACGCGATGGCTACAGAACAAGGACTAAGGAGAAGGAGTGCGATAATGCCAAATCTACTGTCGAGAGACACGATGGAAGAAGTGCTTATAGCTGAGTCGTTTTTATAGCTTTTTATATCCTTTTCATAGCATTTGCATTCGACATGGTTTATTGTGCGAACAAAAGGTGTTGCATGAAGTCGAGGCACGAAGTTTGTTTTTGTATTGATGGAAGCAGGATACTTTAATCGCTTTGGCTTTCTCTCTATCTTTACATGTATAGCAAATGTATGCATAATCAACTTTCCTCCTGACAAGGAAACATAAAATACAGGATATACCATTTATGCTGCATTTCAACAAGGATATCGTTCTCAGGGTGCAATTTCATTCTTTTTATGGCAAATTACATTTTGTTTTCTTCTTCTTCAATACAGGTTGTGCAATTTTTACATTCACAAGCAATTACATTTGCACATCACACAGTCAAAGTGTGCAAAGTACTCCGTATATGTCATATTGTACAATAAATAATACACGGCTCGTTAAGCCGAACGAGCCTGTGGCAACCACGAGTCTGAACTTAGTGTTTTAATGGTTGCAAAGATGAATTTTTATTGCACTTTCTCAAAAAAAGGAAAAGTACTTATATATAATATATTTCATTCATTTCCGAAGAGTTTTGAACAAGTTACCCAGACAGTATGCATTCTCACAAAATATAAAATTTAAAATCACTCAGAAAACTTGGCACGATTAAAAAATATAATGAAAATTTGGCAACGAAAACTGAAAAAAATTGTTTTTGTTAAAAATTAAAGCTAGTAGCATCATAATAGCAAGTAGAAAGAAGTTCATGTTGAACTTGGTACATTTACTTTGAATGCCAAAATCAACTTATAGCTCTAAAGAAACGGAAATCAAGGGACACATTAGTGCCTTAAAAAGTTTTGGCACCATTCCCTTCTTACGACTCAAATTCAACAGTTACGCAACCATCCTCTTTCATCAAAACCAATTAAATTGGATACTCCAAATTTGCAATATTCGGATATTTTGGTTCAAAAATTTAAAAATCTGTAACTAATATAATGGCCGATCATCAAACAAATTATGAAGGACTTTGCGGCATCATTGAGCCGTGCAATGTTACACAAAGTGCTATTTTTGATTTAGAGGACGTGAGATCTACCTACTTTATTATAAAAGGTTTGACATTTTTTGTTGGTAAACAGAAGAAATATGCTTCTTATATATAAATATCAACAAATCTGAATGTAAACGAAGTAAAATACTTTGGACTACGTCTAATTTTGTCAAATTTGAATATTAAAGCGGTCCCTAGACACTCAATATTATTGGCTAGACGTCCCAGACGATTCAATGTTTAATACAATATTTTAGTTGAAAGGTGGTACTTGTGTTGTGTAGACAACATGGTGAGTGATGCTTTCTTTATGGGTTCTGCTTTGCAACGTGAATGGTTCCTTCAAACCATTCGGTCAATTGACTTCAAATTTGGAAATTAAGGTTTTAAGATGATTCCATTTTACGTTTTTTGATTTTGTAAAGACTACAGATAATAGTAATCCCCATACAAAATTTTTGGTCAACAATTATCAAAAACAAACCGATAGATTTTTTAAATTTTCACTAACATTTTTATTTTTAACTTGGCTTCTTTTAATATTAAAAATAATATTTTTGTACTGCTCCAGGAGGGTCCCACATAAAACTCTTATTTTATTTAAAGTTTTCTCAAAAACCAATGAACAAGCAAGAGCACAAGCTCATTGTTTTTATTTTTGAATATATAAATATCAAAATTCGATATATAGTATTTGGTCTTAATATTCAATAAAGCAGGCAGAGTCGCAAACAAGTCGATACTTTCTAAAATAAATGTTGTTTCAACCTCAGTTTCACTCGCGTAGGTCTTTAATCTTCAAATTTCAAAATTAAATGAACAAATATTGTATAATTGTACCCACAGACGATACAATATTTTATATTGTGCAATATACCTCAATAATATTGCGCCATATCAAATATTGTACAATAATATTAAGCGTCTAAAGATCGCTTAAAGCAAACTTAAATAAGAAAAGTTTTAAATGTCTACAAGTATGTATATTGTTGGAAAATCTATCCATAGTTGAGTAGGATTTTACACGAATAACAAAAGCAATATCCATAGTATGAATAACACCTATAAAAGTAAGAGTAGAATTTTACTATGGATGGGTTTTCGACATTTATACGAGTCTCGAATGGATCTTATCTGATTTCGTTCTCGAATGTTGGTATTTGTATCTCGATGGCTGTGTTCGTTGAGTAGTTGGGCATTTGGAATCATGTGTTTTCCATTGGGAAAAAAACAATCTGTTACTGTTGATATTATTTAGCTTTGTTAATAAAAATGGACTAACTGGGTTTTTTTCGCAAAAGAAAACAATAGAAAAGATTGTTAAGTTTTGCTATGTTTCCACCAAAGGTTTATGTCAGTTTAGGTTAAATAAATCTTTTTGGTGTTTCCACCGCACAAGAAGATTTAAAAATGATTAAGTATAACAGCACTTTCTAAAATTCAAATGATGTTTTGATGTTTTCGATGTGTGAAAATGCAAGTGAGATAATTCGATTAGTGTTAAACAATGAAGAACTGATTAGTTCAGCACCATATAAGAATATGCTATCTACTCCATGTCCATTTTTTTTATTAAAATAAAACTATATTTTTTGTACATAAATATGTAAATAAAGAGACCATAATGCATTATGTGCTAAACTGCAACTTCTCCACACAGGCTTTTCTTTTCAAATTTTGACTCGACTCTGATCTCCTACGGGAATCGAGCCAATCAAGCTCATTTCAACTCGATTCAGGTATTTAAAGAATTGAGGTGATCTTCAAGCTCGCTTCAACACCAAACGTTAATGTAGTAGTCTACGAACAAACCCCCTTCTTAAAGAAACTGTTAAATTAACTTTTTTTTATAGAATCTCCACTTCCAGATGTTTTCTTACTACTTCTTCTCGAAAATTGTCCATTTTATT
This sequence comes from Eupeodes corollae, assembly GCF_945859685.1. Lineage (NCBI taxonomy): Eukaryota > Metazoa > Arthropoda > Insecta > Diptera > Syrphidae > Eupeodes > Eupeodes corollae. The sequence goes on along the minus strand of NC_079147.1, from coordinate 309,713,152 downwards.
AGTTTTAGTTAGTTTTTTTTTTTTTCGTTAGTAGAGGGACACCGCAAGGTGGTGTTCTATCCCCTCTCTTCTGGAACCTAGTGGTGAATGAAATCCTAACTAGTCTGGATGGGGAGGGTTTCAGAGTGATAGCCTATGCGGACGACGTTGCTATAGCAGTTTCAGGAAAGCATCTTAATATCCTAAAAGAACTCTTACAAAATGCCTTGGACAGACTAATACTCTGGGCTGATCGGTGTGGACTGGGTGTTAACCCACACAAAACCGATCTGGTCTTATTTTCGAGGAGATACAAAATTCCATTTGTCAAGCCTCCTTACATTAAAGGAATCCAATTAAAATTCTCAGACGAGGCCAAATACCTAGGTCTTGTCTTAGACGAAAAACTAAATTGGAAACGCAACGTACAGGAAAAAGTCAAAAAAGCTACTGTATAGCTCTCTTTTCTTGCAAAAAAGCTATTGGTAATAAATGGGGTTTACAACCCAGAATCACGCATTGGCTATACACATCGGTAATCAGACCGATTTTTACGTACGGTGTAGCAGTATGGTGGACTGCTTTAGAGAAAGGTATAAACAGGGATAAGTTAAATAAAGTCCAACGTTCAGCATGCCTATGTATAAGCGGATCGCTTCGCACGACCCCGTCTACGGCACTGGACACCTTGCTCTACCTTACACCTCTTGAGTTTTGACATATTTAGTAAACAAATAGCTGCAAGCTCTGCTATTCGCCTCAATGCTTCGTGGCAGTGGACTAACAACAACATTGGCCACTCCGTAATTCTAAGGTACTTAGAATCAATTCCAAAGCACACAGAATACACCATCCCCCAACTACAATTCGACAGGAATTTCCAGATTTCTATACCTACCAGATCTTTTTGGGAGGATAGGACATTCTTGGAGGATGAGTCAATCCACTTTTACACAGATGGCTCAAAGACCAAAGAAGGGGTTGGTGGTGGTGTGTACTCTGAACGACCGAAATTAAGTCTCTCATTCCGCCTTCCGAACCATTGTAGCGTGTTCCAGTCGGAACTTTTGGCGATTAAGGAAGTCTTGTCTTGGCTCAAAGAAAACGTGATATCAACATCTGATATCCGTATTTTCTCCGACAGCCAGGCCGCTATCAAATCTCTGGACTCAGTCTCTACAAACTCTATAGCAGTCCATAACTGTCGATCATCTCTAATGGAGATGGCGCAACAGTTTAATATTCACCTTTGCTGGGTGCCGGGCCATAGAGACATTCCAGGTAACTGTAAGGCAGATGAACTCGCCAGGAACGGTACAGTACAGCCCATCCTACCACGTTTGGCAAGTACTGGCATACCAATCGATACTTGTAAACTGCTACTAATGCAAGACGCTGTGAGGAGGGCAGGCACCAGGTGGAACAACATCACCACGTGTCAAGCCACAAAAAGCTCGATAATAGGTGTCATAACCGACACTGTCTAATAGGAAAGCACCCCACGTGACTAGGCGTATTCTCAAATGACTTTTGCAGAAGCTGTATGGACGAGGAAGAGGAAGAAACGGTTCTTCATCTTCTCTGCACATGCCCTGCTCTAGCTCGAAAACGCAAGAATTACCTAGGAGAATTCTTCTTTAACGATTTAACGCCACTATAACCTAACCTAACCTAGTTTTTTTTGCTAAGTCAATTTTAACATTTGATTTTCACAAAAATGTCTTCTATTTGTGTGTGTGTTTTTTTTTTATTATTATTCTGAGAGATCTTCTTTCAGTTGTACCAATTTTTAAATACAAAAATCGTTTCTGTGGATCGTTTTGTTGGCAGTTTCTTACTGTACTATATATGGAATTCTAAAAAAACGCACTAAATATATAAAAAACAGATGATTGTAGTCAAATGATTGAAGAAACAATCTTTTTGATGTAAAAAGATTGATTGCAAACTTTGAAATCCAAGTCTAGAAGTAAATTCAATGAATGTTATCCCTTAGTTAAACTTTAAAATGTTGAATACTCTACTACACCTTATTCTTTTATTTATTATTATAGTGGTACAAAAATGTATGTGAAACTTTGAATAATGAAAAGTTGAAATAGATTTCCAATATTTACAAGCAAAACAATATGAAAAAACTTGTTAATTCGATTGTCAATTCTCACTTTTTCCATTAAAATTTAAATTAAACTTTCTGGATGAACCAACTTTCTGTTATAGACTACGTGACGTTAATTTCATTGTCTAAAGTCAAATAAAAAGATTGGGGATGTTGAATGCATAATAGAGCAAGTCAGCGACGAATACAATTTATTTTGAATCTGATATTTAAGGACTTAAGAATTCTTTTTAAAGTCTTTGTACTTTTTTAATGTCAGTGAAAACACTATACAAAAGAATGCAGACTTCAAAGAATGCAAAAGAATGAATTAAGTCTCAAATGATTGTAATCAATTGAGTCGATTGAAACGATTTTTGAAAAACCATCTTAATCTCTTAGCCCGGTCAAATAAGGTCAAAAAATAAGAGTAAAGTTACCTAAATTCCCACCAAGCTGAAAAAAGCTGAATATTGTAAAAGTTGTAATCGTCATAATAAGAATGAGTACGCCACGTATCTCTATAGTTATAATATGTGTTAAAATATTTTTCTATCAGTTATTGTAACTTAAACTACTAATATAAAATATACATAAGTTATAACTATAAGAATATCAGGTAAAATAAAGCCCAGTCCCTTAATTTATACGCCATTGAAAATTTGAGAAAAAATCTGTCCCCTCTTCAATTGTGTGCGTGGCTAGGGTCTTATAGCTGCTATAATAAATTAAATACTGTTAGTCTTTAACTCCAATTTGTAGTAAAAACACGTGTTTATTCTAACCTATATCGCAATGTTTTGAGTTTTATTGCAAAAATGTCAGATTATTGTATTATTTGCGCTTAACTTTTAACTGAAAGTGAATTTGTTACTGTTAAAAGTGGTATAAAGACATTAATTAATGCAAGTGTCAAAGGAGCAGATGAATTTTCGGAGTATATAAAAAATCCAAATTCTGTAACAATACATGAAAGTTGTCGTAAAAATTTTACTCGAAAGTCTTCTTTTGCTGCCGCTAATAAAAGACAACGTGAAGAACAAGAAGCCAGTACTTCAACAGCAGTGCTTCTCGTACTAGATTACGGTCGAGTGAATCAACTTTTTGTTCTAAAAAACAATGTCTATTTTGTGGCAGGAATTGAATGAGAAAAAAACCTCAGATATTCGCCGTCGAATCAGTAAAGTAAGTACACTTCAATTAAAAGATTCAATTCTGTAAATAACTCAGACCCGTAACGATACTACAGCAAAAGCTGTTCTGGCTCGACTCGAATTTGAAAATGATTTAATTGCTGCAGAAGCTAAATATCATCACGATTGCTATGCTTCTTTCATGAAACCTTCCACTGAACTTAAAATCGGTCGTCCTAAAGACGAAGCTACGAATCGAGCAATGGAGGAAATATTTACTTACATACAAAATAGCGAGGATTTGTAAAACTACGACTTTAGATAACAGAACGATTAAGCTACGACTAAAACTGAAGTACGGTGAAAAACTTATTAGCACTGAGAAATCGGGAGCATCAACATTAATATGCTTAATAGATAATCATCATTATATTTTCAACCAAGCCTGGTACGAAAAAAATTTTGAAAGTAACGACTCGGGCTATTAAATTTCACTACTTTTTTAACTTAAATTGCTTTTATCTTTTCAATCTGTGCTAATATCCATTATTTTTCAATAGTTTCAAATTAAACAGGATCAAAACTGACCGGTGGAATAGGCCTACTGAGAAACACCAAAAAAAAAGCGCGCTAAGTACACTACCTCATAGGTGGCGAGGAAACGTGTGTATATTATGACGATTACAACTTTTACAACCTTTTGAATCGTTATATCTCAAAAACAGTGGCTCGAAGAAAAAAAAGTAGTAGAAAATTTTTTGTAGATCATTTTATGATACAATTTTTGTTTAAAATATTTGTAGGATAAAACTTACCGTTTTGCTGAAAATCGCGAAAAACTCATTTTTTTGCCTTTGACCTTGATTACATTTTTTTCCTTGCAGGGGAAAGATGGGGGAACTTACAAATTTTGTTTTTAATTGTATTTCAAACAATCTTACCGATTTTCAGGTTGGTGGGAATTTTGGTAACTTCGAATGTCTTATTTGACCGGACTATCTTAAACGTGAAAATAATAAGTTATTGCTAAATTTTAAGACCTGATCTCTAGTTTAAGTCAGTGAGTGATCTCCTGAAGTTGAGTTCAATAATTGATTACATTCACAAAAGACTGCTCTATTAACATAGAAATTTAACCTCAACTGTAAATACTTACCTTTTAAGATAATTATTTATAGATTTTTAAAGCTTAAAGCTTGTACCAAATTCCAACAAAAAGCAACAATACCAATGATAGTTTTATTTAACAATTAATTCCACTTTATTCTCATTTATTTATCATTTTAATTTTTGTTTGTTTATACATAGCTATTTACACAAAACACATTGAATTTAATTGCATTAAATATATGTTCGTATGCATTCCCTGAATAATTAAACATCCTATATTTTTTTTTTAATAACTATTAATGTTTTTTTTATTTAATCAAATATTTATTTAAGTACATATTAAGTTTAATTTAACAATTCTTTTCTTTCTTTAACTACTACTAAGTGTAATCTAAATTTAAATCTAATTCTAAATTGGTGGTATGTATAAAATATTTTCTTTTTATTAAATATTGTATATCTACCCTAATATTGGATGCAAGCAATTAAATACTCTTTTACCAACAAACAAAATAAAAATAAAGAACTTAAATACAAAAGAAGACCTAAAATGCATACAAAACTACGATACTTTTTGGAAGTTTAATTGTTTTTTAAATATGTTGAAAATAAAATAACAAAATTCTTCCAAATGGGGCTCATTTGATGCATAATTTTGTACACCCTTAGGCTTTATATTAATTTAATTGTTATATAATTATTTTTTATTTTATATACATTCTAAAACTATATATCAATTTTATGTAATTTATATATACAACTTTTTTAGTTAAACTTTAATCTTAAATTTGTATGTTGAATTCTTATATTATATACTTAAGTAATATAATAATGTGTTCGTGTTGGTTTAAACTTTGCAATTTCAATTTAATATTCCCTAAAATCAATTTTTACAAAGTACACTCAATATTATTTACAAAATAATGAAATTTCAAGTATATTGTACGAAGGTAAGGTAAGGACCTACCAGTACATCAAATTTCCACAGCTAACAATGACAATATTTTCTATTATAAAGTGTATAGGGGACAAGGACATCGGTACGTACATATATTTAAAATTAAATAATCTTATTTTGCTGCCGATACAAGTAGCAGGAAAACATTTAAGTCAGAAATATGGGTATCCTGGTGTATTTTATAGAAACAAGAGTTTGATTATAACTTAATTTATAAACTCGCAATATGCAACACTCTTATGTTAATAAACTTTCACTCTGCAGAACATTATGCAGTTTATTGCCAACCAAGTCAAAGTCCAGGAAAGAAACATCTCCTGTTCATCAGGCAAAAGGCATTTAGAATCTATTTGGGGTACGAGCAGGGATAGGTTTTGAAAAAAGTTGTACCTCTGACAATGTTTTGGCATCGCATCAGTTTCATTAGCAAAAGTTCCCTTCAAAAACCTTAACGGAAGCCTGATGGTGGTGAAGTAATCACAGGAAGTGGCATATGGCACAACCAGAGACAAATTATTCACAGCTGGAACTCCCGTTCTATGCGATGGGCTTTTAATTTCTCGTTTTTGAGTCTATGTGATGAGTAAGTTATTGAAACTGGGACTTTCTCTACTTGAAAGTAATTCATTTTTTGGTTGCCTCGGGGGATGTTCTCTTATGAAACACAACATTGTTTCCAGTTTTTTAAGCAGTTGACAGAGATGGATATTATTTTAATTGTTTGGGGATTAAGAACAAAAATAACAAAAGCTCTCGGACAGAATAAAACCAGGGAGATTGTGGCCAGAAAATATCACCATACCACCAGCAATTTCCTTCTGTTGGTAATGAATTGTTACTTTTAGTTTTTCTTGTCAATCAAAATATGTTTTTTATTAAAAAGAAAAAAAATATATAAAGAGAGAAAGCCGGAGTTTAAGGGTTTATTTGAAATGCATTGTTTTCTGAAAATTACTGTGTCGGAAAAAATTGCTTAGTTTTCGTACTCTCGCTTAATTGAATTTATTAAAAAAATTGTGCAGAACTTGTTCTTTGAAATGTCATTTTCAGCTCGATATTCGAAGTACGTTATTTCCCCTGGATGTTCCGAGAAAAAAATATTTTCGGAATCATTTTTGTTTCCGTTTCCATGTAGAAATACCCTATCGAAAAGTGGAAAGTGATAAATTCTTGTAACACTGCGCGTTGGCAGTTTTTAAGTTTAGGAGGAATTTTAGTTAGGTGTTGATACTTTGTCATTTTTAATAATTCCTATGTTAATTTCACTTAACATTTAACACTTTCGTGCTTCGTTGATTTAAATAATTTAAAAAAGTAAACAAGGACATAAAGTCTACATAGTACTAAATTTCTTTACTGTTTTTTATTAAATCCTAACGAATTTACGCTAAAAAGCAATGTGTCATTTTTATAATTTTGTCAAGAAGGTTTCTCTACAAGCTGCTAAAAACTGTAAGTGTTGAAGTCATAAGCAAATCATTAAAAAACCAAACACATTCCCCAATCAAATAGATTTTTTTTTAAATTTCATGGGTGTGTTCAAGAATAATGCAATACAAACCAACAGAATCTTAAGTCTGAAATGGGAAGATTTCAATCTTTTTGCTTACAATTTCACTAATTAAAGTGTTTGTATTGTTAAAATTGCAAGAACCCGTTTTATAATAAATGTAACCTAAATATTTGCAACAGCTTCTGGTTGATTACTAAAGACTTCTGTTCTCTAACAATAAATATTCATTGCTGATTACTGAGTCCGTTGAATTAGTTGCGGGTGAACTCAGAGTGATTTTTTAACATTTTCAGTATGCTAAGAATATCTTAAATAAAATTAGATTTAAAAAATCGATGCTATTACTTTTTCTTATTCAATCCAAGTGTGTTTTTAATCTATAAAAAGCTGTAGTAGTTTGTTTGATAACAAATATATTTCCTTAATTTTTGTATAATTAATTGTAAAATTCGAGTTTGTTTTGCTAGAAATTATAGATTTTCCTGGGTACGTATGAAACTAATTTTGGAAATTTTGTATTTATTTTGAAATACTTTAATGAAGAAATTTGGTTACATGGTATTTTTCGGCTAGTACTCTTTTTAATTATATTTTTAAATACAAAAATCACTTAGCTTATTGCTTCCAAGAACCTTCTTTGTATTGAGAATTGAACGCAAACTTAAATTGTTGAATAAGAAAATTAGTCGGAATTCAATTACACTGAAGTTGATAAATTTAAATGAACATTTTTCCACCAGCAATAAACTGTGTCCTCGCCCTAAGCTTAATGTTTTTCCAACACACCCTTAATATTATTTCGCGAAATGAATTTAGCAAATAGATAAATTTAATGTAATTGTTGTTAAGTATTGTATTTATTATAATGAAATGATTTTGTGTAGGCTGTTTTTATAATAAAACTCAACTTCTGTGTAAGCTATCAGCTTAATATATTTTAATAGATGCAAATTTTTAATATTCACAATATTAATAAAGATACAACCTGAAGAAGGGAGTACAAATTCTCGAAACATGGGTGGTATAATCTTCATTTCTCTTCCGTTCTTCAGTACTTCCGCCTAGAACTTTATTTAATATTCACATTTTAATACAAAGTACAAAAATAGAATGTTGCAAACCATCTTGAAAAGAGCAATTGAAAACATGAAAAATTAAAAGAACGCGTGAGTGGTTTTAAGTCGATACTTTTTTGCAACGTAAAGTAAAAAAAAAACTTCTAAATTAGCTTAATCCTAGTTTCAAAAAGAATTATTCTATGTATGTTTTCTTTTCCATTCTAAAAATAAAAACCTAAAAATATGATAAAAACCCTTGAAAAAATTCAGTTGAATGTAAATAAATCCTCATATCCACGAGTTTTCATGTTGCTGTGGAACTTTTTTCAAAGTTTGTATGTAGCATAGTTTTTCTGTTCGCATCAGGATTGCATCCTTTGTACTTCAACAGAAGGATTTTGAGGATTTCCCATAGTTCCCACAACAATATATCATGAACCATGAAAACATGGTGGTAAAATTGTTTATTTTCACGTAGAATGTTTCCAAAATATTACATCCGTCATAAATGCCAAAACGCATCCCTGAAAAGTTTAAAGTCATAAATCATTTGAATTTCCACAATTCACAGGATGTTTCTTTGAGGCATGTAAGTATTGAAATTTAAAAATTAAATCAAATATACCAATTATTATTAATGAACATTTGTTTGGTTAATGAAGAGCTTAATTTTTGGCGTTTCAAACTGCTGACTTTTATGAAAAGGCAAAAAAACTTATCAAAAATCATCTGATATTTGCTGTCAAATTAACTGTCACTAAAAAAAGTCCTTTGACAATTGAAAAAATCCAACCTCTATTAAATGAAAACACCCTTTATACAAAACAAAAACTCAACTTTCTTGTGTATGGTTTTCGTAGAATTATTTCAATGCTATAGAAATTGTGATATAACGGTAATTTGTAGGAATTGGAAACCTATAGGTAGTGAGCTTAGTTGTTGCACTCAACTGCAAAGTTTTGGAATTAACTTTTTTGTTTGAAAATGAATTGATATACCAGTAGGTAGCAAAAATATAATTATATAGAAATATTTTGTTACATTTGGATTATCTTATTGGAACATTGAATTTTATTAAAGTGCTTCAGGTAAAATGTGTGGAACCTCAGTTTAAATAAAAGTTTAAATTGTTCAATTGAAATAAGTTTTTATAGTAAGTTCTATTTATCAGTTATTAAAGTATTTTTGTGAAGACTTTGTTGGAAGTTTAAGGTTTGCGGAAGTAAGAAAATTATTATTATCAACCTGGAATAAAAAAAAACTTTGTAGCGGAAATGGCACGTGAAAAACTAAAAGATTGCATTATTGAACATGCCAAGAGCAATTCTGTTATTGCTAAACTATTTTAAGAATTGGATCTATATGAAATTCCAACAATTTTGGTACGAACAATTTTTCAAGGGCGAATAATGTCAATACATTTTATATATTTTCATTTGTTTAGTTAAGGTAAAAACTTTGTACTCTCTTAAGACAATTCAAGATTATGAAAATCAGCAATGTAAAACAAATGTCTGAATTAGTTTTATGAAATTTAATATTTTTTAAAAAAAGCTTTTTAAAACCTAGAATTTATGGAAAAGGGATTAAGTTGGGTCAATTGACTCTCCGAGATATCACAGCTCATTACCTTTTTTTCGCCGAATACATTGCATCGCAAACAATCCAATCAAAATTAAATCAGAATTTTTTCAAATGGTTATCCTTCCACTTTTTTTTAACTTAAAAGCTTATTACCTGGATCCTAATTGGAAACCCATATAGAACCTCTCTACCACGTCTGTTACCTTTTAATATATACAAACCTATATGCAGATATCAATATTAATAGAGCAATAAAGTCCTGACCCTTATCCATTCCTGTTTTATGTTGCCAGGTAAAACCTTCAAGCCAGGAGCTGAAGCCAGCAGAACGCAGTGCAGAGCGAGTACCAGAAGTGTTTGTTTAAATATAGTTGAGATTCTTATATCTGGGTTATATTATTATTCAATTGTTCTTCAAGCTTTTACCCCCACACCACGCTGCCTCCATCCCTGTGGATGAGATCCTGTTCATTCGGAACACATTTGCATCTCATTTTTAATTCAAATTGAAAAAGGGGTGGCTCGGGGCTGTATCCTTAGGGGTTGGGATTGTTGGGCTTACTTAATTTTTCTTTGTTTTTTCTATTTTTCTTCTTTTTTTGTGTGATTCGAGGCTTGGGTTTGTTGTATTCTTAAGAGCCTTTGTCTTTGAAGAGTGCACTGGAGATTCGTAAAAAATGGAACAGAATGGAGGAAAAAAATACTTAAGTATAAAAAGAATTCCCATGTCAATGAGTATCAGTTTCAGAATATAACTATTTGCCAGGATATCTACGTGACTATAGGTTTTCTTTCGAATGAAACTCATAGCCATAGCTACATTTATCCCTGATTGGCAGTATCTGTGAGAGGGATTCACCACGCTACTCAAGGGTTTCAGAGTTCTAAATTATATTTTGGATTTCGATACATGTACCTCTGTATATTTCTCTTTTTATAAACTCCCAGTTCTGAAGCCATGAACATAACATTGTATGAATTGCCATTGTTATGAAAACGAAAAAAAACAGGACCATTCTAGACTTTGACTTGTTTACAATTTTGTATCCTTCTATTTTGCCCAAACAACAGTTGTGTATATGTACCTATCCCATACAGTTCTTTATATAGAAGCTTGAGTCACCTACTATAGAAAAATAAATTGAATATAACCACTGTGGAACTCCATCCATGCGGATAGCGGATTCACGTACACATCCTTTTTGATCTGGTGTCTGATGGTTCATTATTATCCTCCCAGGAATACCATTCCAAGTCGATTCTGCTGACAAGTCATCAAACGCTTGTGTTGCAATAAGGATAACAAAAATTGGAATAAGGGATACTCATATGGTCGGATCGGTGGATGGTGCGAAGGTTTGACGTTTTGTTAATCAGCCTCCATATAATTGAGGATATAACCGTGCTTATTTGTAGATTCTATAGAGGAGCATGTAGCAAGCCAGAGCAACAACATAAAGATAAAAGTATATTGATTCCGTTCGTGAAATTCATTGGTGAGGTGATGAGTTAGGGTATAGTTCATTGTTGTAGGAATTTTTCCTGACTTCTGCTGATGCATGAATTTTTTCTGCTTTATCTGAAAATAAAAACAAAATAGTAAAATAATTAAAAAAAATTCTATATGTTATTTAAATCATTGAACTGTTTTCAAAATGAAAGAATAATTAAAACAAGAACATTTTTCGCAAAATGAAATATTTGTTAAAACAGAAGTTTTCAAATATTTTGATATTTATTTGGTATGAGTTGAAAGCAAAAAATGTGTTAATACATTTTTTTAAATCATAAATATGGTTTTTAGATAAAGGTGAACAACTTTATTACTTTAATTGGTGAATAAATACAAAGACTACCCATTGATTATTTTCAATTAAATATGCAAAATATTTTAAAGATTTTTTCATTTGTGTTTTAATTAAACTGGTAAACAAGTTTTGGTATCTGGAAATCAAATTTAACTTTTCCGAAATGTTTCATGATTCATGACCTTAGTTTGATGTTGACTTAAAAATTAATTTTTGTACGTACAATACTTTTTAGATATTATTTTTATAAATTCATATGAATAAGTAATTTCTTTTTATTGTTTTATGATTGTAAGTAAATTTGCGAATTAAAAAAACAATTCATTTTTTTTGTATGATTATTTCAAACCTTAATTCGCATCTTTAATTTTTAGTAAAAGTAATTTCATTCTTTGATTTTCTTTTGGAAAAATTCTCATAAGAACACAGAATCATAATTTTAAAACGGTCTTGAACAGAAAAAAGTGAACAATTTTGATAACGAGTTTGTCGTGACAAAAGGCCATCAAGTTTTCAAAATATTTTACAATAAAAAACCGGTGTAATATAATTGAATAAGTAAAAACGGAATTCAGATTCAACATTAAAATAACATATAACTTTAAAACGTACATACAGTTACGAGAAAAAAGGTGTAAGATGTTAAAACTTATTTCGTAGCCTTGGACAATCTCAAGTTATCTAAAAACAAAAACTTATTTCACGTTATAACTCATTTCAATTGTTCTGTTTATTTCCCAGTTTCGAATATGATACAGTTTCCCAAAGAAGAATGTCTGTTCTCTTATAGCAAATATTACATTTAATAGTTAACAAGAATATTAGTGTTCTTTTTATGTTGAATGAATTGAATTTGACAGACAATTCGGAAGTTGTGAATATTTGAGAGATCTTCTCGAGACTGATATTTTATACACATTATTTACTTTACAGTATACCTAAAGCATAATGTTATACAACATTAGGTGCATACAAAATATTATAATAAGCAGGGCCCGTTTTTCGATGCAAATGCATATTTTTTTTGGGCAGCCTTAGAAGCAAAAGAATCAGTGAGTTTTTCATATTAAACAATTTGCTTTGAAATGGCATTTAATCGTTGGTGCATATTTTTGCATATTTTAATATGCCTTATTAAGTAGGTACATTTAAACAGTAAAAGCATATTTTGCCTGCATATTTTTTGGGTTTTCGATGAGATTTAAATAAATCAAATAAATTATTTGTTGTGGGTTTCAATTGATGAAACCATTGATATACAGGGTCGATTTGTTGCACATGTAGTTGTAGGTATCCAGGGCCGTCGAGAGGAATTCCGGTACTGGCCTACTGATATGGTACGTTCTAATTTCATTCAAATAGCATTAAATCGATTGGAATTAACGGAAATAATAATTTTTGGTTGCAAAGTGAACCGTAAAAAAAGTGTTAATCATCAAATCAATCTCACGGGTACCTTTCAGTTAATTTGAAATGGAGGAATGATAGAAAATAAGTCTATACATGCGAGAAGATCAGATTCTGAACAGAATCATACATTCAATTCAATATTGCCAACGGCATGTTAGTAACTCATAATACGGTCGATTGTAGCGGAATTTTTGTCCATTCTTGAAAACTGCCATAAAAATGAAAATGTAGCATTAAATCGTTCATCGTATCGATTTGACGAGAAATTCCAGATATAATTGACTCAACTATGACGTAAAAGGTGTTTCTCCTAAAGTTTATTCTTTCGTCTGTTTCAATTTGCTTCCCGGCTCCTCGATTTTCATCATCCCCTAATCCAGTAGCTAATGCTTTTCATTCAAATAAAATTGTATCCAATCAGTTCTGAATAATGTTAAAATCGGAGATCAAGTTGTCGAGATTTTGAATTTCACCGTCAATACGAGTAGTCATGTTTTTGCTCGAAGAAAGATACTTCTTTTATTTATAGCGCTAAAAACCTTGCACCAAATCGAAGACATCAGGACGCATTCAAATTTGTGTATATATTTTAAAACCGCCATTTACATCTCTTCGAGCTTCAGCAGTTAAATTAATACTACTTAAGGCTTCTAATGATGTTCTAAGGTTTTTGCAGATGATTTGCAAATCATGTGCCTCAATTCTAGCTGCCCATGTTGTATCGGAAAGATTATGAAGGAATCCGCGTGGGATTTTCCGGTCCCCCAAAACCGAATCAAAAATTTCGTTTCCGCAAAAATAAAAATAGAGGAAAAGAAACTTTATAAAAACAGAAACCGAAATAAATATTTGTGTTTTGTTTTAAGTTTCCTTATTTTGACATTACAAATTTTCGAAATAAAATAAATTTGAAATTAACTTTAAACTAAATAAATTCTTCAAATAATAATATTACAACTTTCTTTCAATAGTCCAATTTTTCATTGAATATTACCAAAAATGTAAGCCAATAATAATCAGAGGCCCAGATCGGCAAGCTTGTGACTGATGTATTGGTAGATAACAAGCAAACAGGGGCCCGATTGCAAAGCATGAATGATCTTAAATGTTTGGGCCCCTAAAACTAAATGGGAATAGGTATGTATGTTGATGATGAATATAGAATATATTGAAAAAAGGAACAATCTCCTCATTGCTTTCAATTTTACGAGCCTCTAGAAAATCGTTGGACCGGGAGTTTTATGTATGTATATTTTTTTATTATTTCAAGGTACGTATTTTCATTTTCTTTTTGAAAAGTTCAGCAGAATATTTTGGATTTGTTTGATATATTTTTATTTTTAATGGCATATTTAGTAATGTTAAGGACAATTTTTAGCGGCTTATTATTTGTTTTTTAGAGCATGAGAATCCGGGTCCTAATAATAAGTAATATTGCTTTCGAGAAGATCCTTAAAATGTTCATGTCTTTCCAAATATCTGTCATGTGTTGATAATTAAAAAATGTATTTGTAAATAAATAGAACATAAAGTTGCGATGTTTTAATTAAAAAAATAAGATTTAAAACTCCCTAAAAAAATTTGTATGCAGTACAAAAGATCTACCCTAAATTTTAATTAAGCATTAAAATTAAAAGTTTGTATTTTTTTAAACAGTATCGTGTTCCAAAAGTCAGAAATAATTACACAATTTAAAAGTATTTATGGAACAGAAACACATTTTTTTCTTTTAAATAACTTATAGTTTTGTAAATATTGGTTTATTCGCTTTAAATTGTTAATTTATTCATTAATAGGGTTTCGTTAGCTTGAAGGGTTTATTTTTCTCTCATTCTTCAGTTAATAATGAATAAGATGACGAAAACAAATTAATTACTTTCAAAGCATTTAGGATACATTTGCTTATGAGTGCAAACATTTGACAATTTTTCTAGTCACAATACATCTCAAAGTCATGAAGTTTTTTTTTCAATTTTACAAAGGGTTTAAAAAAGACACATTATTCACTGAGGAGTATTTCCCAAAAATAAGTGAGAAATACTTAAACGATAAAGAACTGATGATATTTATACTTTTCAGAATCTTTAACAATTGAATTTAGAAAAAACATTGGCGCAAAATTTTAAAAGCTTTACAAATTGTTAGGAGGATTACAAATTTACTTGATAGCAATTTGCTAAATTTTAGCAATTTACTAAATTTTAGTAATTTTTCACGGGAGTGGATAAATTTAAACTTGGCTAACTAGTAAATTGCTATTTGGCTTTTATTAAAAACGAGTAGCCGAACATGTTTACAAAGTGACAGTTCCAACCAAGCTTAAACGGACTTCCTAATTGAAATTCTCAACTGTTGACTGGACCTATTCAACCACTGCTCTTATAAGAATAATTGTAGAGATGTCATATGGATTCAGCAAATTACTAAAAGATAAAGTGGCGATTCCGTGATTTTAACTTTAACAAATTGTTAAGAGATAGTAAGATGCTAAAATCGTTTAAAATTAGCTTAACGTCCCATTAAGTCTAGTAAATTGTTAAAAATGAATTTAATAATTTACTAAATCACTACAAATTTTGCGACATTGTTTTATTTATTTTGAACATTTTTTAAAAGTATATTGTTGGCTTCACAAATCAGCTAAATTAAGTCTTGGTAGTCGACGAGAGTGAATGAGTGAACATGATGATAAGAACCACTTTATGTTATTATTATCTATATTTAAATTATATTTATATATATTTATAAATTTTGTTTTGAATATCAAAACAAATTTGCAAATAAAATTTTGTGGCACTTCAGCTCTACAGAAGCAGGGCCTGGTGACTTAGAACTCATATGTATTCTTGATTCCGTTTAGGGATAGTTTCAATACCGAATCTGATAAAAAGATTTACTTTGCTGAATCTATTTTCGTGAAAGAAAAACTTTAATGTGGTACAAGCTTTAAGATCCATCGCTTTTATTATAAAACGGTGACGTATTTATAAAGTGCCAACGAACAACCGAAAAATTTAAGTTAATATGTTGAATTTATGCACCCCTTTCTTTAAACGGACAATTTTCTACATAAATTGAATTTCAAGTCTCATCTCCTTCTCAGACAGATTTCTAAATTGATTTTATTTAAATAAAAGAAGGATACCATCTTACATTGTTGACAAATACAAATGTGGCGAAGATTTTTATTAAAAAAAAGGATGCTTCAAAAAATTTAATTTATTCCCTTATTATGGGACGTCGGCAATCAAACACCTCAGAATCCCGCTAGAAAAATAATTTCTATTCAGAAAAGCCAAAATAAAAAATTTACTCGAAACCCAATTACTAAAAATCAAATCCGAAACGTTCCTTCTTTTATTTTTTTATCGTTCTCGCTGAGAACATCATACATCCTTGAAGATAATAGCGAAACCCTTTTAGTGCGTGAAAGAAAATTGATTTATGTACGTGGCATGTTGACAAGTTTTCTTTCTCCACCATTCGAATAACAATAATAAATCAAGATAGCATGTCAAGGAGTGTAGATAATGTGACATTCCTCTGGGAGTATCGCAAATACACGCTGACGCTGCGTTCGCTATTTTTCGAAAAAAAAAGTCTAAAATGTCAAATTTAAACCAAACTAAATTTTGCATATTTCTCAAGAAAAAGAATTGCTTGAATCTAGAGTTTCTGTTTTAGGGTTTTTAAATTCCAGCGCCGCCGGCGGAAAGACGGAGTGTCATTGTAATTTCTTGTATTTTTATGTTTATTGCTTTTCTGTCAAAGGATGAAATATTTTTATATTTTTTTTCTGAATTCCAAGCGATTAGATGTTCAAATGTCAACAAAGATACGCGCATCCTTCATCTTCTGAGCCACTGACTTTCTTTAAATCGCGTTGTTATCAAGATAAATGTCACGATGTCAGAAAAATCAACAATAACCCTCAAATTTGAATTAACACGTTCTTTTTTCGGGGACATTTTGTTCATCCTTATCCAGGCTAAGTATTGGTATCGTGTTGAAAAAATAAAACAAATTTTGATGTTTTAATCGAATCAAATCCCTACGGCTAACAATTATTATGATATTATAATACTTTCCATCGTGTATGCTGACGGAAAAAAACAGGAGCAAGTTCGTGAGATTCCGCCGTGAATTTAACTTAAAGTAAAAAATGCTTTGTGTTTATTCATCAGATTCGAAATAATATGATGGAAGTCCCATAATTATATTTTCTTTTTTCCAATACAGGTGGATGAAGGAATATAACGTCGTTTCGTTGGTTATTTGACATTCAGGACAGATTTGATTTTAAAGTAATTGAAGTTTGATTTATTTGGGCTCGAGGGATCTTTGCCATAACAAAACAAATATATTATAAAGTAGGGCGTGAGTTTGCCTTTTGGATAAATCTTTTATATTCTTTTATTATCTGTCGCTTTCTCTTTTTCTTTAAACTTGTCAGGAATACTAATTAAAATCCTCCCCATTCAGAACACACAAATTTAATAATATTGTAAATTTTGCTAGGTATTGAAAAGGGGAATCGGAATTGAGTAATTTGCTGTATTTGTGAAATAAATTGATTTGTTTTCTTCTTTTTCTTTGAATGGGAGTTTCTATATCACGCCCTTGTTATGTGGAATTTTTGCATTTAAAATATATCTTAAATTCTTTTGACACTTTAAATATACATTATTAGGTAAAAGTCGTATATTTATTTGGCCAAAATAATAGCAATTTTTTGAGTTGTACTGTTTTTTCACTTAAGTAAGCTTAAAACTTGTTCAAAGAAGTCGCAACTTGTCAACAAAATCTCATAGTCTTGTTTAGTTGAAAAAGTAAAATTTTTGGTCCAGGATTTATTTCGGAATTCAGTCTAAGTTTTCTTCTAATAAATCAAATAGGAAAACGCAGTTAATAATATACACCAATTAGAAAAATTCGAAGAAACTTTAATAAGAAAAGTTTAACTTTTATTGCCGTCCACAGATCAGCAAATAGATTTCTTTACGAAAATCAGTACTTCAACAGTTGTGAAAGACACGAAACCTGACGTACAATGCCAATCTTCAAAGTAGCGTATTCATTTTGAAACTAACTTATTACAAAAACTATGATCTCAAAGAGGAGCGGAACGCAATTTAAGGAGATGAAGCATTAATGAGTTTATTTGAATATCGATTAAAAATGTTATGTTGTGAAAAAATTCAACCTCAGTTCAAACCAATATTTAAAGGTGGAAATGACGGCATAGTGCATAACCGTGGATGGCCACACGAAAAATTCGTATGTACTATGTAGACATACTTTGAAAAATATGTTCCATATAGAGCGTTTAAAGCAGGAGGACAAATGTACCTAATTATACAGAAAAATGTTTGCTGGTGTTTAGGAGCGGTGTTCTCAAAAACTGGAACAGATTGAGAACTTTTTCATTGATGACAAAATTAAGATGAATAGATTTACCTTCCGAATAACAAAACTTTTAAAAAATTTTACTGAAATCACTGAAAATTCATAAAGGTTTCAAATATAACGAAATCTTGACAGCTAATAACACTTTCTTAAAAAGCATACAACATGCTTATAAATAAAATTGTACTGTCATATTTTAGATTTTTTTGTTCGTTTTTAGCTCTGATGTTAGCTAAAGACAATACCCGTGTGTTTTTGGACAAGTCCTACGTAGAATCATTTCCGATAAAAATTAAAGTGCGATGTAAAGTGGAATCAAAAGAAATTTTCGCAGTTTTCATTATGAAAATGTTTTGAGTGGATATTTTACTATGTTTCTTTTTGATTAGCAATACAGACTATTTTTTGAATGGACATTTATTTTCCAGGACATGTGAATCTATTTTGTCAAAAAATGAAACGATAGATTTTGCTGTTTTTATGCAATTCCATGGATAGATTTCAGAAAAAATGTTCAATGACAGAAATGTTTAATGACAGCTATAAACGAACTACCAAAATCTTAAAATAATTCGTTTAAATGGTGAGTGATGATTGTGCCATCTGTTGTACGTAAAGAACTATTTATATTAGACCATACAATTTACGAACGAACCCTTTTCTTTCAGTTCTTTCAGATTGAATTTGCAAAATTGAAAACATGGAAACAAATTGTTCCTGATGTTTTTTTACCATATCCT
This sequence comes from Eupeodes corollae, assembly GCF_945859685.1. Taxonomy (NCBI): domain Eukaryota; kingdom Metazoa; phylum Arthropoda; class Insecta; order Diptera; family Syrphidae; genus Eupeodes; species Eupeodes corollae. Next base: position 309,694,355 of record NC_079147.1, on the reverse strand, counting down.
CACTCAAACTTTTAAATCATTCTGTTCAGAATTCCGCAAACATTTTTGAACAATTTTGTACTCAAATATACAAATCCGACAACTGGAGATGTTTTTTTGGTGATTACTCACTGGACTATATATTGAATTCAAAAAACACAGGAAGCATTCCCGTTAATTGAGTTATGATCCTATTTTTTTTAACGTTTTGAGAGGATGGTCATATTCTTAGATACATTGCATGGCAAAATTTGATTACTTTAAACTAGTGATAGGTTTAAAATAACCATATTCAAACTAACTAAAATTGCATTTCTTGATTGCTGTGATTCATGTCCTCATACAATTTTCCCAGCTATAAAAATACCACTTAGTTCACACATGCTTACCTACTACCAAGTGCTTTGCAATAATGCTCATATTTTAAAATGTTAGACAAACCTAAATTATACAAAAAATAACAAACTCAAAAACATTAATATAATATTAATATTTCATATGGAAAAGTAATTTGAATCTTATTTGTTTTAATCCTTTTTTCTCGTTTGGTTATGAATTAAATATGATATAATTAGAGTGCGGGGAAAGCGAACAAATGCCATGAATATTAAAAAAGCAAAGCTTCATAAAAAGAGAGAAAATAATAATGAAACCTCAGAAGCAAACAAAGTACTGAGCAAGTTTTTTTTAATTGTAAAATTACAAAACAAAACGCCTCGCTTTTTGTCTAAATATAACACCTTTTGTTTTGGGTATAATTAATATTTTCTGTTTTTGTTAGGTTATTCATTAATAAATTTCGTACAGATAATTCATATCCGTAAAAAAAAAAAATAATTACGAAATATTTTGTTTCTAAGCAAACAAATCAATTTGAACTTTCTGAATGCCTTTTAAACAAAATGAAATGAGGTCCGGAAAATCAAATATTTGTTCATTCCATCAACATTTAGCCTTTTATATTCCAAAAAAATACAAACAAAAATTGACAACCAAAAAACGACTAATGGAATTTTAATGGCCTTTGTGGTCTTTAAATTTTATCACAAATGTCACGACTTCCACTCGAGATTTCAAACACAAAAAAAAAGAAATGAACCAGCTCGGTTGCTATGTATAAAATATGGAAAGCACTTAAGTGTAAATTGAACTGACCACCTTTTGTTGTATTTTGCGAGGGTATATTTGCATAATGTAAAAGTATATTTTTACAAAATATAAATACTTGATAAAAAAAATAACTTCTTTGCAGTACTGATGTTGGAATGTCCTTTTAGCTGCAGGTTGATTTTTTTCAAGAGTCAAATAAGAGGTCCAATGGATGACTTTTCCAATGACATTACTGAGTGAATTTCAAAAGCTTTATTTAAAAAACTAATATAACTGAAATTTTGCAGGTAGTTTTTGCAAAAAAGTTTTGATTTTGAACTCGCTTAACGTTCTGATTTTTTGTTGACACCATCTATGAATACAGAACGTTTTGTTCCTGGCAGTCAAATTTTTTATTCCCAATGGATTTTTATGACCATAATTCAAATTCAATTCTCAACTTACTTTTTATAATTCGAAAAAAACATTCATAATATTAGTTTTTTCAAGGCTATGTAAATTCATGAAGTAGTTGTTTTTTTTTTTTAATTAAATTAGTGATGGTTTAAAACTATTGAAAATTACTATCTTCAACATTCAGTACAAATAATTATAGTATTTTACTTATCTTACGTAATTCTGCGTGAAACTCTGAGGCATTCTTGGATACGGAACTCTTCGATTCGAATTATCAAGTGCACAAACGTGATAGCGAAACTTAAATGACATCAGCACTGTAGCACTTAAAACTGAGACAGGACTGCTATACATTATCGCCACATACATATATACCTCTAAGCTCTCCTAACAACGTTTATGGAAACTTAATTAATTGCATAGACAAAATAAACGAACAAATTGAGCCACAAAACGAGCTACTAGTCTTAGGCGATTTCAATCTTTCAAACTTGATCTAGACTAAACAGACGCATGAGAACTATCTACGAATTCTTGATAATTGACGGTCTTTCCTCATGTGGACTAAGCCAATTTAATTTGATTGCCAACATCTTCAACAAAATATTGGACCTTATTTTCTTCTTGGGCACACTCAATGCTGATATTGTTGTAAATTCAGCCAATAGCCTACTTGCCGAAGGAGGCCTACATCACTCAGCTTTAGACCTATTAATTAAAATATTTGTAATGTTCCTAATTGCTCCAAAGAAAATCTTGAATTTAACTTTAAAAAATGCAGACTTAATGAACGTTTCAACCTGTTATGTTATGTTAACTGGAATCATTTGTTTGAGAACTGTGACATTAATGCTATGTGCTCTAAATTCTACTGTGTTCTCTTTAACTATTTTTTAAGAGACCACACCATTGCGAAAACCGCGCAATGTTTCTAGATCTCCTCCATGGTTTGACTCTTGCTTAAAAAACTTAAAAAATAAAAGAAATGAGGCCTGGATTAAATATAATTAAACAAAAGCTAATAATGACTTGGAAATATGTTTATTGACTATCCAGATATTCTTTATAATGACTTTATTTTAAATACTGAAATTGACATAAAAAACAACCCACAAAACTTTTGGAGCTATGTTAATTGTAAGAGAAATACAGACGCGTATCCAAACTGCATATCTTTCAACAACGAACTTAGCCAAGACTCTGAAATAATTTCAAATATGATTGCAAATTTTTTAAAAGATGCTTTCGAAGCAGCGAACTCCTGTCAAACGCCTGAGTCATTGGCTCTCTCACAAAATTTCCCTCATTTGAATTCAATTAGTCTTTGGATCTTTGAAGATGAAATCGTTCGCAAATCTTCAGAACTTGACGTTTGTTACAGCCCTGGTCCAGATGGTATACCTTCTTATGTTTTGAAAAAATGCTCATCCTATTTATCCTATCCTCCTCATATTCTTTTTAATGAATCGCTCAAATTTTTCCTGGAATTTGGTAGAGTTCGTACACAACACCGATACATAAAAAGGGTAGTAAAAATGAAATACAAAATGATCGTCTCATTGCAAAACTGTGCGTCATCCCTAAGTTGTTTGAGTGCATTATTTGTAAAGTCATATCGTTTAATAGTAAGTCTATAATTTGTGACAGTCAACATGGTTTGTTTCAAAATAAGTCAACACTTACTAACCTCTTTCATTTCAGTTCTTTTTGTTTAGGTTCGTTTGAAAACCGGAAACAAGTTGATTGTCTCTTCACAGACTTCATTAAGGCCTTTGATAAATTGTGATATAAGACATTTACTTCCAAACTTAAATCCCAAGGCTTTAATGATAAATTTGTTAGTTGGGTTTCGTCGTACTTAGATAATAGATCATACAGCGTAGTTTTTAGGAATGAGCAGCGGTCATCATATTTATATACCAACTCTGGCGTGCCACAAGGTAGCCACTTAGGAACTTTACTGTTTATTTTGTACGTAAACGACTTACCTTCTATTAAAAAACACTCATCTGTTTTAATGTACGCTGATGACATTTAAATTTTCAAACGTATTGACTCACTTGACGAAGGAGTAAACCTTCAAGATGATCTAAATAGTTTTCGTGAAAGGTGTTTTATAAATAAGCTTTTACTAAACATAGACAAATGTAAATCAACGTGTTTTACACGCAAACAAAATGTTTGACTTTCAATTATCAATTAGACTCTTCTTATTTGACTAAACTCTCTACATTATCTGACGTAAGTATTATTTTTAGCTCAAAATTAACTTTTACAAGTCATTATGACTATATTATTAAAAAGGCAAATAAGACACTCGGATTTGTATAACGTTTTTCATATGATTTTCGCGACCCTTATATTCCTTAACTTCTTTATATATCATTTGTAAGACCAATATTGGAATATGGCTGCATAATATGAGCTCCCTTTTAATCAGTCCATATAAACAGAATAGAAGGAGTAAAAGAAGATTCATGCGCTTCTGCCTCCGTTTGTTCCCATGGTCCAATAGGCTCGAACTTCCAACGTATAATCATAGGCTCACGCTCATAAATCTTCCATCGCTTTCTAAACACAGAGAGTACATTCAGCTGTGCTTTATTATAAAATTAATCAATGGGTCAGTCACATCACCATCAATTTTGGAACAATTAAACTTTATTTTTAGCCGTTCAAGTATTAGAAGACAAGTTCCTTAACGCCCTATATCAAGCAGATCGAACTATGGTAAAAAGAGTCCCCTCAACCACTTGATTTTAGTTTACAACAAGTATTACAAATTGATTAAAGCATTGTAGATCTATAAATCAAAGAATAAATGTAATATTAGTCTTAAGTTCTAACGTTAGTTTGTTTAACGAATTTAATAAATAAATAAATAAATAAAAACATTCATTCTTAAACAGTTATTAAGAGAAACAGGCACTTTTCATAACAAGAACTATTCTTGGAGGATTTCTCAATTCAACGCAAGAGGCAGTACCCGTGAAATAAACTTAAGATGACACAGGCGGAGATTGAACTTAAGACCTCTGACATGACAGTCCAACGTACTAACCATCAGGCCACGGGTTCTACTAAATTAACCTTTACAAACGTATTTTTTTCATCTGGAAAGTACATAATGCTATTAATTTGTCTGCATTTAAACGTTTTTCACTTACTTCTACAGATTTGTTTCGATTTCTATGGTCTATTTTGTATTGTTTACAATGTATTTTTCATCCATACAATTTTGGAATTAAAAGTTTTCGTAGGATTAATGACAAAACTTATATTTAACTTCTGAAAATTCCCTGACAAAAAGTGCAAAGCGGAAGACTAAACATTCGTCGATTCGGTGCCATCAATAACTTCTAATGCGATTGTGAACTATTAATTATTGATAGTTGATAAATATCATAGTTAAGCGATTCATGTTTCGAACCATTTTTTTTATCAATATAAATATTATCAATTTCATAATAAATGAGGTTTATACATAAAAGCTGAACTTGAACATTTCTAAACTGTCAATTAAAAGTTGGCACTTGAAGTTGGTAGATATAAGTGATGTCATTGTCAATATTAAACCAGAAAGACATTTTACAAGAAATCTATTTTCAAATCCTGTAACAGTTTTTCAATCGATAGCATTGTGTTCAACATTCAAAGGATAATCAAAGCCTCTTTACTCCTCACATGTTTGTTATAAAGAAGAAGGCAGTTAAACGTATCCCTAAGTATAGAACGTTTCATCAATATTGTAGGCAGCAGGTACGAATGTTTCATATATCTATTCTTCTTCTTTCCTCTGTTAGGAATTTTATTGAAAACCGCGAAAAGCCAGAAGGCACAAAACATCTGTGTCTCTTTTTATCTTGGAAGGAAATTCATTAATTTTCAATAAACTCGTACAATTTCAATTTAATTTTCGTTCCTCTTCTTCCATTTTATTCCATTGCTTAGGGTAAACTTGGGTAAACAAAGACGGCAGCAATATTCAAAGGTACATCAAATTCATGGTTCATGGAGCCTAAAAAATCATTTCAAAAAGTCATCATTGAAGAAGGCATGAAACAATCCCGTTTTTCGTTCCTTTCCAAAATCTATATCTATCCTGTAAGATTCAAAATCACTCCTAACATCTTCTTTGACCTTACGCAATGTTTTTTGTTTCGCTTAAATGAATTTCAGACTTGAATTCCAGACTAAAAATGTAGTTAATTTTAAGCTTTAAGGCTTGATGGCAGCAAGAACCAGTTAATGTGCACCATTTGAACACTTTATTATTTTTCTTATTTAATAAAAAATATTTTATTTTTATTTGGAATCTCCTGCCAGAGAGGCATTTATTTTTTAATACAACTAACGACAGCCATTTGTCAAAAAAATCCTCGTAATGTTGTAGTCGTCCTCGTCCTTGTTGACTGGTAAACTTATTTCTGGAATAAATGAACGTTAGCAGAACACAAGAAGACACAAGACTCAAAAGCAATGAATCATCAAAAATAAACTCCCATCATGGAGGAAGGTAGACTTGCGGCCCTTTGTTAGGTATTTGTCGTTTTGTAGAGCTGGGGATTTATATTGCTGATTCGTCCTTTTACTCCCTTGTTTTCTCTCTATATGTATAGTTCCTTGCATTGAAAATGCGGATTAGGTTCTTAGAGTTTTTTTTCCGAAATGCAACAACATTCATTCGACGAACACCACCAAACTACGAAAATTCTGGAAGCTCTTTTTAACCTCAAATCTGTACGGAAAAACAGCTCTTTCAGTCATTCCGTCCTTTTTAGCTTAAAAACGTTTCCATGGCAGAATGTTGGGCCTTGCAAGAAAATGTAAGGACGAAAAAGCTTCATATCTTTGCGTGCCATTATTAAATGCATAAACTACACTGCAACATGGAAGCTGCTGCAAACATCTTAAAAGACGCAGCAGACTCGACTCATTTAAGCTCGACAGAGGAGGTGGAGGATGTTCATGTTCACTTACAAAACATGATGGGCATTGTATTTCAAAACACATTTCGAAAAACCCTTACCACCAAGACACAGTGTTTGCGTTTTGTGGGGTAGCCATAACTCCCTTACCAAACTTCAAGCACATTACACTGCAAAGCAATGACATTGAAAGTTTGTCGTTTTTTTTTGTTTTTTGATGGCGCTGGCGATGGTAGAAAGAAAACGAAAAGATTTCCCGCCGCGGCATAATGTATACGAATTGTTGTTTAAGACACTTAAATTTATTTCTCAAAAACACAATAACTGGGAGGAATGCAGTGAAAATGTAATTTCAGTAATGGGTTTTACATTTTGTTTTTGTTATTTATATGAAGACAAATGAATATCATTCGAGCGTTAAATTGTAATATTTCCTAAACGCTAACGAGGCGGTGATGTGTCGTAAATGAAAAGCTAGCAAAACTTGCTTTGTGAAAAAGGAAAACGTGCGGCGAAGACGAAGACGAAGACGATGATGATGACGACGCGCGGATTGCGCTTACATAATATCCTTCAGTGGGCGTGATACACATTCATAACTTATGATGTCCGTGAAGCTGACGAAGGATGGGCTGGTGGGTGGATTGGGGTTGGTTCTCGGTTATAGGTTTGGGGTTGGTAGGGCCCGATATGTGTGAATGTAAAACGTGAGTCAAGACATGTGCTTTCATCGTTTCTGTAGGTATGTAGCTTAAATTGAAAGGATATATTCTTTTCATGTGAGTTATAGGTACACTTTACACACACCCCACTTGACCTGAAGTAAATTTAATATTTTAACGAATATCCTTTTGTTCATCTGATGGTTTGTGTTCTGAATAAAGCAAGTATAAGAAAAGGGGTAGATGTGCTTCGAGATTTTGCAAATGCATACAATATACCTGCCATAGACCTTTAAAGTCTTTCCTTAAATTTAATTGCTTAAAATTTCAAATTTGCACGAATACGTTTCAATGGATTATTTTTTTTTGAATTTCGATCAAGGCTACAATACTTCAAGTAGGTAGCGGGGAGGGGGGTTGTTGTAATGTAAGAATTATTTAAAAAGTTTCAAATTGAATGAAAGGCTATAAACTGTATCGGATGATGAAAATATTTCAAGGAAACAAAAAAGAACATCGAAGAAAATTAATCTGAAGCGATCTGAAAAAGGATATAACTTTTACGTGGATTGACTACCAGATACCTTTCTCTTTATTGTTATCTGACTTTTGATTATAATTGGAAAATTGTCTGAAACTGGTGTTCGATATTCCAGTGAATTTTCAAACAACAAAAATTCTTCTTCTTAAAATTAATTTATTACAGAAAAGGAAAAACAAAAGAAATTGAAACATCAAAACAACACTCAAAAGTCTTTAACTCAACCTAAGTATTTGTATAGAACTATATATACGTTTTGATAATTCTATATTGTAATTCAGTATAAATTTTGAAGCATTACCCAAAACCTATTGTTTTTGAGAAGTTTCATAACTGATTTTGATGCTAATCGACGTAACAGTTTATGGACACGAGTTTTGTGAATGTAACTTTTATATTTCTTAAAAAATTAAAACAGAAAACATCAAAACTTTTCCGGGGATGTAAAGATTCGTCTTTTTCTCAGTTCTCAAAAATACTAACTAAATTCGAGGAAACACAGGTATCGAAAACCTGGTGAGCTATTTTCTTTCATGTTTTCAAAAGAACTTAATAAAGTGAAACTATGAACTAAGTTCCCTTAAATTGCATCTTACTTTCAGTCTTTTGTTTGAAACTTCAAGAATATTTCTTAATTCTTACTGCAATATAGAAATAAAGAAATGTAGAGGAAGGAATTTACCTTGTGATTTGCTGCAATTATGACCATATGGTATTACCTCCACCTGCATACATATTATTAATGCAGTTGTACATAATTGAAAAATTATCGATTGATAAACTTTCAAAGGAAGTTACCAATATTTATGTTAGAAAATGTATTTTTTGTTACTAGTCATTTTAAACATTTAAATATTCAACTTTCCTAAGTTCGTAATGTTTTTTATAATACTTTTTATATTTCGATGTAACTCTTATGTTCGATTTCTTTCAGCTTGTCGCATTTAATCTTCTTGGAAAGAGAGATCAAGACAAATGCAAATGGCTGGGAAAAGGGATTTATAAAGCTTTTAAGTAAATGAGGCATAACTTAAACAACGAGAAATTTGATTTTGTATGCAAAATAAAGTGCTTTTGTTCTTCTTCTTGCCGAAGCTATTGTCCAATGAATAAACAGTTTTGTCTTTGTTTAAAAGTGATGCACATATTCAAACTTGCAACTTCAAGTGCTTTGCAAATTTAAGATTAAGAATTCAAGGCACTTTAATTCTTTGGAAAAGGCAGTTTGTATTTTATCTATAAACGTCATTCGTATTCAATCTTGTAATACTAAACTACATGATTAATTTTCAAGGTTTTGAATTGCTTGTTCTGATATGCTTGTTAAAATTGTCATTTAATTATGTATCTCTAAGTATTCTACAAATTATTGTTTTCAGGTACCAATTTGCATTCAAAAATCAACTTATTAAAGCTTCCAATTAATATATAATTTTGTTTGTCTTCAACGAACTAAATCAACAAATCTTTTCGAAATGTTTGGATTTATTTTCTGTCGAAAGTTATTGCAACCTATGCGATTTGTTGAATTAAAAATTTTACAATTTTTCGACGTTTCGAGGTCCCTAGAATATTACGTCTATTGATTTAGGTGGTATCTGGGTATAAGTGTATGTATATCTTTTTTTGTATATCCAAAAATGTTCCCAAATATGGACTTTAAGGCGAGGAAAAAATGCGAATGCGTTAAAATACATATGTAATTGTAAATAACGGATATGCTCAGATTTGTAACCAATGTTTGTTCCTTAATTTGTTATACTTTGTTATGAACACAATAATATTATACTTGTAACAGCTTGCAAAAATCCTGGCATTTAAAAGTCCAAAGACAACAACAAGTTTAAACGTATTTTTCCCATTAAATCCTACTTTTCTTCTTAATGACAGGGCAATCTTTCTAATTTTAGAGTCGTTAAGTTTTCATAAATAAAGGGCGATTATTTAGCTATTACCTTTTTGACAACATTGGTTTTAACAGTTGACGCACGATTCGTGATTTGTTTTATTGTCAAACATCTTCAGACTGGTCTATAATTTAACCATGAATCGTCTTACATTATTGAATTTTATTATCAAAATACGTGCTCTGTTAAGAAAGTTCATCAAGCGCTTCTTTTTGGAAAAATTGTGTTCAGCGACGAAGCTCATTTTTGGTTCAATGGGTACGTAAATAAGTAGAATTGTCGAGTTTGGAGTGAATATCAGCCAAAAGCATTGCAAGAGCTCCAGAAAATGGAAGAGTTTTGTGCGGTTTATGGCCTGGTTGCATCTTACATGCAAGAGCTTGACTTTCATGACATGTGGTTTCAACAAGACATTGCCACATGCCACCCAGCAACAATGGATTTATTGAAAGGCGAGTTCGGTGAACATTTTATTTCCAGTTTGGGAACGGTCAATTGGCCGACTAGATCGTGTGATTTAACGCCTTTAGGCTATTTTATGTAGGATTATGTTTAATTTAATTTAATAAAATTTAATTTATTTAATTCGTTAAAATCTAACGTTAACAATATTTAAAAAAATTCTTATAATCTAATAATATCTAATATCATAATTTATATTTATTATACAATATTGTTGAAAAACATAAGTTTAAATTGTTTACATTTTATATTATCATTTACAGATTCTAAACAAAAATGAAATTCGTTATAAATTGTTATTAACTGATTGAGAGGGCTACATACACCATAGTTTGATCTGCTAAATATTTGAATAATAGGTTGCTGTCGCCTTAAACTTGCACGACTGAAACTGAAATTTAATTTACTTAGAACTGATGGCAATGATATCGAACCATTAATAATCCCAACAATAAAACAAAATTGTAAATACTTTCTGTGGTTAGTCAAAGAAGGGAGGCTGATCAAAGCTAGTCTTTGAGAATAAGGAGGAAATAGATTTTCCCTTGCCCATGGAAGAGACCGAAGACAGAAACGCAGAAACCTTTTTTGGATCGCTTCAATTCTTGAAACATGTATTGAGTAATAAGGTGACCATACCACACAGCCGTATTCTAAAATTGGTCTAACAAACGAAATAAATAGAAGTTTAAGAACATAAGGATCCCGAAAATCACGACCGAATCTTTTAATGAATCCAAGAACCCTATTGGCTTTTTTAATTATATAACTTAAATGATCATTAAATGATAATTTGGGATCTAGAATAATACCTAAGTCAGAAAACATAGAAACTTTACATAACGGACAAGAATCAAACATATAGTCGTACAAAAACGGAATTTTTTTACGTGTAAAACTCATAGTTTTACATTTGTCAACATTTAAAACAAGTCGGTTTTTATTGCACCATTCCCTAAATATTGTTAAGTCTTCTTGTAATAATAAACAGTCAGAGGAGGATTTTATACTTCTGAAAAGCTTAATGTCATCAGCATAAATAAGGACAGACGAGTTTTTTAAGTTTGAAACCAAGTCGTTAATAAATAAAACAAATAAAATAGGACCTAGGTGGCTGCCCTGAGGGACGCCAGAATTGACAACAAATTGAATTGAACTTTCATTACGAAACAAAACAGAATAACGACTACGATCAAATTCAAACAGCTTATTGGAAATGGATGTTTTCTAAACAAGAGTATTTATATTGGTGAACTTGTGCATTTCCTTTCTTAGTTAGATGTATAATATGATTATGATATACTTATGGTATACTTTTGCAAATTTTCCTCTTATCATCGATCTATTGTTTCTCTCATTTTCAAATGTAATCCTAATGAAATACGTGCTCGAGAATATTAATAAAACTAGTCTTTCATATTATGCTTGAGCCAAACTTCTATGTGAAATGATCAGCTTATTTAAATGCAAACAACAGGAAAAACATAAAGGTTTTAATAAAAGAATTAAACAAAAAATGGAAGCATTTTCACTCTATGTTAAAGACATGGTTTAAGTAATCATCTTTCTCATTCTCTAAGAAAGCCACATGTCATAAATCCTGAGTCCTATGTAATACAATATCACATGACAACGATACCGATGAAGTCCATTCATACGTCATGTATAAGGAGGTATATATAATTCTTCAGGATAGGAAATGTTATCCTTTGCTTACGCTCACTCACCTGCTCAATCAAGCTTAGTTTTGTTTACCTTGTTGACTTGACCACAAAATAGCATCATGATGTTTGCCAAAGAAGTGAAAGGACCATCACTAGACTGTCCACTTGACAGAAGGTATGAGCAATCACTGAAGACCCTCACAGTCTCCTCACAATCATCCACCACAAAATACACAAAATATTCCCTTATATCTTCTGGCCAAATACAACACAAAAACTCAAAGTCATCCTAACAAAAGGGATAACAATCTAAACCCGAAAACGTTCTCGTATAGATACCATATAAAGTGAGGACGGACATCAATGCGCTTCCAAACTGGTGCTATAGATATATGTTGGTACCAATGAAGTAGCATTCCGATGAAGCTGCAGGAAATTAAAATGCAGCTTTGTTGGCCTGGCCATATACCCTACGGCAAAGTTCCTCAACAACATCACCATAACATCCACCGTGTGTACCAACATCCTTCCTAGAACCTAGAAGACGAAGAAGTTCAATATATTTGGAGCATTCCAGTATCGCTACCATCAGTGATACGGTTGGCAGGGTCATCCACGTAGATTTTACAAACAATGGGAATTCGATTTTTTCCATGTTTGTAGTGTGGCGTCGTCGTCGTCCTTTGGCCAGTCCTTTTGTGTATGACTTTAATTAAATTTCGACAAAAAAAGAGAGATAAAAACGGCTCCAAGGAACTCAGCTTTAAAATTATTTTTTCACAGTTGTAGTTCCGTGTATTCGATTTTAGTAAATATAAAATATTTTTCAATAATTCAATTTCCGGGAACTCTCGAATGATGAATGGCTACCATGGTTTTAACTATTTTATTTGTGCAAATTAAAAACCTATTTCGTTTTCCCAAGAAATTCTAACAGAATTGAAAATGAAGCACTAATTTTTTCTACGAAATGTCTCTCGATTAAATTAGAGTACATGCCTAGTAATTAGCCTATAGCAAGTTGAAAAGCCTTGTTATTTGCCACACTCAAGCTATTAATCAATGGCGTTTTTTTTTCTAAATTCAACTTGGCCTCAGCTCATAATACTTTAAGGCAGGAAGCCATGTTGGCTGACTAGATGGGTTGGGTGGGTGGTGTGAGTCGTGTTTTATTGATTTTCATCCAATCCTCCAGCTCCGTAACTGTCACTATCACCATTCATATCCTCGGATAGTCCCAGGACTTTGCAATGATGCTTCAAACGGTAATAGTGAAACTAGGAGCATAACAGAGGTATATGGATCGATTCTATCGGTCGTTACACAATCTCGATGGAAATTAAATACTCTGGCATCTCGGTTTTAACGGCCGTTAACTTAGATGAGGAAGAAGATTGATGGTATCCCTAATCGCTTAATCAACATAGCCGTTTCTAGCCGAGCTTGTGGTGTAGGTGTAGGGATTTTAAAGTGAGATACATTAGTTGTACTTTGGTTATATTGCATGCGTGTGAAACAAATAAATGGCTTCGGAAGGACGAAAATGCCCATAAAGAATTATAAAACACCATCCTCAATATGGGTATTTTTATTTGGGAGGGAAAATAAAAGGGAAAACAAATATCCTTAAATCCTCGACAGGTGCGCAAAGAGATATTGCCAATTTATTTAACATATTTAAGCAATTAATTTTAATAATCGCTAGAGGATCTCTCATTTATGTAGCGACTAACAGAGCTCGTTTCTATCTTACATAAATATAATTCGAAATAAAATATGATGTGGATGTCATCAAAATCGTTGCTTAATCCTTGGCCTTTCCTCAACCCAAAAATCCATCAACTATAACAAACAAAAAAGGACCAAACAATAGAACAATATATCAAGTTTTGTATTTTTATACGTTTCCGCCTTACCCACATCATAAATCAAAATTTTTTTCTCCGCCCTACCTACAAATACAAAGCCATACTACTACCTCACCCTCCAACGCCAACCCTCTCTTACCCATATAGTGTTGTCAGCAATCTATCATAACGGTACTTCAAACAAAATACAAAATTTGCGTTTCATTAAACTTGAAGCGTATTATTTGTAGGTACGAGTATTTTATGTTTTGTTTTATTATTTATTTAACGAACCTTGTTGTTGTTCTACATCTACAATATACAGATAAGGACGATAAGGCCAAGAACTCCTGGATGGAGTCCTGTGTAACCCTGCCTGACAGCCGCCTGACGTTAGAATACGAACCTGATGAATAATATGAATTATTAGCTTGGTTATTATAGGGAGTGTGACACATTCGGGTTTATAATATGCCATAGACTCCTTTACGACATCGGTTTCTAATATGTTCTGGTTTCGAATCAATATTTGGGATATTAAAACGGGTTGGCTGAATAAAGACAGAAAAGGTGTGTCCTTTCTCTAAAGAGAATTTAATAAGAACTAATGATTTGTTTCGTTATGTGGAAAATTTTGGATCTAATCAATATATAAACGACAATGGCTTCAAAAATAATGTCTGCAAATAGAACACTAATTTTTGTAAGGGTAAACTATGATTGATATACCTTTGGGTGTTTGAAAGGTTTTTGATGTCATTATGTTTCTAAATTCAATTAAATTTGACACAAGTCTAAGAAACAAGACAACCAACGCCTATATTGACTTACAAGAACTTACTATATTAATGGGTGGGAATCGAGTGGACCTACAATTTTATTTTGTACGCCAATTTTTTTTATTTGTTTAGTTCTTTTATTTTTTTCTCAGAAAAGCCGTAATTTCCTGCAATGCACATAAGTTGACATAAAAAGATAAAAAACAGTTCAACCACTCTTGGGAGTATCAACTATCAATTGCTACATTTCAAAGTTAAACATTCACATTTAACTAGCTACTCGATAAGAGTTTGATTATTAAGAATTTATTACAATCAATTAAAATGTATCTTATTTATTAACAAATGAAATTTAAAAATGCAGAATTTTAATATTTATCAACTCTACCAATTATTGGTATTTGACACTCCCAATAGGGGAATTTGTCTCTTGGTATATTTCAAATTTTTTCTTATTTTGATACAATAAAACGCTGGAACATTTTCCAAAAGATCAACCGAAGTTAGAGTTGATTATTTTGATAGGAGAAATACAGTTTATTTTGAATTGGTTTTCTAAGATCGAGTGAAATGAAATCGAAATCCAAAATTGAAATGAAACTAAACCAACCAACTTATTTCATATTTTTGTTAATGGAAATAATTTGTTGGTTTTATTCTATTTGTTCTTATATTTGTACGTGCTTTTAAATACATTAATTATAAAATAATAGTGTTTTTATCATGAATTTTTTGATGTGCACTTCTTGAAAGCTTTGAATGAAGATTGTTTTAAAAATATTACAGCGAACCTATCGTTAAAAATGATATGTCCGTTTCATCAAGTAGAAGCCGCCAACTATCCACGAATCAAGTCTATTTTTAAAATGAAAGCTTAATATATGATTAATATTACTTCTGTTTTAAAATAATTTCCTTTTATCGTCCTTCAAAAATCACGCTAAATTAATCCAGTCAGCCGAATTGTCATCATTAAAAACCGCAAAAATCGAAATGTATGTGTTATACACTTCATTTTAAATTCAAAAAAAATTCTGTCTCCATGAAAGTAAATTCCAGAACCCCAATTTGTATTTGTAAAAAAATAAATGCAAGCGTCAGTGTTCAAGTATGTGAAGTTTCAAAGTTGTGAAATTAAATTCCTCCATCAAACACTGCACCTTACCAAAAAAAAAAGAAACATTTTTGACGTAGTTTCTGACACAATTTTCGGGAGCATTAAGCAGCGAGGTAGGCCATATTAAACTCCCTCATTTAAAACATGTCGTAAAATGGAACTGGGAAATTAAGAGAAGCGGCAATACTGCGCCATTTCTGGCATAGTTTGTTAGTCTTGTTTATTGAATTGACAAAAGATCGCACATTTGCTGTAGCAGCGTTTAATAAACATTTCAAATTAAAACGTCTGAAAACCCTTGGATTAGAAAACAATTCAAAAAATTTAGAAGGTTTTCTGCTCATTTTAAAACATCGATGAGAATCAACATTATTTCTCCTACGCACTTCCCAATTTCACAGTCAGTGAATTAGATAGTCCAATATCTTGGAGTGATTCGCAAACAAGTTTGAGTAAATCGAAAAATAACAAAACTATCTTGTGGAGTACTTTAACAGGTTATATAATGATGCTTATGTACCAAAAAATTTCAATAAAGCACTTATTTTTGCCATTTTCAAGAAAGGAGATTCAAATCTTGCGGAAAACTACAGAGGAATTTCTATTCTTAACTCTATGAGGAAGATTCTGACTTCAATTCTGTACGAAATGCTCACTAAGTGGATCGAGAACACTTATCGTCTAAGCAAGTTTCAAGCTGATCACATTTTTGCACTTACCAGTATTGCGAGGAAGTCTATTGAAAAGAAAAAGAAATTGTGTGCTTGTTTTGTAGATTTCAAACATTACATTACATTACATTTCACACTACACTGCACATAAATGTGCAGACTAGAGAACACAGCACCTTGAGCAACTAGGCTATGTAAGGTGATAACAAGACATTTATACAAGACAGAAGGACAGAAGAGAAAGAACAACAGAAAGAAAGAGCACGTGACAACAGCACGCGGTAGGTTTCGAGACGGTCCCCCATCTTTCTACTAACCACGGTCACTGATGCTTGATCTCGGTGATCGATGGGAACCGAAGCTTTATCAGTGACTAGGCCGTTGCCTTTGATAAGGTCAATAGACAGGCTTTAATGTATAAGCTCTAATTACTAGGGATCTCCCGAAAATTCCTGATGACTTATTTTAAATTGTTGGTGTCATCAAGCGCCTCTGTATGGGATGGATCAGAGTTTTCATATTGGTATGAAACAACAGCGGGTGTTCCACAAGGTTGCATTTTGAGCCCAATAATGTTTGCTTTTTTATCGACGATATATGTTATGAACTTCCACGAGTAATACTCTTTACCGATATCCAAGTGAAAGTTTTGCTATACGTGGACGATTTAGTTGTACTAGCTGAAAATCCTTTCACTCTGCAACTACTAATTAACAGATTGAACTCCTTCTGCAAGAGGTGGGGCTTGCATGTTAACACAAACAAAACGAAAATAATGATTTTTGAAGCGCGTCAAAAAATATGGCTGCCGGAAGGGAATTGGTCACTCAATAATGAAGATATTGATGTAGTACAAGAGTTTAAATATCTTGGAGTTTTGCTTACGCATATTTTAAATGTTTAGATTACATAATTCAACACCAAATTATGCTATTTACGGATTATTTAATAAGAGTTATGATGAGGCATGAAAGATGTCTTCATAAAACCATCTGGCTAAGACAACTGCAATCTGGTGACATCCTTTCAAAGAATGGAGTCAGCTAGCTATCTCACATGAAGCTAACTTAACTTTATTGGAGTTTAATGTAGATGAATGGAGCTCTATGTTTGCAAATGTTACTGCTTAAATAGATGAAAGAAATTACAATCAGCATCTCTCTAAAGCTTCGTCAACATCCACCAGGAACACCTATACGAACCTCAATCACCAATTACCATCAGAAGCTAACTATTTCAATAATGAATTATCGTCCGAAGCTATAAGTTATGTCCTTAGAGCACGAGTTGAAATTTTAAATTTTACTTTTAATATTTTTCTTGTATTATGAAATGTCAAATCAGGCAGACGGCAGAATTGCCAAGTCCTTATTCTTAAGTAAGAATTACTGTTAAACTTTAATAGGAAGAAATAAATGTGTCTATCTATCTATGTTCTATATGTCCTTTAGAAGACCGGTTAAAACAACTTTTACGCCAAAATCTGGTCGAAGGTAGTCAGTCACACTCGCAACCGTTGAAAACTTTAAAAAGTGAACACAGCTAGTCATTTCTGGCCAATCGCCCGTGAACAATTTGCAGCTCTGGAATTTTCGCGTTTAAAGAGGACTTTAATGTAAACTGTTAAATGTTTTGACAAAACTGCGTTAGAAGTTTCCAGGGAGTTTAATCTCCAGTAACTGCGACTCTCTTGGCCATTACGCTGTCCCTACTTAAGCCGCCAAATTTTAAAAGCAAAGTTTACGTCGACAATTCAAAAGATATTTAAAGACTAAAACGATCGATTATAAACCAAATTAAAAGAAAATTAGAAAGTAAAGAGTTTTGTTTTTGTAAATGACTGACAGAGTCTAAACCTCGTCAAGATAATGTTCATTTAAAATGGCATAGTTTGCACTTCATTTTCATTTCTATTTAAATTTATAACGTATAAATATTTTGTTCTTTCTTTTGAAATAAGGCACACGTATTATGAGAAGGCAGTCCTTATTGTAATAAGGATGGGTACAGTAGTTAAGTTTCACCTCTAACGCACAATGCCCTCGTTTTACCCTAATAAATTCTCTTTATAAATGACATCAAATAAATAAACAAAGCGAAATTATAACGGAAAACCTTTTTGAAGCATAAAACAAGAAGCAACTTGTGGTTTTTCCATTAAATAAAAATCCTCAACCTCACCTCGTCATAATAATAAAAGATCAAAATTCTACAAAAGACAAAAAAAGACCTTAAATTAAAATAATGTATGGTGTGCAACCCTAAAATAAAACTTTATCAAACAAAAGCTTGAAGCAAGACAAAAAGACACAAAAAAAAAAAAACAAAACAAAAATGACTAACAGCCTAAACCTTAACTTAATAAGAGCTCTTCACATTTAAAACCCATCAAAAAGCTATAAACGTTATAAACGTTAATCTAGAAAAATTACGTCTATATACCTTCCATACCTAAAGTTAATGTTTTATTTGCGACCCAAGCTAAACAATTTATGTGTGTACCCAAAACCTTGCTCATTAATCAAACCTTTGGACAGTTCATTCGAGGATAAAAATATACATTATACTCACATCGGAAGCCAATACAACAAAAAAGACCCAACCAATCATCCGTGTTGTAGTCATTTCCACAGACGATCCTTAATAAAAACTAAAAAGAAAAAAACTTCATGAAGTAATCAAGGATATCGACGACAGACACATTTCTTTGTTACAGGACATTCAAGACATTTGCCAATTCCAAACTTCCACATTCACAAAAACTTGAATCTGTTTTTATTTTCTTCTAACTTACGAAGGTTCGATAAATTAGGATGACCATTCCATTGTCCTGCTCGGTTTTTCCCAAACTTCTCTAATTCAATAAATTTGATGGAAAGTGATATTTCATGCTGTTCGTGTACCGTGTCTGTGTATCACTTTGTAGAGCTTAACAAACCCCAAAAAGGACGAAATATTCCTGATTGAGGATTTTCACCCAAAATGTCACAAGCATAAATGCAATTTTAGGATACTTAGGTTTGGTATTTTGTATTAAAATTTTGTAGACTTTGTAACACACATGTTTAGGGTTTCTTCAATTCGTGCTTTGTAGAATTTATTAGGGACTCACAAAGGACGACAAACACGATGACGACGCGTTTTTTTCCACACAAAAATATGATTAGGTTGTTTTCCTCGAATCCTGTCACTCAAAATGGCACTTCTAGATGCGAGCCAATTACAATTAAATTAAAAACAAATTGTTACAGGAAAAACCTTTTTCTTAAACTGCAGAAATGGATAAAAATGTGCCCAAGGCTGGGTGTCTTTTTAAATACAAATTAATTGCAAAATAAATACGCTCACGAAACAAAAGACCAACAAAAGAAAATATAATCGTTTACAGTTGTTAAAAAGAGTCCTTCGAAAATTAAAGCACTTCTTAAGGTTGCCTCCTTTGTTTTATTATGTTCTACATATAAGTTTTTTGTGTGCTCTTAGCACTTTACAAAAACAAAAAAGTTTTTTCATAGAATTTTTATTTATTTTTTAAATTTATTTAACTCATTGTTGCTTTTCGTTTTGTTGTAAATAATTCTTAAATTTTTTGTTCAAAGTCCTTTAGCTTTTTGAAGGATTTATTTAACTTTGAACTTTGCCTGAGTGTTTGTGTGCTTTGAGAAAAGAAAAACAATACAAAAATCTCAACCGGAACCTGCTCCCACAGGAAGAATGGGTAAAATGTTTTTTTTTTTGTTTTGCTTTGTTTTGGAAAACTCCTTCACAGTTTTGCCTTATTTGTTGTTATTTCAGTCAGCGAACCATACGATATTTCTGTTGTTGCTTTAGCTCTTGAGTTGAACTTTCAACGTCGTGGTTTTATTAACTTTTAAACCATTAAGGATGTAGGCTTGGGCAAGTAGATATAAATACTTACTTGCCCACGTTTAGGTGCTTAAAACTTCTCAGACGCTTTTTGATATGGAAGAATATTTGTATAACGAAAAGTTGGGGGATTTTACTGGGTGCGTCTGCTAACAATCGTCTAAAAATGTTATAAGGAAGGACTTGTTTTGGATAATAAAATGAAGGCCTAGAAACTACAGAAAAACGTGAGTTTTTATTACGAATCCAAAGTACGATATCCGAATATCGTTTCAACTTTTTGAAATATTATGCACACTCGTAATAAACTTTACCAACTTCTATCACACAATGTGACTGTCTATTATTTTTTCTAGAAATCGACTTCAATCGGAGACACGTGATTCCGATCCATATAATTTCATTGAAAGAAATTGGAAATAAGAACACACATATGCTGATGATGATGCTGATTTGACATAATAAAACTAGATCTCTTATTCCATTCCTATTCTTAATCGAAGGAACGTTATTTTACTTTGAGATAAGTATTATGCTGAAAAGACTTTTTCATTTATTCCAAGAAAAACGTTTGTAATCGAAATTTGAAACTACAGAATTTCCATTACATGTTGTTTATTAAAATTACACTTTACATCATTTTCATTATTTATTTAACCTTTTCAATCAAGAATAATCTACACGTTGCCGTTGTGTTGTTAAGATCTTAAGATAATCCCTACATTTATTACAACATAAGTTTTGTAATTCAAGATAATTTAAAGGAGTACTTCTAGGAAACAAATAATTTTTTACGGTAATATTAATTTGGTTTCCTGCCCATCAAATCAAACAAAATTTTATCAAAGGATTTAGCTGTCCTGAATGCGAATCTTGCCACATAAATAAATGGAATATATCTCTTTAGATATATTGAGACAAAAACAGAGACGGTGTTTTTAAGTCTAAAGTAAACCACATCATAACTTTTTCTTAACAATAAATTACGTAATGATTTTGAAAATAACAAATTTGTGTGTCGACTTTCTAGATACATTTTAAACCACTTCAGTTCCTTAGTTTTCGAAAATAGGTTATATGGGTTTATATGCAGTTATGATAAAATTTGGACGCTATTCTTTGGTGATTTCAATATTCCCATATTTTAAGAATAAACGGTTTCAAAATTGCTTTTATATTTATTTGAAAATATCTGAAAAATAAGAAAACCCTTAACTTTTTCATTTTGCTATTGTCTTTTAAAAACTTCTTAGATTTAAATGATTCAGTTCAACATATAATGATTTTTTCGAAAGCTTTATTTTTTTCTTTCAGGTCTATTCGCGGGTGTTTAAAATATATTTCCACCTTAAATAACGGTAAAATTCTGTGAAAAAGGTGTGAAAGCTTCGCATATTATGATTTTAGTGTTTTTGTTTGTAATTTACTAAAAACTTAATTTGAAAAAAAAACAAGAGTAATATGGTGATTCAATAATGTCTTCGAAGAAATTGAATGCCACATTAGCAGAATGACACGTGTTCTGAATGAAGGTCAAATGGCTTACTTTCCTTCAGATGATAAAAGTGTTTGCAGTTTAGACCTAGACAACGTTTAAGTTTTAATTCTAATCAATTATTTAGATCCGACAAAAACAGGTGTTGTATGTAGTAGAGAAAGCAATGGGAACTGGACTTATATGACTTGTTCAGACGCCGCCGTGATTTGACCTATGTGGATAAATTTGACCTACTAAACCTGACTGTGTTATCGACAGGAAGTCCCACAAACGATGGCATCAAATATTTTTTCACTTATTAGACTACGCTGTCGTAAATGGTTTTTTGCTTTACAAAGAACTCCCAAAGGAACATCACCCAGAATTTGATTTACTAAACACCAAAGACTTCCGAAGAACTGTCTACAGCAAAGGCGAAAAGAAATTCTAAATAATAAATAAATAATAAAACTGTTATTCAGTAAAAACTGCATGTATTACTTTTATAAAGTAGTCTTCGTAAATGCGTGGCTGAAAGAGTTAAATAATAATTCAAGAATAAAATATTGTTTGAATAAATGTATTGTTTTTATTTTAACTATGTTTTCAATATATTTCATAAGTTCAATTTTTCACTACTTTTTCCAATAAATCTTAAGTCAGTGGTGGCCAATGGTTACTTGAATATGGTCTAGAACGCTTCAAAGAAAATTTTAACAACTTGGAAGCGTTGTTTAGTCGATGGACTATTACTAAAAGAGTAACAGGAACTTGAAAACAGTTTGATGTTATCAGCTTTCAAGCCAAAGAAAACAATCAGCAAAACTTCTCATGATTCTGGAAAAACACTCAATATTGAAACAATGTATTGATAGGTACGAAATAACCACGGAATCTCAAAAACCATAATTTAGAATGCAAAAATCACTATACAAAAATCAAGAATTGAAAATTCTGAACAAAACCAAATTGAGAACTCGAGTGCAAAAATCTAGAATGGTGCGAATGTTGATACTGTCCCAAATTTGATTTTAAGTAATATTCTATCTATATATATAAAAATCAATGCCACTTTTCGTTGTAATTTTATAACTCAACAATGCCTTTACCGATTTGGCTAATTTTGGTCTTGAATTATTCGTGGAAGTGCAGAGAAGGTTTGTACGTAGAGAAAATTTTAAAAAAATATCTTGAAAAGGTGTAAGATCAACATCTTTCTATACTCCCATATACAAACAATTTGTACAAATACTTAAAGAAATCCCGAATTGTTGATTACCTTGGAAATGTAGAACGAAGGCATTGATTTTAGCGACTATTTGATCGGAATA
The DNA here is from genome assembly GCF_945859685.1 of Eupeodes corollae. Taxonomy (NCBI): domain Eukaryota; kingdom Metazoa; phylum Arthropoda; class Insecta; order Diptera; family Syrphidae; genus Eupeodes; species Eupeodes corollae. The sequence goes on along the minus strand of NC_079147.1, from coordinate 309,671,617 downwards.
GAAAATTGAATTAACACTTGCATCTTCGGGAATTGCTACTGCATTTCCTGTCCTTCCTCGATAAATTCCTACTGATGAAATAAACACCTGTTGTTAGAAATTGGTGATGGCAAAATACCAACCGACAATACCAACGGATTGATCACTTTACCGAACAATTTTTGTATACAATTGCGCAATCTATAGATTGGTTGAGAGAACGCACCATTTTAGCACCGAAAAACATTCATATCAATGCTATTAATTTTCAAATTCAATCGAAACTGCCAGGTGTCGTCACGACATATAAATCAATTGACAGTGTTATGAATCAAGATGAGGCAATGAATTTTCCAATTGAACTTTTAAATTCATTCGAACCAACTGGTATACCACCGCCTTGCTTGAACCTAAAAATTGGTTCTTTATTAATCCGCCCGAAACTGTGTAATGGCACCAGATTGGTAGTGAAGAAGTTATTTCCAAATTTGATTAAAGCTACAATCTTAACTGGCAAATCAAAAGGAGAAGGTTTTTTGATACCGTGTATTCCTCTGATTCCAACTGATATGACATTTGAATTCAAAATATTACAATATCCTGTGCGTTTATCATTTGCGATGTTCATAAATAAGACCCAAGGGCAAACACTTCACGTTTGTGGTGTCAATTTGGAGGAATCATGTTATTCATATGGCCAACTTTATGTTGCCTGTTCGAAAGTCGGTATACCCAACTGTTTATTGATTCATGCTCGAAATGGAAAAACTAAAAATATTGTTTATCCAACTGATTTATACTATCCCATATAGACCCACCATAGTAAGAGCACCCAATTCTTTTTATTTTTTAGTTTTTACTCTTTGCTGATAAATATAATATAAACAATATATCATTTTTGTCATTTGGACTTTTAAATAGCTAGCAGTTTAAAATATTTTTTTGTTTGAATAAATGAACTTAATAATATTTTTTGTTATTACTATGCGAATACGTATTTATATACGTAGCGAAGCACGTACCGAGCCGCTAGTTATATTATAAAAATGGTACTCTCATTACTTAAACGTTGTCAAGAATTGATATAATTATGCAAAGTTTTTATGTAGGTAATCTCTTTTCCAAAAAATTTCATGACTTTCACTTTTTCGAAATTAGTAAACAAATTAAAAACTACATACAGTGGTCGGCGTAACTATTTTGACAGATGTACCGTACATTTCTCGCTCTTTTGATAATAATTTATAAGGGTTAAAGTTTTAAGAGAGCAAATCGATAACAAATTAATAAGTATGTTATAATAGATCACGTGATGGTCAAACTCAGTCATTTCAATGGTGTTTTGCTGCAAGGCTGCTCTTTTTGTATTTAAAGTGCTATTTTCTGAGTGACAAAACTATTTTGACGGATGTTCTTCTATATGCTTGGTAAGCTAAAAAAATGTTGTTTACAAATTTAAAGCATATATCAAAAAGTTGAATTCATTAAGGCTGCGAAAAAACTAATCTAAAAGAGGGCAGGCACATTTTGAGAGAATTCACCAAAAATCCTGCATTAACCCCTAAAAGCTTGGAGCTTGAAATGTAATCCCTCCAAAAAAGTTCCGTTAGTGAAAGAACAATTAGGAGACGTCTCAAAGAATATAATTTTGGGACGTATTCCGTAAGAAAGATACCATTTTTAACTCCTAAGAACAAATTTCAAAGATTGAAATTCGCAAGAGAATATGTAAATAAGCCTCTTAGCTTCTGGAACAAAGTTTTATGGACTAATGAAAGTTAAATTGAGTTTCATGGATCACCTAAAAAGGAATCTGCTCGAATGCGGAAAGAAATGCATACAAAGTTTGCTCCAGTCTTGCAGACCATGTCCCATGGTGGTGGATCAGTAATGTTTTCTGGATGCATTTCTGCAAACGGTCAAAGGCACCTAGTCCCAATCGATAGAACCAAAGTAAATATTTAGATGTGTTAATTAAGAACGCATTTCCATCTGGCAATAGACTCATTGAGTCCTAGGAAGGATGAAACTATTTTTGAGGTGAAAACTCTCTGGGAAGAAATACCTCAAGAAATGCTCCGGAAACTTGTAGAATCTTCAAAAAGTCATAGGTGCTAAAGGAGACGCATTTGGTACTAATTTATCAATAATTTAGTTTTATGTTCTACAAATTGTGTTTTTTTTTAAGTTAAAATAAAACTTTCAAAATTAATTATCACATAACAGAATCTAAATTAATCTAATTATAATAAAATAACTGTGCCATCAAATACTCCATTTGTTGCCTAAGATCCAATTCCTATTTTAATTTGGCCAAAAAAAATCTTTTAAATATCAAAATAACAAGATATTCACTCTCCCAAAATAGTTATGCCGACCACTGTAGATCCCCCAATTCAAGGTCCATAGTTTTCCTCGATGTTTGTCTTTTACTGATCAATTTTAACTATATTTACCCAAAACACAAAATAAAGTTGATTCTTAATAATTGTAATATTGGACAAAGAATCATAGCATTTTTTTTGAAAACAAAAATCCGAAGTTTGAAGAAACTAGGATAACGCGGGGAAAATAGATTTTAATAAAAAATTCTTGCCAAATCTGGCTTTTAGTTTTGCCTGTTTGTGCTTTAATTGTCTAAATATTTTATTGGATTTTTGTATCCTTATACATAAAACAAAATTTTTTCTTATGCATGTTTTCATTATTGAAATTTAAACATTTATTCTTGTTCAACTGAGAGTATAAATTGTAACCTGCAAATAATGATGTGTGTAAATTTCAACTATTTAAAAATGTAAAGTCAAAAAGTCGAATCAAAAATGTTTCGAGATTTTGTCATTTCGATTCGTTTTGTTTGTCATTCGATACAATGTAACGATCCCAATGGTTGAAATATTATAGATTTGCAAATGAATTTACATAGTCTAAGAAAGCCTCATGTAGGTAATTTTAAAAGGTTATATGGCAAAAACCTCGACTAAAATATAGAGTGATTTCAAAGTAGAAATCAAATTTAAGTACAAAATTAGATTTTCATTTACAAAACCTTGTCGACCATTGTAATTGAAACAGCCAGGAGTCTTCTAGATGGTAATAGAAAGTATCGTAGATGTTAGAAAGAACATAAAAGAACATCTGATTAAAACTTCTAGTTTGACCCTTGATTTCACTTTTCATAGTTGTGTTCATCAGCCTGGAGCTTATCAAATCTTAACCTTTTATATTTGTCAATTATCAATTAATAGTTGACTCAAAGTGGGGCAAATCTAATTCCAGAAACACACTTCTTTTTAATTCTATCGTTAGCTTTGAATTTCTCCTCAAACTAAAAGATTGTTGTACAAATTTAATCAAATTATTATACTCTATTTCTTATCTACATACATTTTGTGTGTTGAAAATTATTATAAGCACATCTGGGCAAATGAAAGTTATAAACAAAAACAATTTTGATAGCCACTCAAGTAGAAATAATTTCTATTATTGTTTGCAACTAATTTCTATTCATCATTCTGCTTGAAAAGCACAACTAAAACTAACTTTTTCAAGGACACAACATCAATTTAAACTCCAAACTCTCTTCGATGATGAGTTTCATAATTTTCTTTCCGGGTATCACATATCTTCTGTACATATATCGTACATGCATTTTCAATAAAATTATGTCAATTTCCAATCCACACTTTTGCCTGAAAGGAAATTTTATCAGGACAAAAAAGAAGATGCTTTTCCATTAAATTGAAGAAAATTTATAAGACACGTATCTACAATGTACACTCTGCAAAACTTCAAGGGATAAGCGGAAATAATAACAAACATCAACAATGTCTTCCCCATAATGTACTCCTTGTATACATATTTTCATCCGTCCTGCAGCATCAGGCTTGTCTTTTCAATACCCTTAAAAAAGAGCATTTCCTGTTTACCAAGACCAACTGTTCCTTGTGAGATATTTAAACCTTGAGAAAAGGAATTCAGTCTTTTTAGATCCTTGGAGGCAATAACTGCGGTACAGCTCAGCAAAAACAAATAATTTCGTTAAAAGCCACATCATGGCTATTTGACAAATGTCATCCTTGCCAACGCAATGCTAAACATCAACGTTGAAAAAAGATCAATTCTTTTACAAAATGACGACGACGACGATAGAATAAGAACTGTTCGTTACGGCTAAAACCAAATGCACACTTTAATAGAGCGTCATCATTGTGTCAGCCAGGACACCTGATGATAATACAGAATTTTTGCTTTTTATTTCGTTTCCATCTGCAGGACCCCAGGCAATGCTATAGAAGTTATACAAGACAGAACTCCCGCTATCTCAGTTGCCTAATATTTCACGTTTCACATGGTCAACATCAAGGCTGTGGGCAATCAAACTAATGGCTAGTCTGACACCACCACCACCGTGAATGCTTTGCTTTTGCAAAGGTTTTACGATCTATTAAGGACTTTCGAGATGTGGACAGCACATTGAGGAACTGTGTCAGGAGACGGGGATTCGGGAAGAATGAGTTACTGCGAACTCATTTACGTCACTTATGTGTGGTTATGTGAAAAAGAAATTTCGGATAAGCTGTGGAAGATAAATTCTGCTGCTGCTGAAGGCTGAGGAAATTAGGCTTCCGCCTGTGGCAATGAATAATGTAACGATAAAGTGTGTTATAAAATGATGTGTCGGATACCTTATACCTTGGTGTGGAAGGGGTTGGTGTTGGGGCTGATTCTGGGGGTTGAAATGAAAAGGATGTTGGATTCATGTGAGGGGAATTTATGAAACACTTTGGTTTGTTATAGGTTAAGTACATATATGTTTTGCTCTTCCAAACAAGACCGATAGATTTGTGCCTCGCCGAAGTTGATAACAAGATATTTTGAAAAGAGTGTGGGAATGTCGTTTATGTGCCTAAAGGCCACATCGAACATCGAAGTTTGGAGCTTTTAGAAACACACATCCGGTGAATGGCAAAAATTGAATTTCAGAATGAATATAAATCGAAGAATACACCGGAAGCAAGTAAATCCGGTGATACACATATTTTGCTTTTACTTCGTATAAGGGTTATACCGAAAATTTCAAGGAAAAACCTCTTTTTCAAAGATTTTTTGTGTGAGTTTCGTGAATTTTGTTGGCTGTGTTTTTCAGTTTTTTGGGGAAGGTAGGTACAACACAAATAGATCAATATTTGACAGATAAATTGCGTTTTTTTGTTTTCTTTTCTTCAAATTTATTGTGTGTGCCGTGTGGCCCTGTGTGCTGTGCCATGTCCTGCCCTGAATGCATGACGGTATTTTTGTATAATTTTTGTACACATGCTCAAGGAGACTTCCACTTGATGGAGAAAGGTATGAATTTAAAGGCGTTCCTTTAGGAAGTTCCATTGAAACGTGACTACATTCTGGTAAATAAATATACCTATAGCCAGTTGGTAAGCTTTTGGTATTTTGAAAAAAAAAAATCGATGTGAGAAATCTTTTGAAAATGTACAGTGCATCCGGTGGAAGGAATGTACATTGTACAATGCATCAGAATCGGTAATTCCATTAAAATTTAGTTATTTTCAGGTATGTATGGGAAGGATTCCCGGAAAACTGTTACTTTTACGTTCTTTGGCGATTACAGCTATTTCCTAAGCATGCATAGCAAATAAACATGGGCTGTACATTTTTTTTTTAAATGTGTTCGCAATAGATAGAATATGCCATTTAAAAATATGTGTAATGCAGTACGCTCTCGATAAAAGAAACTGTATAAGAATTTATGCAGTTGCTTAAATTGAGGATGTTTCAGTAACCATGAACTCTTTATTTAAGTACAACACTAATATTGGTGGTCCATATTTTTTCATTCTAATAACCGCGCAAGTTTATGGTACTCTTTTTTAGCTGCGGTTAAGGAAACATGAAGTGAAAGAACTGATTTCGGAAGAATGAAGTCGCATCCCATTGAATAAAAGCGAATTAATTAGATTTGAAGCCTGGTAAGAGCCAGCGTGTTAGCGACATCTGCATTGTCGCAGTAAGTTTACCCAATACTTCGAAGACAACCCTGACCTTTATTGCAGCTGTTGCAATTTGCAATGTGCAAAACTCAACTTAACCTATTTCGCTTTCCTTTACCTCATTTTTGTATCCGAAATCTGAATAGAAAGACTACATATTGAAATATTTAAAAACCTTTCTTTTTGTAAAATTATTTTAAAGTAAAATATTAAAATACAAATTGTAAACCAAGGTAATATAATATGAAAACACATTATAAAAATATGTACATATATAAATAAACTAAATAAATTTCATAAATAAATTTAAGCCGCTATATAAAAAAAAAAAAAAAGTATTTCTTTTGCGACTATAAAAGCTTGGTTTTCGTCTTAACATTTCTTAAAAATTCTTGACTGATTATACAAGTTATGTCGAGCAAATCTGCTCCAAAATCAACATCAACGCCAAATGCTGGTAATAGTTGTAAGCTCTGCCTTGAGCCCGACATTCCTGAAATGGTAGCTTGCGACAAATGCTCCACATGGTTTCATTTCCAATGCGTCAACGTCGGTTCTTCTGTTAACGACAGAAGTTGGGTATGCGAAGCCTGTCAAAGGTCATCAAGCCACCATTCACCTGCTCGTTCCATCATCTCCACTGTGGCGTCCAAGGAAACATCCAAATCCCGGAAAAGAAGAGATCTTATCTTGAAAATACTCGAAGAAGAAAAAGTCCTTCGAGAACCAAACTTGCAAAAGTACTTAACAGATAAGTACAAAATTCTCGAAGAACTAAGCAGTTCAGATGAAGAAAACATCCAAGGTAAGTCGGTAGATCGTAGCCAATTAACAGAAAAATGGGTCCAAGATACCCCAGCTAATATCCCAGTCTCTGGTGCAGCTAACACCCTTCCCTTGCTAAAGAAAAAATACAACCAAAACCTGTTATCGTTCCTCAAAAGCAGCCCAACCCAAGCAACCTTGTTCCATTACAAGTAGAAAACCCTACACCAAGTGGTCAAATTCACCCTACTTATTCCGAACCTCAACAAAATACGCTTTTACCATCTCAGTTAGCGACTCGACAAGTGATATCAAAGGACCTGCCACTCTTCCATGGTCATCCTGAGGAGTGGCCAATTTTTATAAGTTCCTTTGAGCACAGCACAAACCTCGCCGGTTATACTCACGCCGAAAACTTAATGCGCCTGCAAAAATGCCTACGTGGCAGTGCACTTGAGACAGTAAAGAATCGCCTCTTATTGCCATCGATGGTGCCAGATATAATTAAAACTCTTCGAATGCGTTTCGGTAGACCAGAGCACGTACTTCACGCCATGATTGCCAAAGCAAAAAACCAAGCACCTCCTAAAGCTGATAAAATGGAAACGCTTATAGAATATGTGCTCGCGATCCAAAATGTGTGTGCCGTAATGGAAGCATCACAGATGACAGCCCACTTGAACAACCCCACGCTTCTCAAGGAATTTGTTGATAAGCTTACTCCACATCTTTTGTTGAACTGGGCCCTATTTTCAAAAGATTTACAATCACCCACACTGCCAGAGTTTTCAAATTGGTTAAGCGAAATTGCGGAAGCTGCTTGTACCGTCACAACGCCAATCGTGCGCACAGACAAACTGGAACGACGTAGTAATCACTTCTTCACTCACGACGTAGTCAAAGCACCTACATCAAACATAGATCGTGAAAGTAGCACGAGACAATGTTATGTCTGTAACGATTTCCATCCATTGGATTTCTGCTACGAATTCAAACGATATGGACGTTCTGAAAGATGGAATGCCGTAAAAAAGAACAATTTATGTCACACGTGCTTAAAAAAACACCCTCACGCGCGATGTCGATCAACACTATTGTGTGGAGTGGACGGATGCACAAGAAAACATCACAAGCTTTTACATAATTCAGCTGCTGATAGTACTCCCCCCAGGATGCAAATTGGCTCAACTTTAGGATGCCATTACAACCGCTGCGACGATAATATACAAAACAATATCCTTTTTAGAATTATTCCAGTGAAGCTTTATGGAATAAATAAAACGTGTAACACCTTTGCTTTCCTGGACGGAGGCTCATCCCTGACGTTGATTGACGATGAACTCGCTTGTGACCTGAACCTTGCAGGGAGGTCCGAAAATCTTTGTTTAAAGTGGACTTCCGAAACTACACGCGTTGAAGAAAACTCACGTATCGTCATATTTGGCATATCAGGTTCCTCTGAAGGATGCCAGAGATTCACCCTCCACAACGTTCGCACCGTAAAAAATTTAGGGCTACCAAAACAATCCGTATCGAGTCATATTATGCAAAATCGTTATTCGTACATGAGAGGTTTGCCTATTCCTTCGTATGACATGGCTCAACCAAGAATTCTTATTGGAATGGACAATTGGAAACTTGGCGTATCAATGAGAGTGTTTGAAGGCAACTGGTCCGAACCAATGGTGACTAAAACGCGCCTAGGTTGGTGTGTTCATGGTCCTGAAAAAGACATACAAACAAATTTTAAAAACACTGAATTTGCATTGAATATATTTCAAAACCAGAATGATACAGAGCTTCATCAACTTGTAGAAAACTTCTTTTCAATTGAAAACATCGGTGTACGCATTCCAACGCTTCAAATGGTATCCACAGAAGAAAAAAAGGCCATCAGAATTCTTGAAGAAACGTGTGTTCGTATCAAAAAAAAATATGAAGTCGGTCTTCTTTGGAAGTACGATAAATTCAATTTGCCTGACAACTATTCCATGGCGTTTAATCGTTTTCAAATACTAGATCGAAAAATTCAAAAGGATGTTCGGCTGAGTGAAAATTTAAATGAGCAGATTTTGAATTTAGTAAGCAAAGGTTATGCAATAAAATTGTCCGATGATGAGTTAAAAGTGAATCGCCGTGTGGTGGCAGATGTTGTTGCCTCAAGTTGCTGAACTCCAGATTCCAAGATGTTATTCTCTTAACTTGAACCAAACTAAAACGTCAATTCAACTTCACACATTCGTCGATGCAAGCGAGAATGCATATGCTGCCGTGTCTTACTTTCGCATTGAATACGAAAATAAAATCGAAACGGCCATAGTAAGCGCTAAAACCAAAGTTGCTCCAAGGCGACCATTATCAATTCCGAGGTTAGAATTGCAGGCTGCTGTTCTAGGGGTGAGACTTATGAATTCGATATGTAACGCACATCGTTTTTCCATAAGTCAGAAATTTTTATGGTGTGATTCAAGGACCGTGCTGTCGTGGCTTCGTACTGACCCTCTAAATTTTCAACAGTTCGTTATGTACCGAGTAGGTGAAATTTTGGAGTATTCTAGTGTTTTGGACTGGAAGTGGATTCCCTCCAAAATGAATGTGGCAGATAAGGCAACAAAATGGAATTCAGATCCCAACTGGGATTCATCCGATGAATGGTTCAAAGGACCTGCTTTTCTTCACAAAAATCAAAGTGAATGGCCACAAATGCCACAAATAGAAACAATAGACAGAAGTGAATATAGACCTTATTTGCTGCAAATTAATGCAATTGAAAACTCATGTAAATTAATTGAGGTGAGTCGTTTTGGAAGTTGGAGAAAATTATGGCGTTCTATGGCGTATGTCTTCATGTATGTTGAACGATTAAAAAAAAAAAGTAGAAGAAAAGCGAAGAAATCTAGGAAAAAGTGAAAATATTTTAAAGCAAAGAAATCCTGAAATGCAGTCCTGGAGCAAACTTCACGATTTTGTTTTATCGTCAGACGCAATCAAAAAATCACAAATGCTACTTTTTCGGCAAGCTCAATCAGAAGTTTATTTTGAAGAAATACAAAATCTAAAACACCGAACTATGAGAAAAACGTCAACTTTTTCCAGTAGCAGCCCCCTCAGAAAACTCTCTCCGTTTTTGGACGAAAACGGAGTATTGAGAATGCAAGGACGCACTGCTTTCGCCGACTTCGTAAATATAGACTGTAAAACACCAATTATTTTACCTAAGACGCATTGCATAACTAGCTTGGTAGTTGACGATTACCACCGAAAATATCATCATCTCAATCATGAAACGGCCTTGAACGAAATACGTCAAAAATTTCATATTTCGGAGCTGAGAGTATTGCTTAAGTCTGTAAGACGAGACTGCCAAGCTTGTAAGATTCAGAATGCTCGTCCTCAAGTTCCTGAAATGGCCAACTTACCAAAGGCTAGGTTATCAGCGTTTTGTAGGCCTTTTACATTCGTTGGGGTGGATTTTTTTGGACCGATTATAGTGACGGTAGGAAGACGAAATGAGAAAAGATGGGGTGCATTATTCACCTGCCTAACTATTCGAGCAGTGCATGTAGAAATAGCTCATAGTTTGACTACAGATTCATTTATCATGTGTCTACGGAATTTTATGGCTCGTCGTGGGACACCTTTGGAGATATATAGCGACAATGGTACCAATTTCCGAGGCGCAGAAAAGGTGTTGAAAGAGGAATTAAAACAGGTTGACTTAGGTCGGGTGGCTGATGAGTTCGTGATAGCAGAATTAAAATGGAATTTCAATCCACCCACCACTCCTCACATGGGTGGTGCATGGGAAAGGCTCGTACGATCAATAAAAACCGTACTTTACAAAATTCTTTCTTCGAGAAAAGTTGGAGACGAAAGCTTGCGATGTGCACTTATTGAGGTTGAGAATATTATAAATTCCAGACCTTTAACATTTGTTTCCTTAGATGTGACTGATGATGAAGCGCTAACGCCAAACCATTTCCTTCTCGGTAGTTCAAATGGATTGAAAATACCTTGTGATCCGGTAAATTTGGATTTGCGAAAGAGTTGGAAACAATCACAAATGTTAGCTGATATTTTTTGGAAGAAATGGGTTAAAGCGTTCCTACCAACACTCAATAAGAGATCAAAATGGTTCATCAAAACAAAGCCAATTACAAAGGGTGACCTGGTTATCATAGTAGATAACGACCTGCCAAGAAACTGTTGGCCAAAAGGACGAGTAGTTGATGTTGTTACCGCAAAGGACGGACAGGTACGCCGAGCAAAGGTTCAAACGGAGCATGGTGTGTACGAGCGGCCTTCGGTGAAGTTAGCAGTTCTAGACATTGCTGGCAGGGAACAAGAGAGTAAGCCAGATACGGGTTGTAGTCAGCTTACTGGAGGCGGTATGTTAGCGACATCTGCATTGTCGCAGTAAGTTTACCCAATACTTCGAAGACAACCCTGACCTTTATTGCAGCTGTTGCAATTTGCAATGTGCAAAACTAAACTTAACCTATTTCGCTTTCCTTTACCTCATTTTTGTATTCGAAATCTGAATAGAAAGACTACATATTGAAATATTTAAAAATAAATAAAAATTTATTAAAATACAAATTGTAAACCAAGGTAATATAATATGAAAACACATTATAAAAATATGTACATATATAAATAAACTAAATAAATTTCAGAATTTTTAAGCCGCTATATAAAAAAAAAAAAAGTATTTCTTTTGCGACTATAAAAGCTTGGTTTTCGTCTTAACACAGCGTATAAACCAGAGTAATTTATAGTAACTTCGTCTGCAACGATATGCTTCCATCTTTACGTCAGCCAAATGATTTTTAATTTGGTTTAAGTGTGGTGAATGTGCGGGACATTCTATGGCGCAACTTTGTAGTCTAAAAACATTTGTTGGATTTGTATTTGGGGATACGTTTGAAATTTGGAGGCCTTCACTTGTAACCTTGAATCTCTTCCACCATGCAACATTAGTTTATATATATCGTCTCTGGAAACCCACAAAATTTGCGGTATTTTTGACGAAACCTCGTATGTGACCGTTTCTTAAGATCTGTTTAGTAGTTCACATAACGAAAATTTTGAGATGTTCATCGTCCTTTATACAAATTTCGTTCATATAAAGAGGCAAAGGTGATAAATTACGTTTTAAAGACAATTGGCACCATTAAGTTTTGTCTAGAGTTTTTCTTCCCCATTTAACAATACCCTGTCAAAGTAACAACTTAATGAGCTAATCATACATTGTAGTTGAAGATTTCTGCCCCAAGATAATCTATAAACCAATATGATAGATAGATAGATAGATAGATAGATAGATAGATATTTTTATTTGTTTATAAGCTTAGCTTTTACAAATTGATTGGCAATATGTAAATATTACATTATTTCATAAGGTAACTGCAATATAATTTTAATTTATCTAACAGAACAATAAGGTAAGATATGAAGCAACAATTATAAAGGAAATAAAAAAATAATTACTTTTATTACTTAACCTGAAACCTGGATTTATCATTCGTTAAGGATAAAAGCTCTTAAGTTAAGCGAGTTTCTAACATATTTATATATATTCAGTGCAACGTTTTGATCTTCAACTTTCATTATACTATTCATGTCAGTTAAGTTCATAGGGAATAGGAAGTGGTTTCTAACTGCATTAAAAAATTGGGCATCCTAAACCAATATGAAAAGCTAAGGTTACTCTCGTCAGCGATTTTCGGAGAGAAGATTATTAACGAAAATGGGAAAAAGTATGAGAGACAGGACAGAGCCCTGAGGAACACCAGCGTTTACATAAATAAAAAGAAAATTTGTCGTGGAGTAAATAAAAACATCTATATTTTACTTTTTTTTTTGATGAATCAATATATTGATTAGAATTTTGAAAGGTTATAGGTGTTGCTAATGAATTTATTCGTTGATTTTAATAAACATAAAAATAATTATTACACATAGTTATCATAAAATCAAATCACTTTTCTAGTATAAATAACTGCAACAAAACAAATTTAACTAAAAGCGCAATTCAGTTAAAAAAAAAAAAAACATTTTCACTACACGTTTTTAAGTGTTGCGTTAATGCCTGCATAAACAAGCGTATCCCAATAGGATCTCTACTGTATAAAAGCACTAAAAAGTCCTCTTTCTGAAGTGGGATGATTTCAGATTATGTTAAGAAAATTGTTATTTTTGTACTCAAACCCGTGTACGAATAGTTTGACAGAGGAAACAAAAAAGGGGAATGAAAGAAAGAAAAACCTCTTCGTCCTTTCCTTCTTTTTTATGCGTTTTCCTTATCGGCTAGGGCTCATTGTAATAACACTCTATACATGTATATCTGAGCATAAAACGTTAAACCTAAATAGTTTTAATGAAGGTCTATCCCCGCCACATGGAGCCACAGTATAATGTTACTTTCTTTTTAGTGTAACAAAGTTCCGCCTTGTGATTTTTCCCTTTTCTGCCTCCTTATTTTGTGGTTTAAGGATATGTTAACATCAAACATACCTCCATAAACATTTATACAATACGTACTTAGCATTTTCATCTTTCATCCACTCCCAAAGCTACCCGATTCATGCCGTGATGCCTGAGTCCATACCGTGTCCTTTTTCCTTCTTCCTTTTTTTGTGATGGAATCTCTCGTATTGCCTCCTTCAGGATGAGGCTACACTTGGTTTTGATTGATCCATAAAATAAAGTATTTTCCGCCAAAAAGCTACAGTCTATAACAACTTCATAATCTGAAGGTATACGTATCTATCACCGTAACGCAATAATAACGAAATAATTCCAGCAGAGCTCGATCTGTAGAATTTCATGGCAAAATGTCAATTTATTAAATCGTCCGTAAAAGGAATAAAAACCGAAAGAAATATACGAGAGTAGGTTCTGATGCTGATACTGATTCCGAGGTAAACTACTGGAACGATGGGAATGAGAGTGTACTGTATAGCAGATGCATTTGAGAGATTAGGTCAGAAGCCAATAATACTGTCTTGTCTGTGGCTGCATAGAAACTGGCAATTGCTCTATATTTGTCTTTGGTAAGCAGTGTCCTGTGCCTGTCCTTAACTTTTTAATAAACTAGATAAATGTGGTTTGAAGGATTTTTGTGGAATGAACAAGGATAAGCACTTAACCAATTTAATGGTTAAATCGATTGCAGATTGGTCTTTGGCTGACTTGAACTTTTTTTATTGAAAGATTAATTTTTTATTAAAATAACGAATTTGGGAAATAAGATTTTTGTGTGACAAGAAAGACTTTTGGATTTGGATGATTTTTTAATATTTTCAAATGGCAGACAGAAATGTATCATATTGAATTTAAACAAAAAAAAATCTTTATAAAAGATTTTCCAATTAGAAGTTTAATTAGGAATAGTCCGCTTGTTGGACAGCTGTCACTTTAAAAGATGAAAACTTTTGACATTTGTGAAGTAAAAAAGGGTCATTATTAAAAAAGAACCATTACACTATTCAAAAAATTTTATTAAAATCAACTACAAACATGATGAACATTTTGGTGTCACAGTTCGCAATTTTGCAAGAAAAGTTGTATCTTATTGTTTAACACCAGTTTTTGTCTGCATTTAACAGAAGTGAATTCATCAATGACTTTACACTTCGATTTTAAAAGCTTGAGTATTTCTTGCCCAATTATGCTTCGCAAGTAATTTTTAATTAATCTCAGCTTTGAACAAATGTCTGTAATACTAAAAAAAGTTAAACAAGTTCTTAGAGATGAACATACATTTAATTAGGTCATTGGCGGAAGCATATATAAATAAATTAGGTGGCGCAACAGTCCTTTTAGAACTAGGGCCTTGTGACTTAAAACTCTCAACCATTCCTTTGTGCGAGTAGTGTTGGCAGGAATGGAGGAGACCTACTGTTTTAAGCCGATTCCTAACGGCTTATATGGGAAAGCACTTTTCACGACAAGAATTACTCTTGGAAGATTTGGCAATTCCTCGCAAAATGCAGTACCTGTGAAAAAAAGCTTTAGATGGCGCAGGCAGGGTCTGAACCCAAGACTTCTGGCATGACAGTTCAACGCACCAAGCATCACGCCACGGGTATTACAAATTTGGAAGTAAAGAAGAATAATTCTTGAACATATTTCGTGGAATTGAAAATATTGACCTCATTCAAGTCATTAAGTGGAAGAATTAGATTACTCGGAGATAGTTCGAAAGACATGTAAAAGCTTCGTATTCCAAGCCGCTATTTAAGGAGTCTGTTAAAAAGTATTGTTACGAAACATGATGAAATATTGTCAATAATTGACTGAAAAGATTCAGAATATGTTTTTGAGCTAAATTCAAACGCTACATAAAGAGATCTCCGTCAAAAGGTGCCCGTTGGATTACCTCTCCGCCTGCAATAGACTGTTTTTCAATTTTAGTTTGGAATTTCATTTTATTATTTTTTGGATAATATTCTGAGATTGATTAATTTCCTTTGTTAATTTAATGAATATGAATTTTACTTTGCAATAAAATCTTGCTCATTTATTGACTTCTGAGTTTGATACCCAAAAGTAAAATTTCAATTTTAATTGAAACATGGCAAAACTTTCATTTCTACCCAGAAGAGCGTTTTATATACATACACAATTTTAATGACATGTCAAGAGCAGCAAAGGAAAAAACACAAATGAAAATAAAGGAACCTATTCTAATGTCCAATCCATCTACATCCATATCCATTGTTCGGAGTCAGTCAAAGAGTGTGCACGAGCACGACACCTTTTATCATAAACCAGATGTCACAACATAAATATAAAGAAAATTGACGGCTCCCGAAGTGAAGCAGCTGTGGCTCATTGATTTTGGTTCCAATAAGCATTAAGCACACGATAAAAATTTCACTTTATTATCAAAAAAGAAAATATATAAAAAGGATGAACAAAAAACGAAAAGGAACTTACCTTAGTTGGATATCAGAGATACATTTGTCCTTTCGTTGTCGGTGGTACTTGTCTCGAAGTTGCTACATCCCGTTGTATTGTCCGAACTCATGAAGGGTGTCTCGCAAAACCTCATCTCGACCGTCTGCTCATCGCCCGAATCCACATCATTATCCTCCTTCAATGGATCATCGTTCAGCAGGATATCGACACCTTTCTTATCACGTTTGCCTGTTATGGAAGCCGCCCCATTGCCGTAGGTCGCTTCACGTGGTATGATAATGTCCTTCTTTTTCGAGCATTTATCTTCCGTCAGCATTAGGTTGTTATCCCCGTTGTCCAGATCGGCCTCGTTGTGATGCAGCCTGGGACCGCAGGTGTTGCGGTCGGAGCGATTGTAAGTACGCGTTATATTGATGATGTTGTTGTTGGAAGGATTGAAGCACGGCAATACGTGCTTGAACTCCTTGCGGAAGTTCTCGTTCAACCAGGCGTATAAAAATGGGTTATAGCAGGTGGAGGACATGGCAATGGAGTGCGCGACGAAAAAGAACAGCGTGTAGAAGCGCCATTCGTTGGACTTCTCGTAGAAGTCGTCCAGTATGTTCACGACATTGATTGGCAACCATGATAGACCAAACACGGCCACCATGGAGATTAACATGCGGTTTGTCCGCTTTTTTCGATCCCTATCGGCCTCTTCCCGCCGAGAGCTTTTACTGCCGGGCTTCGCCCGGGCACGAGCGTTCAGTTTCACTGACACCCAGATATAGCAGATTGATATGATGAAGAAGGGAAGAACAAACTGCAGGATAGTCGTGACCGAACCGAACACCTTGCGGTATTGCTCTGACGGCCAGTTCTCTTCGCAATACGTTGGCACCATTGACGATGACGAAGTTGTGTTCTCGAAGGCGAAGGTCCAGGCTGATATCGGATATCGGCTCGAACTGTGCGGAACTGTTGAGTTTTCGAGCCCGGTGGCAGGTCGGAGCGTTGTCGGCGCTGGACTGGTGTCTTCGGCCACCACTTTCATGTACATGCCATATGGTAGGGTGGCCAGCAAGGATATCACCCAGATGCTGACAATAATCGCGATGCAGGTGGACAGCTTCATCCTCGGATGGAAAGGATAGATGATCACGAAATACCTATCGATAGCAATTGAGGTGAGCGTCAATGTCGATATGTATATGCTGCATCCCTGCGCAAAGGACACGAGGTGACAAAGAGTCTTACCGAACGCCCAACGACCCATAAACGTGTAAAGGGGTGTGAAGGGAACGGCTAGCACGCACAGGAGTATATCGGAAAGGGCTAGGTTGGTTATGAAAATATTTGTCACAGTTTGCATTGCCCGATTACGAAGGACCACATAGCACACCAGTACATTGCCAAACACTCCCAGGACGAACACCGTCGAGTACAGGATGCAGAAGAAAATCTGCACCAGCTCGTATTTGATGACATCCGGAGAGTCTGCTGACCGTGCTGCCATAAGTGTATCGTTCTGTCCACCAGCGATTGTTGTCGACCAAAGGGATTGAGACGAGGATGAAGGCGTTGTTGTGGATGAGAAGAGAGGCAAGAAGGAAGACGACGAGTATTGGGTGCCTGTTGTCATGGTTCTTGCCGCCGCTGCTGTTATCGACGTCGTCGTTGCGAGAAGCGATGGGGACATTGTGTTGTTGTATTCATAACTGAAACTATTCTTGATGGCATTTGTTGCATTCATCCTGGCAAGTGCAATCTGGACCAAATGTTTCGACGTAGCTGGAAATGGAGATGGAGACGGATTCTGCATTCTATGTTTCCATGGTTTTGCTTTGTGCTCTGTGATGATGGGGACAATATAGAAGTGTTTTGTTTAATGCTTTGAAGTTTTTTGCCAAGAAATTATGGATTCATCTCTGGTGTGGTGTATTTTGGGTTGGCTTGGCTTTGATTTAGGAAGAACAAGAAGCTGTCTTGTTGTATACAATCACCACCAACAGCATCTGCATCAGCACCTGCAAAAATGAAGTCATTTAATTAAAAATGTGCAAATGGAAAGTATACAACTGCAGTAAGTATAACAAGGATTGGGGATTCTTTCTTTTGTGTACAAGTATAAATGTAAGTGGGAATATACACCTAGGATTGAAATAGATGCGGTTTATTCTCTAAAAAGCTCCAGAGCAATGTTTGGTCACACAGTCTACCGCGCAATTTCGTTTTTAATTAGATCTAGTTGTTAAATTTTGTGGCTCAGCAGTTGGAGTTGCAAATTCGTTTGGTTGGCAAACTCAGAGAAAAGTCATTAAAGTTTTTTTTCCAGAAATAAATAAGGATTTGTTGGCAAAATCTCGCACCACTCTTCAAGGTAGTCGTCGTAAGTTGGATGGAAAGGTGTAAGATTTCGTTTCAAAAGATCTGGAAGTTTTCTCATTCCTATTAAAAGTATCTATTCTCAACTCTGGTATATAACTACGGTATAAAAAATGTTGAAATAGTACACTGATTAATTTACATTTAACCTTCTGCCAAATTAATTGATGAGGTTTACTTTGTTTAGTTTAAATAAAGGATTGTAATTAATTTGAGTCGAGAATTTACATTAACAGAATAAAACTAAATTTCCGTTTCAAGAGAATTTGTTTTGAAGGAACAGGAATTGCAAGTTGTATGAAACTGTGTTTTCAATTTTATTTGAAAAATTCAAGTTAGAATACTTGTACTTTGATATAAAAAGTAGAATTATTTGACAAGAGTCATTTTTGTTTTTACATACTTCCGAGTAATAAAGATTAAATCAGTTCAGTGTAAGCTCTAAGCTAAAAAATTAAAAGCCTTCGTCCCCAAATCATCTAACCATATTTTAAGTTTTACTAAAAACATTTTTGTTGGTTTGATAGTTAAAAAGCTACTATGAGTTTTTACTGAACGAAATTTCACTTCGAATTAGAAGTACAATTTCGAATGGGGTAACAAAAGGCATCAAACATTTTTCGGTTGAATGTAGTTGAATTTCGGAATAGATGATAGCTCATAAAGATGAATTTATTGATTTATTAATCATTTTCTGGTGAAACTTTTAGAAGAGAAAGAGTTAAATTAAATATTTCTGGGAAAAAATATTGTTCAGAAAAAACTCATGACAAGAATTATTTTTTAAAAATTCTGCACTTGATTTAGGTGAACGCGTTTCCTGGAATTGATAAGTAGAAACTGTTTCATAACAAATAGCTTAGAAAACTCACGAAAATCACATGCATCATCATCACTTATATATTATTTGATCTCTAATAACGCAAAATAAAATAACCGACTGGGTCATACCAAATTTCTCCTAGATCCAAAATGTCTGTTTAAAAATAGTACCTTTTGATTTAAAAATATGCCTGCAAAATAATTTTATTTATAAAAACTTAAATGATAGTAATTTTCCCAAAATATAACTGGTATTTAGCTTAGTGTTAATAAATATTCTATACTACAATTAATTTAATTAAAAAACGTTTACTGGTTTTTTGGATATAGAATTTTAAAAAATATTTCGTATGAAACAGAAAAAAAGACATTTTTGCTCATCAAATAAGCCAAGTTAAGAAAAACAAATTTAAGGGCCTTGTACATGAGAGCGAGCAACGAATGAACGAATGGACGAACAAACGTGATTTAACACATCTCAAAAAGTGAATTTCAAACAAAAACACATTTAAATTATAAGAAACCAATTGACACTTATATTAGGATAATAAAATTTGCATTTAGTTCTCTAAAACAAGACGATTTGGTAGTAAAAAATTACAGTGTAGTTGCTACGAACTGTCAAAGTCTATTCGCGTTCCACATACCATCCACACTGCAACGAATTGAATTTTTCGCGTTCAACTCAACCTCAAAATCATACCACTCTTGTTTTGTTTGTTGAAAAGGTTAATAATAAATGGACATTTCTTCGCTGTCTGCGAATAGAAAGAAAAGTCAAAACATGCAAACAATCACAGTTCCCAGTTCGTAGCTCATGTGCAAGATGCTTTAGAGTATACATTATAAAAATCTATCAGTTAGTTTTTGAGAAAAAATTAATTTTCGATTCTTGAACAATAAATTTGTATGGGACGATTGCAGTTTTTTTTTTGAAAAACCGCCCAACGCGAATATGTTGAACATGTCGACCCAATGGTATAGGACAGATATACAGATAGACAGAATGAATGTACCCACTTGTAATGTCATCTTTGATTAATATCTTGAGTGCGAAATTCTTTACCATGCAATGCTTGAAATAAAGTTGCTATGTGTCGCTAGTAAAAATGGCATTATTTTGACATCAATTATTCCTAAAAAGCTAAATTTTGGTTTTGGCCTTCGTTTATACGTCCCTAACGATTCCCTAAAAATCCTTTTATTCTGGACCTTAGGAAAAATTTATAAATCGGGTAAAATGAAACAAGGTACACTTTTTTGGAAATAACTTGAAAACTATTAAAAAATAAGGGGACTTTTGCGGAAGTGTTAAGGACATGTAAGATTCAACTTTTTCTAAATTTCGGTGAAGTGAATATGCAATTTTTATGAACTAAAATGTTTACGACTAAAAAGGTTTAAGCCAAAACTGAACCTAAATCTTACTTAAAAATATCGTTATGCTAATTTTAATTTAAAATATTTTTAGTCGATACAAATTTAATTGGAATAAGGAAATGGCATTCATACGTAAACGATGCGCTTCATCAAACAAACAAATTTTCGTACGATTAACTAAATTCCTACGTTAAAAAGATATTTTGCGGTTTTAGATTCTAAACAAATTCTTTTATTTATTTAACTTACATTTTGTGCGATATAAGGTGCTTTAACTTATTTTTTGTTTATTGGCTTTTGAATTCTGTATTGAGGTTAAACAGATTTGAGAAGGATTCGTTGGTTTATGATACTTTTCGTTGAGTTTTTAGTAGATTGACTTAAAATATGTTCGTGAACTTACGATCTGTTTCGTTTTTATAAAAATCTATAAATTGTATATTATTTATATAATTATAAGCTAAAGATAGCTTTTATCAATTATTCCTTTCATTTGTAGTATAATAAATTGAAGATACCTAGTGTAAGAAGACCATTATACTTGGTTTGCACTAGAACGATGGCAGTTACACCTTATTTTATAGAATTGTCGCCAACTTCATTGGAAATATACAAATAACCGCAGCCAACTTCATGTAAAAGAACAAAGACGAAGGCATTCAATTTCGAGAAGCCCATTGCCATTTACGCCGTTAATATATATTTAAAAAAAAACTAAATTATAAATACAAAAACAAATAAAGTTTGAAATCAAATAAACTTGTTATATTATACATTTAAGTTTTGGTTACACTAAAATCTCTGAATATTTGTTTTTTAATAACTCAAATCATTTAAAAATATGAAAAGCCAATAGAGCGACCTTTTTAAGATAATAATAAATTGACTTGAAACTGTAATAAATTTAATAGATTTAAAGAAACTCGTATAAATGATTTAAATAATCGATAATATCAAAAGTTCTTTAATTTTAATCTCTTTAAATTTGTATTTCAAAGTAAGAAAGACATTTTTTATTCCATATGGAATACTATTATGAAAATACAAAGATCAAAGGCAACCTCAAGGAACTATTTAGTCTATATCCAATTTAGCATTCTCTGAAAAACTGGAATACATTTTATAACATATTCTTATGAAATGTCCAAACCTTTTGTAATTGTTTTCCGATTACAAAATAAAGGTACTACTCGCTTGAATGAATTGGGTTAGGGTTATATTAATGTAATGTGTCCAAATTCTATGTCTAGAAGAAAAAAATGGTAAATTTATATTCCTTAAGACCTTTTTATTTTAAATAACCATCAGTGTTTTGTCAAACAAAAAATACTTCCGAACTTAAATAATGTCCCTTATTTTTTTGAAAAATATAAGAAAATTAAAACCCTAATATCCCAATTTTGTCTTGAGCTGCATAAGACCGTAAATCATACATTTTATATCGGAGCAACGAAAATATCTCATTTCATATGTGCCTTTTCTTACAAGGAAGCTTATCTTGGAATTTTCCATTATTTCAATGATGAAAACTCAAAGTTTTTCGTGTTTTTATATTGAGTTAGACATTTCTGTTGTTACCTTCTGAAGACATTTAAAGAGAAAATTTGCGATTAAATTCCCAACTTTTCCTCTACTTTCATAAAAATTTTAAAAACAAAATTATGCTGAAATAAATACATTGTTCAAATTCAATTATAAACATCATTATTTTCAATACTTCCCGAAGTTATATTATACAAAGGATAATGATCACATTTTCCGTAATTTAAAATATTTAAGTATCCTTGTTTCATCAATTTCTTCCTTCCAACAACAGAGAACAGCATTCTTTCTCACACTTCCAATTTTGTTCAAAGTTATTTGCCAAAGAATATAACCCATCGCAATCATAGATGAATCCAATGTCCATTAAAGAAAAATGTTTAACATTTTTCCATTTACCTTTAAAGTATGTTTTTATCTAACAAAGCAACAGCAGCAGCAGTAGAGTGTAGAGCACAAATCGTTTCATAGTTAGGAAAACAATTGAAATTCAGATTTCATGCAAATTATTTAAAAAATAATAAAAAAAATAAGAAAAATAACATAACAGCAGAATTCAAGAAAGGAATGAAAAACTTTCTGATTTTCTGTGTTTTATTATAAAATGTCAGAAAAGGATAAACGTAAAGGAAGACAATGAATGGGCAAAGCTGTCTGCCTGCATAATTTAGATACCATGCCCAGCTTTGTCTGTATATCAAAGCATTATGGAATCTTTGTAGGGAATTAAATCAGTAGTGGATTTGCATTTCGGAGGGCCCTGAAAATAGTTTTTTTTAGTCTGAGTGCAATATTGTAAAAGCACTCTGTCTTCTATAAAATGAAGTCTATATAAGTTTTCTGTACAACAAAAATCTAAAGTATTCATACATTGGAAAAGCAAAACACTGTCGCAAAAAAACTTATTTATACATAGGCCTCAATTGTCTATAACAATTTTACTTTATCATCGTTTGCGTTTGTAATAAGACCTTAAAAGACAGCTTTCAAATTTACATTAGAATTATAGCAACACTAATTATAGAAAGACAGAGAAATATAGGATTTTAAAGCTATCATATTTTGCCATATAAAAATATCCTGTTACTGAAAAAGACAAAAGTTTTCTGATCGAGTTATTTCTCAGTGAGGAAATCATTCATTTCTCTTTCTAAAAATACTCGTTGATTTTTTTTTTTTGACATTTCTTCGAAGTTTTGACATACATTATACACATATTTTCTACTCATAAAGTGAACTTTTTGAACAGAGTGACAAGTAGCGCCAGCTACTAAAATCTGTATAACATAAGCAGCGTTACAACAAGTCTTCATAAAAGTTTATCAAACTAAATAAAGAATCGTGACATAAGTTATAGTTATAGTTACAAATCTTAAAACATTAATTCTTGATGAAAAAAGTGTAAATGTAAAATGCAAAAAAGATTCACAAAAGTAACAACATCTTACATTAAAGAAGTAGTGTTACTTTTGTTAAACTTCTCATATTGTGGCAACGCTAGGAACAAGATGTCAAAGTTCGCCGATTTGGAAAAAATCGATTACAATATGGCACAGAACAGAAATAAGTGTAACTTGCAATAAAGTTTAGTAGAATCTTACTGCGGATGGGTTTTGAAATTTATACGAGTCTCGAATGGATCTTATGTGATATCGTTTAAAATGTTGGTACAATGGGTGGCGTACGATTGGTCGACAAAAAAAATGTCGACTGGCCAACTGAAAACTTTACAGACTCTTAAAATGTCGACTGAAGTTTGATCGACAGAAAAAAAGTTTCCCATTTAAATGTCGACTGAAAAGTTGTCGGTTAAAATGTCGACTGTTGTAAAGAAAAAAACAAGAAACTCTCTCTTTAATGTAGAAACTCAATTTTATTTTTAATTCAATGATATACTATACACAACATTAACAGTTAACCGAGAGTGACTTGTTGATCGACACTGTCGACCTTTTACTAGTCTATATTTTCAAAATCGACATTATAAGAGTCGGCATTTTGTTCGGTCGGTATTTTTATCAATCGACTTTTCGACATTCGACATTATAATGGTCGACTTTTTTAAATCGACATTTTTAAAATCGGCAAATCGTACCCAACCCTGGTACAATTGATTGTTCGTTGAGTAGTTGTGCTATTGGAATCGTGTGTTTTCCATTGGGGAAAAAATCAATCTATTAATGTTGATATTATTTAGTTTTGTTAGTAAAAATGGACTAATTGGGCTTGCAAAGGAAAACAATAGAAATAGAAAAGATAATTAAATTTTTCTATGTTTCCACCAAAGGTTTATCTCAGTTTAGATTAAATAAATCTTCATGGTGTTTCCACCACACAAGCACTTTCTTAAATGCAAACTGTGTTTCGATGTTTCTTAAAAAGTGCAAGTAAGATAGTTTGATTCGTGTTAAACAATGAAGAACTGCAAAGTTCAGCTAATTACTTTATGTCCCATTTTTTCTTTTAATTTGATTAAAAAAAAACTATATATTAAGAAATAGACCATAATGCATTATATATAAAACCAACTAATCCACACAGGTTTTTCTTCACAAATTTCAATATCAAGCTCATTCCAACTCTATATTTAGGTATATACAGAATTGAGGCGATCTTCAAGCTCGTTTCTACACCACATGTTAATCTAGTAGTATACGAACAAACCCCTTCTTAATGCAATTGTTTAATGAACTTTTTCTTTATAGAATTTGAATTTCCAGATGTTTTCTTAACATTTATTTTTGAAAATTGTCCATTTTATTAGTTTTAAATAGTTTTTTTTGCTAAGTTAATTTTAGCTTTTGATTTTCACAAAACTTTTTTTTTATTTGTGTGTTTTTTATTATTATTCTGACAGATCTTCTTTCTGGCTACTGCCGATGAGTTTTCTAGGGAATTTTCTACTATACTATTTATAGAATACGAAAAAAACACGGATAATGCTACCTACTGATGCAACTACAACATTTTATTTAGGCAGTACAGCTTGAAACTTATAGTACCTTCATGAGATGAGTACTGACGTTTATCTTTTTTGTACTCTATTATTATGAACGACATTATTTTGGGGGTACTTATTTATGTAAGTCTTCTATAAATCCGCTACTGTCTACAAGATAGAGCAAGAAATAATAAGAAATACAACACTTGGGGCAATGCACCCATTCGCCATTACCATGGACAAAGAAAAAATGATATAGAAGATGAAATAAAGACTGTGGAGTGAATCCCATATTTTTTGTGCTCCCCTACATAAAGAACTCCTCCTAAGCAATGAAGGGTTAAAATTCAAAAAGAAACCCCTTTTTTCTTTGAGATTTGACCATTTCCATTGGAAAATCCTCCTCTTTATAGTAAAGAAAATGAAATGTAATTTGTCCTCATGTAATTAATTAGTGACCATGCTGATTGTCTAAAAGCCTTGTCTGTTCCGGAGTATAAAGTAGGAGGGATACTTTTTTAAGTTCCTTGCTGTCTCTTAGTTTATAATTTATTACTTTTGCTTTTAACAAAACCTCAAATTATACACATTCATGTGTATTTGAGTATATTTAAATGTATATTTTTGTTTTGTATAAATTGTTTTTATCCTGAAGTCGTATTTCAGAGAAATTAAACCAACAAAACCACCCAAGCTCATAACACTTATCACTTACAACTGGCATCATAAAACCAAACAAAGTTTATCTAACTAATTCCGCTTATTTTAATATTGAACTAGTTATAAACTGATGGAAATGGAATGTATGAAAGGTGGTTCTGGGTTAAATATATAGATAAAACTATAGGTGACTTTGAGTCGGAAAATTCCCAAAATGCGGATATATTAATGAAAATGTTATGAAAAGTTTCTTGGAAAACATCTTCTATCATTTGATTGACACTATCCTTATTGAGAAGGTCAAAGTTATATTATAATTAAGCAAGTTTTCTTCCTGAAATCTATAAGAACTACGAAAACAATCATAATTGTTAGAATTATGAATTTATTACCGAAATGTTGTTGGTTGAAAATAATGAAAAGAAACTCCCCTCTTTCTCTATCTTAGCCACAGGATAAAAGCCGAGCCAACACCCTTACCAGGAAAGAAACTTTGTTCTTACTTACTTATTTACTTGAAGAGCATTTATTAAATCTCCTCGAAAACTGACTCGACTCACAAAATTATGATGAAATTCTTGGAAGTTGTAGGAACATCTAACCTTTCCTAAGGA
The DNA here is from genome assembly GCF_945859685.1 of Eupeodes corollae. Classification (NCBI taxonomy): domain Eukaryota; kingdom Metazoa; phylum Arthropoda; class Insecta; order Diptera; family Syrphidae; genus Eupeodes; species Eupeodes corollae. Next base: position 309,645,620 of record NC_079147.1, on the reverse strand, counting down.
ACAACTTACACCTTCTCTGAAGATGCCTATACCTTCCTTATTTCACCAAAACTTACTCAAGTTGAATTAGGTTATACAAAATGTGTCGGTTGTATTTTTGATTAACATTTTGTATTTTATTCGCGTAGAAGTGAGATCTGAGATGAAAATGATTTAGACATGCTTTGCTTAGAGTGTATAACATTAAGGTGCTTATTAAAAAGTTTTAAAAGATTTTTTGATTGAAACGTGTAAAGACCAGTTTTGAAGAAGGATTATTATGGTGATGGAAAGGATGTATTAAAATGTAAACTGTAATAAAACATTTCGAAAAAAGAATAATGATTTAAACTCTCCGCACAAAATATGATCTTCGCTGTAAGGGTTTTATTTTTGTGGAAGATATAATGTCGTTAAAGTGTTGATTTTTTCAGTGTTTATATATGTTAAACCTTTGATCTTAAAAAATAGTAAAGTTTTTTTTGTCAAAATCATTTCAAGAGGTCAACAAAATTAGTAGATCGTAAATTTTATCAAAAAATTAGGCGTGTAATCATTAATGTTCACAAATAAAGTTACTTTTAAACAAAAAAAAGTCTTAAAAAAAACGAATTTTGGAAATCCATTATTTGGGTATTCAGTTTTGCTATCAGTATCCAAAATTTCAAAACCAAATAATTGTAAATAGGACGCTTTTGTACCAAAATTGGTCTTAAGTCTATATTATTCCAAAGTTTGAAATTGTTTACTAATGTCGAAAGATCTAATTGCAACGATGTCAGAGAAATTTTGTTACATAACTTTGACTATGAAGAATGCACGTACATAAAGTGTTGTCCAAAACTAAAGCTTTTTCTGCGATAAAATAAAACAGTAGTGTATAACAGCATACATTCAAATGTTTTTAAATATCTTTTTATAACTGAATGCCTCTTCTAAGGCTGGCCATAACTGGACAATACTACCAAATAAGCACCTAAGTTTTATTTTTGAAGAACTTTGTCTCACTCAATAAAAATTAAACAAAGCTTAAAGTCCAGACACTTGGTCTTAAACCATCTGGTTTCTATGTCAATGATTGTGCATATACAAATCAGTAGTTCAGAGTATTTCAATGTCAAATAAAATCAAACAAGCTTCTTTGAATTGGTACAAAATTGATTTTCAATTCAAATATATAGATAACAATGGAAGTTTTATACAAAATATTTGTTTTACATTCGGCATGTAACTGGCAGTGCTATTTACAGAATAAAATAGAAAAAATATTAAGTTGATTTAACGTTTAAAATATAGGGTTTTTGAATAAGAGCGCTACAAAAGTTTTTTTTCTTTCATAAAACAAAAACGGTTTTGGATTTCAATGCAATTCTTTATTCTTCTGAAAGTACGTTTGATGCCATTTTCTATTTAACTCGATTTCTTTTGCATGGCTACCACGGGCACGCTTGCTGAACCCGATTTTCGACGGTTCTCAAGCATAAATCGGCCGATACTGCTTCAATTTCACGTTCGATATTCGTAGCTGGCTTGTTGGCATAGACCATAGACCTGACGTTGCCCCAAAGGAAATAGTCTTACGTCGTCAAATCACACGAGCGAAACAGCCAAGTGACTGGAACGTGAGATAACACGTTTTCCAACTAGAAATGAGCTTCATCGCTAAAGATGATTTTTCGATGAAGATCCGAATCATTTTCAAGTTGTTGCTCAGCCCAATTTACGATGTTTCTGGTGGTCAAGCAGCTTCAGTTCTTCCGTCAGTTTAATCTTTTGTTAGGATGTAGGCCTAGATCTTTTCGCAAAATTCGCCACAACGACGTCACAGAGATGCCCAACACTCGAGAACGACGTGTGAGAGGCACATTTGAGCTTTCTGAAACTGAAGCCTCAGCGGCAAAAATATTCTCGACACTACGGGCACTTCTTTGTTTCAATGGTACGGGAACTCTTCTTTTGTACCGTCCCTGTTGAAAAACCCTGTACCTAAAACAAATTGCGTAAACTTCATTTATTAATGGAAATTGTAGCTGGACTGATTCAAAAAATAAAAATGACTTTGTACTTTCAGTGCAAGTAGCTTTCTGGTTAGAACTTAGTGAATAAGTAATATATTATATTTTAAGGTTTTCTAAAAAAAACATACTTTTTAATAAAGAAAATATAAATAAAGCGAGCAGTCTCAACATTTAATGCAAATCAATGTCTTTAGTAATTAGGCTTATAAGTCCGACGATATCGGTCTAAGGTGCTTTAAAAATTCTACACATTCTTGGAGTATAATCAAGAATTATAATCTCAAAGAGTTTTTAAATATGTGAGCTTTTAAACATTATCAAATCATACTATATCTAAATTTCTCCGAATTATTCCTTAAAATCTTATAAAATACAATTTAATATGTGTCTTTGAATGTAGTAAAAGATTTTTAACATAAGTTCATCTTGGGATTTATCAGTTCAAGTTGAAGACATAATATATTTACCACGAGGAAAACACTCATGGCAAATTATTACAAAACCTCAAATTCAAAAGTTATTCATTCCCTTTTAGTCCTTATAAAATTTCAATCTTCATCCCAGAAAAATGAACAAATGTTCTTCCTTATTTCCGAAATATGTTTACTCGATTAAAGCACCTACAAAAATTCAATAATACCAATTGTGATACATAATTTAATTTTCTCTGCCCATTTTCAAATTTCCAAAACCTCATTCAATTTGAATTGAATGCTTCCTTCTTAATAAGTTTATTTTTTTCTAAATTAAAATCACAACCCCACTTCACATTTTATGTTCGTATTTTCGGTTTGCCTTGAGAAAATTAATATCCCCTCGAGACTATAACAACCCATGTCAATATACTTTGTGTTGGAATTAGGAAAAAGCATGTTTCACTGCCCGTTATATATAATTTGCCGTCGCACAAAATATCCCATTCTAATAATAAAAATGTAATCCAATTCAAAGCCATTGTCAACGCTCTTAAGCCCTGTATACGTAGGTTAGGTGCCTCGTAAAGAATAAAATGAAATATTACATCCCTGTTTATTTAAATTGCCGTTCAGCTCCAATAAATTAAATGCAAAAACTTTGGCAATTCCCTGCGAATTGCTACCACAATTCCTGTCAACGCACAAGCTCCAACACCACCATCAACACCAGCAACAACAACAGCAAGCCACCAAAGCAAATAATGCCCAAATTAATCACGCCTCTGCCATAGTGTTGTAGTGAGGACGAGGAAGTGAGGATATTGTTTAATGTGTCTACAACTTGGAACTCATCCTCCTGAATGTTGCCATTTCCGGTGGCTTTTCTGCTAAAACCAACTATTCGGAATACAGTATTCGAAAACAAACAATTGCAAATAATTCAAATCGTTAATTTAGATTTCGCTCCTCCGCATCAGCACCAGCACTCAAACTCGTAATCCATTAAAAGGTTTCCCATCGCCATCACCATCATCCGATTTGCAGAGCCACCATGTGCCAGGAAAACTATTTTACTAATTTCCCGAACCTAAACAATTTGGTTAAAGGAGCAGAGGTTCAGTCGCTCAATCATTAATTGCGTTGCGCTTATTCTACATTATACCCCAAGTCCTATAGACATCAGGGTAGGGCTTTCGAAGATTGTGGTGAAAGTGCCTGTTTCGGAAGACAATTTCGCTGACAAGATGAGCTGTATGTATGTATTTTGTCTGAATTTTCCACGCATTGTTAAACAACTCAAATTACACAGAGTCCTTTTGGTCCTTTGAATTATTTATTACAGCAAAGTGATGATGACGCTGCTGTACGCTGATGGTGGATATGGTTGTACCTACTTTTATAAGGATGGTTATAGTTTGAAGAAGCTGTATCTTGTTTTATATTCTGTGTGATTAAAACGCTAAACTTTCCAAGAGATAAACGTCGACATTATTTTCATAATGTTTTCTATTCGAAGATGAACAACATAATTATAGGTTTGAGGATAACGTGTCAAGGACTTCCTCCATGTACTATGCGTCTTGGCATTTAAAGGGGGATGGTTGAATTAAAGATGACAAGCTAAGATAGTACACTTGTCTTAACTCGACACTCGAGAGATAATCTTTTTGATGTTCGTTAAAATTATATTTCAAGAATCTGAATGAAGTGAACATAGGAATTTCAGTTTTGTTCTCACACACTTATTTTTTTCAGAGTTAATTAGGACGTAAGTCTTGATGATGTTGTAGGCTTCTGAAAAACGAGCATGTTCAAGGGAGAGGGATGTTTGAAGAAGAATTCGGCATATTGTTATAACTTTATGTTTTTGTATTGAAAATGACTTGAAATGGGATATAATGGAAGGTCGTTGATGTCCTTGAATGTTATGGAAAGGGTATTTTCATTAAAGAGGTTGTTTTTGTAAACTATAGGAGCGAAGGTAAATTTGAGATCAAATTCATTCAAGACTTTATGGAAAACAGTTCCTTTCATTAAAGTTTCATTCAATAAAAGTAAGTCAAAGTAAAGAAGGCTAAACATTCTACTATACACCTACAAATTTCAATTTTATGTATTTATAAGTTTCTTTAGTGTAAGAAATTGAAACCATTTTAATTTTGCTTTGGAACAGTTAAGGTTAGTCTTTCCGAACGTGCGTCAAATTTTGTAAGAACTTTATATATTTAAAAGCCAAAAATTCAATTTTTCTTTTCTTTGCGATGTCAACAACACTCAAATTCCATAAAACGATAGCAACTAGGGATGAATTAAAAATTTCCTGAAGTTGAATTTTATTTACTGCTCCCTTAAAAAAAAAGATGATGTACGAGTATTTTGGTGTGTCGGCTAACTTTGTGAATTAAAATGTAAGTAGGTGCTATAAATTTCAAAATGTTTGTTGACAAAAAAAGTTGGTGGCATTAACTTAAAATATTTAATAAACTCGAAAATTTATGAAGATACACAAAAAATGTTTACTATAGTTGTTGATTAACTTTTGTATTTTAGTTGCGTCAAACAAAAACTTTGGAAGCAGAGCAAACATTATACTTGACGCTATTTTACATTGTGCTTGTTCATTGTAAATAAATATTTCAGAGTAACCATTCCCATGACTTGAATTCAAAATCTTTTATTAAACATTTTCGTATTTGGCAATATAAATGGTTGAATATGTTGATGAAGTACTACTTTAATCGGGGGAAAATAAGATAACTTGTTGAAAGCTTACACGCTTTAAAGAAACAAAGCCCGTTTTTTTACTTCCCATTGAAAGTAATAGTGTAAAAAATGAGGGCTTATCTTTTATATCAAAGTTGCAACTAGTTTTATTAAAGGTAATGACATAGACGCTCGTTTTCTAGCACACATGATTACAACGAAATAGGAACGGAAACTACTTTAAATTTATTGCATTTTGACGTCTTCAAAAATGGTGGTTACTTTTTGCCAACAGAGGTTGCCAACACGTTATATTTAAAAGTGTTTGGACTTTTGATATATTAATTTTAATAAAGTTTTTACAAAACAAAAATGAAAACCTATACAAAAAGTTATTAAAAATTAGGACAAATTCTTCTATAACTCAAATATTTAAACAAAAATTAAAGATATCATCATCATACTAATTTTAACGAAATATTTGTATTAACATTTGGTAAAGTTTTTGGAAAATTTTCACATACTACATACATTAAAAATATGTGAAGTATTGCATTCTCAAAATATTTCGAACACGTGATGTTAATTAAACAAGACACTAATGAACCTATTTGGATACCTTTTTTCCGAACAAGGCTATTTATTCCTCTAACAATATTTGTTGACCGAAAAGGGTTATATTTTGTATGGATTTTAAAAATCATTTTTTACCAAAATTCGATTAATACTTTTAACTGAAAATCATATCTTAAACTTATGTAACTTATAAGCACTCTATAATATAATGTGATACCCGTGACATGATGGTTAGTGCGTCGGACTGTCATGCCAGAGGTCTCGATCCCTGCCCATGCCATCTAAAGCTTTTTTACAGGTACTGCCTCTTGCGAGGAATTGACAAATTCTCAAAGAGTAATTCTTGTCATGAAAAAGTGCTGTCTCAAATTAGCCGTTCGGATTCGGCTTAAAAATGTAGGTCCCCTCCATCCTTGACAAAAGTACTCGCACACAAGAATGGCTGAGAGTTGTAAATCATTAGGCCCTAGTTCTCAACGGACTGTTGCGAAACCCAATTCTTTTTTAAGCACTTTATAATTGCATACAGAAAATATTTTTCAAAATTTTAAAAAAGTTAACACAATGCACTCGTAAGATTTTCGAAAAAAATATTATAAATAAATGTTCTTTTCTCATTCAAATTTTTAAAAATACACCTTTTATGAACATTTTTAACTTTTCAAAATATAGCTACTATTTTTTAAACAAACTATTTGATAAAGGAGTAGAGAAAGCGCCCTAGCCGTGAATTTTATGTACTATTAAATCTCTTGAACGTCTCCATTATATCAAGAAAAAACAGCTTAAACTTCAATTTTTGATTGACTTGATTTTAAACAACAACAATTTTAAGCACGTCAATTTATCAGTGTGCATTGCATTCCAGGCTTTTTAAAATATACTTTCAAAAGATTGATGAGCATTTTGAACTTGCTTGTCTTTAAATCCGAATTAAAGTTAAGCGTATTAAAATATGTTTAAAATAAAAATTATTACTTGAACATTTTGATAATGGGTTATAACATCATTGCAACTATAAAAGCGGTGATATGTATAGTTGTGAAAAACTGATTTTCTTGACCTTTGATTTCCATAAGATTGTATGAGAAATACAATGTTAAGAATGCCAAATGTAAGCGAGTTTCTACCAATACCTATAAAATCTCTCTTTAAAATGTTAAACTTTATGTTCGCCTTATTTTACTGGGCTTAAAGTGTTCTAACAACGAAACAGAACCTTAAATCAAAATGGAAGGAAAGGTAGTTAAACATTGGATACATCAATTTTATGTTATTAAGGCATGCTTCAAAATCATTTCCTTCATAACATTTTAATTCGTTAATTTGATTAATGATTCCTTATTTGATTTTCCTACTGCTTTATTACCAATGTACATTAATAATATGTATATTTTAGTATACACAAACAAATTTAAATCAAAAAATAACATAATTATTTCAATTAATTATTATTTGTTATAGGAAGCGATGGATTGATATAAACCAATTAAAAAGTTTTTATTTGTTTGCATTTGCGTTCGAATACCATTAATTCTTTATTCATTATTAAACGATCCATTTATTAAAATTCAAAATTATTTCAATAAGTGCATATTTATTATTTACTAATTTATATATTCTCCTATAGTTTGCTTTGGATGTTTATTTATTTATTTATTTTTAAACAAATATGTTGTGGTACACTGACTATACTTTACGATTTAATGATTTTTAGTCTTTCATTAAATTATATAAAAGCTTTTTCTGATATTTTATCCTGTCACTTTCGATGTTGGAAACAGATATATGTAAATATCTGTCGTTTTGTTCTTAAAAGAAGAAATGAAGTCGTGAGAATTTAATTTTATTAAAAATGCTTCTTAATCGACTCACAATATCTTATTAATTTGGTTCAATTGCAATAAGTATATATTGTACTTATATGTACTCTACATAAAATATGCCTATGAAGTTCGTTAATTTAAAATTACTGCAGTCAATGGTTTTTCCAGGAAAACCTCACCTCCATCCTTTAATGCTCTTTCCCAAACATACGCACATATGTGTAATAGGTATATGAATAGTGTTCAATGTACATGAAAAGAATACATAACTCGAATTATAGAATCAAAAACCTTTAACAATTAATTACATTATTTGAAGAGACTAAATTACTTTTTATTAAAATACAATAAACTAATTAGGAGTTGTTGGCCACAGAAAAGGACAAACGAGGATTCACATCCACTTTACCGCATCGCATATAAAATAAAACAACACAAAAACTGCCAATAAAATGTCTGATCTGATGAACAGATTCATCCCGTTTATGGGCGATGCGGTTCCACACTGCGGTCTGACACGAGAGAGGTAAAATTGTAAAACTTAATTAACTCAATAATAAAAATATACATAATGTATCTCCATACACAGAGAACGATAATTGCAATTTTATTACAGCAATAAATACCACGCTTCGGGTGACGCGCAGTCTTTGAGGTGGTTTATTGGTTTTTGGTTCGTTTTGTATATAATGTAGGCGACGTTTTTTCTTCCACCTACTCTACTTTGATATGTTTATACATTAAAACTGTACATACATTATTTGAATTCGATGATGCCTTTACGAATTGTGCGTAATCGAGCATTGGGTTTGGTTTTACTTTTTATTACCTGGTGAAAACGCATAATTATTCGCAATCGACATAATTAAATATTCTAATTGAGTATTATCGATATCAACACTATGATCCTTCCTAACATATGACATTTGAATTCTGAAGTACCCTAACATGTGAGTTCTGAGTTTGATATAAGCTGTTTGGGATTAAAAGGGCAAACATCTCTGTCTCTACAATGTTTTACGAGTTAATGTTTTAGAGGTTTCAAAGATTTCGCTTTATTAATTTATGAAAATGAGTTGATTTGATTACATTTTAGGGTGCTGTAAAACATCTGAACATATAAGTACACAAACACAAAGAACGTTAGAATATACTTTTAACAAATTTGTGACATTTGGGTAATGGATTCAACGGTACATCAAGAATTATATCTTTAATAAATCTTATTTTTCCCTATCCTCTAAATGAATTTAAGTTTATCACCTTGAGTTATTACTAACAAATCTAGAGTTAAAACGGAACCAGAAGTTTCTTTTTATTTAATTATTTTTTTCCTAACTTCCCAGTTGAAAATTAAAAGTTGGGATAATATAGAAATATTAATTTGATGTTTTTGAAAATAAAAAAAGAGCTTTCATTTTCAAATTTAAATAGGTGTTAATAAAGGGTGTTGTTATTCTATAGAGGAATTCGTGTTTGAAAAGCTGCGGGGTTAAATTTTATACTTGAAACCTTTTTAAGGATTATTGACAATGTGCATCCAAAATGCTCTTAGAGATATTTAAAAAAAAATTAAGAGAGTTTATGTTAGTGCTCAGACTTGTTTGTTTGTTGCAAAGGTCGAAGTAGAGTTAACATTTTTGGAACCACTAATTTTCCGTCGTGCACATAATTCTTGATAAAATTAAAAGGAAAAGGCTTGGCAGGGTATGAGTTACTTTGTTTGAACGTAGAATTTCAGCTTTTGAAGTGTCACACAACCTCCGAATTAGTTCAAAGTTTGATTCGCTATTCATAATAAGAAACTCAATCTACATTAGTTTAGAAAAATAGATTTCTCGTCCTTTTTCGCATTGCAAATAATTAAGTTAAGATTGTTTTTTGTTTCTATCCCAGTCGAAATTGGAAACAGTACACATTTAATAGTGATTAATAGCAAAATTCAAACTTTACTTTGGAAATCTGTAAACAATGTTGTACTGTTATTTATGTTATATTTGTAAAGTTCTTTCTCAAAATCAACAGAAATAAATCAATATTTTAAATCACAAGTTGAAAACGTAGTAGTGCAGTACCTCTAGTGCTTTCTCAAACTATCCGTTTGGAATCGGCTTAAAACTGTATGTCCCCTCCATTCCTGACATGACTGGCACACATGATTGGTTTTCTATGGACTGTAACGCCTCCTAATTTATTTTATTTAAGTTGAAAACGTCAGCATTTGAGTGAATAAAATCAAAATTACAAGTTGGAAATAAATTTCTTCCAGTTATTTTACTTTGATTGAAAAAAATCGCCAATATTTTGCCCTTTTTAAAAAAATTATTGAACTACTCTATTGACTACAATAAGTAAAGCCATTGAAAACGCTACCATGAGACAATGTTCTTAAGTGATGTTAAGATGAAGATAATTTATCATAGATTGGTTCAGTTCATGACACAAAATATTAAATTTGATGATATCCTTAGCGTAGTAATACCAAAACTATCAAGTAAGGGTTCCACAGGGTTCCGTGTAGGGTCCAATTCTTTTCTTGATTTATATTAATTTCATCTTTCAAGGGTAAACATAAAGTTTGTGCTGATGATGTCAGGCGTGGTTAGTGCAAACAGATGTTTTGATCTTACATTAACAAGGATTTAAGTTATTTAAGAACTTAGTTTAAATGCATAAATTAGTTTTGTTTAGTGGTGAATAGTGGTCCTGAGCTCTTTTTTAATTCTATTGATTTCCAGTAAATCGAATTTTTTATCATCATTATTAAAATGCACTTTTGCTTTGTATTAAAAATAATCAATACAAATTTTGAATCATTTATTTTAAATGTTCGTAGAATTCTTCCGGCAGTTTCATGTAAATTGTTTTATAAACTCCCACGCTCTTAAAAAATAACAACTTTTTTTTTAAAGAAACTATTAAAGATTGCATTTTTATTATGAAGATTTTCATCAAAAATCAACACAGCAGTCATATTTCTACTCAAATTGCCTTGCAGCCCAATCCCCAACATACTTTCACTGTCAAATGCAGAAGTTCGGGTTCACAACTAATTGAAATTCGAAAACCTTCTCCTTTCACTTGATATTTGAATATTCTCAAATTCGAAACCATTTACATATATATGAATACATAATGAACATTTGTTATCTTCTATTAATTTATGCTCTAAATTCCTACCCGCGATTGCTTAAGTATCCTGAAGGAAATAGAAACCTCTCAAATTTACACCGTATTTTATATCAAAGGCTAATATATATGTGAATTAGTATCTTTACCAAGAAATTCATCAACGGGTAAAACTTTCACTTAATGAAAGATCTTTGAACAATAAAATCAAAGTGTTTCGATAGAAATATTCAAAGTGTCAGCTTATTCCTCTGTTCTCAAAATTATTCCTCAAGAATTTTCCAGACTCATCATCATTTGATACTTGGGATTATTCCCAAAGCACGATACACAAAGGTATAATAAGTCTCCATCAATTCGAATATTATGTATAACTTTTCGCAGCTTATGCCAGCCTAAGGACCTAATTACTTTGATAAATAGTTTCTATTCCCAATCCCAAGGAACCTCTTATGTCCCCTCAGCACCATTCTGATCAAAAATAACAAAACTAAATAAACAACTCAACAGAAAATAAAAAAGTGTGTCCTTTATTTAGTCCTCTATATATTATAAGTACATTCCTTGTCGAACAAACATTATTATTGCATGATGCCAGTAGTGTGATGTGTGTCAATGTCCAGAGTGAGACTTGAAGTGAATATACGACTCTCACCACGTGTCCTTGCCGAAATTAAGGACCAGTTTGGAGCTCTGAAGAGATGGACTGGTCTCTGGTGTGTACCTAGCATGAGGGAATATAAATGTATCCAGAGAAATTCGACTAAAGCTGATTTTGTCGCCAAGAGACACCTGACGGTGAGATTATTAAGTGCTGCAGTTCAACGGAGTCGTTATATTTTGTTTGGATGGCTTTAGTGAGGAAAGACGGACGAGGAAATGGATGGGATAAATAATGTTCCCTGCTCCCGCATCCTATATAAGGCATTTTAACAACAACATGGCCTGGTCATATGGGCGTTAAGTAAAGAGATTTTTGCTGTCATCTGTGGAGTGTTCTTGCAAAACAAATAGCTATAAGAAAAGAACTTTAAGGGAGGTTGGTTGTCGTTGTTCTTCGAGGACACGACAGGAAATTATTAGACATTTCTTCCATTATAATGAAAGTATTTGCTTAGTCTTTATATAATGTAGATAGACTTGTTCGTTTTGTTTTGTCAATGTCAAACACGCATCACTTGAAGAGCTTTTTTATGACAACAAAAAGTTCCTTATATTATTCGGTTGGTTTGAATTCTAAGCCAACTCGTACTCCAAAAAATGATGATTTGACAAGTGACTTGAGAAGTGGATAAACAAAATAAAAGATGGATTAGATTTTTGTTATTTCTTTTATTTTTGTAGATAAAATAACGAAGGTAGAAGGTAAGTTATCTATCATGAAACAGAAGTTCCCTTCCTTCTATTTTTATTGACACTCAATCGGAAAGTTTTATAGTTATTCTTGAGATGTTGAAGTATTTTTTTGTCATTTTATTTAATAACAGAAATCCATTAATTTCAAGTTTGCTAACTCTACAAAAGTTGCAATTGAAAAACTTGCGAATTTCTGCTACGTAAATTTCGTTGTGCAGATAGTGTAACAACTGTCAAAACACACAGCGGATGTAAGCTTTATCTTCTTTCCTTTTAATAGAAAAAGTTCTGGAAAATTGTAGGAAGAAATGGTGAAATGGTGAAATTTCTTGAAAATGTCCTCGTAATTCTTTCTCTTGGCTATTTTATTGCAATGGACAAAAACATACAATAACTACAAACATTAAAATTAGAATCATTTCATTTCAACTGTTGCGATAGTGTGTGGAAATAGATTGTGAACTAGACAACCCTTCATCTATTGGGTGTTTTTTTAGAACTCCCGATAGATATAACTTTTAAACTAGGTGTCATACTACTGAAGTGTGTTTGACAACACAAGAACATCATTTATAAATCGTGGTAAAATTATTTCCAAATTTCGTTTTCTGTTCGTCAAACTTAAAGTTGACTTTGCGAAGTGAGCATTAAAGCTCGTTTCTGGAGTTTTGTGCGCTTTTCATATCGAAAGCATTATCGTTTAATATGTCCTTATCCAAATATTCTCAAGACATTGACCTGTGAATTGGCCACCTTGTGATTTGAAACTTTTGTCTGGTCTAAGCTCATAAACCAGCGACTATTGACGAAATTAGGAAAGGCACACTACCCGCGGCATGATGGTTAGTGCGTTGGACTATTTCAAATTTTCTTATAAATACTATACAAAATAAATAAAATATAAATTGAAGTAAAATATATCTTAGGGCCGAAAGGCATTAGTATTAAGTGTTATAGTTTAACTTAGAGTGTCCGTATGGGATCATTAAGTTAGTTGTAAGTTATGGATAAATATTTTAGTTTTATGAATTTTTGTCTAGCTTTGAGATATGTTTAATAATGAATTAATAAAAATGAATTTAAAAAAAAGGGCGTTGGAGTGTCATGCGAGAGGTCCTGGGTTCAATCTCTGCCTGTGCCATCTAAGGTTTAATTCACGGGTACTACCTCTTTCGAGGAATTTACAAATTCTCCAAGAGTAATTCTTGTCATGAAAAAGTGCTTTCTCAAATGAGCCGCTTGTATTCAGCATATAAACTATAGGTCCCCTCCATTCCTGAAAACATTACTCGCACACAGGAATGGTTGAGAGTTGTAAGTCACTAGACCCTGGATCTGTACGGACACAATATTTCTAGTGGAAGGACTTTGGAAAAATCCGGTGTTTTATCGTCATATTTAGTTCAGTGATATATTAGTAAAATAAATTGCCATTTTTAGGCTAATGAGCTGGAGAAATTTTGAATCCATTTTTCTTCAAAAAGTAGTCAAATTTTACCTTGCCAAATGTGTGCTTCCTGAATCACGAGCTCATGGTCTCGGTGCACTCTGGTTTTAATAAGTCAGCTACAATTGGCACCGTAGAAGCCAAACTTATGGTCGAACGAGTCGCGCAAAATTGGACCTTATGAAGAGACTAGATATAATTTTCATAAAGTAAATGCCATGAACTGTTCTTTAAAACAATAATACTAATTTTAAGCTTAGTTTCAAATGTATCTGTTTTATTTTATATTATTAATCAAACTAAACGATGAATTACCCTTCACAAGACACAGAGAAATCGAATCCAGACCTATCTTGCAACAAGTCTATATGAGTCCTTACCACATTACGTGATATTTCTGTGACTGATATTTCACTCGTTATATTCAACTATAATTTAAGGTGAATCATCATAAATAGAAATTTAGTTTTACTACGGTCAAACCTATCTGGCCAAAATGAAATTGCCAATTTCTCAAAAGGAATCATCTCAATGTCTACCATAAAAATTTCCCAATAAAAAACAAATTGATTCCAATTGCTTATAACATAACCATCCCCAAAAGTTACTTCCTCTTTAAACTACCTTCTTCCATTTTATTTCTGAAGAAAAAGGTCGAATTATACCTCACATGCTCGAAATCGTAATAGTCAAAAGAAAAAGGAATTCCGACTGGAACTTCCTCTTGTTAGCAAACTTAATGTGATTGAAGATAAATGACAATTCGTTTTACTTTTTCTTAGAAGCATCTGTCAAAAGTCAGAATTCGGGAAGCTTTTTTTTCGTCAGGATCTCATTCGCCTTTAAGGATTGAATATAATTTAAGAAGAAAAATAGCAGCAAGAGACAACTCTTGTTGCACGTTTTTAACATTAAGTTATTTCGTCAAAAAGTATACTCGTATATACAACGCATATCGACACAAAAGGGCAATAAATCACTATATTGGCTCTCATGTCCATGACATAAGGGGAAGAAATCCTTTCTGCATTAAATATGCTGATAGTAAATGAAATTTTTTGATTTACCCTCATTCCCACCCCTAAATCATCAGGAAACAGAGAGTAGGGAACAGGGAAGACCCAGGGAGTAAAGTAAAGTATGATAATGAAATGTAACACGTATTTTTTCCTAAGCAAATGGGATTATTATTTACACTTATTTATACATGTTTCAGCAATCTATATTACAGAGTCTTATCTCGAGTAATTTATCAGCTTATCGATTGCTACCAATTGACATCATTCTTTATGGCTTTTCCAGCTCGTCCGAGGTATGGCATAGCGGGTCTTGGTGCTGGAAGACCTTCTGGGTCACTGAAAAACTAAATGCAATGTGGCGCAAGAATGTTAATGTCTGTTTAAAACCCTCCTTCGAACGCCTTCATCGAAGCCATCCATGCCCGCCCAAAGAATATGCTGGTTCTTTGTCATAGACAAATTGATTCCCTTTTAAACGGTTTGAGGTTTGCCACTGCCAGAGAAGAAGGATATGTGTGTTGCAGTGCACGTCTGGCTTTTAGCAGATTAATCTTTGGTTGCAAAAATATAACAAAAACAAAAATATTTTTTTATATAGACCTTCGATAAACACATGAGTTTGTATTTCAATTAGTTTATTGCAATCGAGGGTGCATTGCTGATAAAGGAGCACGTAATTGGAATGATGTGTTTTACCACATGTTACTGTTGTTTATTGTATGTTCAAGCACTCAGGAAGGATAAATTGAGTTTCTTTCGGTTCATTGGATGGAATAAATATTGCCATGGCTTGCTGGAGATGCGATAGTTGGGTATTTTTCAACACTCAACATACCTAGAACAAACAAATTGTTTTAACACAACTTGTGAAGAAAACACAACTTAAATAATTCGATATTCGAAACAGGTACATCTGGAGTATGTGTACGTAGTTGGTTTGGTTACAAGGATGTAAATTCTATTATTGGTGGGTACAATAATTGAATTTTTATATTTTATTAAAACCAATAAAACTCTTTTAACAATGTTGCAGACAGCCATTGCTCAGTCGATTGTATAAGGGAGATTCACAAAATACAGCTGTTAAAGCTACCTATAAAAAAAACTCCCCATCACTGGTTTTGAATTTTATTTTTATTTTATTTTTGAGAATGTGATATAAGAAAGATCAATAAAAAACATAATAATTATAAATGAAAACGCATTTGATGTATCGGAGGGTCGCCTTTGGAACAAGGGTATATAACGACTTGCTATTTACAAAGATTCCCTTAAGCGTTTTCTGGAAGTAATAAACGCAACAGCTTTAATTTGTTGTTCAATGTTCGTGAACTTTTTCATGACAGAAGGTATTTTTCGAAGATTGTTAAATACCAAATTTTCACAAAAAAGAGAAACCTGACAAAAATAAGATCAAAAAATGTATATTTATTTCTATCAGTAAATATCTGTGTATCTTCTTTGCATCTCTTGAATTGAATCAAAATGGTGCCGAGTTTTCTAAGTTAAGTAAATATCCAGAAATTAAGATAGGGTGTTGAGAAAAGATCTCTTTTTTAGCATCCGCGCCACTATGAGTAAGCCACTTTTTCACAACTCTACTGTATTTTGGTACTCGGAGTTATTATGTTTACAGGTGCAAGTGATAATTTAACGGTAAATTCTCATTGCTTTGTTTAAATGGCGCTTTTTGTTGTGTGGTCCATTATTTAAGGCGAGCAAAATAATTTAAATAAATGTGTTTTGGTTTAAATTTTGATTTCAATTTTATATTTCCATTAAAATTGTAATAAAATTATTGAATTTATGAATTTAAAGTGGGTCGAGGCAAGCACTGCACACTGGAGAGTCGGGAATTTTTAAAAAAGCTTATTTTGGGAGGCAAAACCTATAAAAAGATTCAAGAACTTGTTGGCTGTTCGGCGAAGATAATAAGGAACGCCATAACGTTTGAAGAAAAAGTAGAAACCATAGGACGGAAACAATCTCTAACACAATATTTTAAAAACCGTGTGGTTCGCTTTTCAAGAAATAATCCTACAGCAGCAGCTACAGAGATTGCAGACAAGCTTGAGGTTCCGTGCGGTGTGCATACGGTACGGAGAATACTAAGGGAGCATTACCCAAATCCTCGCAGTCCAAGAAAGGTTCCACTTTTAAAGATGAACCATAATAATAATAAAAGGATAAAGTTTGCTCGCGAGCATTTAGAATGGGCTTCTGAAAAATGGCGAAACATTCTCTGGACCGATGAGAGCAAGGTGGTTCTCTATGGTGGTAAAGGATCTCGGCAGTTTGTGAGAAGACCCCCGAACATGAAATATAACTCTAGGTACACCACAAAACAATTAAGCATGGGGATCCAGTATAATGGTTTGGAGATGCTTCTCCTATTATTAAGTTGGCCCAATATACTGGATCAAAAGCATTATGAATCAGAACTCTTACGTGGATATTCTTCAAAACATCATGCTGCTATATGGCGAATTCGAGATGCCGCTCAAATGAGTCTTCCAGCAGGATAACGACCCAAAGCATACCAGCAGAGCAGCCAGGCAATGGTTCCAAGATAATAGGATTTAGGTCATGGAGTGACCTGCACAGTCTCCTGACCACAATCTCATCGAGAATCCATGAGCAGATATTAAAAAAGACAAAACCAAAAAATAACAGAGAGTTATGGAGAGTTGCTGAGCAGGCTTGGCAATCAATAACACCATTTAGATGTCAGGGACTTGTGGAGTCAATGAAACGTCGCTGTGAAGCAGTTGTAAAAAATAATGGTCATGGTACCAAATACTATAGCTTTTGTTAAATAAAATACCGTTGAAAAGAACTTTTTGATCCCTTGTTTTATTTTAATTTAATAGAAAAAGAAAACCACTGCTTTTATTTTGCTCGCTTTATTTTGAGGTTTATTTTGTTTTTGGATTACTGTTTAAGTAATTAGCATTATATTAAATTAAATTTTTACTAAAAATTTAATTTTAATGAATCTTAAGAAGTTTTACTTAGAAACATTTCCAACACCAAAGCCCTTTTTATATTTATGTTTTATTTAAACTAATTTTTCAAGCACTGCTATGTTTTTGCTCGCAGCGTATTAGAATCCATAAATTTTCTTATGTTTATGGAAATACGTATTGTCATAATGTCTTACATTTAAAATTAGCTTAACAAAGTTTTAAACATTTTAAGTAATAGTATCTTTGTAGTTAGCATTTAATCAATAGGCACTGTCTTTTGCTTTCTAACCAATTTTTTTCCAAAAAAATATCCAAAATAAAAAATTATAATTTTATCATTTTTTTATCATAGTGCTTTTTTATTTTAATTTTATAACAAATCTTAAAAGTACTCCGTCGCTTGAAAAATCAATCTTGTTAAGATTTCGTAATAAGCTTTTTGTAAAATATCGTCTGAAATTATCTTTAAACTTAAGTATTCATTTTTTTATTACGAAGAATAGAAGTGTTTAATTTTTTAAGATCTTCGTGGGGTCAAATAAAGTTTTTTAAATCATCAAAATATCCACCATTGGTCTAATCAAAAACATTTGAGATGCATGCTCTGTTTGAATGTAGTATTGTGTTTTAAAAAAACAATCAGCAAAAACTCTAAGAAAACAATAATTTCTGTCAAAAAAATTATGATAGGTACATACTTATTAAAAAATGGCATCCAAAACTTTAAGTAGAAAAACATGATTGGTTTTTCTAGAAGTCTATACATTTTTGTTTGTCAAAATTGGCTTCTTAATACAACATATCAACACAAATTTAAGTAATCATGGAGATTTTCCCTTCAATCTAAGACCCCTGGACCATGGTTACCTTTGAAAAGGTTCATAAAGTCTCCAAAAGTGTGGCTCATAAAACGCAGCTCAAATTTATATTTGTATAATAACTATTAAGAACATTGCATAAGCAAATAAAAACTAAATAATTTGTTTAGAAAACAGTTTTAAAAAGTCTTCGTATTTGACATTACATTATTTCTTGGATTTTTGTTATCTATACTCCTGTATAGTAACATTACTAGGAGACAATTTTCTACCTTGAACTCAAAATCATTGCCTGCTTCAATTTTTAATTTATTAAGCTTGGAAAATATTCTCTGAGCACATGCACTGCTATGCAGCAAAGTCGATATTTTACTCATAAATTCGTATACATAAATTCATGGAAGTGGTTTTTTAAAATTCCTATTTTGAACGAAAATTGTGATATATTTTTAATTTTAAAAAATACTCCCAAAACAAGCATCATCAACTTAAAACTCTAAAGCTTTACCTATACTTTTCTTTTATTATTTTTCTAACAAATTATTTTTTTTTTGCTTAAAAAAGTGTTCAAAGAGTTTCTAGATTTATAGAACTGTCCAAGGTGTCCTTGTGTGCGAACGCTAAAAAGTTGTCAAAATTACATTAAAGTGTGCCCAAAGGTAACCAAGCCCTGGACGAAACCCAATTGCAAACATAGAAATTGAGGGGTTTTTTCGGCATCAATCGAGATTTCGCTTTTCTGATATCGACCCAAATGGTTACTTAAAATGATTTTACTGATAATGACAATATTCCTAAAAAGTCAGTAAGGACTCGGACTGTCAATCAACTATTGCCTTTTTTTGTTAAAGTGCAGCTAATAAATTTATATTGGTATTCCCTGGACGGGTCTCGTCTTCAAAACTTTGACTCTTTTTAAACAATTTTCTTCACTCAAAAACTCTTGTTTTCAATAGAAACAATTCAACAACAATTTTTTCTCCTGCAACAATTTCAACATTTCAGAACACCAATTTTTTTCCCACAATTTTTTGAAACGAAATTGTTGACAAAAAACTTTAAGCTGTTGAGTTATTGACGAACAATTTGGCACAAATGTGAGTGAAAGAAGAATTTAAAAAATCGGAATTAAAATGGAAAATAAATAGAAGTTCATCGAAGCTACTTGTACGCTTTTTTTTAACCTCTAAAATAAGCAATTACTGGGACTGTTTTTATACTGAAACTGCAGCTGATGTTATGATTATGTAATCTTAGTTCTTTTTGATATGAAAATCTTCTTATCTGTATTCAGAAAAACAAACCCAAATACTAGTATCTTATTGTCAGTCAAATTGAAAAATAACTTCCAAATGTTATCAACTTAAAATCATTGAAATCTTAAACCGTCTAAGTAATATTGAATCTTAACGCGAAAACTTTCATAAATGATTCTTCTACAAATTGCCATAACTACGAATCCTAATTACCATAATCCGATTAGCTTAACAAACTAACAACTTATGAGCTTATAAAGTTTTCAAGCACCAGACAAGATACAAACTTCCTTTAAATTGCCGATGGATGGTGGAAAATTATTGTTATTTCAATTTAAAATTTCTAATACAAATCGATTAGGTTCTTAAATTGCTTTTTTAATATAACAAATTGATTTTTTAAAAACATTTCATCACACTATACAGTGAGATAGATTTTCCACATTTTTAGCAAAGTCATCATATACTCGTGATTTCCACGATGCGACGACGTAAGGAAAAACAAAAATTCATAAAATCGATAAATTTAATCAAGTTGTCATTGTTCCCACGTGATTTATTGTGGTCGGAGGTCAGAAAAAAGCGTTTTATAAACCTTACAGCACGCCATCAAGTTTGTTGTGGTTTCGAAAGATAAATAAACAATTGAATACTTTTTTTGTTGAACGCCCTGGACGCTGGCGTTGCTGGAGCTGCTGGCGCTGGAGAATGTTATCCTTTCAAGCACCATAAAGCTGTTATTCCAAGTGAGATTTTTCATAGAGCGAAATATAATAATAAAAGGATTGCCCAAGTACTAATAATTTAAATAAATAGGTATAGACAGTTGCGAGTTTATGGTTCGTTGGGTATGACAATTTGTGTTGTCTCTTTTCTGAAAATTCTAGGAGGAAGCATGTTTTCATAGGGATTGGGGATTTTTTATTGTGAGGATAGAACTTTTTTTTTCTTGCTTTTTTTCGTAATAAGCCGAAATGGAAAAATAACAAAGGAAATGAAAGGATGATAGGAATGTGTCTGTATATTTTTGTTTGAAAGTAGAAATCCCTTTGGTCCCGGGGCCATAGCACAGATCGACGTGTGAAAGCAACATTTTGATCCCACCTAACAAAAGGAAAATAATCCTTGGGATTCGCTTTAACTCAACAACTGTGGAAGGTTAAAATGATGCAACAACTGTTGTAAATTTAATATTTTTTTTAACATTTGATTGTAAATTTCATAGTTTTTTTCATCTGAAAGGCTCAATGATTATGGAAGCTTTCAATGTCTGTGTTCGTTAGGTATGGTTAGAAAAAAACGTTCCGAGATAGCATTTAAATGTTTTTAAAAAAAAATAGACACTTTAATCAGGCTTGCGACTTGACAATCCTAGTTTGTTTTTATTAAATTCTTTTCTGTGTACATAAATTTGTGTGTATTTCTTTTAAATTAAATGCGGGTGTGGACACAAATTGGCCTTGAATTGTTGATTAAAATTTTAAATTCGCGGATGAATAACTTACAAGGTAGGTTTAAATTATTTGTACCCTAAAAATTTGTAAGAAACTTTGCTTGCGAATTTCTAATGACTAAATAATAAGCTTTCTAGAAATGGTCAGCACTATATGATCTTGTAAATGCTACATTTACGATTCTTATGCTATGATAATGTTGTCATATGACGACACAAGAATCAGTGCGACGATACAGTAGAGGAAATTCCCATAAAAACACTACAATTTTACTTGCATAACTAATTGCACCGACTGCAAACCTCCAGCACTTTTTACTTTTGCATCCAAAATTATCTGTCAAACCAAAATGAGGTAGAAGTAATTTGTTCAACATTTGTTTATAAACTAAAAAGATTATTCCTGTTTGATTGCGGAATAAAATTAAAAAAATTGAAGATTAAAGGCGCATAAAAATAGAATTGGTTATTTTATAAACTTGGTTGAGTTCATTATTGAAAGTGGTAAGAAATCACTTTTTGTGCCTTTAAAATTGATTTTGGATATTTTCTTTACAGAATCTTATCATGCCACGTGAAAGAATTTTAAGTGCAGCAAAAAGTTCAAAAATGACTTCATAAATATATCGTGGCCTTTCTGATCGTAAAATCGAAAGAGAAATTCTAAGTAGATCCAAAACAGATATTCAAACGGTGTTAGACTAATTTTAAAATCCAACTCCAACCTTGTTTCGCAAAAAAAAAATTCAAGGAACCACCGTTAGATGCAGCCCATAAGTCAGCACGGCTGCAATGAGCTGAATGTCAAAAAAAGCTGGACTCAAGAGTGGAGAAAAGTTCCGTTTAGTAATGAAAAAAAATGTTATTTCAATGGTCCAGATGGATTTCAATCAAACATCAAACAGAAGTGAGGATAAGTCGCAACTATCGTTGGTGATAGCTTAATGGTTTGGGCAGCTTTTTTTTGCAAATGGAGAGACTGAAACTGCATTTGTGCCTGGAAGCTTGACCTCAGAAATGCATGCTGAGTTGTTAGAAGAAGCTATAGTTGAGAGAGCTGAATAGTTATGCAGAAGTGACTTCATATTCCTGTAGGATAACACTCCTATCCACTTCTCTGGAAGGGTAAAAGACTGGTTTGAGGAGAAACAAATAACATTTCTCGATTGGCAGTCTTCAATTAACGATTTAAATCCTATAAGGAATCTCTTGGGAATACTATCCAGGCGTTTTTTTTTTTTGCCAACTGGAGCATATTTAACAACATTTAAGAGCTTTGAGACGCAATAATTGAACAATTGGCGGCAATTACAACCGCGGAACTGAAAAAGATTGTGCAATGCATGTCAAGACGAATAGTATCGGTTGTAAGTGGTGGGTCTACAAAATATTGATTTAATTAATTTAAATTTTCTGACCACCAACTCACCGTTGTTTTTAGTAAAAACGTAAATCTTTTTACTTTATTTTTCAAGAATTTTAATTTAATTTTAAACGAAAAATGAATACATTTATATTATTCTTAACAACTTTGAGTACATTTGGTTATTCCATAAAAATCTATGGCTATGTTGCATACAGCAAACAAAAAATGCCTCAAAACCATGTGATTTTATGTTAGTTTCCTTTACTGTATATTTAGAGTTTGAGAACTTTTTGAGAAAAAAATAATAACAACTATAACCGATTAATAAAGGTGTACTCAAAATTATAATGCAAACACACAAAACCATGCACAATTAAAAATAAATTCTCATGAAAAAATTAAAAGACACGTCTTGTCTTGAAGAAAGCTTTATTACAAGTGATCTTTTCTTATTCAAAAATTAACAGTTCTGTCCAAGAGAGTACATAACATATTGATACGTACATATTATATACAAAATAAAGCATTCGATTTTACAGTAGCAGTAATAATTATATAATGCATTTCTATGAGAACGTTGTGTACATAAATAATATAAATTGTGTACTAAAAATTAGAAATGTGTACAGGGTGATCGGGTTTCATTATTCCTAGATTATCTCTTACGCAACTGACCATATTTTAATTGATGTGAAAAATACAATTTGCCTTATTTCATTTGATTTTTTAACTTAGTGAAAATTTGAAAATTTCGAAATTGGCTATTTCAATTTTTTTAGCTTGACTATTTATCAAAACCAGAATTAATCTTTTGTAAAACATTATAGTATACAAAAATTGTATGTTGGGAATTTTCATTCGTACCAATTTTAGCAATCCAACATCTAAATCAATTCGAGTGACGTATTTTCTTAAGGATAGTCGATGTTTTTTTTTGGGCTTCACTCTACTTCTACCATTCCTTGACGATATTGTTTGGGTTTTTTAATATGCACCCACGAAACACGATTCTGACGCCCTCATTAGATTAGGAACAGACCTCAATTTATATTTTCGGCCTTACTATTATAAAATATTTTAAGTGTATTTTAAAATTGACTTGTAAGTTTTTCATTTTTAAAAATAACAATTCTCAAGTTTTAGTATTTCAGCACCTTAAGTTCGCTCGCTCCAATTTTATTGTTTTTTGATTTTTGAAGACCTTCACTTTTTTCACATCAGAAATTTGTCAAATTAGCCTATTCCTGAAATAATAAATTTTACTTAAATCGAAAAAAGTTTTGGCTTTTAAGAAATATCTTAAACTTTTTGTTGCGGTAGTCGTTTGAGAAAAGAATACAGTTTTGAAAAAAATCAAGTGCACAGATGAAGCCATATGGTTCAAGTTATGTGTCTACTGTTAAAGTGCAATCGGTCCATAGAAACATGCTTTTTCTGATCAATATTGGTATATAAAGTTACACCCAAGGGGGTAATTTCCCCCTTCTATTCGAATTATTTAATATTTTTAAATTGTTCATTACATGATTTTTGACAAATGAAAATGTTTTCTTGTCCTTTTTATTTTGAAACGTATGCAAATGAAAACAAAATTACCAATTAGGAAAAACTTGATATATTTGGGGTGCTCATCTTGTGAAAACCAGGGCTTAGTGGATTACAACTCTAAATCATGAGAAATGTCAGGAATAGATGGAACCTACAGTTTTCATGCCGATGTTAAAGGGCTAATTCTGAGAATACCTTTTTGTGGCCAGAATTGCTCTTAAGGGAGTTGTCAATTCCTCGCAAGAAGCAGTACACTTGGCACAGAAAAGGATTGAACTTAGATCTCTATCTAATCTTTGGTAAAATATGAAAAACCAATAATTTTTGGAAGACTTAAGTAGTATCAAATTGATAAGTCATCTATTCCAAAGTCTTCATTTGACATCGACAAATATTTGAAATTCCTAAATTAAAAAAATTAAAGTCATAAAGAACTATTTTCTGTGCTAGGAGAAACCAAAATTATTTTTAAAATATTTCTCAAATTGGTGGAAACTCATGGAAAACAATTTAAAATAAATTATTGTTTTATCATTGTTAGAGCAACTCTCATTCCAATCCCCATTTGAAATTCTGTTCTTAAATATTTATTTTACTTTTTGTTGTCTAATCCGAAATTAATATTCAATTAGAAGCAACATAATAATTAAAAAGAGTCTGTACCACTAATCTAATTGAAGAAAACATCTCAGAGTCTTAGGCACGTTGAAGGACTTATACATAAAATCCAAAGACCTAATTAGTACTAACTCCTGAGTATCGACATCTTCTCCAAAAAGGTAAATACATATATTTATTTCTCATAATTAATTTTGACCATTTCTATAGAAATACATTGATCCCGGATTATTTTCGAGGAGACTTAAATTCTTCTTCAGACAATTCTTTTTTGTAATCATATCTTAAGCTCCTATACTCTTCTTAAGGCTTCAAATAATAAAGAAATAAACTGTATTTTTCTTCAATTTAACCTCTTCAGGTTTGAAACCAATGAATTCGAGGAGGAAGGTTGAAAATTTGAAAGTCAATTAAGAAAATGAATTTCTCACATTTAATGCAGCTTAACCGTTCCGATAAGTCTCCCTCCACAAATCCTACGTGTGTTGATGGTTTTTGATCACAAAAGGGTTCTTCGATGAAAACTTTCATTATTATTACAAACTATACATGTGAATGTATCTGTATGTATATGTAGCTCTTTGTGGAAAGCGTTCGTTGATAGGTTTATGGTAGTGTTCTTGTCCATGGTTTTTGGGTTAAAGTTTGTCTGATGGCATTTATGGTGCGTGTTGGAGGTTCAGCTTCATAAATAAAAGGATTCACCTGGAATCTATATATGGAGCTACTGTTTTGAGTGATTGTTGGTGTTTTGTGTTCTTTTGCATGTGTGAACATCATCAACAAATTAAATTGGATGCTTTGTTGGGTTAAGCTTTGTAAAAGTCCCTGGATCAAAATTGATTGCGTCGAATGTGCGAAAGCCGGTAGGTATACATCACACAGAGAGATCTACTTTGAAATACCTCGTAAAATAAATGGCCCCTAAAGTAGTTAGCTACAAAATAATAAAATAAAAATAAAACTTTTGCCTGGTATTTACATACTAAAGTGATTCACTTATAGGATAGAAGCAGGTTGTGTTTTATCAGCAACAGGGGGATCTATCAATATGCGCATTAATTTAAGGCAGCTGTTTATATTTTTTGTTGCTTCGCTTCGCTTCGAGTTGACCCGGTTACCAACGACGTCGAGCAAGTATTTAATAAATAAATTAGCATCTGGACTTGGACTGAGTGAGTTTTTTAAATTTTGTTTGATACTTGCAGCACATGTGGGCGCAATGATATTTTCTTTTAATCCTTAAAAAAACGGATGTATGTGAAATGTTTTTTTTTAGCATCCGCAAAGGAAAAATTTCCTTTCAATCTAACCCAAATCCTGAAAAATATAACTTGCTCCGTTTTTCTACCCTAAATATTTTGTGTCTATTCTTGTGGAATTCCGTTTGAAATTTGAAACAAAAAATATTGAAATAGTTCAACTCGTTTGAATTGTTTCAATTATTTTAGCTACACCAAAAGAACCAATGAACAAAAACATTGATGTTGCTAATTTGCACAAAAAATGTTGTGGATTTTAATTTAAAAAAGAAAAACATTAATTTTCATTGAAATATTTGTATAAAAATAACGTAACCTTAATTTCCGAAAACCAAACCAAAAACTAATAAAATCGTTTAACTAAAGTCCCTTAACTTTATCCCACAAAAAATAGTTTAGAAACATTTAAACCAAAGGTATTTGTGAAATGAAAGGGTACGAGTTAATGATTTGTATTTGATTGAATATCAATGCAGAATTTTTAACCACACCTATTGTTCAAGTTTTTTCACCTTATGAAATGAACATAGTTGAAGAAGTCAAATCAGGTCCTTTGAGAATTGATTTTAATGAAGGTTAATGACTTTTAAAACATTTTTTTACTCTAGGACACTGGACAAAATTAAATGCGCATTTTGGTTTAAGTATAATTAATTAAGACTGAAGATATTTGAGTATACCTTTATCTTTGAAAAATACATTAATTTAATGTAATCGAACAAAAGGAATAAGAGTATTTAAATAAAAATTGCCAAATTGGTAAAAATTGGTTTTCGACTAAAAAGTTAAAAAAACAAAATTGAAACCAAACTTGTTTCTCAAATTCAAAATAAATTTGCTTACCTTGCGTTAATTTTGTTAACAAAATTCAATTGACAATTTATTTTACTAAAAACCTACAAAAACAACATAAAATTGATAAGAAATGATTTTCGATACAAGTGTTTTGAAAACAAAAAAAAAGATATTTACTTCAAATTTGTTTACCACACAAAAAAATATTGTTTTTAATGTTTTGTAAACTTTTTGAAAATCTACAGATGGACACGGATAAGAAATTACCAGTGTGCCAAAGTGCTTGTGTACGTACATTCGGGAAGCTTTTTCTTCGTCAGTATCTCAAGAACCAGTGGTGGAGATATCGGCTTTAAATACATTTATTTTATACAGATAATAATGGCAAAAAGACGCAGAAAGGGCTCTCAAGAAAATTCAGTGCGTGTTTTTTTTGCCATAGCAATTAAAAAAAAAATGAACATTTTGATTAACCCTAAATATCTCAATAATTAAAGACTACTAAAGCAAGAAAAATCGACAGACAGGAAGGGAAGTTATCAGTGTGGGTCGTACCTAAGTCTTTTTTTTTCATTTAAATCTGGAATTGTATTGTCCAATTCTACAGACTTGGGCTTCATTATGTGTATATCTTTAAAATTGTGCGAAAGGGTTATGTTTGCGATAGAGCAAGAGCGCCGTGAAAATTTGTTTGACAAATATTGGATTTTATCTAAATCCTAAAGCTGGACGAATATTTTAATCAAGGTGATCGAAACTCTGGCTGGAATTAAATTCCTTTATTCAAAAATGAAACCTTAATAGAATACAAATGTGTAGCAGTAAAAAAAAAAACAGTACAGCGTGACGTTTTTTTGCCAAAGAGTTTTCATTAAGTATTTCCGACATAAAAAAAAAACTGATGGTGCCTGGAAAAAGCTAAACTTCTGCCTACATAAAAAGCTTTTAAATGATGACATGAAATGTGGTAGAAGATAAAAAATATAAAACAAGAATTCTATGACCAACACATGTGTAGTTTTTTAATAAACTAAAATAAAGACTATCAATTGAATAAAGGTTTTTTTGATGGTTTTGCTTTAATTAGTCTTTCACAAGACTATAATAAAATCGTCTATTGATTTTCTTCAAAACACATTTAAATGCAATAGCAGTCTTACATCTATTTTAATAAGTTTCTTTTAAACTAGTTTTATGGCAAAACTGATTAACAGGAGTTTCGAGTTTTAAATTTCTCAAAAATTTAATTTAAATATATTTATATATATTATTAACTTCCCATAGGAAGTTATTGTAATGGGTCCGATTTGTCAAATTGAAAATTTTGACTTTTCTCGTCGTTTCAAGGTCCCTAAAGTCGAAATAAAAGATTTTTAGAAAGATGTCTGTGCGTGCGTGTGTACGTACGTTTGTACGTCCTTACGTCCGTACGTTCGCGACGTTTTTTTCGTCCTCCATAGCTCAAGAACCAAAAGAGATATCGACTTCAAATAAATTTTGTTATACAGATAATAAGACAGAAAGATGCAGAAAGGGCTCTCAAGAAAATTGCGTGGGTGGTTTTTTTTACCATAGCAATTTAAAAAAAGGTGAACATTTTACCCTAAATATCTTACGAACCAAAAACGCTAGAGACTTGAATTAAATTTTATATAATATATTGTAACGTGATATCAAAAAGGTATATTTTTTGAAAAAAAATCCATTTAACGGTTTTTTTATAAATCAAAAAAACTGAAAAAAAAATTTGTCACCTCCAATATTTTACGACTAAAATATCATTTCATCTCCATCTTATAAAATTTTAAGAAAAATCGAATTGACAGTTTTTTTTATAAAAAATAAAAATCTAAAAAAAACGTTACTCAAAGTTAGTAAAAATTGAATATTGATTCAAATATCTTTTCAAAAACTTGAAATTTAGGCTTCAAACTTGTTTTAACTTATAAGAAATATTGTTTTTAACATTTTGAAAAATCTTGAGAAAAATCGAATTGACAGTTTTTTTACAAAAAATAAAAACCTAAAAAAATTTAATAAAAGTTGGTTAAAATTGATTTTCGATTCAAATATCTTTTTAAAACTTTAAGATATTGGCTTTAATTTACTTTTATCTTTCAAAAAATATTGGTTTCAACATTCAGTAACATTTTGAAAAAAATCGAATTTACATTTTTTTACAAAAAATTGAAAACCGAAAAAATTAACAATAGTTGGTAAAAAATGATTTTTGACTCAAATATCTTTTCAAACATTTTATATAATAGCTTCTGACTAATTTTTACTTATAAGAAATATTGTTTTCAACATAGGGACAAATTTTGAGAAAAATCGAATTGACAGTTTTTTTACAAAAAATAAAAACCTAAAAAAAAAATTCTATAAAAGTTGGTAAAAATTGATTTTCGACTCAAATATCTTTTCCAAAATTTGAAATATTGGCTTCAAACTTATTTTATTTCACAGAAAATATTGTTTTCGATATTCAGTAACTTTTATATAACAATCCAACTGTCTGTTTTTTCATAAAAAATTAAATCTACATAAAATAGTACTCAAATTTGGTAAACATTTATACGAGTACATATAGAGAAACTTTTAAGCAAGACAAATCGACAGACGGGATGGGACGTTATCAGTGTGGGTCGTATCCCAGCCTCTTTTTTTGATTGGGATCTGAATCAAATTTTTAAAAATCTTAAAACTCAAAACTCCTTTAAATCTTGTTTTGTGATAAAGGCAAGTTAAATAAATCGAATTCGATACTAAGATAAAGAAGGAGGAAAAGTCGGTCCCACAAATATCTCACACTTTTTGCGAGTGTTACTATTAACTGATAGTTGAGCCGAGGCCTTTTCAAACTTAATGACCATTTTTTTGAGTCTCCTTTATTCGAGATTTGTTTTTATCTTATCATCAACAATAACTGTGGTATAACTAAATTGAATTTGAAAGTTCCATATTATCGCTACATTGACGTACGACACTTGTCCGTCATAGACATTTCCTAAAATTTTTAATAAACTTTTTGATAATCAATATAATTATTTATTTAAAAATTACCCACCTGATAGAATATCTGAGAATTGATAAGAATAATAATTGGTCTTTGAAAGAAGATGATCTGCGCCGATGTCGTCTTTCAAAACAATGGACATCACAAGTTTTGAAAACAAAATATACATTTATTTTAGTGCACATTCATGATATTTGAACGACCCAAGAGGTACACAACTTTCAAATTACCAGACAAATTATTGAACAAGGAAAAAAATTCTATATAATAATTAAGCTTTTTTTCAATAGCAGTTTGGATGCTTTAATAGAAAAGTGGATTTGTTTCTTTTTTTAGACTTTAAGTTCGACTGAATTCCAATTCAAAAGCGTAAGGTTAAACGATAGTTAAATTTAATAAATTTTACAGTGTGCAAAGAAAATGGCACTAAAAAATAAAGGAAAATTCTATTGATGATTATACAATATCCTTTTTTCCAAAATTATTAATTATGAAAAACCTTCATTAAAATGAAAAATTTAAAGCTTTCAATTGATATTCCTAAAAATTGAATTTGTCCATATCTGGAACCGCTAAAGATACGATTTTCTTGAGGCTCAGGACCTTAGCTTTAAAGGTTACTGTCATTGTAATATCAAGAAACTTTAAACTACAAAAATATTGTGCTCTGTTAAGATTTTTTTCAGTCACAAAAACCAAACAAGCCAAGTTTTTAAAATATGCTTCTTCAAAACTGCTAACAAAATATATCACAATTATTTTAATGATAATCTTGATCTTCTAGGTACAGTTTAAATCATAAAGAATATCATTTTAGTTATGAAAATTTTCATTAAAACGACTTATAAGTCTTTATTATGTTATAAAGTTGTGGTTGGGATTCCGCATACAAACTCGGATTTTAGGTATTTATATGTTCAAATACAAACATACCTTTTTTCAACATTATTTTTATATTTTTCACAATATCTTTCTAAAACTTTCTTAGACGGCGAATTTGTTATTGTTCGCGTTTTTCAAAAAAAAAAACAATTTGCTATAAATGCTTCAACATTTTAAAAGGTTTATGTAGGACAGGTGAAGACTAATAGTTTGTCGAAAAGTAAATAAGATGTCGACAATATTAAAATAAAATATTGAATACAGATGTTACTTGAAAAATCAATTTGAATTCTATTTAAAAAAAAATGACACCATTTATTTACAAAGCCACAAATGGAATATTGAAAAGCTTAGACGCAGTTGAAGTTGAATGCTTTATTGAATTGAAACAAACAGTTCTTCATCAGAAACTTTATATATTTTTATCTGAATCTTTTCAAGCCAAAAGTGTGAAGGAGATACAATTATTGTAAGACGTCAAAATACATAGCATAATATTTTTTTTTTCAAAACTCAATACTCAATATAATGAAAACAGGTTAGTCATTTTCTTAAATATAACTATCTTAGTAAGAACATCAAAAAAAAATTAGGTGGCTCAGCAGTCCGTTAAGAACTAGGGCCTAGTGACTTGCAACTCTAAACTATTCCTGTGTGCGAGTAAAGCTGTCGGGGAGTTTAAAGTTTATAAGCCGAGTCCAAACGGCTAATTAGAGGAAGCATTTGACAAGAATTACTCTTAGAGGATTCTTAAGAGTACCTACTCGTGAAAAAAAAACTTTAGAACTCATATGCAGGGTTTGAAGCTAAGACCTTTGGGATGAGAGTCCTACTCACTAAATATCACGTCACGGGTACTGTATACACAAATTAAATTTTTACAATAATGCACATATTTTGCAAAGATTAGATTTATATTCATAGCAGAAGTTCATATACGTGGTATAAAAAAGCAATTTTCAGCCAAAGCAACAAAACTCTGGCTTCCCTCATATATCATGTATTGCATGCGTGCAGAAAGCTTAAAATAATAATTTCCTTGAATTTGTGAAAAGCACCTGAATAGTGTTTTATTTTTCATTAACCACACGTTCTAACTACACTGGTGCTTATTTATATTCATTCTGAGATGGATATATTGCTAACCACAGAATATTTAAAGAGCCATTTGTTCCAGTAAAATATATTTAAAAAGGGTCCTGTGCGAGGAGACGAGTAGAATGAATGACTATGGCTCTCCTTAAAGGCGAACCTCAAAATATATTCAGCCTTAAAACTTCACATACATTATTTTCAACACAATTTTTGTTGTTGCTGTTGTTGTTTTAAATACATACTATACCTACCTTGGAAAACATTCATCAAATATATACAAAAGTACACTAAATACAAGGTACGAGTAGGTAAGTAAAGTTTGACGTCTGTGTCTTAATTTAAATTCAAAAGTTGTA
The DNA here is from genome assembly GCF_945859685.1 of Eupeodes corollae. NCBI lineage: Eukaryota > Metazoa > Arthropoda > Insecta > Diptera > Syrphidae > Eupeodes > Eupeodes corollae. The sequence continues at coordinate 309,613,720 of NC_079147.1, read as the reverse complement.
AGGAGGAATGTCCTAGATTTATGTGTTTATCTCTGTTAAACAGTTCGAAAAGGGTCAAACTTTAATGATAAAAGAGGTATATCCAGCAGTTAATATAGGAGTACAGGTACGCGGCTTCGAAAGGTAACCTCAAGTCGTCCTTATTCCCTAGAGAAACATGTCCCATATCGAATATATGAAAAGTGTCTTACTATAGAAAAAGGTGACTTAATTAATTACACAGCCATTAAGTGTATATGATGTCAAGACTTCCAAATTAATTCACCTTCAAGTCAACAACCACCTTAAATGTTAACATAGATGAGCAATCAAAAAACTGAAATTGGTGCTTTACTCGAAACTGTACACAACAAACAAATTTGCATACAAATCGATTTCTGTAAATTCGTTCCCCAATCTTCTGTTCCATTGGAAAAAACAACATTGATCTTTTTCAACTATTGACAGATAGATAGACATTTGAAAGCTCAAAATAACAAATATCATCCAATTTCACCCCACAAAGTATGCAAATATATAATATATACTGTTATATAGTATTTCCGTATATTGAGAATAGCAACTTGTATAAGAAATGCCCAATCTCAACACCTACCTGTGCTGGATATCGTTGTTAGTTGTTTTGATGTTTCAGGACACCCCAAAGGATTCCTGAAAAAGATTAATGAAGCTAAAGACGATCCTGATGGTACTCTTTTCCACCTCCATTCACACTTATTCTTGAAGTTTATTTAAAACTTTGTGATTTCTGTTTTCTTCTTTCTTTTTGTATTTTCAAAAACACTCACAATCACTTTAAGCCAGAACTCTTGGTTCTTTGAAACAGAAAGGTATTCATTAAATTTTAAATTATTTCTACAGCATCGCAGGTATAGAAAAATGCATTTTCACTTTGACAGATTATCACTCTCAGAATGACAGCTCCTTTCAATTCACTTGACACGTAATTTCTTACTCCGTGTTGCTTTGTTCTTCGCGAAACGCGAAACACTATCCTTTACACTGAGGAGGTACTGAGGGCAGGAGAACAAAAACACACAAAAAGAGCGAGACTTAAAAATAAACAGGATTCAAAACAACCGTCTGAAAGCCTGGTGAAGGACAAAGTGCATTTAACTTGATTGACAGGCAAAACTGAATGAGTTTTATAATTGCTTCGTGCAAAACACTTAACGGTAAAAAATGAAATTAAGATGGCGGCCAACCACGAATGACAAACGGTCACATTTCAATTCAAATCCCATTGCAGTTTTTTGTTTTCTTTTTTATTTTTTAATCGAAATCCATCCGGATGTTGAGTTTAAAAAAAATACTCAAAACAATTCCCGCCCTGTTTTCGGAACGGAATCACCAAGTTAAGAAATTCATCCGGAAAGGTGTACCGTGTCCTTTGATGATCTTCAGATAACTGATTTGTTAAAGATACACGTTTTTCAAACAACAGGTCGTGGCAGAAGCGATAGCAATGGCATCAACTGATAACAGAAGGTTTTGAAACATCGCATGGCACGAAAAGCTCTGGCCGAGTCGAACTCATTGCGCAGGAGTGGAAATTTGAGTGAAAGCTTCTTAGGAATGGAATTGGGGGTTGATTGGGTTCAAGTGTTCGTCTTGCGATGTTTATGTTTGTTTATTGTGATACGAACATCAACTTCTAATGAAAACAAGATTGAAGTTCTAAAACGTGTGAATTTTAAGGCACTGTGCAGTTTGCAACACAGGTCATATCCCTTCGAAATGGTTGAGTGGCTTTTAAAGTTGCAATCCGAAAGGTGTTAAAATTTATATTCAAGGAGGTGTATTTCTTACACTTATCATCTTCTTCTCTTTTGCTTTTGTTCATTATATTGGTCCATAATGTGTCAGGGAGAGTCCCTGAAAAAAACACATGTGGTGTATTTATTTAACCCAAAACTAAAATCCACGGATTGAAATACATTTCTCTTTATTTAGACACATGTATGGAGCCTTCCAGCACTACTGGAGCCAACCCTCTGTGCAGGCGATACATTTCGAGAAAATATTGACTTTCCTAATGCATCTCCTGTGTCGGGTTGAGCGAGTAAATTTGCTATCAAAATACAAACAAATGTTAGACATGGATATTTGTTTCGTGTTGATTTTCGTAAAATTCGAAGAAAATGTTCAAATGCATCGGATTGAGAATCATATTCGAAAAGCAAACATTAAATTATAATCAAAAAGGTATCTTCCCAGAAAACATTACGAACGTAGCTGCAGAAATAACTTCTCATTCAAGGAAGGAATTCATAATCAAAATCAAACTAAATTCACATTAAGTCCACACCATTTAACTTATTCCTGGGATGGTGTACGAGTATTTTAAGAGACAAATATAGAAATAGAAAAACAGAAGAATGAGAATAAAGGAAGAAAGGCAGAATTGAGGGCTTTTATTCAAAAACAATCGACATGGAAGCATCACATTGACCAATCCATTGCCATGCCATTTGCTGGTCAAGAGACCCAGTCTGTCTGTCACCCGACTATTATTTGGTGTCGCCAACTCCTATATAGATGATTCATATACCGTATATACTATCATAGTCTCCATTCTTTATTTATGTAAACTTATGGGAATTTTATAGACTTCTAAGGGCAAATTGAGGATAACCATTTGATTTACGATGCAAAGTCCTTTATTTAAAATTCTGTACAGCTATACCCGCCCACACCAGATATTCCATTCATCATATTTGAAAGCTTTGAAATTTCCGACATGATATCTCATAAGAATTTCTTTGTTACCATGCACTTGCCAAATCCTAGAATGATGACCATTAAAGTACATACTGGGTGAAAGAAGGTTGGGAAAGAAGTTTTGTTCGGGTGGAAACACAACAGTGCACTTTATGACGCAAATTGTTTTCTCCAAATAGAAAATGAAACTTGATATAGAATTTGTTTAGACTTTGTTGTTTTTGAGTTTGCTTGAATCTTAACCTCTCAGTCGAAAACAATTGGTATTGTTCATGATATTTTACTCGAAGGTGACAAACAAAAAAGACACACTTTTAGTCTTACGTGTGGTTCAGCACTCAGTATAGAGGTATAAAGCAAATGGGAATGTGGTCTATTCAGAAAAATTAATTGAAAGAGGTTTTTGTAATTATTTTGGTTTTTGTGTTATATGTATATGGACAATAGGACAAGCACTACTTTATAGAAGGAATTTATTTGTCTAGACAGATGAATGCATTGGTACTATGTGAAGTGTTCCTGTTAAATGCTTCTTTAAGTGTGCTTGCTGCAGTTTCCTAGGCAAAATATTTAATAATATGCTCCTAGCTTTATCTCATTATTTTGTTCAACTTACCTTCTCGTAAAGGCTTTTCTTTTGATATGAAGAGGAAATTATTCCAATACAGTCCTGGCTGTAATTCAAGTAGGAACGAAAATTGAATCATTTCTGTAATAGATGTTTTCTAATGTTTGGCTACATTCCATATTTATAAACCTATTTTCCCTTAGTCCAAATACAAAGATATTAAAACCTTCAGTGCAGGAATGCTCTATCAAGCACTTAGTCTACTTTTGCCTTGCACTTCTAGTTAGGCCAATGAAATAAATCAAACATAATTGATTGTTGCTATCTATTGCACAAACTTAGCCAACATCATAACGACTTTTGTCATATCTCTTCTACTGTTTAAGCACTTTGTTAAAATATCCTTCATTTTCATAATTATTGTACATTTAAAATATCAAATATTAATGTATTTTTCAATTGTTGTTAAATCTTTTAATAAGTTGGATCATATATTCCAAAGCTTTTGTTAATAATGTTAATTTTTGTCTCAATCAATTAATTCTAATAATTCTTATTCAATCATCGAAATTTCAAGCAAAACATCCAAAACTTGCAAACATACTGTGACAAAAAAAAACATAAAATTTTAATTTGTAGATTGTTTAGTATTTTAGGGTAACAGTCAAACCGCATGATTTGGTCTTATAAATAATCCCTGTTTTCGATCTGGAGGTCCAAACGCAACACTAAATAAAAACATGAAACTCCTAGGCAACGGCCTAGTCACGGATAAAGCTTCGGTTCCCATCGATCACCGAAATTAAGAATCAGTGAGCGTGGTAAGTAGACAGACCGCTTCGAAACCTACCGCTTGCTGTTGTCATGTGTTCTTTCTGTCTGTTCTTCTTCCTCTTCTGTCCTTCTGTCTTAAATTATTGTCTTGTGTTGTTATCACCTTACAAAGTCTAGTCGCTCAAGGTGCTAAGTTCTCTACCCTGTACATTTATGTGCTGCGTAGTGTGTAATGTAATGAAAATCGTAAGCTTTTTTCAAGATTTTCTGATTTTAACCCTGATCAATAAGTTTCTTCACCATAAATAAACTCTACGATCTTATTTTTATTTCGAGCCCCATTCCGTCTTCTTATACCCAATACTTTCTGAAATAAAAAAACAAAAGTGTATCTTACTTTAAGATTGTATTTTTTAAACTTTGGGCAAAACCTAGTTTTATAAAGTAACTGCAAAAATGGGTTATTGGCTTTCAGAAAACATATACGAGGGGTACCCAAAAAACGGGAATTTCGTCATAACTTTTTATTTTTTAATATTGTTGCACCAAATTTGTATCACCCTCCAAGTATTCTCTTTTGACCGCAATGCACTTCTGCAAACGATGCTTCTATTGTTTCAAACATTTTTCAAATTCATTTATTGAAATGCTCTTCAGACCTTCAAGCGATGTTTGTTTCACCTCCTCTACGGTAATAAAACGCTTTCCTTTCATGTCCTTTTTAAGTCTGGGGAACAAAAATAAATCACAATGTACCAGATCCGGTGAGTAGGGGGGTTAACAATTGGTGTCATTCCGTTTATAAGTTCCAAATATGCATTAACTCGACTCTCCTCTTGATTGCCCGTGAGAAGACGTGTGACAAGTTTGGCTGCAACTCGTTGCATGTGCAAATCTTCAGATAAAATCCTCTGAATTAAACTCCATGATATTCCACTCATTTCACTGAGTTGATCAATGATTGATTTTTTTCAACGTTTTCGTCATTTCTTGACGTAACGGGGCGTCCTGATCGGGGTTGGTCTTTAATTGACATTTCTCCAAATTTAAAACGGGAAAACCATTCGTAGACTCTGGTTTTACTTAGGGCAGCATCCCCATAAGCAGGCTTGAGTATTACAACTGTTTCCGTAGCAGATTTTCCAAACAGGAAGCAAAATTTCACAACCGCGCGTTGCTCTCATCGAAATGAAAAAAAGCGTTTCTTACGGGTGAAACAATATACTTACAGCAACAGAACTTCGCACACTTACTCATGAAACCCCTCCCTAAATCATACCTGGTCGAACAATGACTACCCCCAATCTCTGTCCCTACCACAGTTCGATTCCCGTTTCTTTTGGGTCCCTCCTCGTATTGTTTCGAATCTTTTATTTCGTAATCAACACATTTTTCTGATGGCCACGACACCAATAAAATTGAAAATAGGTCCTCCAAAATCGATGATTTTTAGTCATTTCTGTTATATCATTATGTTTTCTTCCAAAAGCGATGAATTTCTGCATTCGTATTTCGTGGTCGTTTTATAAAAAAAAACTATCCCGTATCGTTCACCAAAAACCATATTCGCCAGACTCATAGTACTATGTGACTTTTGGTTATTTGTTAACCTGAAGAGACACCGTTTTTAATCGTTAAAAGAGATTGAAATAGAACACGTTTTAAGAAAAAAAAATTTGGAAATTTCTTTTGCATACAAATATTTTGAAAAAATATCTGACTTTGAAATAAGTACTAAATATCAAACCACTATCAAATCAAAATACTACATATATCTGAGCGTATTTGCAAGAAGAAAATAAGAGATATGTTTTTCAGAACTAAAAGGATTTGAAAAAAAAATGCCACTTTTACACTTTCCGCCGAATTTAAGTTCAAAAGAAACCAGCTGACGTTGTTCTATCATAAAATTGAAGCAGCGTTAAAACACTTAAGGCTAACTTAAATAAATGTGTGTTTATTGCAGTAAGCTAACAGAAAACAATTTGTTGTGTATACGCCAAAGTCTACCACGGTGTTAACGTCTTTTAAAGTAGTGAGAAGAAATCTGTCCTTACTACAATTCCTGTTATAGACGTATGGATGCTAACCATTTAATTCGTTTAAACAAAACTGGCACTATACTACTAATAGGCTCGCTCGTCTAAAACAATATTTTTCATATCCTAAATTGAATGCTTGTTATAATATTTTCAGTATAAAGGTAGAATGTAAGACAGCATATCTCTGTAAATTGTGCAATCTAGGTTTAAATTATAAGAATTTCTGTTACAATAAAGATCTATCTATCTATATAATTGTCATCTTATAGTTCGTTAGTCCTTGGTGATCCTGATTAACTTTCGCAGTTAAATTAGGTATTAATTTAAAATCATATTTTCTAAATCAGTGCAGAAATACATAGATTCAAACAAATGTAGTGAATGAATTAAATTCGAGAGCTTCCCGACTTAGGATATAAGTATATGCATAATCCTTAAATAGAATATCTTCCGTGATACTTGTTAGCATACAACATCCTTGAACTATAGTTACCGTATTCTATTGTCATATAACATTTAATCTCATCCACATCCCCAATCCCCATCCACATGATGTGAGCAGCAGCGCACGTAAAGGCATTTTAACTTAAAAGAAGAAGAAAATATGTTACCTCATAACAATGCCATATCATTTCTGTAATATCCTCTGATGGTATTTCGTTTATTTTGTAATAAATTACCCGACAACCAGTGCAGAACCAGTATAAGGTACACACATATATGTTTACTTGTACACTAGGGTCTGTGGGTTGAGGTTTATTGGAAATCCTTAAGCCGCCAACGGAAACACTCCAAGGAAACGTATAAGAATATATATGTACATCTGAAGAAGTACGGGATTTCTTAACAATTTATGGCCGTATTCACATCAATGTTCCACAACTTCTTATATTTTTATGTTTGCATGTATGTAGCATAAGTATCGATATAGGAATAAGTATATTTGCGATTTACGTTTCACATAGCTCAAGATCCTTTTGCCAAATCGAATTAATGTTTTCTTTGTTACATCCTTAATATGACATTGGCTATATAAGCAAGTACCTATAGGCATAGGGTATTGTGCAAAATAGAATCAAAAACGAATACTAAATTAAAGACATTATTGGATTTACGAAAGATAATGATTTTATTTTGGTCTAATTGATTGAATTTTGAACCATTATTTATCCATGAAATACATTTTACTAAAAAATATTGGTCATGTTGTATGTGAAATACAGCACCATTTTTAAGGAGCTACGTAAATATTAAATCAATACAAAAGTTTTGATAAATATAGAAAACATTTGCAATTCAACTTTATGCAAGTTGAATGATTTCTAGGAATGTTTTAATAAATTAAATTTAATTTTTAATTTTCTTATTTTAATAATTAGAAAAATACACATTTTTTGACAACTGAAGTTTGTATTCAATTCGAATTAGAATTGATCTTCCTTCCCAACAATAGTTCTGCTTCCGTTTAGGTGCCAACATTAAAAGTACAATTCAACTAATTAATAAAGTGCGTATACGCCAGAATGTAACCTTTGCATAGTCGTATAGTCTTGGGACATTTTATAAAAAAAAAACTTTAACTGAATACAAATTAAACACATTAAAGCAACTGCCTTTTAAATAATTAACTTTTATATAGACGCTTTGAATACCATGAATGTGTCGGTCAAACTTGGTTTTGATGGATCCAAATGTGCAAAAACACCAATATTCTACATGGGATCTATTCTGACATCCATCAAATTCTGTGTTCAAAAACAAATATAGGGAACACTACAATCTACCTCTTTAAAACTTTAAGCATTGCTGTATGTTTTTTTTTTCATTGTTAAGCCTTGAAGTGAATTTATTGCACATTACCTGAATGTTTATTGTTTTTGATTTTATGTCCAGACATTCAATGAATTTATGATCAATGGATTTTATTTTAGGGCTTGTTTTCTCAAGCTTAAATATGTCAACAGTTGGTTTGTTTGTTTTATACTTTTAAGAAGCTACCACGACGACGTACGAGTACATAAAACTCAAGTAGGTATTTTCCCTTCCCCCTTTGAAATCTGTGGAATGTATCCATACATGATTGAACTTATACAAGATTTACTGAGAATTATTGAGATCATAAAGAATTTATGGAATTTCAAATTTTCTTAGATGGTACTGAAACAATAATAAGAAAATTCTAATTCCTTCATATCCTACAGTAGTCGTGTCGTTCTTTCCATATTGATCGAGGAAAAGTTTTATTTTTTGTTTCATTAGTTTGGAATCCGGAAAACTTTGTCAGCTTATTAATATTCCTCATAACTTTTTTAAAAGTTTTGAAACTTCTTTAAGGAGAATTTTCTTGCATAAGCCAAAGCCACATACTTCATTGTGGTCACTCATCGAAAGGGTTTGTCTTGCCTTTAGGGTTGTGATAAGTGACAGTGCTTAATGATTCATAAGGTTATTGATTATAATGGAAGGATGGGGAAAAACTTGGTTAGGCATCTAAACATTTAATTTGCATAAGTTTTACATTAAATTTTCATAAAACCTTAAATACAACATGAATTTTATGCACATATATTTGTTTAAGGTATTAATTAAGTTCGTCCTCGAGAAAAATACTTAAAATAGATATTTATGCAACTTTGAACCTTTATAGCTTTTTATTTTAAAAATACCCCATAGCAATAATAATTTTATGGAATTCATTTCAGATTAATGAAGATTTTGATGGAAACTTTCACACAAAAATAAATCGAACGTGACGAAAAACTTTTCAGACGTGGAATCTCTTCAATAAGAATCGAAAGTTTGTATAAATAATGTATGTTCGTGTGTTTTTATTTTCAAAACGAAAGATCTTGAGTCAAGGAAAAAGCCACATGTTCGTGTTTATCTTTCATCATAATCACTTCTTTAATAAGTTCTATTCACTTTAATGGATTGAGTGGTTTGAGTATTAGCAATATAACAAAAAAAACTATTGTTTAATAAATTATTTTTGGGAAAGAGGCATGCATATGTAGGAATTTGTATTGTTTAGTGTAGATTGTTGAAAGAGTTTTTGTTTAATCATTTACAAGAATAATTGAAATTAATCGTGCATATAGGTAACTTTTGTTGTTTTCACGAATTACATTATTTACTTCTATAAATTGAAACGAGGGTGACGACCTTTTATATCAAAATATATTTAAATACTTAAGCTTTTACTTTTCATTCATACATTGTTCTACTTGTTTTTTTTGTAACCACAAGAAATAGATATGACTTAAATGACAAGGGTAGGAAAATTAGGTATTTATTATCTCGCAAAGCTTAACGGAGGTGGCCAAACTGTCTTTTATTTTTGAATTATTACAGCAAAGTGAACTAAAATATGAGACTAAGTTTTCAAATATACACCTATCAAATATTATTATTATTAATAATAAATTCTTTATTTCTCGACAATTGTTTACATTTTGTTGATATAAGAATTGTAAAACTTAACAAAAAATGTGCAGTCTGCCTAATTGTTTAATTTCGAGTTTTAAGGAAAAAGAAAGAAAAGGTTAAAGTTATAAATACATATAAAAATATAATATAACATTTACATTTCAGATTTAAAAAATTTTAAATAAATAAAACAAATAAAAAAATGGAGAATTTGTTTAAACAGAAAAAGTTTAAAATTCTATCGATGAAACTGTTACGGTAACATAAGGCATGATTCACATAGAGACAAAGAATGTTCCAAACTGGGCAACCATTTAAGAGATCCTTTGTATCTTCAAGTGTAAGGAAACTCTTTAAAAAGTAAAGCCTGCGGATTTCTTGTATGATTGGGCATATAGCTAGAAAATGATACAGGTTTTGGTTTCATTGCGGTTGCACAAACTACATATTGGGCGGATGTAAGTTCTATGAGTTTTATAATTTAAACAAAGCATTTCAGTCCTTGCTTTAAAGATAATACTCATTTGATTAAGAGTGAGTTTTTCGTTAAAATAATTTCGAAAAAAAAGTGTGTGGTTTAATTCTTTACATATAAGCCTAGTTGTTGATGTTTGTGCTCTATTCAGACATACAGGAAATCATCTATTTTAGCTCTACAGCTGTAGAATAAATCCTGCCAATTGGTATGGGCTGTATTATTGAGGTTGAAGTCTACGCTGTGTCTAACAGCTAGATCATTCCATTCTTTAAAAGACGATATGTGACGTCTTAGTGCATATTTTAATATCGTTTGAGGTTTGAAGGTTTGAGTCTGGTATTTTCATAACTTTTGTTATATAATCAGCATTTGATTTTAGATTCTTTAAGAATACTTCTGGCATACCGGATTCAGTATGGATATGTAGGTGTTGAATTATCCAGTTTTAAGATGCGTTTGTAAAATAAGTGTTGAATTACTTCAAACTCTTCTAAGTTTTGGTAGCCAAACAATTCATTTGCATAGCACAGGCATGTTTTAATGGTTGCATCAAACGCTCTGTATTTCGCAGAGCAGAAGAAATTACCCCACCTAAGATTTATTGCCGTTTTGACTGCAGTGCACTTTTCTTTTACATTTGTGCGAAAATCAAGGTTACAAGTTATACTTAAATCCCATAAATCACAAAAACCCTTGGGCTTGTTTATTTGTAACTGCAAAGCTATGGGATTATCAGAAAAAAAAAATAATGTCATTCGTATATAGGAGCATTTTTATTAATGTTTCACCAACCTTTAAACCACCAGGGAAATCTTTGGATACGTCATCAATATATAGCGCGAACATTAATGGCCTTAATCCACAACCTTGTGGAACACCAGCACTTCCATTCCATACAGCAGCAGAGGTATCGGTTATAAGAAGCTTATATAAGTTGAGAAATTTTGTTGATAAGCTCAGGGTTGAAATTTTATAAATTAAAGAATTCCTGTTAACCGTATCAAAGGATGCTTTTCAATCGACAAAAAAGCACAGTTTTTTTTCTTCTATAAAAACTTTAGTGAGAGCAAACATATGGTCAACTGTTGATAGACCCGATAGAAACCGGCTTGTAAAATACTAAGTAGTAATGTATCAAAAAATACAACTCGATAAAAAGGTTATATTTTTGGTTTCAAACTCAAGCTTATGAGCTACATTTTTCTTCTAAAAAAATAGTTTATTGAAACCCATTACCTTTATTTTGTCAATGATGATAAAAACACTGGTAACAATTGGCAAGCTAAGGAAAAAATTGACACCTGGCGTAATTTACAAAAAAAATTAAATTGACAGTTTCTTTCCAAAAATGTAACGATAAATTGGTAAAACGTTTCGAATATCATAACAAAAACAGCTTATAAATTTCAACTTTTGAAGTTCTTTAAACGACTGTTATAGGATGTAGGAAGTTATTACCATCTTTTTGATTTTATGATTCGGAAGAACATTGTTTACCTGATTTTTTTTTTTGTATATTAATTTTATTTTCAATGATAGACATTTTCAAAATTGTAATGATAAATAAATAATAACCAAACTACTGATTTAAGTGGTCTTTGTCATTTTTTTCTTTTTCATTACATTGTTGTTAGCATTTTTAGGATTTCAATAAAAAAAAAATAATTTAAATCAACTGCCATCAAATAAATAAATTAGGTGGTGCAACAGTCCGTTAAGAACTAGTAACTTACAACTCTCAGCCATTCCTGTGTGCGAGTAATGTTGTCAGGAATCTTTCTTAATGCTTTAATCTGATTTGAATGTAAAAATCGGTATTGACATAAGCATTTCTCATTTGTAATTATTTTGTTTTTAAAGGAATCGCAAAGAAGTAAACAATAGAAAACAGTTGTCCAGATTGAACCTGTGAAGCAAAGAGAACGTTGATGTTGAAGTCGAAAAAGAATTTTTTCAAAACTTTAGCTAATACAAAGTGGGAAAACATTTCTGTAGAGCTTAGTAGCTAAGATTGTCCAATACGAACTTCAAAAAAGTGACAGAGATTATCGATGAATCTAAAATAAGAAATAAGGAAGAAGAAATATCATTCACAGGTTGTGGCTCCAACAAGCTTCGTCATTTCAGCGATTTCAACAATCTAGCTATTCCCATAGAAAGGAAACAGAACCATTTAACTCCATATCTTCGTCAAACAAAAATATCAGTTGGACTTTAACTTTTCTTTTTGACTTAATTGATTTTATAAATAATTTTCTTTGAAGACCCTCTAAATTGCGCCAACCACAGAGGCATCAGTCTCCTGAACATCGCATATAAGTTGCTTTCTGGCCTATTATGTGAACGTCTAAAGCCATTCGTCAACAACCTGATTATTCCTTGTATTCACACTACGGCTATCGATACCCACCATCTCTTTATCGATTTTAAAGCCGCGTATGACCGCATCTATAGTGAAGAGCTCTACCGAGCAATATCTAGTCTTGGCACCCCTGTCAAACTTATCCGTTTGTGCAGAATGAAGATGGAGAATGATCAAGTTCGGAAAAGGTTTTAGACAAGGCAAATGCACTGTCATGCCACTTCTTCAACATCGTTCTGGAAAGAATTGTGCAAAACTCAACCGTCAACACTAGAGGCACAATCTTGTAAAGGTCCATCCAATTACTTGAGATACGCAGATGATATTGACATAATTGGAAGATCAAAGCGTGATGTCAGTTAAGACCAAGTATATGCTGTCATCAAAAAAGGACATTGAACAACGACGTCTTCGATAAAACATCACCATGGACAGCTATAATTTTGAGATAGTTGAGAAATTTGTCTACCTAGGCACCGGTATAAACTCAGACAACGACAACAAAGCTGATTTCAAATGAAGAATAACTCTTGCGAATTGCTGCTTCTTTTGACTTAGAAGGCAATGGGTAGTAAAGTCCTCTATCGAGCATCTAAATTCACCATCTATAAGACACTCATCATTCCGGTTCTCATTTATGGCCCTGAGGGCTGGACCCTGTCAGAGAATAAGGGGAGCTTCTTAGGATGCTTCGAGAGAAAAATTGTTAGGGTCATCAAACCGTCTGCATATATTGAGAATGGAGGAGAAGATATAACGATGAACTGTACGGGCTGTACAGCGACACTGACCTAGTTAGCAGAATTAAAGTCCGCAGTAGAGGAAGACCACGACTCAAGTGGCACACGCAGGTGGGAGAGGACTTCAATAAACTTGACCTGCAAAACCAAATACAGCTAGCTAGGGACCGAGATGGCTGGAGATGCATGTTGGTTGAGGCCCAGGTCCACAACGGACTGTAGCGCCACCTTACGTTCGTAAGTAGAATGTTCCTCTTATTGAGGTAAACAAATCAAGCATCTGTGAAAAGCACATTCACAATATAAACAAAATTAGAAATATTCACTTTACTTTTAGAAAAAAGATCAATTTTTCAACCGATTGCAGGTTGAAACAATAAAACAGTTAATTCAATTGATACATTCTTTCACCTTAAATCGGTTGGTAAATTGATCTGCTCTTAAAGATGGAATTTTGGCCAACTAGAACTTTGAAACTACGAATTTTTATTAACAGTAACTCCACCACCAAATATTTGATACTATTTTTAAATACAGTATTTAGACCCAGTCCATTATTAAAGCAAATACACACAAAACGTATTTTATATCCAAAAGGCTTAAAATTAGATTTAGAGTCCTTAAAGCCCTTAATCGACAATGTCTACTCTCAACACCGATACATTTCAAATACTTTAAAAACAAAAACACTTGAAAACAGGCTAATTTGTCGAAAAACAAAAGATTCAAAACAATTAAGCTCTACAAATCAGATATCTATAATCACTATTAATTGTAGTCCTTAAATGTCAATAAAAAGAGACAAGCAATATAAATCTTCAAGACTTCCTTCAATGGCGGCAAAACTAACAAAATCTTTTACTTTAACTGCCATCAAATTTGGTTTTTCTTTCGTTTGTTTTGTTTTTAAGATTAATCTCTGTCAATAATTCAAATCCTGAACTTTATTTACAGACCAAACTTATTTTCTGACTTGAACAGAAATACTTCTTCAACTAATTGAAAAAGTATTAATTAATCAGAAAGAATCTCTCGCTTTTATATACACTAAAAGACTAAAGACTAAGAGTATAAGTTTTTGATAAGTTCTTCCTCTTCGATATCCTTTTATTTTTTTTGAAAAACTTGTTATACACGCTCTATTAGTCCAAACGACAGAAAGTGTATACACAAAGATCCTTAAATCCGATATTCCTAATGAAACTAAACTGTCTTTCATTTTTCTCTACAGAACAAAACACTAACAGCACCAGCATTATCGAGTCGTCGTCACCGTCGTCATCGCACAGCTTCCAGTCTTACCGTAGCTATACGATAGCAAAGGATACGATAGGATGCGGAGACCGTTCATTTGAATTAAGTTAATTCACATTTCAGTCGCATTTCACAGATTACTTTCTCCTTCATCCGATGAATATAAAATGTCTCGAACGTCTCTCTCGTATATCTATCAGCAGCATAAGGGCAACGCTATAGTGAATAGTAAGATCCTTTCAAATTTGTCAATCACACTCGTTAGCCGGCTAATTAAGGACGACAGTTTATAGGATGAAATTCTTCGAAGCCCAAAAAGAAAAATCTCTCTTTGGCTGTCAACAAGCGCGCCGCGCCACCACCTGGGGATACGGTAATTTAAAAAATAAAATAAACAAATGGAGGCATAAAAAGTTTCCGGGACGTGCTGGATTCTCTATGTGAGATGCTGCTGGAAAACATTTCAAGAGAGAAACTGTCGTCTTTAATTTTTTATTATTCCTTCCTGAGGACTCGAGGACTCGAAGATTCACTACACCCCCAACACGAGATCGATGGCACTTCGGGGAGTTTTCTATTAAAGAATAAAGAACTTTTGCGTGTGGTATAGAATTAGGAAAAACATATCCTTTATGAGTTTTGTGTTGTTGTTGTTTTTGAAAAATATCTATCATACATCATCCTGGATCTTATATCGCATAGGAGATGAGTTCCTGTTTGGTTTGCGGCAGCGGAAAGTACGACGACAATAGTATTTAACCGCCATTAAAAGTATATTAAATTCCATTCACTCCGCCTCCTCCTGACAGTACAGTTATATGTGTACGAGTAGTAATCATCGAAGCGGATGTAAAGGATCCTAACTCCCATAGATATATGATGATGAGATATGTGAGTTTCTGTTTAGTATGTGCGTTTTCTTTTAGGAGAGACATTGGATATTAAAGTCGGTTTCTTTGTCGCCATTGATATCAAATTCAAGGCAGTCACCGCAATTCGCATGGAAGGATACAAATTATTATTATTGTTGTAATGTTTATGCTGTACTAACATGAGTAAAGCCTTCTTCTTGTGGTCTGGTTTCTGGTCGTGGTCCTTTGGTCCTGGTAGTGGTAGTGGTATCGTTCTCATTGCGATGGAAAATTAATTATGTGATATCGTGCAACTATGAAGATGAAGATGAAAATGAAAATGATGATGATGTAATTGTAGAAGGGTGTATTATCATCGTTTCATCCAGCTATAACTGTATACTTAGCAATATATAGTACATAAGCTTTAAGGTTAATTAACCTGTTTCGAGAATATCTTCCATCTATATGAAACTTTGGCAACTGATAATAATAGTCCAAAAGAAATATGGATTTAGGTTAAAGGACAGAAAAATTCAAGGAATATCTTAAAGGTAACATTTATAAGAAGGTATACGAATAAGATTCAAAACAGATATCAGAATATTTTGAGAGTTTTCAGTCGTATAATGATGCAAAAAAGTCATGATATTGAATAAGATTTCAGTTTTGCCTGGAAAAAGGGATAAAAAATGTTGATTTTTTTTGTTTAAAAGTTGAGATGAATACATTTTTAAACAACGAAAAATATTAACAGAGCCTCAAGATATGTGTACATAAATTAAATACATATCAGAACACAGAAATGTTCTTCTTTTCTTTTGTCTTCTTTATTTTTTTTCCATTTTAACAGAAATGGTTTCTTGTAAATACATTTAAATGGGGGGTTTTTTAAGACCTTGAGAATTTAAAAATTAAATACAGTAGGGAATGAGTTTTTTAATCTTTAAGATTAACGTCAAGGACTTTATTTTTTAAAATATGATTTCTTTAATGTGATGTTATAAAGTCCATCAAATCAGTGCAATTTTGTACTACTTTTTTCAATAAAACTGGAAGTGTGACATCAATGATGGCTTGAATGTTTGAGTGGTTTGTCAGCATAAGCCAATAACTTAATAATCCCCATTCTTTGATAAGTTCATTACATTGCTTTTTCCACAGAATTACTCTTGGAGGATTTGTCAATAACTCGCAAGAGGCATTACCTGTGAAAAAACGCAACGGATTGAACTCAATATCTCTAGCATTTTTTTAAATTCAGATTTCTTCATTATTTCTTAAAACTATCTTAAAGCTAGACAAAAATTCATATAACTAGCCTGATTATCCATAACTTACAATTAACTTACTGGTCCCATACGGACACTCTAAGTTCAACAATAATACTTAATTCTAATGCCTTCGGCCCTAAGATCTATTTAACTTCAATTCTGGGAAGGGGCAACGTTGACCCACACAGTACAACCATAAACGATCATGCAGCAAATACCCTTCATTCTGGGGTCAAGCCGACTGTCAGCCTTCACCTCGAAGGCTCCTCTAACCCTGTTAAGAGCAGCATTTATATGCTGGAAGAAATATAAATACTAATCTAACCAGATACAGAGGTACTTCACTACACTTTTGATCGCTAATCGCTGACCGTGAATATTAGCGATGACTATTTTGTGCCAATTCTTGGCACGTGACACTCGTGGCCCTAGCTAACGGAGTCCGGAACAGAATTGTCTCATACTTCTGGACATTTATTTTCAGGTTCCAGTCGTCGCAATATCGCTGAATGTTGTCGAAATCACTCTGCAAGATAATTCTTATAACCTCAACCTTTCGGGCCGTTCTGTACGCAATTAGATCGTCGGCGTACGCGATTGTCTTTGTAACACTACCTATCAGATCGCTGGTGTAAATGCTATGGAGAATCGGCGAATTCACCCTGTTGAAGACGATTTTTAATTAAAAATGTTGTGGTAAAAGTTACATTGCCACTTTTGACATCTAACTTTCTACCTTTAAGCATATCATAAAGTATATAAAACAATGGTTTGCTTATGCCAAGCCTGCTCAGTTTTAGGTAAAGACCCTCTAACCATACGGTGTCAAAGGCCTTTTCCAAATCAACCAGAACAGCACCTGGCATTGTTGTTTTGATTTATTCTATTAAATATCAGAAACTAGTTTAGACCCCACACGCGCCGCCGCATGGATTGTGTATGACCCACCTTGAACCCGAAATGTTTATCCGGAATTATTTTGTTGTCCGCAGCCCACTTAGTCAGAGCCCTATTGATGATCTGTTTGAAAACTGCTCGGAAGAAGACTTATCAACTGAAGATTTGACGGGTTGGAGTTGTCCTTTCCCTTTTTCGGGAGAGGATCAACCACTGGATAATATGCATTATCTAGTGCATTATTGAAGAGTGTGGTATAAATGTCGATTGCCTCCATCGGTTAATGTCTTAGTACAACGTTGGATATACTATCGACACCTGCTAATTTTTTTATTTTTATTGAGTTGAAGATGATGCTCAACCTTCTTCACAAACAAGGGACTTGATCCCGTTTGCTTGGCGATTGTGGCATTTGCCAAAGCATCGTCATGAAACCGTGGTTCTCAGATCGCCATTGTGTCATACCACTAACTATCACGCCACGGGTACTACCAAGTGCCCTTAAAACAAGGAAGAAAGGAACACTGCAAAGAACTTGCTTTAAAAATATATTCGATGAGACTTTGAAGGAAAATATATTTTACACCTCTCAAGCACCCTGAAATTTGTCATGACTTTTACCGATATTTGTTTAAGCAACCCTCTAGTTAGACATTTGAAATTCCCTTTCTACCTTCAATAATTCAGCCTTAATACAAGCACCAGAAATGCTTATCAATCTTAATTTTGAACGTATTGTCAAGTAAAGAGGTCCGTTTATTAACCGCACAAGAAGAATGTGAATGCTCTTTAATCTATTTTCATTTTTCCAAAAAAGTGTGTGTTTAAACTTTTAAAATATTAAAGGAGTAATAATAAATAAAACAGAAGTAATGGAACGAAGTCTTAATTTTCTTTCTCATTTCGAAAGACCGATGATAACGCCAGTGTGTAAACCGCAACAAAAAGTCCACATTACGGATGGTTCGTTTATATCTTAAGGATTGTCGTTCCA
Source organism: Eupeodes corollae (assembly GCF_945859685.1). Taxonomy (NCBI): domain Eukaryota; kingdom Metazoa; phylum Arthropoda; class Insecta; order Diptera; family Syrphidae; genus Eupeodes; species Eupeodes corollae. Next base: position 309,595,339 of record NC_079147.1, on the reverse strand, counting down.
AATACGGATTTTGCTTATTGACAAAGCTATTTAATATGAAATCTCATCACTAAATTTTGAGCTAAAATAAACTTCGAAAATATATTTTCATTGTTTTAATTTCAAAAATTTACAATCGTTGTTCTGGCTTTAAAACATTCATGATACATTGCCAAATCTAAATGAACTCAAATGTCAACACGTTATTTTGACATTCCCAACTGTCAAACTTCAAAAATAACCATCAACACTTTTTACGCAGGTAAAAAAAAACACCCTATATATAAACATCTTTATAAAAGGATGCGTATTGTTTAATCTTTAAAAAAAGCTCATCCTTTTTTCTGATGAAGTATTGGATTACGATTAAATTATGCTACCACCTGTGTGTGGTCGGGGGTGCTTTTAATGACCTGAAGTTTCGAAAACCATGCAACCACAAAACAACAGCAGCCAGCTGCAACCAACAACATCATCAGGAGCAGGAGTTAAGTGGTTATAACAACAAATAACGAGAAATAGAGACTAGATGGTGGCGTGCTGTGTCAATGTTCATTACGAATTCTGCAGCACGCTCCTGCTCTCAGTGTTGATGGTAAATGCAGTACCCATTATGCACATGGGTGTAGCAGCAAAATTGAAGGAGCCTCAATGTGATGACGATGGGTGTTTAAAAATAAACTCAAGTTTTCTATTAAATAAAATTGAGGATAACAAATACAAAATACATACAAATATGAATTAATTTGAAAACCTGACCTTTCCGATCATCAAAAAATTGAAGTTGTTTTCCTTTTTTTGTTGTTCAAAAACCACAACAAGTTTAAAAATAAACCTCACGCATTTAGGCTGCTACGTGCCAGCCATGCATAAGTTTTGTAAAAATTTTTAAACTGCTTCAAAAGACTTTATCAATGAAGATGATGACTACTTTAAACGACGACGGACGGGCGGACGTTGGTGGCGCGGTGATATAGTCCGATGAACTTCATCGATGGTCATCGACGTAGTCAACATGTAATCCATTTATGGACATTCGATGCATAAAAATGAGTCTATAGCCTCATCGGAATACAGTTTATTCGAGTCATTCATAATATGATTTTATTTTAAAATAGAAGGTTTCTAATAAAAGAAAGATTTTTTATTATTCGTATTGTTGGCTGAAGGTTAGTTTTGGTGTTCGAAAATTTGTTTAAATAGACAAGTCGGAGCCATAGAAGGTATCAGTTGCTTCATTGGAGTCTAACAATTGAACCTAATTCAAATCAATCAAATTATGGCAAAACTTATTTCTATTGCTTTGGTTGTTGTGGTGGTTGCAGTTTGTGCAACAGAAGCAGCTCGTTTGAGAAACTTCAGACAATCGAGATTTTCGGCTCGTCAGGAAGTTGATCCTGAACAAGATGTTCCAGCAGTTACTCCATATCCTCCAGCTGGAATAGTTCCTGAGGTGCGTTTCAATTTGCCCAATGAACCTGAACTACCAGAGGATCCAGAGAAGACCTACTTGCCCCCAGACAACCTTTTGCCCCCAGCACAAACCTATGGATCACCTGCTCAGACTTATGGCCCACCAGAAGTTGAAACCGATGCAGAAGGCAGTGGAAATGATGCAACTTTGGTTGATGACGATGCCTCTCAATTGCCCGTCGAAGAAGAACAAGCTGATGAACCTGCTGCAGAAGAAGACTTGGCCGAAGATCCAGAAGCCGAAGAAATTGTCAACCCTCAGTTTGGACGTTTTTCTTCTGCCAAAGGTTTCCGTAGACAAAATGCCAGGCCAGCAAAATTGAGGGCTGCTAAACTGCAAGCACTTCCACAAGCAGTCCGTCCAAGGTCTCAGAGATTATTTGCTCAACCGATTTACGCAACCAATGGAGCTTTGATCGCTTACAGAATGTTGAGAGTTTAAATTATTTTTTCTTGTTAATTGTTTTTTATAATTTGTTGTTGGTAAATGGTATTAATAAAACTTATTTAAAATATTCATTAACACCAAAAAAAGATGTTTTGTTTTTATATATTTCCAAATTCAATCAAAGTCCTTAGATTTTTGCGATTTTGAGTCCTTTTCGTAAACAACTTAAATGTGTTCTTAAATTAAATCGCAAACTCCCTTAACAGAATATTTCACATGTATTTTGCAGCCAAATCAAAATGTTGTAAATTAAATTGTCAAATAAAATTATGACTCTATACATGAATCTAAGGTAAGTCCATATCGTTCTAGATAAGCAACAGAGTCCATCGATCAAAACAAAAACCCATCTCAGTCAAATGAAATTATATTGTTTTCTTTTTAACTCCTTAACCATATGTATGCAATCTTTAGGGAAAATCATTTTAATCTACATAAAGTTCCAAGCATTCACGAGACATGTATAAAAAGTACAACCAAAGAAGGAAACCGACCACAAAAAGGATACAAGGATACAAAAAACAAAGCAAAAGAAATTCAGTTGGGGCCCAGATTTGCATGTCCATTATTTATATTGTGTATTTTACATATAAGACAAATAAATGTGGTTTTCCTGGACCTGTGTTTCATATATATTCCGAGATCACGTCCTTACCCTTAGGGCCTTAGGGAAGGACTATTCACTGGTGATGAAACGGAACACCTTCATCTTCGTAATGACAAATTGGTAAACACACATTGAAGTTTAGTTAGAAAAAACTGAACACTGAATAAAGGAGAATTATTTTGGACTTTTTTGAATCAATATTTTAAATGTAAGTATCTGCATTTAAAGATACACAATTTTACTTGAATAAATTCCCATTCAATAGTAAAAGAAATAAAGTGCAATAGAAAACAAAAATTGATTTTGTGAAATAATTCCCCAATTGAGGAGAACAGGATTTTTCTTCTCATAAAACCAACTGAACCAGAAAACCAATGATTCTTGCTCATCTCAAGACCCAACATATAATATCTAGTAACCAAAAAGATATAAAGTATATATAATATATGTTCTATAGTTATGGAGGATTTTATTTAAGGTATTGTGGAAAGAAAACCATTAAACCATTTGCATGTGTGTACAGTGAAAGCTCTAAATTCAGACAGCTCCGATGATTTTCTCATACAACGTTTAAGATGGAGATTCAATTACTAAGAAAATATCCCACGAAAACTTAACATTAACTTAGAAGAAAATCCGACAAACATGAATTTAGCGTGCACGTGGATCAGTTCTAAAGTTATAATATATAATAAGCCTTTTATCATGAAAATGGGACAAAGTTTTGATTAAATTAATTAATGTATTATAAATTAATTTGAAAAAAAAGCTGTATCCCGAGAAAGTACGGCAGAGAAGAAAGATTTTTGATTTGAACACCTGGCGATACGTTGTCCGTTATTCTAATAAAAGGCTCATTTAACAGATTGCTGAGAGCAGAACAGAAATTAACAATAAAAAAAACTTTCCATCCAAAAATAAATTTTATTACATTTTTTAATAAATCTATAAGATCTTCGATATTTTTGTGAAGAAATATATAAACCACAATGTTTTCCTAAACTGCTCACAAAAATCTATAGTTTTCAGTAATTTGCAAGAAACTAATATATTCACTCACCCCTCCTTTATTTTCTATTCTTAAGAACCGAAATTATTACGATGAGTTCCTTAGTCAAAAATATGATCGGGCCAGTTTTAAAGAATTTTTGTATCTTACTATCTCTTTAAATTTAACTAAAGCAAAATAACAAAATGGCTACTTTAGTGTTTAGGAATTTGCTGATTTGAGAGTAAAAATTGGTAATTCATCACAAATCTTTCAATTCTAAATAAATCCAAAATCCAAAATTTTAGAAATTAAAGTCCATATGTTTTTGTATTGTTATTGAAAAGTCCGATTTGCCGCTTATACAAAATTCTATACATCATGTTGCCTCAGAAGGAACCTTTTATTTTTATGATTATATTAAAAAAATAATGTTTTTAATACATACATACATATGTACATATATTCCAAATCTCAGCAAAGCAAACTTTGATGCAATGAATGGATATTTTCTTAACTTTCATTGGGATTTTTTTGTATTTGATAATAAAATTCAATTAGAAATCGCCAATAGAAATCTCGATTTTTTCCAAGTAAAAACTTGAAATTAAGCTCAAACCCTATATGGTTTAATAAGATATTAATTAATCGTAAAAATAGAAAGAATAAAGCTTTCAAATTACATAAAAATTATAATAATCTTGAACCTACGTCTAAATATAATGCTATTCAAAGCGAATTTGACATATTAAATACATTTTTTTATATTTAATACATGTTTACGACTGAATGTAATATGAGGATTAACAGTAAATGTTTCTGGAACTTTATTAATTCTTAACGTAAGACTACTGGTTATCCAAGCTGAATAAAATTCAATGATTCTACAACTAGTGATGTTCAAATAATTTGCAACCTTTTTGCTAGATATTTTTAATCGGCTTACTCCTCGGAATCATTTTCAAACCAAGAACTTCCAAGTGTTTCTAAGATTTTTGATATAGGTTCTATGATTTTGGATGTCTCCGAAGTAGAAGAAGCGTTGCTTGAGCTTGATGCAAGTAAAAAGGATGGTCAGGATGGGATTGCTCCTATTATTTTTCATAAATGTGCTCATTCAATGGCTAAACCACTTACGGACATTTTCAATGCATTTCTATTCGAGGGTAAATTTCTTGATAGTTGGAAACTATAATTTCTTATATATTATCAATTACCGGCCTATCAGCAAGATTTCTGCAATTCCAAAACAATTTGAATTGTATACAATAGATTATCTTTTAAATAACGTAACTATAAGTTAAGACAGAATGAAATCAATACACAACGCAGCATCAGCAATTTCATTGTTCTTAATCTCCAAATCATATTGCCACCCAAAAGTGATGATCAGCATTATTATGCTCCGAAGAAACAGTACGACAGCCAAGTGGGCAGTTGGTGATCATCAGCGTAGCAGTGCAGTGCTATCCTTATCCTTTGTATTAATATTAATTATTGTAGTATTTTAAGAAATAAAGATTTTTTTTATTTAAATAAAGAAGTATAAAAATAATTGGAGGCCCCGGCGAGATAGGCCAATTTTAATGTGAATTTGAAAAAATAAAGTAAAATTTAAAATCAGTGTCTTCGCCATAAACAAAAAACAGCCATATATTCAACCAGGATTGAAGAAAGTGCAGAATTTATATTATAAGTAAGAAATTATATTTTAAGATGAATAAATGTCCGATACATTTAAAAAATTTATGAGTGATTACAAGAAGCAAAAAAAAGTTAAAATACAAACTGCAAACAAAAATTTAGATTTAAACAAAAGTGAAGTAATTAATAACAGAATGTCAAACGTACAGGAAATAGAAGCTTTAATCGCGAAAGCATTATTAAATAACACAAACTTGCTACAAATCGAATTTTCTAAAGAAATTGAACACTTAAATAAAAAACTAAAAGATTTAGGAGCTTCTAATGTAGTTAAGAATTATGAAAAGCAAACTATAGATGTAACAATACAAGATAACGAAGGGTTAGATGTTATAAAGTCGTTACCTGAATTTTCTGGCAACGCAAGTTCCTATGTAAGCTGGAGAGAAGCTGCTTACAACTCAATTAGCCTATATACAAAAGGCAGTAGGAGATTTTTTGCAGCACTAACCATTTTCAGAAATAAAATTCTGCATAGTGCAAATGACATTTTGACCTATCATGGTACAACACTAAACTTCGAAGCAATTATGGCAAGATTAGATTTTGCTTACGCCGATAAAAGGCCACTGCATATGTTAGAGCAGGAGCTAAGTGTATTAAGACAAGGGTCTATGGAGATATTAGACTACTATAATAAAGTAAATGAAAAACTTACGTTAATAATTAATAAGACCATGATGACCCACGGAAATGAGTCACCCATTTCACATGAACTATGTAGGATTCATAGGCAAAACGCCTTGAGAACATTCATATCAGGCTTGTCTGGAAATCTCTCAGATATTTTATTCTCAATCTGCCCCCCAGATCTACCAAGTGCTCTAGCAAAAGCTCAAGAACTTGAATCGAATAAATCACGTGCTACCTTTGCACAAAGGTATAGTTCACCAAATGATATTAAGAAACTACCTAACAACAATTTAAGATTTCCTCCACGGAACATGCAAACAACACACAATGATTTCCCTCGATATCCAAATAATGATTACAGACAGTTGTCCCAACGATTTGAACCAATGGTTCTTGGGTCTTCAGTTAATCGACCTATGAATAAAAGTGACGTAAATCACTATAAACAAATACACGCTAATACAGCACAGAATCCATACAATGTACCACCAGGTCCAAGTAACTATAGACACAATCCTGAACAATACAATAAAAATCCAAACTGGCAATGGAAAAAACCTGATCAAAACTTATACAATAATCCCCAAAGACCTCTATTCAAGAGAGAAAAAGATAACTATAGTGGACATTCGAATAGGCCACCACCAAACAAAAATGAAAGGATTAACAATTTAAACGAAGATTCAGATCATTTTTTAGACATGAGACGGGATTGCCCCACATTCAAAGAAGACTAGGAGATAAAAACATTCGTATTCTGTTAGATACCGGAGCTAATAGTAATTATTGTAAACCAAACATTTTTCAAGAAGAAATTAGCCTCCCTATATTTAAACGAGCCCTCACTCCAAATGGAGAAATAATAATAAAAACATATCACGAAGTATTAATATTTAATACAATCACGAGATTTTATGTGATAAACAATTTAGAATTCGACGCGCTTATAGGCATCAACCTACTTAGTGATATAAATGCAAAAATTGATTTAGAGAATAGAATTATAAAATATAATACAAAATGTGAAAAAATATTTTTCACCGAAAAAGAAGTAAATAAAAAGGTAAATAATATAAAAGATATTGACATAGAAAGATTGGTTGAATCAATGACTAAAAGGATTACGGATATCCACTCAAGCATTGATATGACTTTGCCATTTAGGACCGATGTTATCGCCGAAATCCGTACAGATACAGAAAAGCCTATATGGACGAAACAATACCCCTACCCCTTAAGCGTTAATAAATTTGTGAACCACGAGATTCACGATTTATTAAATAAAAATATAATAAGGCCTTCCAAAAGCCCTTATAACAGCCCCGTTTGGGTCGTTCCTAAAAAAGGAACAAATGAAGACGGAACGCCAAAGAACCGCCTTGTAATTGATTTCAAAAAATTGAATGAACACACTGTATCGGATAAATACCCAATACCCGATACAAGTGTTATACTCTCTAACCTAGGGAAAGCAAAATATTTTTCAACCCTCGACCTTGAATCTGGATTCCATCAGATAATGATGAAACCAGAAGACATAGAAAAAACTAGTTTTTCTATAAATAACGGAAAATATGAATATATACGACTTCCGTTTGGCTTAAAAAATGCCCCCTCTATTTTTCAACGAGCAATGGACGACATACTGCGTCCATACATAGGCAAAATTTGCCATGTATACATTGACGATATCATTGTATATTCAGATACTCTCGAAAATCACACGAATCACTTAAACGAAATAATTAATATACTAAAAAAGGCAAATATGAAAATTTCTATAGAAAAATCAGAGTTATACAAAGATCAAGTAGAGTTTTTGGGTTATATCGTAGCACAAAACGTAATTCGAACCAACCCAGAAAAAGTTCGAACTATTAAAGAATATCCACAACCAAATACACTAAGACAACTTCGTAGTTTCCTCGGAATGATAGGCTACTATAGAAAATTTATAAAAAACTTTGCCAATATAGCAAAACCCCTTACAAGTTACTTAAAAAGTGAAAATGGACAAATTTCTACACATGTAGCAAAAAAAACTGAAATAATATTAGATGAAAATGCGGTCAAAGCATTTAATACATTAAAAGAATATTTAATGCACGAAGTGGAGCTTACACAGCCAAATTTTGAAAAAAAAATTTACTTTAACAACCGATGCTTCTAATGATGCAATTGGTGCAGTTTTATCCCAAGATGGGAAACCTATCACCTTCATATCAAAAACCCTAAACAAAACCGAACAATGTTATGCCACAAACGAGAAAGAGCTCTACGCTATCGTTTATGCACTCAAGAATCTAAGAAATTACCTTTACGGTATCACAAACCTCGAGATCCACACGGATCACCAACCCTTAACTTACGCTGTTTCTAAAAGAAACCCGAATTCGAAAATGAAAAGGTGGCATAGTATCATCGAGGAATATGCACCAAAATTCATTTATAAACCTGGAACCACAAACATAGTAGCAGATGCATTATCTAGACAAAACATTAATCAAATATCTGACTCATCATCAAACCAAGCTACAACACACTCAGCCGAAAGCAGTGAACATGATAACATTGAAATATTAAACAAACCTATAAATCAATTTAACCAACAAATTGTTGTTAATAAAGCTTCAGAATTCATCCATGAACAACTGAATCCATTTCCTAACAAAAAAAGGCACCTTATAGAATATTCAGACCCTTCACAATTAAAACAATTGTTCAAAGAATTCCTTAAACCAGGAACAGTAGCATTATTTACTCATGCAGAGGTAATTTATGAATTAAAAGATGTTTTTAAAACATTTACAAATAAATTCATTCGTTGCAAACATTTCGTCAATGATATAACAAATAAAGACGACCAACAAATAATAATAGAACAAATTCATACAAGGGCACACAGAGGCTCAAAAGAAAACATAAAGCAAATAGAAGAAATGTATTATTGGCCCTCAATTAGAGAAGAGGTAGAAGAATATGTAAGATCATGTGAAATTTGCAATAGGAATAAATACAATAGGAAGCCCCATATTGAACCAATTGGTGAGGCACCAATTCCTAAGAACAAAGGGGAATCCTTACACTTAGATGTAATGATGTTCGAAAAATTGAAAGTCATAACTTGCATAGATGCATATTCTAAATTTTTAGTAATTAAAATCATAGAAAACAAACTTAACATGGGTATCAAAGTTTTAGAAATTTTACAAACATTTCCTAATTGTACTAATATAACTTGCGACAATGACCCGACATTTACAAGCCAACCATTCAAAACGTTAATGGAACGTCAAAAAATTGATATGTATTATGTTCCAGCCAAACATTCACTATCGAATGGACAGGTAGAAAGAGTGCACAGCACAATCCAAGAATTAGCTAGATGCATTAGAGAAGAATTTAAAATAGTAGACTTAGAAGAAGTACTAATCAAATCAGCTTTAGAATACAATAAAACTATACATTCTGTAATTAATGAAAAACCTATGAATATATTATTTAACGAAAAAGACCATTCAGATACTTTCAATAAATTAAAAACAGCACAAGAAAAAACTTTAAGAACATTTAATAAAAAAAGAAAACAAATTCCACTAGAAGAAAATTGTATTGCATACGAAAAAACAACTAATGAAAGATGGGGAAAAATAAAACCCAAATTCAAAAAAATAATTGTAAAACAAGATTTAGGTCATACTATTAAATTAAAAAATGGAAGAGAAATTCACAAAGATAATTTGAAAATAATCTAATAATTTCAGAAAATGTTCCTCTTATTGCTATCAATCTCAGCTTGTGCAGCTTAAGTAATCGATTATACAAGAGAAGATTACTTGTTAATTAATAATAACAATGTTTTAATATACGAAGATGATGCAAATCTTTTTCATGTTACAAATCTAACTAATATAAGAAAAATAATACGCGAATCCAAACAAGCTTTAATAAAGCATCACGATCAAACGGAATACCCTGGTACTCCATACACTGAAAAACACGAAATAGATTTCTCTATTATCGAAACCCTATTAGACCAATTAACTTTAACTAATCGTAATAAAAGAGCTATCGAAACAATCGGTACTATTTGGAAATATATTGCAGGATCTCCTGATCATAATGATAAAATAATAATCGAAAATAAGATAAACGACTTAGTCGAGAATAACAATAAACAATTTATGATTAATTCAAAATTATTCAAATTAATGGAAAGTATATCAAAAAACCACATAGATGATATTGTAACCAAACAATGTAAAATTATCATCCTAGAACTACAAAACTTAGTGAACACTATATCACTATCTAAGCTTGGAAATTTAAATCCTAATATATTAAGTTTAAGAGAAATTAAAAATATAATCAAACATGAAAATGTATCACTATCTATTTCAGATTTATTAGATGTATCCAAATTTAAAATTATGCAAAAACAGGATATCATTGTAATTCTAATTAAATATCCTATTATAACATTAAACTGTAAACTTTTTGAAGTTAGAGCAATAAGTCATATTGATGGAAAAATAATCATACCAAATCAAATTGCCCTCTGCAAAAATAACTATACAAATATTAAAGAATGTAAAATAGAGTTAAACAACTACTACTGTAAATTAGACCATAACGCCAACTGCCTATCAAACCTATTAAACAACCAAAAAACCACTTGCAGCAAAATCAAAGAACACAATCCACGGATAGAAGTCATATTGGAAGGATCCATATTAATTACTGGAGAACACATTGTTGATAACATCACTTATTACGGAACTAATTTAGTTACCTTCGAAAACCAAACTTGTATCGATGAAGTTATATACAAAAACCCATCTTACGAAATAAAACAATTCCTAAAGGGATATTCAAGTTCAAACTATGAAATTGGACAATATATTGAATCACTAAACGAAGATTTAAAAATACAAAACATTAACTTTTTAAATTTTCTACAGCAAGAAGTGTACGATAATCCAACATATACAACCATGTTTGCACTCTTAATTGTTATCACAATAATGATATTAAAAAGAGCATACAATACAAACCAAAACCAAGAATCTCAAGATGATTTGATGGAACAGGCATGCCTACGCATAAATCACGCTATTGCAGAAGAAATTGAACGAGGACGTTCAAACTTGAACTAAGAGGGGAGTTAAGACAGAATGAAATCAATACACAACGCAGCATCAGCAATTTCATTGTTCTTAATCTCCAAATCATATTGCCACCCAAAAGTGATGATCAGCATTATTATGCTCCGAAGAAACAGTACGACAGCCAAGTGGGCAGTTGGTGATCATCAGCGTAGCAGTGCAGTGCTATCCTTATCCTTTGTATTAATATTAATTATTGTAGTATTTTAAGAAATAAAGATTTTTTTTATTTAAATAAAGAAGTATAAAAATAATTTATATATCCGAATATCAACACGGTTTTATTTCTGGTACATCAACAACAACAAATCTGTCTCTAATTACATCATAAATAAATTTGAAGATCATATACAAGCAGATATAATATTTACTGATTTCGCTGAAGCATTCCATCGTCTTAACCACAGGGTGCTTCTGCATAAATTGTATTCTGTCGATTTTCACTCTAAACTTCTGAGCTGGTTAAAATCTTACCTTTCCAACAGGATTCAAATTGTTAAAATTGAAGACTATTATTATGAAAACACTTGTGTTCCTCAGGGAAGTCATTTAGGCCCATTGTTATTTTTATTATTCATAAATGATATTCCGTCAATTTTTGTATCTTCTCCTTGTTTCTTATTTGCCGATGACCTTAAGTTGTATCGTGGAATAAAATATTTATCTGATTGTCATTTACTTCTTGAAGATGTACTTAGAATGGTGTCAATCTAATTTCCTCCATATTAATATTTCTAAATGCCAAGTTATGTCGTGTTTTAGACATGCTACCCCTATTGTATTCAATTATGAACTTAATGATGTAACTTTAGAACACGTTGAATGTAAGAAGGACCTGGGGGTCGTTTTAGACATTAAACTTTTATTCCTGCCACACATTGACTAAACGGTTAACAAGGATAATCAAATGCTCGGGTTCTTAAAGAGAAACCCAAAGATCCATATTCTCTTAAGTCACTTTTCAATTCTCTGGTAAGATCTGTGTTGGAGTTTTCTGGTGTGGTTTGGAATCCTTTTTTATAGAAACAATTGTAATAGAATTGAGTTTATTTTATATTCATATTAATTGTATATTTATTATTAATAAATTAAAGTAATTATGTATCCTAGTCTATAAGAGTCAGATCTCTGCTTGATGATTAAATAAATAAATGATAGTTTCTTCTCACGACTTGGAAGAGTTTTGCTCCAAGGTATTCTAATGAACAGGAAAAATTCTCTGAATCGTACAAAATTGAAGAAATTTCCGCTCCAAAAAATATCTTGCTAGTGCCGAATAATAAATCTGTTTGCCCATTTCATCCCAAATCAAAATTTGCCAATATCGTTTGAAGACAATCCTCAAAATAGACTGTTTCATGTGATTTCCATCCCGCAGTTAAGTCTCCTAAATCAAAAAATTGTTGTACCTCTTACTAAACAAATAACTTATCTATCCATCTATCTATTTCGTTAAATTTTGAGACTTTGTTGTAATGAACTCCTTTTTTCTGCATTTCATTTTATTGGACATTGGACTGTCATGCCAGAGGTCTTGAGTTCGATCCCTGCCTGATCCATCTAAAGTTTTTTTCATGGGTACTGCCTCTTCCAAGAGTATTCTTGTCATAAAAAGTGCTTTCTCATAAAAAAAGCGGATTCGGCTTTAAACTGTAGGTCCCTTCCATCCCTGACAACATTATTCGCACACAGGAATGGTTAAAAGTTGAAAGCCACTAGGCCCTAGTTCTCAACGGACTGTTGCGCCATTTTATTTATTTATTTATTTATTGGCATGAATGAGTATCCATTTATTGGAGCTTTCACTGTACATACAAGTTATTTTTATTTAACTCGTAGAAAAGTTACCAACCGAAACGTTACAACATTTTTGTGGATGCTATTCATGAGAGATAGTGGTGTCTAGAGAAATGTTTTATGGTTTAAAATTAAATTAAATATGACAAACCTTCTATACTAAAGGATAACAAAACGAGATTGTTGTGGTATAGTGTGGTTTTTGTCATGAGTTATACTTTATGACACAAATCGAGCAAATATTTTATGACTGTATACCAAAGCCACGATATTAGAATTTATATGTAACTTAAGTGCTCACAAAATTGAAAATTTAGGGTGTTATAGTTTAAATATTTAAAATTTAAAAACCAAATGAAAGATTAAAATTAGGAGTTATGATTTATGGGTATAAAGGGATTCGTTCGAAAAACTATTAAGAATTTCAAAACTTAATAATTTCAAAAAAATATTTAATAAAATCATGTCGTAAGTCGACTAGTGGAAAAGAGAGCGATAAAAAATACTACAAAAATTAAGAATTGTTGTTGAAGATGATATAGATATTGTTGCTGTTGTTGCTACTGCCACCGCTGACTTCTGCCAAACACCTCTAATTTCTGGTGCTGTTCGTGCTTTTGATGAAATTGCTGCTTTCGATATCGTTCCTGCTACTGGCGTTTCGCACTTTACTACCGACGAAATTTTAGTTAATGCTGTATCTGATATTACAGTTTCTTCTTTTCCGGCTGTAAGACCTGCTAATGTTTCAAATTTTAATAATCTATGTTTTTACTACCAAAATGTTAGAGGAATTCGAACTAAATTGAGTCAACTGTATGTATACTTTGATGTTCATTTAGAACTGGTTTTGACAGAGGAGGAGGTGTTATTATTGCAGAAAGAAATAATTTTGTTTGTAGTCAAGTTGAACTAATTTTCGATAACAATCCATAGATTTCGATGTTCATCAGTTGATAGTTTTTTTAATAATTTTATTCTTTCTGCTGAGTCAAAAATTATAAAAGATTCGAAACTCTTCTGGAAATTTATAAATATTAAAAGAAAGTCTTTGGGGATTTATTTGACGATAATTTAAAATCTTTTTATATTTGCCTTATGCTTCTTGTGAACCCTCTAAACCATTTTATGCTATTAATGTTGGAAGTATAGACTTAACTCTTTCTGATGTTTTTGGAGCTCTATAGCTAGTCTTGATGTAAATAAAAGTTCTGAGCCAGATAACATAACCACTGTTGCACTAAAAAACTCGGGTTCAATTTGTAAAATTGGGAAAGTTTAAATCCAAAAGTATTGATGTAACTTCAGGTGTTCCGCGAGGAAGTCATATTGGCCCTTTGTTATTTATTCTTTTTATAAATGACATTCCGGTAAATTTTAAATATTTGAAGTATCTTATGTATGCCGATAATGTCAAGATTTTCCGGCTCATAAAATCTTCTACAGACTGTCTGTATCTACAAGAGGATATCCAAAAGCTGGCCGAATGGTGTGAATCTAACAAGTTGTTCCTGAATGTTGCCAAATGTCAGAGCCTTACATACCATAGCAAAAAAACAACACTTATCATATTTGATTATACTATCAACAATACGAGTTAGACAGGGTTACGGAAAAAAAGGATTTGGGAAGATTACACAGTCAGCAAAGCTAATGGGATGCTAGGGTTTATCAGAAAAAACGCTAGGGATTTTTACGACCCCTACACCCTCAAATCATTATACATACATTGCACTTGTTAGATCAGTTCTGGAATATTACAGCATAGTTTTACTAGGTATGCTTTCTATAAATTAAATTGGAATGTGGAAGTACCATCTTATCCATCTTGATGCCCGCTTATTGACATTCAAACTCTTGAAGTGAGGAGAAAATATTATTCAATAATGTTTGTAAAATATTTAATAAGAAATCGTATATCAAAATCAAATGGGGTGGCGCAACAGTCCGTTGTGAACCAGGGCCTAGTGACTTACAACTCTCAACCATTCCTGTGTGCGAGTACTGTTGTCAGGAATGGAAGGGACCTACAATTTTAGGCCGAATCCGAACGGCTAGTTTGAGAAAGCACTTTTTCATGACAAGAATTACTCTTGAAGGATTTGTCAATTCCTCGCAAGAGGCAGTACCCGTGAAAATTATTTTTTTTAAATTAAGGTGGCACAGGCAGGGATTGAACCCAAGACCCCTTGCATGACAGTCCAACGCACTAACCATCATGCCACGGGTACTACGTATCTATTGTTCTTTTTTGTTAGAACGAATACTTTTCTACTTTCCATCAAGGACTCTCCGCTCTAATTTTCATTTGCCAGACACTTTTCATAGAAAAAATTAAAGTAGAAACAAACTGTTTGCACGTTGCATAGGAGAAATGAATTCTGTTGCTGAAGTTATAGATATTTTTTCTAATATTTCAAGAGATGTTTAAAAAAAAAATGTTATGTCTGCTTTGTTATCGCAATCTGTTTTGTAATTAAGATGTTTCTATTGCTACTATTATTATTTATTTTAATTTTTGTACTTATACTTATTTTTAAATTTATTATTATATTAACTTTTTGTTAACTTTGTTTCATGAAATAAACTAAACTAAACTTAACTAAACTAAAAGTATGAACAAAACGATAGCTATCCATTTCAATTCTTCCCTACAATTCAAAAATAAATCTATTTGCATAAGTGCACATCCTTCATAACTTTCATGCCAGCCAGAGATTTTCCTTAGAACTTTGGGCTAGTGTAATGCATTCCAAAAAGAATCTGAATTTTTGAAGCTTACAAAGAGATGCAAATGCTATAAAACATTGAAATTCTTATTTTATAACATTTCCTACGGAATTCAACAAAACCACATTAATTTATTTAAAACCACCCTCAAGGGTTTTGTTGCTTTTTGTAACAAAGTAATACGAAACTTAATTCCAAGTGCTCAAAAGATAAAAAAAATTAAGTTTCCGCACTTTGAAATGCATACAATTTAAAAAACTTTCCTTACAAACTTAATTCCAAGAAGAAATCTCTATTCAACAAATTTAACTATGGAGGTAATAAAAAATGAGAACCTATTCTTCTTCAAATTATTATTATCTCTCCAGCTATGTCCCGGCCGGCCGGCGGAAAATAAATGAACAATTACTACGCAATTAATTTAATTTGAATTTTAAACCTTCACCTTCTGCCCCCAAGAGACTTAGTCAGGTTGTAGGCTTACATTATTCTTATGATATCCATGCCACCACCTGTAGACAAGTTGATGTTCCTTCCTGTCGCCAAAAATATCCTAACAACCCCACTTTCTGCCAAATAAACACCTTTGAGCATATAATTAGCAAGGTGATTATGCAAAACAAAATACCAACCTACAGAACAATCAGATTAACTTAGCCATTTATCTGATGCATAAATTTATACCCAATCTAAACCATATTCAAAAAGACAAAGTTCCTTTCTGATGGTGGAAAACTTAAGTTTTAATTTCACATCAACATAGGATGTTGCGTATACACCTATTTATAAAACCTCCTGCCATAATTCACCTAATTTTATACTTGGAATTAAAGCTTGATTAACGTTTTATATGCAAATGTTTGGCACTTTGAGAAGACTTCAAAAACTAAGGCTGTTCTGTAGTATAGATATTGTTATTATTTCAATATTATTATAAAAACACTCCCTCTCATCCTAAAGTTTAAACAAAAATCACGTTCCTTTTTACTTGGTTGTGTCGTGTGTCCTTTTAAAAACAAATTATGTACATACCGCTCTGCTCTGGTGGTTCTTCGTTCTTCCCTTTTTCAGAATGTTAGCAACTCGTCATAAATATTTTCCAAACATCAAAGTCAGTGGAAACCAAAACGCATTTTGTGCTAGCTAATGTGCGAGACACTTCACAACAGAATCAACACACTCCCAGTTGGTTGATTTAGGACAGAAGTTGGGACAATGTAATTTTCCATTTTCACCTTTCAAAAATGTATTTCAAATTATTGAAATGAAACGACAAAATAAAGAAAACGTGAACAAACATCAGAAAGAAGGAAATCAACATTTCAAAAAACAACGTTTGCTACTTACAATGTGAACTTTGGGTGAAAACGTTTGCAAGTTGCTTATTTTGGTGACATTTGATAAGGCTCTTGGATATTTTTTTATATATTTTAAAAACAAATATTTGATTCTCTCCATTTTAGTTTTATAACGATAGTTTTTTTTCGTCTTGCAATTAAAATATGTTTACAAGTCACTGAAAAATGAAAAATAAATTCAAACAAATTTTAATCAAGTGACACGCAGTGTACTCAAACAAAAAGGGCAAATCTCTGAAAATTGTCCTTTTACCATCCTTTTTTAAATGTAAATCTAATATAATGTACTTGAGTTCTAAAATTATGTGTGCTAGACAAACTAAGGAGGCAAGGCGCCATTAAAAGGGCAAGATAAAAAATAAAAAAACTGATCAAAATATGACAACAAAATAAAACAATTTTAGGGAATTATGATAATGTATTATCATAACAATTTCTTATACACTCTTTCCCAACACGCGCTACAAAATTCCATTTCTTTGGCCTGCGGCTGCTCCTGACAGATGAGTTGGAGACAGAGCAGTGACAGTTGATGTCAAACAAAAACAACACCCTACAACAACAAAAAAATACTCTTATGCATAATTAATGTTGTGGAACATTTTTAAAGCGATTTAGTTTTATCATTTAGGGTTCAATTATGTTAAGTAAATGATGTTGTAAAGGAATTAGGTATAGCGCACTGCAAAGTGAAAAGAATTTGAAAAAATATTTAATAGCTTTAGCTTCAGCTTTGAGGATACGGACAAAGAACCAACAATTTGCCAGACAATTTGCAAGTGATTCCTATGCTAATGGCTTAAGCTTATCTAGTGAGTGAACTGATATTTGAAATGTCAATAACTGCAGCATAACATGACGTTAAAGTTCGTGACAGTTGGTATGAGAAGGTTAATGGAGGTGAAATACGTTTTTAAACGTTAAGAAAAATTTAACGCCAATTAAAAAAAAAGGAAGATTGTAAGGTGCCACCCACTCTGATATCTTCTAATGGGTTCACTTTTTAAGTTTTCAAATGATATTTCTGCAACAAGTCAATTTTGTTACTTACAGAAACTGAAAGAAATTTGACTTTTAGCTGTTTTCTGTCGACATGTTTTTGGTAAGACTTTGATTAATGCAATAAAAATCTAACAATATACTAACATTAATACTTTAGGGGATGAATTAAATTTGAATTTAGTGTCTTTTAGTACTTTTGTATTTTTTTTTTGTTTTAGGTCTTTTAGACTCTGTCAATTCGATTTGCCTAAAAAAATAATTGCTCGTTATATAGAGTGGTCTTAAAATGATACCTAAGATATGGCCGACAAAAACATGTCCCGACCGTGCAGATGTACAGACACATTGGCGACTCTGGTTTGTGTGTCTTTTGCTCTTAAACAAAGGTGACATCTACCCCTTTTGCACTGTAGTCTTTCGGACTTCTTCCCGTCGAAGGGCAACCAAAGTAGTGTTATCTATTTTGTTTTGCGTTGCAGGCGTTGAACGGTCATTCATTTTACACTTCATCATGTCTCCGCCTTTTTTAGCATGATATGTGCGTTGAACTGACATACCAGAGGTCTTGGGTTCGATCCCTGCCTATGCTTTCTAAAGTTTTTTCTACCCGATTACTGACTCTTGCAAAGAATTGACAAATTCCCCAAAAGTGCTTCTTGTCATGAAAAGTGCTTACTTAAAATAGCTGTCCCTGACAACAGTACTCGAACACAGGAATGGTTGAGAGTTGTAAGTCGCTTGGCCCTAGTTCTCAACGGACTGTTGCACCACCCAAATTATATGATGGGTTGAAAGTCGAAAAACTATGAAAGTCGCTACTGCTGCTAAGTACGAGTAAGTAAGCTGTTAAATACAACCATCCACCTTTGGTTATCCTTGATCATCAAAGGCTTATTTTGGGAACCAGAAAAGGCTTTCTCACACTTATGTATATTGAGTCGATAACAAATCAACTTATTTGTTTGGTTTTGAAACATAACACCAACAATATTCTTTTAAAAAATCCAAAGAAAGGTGAGTGAACTGGCCGATTCTGTTTCTTGTCATCAAGAAATTCATTTACTACAGAAGGTCTTGGAACATATCTTTTGTTTGTTTAGGGCAAACCAAAAGTCCCAATCAAAGGAAAATCTGCGGCAAATTTTAAACTTATGGCAATTCCTGCCAGTTTTCAAGTCAAAAAAATTTCAGAATATATTTTCAAATGACCTGAAAGATTGATTTTCTATTGAAATTTCAACTTTACTTATCTGATAAGTGTTCGAAAATCATTCATAAATAAGTTAAAAAATTAAAACTTGTGTGAAATCGGCTAAGGTGATTGTTGGTAAATGACAATCAAAATTATCGAATTTGATCTATAAGGTGGTAGTCAAATTGATACCTAAAAAGCTGTCACAACAAAAATGTGATAGTCATTAGTTCGCTTTGTTTCGTTAAAAAAAACGCATTCCTGTGACCGATAAAGCTTATGACATTCGAAAAAAACAAGAAAAGTAAGAATTTTTTAAAACACAGCCAATTTAATACATTTATTCAGATATTTTAAAAGAATCAATTTAAAATTTTACGAAGGCAACAATGAATTCTGACGGAATGAAAATTATAGTCAATTTGACAATCAAAAAAATCATAGTCAACTATCACCTTAGCCGATTCCACCCCTGTATAATATAGCATAGATATGAACAAAAAATTATAAAAAACTGTCAATTGATTATTTATTATAACTTTAAAAAGCTAAACCAATTTTCATTTAACATGCGTCGGTATGTTTGATACTATATGCATGTGATCATAGAGCAGTGTCCATCATAAAAAAAAAACACCACGACGAGACTCAAAATGAATTCTGATATTTGTACGGAACTTATTTTCCATTTTTTACAATTGCTTTTTGTTGAATTGTATTACCGGTGTATTTTTAGAATGAGCAGACTTTTGCCTAATCTTAATCCTTAGCGATTTTTCAGCTCTATCTATCCAAATAAACCTTAAAAAATATCTTGTTAAGTCTTCCATAAAATATACAGACAAAACTAATCAAATCTTCTGGTTTTCAACGTTGCTCAGCGTAAAATCTATCTTTAAGTTATCAAACATTCCATTTTTTCGATTTTATCATTCATTATTGTTGACTTTTATTTTGTAAGCTGACTCGACAAATGTCTTGCATTTTGGGGTAAAAAAAATAAGCTGTATTATTGTTTGTTATTATCCAAAAAGAAAGTGTTAGTTTATAACCGATAGCGCCATCTGTTGCACTTTAAACATCATTTTACTAAGTCCATAATTTTCAAACGAGACCCTTTATTTCATTCTTATTGTATTTGGATTCAATTTGCAAAATGCAAAATATAAACACAAATTTATTATGAACTATTTCTGCAATCTCCTAAAAATATAATTTTTAAAAGTATCCGCTTTATTAAGTTCCAATTTAGTTCAAGTCAAAATTTCGCTAAATTTTAAAAATTTATTTTGTTGATAATTTCTCACTATATAATATTGATTCCAAAAAAACATGTTTAATATCTTTTCTCTTCTCAAGATATCAGAAATCAATTTTTACCAAGTTTGGTAGTAGTTTTTAAGTTTTTTTTTTTGTAAAAATATAATTCGATTTTTCAACAAGCTTTACTAGATGTCAAACAGTTTTTCCTCTTTCGATACAATTATTCTGGAGTTAAGGGAAAACACTCAGTTGAATTTTGTCTAAGAATGTCCATTTTGTATGACGTCAAAGTGTAAATTCAATTTAAGGAATCAACCGAATTGTTCACCTTTTTTTAATTGCTATTTTAAAGACAAAACCACCAACCAAAATAATTCTTTTGAAAGCCCCTTCTCTATATCCATACCGAGCCCTTCCCGACAAATCAAAAGCCTACTACTGGTCCTGGAAACAACTTGTACCCATAGTCAGTATTGGAAATTATTAATTATTCTTAAGTTAAGGCAATTAATTATTCAATTAATTATATTACTATAAAATTTTAATAATTAAGTTCTCTTTTTTATTGAACATGTTGATTACGATAAAATTGCGGGTAGGGCTCGATATATTCTGCATATGTTATTATTTGAAGTCGTACACAAGTGCTTAAACCACGGATTTAAATTTTCAAATTGATAAATCGGACCCATTACTATAACTTTAAATGGGAAACATAGAATTAGACACAAAATAATTAATTCATTCTTGAGTTGTCTTTCTTTCAGGAAAAACTTTACCTTTTGTGCCTCATAAGTCAAGTCACAACTTAGGCATATGGATATCAAATTCTGAAGTTCTTAATTGTTCCCTGCTCCATCAGTATTTAAAATGTACATATTTAGAAGGTGTACTTACACATATTATAAATTCATATGGATAAAGTGTCTAAAGGCTCAGCACCGCGAAGCAAGTAAATGAAAATTGTAACATTTGTCAGTAACACAGGTGTGGGTACATTAAGAGTATGAAGGGAATGATTTATTTAAGACATAAGACAACGTAATTTCTCAAGACTTCTAACACGAGTAAATTTCACCCTAATGGTGAAAAAAAGCACATCAAGTGTCAAAGTACAAAACAGCTTACAAAATATATAAAGAGGGAAAAACATAATAATTTAAGTGACTCTATTTCAGAAGTAATGTCATCAGAGACCTAGGGAATCTTTATAGATTGATACTATGAACACACAACAGATATGTGATATTTTCAACCTTAAAGATGTAATAATGAAAATTAAATTTTTATTGAATTTTCATTGCCTTAATTCCTGCTATTAGAAAATCAATTTATTTGTATTTAATACGTCTTTAACTTCATCATTAAAAAACAAAAACCCAAAAGAATGGAATTTATCCACCCACAAAATAATCTTCCACAACAATTTGAACCAATTAAGCGAACTCGTGGCAACAAAAATGAACTCGTAATTGGCATAATACTTGTTTGGCAATTTCATTTAATGGTCCTTATAAAATGTTGTGTTCATTTTGTGGAATCTCTTCAACTTTGGGTTGTCGTCTTGCGAACTCCTTTTTTATTTTGTGTTTTCTTCTTAAAAGTATGTTTTACTTAGTATAAAGATAAAGTAGAACATTAATGTTTAAAAGTTAAGTATAAGAATAAAATATATATCTAATGTATCACATACGTATACAATATACATACATACGCAATATTACATAATTAAAAAGTTTACAAAATATGACTAACTTGAGGAAATATAGGGAAAATTGTTGTTTTGTCTGGAAACGTAAGATCTGTTTGATAAATTTAATTATTTCTCAAGAGTCCTGGTTTGATGGTTTTCTTGATTTCATATTATTTTTGATGAATTTGTAATCATTTTCAAGGTCTAATTGGGGTTAACACTCAATCTTAATGAAATGTTTCAGTTTTTGGATAAATTATTTTATTATAAAAATTAAACCTCATAAGAATTCTCTTTTAAATTTTATTTTTAATACTGCCTCTCAAATCTGTAGATTTAAGTTAATATGGTTTACTAAGTTCGTTTTTAAAGAGATTTCAGTGGGTTCGGAATACCCTTATTCGTCCTCCATATTTGGGGAATGAAACGAGATACCGACTTCCTAGTAATAAAAGAAAAGCTTACAAAAAAGGTTATCTAATGCTACCGGCCTGGACCAAGTGGACCCTAAGTTCTTGAGACTACTGCTTCCATATACATATACTGTGCTATATAACCTACATATTTAACAGCATATTGACTACTTCCGAGTTTCCTTTAGAATGGAAGAAGGCTAAGATTATTCCCATACCCAAAAAGCAAACAGGTACTACTACAAAATTTCGGCCGCTTGCCATTCTTCCGTTTCTTTCGAAGGTGTTTGGAAAAACTATTCTGGGGTATGTACAAAAATATCTTACAATCAACAACCTGTTAAGTACCTGTCAGTCTGGTTTTTGACCTAAGCGCCACTCAATTCTTTGTAGAAAGCTGCGAATTAACTTCGGATTTTCTTTAGAGTCTTGTAAGCTTGTTCTTTCGTATCTAATCGGAAGTCAACAATGCGTGGTAGCCAATTGATACTCGTCCACATTTCTCAATGTTTTGGTTGAAGTTCCACAGGGATCTATCCTTGGGCCAATCCTCTTCTCACTTTAAATAAATGAGTTACCACAAGTTGCTTAACATTGTTTAATTCATCTTTATGCTAATGATGTGCAGCTCCTGATAAGTCGAACTTTTGGGTCTGAAAATGATGCTGTAGTTTTAATAAACGAGGATTTGGTCCGCATTTCATAGTGATCAAAGAACGATCTCCGCCTTAACCCTGTCAAATCAACATCCCTCCCCATCTATCGCAAAAACTTTGATCTATAGGGCTTAAACCTGTTGAAGTTTGACGACTAAACGATTGAATATAGGAGTAGTATTCAATAGCACTCTCACTTGGGATGACCACTTTAATAGTGCCATTGGCATTGGGAAAGTCTGGAAGTCTCCACCATCTTCAAGTCACTCGAAATTTCATCCCGATCAAAACTAAAGAGCTATTTGCTAAGGCCCTTACACTACCAATTGTGCTGTGTGGGTATGAAATTTCTTGTAAACTATAACAATATTGACAGATATATTTATGATCTACGACGTTATGATCACATATCCATTTTACGGTACGGATTTCTAGTTGTAGCCTAGACAGCTTAAATTTGATTTTCTTTATATAATTATGTATTTAAATAATTTTTATTCTAATTCTGAAAATAATGTAAAGGCTTGCAACACTTTCAAAAACTCATATCCTAACTTGTAAATATCATCTCCAATTTTTGTATCAGTCCCAGTCATATTCCTCCGCAAAGAAGTCCTCCAGATAGATTAACCGTAACAACGTTTTAATCTGAGTTTTAAAAGATGTTTCTAAGAATAAGGATATGCCTTCTTCGTTTTGGTTTTCTATATATAGATTCAAAACGGTGAACACGGAGCTTAGTTAAGCAAAAAAGCAGAAGACACATGGTGGTGTATGAAGAACAGCATCAAACAAAATTTCGCATTTTTGAGACCCAAATGATGACTCGAAATTCAGTAAAATTTCAGATATTCCGATTTTGAAATACCGATTTCAATGGGCGTCTCTTTTTAAACAATTTGCCTAAATATAAACTCTTGTTTTTAATAAATTTTATATTCCGAATTTCTTCTGTGACATTTTCAAATTGTAAACAGCAAATTTCATATTGTACAAGAAATGTTATAGAACTATATTTTTAAATAGTTTCAAAACAATTTAAATATTATAAATTCGAGTGTCAATGCATTTTTTGGCCTCACTATAGTTCATACCTGCTGTTAAACTTTTTATCCAAAATGCCTATCTTAAATGTTTTATTAGGAGAAGTTATAACTTTGGAATATTGTACATATATAAAAACGATTTATAAGCAAAACATTATTAGGTTGGTTCTCAAAATCGAGTGAAATGAAATCGAAATTGAAAATCGAGTAAAAGTGCTTTCAGGGTTTTACCATTCGATCGATTTCTGAACTTCAAATATTTTTCGAAATCACTTCAAGTGAAATTAAAGCAGCTGACACATATCACAGCAGACAATAAATAATTCCGTTTTCTCATAATTTGTACAAGTTCTTATGTTTTCACTTGTTCGGTGCTTTTCAATAAAGTAAATATAGAATATTAGTAGTTTTAATTTGCATTTTGTTTTTGCACGTTCCAGCTAACTATAGGTTTGCAGTTCTTTTCAATGTTATAATTTCGTAAAACTCTGGTGTCAAAGACTCAAAGCTAAGTTTTTGAATGTGTCAGTTTTTAAAAGAACACTGTTTTACCCGAAATGTTATGGAAAAGGCATTTGGAATGCTGAAAAATAGTTTTAAATGCTTTGTCTGTTTCTTCAACTACAAAGTAAAAGCTGTAACTTTTCAGGAACTAACTCCTTTACATACATAAATAAGTTAAGGTTTATTTCCTTTAAGTGAAAATACTACCGATTTTAAACAATTTCCTCTTGTGGAATTCAATTCACACAAACTTACTCTGGTCGAATCTAAATCACTTGAAAATCGCAAATATCGAAATGTAGTAAAAAAAAATAAGTGAATTTCAGAACTCCAATTTATATTTTATATCAATTTCATTTCAAATGAAAGTGAAACGTAGAAATTAGCTGTCTTAAACCATTTTTATCCCAAAATATTGTATTCTTAATAAAAGTATTTTTGAATATTTTAATTCTTTAGCTTTCTTTTCAGACTGTATCCTTAGAACCAGAATTTTCCAATTCAGTATTTTGACTTCGAATACATTATTTCACATTAACCTTTTTTCTGAAAATATTGTGAAAACTAATCCGTTTAAAATATTTCGTTTTGTTTTATTTTACACATTTCTCACAACTTAAATTAACCTACAACTTGAACTTCGAATAAACTTACGTGTCCCTCGAGTTAAAAGAGTTTATATTCCGTGCGCTCAGTGGATATAAAAATAAATTTAACAACTTTCGGAAGTAGATATAACTTTTCGCACTGTCCGCAATGTTATTTTGCATTTAAATTTGGATATTATGCAGATTTGCCGTCGGGTTTGACCGCCACTATACATCATCACATCGACTAAATTGTGAAAACATGAACTTGAGATTTTGTTAAAAAATAAATTTGTTTAAATAGGAGCTTCAACTGAGCACAAAGCATCACAACTGTTCTATCCTCACCAATTGAAGCAATCAATCCTCACAAAATTAAAATGGCATCATTTATTCAAAAGATTTCAATTGCACTTATTGTTTCCTTGGCAATTTGCAGCGCTTCACCTGCAAGATTGGGCAGATTGAGATCGAACAAATCAAAGTTCTTGGCTAGACAAGAAGTTGCTGAAGATATCCCAGCCGCCCAAACTCCATATCCTCCAGCCGGTATTCAACCAGAGGTCAAATTTGCTCTTCCAACTGAAGAAGAACTAAATGCTGAACCAGAAAAGACATACCTTCCCCCAGCTGGGGAACCAGCTAAGACCTATGGGCCTCCCGAAACTAGTGTGAAGGATGATGTTGAACAATTCGCCAACGATGAGCCTCAACCAGAAGAGACCAAATCTGTGGAACCTAAACTAGAGAAACCTGATGTCGAGGAAGAATCATCCGAACAGCCTGAAGAATCTGACGAAGAAGAACCAGAAACTCAAGATAATTCCGTTGTTGAGCCAGCTGGAATAGAAGCAGAAGAAATTGAAGCTGAAGCTGTTAAAGAAGAAGAGGAAATTAAAAGCAATCTTCCAGCTCGTCTCGTTCGAGCTAGAAGCAATAGACAAAAGTCAGCAAAATTGCAAATTGCAACCCCTCAACAAATTGCCCGACCAATTTATTACTTCAACTACAACGGTCAACTTTATAGGATTTTAAACTAGTTTAATTTATTTGTTTCTATTATTTATTAAATAAAATATATTAAACATCACAGAACAAAAATATCATTTTTATTGTTTTTTAAGATACAAAAACAACAAACATCATTCTATTAACGCCCCAACCGGCAACCATGAGCTTTGGAATCAAAAAAGAAAATATAATAAATATAGGTATTTAATTTAACAAAACAAATAAGTTTGGCATGTTTCCCAGTTTTTGAATGATATCAACTTGAAAATTATATTAATAAAATATTCGACCACTAATAGTAAAATAAAACACAAGATTAAGTCATAAATTAGTGTTGGAAAGTTCCTAAATACTCTCAGAGTAGATGCAATCAAAAATCAATTTTCCTTATATATTTTTTGTATTGCAGTCGTATCGAGGTTGTATAGTTCTCTTTGTGAGAGTGTGCCAACTGCCAACTTTAGCCAAGTGCTTATGAAAATATAATTTAGGGTAAGTTGGGCCACTGTGGTGCACTGAATATTTTTTCCAAATTTTTAAAGATGAACAGATCTAAACGAAAAAACCATGACGCAAAATTTTAAACGCCTTGGTAAAATTTTAAAGCCGTTTTTATTTACTTAACTTTAAAGATGATTTACCTAATTTTCGATAATCTTAACAATTTCTAAAGGTAATATCACGGAGTGGCTAGTTTAACTTTTAACTATCTGCTAAATCCATATATTATATTATTCTTATAAGAGCAGTGGTTGGAGTGGTCCAGTCAACAGTTGGAAAATTCAATTTATAGGTTTGCTTTGTTTATTTTCACGAACTGTCACTTTTAATTTTTAAGACATGTTTGAATGCCTGTTTTTTAATAAAAGGCTACTAGTAACTTAAAGTAAGAGAAAGTTTAAAATTATGGACTTGGAAATTGTTACATATTAACAAATTGCTAACTAGTTAATTGTTAAACAATTAACAAAACGTTGTTTAAAATTTTGCGCTATACATTTAGTATTTTAAACATAATTAAATGTTTTCTATCTTTTCATGTGACACTAAGTATAGATTAACTTGAAACTCCTCAACTCTCGAAATTTACTCGGTTGAAATAAACACTTCTAAATTTGTATACATTTCAACTTAAACTACTGCAAACTTTTTTTGCTGAACGCACTCTTTCCATTATGTATCAGAATAATATTTATTCCTCTTTTTAATTTCTTTGCATTTTAAAAATATTTAGTCTAATAATAATGAATTTATTGATTGATTTTTGAAGTATGTAACTTGGTTAAATTTCATATTTTTTTCTTTTCTTAATTTACTAGCTATTTTTTAATCATTGTAATTTTTTACAGAGGGTCACCCCACCCATTAATTCATTTTCAATTTTTGTATTGCTTTTTTTTGATGTGGCATTCAACACTATTTAATATACCTTGTATATTCGATACAGAATGTCACCATTTTTCTTATTTATATGATTTATTACATTTTATATATATGTATATATTATTATTTTGTTATTATGAATTTATAAGAAATAAAAAATTATATCTATCTATCTCTCTATCTATCTATAAATGTTAACTCTTTGCTTAAAAAAGCCATCAGGCAGTATAGCAATACTAAGACTTGGTTAACATTTACTAATGTGCTCTGAATAAAAAGTCGAGCTAATGCAGTTGCAGTTGATAGCTGAGCGTGGCTGACTTGACGTTTGTTTCGTGTAGTATGAAAGAGACGGATACAAAATTCTAAGATTGTTGACAGTTTAGTTTTCCAGTTCCAGCGTTCTTCATAAGTAAATCGGAGTGTTCTAAAGGAACTCTGCTCAGAGCGTATACTTTACGTGTTCTAGCTTTGATCAGTGCGCTGCTCTTACTTTAAAAATAAAAACACATATTACCAAAAACACGTAGTAAGCGTGGCATGATGGTTAGTGCGTTGGACTGTCATGCGAGAGGTCTTGGGTTCGATATCTGCCTATGCCACGGGGACTGCCTCTTGCGAGGAATTGTCAAATTCTCCAAGAGTAATTCTTGTCATGAAAAGTCCTTTCTCAAATTTGCCGTTCGGATTCGGCTTAAAACTGTATATCCCTTGCATCCCTGACAACAGTACTCGCACATAGGAATGGTTGAGAGTTGTCTGTCACTAGGCCCTTGTTCTTAAACGGACTGTTTCGCCACCCAATTTATTTGTATTATCAATTTTTTTGCTTTGTAGATTGAAGTACTCAAGTTATTATTTCCTTTTTTCGTAAACATTTTTTGAATCAGGACACATGTTTTGTATGTTATTCCAAAGGCAAAACAATCAAAACTTACTGTTCTTATTATAAATATGTCAGAAATTAAATGTCATCTTAAATCTTTATTTTAAGGTGGCAAAACTTCAGTATTTACTAAAATTATCCTAGGACGAAGTTGACATTGGCTGTGGTCGGTTCCCAATCCACTAGGCTATCTGAAATCGGAGATATTTAAGTATTCGATATGTTTGTGAACGACAAAACAAAAGTAAAAACGTATGGAAAATGGAAAAAAGGATGTTATAAAAAACTTTGAAAATAAAACTCATTTACATGTAAACAAGAAACACTGATAAAGTTAGCTATACAAGAAGCAAACAGCCAAACACGATCATTGGCTGTATTCATTCTCAGATTTTATTGACGTGTAAGAGAACAGCTGATCCAAAACAGCTTAACCATTAAAATAATAAATCTAATGCCATCTCAATAGATTTCTACATTAAAAAATGTCTTAACAATAATTTTGGGCCCAAAAATTCAAATATTTGTCTGCTTTTTGTGAACAGTTGAAAGTTGTTTTTATTTTTTGACAGCTATCTCAATTGAGCTATCCAACTCTTTTAATAAGGTACCTAAAAATGAACCTACCCAGGACAGCATATCTAACATGAGATTGAACGCAGCCATAGAGGCGACTAATTTTGACGTCTTATAGTTGTTTCTTCTTCCCGCCAACCAAAGTAAAATGATTAGACGTCAAAATCCGTCCAATGTGAACATAGTTTTAAAGTGTTTCATTCTCATGAGATTGACGCTTGAATGTTAAAAATTGTTGCTTGTGTAAACACATAAAAACATATTGTTTTTTTTTGGAATGAATGCGTTCAGCAAAATATGTGAAAAGATTCTTTAAAGATTAAGTAAATGAAAAACACCCAACCTAACCCTTTGTATCACTAACAAATGGAAAAGAACATTTTCTACAAAATTCAATTGTTAGTAAATTTTGTATTGTTTGTTGCTATAATAGGTGTTTGCGTTGAATGAAAAATACAAATACACATGTATGTTTCATTTAAAATCTATTTTGGAATAATTGAATGACTTAAGTTGACCCCAACAAAAGAATCTTTAAAGATGTAAAAGACCTTTTCGAATAAAAATACTTATAACTCGCCCATAAAGTTCTTTAAACCCGCCACCTTCAAACCTATAACTACACCAATGCTGATTATTTTTCCGGATGAATTATTTGACATTTAAAAACCTATCAAATATTTTCAATGTCATTCATATATTAAGTCATTATGAGTATTTAATAGCCTCAAGTGAGTATGGTGGTCCTTCCAATTTCTCTATAACTTACAACTTTGACATGCCGCGCTCATTGAAAACATTGCCACCACCTCAATTAAGTATTCACACAACTTTATCACGATTATTAAAACTACGTGCAACGCATAAGGCTGATCAATATTCCATCCAAAAGGCGTTTGCGATGAACTAATCCGACTATAGTGACATTGCCATAGTGAATTTGTTTACCTATCACAACTAGGCCTGTCTTCCATGAATGTGAATTAGCAGCGAATCATATAAAATCCACCGGAAGTTTTTGTTTTTTATAATTTTAAGTAATGTCAACGCATCAACTAGTAGAAGGTTTCTAATTTATGTATGGAAGATCTTTGAAGCTTAATAATTACTATGAGGTGCTTTAGAATATTTCAAATTATTTAAATAAGCAGCGGTTATCGGAAGATTGTATCAGTCAATCGCTGCAAAACAACCAAGCAACAGTTAGGTACTTCTCTCAAAAATGGCTAAATTCATTCAAATCGCTCTTTTGGTTGCCTGTGGTGCTGCCCTCTGTTGGGCAGAACCAGCTCGTTTGAGAAATCGCCAATCAAGAGTATTAGCTCGTCAGGAAGTTGCTGAGGATGTCCCGGCTCAAACACCATATCCTCCAGCTGGAATTGTTCCTCAAATCCGCTTTGACCTCCCAACTGAGGATGTAGCCGTTGAGCCTGACAATACATACCTGCCACCAGATAGCACTCTAACTGGAATACCAGCTAAAACCTACGGTCCTCCAGAAGCTGCTGAGCCAAAAGCAGCCACTGACAACGATGCAACTACGCAAGAACCTGAAGAAGCCACAACAGAGCAACCTGAGGATTTGGAACAACCTGATGATCAAAACCCAATCGATGATGAGGCCGAAGACAACGAAGTCGAAACGGACGCCGTCGATGATGAAGAACTTCTTCTGGTCGTTCCCCTAACGCCAAGATCCAAAACAGCAAGACTACAGGCTCGCCGCCCATTGGCTCCAATTAGATCACAACGTGTTGTTGCTCAACCAATTCCCTACAGGTCGCAGCGCTTAATTGGCCAACAACTCTACTTTGCCGATGGAAGGTTCTTCGCCTACACCCCACAATACGTCAGAGTTTAAAATAATTATGTTGTTACTTAATTTTATGTTGATTTTATAAATTATTTTCAAAAATGAGAAACTCTTTAATAAATATTAAAAACAAGAAACTACGAACGAAATCCAAAAACCAATTAATTTATTTTTAGTTACACTTATGCAGTTTTTATTACTCTATCATAATTGTTTGCCTTAGCTTACCGCATACAAAAATTGCTAGAAAAACACGCCACCGAGTAGAGTAGTCCGCGTCCGTCCGTGTACTCACATACAATTTTTTAGTAGTTTATTTACAGAACTGGGAAAATTTAAAAATATAAACACAAAAAATATTCAAAATATTGCGTTATATTCGTTTCTTGCGTGCACCAAACATAAATAACGTTGAAATCCGTCTTGTCAAATCAAAAAATGCGTCAACTTTATTCCAAAACAATTGTTTTGATCGTTGTAATAAAAGCGGAAGCTATGTTCCCGGGACCGTACTCGTATAACGTGGGATGTAAGCCAACGGTTGAGAAAAATTGCTTGACAGAAAACCAATCCCGTGTATCAACGTTTCTGAGTGACAATATGCCGTGTTTACCCGCACTTCGAAACTGTTAGACATGATCAACAGCGTTTTACAAACAAAAGTTTTTTTGAAAAAATATTTTTAAATTCATGAGAGGTTTTCAATCTTGCGAGAGATTAAGTGTTTCTTTTACATTTTTTCAAAAAATACTTGCGCACTCTTCATCAGCAAGGGAAAAAACTTAATGGATGGTTTGAATTGGATTGTCGAGAGTGGCGAGTGATTTTAGGGGAACGATTTTGAAAATTACTTATTTTTGCTTTCAAACGTGAAGCGTTGATTTTTGTTTTCCAAATGAAATGAGTTCAGATCTTTTTCTTCAATTTAGCTTGAAAAGGTGATGGGGTGAAACAGGAGGGTCATACACCCTCACCCATAATGTGACCGTGAAAAACGGGTATGATCTATTTATTTTAAAGACAATGCTTTTTAGCTGACAAATTTTGATGGAAAAGAATTTTCCCAAAATTACTCGCGACCATGAAAAAAAATTAGAACAAAAAAATGTGTTTTGTTATTTTTAAAGTTTTTAAGAGACTGCACCGAAAGGATGTTTCTATAGCTCGTGAGAGTTAAAGGATAAGAATCAATATATTTCCAAATATCGTAAAAGCAGTTCTATATAAAGAAAAACAGATAAATAATAAATTTTTGAGGTCACTTAAATGTTCTAATAACGAATATAAAACATAAAATATCCTACAAAAGACTCAGTTTATTTTTGTCACAGGACTTGCTTCGAATACAGCTGAAAGTTAGTTGCATCAGCTGCGAAGAGGACACTCTGGAATTATTTATTTAATGATTTTGAATACAGCTGAAAGTTAGTTGCATCAGCTGCGAAGAGGACACTCTGGAATTATTTATTTAATGATTTTGTTTTAAAAATAAAAAAAATATTTAAATTTTCATTTTCATTCTTTTATGCTAATGAGTTTTTTAATATACATTGAATTCTGTTTTATGATCAATTTGATTTATGGGGATGCTTTCTTTTCCAATAAATGAAATGGTAATTACTTAAAATTAATATAAACATTAATTAAAAGCGTTATTATTATAATTACTTTAAATAATTATGAAAAAACTTACTCAAAAGAATGAAATTCATAAATATGTCGCATGGTGTTGCTTTCAGAAGTTAAAAACATTCGAATTTAATTTAGAATTGAAAAACTTTTGACGTGATG
The DNA here is from genome assembly GCF_945859685.1 of Eupeodes corollae. NCBI lineage: Eukaryota > Metazoa > Arthropoda > Insecta > Diptera > Syrphidae > Eupeodes > Eupeodes corollae. The sequence continues at coordinate 309,562,641 of NC_079147.1, read as the reverse complement.
CAAAGGTTCCTTAAATAAGACGATAATAATTGAGGAACATAGATAAAATTTCTTTATTTTGAGCAAAAAATCACAGGATCCATTAAATTAGTAAAGGAATTTGACATCTGTCAACCTTAGTTGTTGAACCAATTTTTTTCAGCTGAAAGTCTGATATTTCCGGTGGACGGCGATTTTTTCTTCAGTGAAGAAGCACATTTCTCACTCGGTGGATATTTTAATAAACAAAATCGTCGTATTTGAGGTTCTGAGAATCCTCAAGTAATTGAAAAAAAGTCACTCTTTGGTTCGGAGGTCTGATTGGACTTTACTTAATTACCCGGCCACACAATTTCTCGATGTGGTGATATCAACTGGACACCAAGATCATGCGATTTGGCACCGCTGGATTTGTGGGGCTATGCGAAAGACCGTGCTTATGCAGATAAAACTTGAACTCTTGTGCACTTAAAAACCAACATGTGTCCAGTTATGTCTTAGATACCACCCAGTTTGTGTCAAAATATGGTCAAAAATTACCTTAAAATGGATAAGCCTGTGTATATAATCCATGAAAAATACTATAATTTTTATAACTTTGTTCTTTAGCCGTATTTTTATAATTTTAAAAACACTAACGCCCGTATTATTGAGTTTCTTCGAAACTAATAGTTGTTTTTTAAGACGTGTGGTTTTCAATCTTCGGAAGTGGGTTTTTGACATCTTGATTTATGCTCCGTTTTGTTTATCATTTCATATTGTATAGTACTGCTGAAAAACGTTAGCAAATCACGCAAATAAATAAATTAGGTGGCGCAATAGTCCGATGACTTACAACTAAAAAACATTCCTGATGTGTGCGAGTAATGTTATCTGGGATGGAGGTTACCTGCAGTTTAAAGCCGAGTCCGAACGGCTAATTTAAGAAATAACTTTCCATGACAAGAATTGCTCTTGAAGGATTTGTCAATTCCTTGCAAGAGACAGTATTCGTGAATAATCTAAATGTAATATAACTAAAATATATTATTAAAAAAAGAGGCTGGGATGCGAATCACACTGATAACTTCCCATCCCGTCTGTCAATTTTTCTTGCTTGAAAGTTTGTACGTTTTCGTGTTCAAAATAACCAACAATATTTTTCAGATAGTGAAATATTATTATTTAAAAATCTAGTTTTGTTAAATAGAATTTTAGTCGAAAACAAGTTTTTAAAAAATTCAGTAGCATTTCTTAAATATGAATGAAATTAATTTGAGAGATATCAAGAACAAAATATCAATTTTTAACAAAATTGCGCACTATTTTTTGTGCATTTTATTAATTTTATGAAAAAACGGACTATTGGATTTTTATAAAAAAAAAAACTATTGAATATCGAAAACAACTATTTATTTGAGTCGAAAGTATAATTTTACCAAGTTTCAGTATTGTTTTTTTAATTTTTTTATTTTTTGTAAAAAAAAAACTGTCAATAAGGTTTTTCTCAAAATGTTACTGAATGTTGACAGCAATATTTTTTAAAAGATAAAAGTAACTTTAAGCCAATTTCTCAAAATTTTGAAAATATTTTTGAATCGAAAATCAATTTTTACGAACATTGAGTAATGTTATTTTAATTCTTCTTTTGTAAAAAAACTGTCAGTTCGATTTTTCTCAATATTTAACCAAATGTTAAAAACGTTACTTTTGGTTGCACAAAATTGTTTTGGAGATGAAATTATTTCTTATTTGTAAAATTTTTAGTTGTAATTTTTTCCAAAAATATATTTAATTGGTATCACGTTACAATATATGATATAAAATTTAATTCAAGTCTCTATCGTCATTGGTTCGTGAGATATTTATGGTAAACCAAAATGTTCACCTTATTTAAAACTAGTTCTTAAGCTATGGACGACAATAACTTCCTCTGGGATGTTAATAATGGTTCGGTTAACGTAACGCATCAAAATAATCTATTTACTGAAGGAAACTTTTGTTGGTTGCATTATCTCTCGTCGATCGTGGGGCTGTGACGTTGTCTCTGAGATCGTGCGCGATTTCAACATTCCCGAGACGATTGACACCTTGAAAGATAAGATTCGGCTCGCTTTAGGTGGCATACGGCCGCAAATGCTGCAAAAAGTGGTCGAAAAGTAGGTATCTTGGCTGGAGTTTACTCGAGACAGCCGCTATTGCCACTTATCTAAAATACATTTAAACCCATCTAAATTATTGGGCTTAATATTAAATTGTGTGCTTTTTATTTCTTCTTTAAACCACAAATCTAACAAAAGTTTTACGGTGAAACTAGCTTTAAGAGGATTTCGAATTCAAAGGTTTTCAAAAATTTGATAGTTTTTGAATAAAAATAATTTGACTGTTAATCAAATGTCTAAAATACCCGAAATGATTCTTCAACTATTTTTACAGCAAGACTAGTTTTAGTAAAAATAATACAAAATGTACGATTGCATCGTACGGTGCAATAAATATTGTTTTAGAAATATTAGGTACCTTTGTTTAAAGATAAATATATCCACAAAATAAGTTCATCTTAAACATTCCTTAAATTTATTTTTTAAAATCAAAAATATTAAAAAAAATTACAAAAGATAATACTCTAAGTTTTCCAAGCATTGATTAAATTATCTAAGAAAAAAGGATAGAAATAAAAACATTTTTATTTTAAGGTTATGTAAAAAATGCACTAGATTTTATTCATAATATTCGAAATTTAGTTGAGACCGAACAACTAGATTCGAAATGGCTTTGAAGTGTACATATTTTGACATTGTATTAAAAATAAAAAAATCACTTTAAACAAAATAATATCTTAACAATTAATTTATAAACTCAAATAAATTGAAAAAACAAAAATGGAGTAAAATTATGTAACATCACGATACAACTTCTTTGCTTTCACTTAGATCATAATCTGTGAATTCTACAAAGGTGCAGAATAAACAAATGATCCGTCTTCGAGATAAATTGGTTCTGCCAAAGCTGCCCTCAATTTCTGTGATGCACCTCTTGAATTATCTAATGGCCGAATCCTCTGACCAAACACGAGACGTTGTGGTTCCTCTGGAGCATCTTGGTTATCGTATGAAACGGCGACGGAAATGACTGATTCTGTATCATCATCCTCGTCATCGTCTTCTAGAATTACTTCAGGCTCTTCAGTATCGATTTCGATTGTCTGAGTTGTGGGTGGTTCATAGGTTGTTGGAGCGTATGTAGTTGGGGGACTGTAAGTGCTATCCAGCTGCACGGTACTCGTCTCGGTTGGAATGGAAGCAGTTGTTGTCTCTGTTGGCAAGTCAAATCGTACACTGGGTTTAAAACCAGCTGCAGGGTATGGTGCTTTCGAAGGAGCAGTGTTGTCTTTGGGAGCTTCCTCTTGTCTTGCTGAAAATCTATAAATTCTCGAATTCCTGAATCGTTGTTGAGGTTCAGCTGTGCCGGCTGCAATCATCGCTGCTAAGAAAATAATTTTGATATATCCTTCCATTATTACTGTTTAGGTACTAGTATTGTGATTAGACTGTTGGATTTAATTGACTGATATCGATGTAAGATTGGGCAATCGCTTTTATAGCATGGCAAATACATTCAGAGACTCTTTGAATTTTCTGTCCAAATTTAAGGCAATCCAATCCATAACTTTAGAATGACATTCGAGTTGACTGAACGTGACGCCAGTACCTAAACATACTACTTATTAAACTTGATCGTACTTTGTAGTAGACAGAAATAAATTAATTTGTTAATTACTTTTTGACGACTATAATTTAAAAGAGTGAGGATTGTAGGCCTTCAGAGGTCAACATTTAAATTTGCTTTTCGTTTATAGCCAGTGAAGGGCCAACATGACTTGGTTGTGTATATTGGTATTTTTACAACAAGAACAAACCAAACAAAGAAGTGATTCAGAGGAAGTTAACATTTTAAAAATATTTTTTTTTATAATAAGCGCACACTTAAGGGGATATATTACCCTTATTATGTAGACACAGTGTGAGCACTAGGAGAGAGGGGTTGAAAGGAGATGTCGGTGCACATTGGTTTTGAATTCCTGAATATTGCAATAGCTGGGAAAGACAGAGTGTGGCAAGGCTTCCACATTCGCATAGTACGGCTAAAGAACGAATCTCTGTACTTGACAGTACGACCGAAGATGGGCTCGAGGGTATATTGATGAGCATTCCTAGAAGCGCGAGTATTACGGTTGAACTGTTTAAGAGGAGGAATGCAGCTGGCTATTTCACTAGAGCATGAACCATTAAAATAACGGTAAAAAAGCGTGAGACAAGAAACATTTCGACGATGTTCAAGTGACGTAAATGATCTTATGATGGTAATATCACCAATCGATCTAAATGCTCTACGTTCAATACTATCCAATAGGCTTAAGTAAGTTGCAATAGCACCAGCCCAGATATGGGAGTTATACTCAAGCTTTGGACGTATATAAGTCTTGTAAATAACAGCCAGATCAGAGGAGGAGAAAAACTTCTTGCATCGCCTTAGAAAACCCAAACATCTTGCGGCATTTTTGGCGACATCGCTTATGTGATCGTTCCACAAAAGGTAGTTGGTGATACACATACCAAGAATATCGAGATGTTCAGTTTCCTCGATGCAAGTGCCATTTATGGATAATGGCATTGGGGGTATATTTCGCTTTAACGATACAAGACAGCATTGCGTTTTCGAAGCATTAAATTCCACGCTGTTTCTTATTCCCCATTGTACAATGCTGTTTAGGTCGGAATTAAATGAGCTTATCATATTTTGTCGTTGCAGTTCCACATCCGAGGAAGAGGATGTGACTAAAAAATCTAGCATTGGCCAGCCTTGCGAAAATATCCTCTGGCAATGGCAGACGGTACTGATGACTTTCTGGAAAAATCTGCACAAATGCGTATGCTTCCATTCGATTTCCTTATGACAACTATAGGAGCGGCCCACTCCGAGTAGTTAACTGGCGAAATCACATTGGTGTCTTGTAGACGCTGCAGCTCCGCTTCAACGAGATCTTTGACAGCATAAGCGACTGGACGCTTTGGTCGTAAAACTGGTTGGATGTTTGGCATTGTCACCAGGTGTGCTTTTGTTTTGTTACACAGGCCTAAAGAATCGTTGAAAACTTCTGGAAAAGAAAGTTTTAAAAGTGAAATATTTTTTGAATAGATTCATTTTTACTTTTTTTGTTTTCAGCTTCTCTTGTGACTTGATTGCAGATTGTACTTATTGACATTTCTTCAAGATTTAATGCCTTAATCCAGTCGAGCCCCATTACGTTTAAATTTTTGATTGGAGTGACATAACATGTAGAATATGCCTGTCTAGTTCTGAATTTGACATTGCAATCAAATTGGGCTGACAATGGTAATTTGCCGGTTGCACTTCGGGCTGTGTGTGAAACTTTGTCAACACGTGGAACATTAATATTTTTGAAGATTTTCTCTGATATTATTGTAATTTCGGATGCTGTGTCCAACTGCAAGTGGATGTTTGTACCATTTATGTTGAGGCTCACGTACTTTCTCTGTGATGGTTCGATTTTGTTGGAGATGAAAATGCTTTTTAATTCTGGCCTGAATGTTTTGTTGTTGTTTAAATTCGTCTTTGCTTTAGGTCTGTTGTTTTTGTGAGTTTGATATTTCTTCTTTTTCCCCGCATTGCAGTACCCTTCTTTATGGCATATGTTGTTACATTGTAAACATTTGTGTTTTGTATATGAGCAATCGCGGGCGAAATGCATGTTTCCACAGAACCAGCATGGAGATTTTGGGATAGCTTTTGACTTGTTGCTACTGCTGTTTGTTGTGTGTAGTCGGTTCACTACAGCATCGGTTTTGACATTCTCGATAAGTGCTGTGTCTGTTTTTAAATTGATTAAACGTTGACACTCTCTTGATAAAATGTCTAACGTAATGGTAGAACCTTCACTGTCCAACTTTGTTAGCATTTTGGTGCGGACCTCGAAGTCAGATGCTGATTTCATTCCCATTACATATATCAAGCATTTGAATTGATCTAGGGTTGGATCTCTTAGCTTGAACTGTTCGCAATGCTTGTTCACTATACCTGCGTATGTGATGAAATCACAATGTGATTCTTTTGTGAGCTGTAGACAGTTATATCTAAGATTGAATTGTGATGTTTTGAAGCCAAATAGTTGAGTGAGCTTCTGCACAGTTTCCTTGAACGTATGATCACGAGGGTGCTTTGGCAGAATGTAGTTGATATACTTGCTGTGAACGATGGAATTGAGTTTTCTCAATAAAAGCCTGACTTTGGCTGCATCGTCCAATTTTGAAGCATCGATTTCGAAAAGATCTTCATAACGAGCATACCATGTGTCGAAAGTGAGGTTGTTTTCGATGTCAAAGCAAAACTCTGTAATGTTGGATGCGAGTGCTTCCATTATAAACTCTGGGCTTTTGCTCTCCACTTTAACATTGTCTAGGTTAGGTGTTGCTACTGACTGCTGTGATAGTAGCTGCGAGACCAACGTTTGCATGGCCAGATTGTCTTTGTGCTGCTGCTCCTGCATCTGCTTGAGCAACGTTTGGAAAATTTCTTCCATGATGAGACAAATGAATTTTTTAAATTTGATAAATGCCTAATATCCTCGTCGCCACTGTTGTGATCTCTTGTGATCACACAAATTATTCTGTTCAAAAGAGAAAATAAATTATTAAGAAATACAATATATTTAATTCACGTGTTTTATTGCGTCTAGCTGGTACAAAGGTTCAGATTAAAAAGAAAGAATAAGAAGTAAGAATGAATGAAAACTAATATAAATGTCAAAATATCGATAATATGTAATAATTATGGCGTTGCCAACAGATGTGAATCTGAAAACAAATATGAAAAGCTAAGAGTACTTTCGCCAGCGAAACAATGTATTGGATTAAATGTTGCAGACAGGAGATCATTAATAAAAATAAGAAAGAGTGTTGGAGATAGAATAGATCCCTGGGGCACACCAGCATTTATTTTATGGTTTTCAGACTTGAATCCATCCAATACAACTTGTATTGAACGATTCGAAAGGTAATTACTAATCCAATGAATTAGGGATTCATGCAAACCGAAAGCACGCATTTTCGATAAGAGAGCCTGATGCCAAGCCCTATCAAATGCTTTTGAAATATCTAGTGCAATAATCTTATTTTCTCCAAAACTATGTAAAGATTTGTTCCACTGTTCGGACCTATTGCTACGAAAGCCATACTGTCGGTCATTATTCGGTGAGGAAGATTCGCCTTTTTTGGGAATAGGCTGGACAAATGCGGTTTTCTATCCGCTCGGAACGAGACCTGAGGAGTAGGACAGATGAAAAAGCTTAGGCAGTGGTTTTGCCAGCGATGAAGAACACCTCTTCAGAACAATAGCGGAGATACCATCCGGACCAGCAGATTTGTGTATGTTAAGATCTTTTAGGACTCTCGCTACAGTACGAGTGCGAAAAAAGATTTGCCCCATAGAATGATTAATTTGTTGAAGTACAGGCGGAGTCATAACACTCACTGGCAGAGTTGAGTTGGCGGCAAACTGCCTAGCAAAGACATTTGCTTTCTCTAAAGAGCTAACAAATGGAGTGTCATTCACAACGAGCGTAGGAACCGAAGAAGAGGAAGAATTCCTCATATTTTTTACAAATGACCAAAAATTTTTACTGCCTTTGGGACATTGCAGTATTTTTTGCCGTAATTTTTGGTCATGTAAAAATTTGGTCCGTCGAATATGGGCGTTGCAGGCCTTTCTGGCTTGCTTGAACTTATTCTGGTTTTCCTCAGTTGGATTGGCTTTAAAACAACGGAAACTTACCTTCTTAACAGCTCGCATCGAACCATGCGTTTTCCTTAGGTCTGATGCTTTTAACCCTATTAGGGATAAAAGTTCCCATTCCCAGGAGAATCAAACTTGTGATCATATCAGCGCTCGCGTTAACGTCACTATCGAGGAAGCATAGTGACCAGTTAAAGATCCTGAAGTAATTATTGAGACCGTCCCAGTTGGCTTTCTCGTATTGCCAAACGGTTCTCTTAGGATATTTGAGTGGGCTCGTTGACCAGCTGAGTTAGGTGGTTTAACTCAGCGAAGATCTCAGCACATACTCCTTCTGGTGTTGACTGGCCCGAATGTTGAAGCCATGAAGAATTGTGTACATTGAAATCGCCCGTAACAACGATTTCAGTGCGAGGATAGGACGAAACAATTCTTTGGATGGAATCAGACAAAGCATCAAATTCACGAGAAGTTCATACTCTGTCTAGATTTGGGCTTCGATAAAGAAAGCAATAGTGAATGATTTGCTTGTTCACGGAAATTTTAAACCACATAAAATTGAAAAAAGAATTGGTGCAGAAACCATATTGTGGCAAAAACTGATAAGCAACATCATTCCTAATGTATATAGCGAGACCATGGTGGGAAAAGAATAATGGCACCAAGTTATACCCTTAAATAAAGAATTCAGTGGGATCGGAATCCTCACCCACTTTTGTTTCACTTAGTACCAATACAGCTGGCCTGTTTAAAGCAGTATGGGAGTACACAGAAATAAAATTCGATCTAAGCCCACGAATATTACAATAATCTACCCTGAAATTTTCAGCCATTGCAAATAAAAGAAACACAAAAACCAAAACAGACGAAGACTATAAGAAAAATATTACTTAGTTGAACCACAGAATGGTATTCGATACACGCCACTACAGGTGTTATGCCTTAGTAGTGACAAGAATCGAATCCGGCCCTGTAAATAAATGTTACACTTGCAATATGAATAAGTATTTCCAACAGTTAAAGATTTTAAACCTCATACACACAATTAAGTTTCTACAATCTTTCTGAAAAAGTCACAATGTCGGACAAAACATTATGACAAAAAATTACTTTTGAAAATTTTTTTCACTTTTACTCGAAAATTAAAAAAAAAAAAGCAGGATCACTGAGGCGTATACGTAATTATTAAGCAATTGAAGATAATTTATTTTGCCCTCCCAAATAACAACCGAACAGACAATTCACGTTGCTCTTAGAGCTTTAGTTACTTATTACCTTTCAAGTCTCTCAAGATACAAGAATTTATTAAAACTAAAAAATGTAATATTTATATATAATTTTAAAAAGGGTTTATTAATTACGTTAAATATTTTATATGACACAAGCTTTGCAACAGGTTTACGTTATGATTTAATTTAATTTCTCTTGATATTTAAATCAGTTGCTCAATTAAATTCAATTAAATCAATGCGCGTGCTTGTGATTGGGCTGTGATTAGCATAAATTGAAATATGATATGGAACATATAAAAAATCACCTTTTCTTGGTCACAAACTGCAAGCATATGTACATAATAAACATAACATAATAAAATAATTGAGGACATCATAAACTAAAAGTACACCCAGCAATTGTCTTACTCTGATAGAGTTTTTCTCATAACATAAAACCGAACGTCAAGTTTTCCCTTTGTCGGAAATCACTACGACATCCTTCTGATACTCTTTTGTAAAGAGTGGGTATCATGTTAAAAAGGAGGCTGGAATACGACCCACACTGATAACTACCCATCCCGTCTGTCGATTTGTCTTGCTTAAAAAAAGTCATCAGTTGAATTATTCTAAAAAGTTTAAAAATGACCAACAACGTTTTGTTAATTTTTTTTAGTTTTATTTTTTTAGTTTTATTTCAAAATCTATTGTTGCTAACGAGATTTTTAGTCGTTTACCAATGTTTACTAGTTTTAGTAGCATTTCTTAAAAGTTTTTATTTCTTATATAAACAAACACTAATTGGACGAATGAAATTAATTTGAAATCATTGTTTTCTATAATTCACGAGATATCGACCGAACATCAATTTTTACAAATTTTGCGTATTATTTTTTGTAGGTTTTATTTTTTATGAAAAGAAACTGTCAATTCAATATTACTCAACATTTTAGAAGACATTGAAAAAGTTATTTCTCGTTGCACAAAATTGTTTTGAAGATAAAATCGTTTTTTATTAGTAAAATTTTCGAGATGACAAAATTTTTTTGTTTCAATTTCTTTGATTTATAAAAAAAAACGTTAATTGGAATTTTTCCAAAATATATTTTTTGGTATCACGTTATAATATAAAATATGAAAATATAAAATGTAATTCAAGTCTCTAGCGTTAGTGGTTGGTGAGATATATTAGGGTTAACCAAAATGTTCACTTTTCTTAAACTGATATAGTAAACAAAAAACCAGCAACGCAATTTTTTGAGAGCTCTTTCTGCATCTTTTTACATTATTATCTGTACAACAAAATTTATTTGAAGTCGATATCTCTTCTGGTTCTTGAGCTATGGACGACGAAAAAAACGTCGCGAACGTATGGACGTACTAACGTACGTACACACGCACGCATAGACATTTTTCTAAACAAATTTTATTTCGACTCTAGGGACCTTGAAACGTCGAGAAATTTCAAAATTTTTAATTTGACAAATCGGACCCTTTACTATAACTTCTATGGGAAGTTAAAAAAATGAATTCAGGTTCCACCATTGAAGGATTTTATTTAGACCAGTTAAAACATTTTGTTTGTATCATATACAAAATGTATACAGTTAAAAACCTTAAGATGAAGTCGTTAATAAAAATGAACAGAAGCGGTCCAAGGTGACTACTTTGAGGTATATCTGAGAAGTTTACTATTTGTTTTGATAATTTGTCACCAATTTTGATATATTAATTTCTGTTTTTTTTTCAAGTTTCTTTATCAGTATATGATGTTGAGCGAGACCAAAAGCCTTTTGAAAAACATTGTAGTTGGTGTCAATTTGAAAAAATGTATTTCTTATGATTAAGGAAATGACTTGAAAATAAAAAAAAATAGTCAATTTAAGCCTTTGACTCATAAAACCTTATTGGTTCTAAGGTATATATTTTGGAACTAAAAAATACAACTTGCTTTAGGGTTTATGTTTGTTTAGGTCCTAACTTTAAACTTGAACAGAGATCCATTCAAACTCTTAACGAAACTTACAACGTCCTGGACGCCCGGAACCTTGAATGCCAAACTAAATGGCTTCGGTAAAACCCGGAAAAGGTGTAGAAGCATTTTAAATGAGACAAAGTAAATAAGAAAATTTTGTTGCTAAATTGTATGCTGAAAATTGGATCAATCGTGATCTACCGATTATTTCAAAGTTCCGTACATTTAATGTCAAGCTTTTGAATGTACATTTAAAATTTCGAAAGCTCTGGGTTTGATTTTTCCACTGTTTTAATATGGAAACTAATAACATTCAGACATGAACTTGAGTTTTTTGACACACTTAACCTAACTTCACCTCCTGTACCTTTAAATTTGACCTCATTTTGTTTCCTAAAACGAAAAACCTTATAAAATTAGTGAAACAGCTTGAGAAAAGTCATACTAATAATCAATTTTCGGTTTTCTTCCGGATCAATAATTATATTTCTTTTATTCTGCTTTGCTGCGAAGAACCTTAAATTTTCATTCATACAAGTCCTTCACACTTTTTTGTGTGTGTTATTTTAAATGCACTCTCAAACCAGACAACTTGCCTTGAAAACACAGCTTTTAAGTGCTTAACTTACACAAAATAAATAAATGGTTTTTCTTCTGCATACAAAGTACTTGAAAATTCTATAAAATAAGAGAGGTGGCTGAATGACTCGTTGGTATATGAATCCATTCATAATTAAATCACTGAGCTTACAGGTCACGTACAACAGTGTAAACATGTTGTATTTATATCCTCCCTAACATGGCTTACGTTACCTTCCTGAGTGCGTGTTCAAAAATTTCTTACTAAATAAACCCAAACAAATCGTTTATATACCTCGGGTGCTGTTAAATTGCTATCAGTTGTCCGACATTTGTGTTTTCACCGAAAACGAATAAGAAAACAACAATCGCCGCCGCCACATCGTAGTAATTTAATATTTTACTCCAAATTCAATAAAAAGAAGATGTCGAAGTTCCTTAGCATCGGGGTGTTGCTTGTTTGTTGTGTTCTTGTAAATTCAGCAAATGTTCCTGGGTCATCATCGGGTCGTTTCTTGAGGAATAGGAGCAGGTTTTTGGCAAGGCAAGAAGTTGCCGAAGATATTCCGTCCGCGACTCCCTACCCAGCAGCAGGAGACAAGCCAGATGTTGAATTTGACCCATCCTTTGATGACAGCGAAGATGAAGGTTTGACGGAGTTTCAGTCGGAATCCGTCCAGCCTCAGGACAATTCTGGTGGTGTTGACCCTGCCCTCACACGTTTGACAGCTTTAAAGGGCAGTAGTAGACTGGTGCAGCAAAGACGAAGCGAAAAACTGAGCTCTGTGAAGCGAATAGCACCATTGAAATCTGCAGCTTTATTGCAACCACTCCAACAAGTTCAGCCACTACAACTCCAGCAACAGCTTCTTGCTCAGCCTATTCTTCTGGCCGATGGACGAATTGTTTACTCTATTTTTGGTTAATGACTATAATTTTTAAAGGTGATAAGAAATGACGAATGAAATGACAAAATAAAGATCTTTATTTATACGAAATTTCATGTTTATTTTTTTTATTAATTGGTTAATATTATTATTTGGTGGCTACATGAAACATAAGGAATGCCCAATGTTTTCTTAAAAAGTATATGTTATTGTAATTGATAAGCGAAAGCATAAAGTGGAATGATCCTACTCCAACAGTAAACCAAATGGCGATGAAAAATTCTTAACGAAGGGAGTTTTCATTTGTCAAATAAATCAATTTAATTTTGATTTGTATTCGTCAAACACAGATTTTCTACTTTTTCGCTGCATTTGGCAAAGTTCATGCATTTACATACCATTTCAAATCATAGTTTATCTAAATTTCTGAAAAATTTACAACTTCTTGTGATTTATTGCATTCATATCAAAAAAGAAGTCTAAGCATCAATTACCAAAATAAAGGATTATTCTGATTTTCAGGTAAGCACCCGAAAAACTGCTTAGAATTGAAAATATCATATTTTACTTCAAGAAAGCTCAAAAGGATGAAAGTAAGTTGGTTTCCATGATTAAAGCCCAATCATTGGAATTATTTTGACAGGTCATTTTTTAAAATCATTGAAAATGAATTATAAACAACCATTTAACTTACGCCATTAAATTAGATTAAATAACCAGGAGCTTTGCAACTATTTTTTAAGGGCCACAGTGGTCCGTTTATGCAAAACTGCTTGCAATATTTAGTTTCGAGTGTGTCTATAATGCAAAACTTTTAAGTTCACTGGATTCACAAATATTTGATGCTCGAGTAATCGAAAAAATTATTCAATTTGGGTTATTGGTGTGTATTATAGAGCATTCCAAATTTTTTAAATTTTTTTTTTCTTAACTTTGAATGTTAAAAGAAGAAAAAGGGTTTGAAACGCTTTAAGTTTTTGTTTTCATAAAATGCTTTGCTTTTTCTCCTCTTTTTTCATGGAAAATTCTTTGGAAATACGATTTCTCTGTTTTGTGTGTGGTGGATTTAAAAAAGATGATTTTATTTTATGGTTATTTCCTAAGATTTTCAAGAGTTTTAGAGCTAATTTTTTTAAAAGTTTTAAATTTTTACACTTCAGAATTTCAGAAAGTAGTAAGCTTATAGCAAGCGTCAAATTACGATCAGAGGCTCATCATAAGTGCATGTGTTAGTTGTTAGTAAAAAATAATACAATTATAGGCTAACACACGCACAAAATACAAAACAAAATTAACATTTAACTATTAGAGAACAAAAAATAAAATGAGAACGTTTACGATAGTGGAGCACTGGTTCTAAACAATGATTTTAATCCCACCTTATTTAAATTGAAATCTATCGATGAACAGTTTAAGTTATATAAAATGCTCATTCGACTTTAAGCTTCATTCTTGCCATAGTTAGTTCTATGGAAGTCAATATGTATAAAATCAAATATGCGCAGGTGATGAGTTCCGCCCCGGTAATTCAGATGTACACAAGAAAGCAAATGAGGTGCATCAATTTCACCATTAATGAGTTGATGAAAAAATACTAAGTCATTATTAACACGCCTTTGATGGAGAGATTGTATTTGAAGAAGTAGAATACGATGTTCATAGGGAGGCAGATCATAGGGATCTTCCCAAGGAAGACCTTTAAGGGCAAAGCGAATGAAATTATGTTGAATTGATTCAATACGTTTTCTATGAATTTCGTAATAGGGAGTCCATACCAGCGAAGCATATTCAAGATGAGGACGAACATGGCAATTACAAAGAAAGGGTAACATAGGGATCATTGAACTCCTTTGCCCAGCGTTTTATAAAAACAAGCATAGAACTTGCCTTATTAACAATAAAATAAATGTGATGTATAAACTCTAAGTTTGAACAGAAATGTACACCTAAATCTTTAAATGTGGAGACACGACAGAGTTTTTGCTGTGATATACAGTAGTCAAATATGTTACTGATTAGTTTTTTAGTGAAAGTTATAGTCTGGAATTTTAAAGGGTTGAGTAAAAGGCTATTTTTCCCACACCAAAATGTGAAACTATCAATGTCGGCTTGTAAAAGAATACGATCATGGTTGGACTTTATTATTTTAAAAATCTTCATATCGTCAGCAAAAATGAGAAGTCCACTTGAGCGTAGACATGACGATACATCGTTAATAGACAGGATGAACACAAAAGGGCCAAGATGGCTTAATGAATTATGCTCAGATACTTTTATTGATAAGGATTAAAAATGTATTGATAAGATTTAAGGATAAAACAATTTTGGAATATGTTAGTATAAAGGAAGACAGTCAAGTACTTTTATTAGGGTGTCTTTAAGCATAACTAATATAAGGATTAAAGAGTCTTCAGTGCAGATATTTACTCTTAGGTATAAAAAGATGGAATATTAGACTACAATAATCATTTAGAATTTAAACGATCGTTCGAGTAGTTGCTTTTATTTTTCAAAACAATTTAAAATGTATATTCCAAATGAGGATTTGTTTGAATTTTTGTCAATGCTAGCACTTGTAATGAGTTTATATCTTCCGTGGAAAGTAAATACGAACTACCAGATGCAAATGCAATCAAACAGATATTAAAACAATTTTATTACAACCTTGATAGAAAATGGATAGCAGCCAAAAGATCGAGAAATAACTTCAAACAAAATGTAGAATGGCTTTCCTTATCTCTGCATATCAATACCTGACAAACAGAAGAAGCGTGTGATATCCCAAATATGTACATCAAGAGGAAGACCAAGGAAGCCAGTCAATGAGTGCGCAACATTTACTAAAAACAAAAACTAATCAAACCTACAAAGGAGATATATTCAGAACATCTCTCTGAAGCTTTGAGTATAAGATACAATAAGGACTATGAAAAGGGGAAGAGTGATATAATTCAGGGAATATCTTCTGCAAGTCCACTTCGTGCCAAAAGAGTCAAGGAAAGCATTCACACTCCCCAACACAATCCCATAAAACACACACATGAGAACGCATTAGCTTTGTTTGGGAGTCTCAAAAGAAAAATATTAAATCCTAAGAACTTTGTTAAGACATCACTACATAGATGTCTTGCCATCCTACAGTATGATTACAGTTACGAAAAAAGAAGCAGTTCCCGAAAACTGCGAAGTCCCGGAAATATTAGCTAGAGTGAAACTTCAAAACATGATAGATCCTACAGCAATGTGGCTAATAAAAAGCAATACGGAGGATCAAATAATTGCACTTCCAAGAAGTCTAACATTACAGAGTAAATGGGGCTGCGATGGATCATCTGGACAAAGTTCCTACCAGCAAAAACTAAATACAACCGATGCTGAAACAGACGCATACATGCATCAGTTCTCCTACTTCGACTCAATAGTGCAATTGGTGAACTTTGGAGGAACCCTCGCTTATCATCAGTTAATTTCTTTTGGCCCATTATATTCCAATATGTTAAATAGACTAGTGGCATCATAAATACCATATTCAATAATATTAAAAGTCAAATAGCAGATATTCAACCAACAATATATAAACTTAATGAAGAAACCACTATAACTGTAAATCAACGAATTAACGGAAACAAAGTCAACAAATTGGGACCAAGGAGGCGGAAAAAAGAAGAAAACAAGAGATCCAAAGGCCTTTTCGCGATGATATTTGCCTTGATGTAGATAAACCAAACCAAGGGTTTGGAACCAATAATGACGGAAACACTTCAAGAAGAATTTTTGAACAGTCAGATTCCACCGCTCGAATAACTGGAGTCAATGGAGAAGTTATAATGAAGCGCAAAGTAATATTGAACGTTTTGAATTGCAGAGAAGTAGTGAATGCAGTTAAATTTGGGCAGTACACTAAGAAAACGGCAAAAGTATCCTGAAAAACTACTCACACCTACTCTACACAAAGTATTGGTTCATAGTTAAAATATCATTGAATAACAATCACTACCACTTGGAGAACTTTCAGAAGAAGCCCAGGAATGCAAAAATAAAGACTTAAAGAAATATCGATATCAGAATACGTGTAAAGTTTCAAGGATTCGGCAGAATGAGGACCTATTTAACATGCTTGCACCCTCTTTGGATCCACTTATTTCTTCCTTAAGGCATGTGACAAGCCAAAAAGATCGGAAAGATGATAATTTTCAAGAAATTTAGTGTTTATGTATTCATTTGTTTTGTCTTTATTTCTTTTTCACTATTTGACTTTTGATACATCACCAAAATACAATATGTACTCTTGAATATTGTAAACAGTTTTTTTCGAAAGTCTTCACAATTTTTATAGCCTTGGAAATTTCCTTCAAAATAAAAAAAAAATGTAAGCAATATCTTTATTCGTTTAGGAGAAATTTAATTTTTGCAACCAAAAAAGTTGAAACGGGCCGCGGCCGTTTATAGCTATTAGTAAAATTTTTGTTTTTAATTTTTAAACATGTTACTGCTCAATTTTAAGCAAAAGATACATACATACATATAAATGGTGATTTCTAATGTCAATTTTTCTTTCAATAACAAACAATACATTTGAAGCCAAATTCATTTAAAACACCTACATACATACATACAACTTAAACATTTTAATGATGAAATTTAATTTCTACAGAACTGATGGTGTTCAAATTTTGTATTGTTTACATTTTAGTATTTACATGAACTGTCAAATTGTTTGATGGGTTACGCTGAAAAAAATATTAAAATAGTTTGTTGCGTGAAATTGTCAAACATATTTTTATACGCTTATTTAAATAAACGTCATTGTGACTTTAAGAATAAGAAATTTCCAGAAATATGGTAAATAAAATAAAACACTTTTTTTATAATTCACTTTAAAACGCGACTTACGCTTATCCATTTTAAAATATCACAGAGATCTGAAGTTTAATCTGTCACACAACTAATCTGCCAACATTTTTCTTTTTCAAAAGAAGAACGCCCAACGATCAACGAATGGCTGATTTAATTTAATAATTTAAACTTATATTTTTAAAAATGAAAATTTGTTACTGTCACCAAACGTTTTAAACCCGAATTTCTGTTTACACTCGGGGAGCTTAAAAGCTTTAACTCTTTGCATTAAATTCCATTTATATTGAGATTAATATTTATATAATTTAATTTCAGAATCATTAAGAACAAGACAAAAAAACAAAAAATATTTGCTTTTACAAACTCGTATATTTATATAGATTTCCATAAACAACAATTTAAAATTATAAAACAAGTAAGATGGTCACTCCAACACTAATGTCGATCTCTAAAAACTCTTATATTGCACAGAGTAATGAATGACTGGTCGGGATCTTATAATCTCTACAGGTTCTAACTGAATTCTGGCTGCTCTCAATGGCTGGGATCTAATTCTTTGTGGTCTTTGCTGGATAAGCGAGGCTTTCTGGTTTCGTTGGCGTACAATGATTCTTTGACTGCGGGGATCAATGTCCAAGGATTGTTCCTCGGCAGCTGGTGCCGATGGTGCTTCTGGTGGTCCATATTGATTGTCTGGCTGAGGTGGGGCAGGTGGTCCATAAGTTTCTGCTGGTGGGCCATAAGTGTTATCGGGTGTAGGAGCTGGTGCCGGAGGAAGGTAGGTGTTATCCGGTTGAACAGTTGTTGGTTCATTGGGAAGTTCGAATGGAATTGAAGGTGTAATGCCAGCTGCCGGGTAAGGAGCATCTTCTGGAGCAGGTGCTGGAGCAGGAGAACTAGGTGCCACTTCTTGACGAGCAAAGAATCTACTACCACGAGAATTTTGCCTGAATCTCACTGGTTCTGCCATAGCAGATGTGGCAGCTAAGACCACCAATACGATTTGGAAAAGACTAGCCATTCTGGTTGACGCCGTTGTTTGTTGTTTTGGAGACAGATGTTAATCAACTGATAATAACAACTTGTTGGACAACACATTTTATATGAATTCACTTGTCTTTGACGGACTCCAAAAACGGTCGGAAGACCCCATATGCGAAGTCGGACGTGCTTATGTTGCGGTGCTGGGTGTGTGAAGGTTTTCTTAGCCATTCATTCAGTAATTAATTGGACAAAGTCAATAGTCATAGGTAATTTAAAATTTTATTTGAAGACTATAACAGTGAATTCGGATGGGGTTGAGGTTGTAGATATTTTGGGCTTTTGGATTTTCCACATAAACTTAGACACGTTAATTTTTGGTGGGCCAAATTTCAATTACTCATTTAACAAAAATTGAATATGCTTAGGAGAAGGTTACTTGGATACTATAAAAGACTTAGACAGCGATCCTAAGACTATCAGTTGTCTATCATAACTTCATAAGTAATTTATTACAATGGCAAAATTCTTTCAAATCGTCCTGGTAGTTGGTCTAATTGCGGCAGGTGCAGCAGAGCCACCTCGTCGGTTCAACCAACGCTTTCAAAATCGCAATCGTTTCTTCGCCCGGCAGGAAGTTGCACCCAGTGACGATCGAAGTGTAGGAGTAACACCATATCCTTCGGCAGCGGAAGAAAAACCCGACATTCCATTCGATCTTCCCAATCAAGAGGCAGCTCCATTCCCTGAACCAACATACGCTACTCCCGATCAGACTTATGGACCACCTGACCAAACCTATGGTCCCCCACAACCCGAAGAAGCATTTCCACAACAAGAAGATTACGATGAAGAGGCAGCTGATGATGATGAACCCGAAGCTGAGAGGCTAGTTTTCGTTTCAAGACGCCCAGGCCAACGTCAATCATCTCGTTTAGTACAACTAAAAGGTCAAAGAAGCAGACCACAAGCAGCAGCAGCAGCACAACTCAGACGACCAGCCGCATTCTCGAAGTCAGCTAAATTAAGGCAGCCAGCTAGGCTTCAAGTACAGAGGCAGAATTTAATAGCACAACCAATTCTCTTGCAAGATGGCACTCTCCTTTACTCTATTCCCGTTTAGAGACATTGGTAGAGATATTTTTGTTTTCCACATAAAATACATTTGATGAATTGTGTTACCATTTTTATAAACGAAAAATAAAGTTGTTGAAAAACGAAAAAATACTCCTTTTATGTATTTATTTGCTGTTTTTAGAAAGAAAAGCTGCGTTTTTGGAAAACTTGGGTTAGTTTGCTTTTAAGGAACGGATTTTGAGCTACTCAAAACGAACAAGATCAATTCGCTTGTAGCGTTCGATCTTAATATGTAGATGTAGGGTTTCGTTCATATTTTCCTGTTTTTATAAAAAATCTTCTGCTAAAGTCTACATGGCAAGTTGCATCAAAGGAAGGTTGATTTTTTGTGAAATTTTTGACAGCTGTGTAAGTGAAATTGTTTTTTTTTCTCCATAACAAATTCTAAGAGGGATGAATTATAATAGCGTTGGGCTTTAATAAAAGAAATCCAAAGGAATTTGTGGTAACAGTGTGTGGCTGAATTTGAAGGACCAGGAAATTGAATTTAAATTTTCATATTAGAAACTAGATTTGAAGAAGTGAATCTACAATTTAAAATCTTATTGAAAAATAATTTTTGAAGTTAAAATTAAGATGTGATTTTTTGCGAGCATCTAATAACTATTTTTATTTTTGAAAGCTGACTTATTTTTGATACTCAACTCGTTTAATAAGGTATCACAAATCAGAAAATCCGATCCAAAACGATATTGAAAGCAGCAACATAACTTTGAATTAAAAAATGAGATAATAAGACATTTTCTTAACCAGTACTTTCTAAGACATAAATATCTCTAAAGGAAAAGTCTATATTTTTAAAATGTCAGTTGATCATATTTTTGTATTCAACTGAAAGCAGCGCACTCAAAACTATAGTTCGTTCAGTTTTGACGATATCTATTTTTATCATGGGTATAGAGATGTAGATCGAACAAAATTGCAAACGACTGTGAAAAAATTGACAGCCAAACTTTTACATTTCAACAAAAAAAAATAAAAAAAACAAAAAAAAATTGGTGGCTAAGGCCCAATGACTTGCAACTATCAATCATCCTTGTCATCTTGTGTGCAAGGAGATTTGAGCACCTACAATTTAGCAAAAGTTTGCAAAGAATTACTTTTGAAAAATTTGTTAACTACTCTTAAGCCATTATGCGCAATTCGGGCTTAAATTTCGCTTCCATACAAAATTCCCTCCAAAACTTAGTCAAACCAATTTTTGCAAATCATTTTAGCCAAGACAATCTTATAGTAGTACGCAACTCTAGTTTAAATTTATTTCATAGTTCACATTATTAAGCTTGCAAATTTAACGCCTGATAAATTGCTCGGTGTATTTATTAAAAGCTACATTTTGACAGATTATTGGAAGGGGCACCTAAAAGGCGAAATGTCTGGGTTGAATCTTCTTAGCCAATTTTTTACAGATAATAATTAAATGTCAAATATATATGCAAAAGAAGTCAAAAAACATCTTTTAAATTTTTTTAGATGCTCGAGAGAGGACTTTACTTCTCAATTGCCTTCTAAGTCCAAAGAAGCAGCGATTTGCAAAAGTTATTCTTCGTTTGATTTCAGCGCTGGTGTCATTTTCAGTGTTAATAGCGGTTCCTAGGTAGATAAAGTCCTTAACTACCTAAAAGTTATAGCTGTACATGGTGGCATTTTGTCCAAGACGTCGTTGTTCAGTGTCCTTTTTTGATGACAGCATATACTTGGTCTTGCCCTCATTGACCACTTAACCCATCTTCTTCGCTTCCGTCGCAATGCTCAAAAACACTCCATTGACATCACGCTTTGATCTTCCAATTATGTCAATATCATCTGTGTATCCGAGTAATTGGATGGAACTTTGGAAGATTGTGCCTCTAATGTTGACGGTTGAGTTTTGCACAATTCTTTCCAGAACGATGTTAAAGAAGTCGCATGACAGTGTATCGCCTTGTCTAAAACCTTTATTTGACATCAAATGCATCGGTAAGATCTTTTTGGACCTTGATAGAGCAGCGTGCATTCCCCATCGTCATTCTGCACAAACGGATAAGTTTGACAGGGATGCCAAAACTAGACATTGTTCGGTAGAGCTCTTCCCTACAGATGCTGTCATACGACGCTCTAAAATCGATAAAGAGATGGTGGGTATCGATTTGAAGTTCCTGAGTTTTTTCCTAGATCTGCCGTATTGTGAATATTTGGTCGATGTAGTTGGCGCAATTTAGAGGATCTCCTTTCTTATGTACCGGGCATACTATGCTGAGATTCCACTCATCGGGTAAGTCATCGCCTGCTGCTTTGAATAGTTCGGCAGCGATGCCGTCAGCACCAGCGGCTTTGTATGACTTCAGTTTCGATATAGCTATCTTCACTTCGTCGAGGTCGGGTAGGCGGAATTGTTGATCTGCGTCGCCGAGGTTGAGTGGTTCTATCTCCCTTACAGCGGAATTCGGTTCGTCATCGCCGTTATATAATTTGTAGAAGTGGTCTTTTCATATTGTCAACATCGACTGCGGTTCTACTACGATGTTCCCCTGATAGTCTTTACAGGCTTCGGTTCGTGGCTGGCACCCTTGGGAGGTTTTTTTACCTTTTGGTAAAATTTACGAACCTCATTCCTGTTGAGACATCCCTCTATCTCCTCGATCGCGCACTTCTCATGCTCTCTTTTTTCCGTCTAAGAAGCCGGTGTTCCTCTCTCCTCTTCTGAGCTCGCGAGCAGCTCTAGTCCTTTTGCAGCTCCGTTTTGTATGCCTCTTGTTTCACGGCGTGCGCTTGCCGGCATTCGTCGTCAGGTTTCGCAGTGGTGGCCGTGTGAAACCTAGCACTTCTAAGGCGGCATCTCTGATGGCTGCAAGGCAATATTGCCACTGGTTTTCAATGCTTAATGCAGGCAGCATAGGACTCCTTAAGAGGTTATTAGAAACTCGATCGGAAAAGGACATGGCAGTCTCTTCCGATTGTAGCCGTCCATCGTCGAATCTTCTCAAAGTACTTCCTTGTTTTGTCTTGGATCGGGATATCCGTAGCATTACCTTGGCTACAACGAGGTAGTGGTCCGAGTCAATGTTGGCCTCTCGGAATGTTCAGATATCCTCTATACTGGAGAAGTGTCGTGCGTCGATCGCAATGTGGTCAATATGGTTGACGGTTGATTGATCAGGAGATTTCCATGTACCCTTGTGGATATTAAGATGCGTGAACTGCGTACTAGCTACCAGAACGTCTCGCCCCGCAGCGAAATCGACAAGCCTGAATCCGTTGTCGGAGGTGGTGTGGATCCACACCCAAATAGACGCTGTCTTTGTTCTCGGTAGCAGTCGCCGTAGTATATATCTCAGTCTTTTAGTTTGCGTTTTCCCGGTCGATCCCATCGCACTTCTTGGATGGCGGTAATATATGCCTTGCAGCAGTTTAGGGGTTCCGCTTGTTGGTGCTTCGCAACTAAAGGTATTTTGTGAGTGGCCAGGCACGACGGCACAGACCCCAACCTCTAGGGCCAGATCCTTAGTATAACTCCAAGGAAGGGGAGTCGGATAAACCGCTCCTTACAGGCCAGTCGAAGAAGCCCTAAAAGGTGTTCACTAAGTAGTTCAACCTTACTGGAACTGTTGACGCCACCGTTGATTCCATCTCGAGAATTCGTCCGCTGCCGCCTGGATAAGGAGAGGTGCCTTAGTGGAAACATCTATCGAGAGAGGGGAGTCTCGTTTGCCACCCCCAACAACTTTCCACTGGAGTTGGAACACAATCCGATGATCACCGCGGGGAGGTGAGAGTAGGAGTTGATAGACAGAGGTGGTTTTTGAGAAAAACCTGTGGATGCTTGTGTCCTCTTAAATGCACATGTCTACCATTTGAGCATCGGATATATGGTTTATATAATAAAAAAAATATATCACGTTATTCATGGTTAATAAGACAGGAATAAACTAGGTTTCTGAACACATTTTTCAAAGTTGGACAGTTGTCTAAAGTTATAAGTTATAAGTTTGTAAGATTACATATATTTTATTCTTTTGTGCTACCATTGCCAGCCGTTCAAATATTTAATTTCTTTTTTTTTCAATCTCAATTCTTTGTTTGTCTGAAATTGTGTTCAAAGTACCCAATATTTTTTCTTGGGTTAACGCAGGCTTTCTTCTTTTTTTAGGTGGTCCATCAGAGTCATCCATATCTGAAAAACAAATACAAAAATTAAAATATGCAAACATACAAATATTAGGGTAATTATTTTAACGTGAAGAAAACGTGAAACTCTTATCGGTTTTTTCGAAACCTGAAGCACCCGTTACAGTTTTTCTGGACATGCCCATTGGTACATCGGCTTCAAGCCTATAAACCAGGTTTACACCTCTATCCCTGGCAAATACTTTTCTTTTATTTTAACAGTTCCCTGCAGCGGCCACAGCGCTAGAAACTCGATTAATTAAAATTTAATTTTGAATTAAAATCTTGATTACGTCAACGTCAAAGTTACTGGCTTCAATAGCAGTGTTGAATGCTTGATGGATATATCCATCTTGGTAAAATAAGGTAGCTAATAGCATAAATATGGTACACGGAACTAGACAAATTTACTTAAACAATTTAAAACTTTAACACAAACCTTCAAACAAAATTTGTATCGATTCGACCATATGTTTTTGACAGCTATAAGTCGTACCAATAACTATTGACTACATGTTGTCCAAGTGATTATTTTATTTTAGTTTTAGTTTTGGTAAATGTGAATCTTGTTCATATTTTCTATTTCATTTAATTATTCAAATAAATATATATAACATAGCTTCTGTTCCTGACATTTCTCGAGCTTAAAGTTGGTCAAATGTCAAATTTGAGTAGTGGGTATGAAATGGTATTAGAGGAAAAAAATTGAAAATTTTCAGAATGTCTGGAATGGTTTTCGCACCAATTTGCACGAACTTCGACTACTTTTTTAACGTCAAAAAATATACTTAAGCAGAGCAAACAAAAATCATTGATACATTTTAATCAACTTAATCAGAAATAAGAATCCAATAAAATAAATATCAACAAAAGTAAAATTATATTTATTTTAAATACAAATAAAATTATTCCTTACATTATGAAACTTAAATGAGTATTTTTTATTAAATTATGTATATTTTTTGTACCAAACATTTGTTCTTCATTAACAGTTTTATAAAAATATACAAATTTTATGAACATTATTTGATTAATTAAAGGAAATAGAAAATATGAACAGCATTTACCAAAATCAAAATGGAAATAAAAGAATTACTTGGGCAACCCTTTGTCAAAAGGCCACACACTTTTTTTTCTTTTGTAATTTCTTACTGTGAATGTCAAATGGAATTTGATAGTCAGTCCAGAAATTCCTCGGACTAAATCTGGCAAAAAGAGGAAATGTGTTGCTCTCTCGCGTGCGCTATCTTTTGTTAGAATTACCACAACTTTTGAAGTGTGGAACTACTTCGGACTAAAGCATTTTGCACATGAGCTACGAACTGCGAACTGTGGACGTCCGCATAATTTGACATTTCTTTCACATGAGCTTTAGTTCGCAGTCAGCGACGAATGGAATTATCCTTTTCTCCATATTTTCCTCAACCATGATCTTTCACACAAAAACAAAACAAGAGTGGTATAATTTTGAAGTTAAGCAGTATTGACCTGAACGCAACCAACGAACGAATATTCCGATTTGCAATAAATGGATGCACATAAAATCTATGTCTTGTTTGGTTTATTACAAGGAATATATGTAGCTTTGACCGCATTTTCTCAATCGTTTGTTTTAAAAAGAAAACACAAAAAAAAGTCAAAGTCAAACTTCATTCGCGACGAATTAAAAACTCTAATGTGAAAGAAATGTCAAAATCGACGAATATTCGTTCATTCGTTGGTCGTGCTCATGTGAATAGTGCTTTATGTTGCGCGCGAACAATTTATTCGTTGCAGTGTGGATGGTATGTGGAACCGCAATAGAGTTTGACAGTTCGTAGCAACCACACTGCAAT
The DNA here is from genome assembly GCF_945859685.1 of Eupeodes corollae. Classification (NCBI taxonomy): domain Eukaryota; kingdom Metazoa; phylum Arthropoda; class Insecta; order Diptera; family Syrphidae; genus Eupeodes; species Eupeodes corollae. The sequence goes on along the minus strand of NC_079147.1, from coordinate 309,537,263 downwards.
TCGTTACTACCAAAGTGTTTTTACAAAATTTTCATGTTTTAAAGAACAAAATGCAAATTTTATTATCCTAACAATAATGTCAATTGCTTTCTTATAATTTAAATGTTGTTTTTTTTTAAATTGACCTTTTGAAATGTGTAAAATCACGTTTGTTCGCCCATTCGTTGTTCGCTCTCATGTGCAAGGCCCTTAAAAATTACTAAAACTTTCAGTCTGAAACTGTTTGAGACTAGGTCTGGAACACAGCTACTGAATAACAACATGGCATCTCTGGAATGTTGACATTTATGACTTATGTGTCACAGAACCCAACCAGCTGTCATAATAAGCAAAAGAAAAGTCATAATTTTTCCTTGATTCGTATTCGTAATTGAAAAATAATTGATTTTCGTGAAATTTTCCAAATATTTTCTGTAATTTTCTTAATGCTCGCTTAATATATAAGAACTAAAGTGTGTATTTAACCCTGCAAAATGTATTCATAACCCAATTTGCCCTAAAAAGTGAAAATAAAAACATTCATAAGTTAGTTTCTCCATTCCACTCCTACGCAATGAGAAATGGACAACAAAAATGAAAACAAAAGAACTTGGAACTCGAACTAAACAACAAACCTTGCATAAGAAAAAATATATATAACAAAAACTAAAAAGAAAGAAAAAACAAAACAATTTCAAGGTTGAACGATGCATCCATTTATAATCTGCCACAATGGCAGAGATCTGCGAATAAGATGCCTCGCCGATCAGGAATTGGGTGCTGTAAGTCGCATTTGTGCGACGCAGAGTGAGATCTATCTGCTGAGTCATGGAATTATCTATCAAGGACCGATTCCCACTGCAGCGGGTGATGACGAACTCAGCCTTGAGGTGATGTTTCGGAGCATAGTCGATATGGATATGTTTGAGGATAGATTTTACATTGTCGACACTTCCGGGATGGTCCGTTCGAGGAATCCAGATGGTAGCTGGACAGAAATCTCCTTCGACCCTCTTGAGATCGCCGAGGAACGGATCAGGATTTCGCGAGTGAAGTGCAACTCTCTGGGGGCTGTTTTCGTCACCGATAAACGCGAGGTGTATGCAATGGGTGCATGTGGAGAGCTCTTTAACTGCCAGCTTCCGATTCGCCTCAAATGCTTCGACAAACCCGTCTTGGATGTGAGTTCTGGGGATGACTTCTTTATAGTCATAGTAGAAAACGAATATTGCGACAAGGAGGGTGAACACTTTGGCAGGAACTCGCAGAGAGCTGCCTCGAATCGTCCGGGAAACTCCTCGCGCATGGAACGCTGCTCCGAGAACTCGCTAAGTAGCCGAGAAAGCGATGCAGCGATGTGCCTCGAAGACAACATTCAGGACATCCTTCGCTGCGGCTATGCCCTCCTCCACACGACAGTGTGCTCGTTCGGGGCCTCCAACAACGGAGTTCTCGGAACTGGGGACCACATCAAGCGACCTGGGGTGAATCATGTCCTGAATCTGTGCGAAATCGGAGTGTGTGCGATTTCCGCCGGCAGGGAGCACTCAATTGCGCGGACTATCGATGGACGCCTCTTTCACTGGGGCCTCAACTCTCGACAACAGCTTCAGAATGGCAAAACAGAACTAAGTTCTCCGGCAGAGCTGCGCCTGGACACTGTGTCCGTTGATTCGATGGAGTCGCACGTTCTGGAAGCATGTTGCGGAGATTACCGAACTGTCATGCTGAAATTGAATGGCGAGCGTTTGGAAAAGGACAATGGAGATGTCATGAAGCGTCATCTGCTGGCAATGCACGTCTCGAACGTTCCTCAGAACATTCCACTGATCCTCACAGCCAGAGAATTCACGCTCTACAACAACTTCAAATTCCAGCAAGCTTACTATCCATTCCTTCTGTCCCTCCAGCAGTGTCTGCATCTCTGCCAGCGCGGCAGAACAGTGGCTCGGTCGCTGCAAATGCTCCAACGAACGCAAACTCAATTCGTACAAATCCGTCATTGCTATCTGCAGCTTCTCTACACACTCTTTGCCTGCTGCAAGTCTCTGGAGAGCTTCTATCGTGGGGACAGTCTTTCCTTTAAGGAGCTCCTTTGGCTGCGAAACACCAAAGAGGTTATCAAAATCTTCGAGGACTACACGAAGGCCTTCTGTGACTTGAAGTCGGTGAACGGCTTTAGTCAGTCGAGTCATTCCAACGCTGCTGGTGTCGATTCACCACCCAAGGAGATGTTGGAGCAGATATTCACACATCCTTTCGGGCAGATTTCGAATTTCGTCAAAATCCTGGAGACACTGGCTCAGAATCAATCCGAGGAGCCGGCTTCGAATGAATTGAATGAGAAGCTGCTCCTATGGCAGGAATTCTCTCGAAAGAGTCGCATCGACGTTGAACTCGCCGAGCACACTTACGACTTTTGGCTGCGGAATGAGAAAAACTTGAAGATTCGCCCGTTTATGAAGAAGCATCGTCGAGTCATCCTTGCGCCCAGCACTGTTCCATTGAAGTGGTACAGCGGAGTGACCGCCTTGGGGACGAATTGCTTCATCCTTTTCTCGGACTGTCTCTGTCAGTATGGAGGAACTAATTTGCACACATATCCTTTGGTAGCCGTTTGGGTAAAGAAGGAGACTGAGTCAAGGTTGAAGATCATCACACCCGAGAAGACATTCAGTTTGGAGGCGAAAAATCACGAGGATAAAGTTCTGTGGTATGATCAACTAGAGAGAAGTATTATGGCCGCGTTGGGACGTCCCGGTGGCAAGCTATCGAATGTCAGAACAACGGCGTACGTCTTCAGTAGCAAGCACCCAAAATACGCCAAGGTGCAAGCCTATGGACGCTGGAAGAATGGAATAATGCACGGCAAGTGTTATCTGGAGTACCCCGATGGAAAGTTCTACTTTGGAGACGTTCGCAATGGTGAAATAGAAGGTAAGCCTTGAAAAATGTTTTTGAAGTTCTTAAATTTTAGATTTAAACTTTTTCTTGTATGCCAGGTCATGGTAAAATGGCCATTCCGTCCGTTGGTGTTTATGAGGGAAGCTTCAAAGCTGGAAAATTTCATGGTCACGGTTGCTTCGAAATGAACAACAACGAAGTTTATGAGGGTAACTTCCGAGATGGCCTCTTCCATGGTCACGGCTTATTGCGAACGAATACGTACACCTATGTGGGGGACTATCAGTTCAACGTTAAGTGCGGATATGGCATCCTGGATGACATGGTCAGTGGAGACAAGTACATGGGAATGTTTGTCGATAATAAACGTGTGGGAGCAGGAACCTGCATCACAATGACTGGTGATTACTTTGAGGGCATCTTTGTGAATGACGAGTTGATGGGCCAGGGAATTGCTGTCTTTGAAAACGACTATTACTTCGAAGGAGAGCTCACGATGCGTGGCCCAGCTGGGAAGGGGACGTACTATATGCCTAATGGAACAATAGATGAGGTGAGTTGAATTGAGTTTTTCTTTCTAACCAATGCAATAGCCATAGCTTTGGTTCGTCTTAATCTCCGAACATTGTATTATACAGTGTGTTTTTCAACCACTTCGGTAACTGAAGACTTTGTTTTGGACTATCCGATTATTTGCTTATGCAACATTACCATGTTCTGGATAGAAAATAGGTCAGAGTTTTTTCCCAGTAACCAGACATTTTACTGTACTTTAGTTCAAGCTTAGCTCTTCTCCTTTCATTTTGATTTTCACTTTCCATTTGAGCTTCGCAATGAATTTTGCAGGTGCTGGACTGTGCTATTTTAGGAATCAGAGCACTGAACAGGTTCAGGTGACATAAGGGACTAATTTGTAGATGCATTTTTATATTAAGCAAGTCATTTTCGTCACATTTGCAAACCAAAATTTCAATCTTGACCATTAACGAAAAAGCTCTGATCAAATAAGAGAATCAAGTTAAAAAAAAAATTCTCACTCATATTGAAAAAAAAAACTTAACACAAAAGCATTGGACAGGTTCAGCCGACGTAAGGGACTTCCAATTAAGGCAACTTTATTGGAAAGTTGACTGGAAAGTTAGTCAAGAAAAATCTCAATAACTATCAAGTCAAGTCAACTTATGTCAACATGACAATTGATCATGTTTTTTTCATTCAACGGAAAGCTGAACTTTATGACTCTATGATTTATTTATTTTCTGTAAAAAGGTTCCTTGTAAATTTGGAAAAGAAATAAATAATATTTATTTACAATACAAAATACAAATCGTGTCGGACTTGTACCTTGCCTGAGGAGTGTTTTGTAGAGACAAATTAATTTAGAACTTTTTTTTACTATGAACTTAAAGTAGAGGTTTGTAAAGTAAAGTTCTGAATTTGAAATTCATGATACTTAAAAAACTAACTAGTTGCCGTAGTCAAAATGTACGTTCAAAGAATGAAGTCCCTTATGTTGTCTGAACCTGCCCATTGTCAATGCATTTAGTAAGTTGTGTGGACGGTTTTGTTTGAAAATTTTGAAAAATGGGAAGAAAAACTATAGAAACAAGTGTTGAGTTACGGAATTTTATAATAACCCACCATAAAAAGGAAAAATCAAACGCGGAAATAGATGCAATTATTAATAAAAGCCGTTCAACTATTCAGTACATTATAAAACGATATAAAGAAAAAAACCGAATTGAAACAAAGCCAACAATGTTGATGAAAAATATGTTATCCGCGAAATAAAGAAAGATCCTAAGTTAAGTGCTCCAAAGTTGGTTGAAATTAATAATTGACTCAACAAGCAAGTGAATCCTGAAACCGTTCGCCGAGCAATAAGTAGGGTACAATGGTAGGGTTGCTAGGAAAAAGCCCTGGATATCAGAAGTTAACCGAAAGAATCAATTAGCTTTCGCGAAAAAGTATAAAAACGAAACCGTTGAGTTTTGGAAACATAATATTTACGGATGAGAGTAAATTTAACTTCTTTGGATCGGATAGCCGTTAGAGAGTTTGGAAAAAACCAAACTTAGAGCTTAATCCAACGAATTTAGTATCACTGTGCAGGTTCCGTGATGGCGTGGGGTGTTTTTCGGCAGCAGGAGAGGGTAACCTTGAATTTATTAATGGTATATTAGGATGTGTATATTGATATCCTGAAGAAACAAATCCTAGGAAAAGTGCCATTCGACTGAGTGTAGACAACAACTTTTTATTGTACCAAGACAATGACCCCAAACACACTGCCTTGAAAGGGCGTACCTGGGGTTCATACAACTGCCCAAAAGTAATGCAAACACCACCCATATCGCCAGACATAAATCCAATAGAGAATCTGTGGGATCACTTCGACAAAAGAATAAGAAAATTAGAAATTACAGGCAAAAGAGAGCTGACAAAATTTTAATTTTATAATTCAAGTTACTTATTGCACTTTTTGGGCTAAAATTTATTAAAAAAGGCGAGTGTACGAATATGAATGTGACTGACTGTAAATGGAATTAACTTATAAGTTAGGGAGATTCTTCTTGACTAAATTTCCAGTCTACTTTCCAATAAAGTTGCCTTAATTGGAACGCAATTTTTTGCAGCTGGCAAATCAGATGCTAGAAACTTTCCTTACTTTCCAGTCCCTTATGTCGTCTGAACCTGCCCAAAAACTCAATAAAATTGCTTATTAGGTTGAAAAAAAGGATTAGTTAAATAACATATTGTGATCTGTTTAATAATAACTAAAATAAGCTCATTATTTGAGAGCGATATTTAAGTGTGGATTTTAAGAACTGATATAGAGGAACTGAAATAGGGTTAAATTGCTTCCTTTACCAAAGGAACAAAGTCGTAGGAATTTTCGGATTTATCTTTCTAAGCTTACTTACCATGATTTTTTGTGATTTACGTATCCCCAATATAATAATAGAAGAAAATGTAATAATCCATTCATTAGCCAAGTAGATGTTCTTCCGAATTATAATTTCCGATAGAATTTTGTATTTTAGTTAACAGAAAACACCTTTTCAGATAGAAACGCTTCATTTTCTCCATCTGGATATGCTTCTTGTACACCGAAACTCCAACACAATACAGCATTATTTTTTTAAACCGTTATTAAGGTGTACCTTCCCAGACATGTTATAGTTAAAAATAACCTCAATATATTATATTGGTTTGTGATTGCTATCACCACAGCAATAAAAAGCCATTTTCCTTAAGCGGCTCTTCGGTCTCCATTGCGAAAGATAATTATTTTTTATTTTTCAAGATTGACTGTTAACTTAGATTTGGTGCAGTTGTCAAGAAAACTATCAATAAAGACTTGGAAATTAGAAGCACTGCCAGGGAATATAAAAATGTGATCAGCATACAAACGAACGTTAAATCTTTGACCTTTCAAAGTGAAATGTGTTGGGAGCTCAATATGTAAGTCGTTCAAAAACAGAATTAAAAGAAGGGAGCTCATAGTCAAGCTACTTTTTTCTATTCCATACGACAGCTGTGTCCTTGGGAATATTTCTTTTTTTTTAAGTACAAGGTTTGTTCTGGCTTCCAATTTTTTACTTCCGACTAAATCATAAAACTACCATGAACTGGCTTAATAATAAATGAGAAGATTCAAGCTTGACATTCCAGCAAGCTATTTCAATTCTTTAATCTGGCCTAGACATGTTCTGAAGATAAATATCCGCCCAACAAGTATAGTAAATATATGCAACATGTTTCAATGTTCAAGCAATTTCCTCGTATACTTGGTGAGTTCAAAATTGGTGATATTGATTTTTCAAAGCATTGTTAATGAAGTAACAGAATGACTTGTAAAATATTTAACTATCTTGAATTTGCTTAAGCTTCCATGGTTTAATAAAAGAGTACAACATTTTGAAAATTCTAAAAATAAAGCATTTTAGCATTTTAAAGTTGTAAATCTTTAGGAACATCGTGCAGTATTTTTTTCTAAATCAAATTTAATTCAAAATCTTTCTCAGTATTTTGAATTCTAAAAGAAGATCTTGCCTATTTCGTTTTTTTTTTTAGTGGCATTCCATAAGTTCTCGACGCGACGAATTTGTAGCAGATTTTTAAACGATGTAAAAGAAACAAACATATGTCAAAATGAAATTAGAGTCTAAATAAAAATTCATTGTTCAATGTTTAACAAATGCGGTTTTATTTCCGTTTGGGTTTAACCACTGTTTGTATTTAAGCAAATTTGCAATTGGTTTGGACCTCCTCCAGTTCCTTTTATTTCTTTCACTTTGAACTTAAAGTCTTAATGAATGAACTTAATGAAATAAGCTATTCAAACCTTTTGCCAACCATCTCCATCTCTTACTGGAGGACCCTTGCAGTTCAGCTGCTCAGGTATGAAATTCCATTTCCTTTTTATGTCAGTTTTGTTCATTCCTTTTTAAAATCCCCTAGCCTACTGCTCGTTGCTCTCCATCAGCTCGACCAGGGCCTGGAACTGATTCTGATTTGTTAATTTCAACTACAAATGTGAACAAATATTTTGTTTTTATTTATCGCAAATAAAGTTCCAATAAATTCCATAAAATAAATTATTTAACAAGGAAACTTACAATTTAGCGAACTTCGTGAGCAAATTTTCAAACGAAAGATATCGTCGTTTTTTTTCATTGTCGTCATTTCTTTTCGTCTTACAGAATGCTGAATGAAAGCGTTCAAAATACTTATCGTTTAGACACGACAACAAAACGAGTGACAAAAGTTGTAAACGACTTATGGAATGCAGATTGTGTCGTGTCGTGTCGTATATTTTTCTTTCGTTTACGAATATGAGGATCATACATAAATCGTATGATATTCAGTCATCATGTGACTTTTTCGCTCGTTTCTGTTAAACTTCTTATAATTTTGGTATTTTAACAAATATTCACAGCTTGTAACCTTTTATGGCTCCTTTGTTAGATTTTAAACTAAGTACAAAGTATTTTAAGATTTTAAATATGTTTGGGAAAGCTTAAAAACATTTAATGTTACCAACATTTCTTTCTTTAATTAAGTCCGCCTATTCTTTTGTCAAAGTGTTCGAAATCAATTGTTTTGGCCCTTATTTTTATGAATCATTAAAAACTGTTGTTTTTATTGAAGACTGACAAATATCTCATATGGATCCCGTTTATAAGAGTGGTCTTAAGCACTAAGTGAAAAACTCAATCTGAAAACCTTTAGTTAAGCATACACTTTTGAAAGGAATGGTAACCCAAAGACTTTATTTTGCTCTCATGATTGTTAATGTCTCAAAAACAACATGGTTGTGTTAAGTCTTATATTTTAATTGTAATCATGTATACTAGTCTGAAAAAAAGAAAGATGAATGTGTCTCAAATTTTATTGACGCGGTGTCGAGTCTTCCACAAGGACTTTTATAATGCTTACCAATGATTTAAATAATGTTGAACATTCTAATTGCTTGATGCATTCGGATGATGTGAAAGTATTTACAGCAAGATCTTCATTTGAAGATAACTTTTTATTGCAGTTGGATATCAACAATTGCCTTAAATGATATATCCCAATATAATTTTTTAATGTTCATCTTTAATTAGTTTTGAATATAAATTCTATGATTGGTAATTTGTTTTGATACAAAGCTTGGCTTCATACCTCATGTTGATTACATAATATTGAAGGGTAATTCACATTTATTTGAAACTGAACTTAAAAACATTTATTTCTATACTTCTACTGGTTTTAAAATATTGTTCGACCCTATCGAGGTAACCGTCGGAACGGAATTCTCTCCGATTACCTTCGAATCGCAGACATTTTGCGTCAAAGTAGTTGTCCGATCAGCTGATCGGACATTCTCTTCGACAAAATTCAACGCATGCAATTTGCATGCGATGAAGTACTTGTTTGGTTTTATTCTTGACACATACAAACACTATTTTCCGAAGTCCTCCGACAAGTTCTTGTCGCTGAAAGTGTTTTTTTTTTAAATAGTTAATTAAAATGTAAGTACAAAAAAAATTTACTTTATTTTCGTTATCTTGTGTTATTAATAATGGACTGTTTGTTTTAAGCGCTCAGCAATATGAGGGCGAAAGTTTTTCTTGAATCTGGAAGGGAATCGTAGAATTATTAGAAGATACGAATTAGATTAGAAAATAAGTTTTCTTACGCCACGTCAGGTAGTTGACGTATATTGCTTTCATTTCACAATGTTCTCCTATTTTCTTTATTTTGCGCCCTTAGCTCATTAGATTCAGCGTCCAAAAATAAACCAACACTATCCATTTCTTATTATTATTGTCAAATAAATAAAAACAACTAATGTTTCAACGTTTTTTCAATTTATTCTTTTTCTTTGACACTTCAAATGGAAACAAAAACATATGTTTGAAATAGGGAGGGGACTTTATTCGATAGTTTTGATTTAAAATTTGTTGCATCTAATTACATGTCTTAAAAATGTTAGCGCATTATAATTGAAAAAAAATACTTTTTATAAGCAATAAATTACGTTCTGCCACCAATTTTTCATGATTTAAAACGCTTATTGTCTTTATTTTATAAAATATATCGTTTGCACATCTCTGCCTGAAATTTATATCCATCGCATTGCGTCGTCTCATATCTGTAAAATTTCTTCAGTTGACACCTACCTCAAACCGGAATTCAATCTCCGAAAAAGGATGCGTTGCGGAGAAAGTTCCGCTCCGACGGTTACCGTTGGGTCGTCTAGTCTTCTTTTTATCATAGTATGTATTTTGAAAATCGAAAGAGGTTAAAAAAGGTTAAATCTTTACGCATTAAAAAAACTTATGTGAGCCTGGTTTTACCAGTTTACAAATAAAAGAAATAAATAAATAATTTTGCTGGTACCGTACTCTAAAGTGTCAATACTTTGCTGAACTTTCAGCTGCAGTTTTTAAAGACTTTTGCTATGTTTTATAAAAGAGATATGTAGGTCTTTAAGAGGATGTAGTTTACCTCTCTTAATAATACCTTATTTAATTATCCAATGATGTGGTACATGTCTTAGTTTAGGGCATGTATTTGTTATATATTAGAGTTATTTGAAGGCAATTGAAAGTTATTAAGCAGTTATAAGATCGTACCCTGGTGATTTTATTTTTGATAAATTATTATTACACATGGTTCTTACTTTATTGAGAGTGACAAAAGAAATATTAAACTCGCTATGTATTCAGCAAAAAATCAGCTTTTTGTTTCGAGTTTAGAAATCCCTTCATTTGCCAACTTCGGATTTTGTAAGCGGGTTTTGTATCTAGGGTATTTCTATACTCTGCAAGTCTCCATAAAGACAATGCGGTAGAAGAATATATCAATTTAACCCATAATTGGTTTAATACTGAAATTGAGAGCTTAAAAAAGGTTGCCTTTTTTTCTAGTTACTTTTCCAGGAGTCCTCTTGATTATATTGTTTTTTATTTTAATAAGATATATTGATGAATGCATTTGGGGGACTTTTTCTACAAGGTCCTCTATAATATCTTTGCAACAGAACAGATGAAGTGACTCTTGCGATTACTTTTATCGATATTGTAGCTTTATTCTCGCATTGAATTTCCTTACATACTTTTTTTTTAAATTATCAAACCTTTGAAAATATCGAAAATATAATAAAGTTAAAAAAAAACTTTTATTTTAAGGACGAGGAGGAAAACGTCAGTTGTAATATGATTGGAAATGTTATTAGTGGCCATCTAAGTGGGACATGGAACGATGTTCGTGTTATATCTGGATCGGTTGCAATCAACCGAAAGTTTCCAAAATTTCCCAAGTAAGTTTTCACTTTCCACTTTTGATTTCAGTTACTCTCAAAACTATTTCTGTTTAAAAAAATAGGTCAATAGGAGAACTAGTAGTAGATAATTCCCGGAAATGGCGAAGCCTTTTCGATAATTTTGAGGAGCATGTTTTTGGGCCGAGTGATGCTTCCGCTTCTCCGAAATATCTTTGGAATCGCATAGCAGTATTCATGACAAATGAGAAGAACCGTGAGAAAAACAAGGATTTGGATAATATCCCCTCTTCGACGCATTACTTTGCAAAAAACATATCAATGGGCTATTCCTCAAGTTTGGATAAGATAAGCCTCAAGTCCATGAACAGTTTATTGGTGCCGTCGCGCAAAGCCAGTTACCTTGATCTCACAGACGAATCACAACCAAAGAAGTACCACAGTCAGGAGACTCTGAACGATAGCTGGGATTATCTTCCAAATGAGATCTCATTTAACGAGGAGAACATCCTAAGCAGCAGTTTGCTGAACGCCCAACTCGAGTGCTGGGCAACTGATTCAATTAACTCAACGAGTACACGCAGTTCTATCGATAGCACTGCCAATTCGGGTTTGAATCTGTCAAATGGCTTGGAATTCGTTCCGAGTTTTGGTGTGAATTCGCTGACAGAAGAGGATGTGGCTTCGATGAAGGAGTACTTGGGACAGGCGTTCAAGGATCCACATCACCCATTGCATTTTTTGAACCAGAAGATCGCTAATTGTTTTTACACTTCGTACGGCTGCTGGAAGGTGAAACCCACACCGATTTTGGCGAAGCAAGCGATGCAAGAATGGGAAGCCATCTCGAAGAGGGTGTATGGCATCGTGAGAAGACTGTTCCCAGCTCTACCAGAGGATTATTGTTCCATTGAGGGATCTAGAGAGGTTATTTCTCATATCAGTTTGCTCTACCCAATTGTCCTGTCCGAGGGAATCCACTCGACTTTGTTTGTGCTCTATGCAAACAAGTACAGCCGCAAGGACGAACAGTATCGACAGAATTTGACTTTTGTCGATAAGCTGTCCGATAAGGAACTTGCAAGGATTTTGTCGTTAGATGAGTAAGTTTAATCGATCTAATGAGCTAAGACTCTTAACTCCTTATTTCAACCAAATCTAGGTCGAATCTCGTTGTCGTATCAAATACATACTTCCACGATGCTATAGCTATGCTCAAACAAGTACAAGAAAAGTACAGTCCCAAAGCCATGTTGAATGTTATAGAACGGGCTTTTGAACTTATAACAGAAGCCCACAAGTGCGCTGCGATGGAAAACTCTGTGATATTAGGGGCAGACAGTATGATGCCGTTGGCATTGTTTTTGGTCCTTCGAGCGGGAGTGCCTCATTTAGGAGCAGAACTGGCGCTATTGGATGATCTAACTGGGGGTTCAAATTTCGAATCAGAAATGTCTGGTTTAGCAGGTTACTGCTACACAACAATTAAGGTATGCCTCATATTAATAAATTATTCATTTTGAAAGTTGTTCATGATTTTTTAAAAATATTTTTCAAGGCGGCATATGAACACATCACATCGAACCTCCTATCAAAGTCGTAGTAACAATAACAAATGCAAAGATTGCCTAACCAAATGAATGTTTTGCGGACACATTTAATAGCGAACGATCTTCAACATTCCTGTTGCTTATTTTCTAAGAAAGAGAGAAATCTATACAAATAATTAATATATTTTGAAAAGACAGAAATATTTATATGTATTGTAAATAAAGTAATTATTGTTGGTATTCGTGATAAGTGCAAAAATTATGTTATTAATATTATTTTCAAATTTTATTTTATTTTCTTTTAACTCTGGGCGACAAAAAACGCATAGAGTTTAGTGGCAATAAACAAATAATTATATTAAAATATTTACGATAAACCGTAAACAAAATCGTAGTTAAAATAATTATGTTGTTTTTTTATATCGAATTTTTTTCGAAGTTCAAGGATTTAAAAAAAAGAAACTTAACATAGCTTACAACCTTGGGTAAGCCAAAGATAGTGCTTACTTACATATTTAGATAACCTCTTGTTATTGTCAAACATAAATTTGAGCTCCATTAGTGTTATAAAACGATAACATGGGATCTACAATGTTATAGGCACTGCTTCATAAAAAGAGGAAGAGGAAGTACCGCTAAGGAAAAAAGGTTTTTGCTCTAATATATTTGAGACCATAGTTTAAAGCTCTGTGCGCTGCCAATTGTTCCACTATTTGCTCACAGATGACACCAATGCAATTTTTGTTAACTGTGCGCGCACTCAAGGGGATATTAATACCTTTATAATGATTAAATACAGTAAAAGTTATTAGGAAGGAGAATAGGATTACAAAGAAGATACCGATGCACATTGGTTTTGAATGTCAGCACATTGTAATGAGTGTGAAATATTGAGTCTGGTAAAGCATTTCACATTCGTGTAGTGCGACTAATGAAAGAATCTCCCTGTACTTTCCAAATTGGGCTCCATGGTAAACTGATCAGCATTCCTAGAAGTAAGATATTAAGGCTAAATTCTTTGAGGGAGTAATGCAACTGGACAGATATAAGAATTGTAAGAGGCTTCATCTATTACGATATGAAATATCACTGTACTTAATAATTACTTTCCTCAGAATAATCAAATTAAAGCTTATTTATTTTTCACTGTTTCCATGTAATCAAAATAATATTTTTCATTAGTAATAAAGAAGTTTTGTTCAAGTTAATACGTTTTGTTTCTTATTTTGATCAAGAAAAGCCCTATAATAAATCAGAAGTGGGATAAAGTTCCTCATTTAATTGAATAGTGGTTGCATTTCTTACGATAAATTAAAGAAAATTTACTAAAAAAAAAATTGTTTGTCCTAAAATTTGATCCTAAAATTTTTCCAAACATGGATGCAAATGCAATGGCTCGTGTTTTGAGTTTTTTGGAAAACGCTCCTGTGCAAATCCTTAAAGAGAAGCTTGTCCAGATGAATTTAAGCACACATGGTACCAAGACTTCACTTAAGACCCGTTTAAATGAAGCCATTGATTCGCTTGAACCTGAGCACAATGAAAATCTGTTCCCTGTTGTTGACCAGGAAAGTGAGGCAAGTTGTGATGACGCACATGAGGACGAGGATGGCGCTGTGTCACAACGTCTTGAAAAACTACGTGAATTAGTCAAGAAAAAGGAAGAAATCGCTGCGTTGGAAAAACGTTTGGTTGAACTCAGCACTAACAGCCCTATTCGTGAGTTCCAGCACGTTAGTGCACATTCGTCACGTGATATCGAGGAGTCCTTACCATTATTTAGTGGCGACGATAATTACCCTATTAGTAAGTGGATTGAAAACGTCGAGGATGCTATGGTCACTTACCATCTGAGCGATTCAGAGGCGTTCATTTATTTCAAAAGACTTCTTAAAGGTACGGCCAAGTTATTTTTGAGGTCAAGAACGTTTCGATCATGGAAAGATCTGAGAGCCGCTCTGATGTCCGAGTTTCACTACCATACAACCGCAACAGACGTCCATAACACATTGCGAAATCGAAAAAAAACGTAGAGATGAAAATTACCAGCAATACGTTTTATCCATGCAGGAGATAGCTTCTTCCGCAGAGATTGATGAACAGGATGTGATTGCCATATAATCAAGGGGATTCCTGATTCAATATTTAATAAGCAAATCATGCTTACTGCAAATACCATCGCTGATCTCAAGAACATTCTGCGCAAGTATGAAAAAATGAAATCCGAGTTGCAACCTACGAGTTCTGGTTACAACAAATCTGTACATCCTTCGAGAAGTGTGCCACGTGTTGATGCTAAGGTCAGGTGCTTTAACTATGACGAAGAGGGTCACATATCAAGTAACTGTCCCAAAGCTTGCCGAGAAAAAGGTTCGTGTTTCCGATGCGGACAAAAGGGACATATTATCACCAATTGTCCACAAAAGTCTTCAATTCTCGTCGTCAAGAGAGGAAAATGTACAATGAAATCTCCAGTTTCAACATTGATGACCGATTTTCATGGAGTGCTGGAGTATGAAATTAAATCTGCGAATCGAGAAGCTGAAAGTTTTGGAGTTTGGATTAACATCATGACCGTTATAGATACTGGCAGTCCTATAAGTTTCATTCAACAACGGTACGTACCACCAATTTTGATGACGTCACTTGAACCATCACCTTGCAATTTCGTTGGAATTAACAGTTCCCAATTGGTAATTTTAGGTAATTTATCATGTAGTGTTAAATTTTATGATAACTATGTTAATTTTTGTCTATATGTTGTGAGTAACAAAACTATGAACGACCCAATCATATTAGGTCGAGATTTCTTACATAAAACAAATGTTAAGTTAGCGATTGGTGATTTAGATACTAAAATAGTTGAAAACGAAAGAGCTGATGTTAAAGAACAAGAACAATTTGAAAATGTTAAAAATTTAGAATGTGTAAAGGATTTGAATATTAGTTTTAAGGCTGATGATAAAAATTATGTTGAAAAAAGGGAAAATCCTAATTGTGACGAAATTATTTCAAAAATTAATTTATGCAATGCCCGCGACGAAATTGTTGAACCTGAAACGTTTGAGCATGCGCTTGCTGCATCGCAGCAAAAAGATACAACTATACAAAATTCAGTCAAGTTGCTTGAAAAAAGGGAGAGTTCTAGCTACGAACTTATAAATGGGTTAGTCTTTCGAAAAATAAACAAAGAAATATTGTTTTATGTTCCAGCTTCGATGGAAAGGAATGTCATACAGACTCACCATGAAAATTTGTGTCACCTCGGGGTTGAGAAATGTTTTAATTTTTTAAAGAAAACATACTGGTTTCCCCAAATGAAAAACAAAATAAAGCAATATATAAGGAGTTGCTTAAAATGTCTGCATTTCGCTTCACATTCTGGAAAAACAGAAGAAGTGTTGCACAATATTCCTAAAGGAGACAAGCCATTTGATACAGTTCACATCGACCATTACGGTCCATTACCTCCCTCAACTTCAAATAACAAAAAACATATACTTGTCGTAGTCGACGGATTTACAAAATATACGAAGCTTTACGCTGTTAAAACTACAAAGACTAAAGAAGTTATTCAATGCCTTAAATCTTATTTTGCATACTATAGTAAGCCAACACGCATCATTTCAGATAGGGGTTGTTGCTTCACCTCAGGCGATTTTTTATATTTCTGTAAAAAGTATAACATTCAACATATTAAGGTGGCCACTAGCTCACCTCAGTCCAACGGCCAGGTTAAACGAATAAACAGGTGCCTTACCCCTATGCTGTCGAAAGAAAGTGAAATGGATGCAGGTCGTTGGATGTTACATCTCAAAAAGGTTGAGTTTGCTCTCAATAACACACAAAACAAGAGCACAGGTGCTTGCCCTAGTGTACTCCTTTTTGGTGTTTGTCAAAAGGGCAAAGTTATGGACAACTTAAAAGAATATCTAGAAGAAAATATATTACAGAAAGAAACTAGAAATTTAGATGAGCTCCGAAAATTTGCAAACGAAAAAACTGTCAAAAGCCAAAACAAAAACAAAATTAATTTTGATAAAAATCATAAGCCACCTTTGAAATACAAAATCGGTGATTATGTCCTAATTAAAAACGTTGTAAATACTCCAGGAATAAACAAAAAATTGATAGCTAAATATAAAGGTCCCTATGAGGTTAAAAAAGTCTTGCCTAATGACCGTTATATTATAGAAGATATAGAAAATATCCAAATATCACGCGTGCCGTATAAAGGGGTATGTTGCCCTGAGAACTTGAAGCCTTATGTTCAAACATAATCTCTAATTTTGCATCAATCAATTTAATCGGATTTTTTTTTTATTTCATCAATTTTATGTAAAAGTTTTTTTTTAATGTTAAAACTTTGTCATAATGTTTTTTTTTGTTTTTTTTTCAAATTGAACAGTAAAAACAAAACTGATATTTCATAACTTTAATTGTATTTATGTATGATGTACTCAATTTTTTTAAGTCTTTAGATGTAAGAGAATTAAAAAAAAAATAGTAATTTAAAAGGCAAATGTTATGTTGATGTAAATATTGTTGCATTTAATTATAAATCGAGGACGATTTATAGTCAGGATGGCCGAACTGTAAGAGGCTTCATCTATTACGATATGAAATATCACTTTACTTAATAATTACTTTGCTCAGAATAATCAAATTAAAGCTTATTTATTTTTCACTGTTTCCATGTAATCAAAATAATATTTTTCATTAGTAATAAAGAAGTTTTGTTCAAGTTAATACGTTTTGTTTCTTATTTTGATCAAGAAAAGCCCTATAGAATTGTACTCGAATTTTGAACAAATATAGACTTTAGCAACTATATAATTCGCAGTTGCTCTATGTAGCTGGGATTATATGGAATCTCGATTTATTCGAGAAAATATGCGTCAAGGCAAGGTCTAATTGTCAGCTTCTGATGAGCCCAACCATTACATCGGGACGAAACGCATATATGAAGATGAACAATTGTGGTTTATATTTATTTTCGGGATTTTAAATCATATTTATTAAAATCATTTCTATGTTTAGATTCGAATTTGTAACTTTTTTTTTAAATCAGTTGTTAAAGAAACGGTAATTTCATGATGAATAGTAAATCGAAAATCTTTAGATTTAAGTAATGTGAATTTTCATTTTTTAAACATTCGTCTATTTAGGTAAAGATAAAAGTGGGAATAGCGAAATGAGTGATTTTAAAAATGTTAGCTGAGAGCTATAACAGTGGCCTAGAATTCAAATTTTAACCTCTGTACTAAAAAGCTATATAATAAAAATTATACATTCGGTGCTAGCAAGTTTTGCTTCGAGTGCAATCAAGATAACTACAGTTTCATTTTTACTACAATAAATAAAATCTTGTATACGTGACATGATGGTTAGTGCGTTCAACTGTCATGCCAGAGGTTTTGGTTTCGATCCCTGCCTATGCCATCTAAAGTTTTTTTTTCAAGGGTACTGCCTCTTGCGAGGAATTGTCAAATTCTCCAAGAGTAATTCTTGTCATGAAAAGTGATTTTCAAATTAGTCATTCGGATTCGGCTTAAAACTGTAGGTCTCCTCCATTCCTGACATCGCACACAAGAATGGTTGAGAGTTGTAAGTCACTAGGCCCTAGTTCCCAACGGATTGTTGCACCACCCAATTTTGTATTTAAAATACAATAGTAAAACTACCAAATCCACCTGTTTCTATCTTACATTGTAACAGAAAAAATAAATTTAAACAACAAGCTGTGCATGTTTTCCGTATTTATAAAAAACTAAAAAAACATGATGTAATAGTAATCTTTTAGTATCAAAATCAGATAATTTAAGTTTTTGATCGCTAGAAAATTATTCAAATTTTATGTATTACAATAATAAACCATAATAATTGTATTCAATATCAATTTTCTTCTAACACTAGTATGTATGTATATATTAAATAAAAAACTTTTTTGAAATGTATTATCATCGTACCTTAAAGTCATGTGGCCTAAAATTGATGCTAAAATTTTTGAATGAAGTTCTCAGTTTTACTTCACCTGGGTCAACTCCATTTATAATGGAAAGAGTACGTCGACTTCTATTATTAATATTCAGTTTTTCCAAGACCATCAACACATTCTCAATGCAATTTCACCATTTTTTCATGAGCGACCTCTTAAACCTTTAAATTTAGGGCGAATGACCCATCAATTAAATTTGTCGAGTATTCGTAAATTCAATTGTTTAAACTGTTTTGCGTTTACTTAAAGGCGCATGGTTCCATGTACCATTTGTTTTCCGCATTCAGCAAAGAATTTCTTGGATTTATATTCGTATTAGGTACTATTTTTTATCAACACATACTTATACAATCTCAGGATAGTGATTTTCAATAATGACAAGCTTTTCCTAGGCAATGTCAAAAGCACTTAAAAGCATCCGTAAACGTGTAACTATCAACAGACTTATCTTTCATCCTTATTATGAGCTTCGCCCGAACGTCAACCCATATGAAAAAAAAAAACCTTTTTCTTTTCCCTTATCACGAATTCCACCTTAAAAAAATGCATGTTCAAAAGCTTCCCCCTATGTGAGCATTAAATTCGAACGAATTGAAACACAATTAACAGGTTAAAACTTCACTTAATTTTTGGAGCATGGAATTCCCAAGTTATCCATTTTGCTTTTAACTATAGATCACTTAAAAACCAAACGTTATACAGCCTTTGATGGCTGAAAATTATAGATTGAATAAAGCTTAAAATGTTATTTTATTCATACAATAGTTTAGGTCACAACAGTCCAGCGGATTGAAATGATCTCACTTTTTCTCCTTCAAGCAATAGGTCATGCATGGTTACTCTTTGCATTTCAATTTCGTTTCTATGATTGCTTTTAGTTTATTTTTTGCAACACTAAAAATATATAAACAAACACAAGATTTTTTTATTCTTCGCTTGATTTTATCCTTGACCCTTACTTTAAAACGGAGGGAAATTTTGTATATCCGCTTACTTAAAGTTTTTTTTTTGTGTCAAATAAATCGGTTGGAGAAGGAATGAAAGAAGTAGCACGGCACACAGTGGCCAGTCATTTTTTAAATTATTTTCAAGGAAAACCGAAGATTCAGATTTCACTCCATGTTTCCATAAATGAGATGGGAAAAGGCATTGAAAGCAATTTTCAGAACATACCTATTTTTCTCCGAAATGTTTCGAACTGAAATATTATTCAATACATACTAATACCCCTATTATGGTTGGCGAATCGAACATTCGAAGTGAGATATTTTCATTCGACATACCACGGTTGGCGAACTTTACAATTCGAGTTCGAAATTCATACAAACAAAAATTACAGTCATAAATAAACGTCAACTCATAAAATTTCCAAAAAAAAACTGTTGATTAAGCAAATTGGAAGGCCAATTTAAAAATGCAAGCACCTCCTTAATCCCTGCTATACTAAAATTAGCTTCTGCCCTTAAATTTTTTGCTAGTAGGAATTATTAGAGCAGAGTAGGAAAAGATTTTGACTTAGACCTGTCACAATCCTCGGTTTCCTTAGTATTAAAAGAAGTTGTGTGTTTGCAATTGAACACAAATTATGCCCAACCTGGATCATGTGAACGGAGCCCATTTAGGAATCATTGCTCCAATTGAGTTGCGTCATCAGTATATCAGCAGAAAAGGATATTACAGATTAAACGCAATGATAGTAAGTTTTTTCCTCGAGAGTAGCTTTTGGTTTTTAGTACAAGTTTTCAAGGCGTGTGAGGAGTAGGTGGTTCAACTGAGTTCAAGGTTGTAGCAAATTGGTTCCAATATTCCTTTTGGTTTTTTTTGAAGAACTGAACTCTCCAACACCTCTCGCTACTTTCGGGTTCGATTCCATCAGTTCGACTAACTTTTCGTACTTATTTTTATTAGTTCTCTTGCAGCTGAATAAAAATGCATTGATTCATGTTATTTTATAAATGAAATGAAATATACATATGAACTTACATTGTTTTATTTTCCGACATTTCTTTTACATAAACCTTTTCTCACACTATTGGCATTTTTCTTTTTTAGTTCAGAGCTGAGCTCTGAGCGAGCAGAGTAGAGTAGAGTTCTGACCAGGGTATTTTTAGAGCTCCCTGATTTAATTATGAAACAACTAGAGCACTAAACTGATATTAAATGTAGTCTGTTTGAAGGCGTTCAAAATTTTGTTTAATAATTGGGTGGCGCAACAGTCCTTTGTGAACCAGGGCTTAGTGACTTACAACTCTCAACCATTCCTGTGTGCGAGTACTGTTGTCAGGAATTGAATTTTAGGCCGAATCCGAACGGCTAAAGTGAGAAAGCACTTTTTAATGACAGTATTTACTCTTGAAGGATTTGTCAATTCCTCGCAGAGGCAGTACCAGCGCAAGTTATTTTTTTTTTAAATTAAGGTGGCACAGGCAGGGATTGAACCCAAGACCTCTTGCATAACAGTCCAACGCACTAACCATCATGCACGGGTACAAAAAAAAATTGTTTAATCAAATTAATTAATAAAACAGTCATAGCGTTGGTCCATTTGACGCCTGAAATAAATTTGATTCATACAAATGCTATATGCAATTAGTTTTTTCTAAATTATCTTTCCCTCTGCACTTAAGCGACTAGCCTCTTCCGCCATTTTTATTGTTTTGACGATAACTTTTTTTAAATTCAAATATCAAATTGTTTGTGTTCAGGAGTGACATTCTGTATCGCACACACGATTGAACGTTTTCGCATGTGCAAACGATTTGCTTCATGTAACTCAAAAAACAAAAGTTTTCGTTCGCACACGCGAACAAAAATAGACGAAATCATTTTCTTTGACGTTTTTCTTCTTAAATGGATTAACTTGTACCATTTTACTAAAAATAACGTTTTTTTTTATGAAAAGAGATATATGATCCGTAGGTAAATATTTTTTTGAGTGATAAAGAAGAGTAAAATGAGAAGTCTTTGAACTTTCGAGGAGTAAGAAGAAATCTTAGAGCTTTTTCGGATTCATTTACATTGCATATATGTACAATGTACAAGTATATATGTACATTTATCAGAAAACAATAAAAAAAAATCACTTTATTATATTATAAGCAAAACAATATGTAATATTTTATTAAAGTTCACAATGATATTGGATCAAAAAAACGAACTAAGACTAAAACTCGTCGTTTTGTATAGCATCTTTACGTTTTTGTTTTCTTTTTCAGTGAGTAAGGCTGCCTGAAGCTTGCTTGAAGTCCAAAACAGAAAATGAATGAAAATTATTTTAATTCTATAGAAACACATTACAAGCCAAGTAAACAAATATTTCTTTCAAAACGAATATTCAAAAACAATCTGTCACATTAATAGTGATGAGCCTTCTTACACTATTCAATTTTACTTCAATCGATAATTTATGTTTTCTAAATATTTGTGTAGTTTTACTTAAAAGTCACCCAAATTAAAGTTTAAATACTTAAAAGATAACCTATGTGCTTTTTTCTTAGTTTTTTTTTCATTTTATATCTTAAATCACTTAATGTTTTACTTATTTCTATCGATTTGCTCAAGTTTTACATATCGATAAAATTTTACATCCCATCTTTCGAGATATTTGATATCTGTCGACATCCTAGAAGTATGCAATCACATGTTGTTGAATTTGATGCAGAAACGAACAAATAAACAAAATCGAAAAGCGATACAGAATCCCAAATATCGTTTTCGCACAATTTCTTTCGTTTTTGAAAAACGAACGATCGCTTTCGTTTCGTTTATTAGAGAATCTAGCCCCAGCATTTTACTCCGTTTACTCCGTTATTTTATTCTGAGCTCACAGACCGTGCTTAAAAAAGAAACACGAATTCGAAGTTTTGAACGATCAGGGGTGCAAGCACGTAACTTGATACAACCGAGTTTAGTCGATACAATCGAGCAATGGCAGCACACATTTTGGTTCAATCGAGTGTCCTCGATTGTTTCGCCAGATGCGGCAGCACACAAACTTCAAACTAACGTTTGGAACAAAAGTTTTCACTCGACAGAAAATAGTTATCGTCGGGAGTGATTTTTGTGTTAGAAATATGCAAAAACAAAATAATGTCAATAAATAAAAAACAGACTGAGATTTTAACCAATTTTATGAGTTCTCACGTTGGTTTAGGGAAGAAAAATATAAGTACCATCAACGCAGCCCAGTATTCCTGATAGTTTAAATTTCCTATGTATAATATATCTAATAATACTCCTTGCTGTCTCCAAACTTAGAGCTATCAAATTTATTCCATTGCGGACAATACTTATTTTCCAGGATAACCAACGTTCGGCGAAAGAACATGGAAACTGTTGTCTGTGCCATACTTAGCAACACATTTGTTCCAACATTGGTTTGGTTACGCCCACTGGCTAGGAGAAAGTAGAATGAAATAATTTCAAAATAAACTCATTTGACATTTCCTTTTATAATTCACAATGACTTTTTTAAGTAAAAGTCACAATGGAACTCGTCTCAAATTACGTGCTGTCAAAAATAATTTGTTTCGAGTTGATCGACCATCGACAATCCTCGATTGTATCAAGTTACGTGCTGGCACCCCAGGGCTCAAAAAGAAACACAATTATTCTTTTGATAGTTCGAGCTCTGCTCTGAACTAAAAAAGAAAAACGCCATTGAAGAACGTTCGACAAATAGTAACACGAATAACGTCCAAATCAACGAACCTTCGATAACGACAATAGAGTGAGACCAATCTTCGAAAAATGTATGACATTTAAGTCGAATCAACGGTTTTCAATTCGCCAACGGTAATACAAATTTCTCACACTCACACGTTAATTCATTCGACTAGTCAATGGTAATAGGGGGTAGGGGTATTAATTTCATTCCTCTAATTAAATTTATATTTTTTGTCTTAATTTACATAATTCGACAGTAAATTTTTGCTATTTTGCTTGATTCCCTTACAGAAGGCAGGGACTGCCTGCCGATATGTTGAGAAAGTTGTGACTTATTGTTTCATTCGACAAAAAAAAAACACGAAAAACTATATTTCCACTTATTACAATCATTACACAAATTGGTCAAAAAAGCAACTCGAAACTCCTGATAGCTATTTAAAATTCAGGGGTACCCAAAAATTACTATTTCTGAAATCAATTAAACGAGTCTTTAGTTTTTAATAATCGAACGTTTCTCGTATTTTTGTCTTCACAGTTTCATCAAAATCGGACCAAAAGAAAAGCAACCAATTTTTTTCCAAATGGTTCATGCCTTAGAAAATAATTTATTTAAGTATTTCATTTTATATAGATTTTTTGTTTTAATTATTTCTTACAAATATATATGTTTTAAAAATATATAATTAGATTTTTTTATTTTATTATATTATGATAAATTGTTTTCCCTTTACATTTGTCTGTATTTTTTTTTAATATTTTTCTTTTTGTTTAATTTAATATTACATACATAGATTTAATTCATTTTGTTTTTCTTATAAAAGCGTTATAATTTTTTTTTGTTAAAATTGATAAAAATGATATAAATAAGCACGTAGCTATTCGCGGATATTTGTTTGTTGTTGTTTTGTTTAATTTTTTACTATTTGTTTATAAATTAATTTAATAATTTATTAAGGATCTGCATTCATCTGTTTTATTCTGTATGATTAATAATATAATATGTGTAATTATAATAATATGTATATAACGTTTTAATTCTTTATTAATTTTTGCATCGCTCTTAGTTTTTTGTGTTTCAATGTTTTTCCTCTTTTATTTTTTTTTCTTTAAATAACAATCTTTTTGTTTTTGAGTAAAATTAACTAACTTATAATTCAACAAATTAAAAATAAAATGCATAATTTGTTTTCTTATGGCAGAGTGTATGATCTGTGGGTTTTTTAATTTTAACAAAAATTTAAAAATGTTAATAATCAGATTCTCGTTTTGTAAATAAACGAAAATATATATGTACTTTGTAAACGTTGCTTTACTTCCTTTCATAAGTTCCCTCTCGGCTGAATATTCTAAAAAACAGCACTCTTTTCATTCCTTAAAAAATTCCGTGTAAAAATATCTAATTTCTTTTCTTATGTTGTTTTATTTTATTTTGTTTGAAGAGAGATTGAGAAAAAGGCGGCGAAATATCAGGAGTGTTAGGTAAGTGTTTTAGTATTTTACACAGAAACATTTCATGTACCAATTGTGTGTATTTTTTAAAAATGGTGAATGGAATTCGAAATTAAAAACAAAACATTTTTAGAAAACACTGATATAAAATTTCCTTTTTTAGTTAAATGTTGATAAGCTATAATTGGTACTTGTTTTAAAGTTTTTTTTTGTTTTTGTTGTGTATAATATACTTGTATATTTTTTTAGTATAAGTATAAATATAAATATTTTATTCCCATTGTGTCCTTAATTAATATAATATATATATATTTTTTTCTTTTTTTTATTTGTTTAATTACAATTTCCCTTTGTTTGTGGTCGGTAAAAAAAAGTTATTTATATATATATTTTTTTAATACAAGACTATTTCGATATATTTATATAAATTTTAATGTTTTTTTGTTTTTTTCTTTTAACTTATGGATTATGTTATTATTTACATTCATAACAAAAAGTAAAAGAAAAACAAAAGGAAAACCGAACATACATAATATATATAGATTACTACATAAATATTTACAATAAATTAAGTTTATCTGTTTTGTTTTTTTATGAATGGATGTAATACATTGTTTTGCATAATGTTCACATTTTAGTAAAAATTATTACATGCTACTTTATTATTTCTCAATACATATTTTTTGTTTTTTTTTATAAAGGTTTTCTTTGTAGAAAAAGAAAAATATTGAAAACATGTTACAACGTCGATTAGTTTTTTTTTTTTAATTTAAATTTTTTATCGCTTCGCTCGTTAAATTATTATTCTTATTTTTAAAATATTATTTGAATTGTTTGTTTTGAACAGCAATTGCAATTTTGTTTTGATATATATGTAGATATATTTATGTATTTTTAGTTGTTTTTCTTTTTGTGAGATTTTTTCTTAAAGGAAAAATCACACAATATATAAATTTGATATTTAAATAATTTTATATGAAGTGTATTAGAAATAAAACAAAAGTAAAATTAAAAATGTATAATTAAGAGTACGTTTTGTTTTTATATAATTTTTTTTGAATGCAGTTAGTTTAGTCACTTTTTGAATGGACTTACATTTATCATTTTTTTTTTTAAATATTTTTCAGTATCTTTATTTTTTTTGTATTCCTCTTGCTATTGTCTTATATTTCTAAAACATACATTTAAAACAAAAATAAACAATTAAGCTTTAAAACTTAAATATTAATAAACATATATTCCCACTGTTACGTTTTATTACTTAGATCGTTTAAACTGGGCGGACTTCCGATTTGTTGTTGTTGCTGTAGCTGTTGCTGCTGCGACTGAACTCCTTGGGTCGGTTGCTGTGGTTGTTGGGATTGTTGTTGTTGAGTGATAATAGATGTCGTTGATGATGCTGGTTGCACCATCTGCATTTGATGTGATTGTGTTAAATGAGTCTGCTGGAGAATTTGCTGCTGTTGCTGTTGTTGTTGCTGTTGCTGCTGTTGTTGCTGCTGAAGATGGTTGTTGAGGGGATTATTTGAATTGCACAATACACTATACACAGAATCGACTTTGCTGAGTTTCTCAAACAGAGGAATCAGCTCCAGGAGTTCACAGTCAGTGACATCGTCGAACCACGACTTTACAGGAACCTTTAAAAATAAAGAAATATATTAAATTTAAATTACACTCCTTAATATTGTACATGTTCTACTATACTATGAATAAAAAGACGGAAGAGATAGGTTTAAAGGTCGGCACAACTATAAAGGTCGGCATAACTAAGCAAAAAAAATCCTTTTTTAAAGGATAAGGTTGTCCTTAATTCAAATCTCGCGTTATAATTTTTGTATGACACCATCCATTTTTAAATATGCCTCTTTGGAAATGTTAAAGACAATCAGTGTTTTTAAGGCTAAGAAATACGACATAGTTCATAAGTTTAAATTATTTAAGCATCTTACTAAGTTTCTGGAAATTCTCATTACTCAAAAGTCTTTATTTTTGTATATTTGAAGTTTTGATAAATATTGAATTTAATGCTTTGATAGAATTTTGAACTTTGATTTAAAATTTTAAAAATGTTTACATATATTCTTACAATATGCAGATTTAAAATACTTGATGTGCTATCCTTGCTTAAAAGACGGATTCCTTGTGAAAACAAAAATTACTTTAAGGGTGGGTGTTGATTTGAAGGTAAACGTGCTGCGAGTCGCTCTCAAGCTGCTCTCGAGAGCCATCTCGCAAGTGGACATAGTCTGGAGACGGAGAGTAGCTCGTGGAGAATTGACTTACTATACTCTCGTCATTCGATCTTTTTCAAATTCACTCACAAGTGGACACATGTGTTTACCACTATCCGAGATAAGCTTGAGGAATACCAACACAGTTCGTTTTTTGCGAGTAGCTGTCGAGAGGAAACATGGCAAAGCAGTGGAAATTGGAGGAAACCAATCAACTTATTGAAATATAAGTCAATTAGTTATTGTGGAGAAATTGTACATACTCGAATCCGAAAAAGGTACTGAAGGCTGCCGTATGAATCACCTGCACATATCAAACAATAAGCTTTTAGTTTTCCTTCGAAAATGATTTGCGATTCATATGCTTACCGGATGCTAAAAATCTAAGTGTTACCAGTAAACGCTCGAGTAATGGTATGGCTTCCCTTAATTGCGTATCTTTTTTATTTTAAATTATGGGTCCAATGTTTTGTATCAAAAATTCAATTTCACTAACTGACAAACGGCAAAAATTTCGAAACTGTTGAAAATCTTTAATTTGAAGTTTATTTGAAAGAGTAGAACGCGCGCTGAAATGGTTACGACGATCTGCGCACGGTTTGACCCAACAATTTTTTATTCTTTTCTAAGAACAGTGTCAATAGTTAAAGTAGCTGCAACCCTTGGCTCGTAAGAATACATGGCCAACTGATAATATTCTAGCAGCAGAAATCTATCAAATGGACACGATTATGAGAGTACCCTCAGCAAGAAAAGTCTCAAAATTCTAAAATTTGGCTCTAAAATGGACAGTCTCTAGAGAGTTAACTAGCAGAAGTACTCTCAAATGGACACGCACCTTAAAACCTTTTGGTATTTTGATTTGAAAACAGTTTAAGCATAAATGGTTTATCGTTCCTTAAGACAGTTGAGATCTAACAACTTATGAAGATTTTTCTGAAGTTTTATGAAATGCTAAAAATATTTAAACTGAATATTGAGAATATCGATTATAGGTTTAGAAAACCATAACGAATTTTTTTGAATTTTAAAAAATAGTATCTCAAATATGATCTGGGATCTTAAGGATATGTAGTTTCCAAAACGAAAAAAAATCCTATCCTTAATTTATTAAGATTTGAAATTTAGTTGGTCAAAATAAGAGGAACACTTGAAGTAAAACCTCATACAATAGACCTGCTTGGTTAAAAAAGTTACATTTTTGGTAGGATTTGCAGTAGGTGACAAATTTTACTTAATAACATCTTTAAGTTATTTAAGCATGGATCCAAGTTCTGCAAAAATGTTACTTTTCTTAGATCCAAAACAAAAACTTAGAGATGTACATTTGAAACTTTGAGGTTACAGCTTAATGTTAAAGAGATACTTCTTTTCGATTACAATATTTCCAAATTCTGTTTAGAATGCTGACATACTATGAAATGTTTCTTATTAGATGCGGGGCCTTTTAAACAATATAACGACCCAAAAGTATATTGTAATGTTAACTTAACTCTGATTTAATAAAATATGTTTTTCAGTTTTTTTTTTTTAATAACTCGGCTTTATTCTCGATTAGAATAATTCCATTGAGCACAGAAATGAAGAGAGCAGACATTTATGCACTTCTAATAAAACGAATATTTGTAGAATTCTTACTGAATTGTCGTATTAAACTACTCAAGGAAAATGTCAATGTTGGCTCTATAGATAATAGGAATGGAGAATTGATAGAGATCTAAAGCTAAGCTCTAATACAAAATTTTGTTTGCATGGACACAAAGCTGTAAACCTTATGGTTTAGACAGCACAAGGCAACAAAGGTTGCAATTAGAGCAAATATAAATAAAAATAGTATTCCATAGATATAACAGTGAATTTTAAAGAAAAGACCCCAAGATAAAGGAAAAATGGCCAATAAATAATCATGGTTGCTAAATAAATACCTTAACAAAATGAAAAATGTAATGTTTTTTATTCGATTTAGTGAATAAAACGTATGGAAACAATTGTGTATCTTTTTAGTATCCACAAACGTGATAAACAACACTCTAAAGCTTAAATCAAGAGCATCATTCTTGAGTATGGACAAAGAATTGTTAACCATGGATTCCACAGATTCTTTGCTTCAACAGTTTAAAATTCTTTTTTGTTTTTCTAGATAAGCAACATTTTTTGTTTTGTTAAGGAGTTAATTTTAAACATCTCAAGAATTATAAAATAAAACAAATTGTCAATCGGTCATCCACTCCATCTACTAACTTCTTTTAAAAATGATTTTAGTATTAAGTTGCAACATATAAAGATACGACCCATTGTACTTTTTTGATCAACAAAAAGATGATCAAGGGGATCCACGTCGTATTTATGTTAGGAGCGATATAAAAGATCTTTTGTTCTGTATAATTCTTCAACATGTATTTCTTATATTTCGGTTGCTTATTGTAACCATTGTTTAGGATCTAAAAAAATGCTCACAAATTGATGCACTCCATAGTATCTTATAATCATTTTAATAGGTCTCATTTTTGGGCATTAGCAACACCAGGTTCTTAATATTTTTGCCCATTCTCCGTTAAATAAGGTTTTTCAACTTCATATGAAACAAATAATATATTAACAAATGCAATTAATTGTCATTTTTGTTGAAATTTATTAGTTTATGAGCAAACGAACTCTAAAATTTTCACAACCAATATTTGCACTAAAAAAATATGTTTTGTTTCTATTATTTTGTCCATAGCTGTTCATATGATTGACTATACTCAAAATATTAATTGATAAACAATCGAAATATATTTTGGTCTTTTGAAGACCTTATCTACCGTAAAAAGATAAAACTTAATAATAAATTATACTCCACAAAAGCCATCTGGAGTGAAATACAATTCCCTCTACTTCAAACTTACCGCATTATCTGGATGAAATATATAACTAGCTGGTGAATTATCAACTATAACAATCTTTTGTAAATCACGTCCTAGTCGATTAAGATCCTTAATATAATTTCCTCGATAATAAACACATGATTCCCTAAACAGTCTTGCACGAAACACATTCCATCTATAAAATAAAATAAGAAATATTAATTTAAGTTTAATTTTAGAAAATATGAAGAATATTTGTATTTTTAGACTTACTTATCTAACAGATCTGCAACAGGATCTGCATATTTGGCTAGTGATGCTGTGAACAATACACACTCGTAAAGTTCACCCATTTTCCGAAGGAATTCATCGACATGGGGGCGTTTCAAAACGTACACCTGGTGGATAGTTCCATCTATTTCTACCGGTACTATAAAATCTGCATTGGGAATTGGCTGTAAAAAAGAAAGAAAATGTTAGAATATTATACTGAGCTATATTAAAGTGATGTTTAAAGGATTCTATTACGAGCACGAGAAGCAGGCAAAACCTGGAAAGTCCATACTGTAGGTGGACGATGTTCTTTTGATGGTTCGTGTGGCAGGAAATTATGACTAATTTTAGATGGAAATCATAATGGAAAATCATTCATGAGGGAGAGATTCAAAAGGTCCAGCAGATGCCTTTTAAGCTCATAAAAAAGGAAACGTTTGGGTAATGGGTTAGGTTGGGTCGAACTCGAAGAAGGAGGAAATTCTCAACTACGTTTTTCCCAACATACACGCACCTTACAAAGGAATGTACTCCTTTTATATTTTTCACATAAAGGTAAACGCAACATAATAGGTATCAGCACCTTCATAAATTTATTCTAACCAACTTTGTGTTTAAAATGACAATATTTTATGGTGGAAATGGTTGGTTCGTTGGAGGGTTGGACCAGGGACCTTGGAATGAAAGAAAGGAAGACAAATATTTGTATTTCCTCTCTGGACACTTCATATCATAAGGGTTAATATAATGGTGAATTAATTTTAAATTACCTGGTGTTTTTCTTTTTTAATTTTTTTGTCGATTGAATGAAACGATACGAGGATAATTAGAGCTTTTATGGGTCATGCATAATTTATTTTTCTACTGAATAAATGAAAACTATATATTTGAAGGTTTCTATATTGAATTTTGTTTTTGTTTGCTTTCTCTCAATTATTTACAATTAAAAGAGTTTCTATACTTTGTGCGAAAAATATAATTAAAAATCAAATCTACTTGTAAAAAAGATTATTATTGAAATCGACCTTTTTAATTCAAATCATTGAAATATAGTCGAATTATAATTGGTGTTGAAACGAAATACTGTTCAAATAATTTGTATGGAATGAAAAGCTGAAAGAATTTAATCATCCGAACCGATTGTTAAAGTGGAGAATTTGTTTTAAACCAAATACAAATAGCAAAAGAATTAACAAAGGGTAAATACCATCATTCAACATTGAATAATTCCGCCATTTTAATGTGCGTATTAGACACAAAATGGAGGTATTGTTAAGGAGGCTTCGGTGGACATAGGTGTTAAATCTTTGAACATTGAAATGGGGCACTATAGAGCGTGGTACAGCATTCTACATTCGCGTAGTATGGCCATTCTGTACAAATCTCTATATTTCTTGATGTGGCGAAAGTTGAGTTCATAGGTAAATTAAAGAGCATTCCACTATCGATGGACCAAAGTGTCGCTATATAAGATCCTCATCATCCCCGTCCTGCTATACGGTGGAGAAGCATGGACTATGACAATAGCGGATGAAAGCACATTGGGTCGTTTCGAAAGAAAAGTTCTTCATGTGATCTACGGTCCCGTATGGATCAAAGGGGAGTGAAGAAGAAGATGGAACGACGAGCTGTACGGGCTGTTCAGCGAGGTAGACTTAGCCAGAAAGGTAAAAGTCCAACGAACCATGTCCATGGAAACAATGCTCCGGCCCGAAAAGTCTTCCAATCCACACCCACAGGACAGCGCAGTAGAGGAAGACCGCGAATCAGCTGGCGTGCACAAGTGCCCAAACCCAACTTGGAGAGAGAAACTGGGGACATCTAGCTGGGGACCAAACTAGATGGAAAAGTTTGTTAGGTGAGGCACTAGTTCACACAGGGCTGTAGCGCCACTTTAAGTAAGTAAGTAAGGGGTGAATCAAGAATATGTTTAAAAGCTCTTCCTTCCTTAAATACTGTCTAAAAAGCTTAAGTAATATACTGGGAGAAGTACTTAAGCTTAGAAGCTTCGACTTTAGCTTAATTAGTCTCAAGTATCATCTTAAGTAATCTTTACAAGTTTGAATTATCGTCAGCGAAACAATTCATGGTTTATTTTATAGAGAGGATCATTTATAAAAATGCGGAAGAAAGTTAGTAACAAGTATAAGGCTTGACTCTTCCAATATAATTTGTATTGAACGGTTTTAAAGTACATTTCTTTGCCAACAGAGGAAAGAATCGTTGAAGCAAAAGCACTTTAATGAAACAAGATGAAAGCCACATCCAAAAGCTTTTAGGAAACTTTTCGTTCAAGATATTTTCAACCTGATAATTAATCAGCGGTTCTATGTCCTTCATTAGAAGGGGCGTTAGTACAATCAAATAATAATTTGAAGGAGAAGAACATTCGCCTTTTGAAGGGATTAGATGAACAAAAGCTGACACGAGGAAGATAGGATGGAAAAACACCTCTTCAGAATAATAGCTGGGATACTATCCAGACCAGCGGATTTATTTGTATTGGGATGTTGTTGTTCGGACTCTCACCAAAGAGTGAGTACGAAAAAAGATTGGCCCATACAATTATTAACGCGTTCAAAAAAATTCAGAAAAATTCGGGGAGCTATGACTTTGTCAGCCAAGGTGAATTTTGTGGTTCCAAACAAGTTAAATTTTTCAATACAGCTTACTAAAAAAGTGCCACCGACAACAAGCTGTCCCTACGTTTGAGAAGAAGAATTCCTCAAATTTTTACGAATTAATCTTTTGTAACGCAAAAATTTGGTCCCTCGAATGTGGACTTCACAAAAATCTGGCTAGAACCTTTTCCGGCATAAAATTTTCTTTAAAAAATGGCGGAGTTATTAAATGTTGGAATAAAGTACATCCAGATAGCACGCCCAGTGATTGAATCCAATTTGGAAGAAAGAATTAATGGAAGAATTCTTTTGAGAAGTAGGTTCAAGGGTATTCAACAATATTTAATTCAAAATGCGAAGTATAGGAAAAGTTTATTATTTGTCCTTTTACTTTAATAATGTTCAGATCAGGATTTCAAAGATTTATCAAAAATAAATAACGACCGCAGAAAAGCAACTTAATGATGTAAAGTAGTTCCAGTTCACCTGAGTTCACTTGACTTGTCTAATGAAAGACTAAAGTAAAATTCATCTGCATTATATTAAAATGTATACATCGATCCAAGATGGACTTGGTTACTCCAAGTTTTTACTTTGGAAGAGTGTGCGTTTTGTTTTATCATTTAATGACTTCCTTCGAAAACCCTAAGTGTTTTCGTTTCGATTAAGATCCCAAAAGCCGACCGACCGACGATGATGACTTCGCGGCGGGATACTTAAAAAAGAAAATAAAAAACCGTCGGTAATGTATGTAAAAACCACGAAAGGATTAAAAGGGGTACAATATCGTATCGTGGCTGCCTCAGATGTATATAATTAGCCTTGAGTGTGAAGGGGTGATCAGAAGAAAAAAAAATCAATCTAACCAAAGCAAAATGCGGAGACAAACAAAAATCATGAAACCCAACTCTTTGGGGGGAACTTATTGCCAACAAACGGTGCGTTCATCGTCTCCGCCGTCTTGGTGGTGGTGCTCTTTGGTATCATTTTGAAATGGAAGAAGTTATTAGATATTTTTTTTAAAATTTCAAATCACTCTTCATCAGCTTTTGGGATTCGGATTCGCCATTGCCATATTTCGATTTCCATTTGTAGCTTTCTTATATCTTCTTTAAATGTTTAAATGGGAAGTGAACTCAAGCCTAATGAATACACGTGCATGAGACTATTTAATCTAACAATAATACAAAAAATGTCTTCCATAAAGGTACATGATAGAAATTTTTATTTAATAATAAAAACAAAACACGCACCAGAAAGAAGCCAAATGAGAAGGCCACCGCCCGCTAGGCTAACTTGCCTGCCATTTGCAGAGTCAATGCGAATGTGAATATGTTGGCTAAATGAAACTAACTATCGATTGATATTTAATAGAGGCTATTACATTTAATTTTATTTTTTCATTTTCATTTTGATATCTAATAAAATCGATTCATAATGGTTAAAAAAATAAGCTGTAGCTTAGATAGATATGTGCGATTTTTATTAGTACTTACCTTAAAACTACTATGAACTAAGGTTTCGTCCAAATCGATGACCATGCATTTTTTATGCATATCCGAATGCCTAACTTGAGGTAGTAGGTACCTTTGTTGGTCCGGTAATGGTGGCGGTGTTGTTGATCCATCGATCGGTGTGCCATTTTGATTGGTTTTCGTTCGATTGCGTCGCCAACAGCACAATATTGATTGGAAGAATCCACGCTTAGGAGGTTTTAATCGGTCAACGTCATCTAAAAATTTTAAAAAAAGATAATAATGTTAGGATTGTTTTATACATTTGATAAATATTTTATTGGATTTAAATCCAAGCTAGCGAATTTGAATTGTTTTTTTAAAAAAAAAAAAGAAAGTGTTTACGCATTTCATATTTTCTTGATAAATAGGATTTAATAAACGTTATAAAATCATTAGGTACATAAATGTGAAAATTAAATTAAAAAACTTCATGTTTTTTTTTTCTGCTTTCTCGAATATTAATCAAGAGTTATCAAAAATATTTTGGTTTTAAAATTAATTTTTCAGCTTTGAACAAAAAATCACTACAAAATTAACAGACATTTGTGTCAAGTTATGCTCTGAATTCTTATAGCCGTTGTCAAAAGCGGATTTTGACTTTGAAATTTCATAATATGTACTTCGAAAATTTCTCTTCTTTCAATTCTGATATCAATTGATTTGAGTACGTTAGGTTGTAATATGTATTTAATGGTGAAGTACAAGTACAAATACAATACTTTTGTGCTTCTTTTTTGAAAACAGTAACGGAACTTGTACTTACATATTTGTATTTGTACTTTAAATCTTGAATTTCCTTTGAAATTCAATTACTTTTAAATTAGTTTTGTGTCTTATTACAACATTTTAGAAAAAAAAATTTAAATAATCAAATACAATTACTTGTTATTTGATCTAAACTTTTTCAATTATGACATTATGTAGTTGAAGACTTTTAATCGTTTATTACATCTTATTGAAAACCGTAAATGATTGTAATGATAAAAAAGCAGTGATGATTTTAATAACCTAGAATTTATGTAATTTAAAGATGTTTGCCCCAAGAGCTTAAAGTTACAAATACGTGTTATTATAATGGATAGAAGGCTAGTTACTAATTACTTGTCATTGAAATAAAAATTGAAATTAATTACGAATTCAATTAATTGAAAAAAATTTAAAGTACAAACGTAATTGAAATTGAAAACCCTTGGGAAAATGGAAAGTTATTCAATTACAAAAAGAATTAAGAAGCAAAATCAACGCAAAAGTACAACTCTTAAAAGTGGTACTGAAAAAAGTCTAGTACTTGAAAATTGTACTAAAGAACCAAATTACTTATTAACTTTAGAGGAATGACCTATCAGATTTGCGAGGGTTAAGGGTTCAAATAACACCTACCTTTTTTTCTTTAACGAGCCAGCGACAAATTCTTTTTTCGTTGGTTTTGAAAACTAAGTTTTATGAAATAAAGTCATTTGTCGCGATCTAGATATTTAAACTGTTTGGATGTTCTGGAAAGCATAACTAAGTATATAACATTGTGATAAAATCAGTGGGATTTTAATATCAAAATAATAATATTAAAAATAAATTAAATTAGCAAATAACTTCTTGTACAAACTTAACTAGGGAGCATTTCAGGGCATTTCGTTAAAAGTATTTGGTGCTTTTTATAAAAATCTGGAGAACTTTAAATAGTAATAGAAGACAGTAATATTGTGGAAATTAATCTGTAAATTAAACCATTGCATTATGTCCCCCAGGTCTGCCAATTTTATTAATCAAATTTTATTGGATGGAATCGTGATTCTTTAATGGTTCAAGAATTGTCTCAGCTCTATATACTACAATTTCGCTAATTGGCGAAGCTGTTTAACTAGAAATGAGCTTCATCACTAAACACAACTCTGAACTATTAACTTCGCAAACAGATGTATTTTTGCTAAACAAATTACTACAATTTGGAAGCGTTTAACGGTTTTTGATAAGTTGGCAAATTTTACTGAACAGGAAAGCCACCACAGTTTGACACTCTTAACTGTCAAACCATATCTAAAAAACACCATATACAATATTTGTTTGCAATTTTCTTCTTCGAATACGTTTTATGAAAACCAACCGTCAAAGTTTTTGCACAAACTAATGTTTAAAAAACGACTATAGACAGTTTTTCTGAACTAGAAATATAAAGGGTCCGCCATCTAACGTTTTTTTTTAACTAGTTCAGACGCGTAATTGAGTCATTTTTCTTCTAAATTGAGCAAGAAGTAGCCGTTGCAGTCAATGGCGTTATCGGGCCTCTTGAACGAAATTTTTGTTCACAAAAATTGAAGAGGAAGATATTGACAACATTTGGTTTCAACAGGTTGGCACTACGTGCCACACAGCTGAAGCTGCACTCTATAGAAAATGGTTTGATGGATAGTAAGTATAACTGTCATGCCAGAGATTTTGGGTTCAGTCCTTGCCTGTGCCACCTGCGTTTTTTTCAAGGGTACTAACTATTGCTAGGAATTGACAAGTCCCAAAAGAGTGATTCTTGCCATAAAAAGTGCTTTCTCAAATTGACCGTTTTAATTCGGCTTAAAACTGAAGGCCCCTTTCATCCCTGAAAACATTACTCGCTTACAGGAGTTGTTGATAGTTGTAAGACACTGGGCCATGGTTCTCAACGAACTGTCGCGTCACCTAACTTATTTTATTTTTATGATGGATTCTTAGCGATTCCCTTTCAGAACTATTTTTGAATTTCTTTTCAAAAAATGTTTCATGAGTGAAGGAATAATCTTTCGTTTTTTATAGACTGGAACATTTTCGAAAATGTTTTTGAGTTCTGTGTAATTTGTCCTGACAACTCACACCACAAAAAATATTTATTTTATCTACTGTTGTTTTGTATTAATTTAATAATAGTAAAGAGAAGGTATTTACTAATTTGTGTACCTCCAATTTATGAGGAACAATCTTTTTTATAAATTTCATTCAAGGATGAAAAGTGGAATTGGATTACTTTCCCCTCAATTTTAAACGCATAAACATACAATATAACTCAAGTGTACGTAACGTGCACGTAACACGTAACAATATAAACAATCAACTTACACTATCACTATTTTTCTGGTTTTCTGGTGCAAAGAGAGGGCATTTCAACTCGAGTCAAAACGAGAGTGGGTCATGCTATAATTAAGTGTTTCTCGCACAGCGGCGGCGGCGGCGGCGGCGACGGTCGGTACCTCATGCCCTGGATTTGTTCAGTTTATTTAAAAAAAAAAGTAAATTCTCTGGTACACAACACGACACCCCTTTTTCTTACCCTCCTCCTGAAACAGCCAAATTCCGCGGATGCAATTTTATTATGACAGAAAATGGTGCGCGCCACCGACCTCCACACCGCAGCTCGGTGGCTGAGAGGGGCTTGACGAAACATCAACACACTGCCTGCCTGTTGCTTATTTCAGTTTCGTTTCTGTTTTGTTTCTTTTTGCGGTGTTTTATTTTTTGAAATTTTAAAACAACAACGGTTCACCCGAGCGATTCGAATTTGCATGTTGTAAAAATTTATTTCATTCGGTTCGTCATCACAGCCAGCCAGGGGGGCATTGGTAGCGGAGTGCGGTGCTGTGGCAGGCAGCCGCGAGGTGCCAAAATGTATATAGGGGACCCCCCATAACATATTTTATATCGGAGAGGAATTTAGAATTTTTGTTTACATTTGAACCTTGTAAATGTAGTACGTGCCTCTTTTTAATTTTGTTTATATTTGCAATTCATACAAATATACAAAATACACATGATGAACAAAAAATATATATGTTATGTTTACATACATATATCTTACCTATTTTTAAGGTCATGTAATAGATTCAGCAAATTAGAGGCCCCTAATGAAATGTTTTCTTTTAAGAGATTAATGCAATTTTAAATCATCTTTAAATGTTGAAAGTCTTTAAAAATACACTAAAAGAAAAAATTAAGGGATCAAAGTAATTTTCGAAATATTAAATGATTTTTCAAAATTCTGCATTTCAAAAAATCAAAGCCTTGATATGATATTTGAATCTCAATAAAAAAGTATCGCCAATTGTGCAACTCCCAAGTCTTTCTACTCTCCCGAACCTTTTTTCGCGGCTCAGTCATCATTTAGAATTGAACGATAATTCGTCTGATATTCATGATAAAGGGTGTCATTTCAAATGTTGTTAAGAGACTAATTATAAGAAATGTTATGAGCATTATACAAAAACGAAAAGGCACCTGAAAAACCACAAAAAAACAAGCTTTATTTTACCCCCAGCAAAATGATGGCACCAAAATAAGGTTTTATTTTCCACCAAGTCAACTAAACAACACTTCATCTTCTTTGTCCTGATTTAGAATATCAAATTATAATTTCTCTATTAGGTCTAGTTTTAGAAATATACCTCTTTAAAAATGTAAAAGAAAAACATAATATGATATTTTTGACGAACAACATAGTTCCTAAACAAGAAATGACGATGATTTTGGAGAATACAAATCTAAATTTTTCAGATACAGTGAACATCAACTTGGTATCTTAGTTTGTTTTCGAAAATAATCACAAGTTATAAAATGACTTGTTAGTCTTCATAAGGCTTTATTTAAAGTCTTGAAAAATGTTCAATGATATTCTTCCATGATTTGGAAATAAATGTTTTAGAGCTGGTTTTTGTTGCTAATGCCGAATTCTAAATTCGATCTTAGCTTAGCTATATGATCAAATTTAAAAATCAACGTTTTCGAGTTCATTTGTAATTTGCGACGAATTCTTTATGGGAACTCAAAATTACTTTTATACCCTACGCATTTTTCTGTTAAACCCCTTTTCAATCAAAACGTTTCAGCGATATTTATTGGTTTATTTAGAACAGGTGAAGCTAAACAACTGCATACGTATATAGGATTTTGTAAATAGTTAATAAGATAAGATACTGAAAATGTCTAAACGGAATATGGAAGATTGCGATTTGTGATATGGAAAATAAAGAAGAAGTTTAGTGAAAAAAAAAAACTTTATGAATTTACATAGCCTCAAAAAGAGTAATATACGTTTATTTTCGAATTTTAAAAAGTTATATCTTAAAAATCTGAATCTTCTAAGACAATTAATAAGCTTAGAAAAAGTATAAATTGACAGTTACAAAACCGTGTTAACCACTGTAATTGTTCTGTCTACAAAAATACAACTTTGAATATGTGGTGTTAACCTTTCGGTCCCATTCTGAAACTCAGTTTTTTCATACAAAACTGTAGCACATTAAAAATAAATATTCCAAAAAGAAAATGTAATTAAATTGTTTGACTAAATATAACACACCCCATTATTTTCTTCAAAACAAATTTGTTCCGACTTTTTGAGAGTAAGAATAAAGCTCTTTACCAAATTGTCCGAAACGTTTCAAGTGAATATCTAATTTTCTTGGTATATTGGCGTTAAAATCTTTTTCGGAATTTTATTGATCTTGCAGTAAGTTAAAAGAGCTATGTCGAGTTTTAAGAAAGGTAATTGAAACTTTATAAACTAGCTTTCCGGTGCAGACCATGTCTTGATTGGAATATAATTCAGTTTTTTGGATTTGAAAGAAAATTCAAAAACAATTTTTTAACTTTATTTCTCATGCTTCATTCTAAAATTGCGTGGATTTTTTTAAACATTTATAAAACATTTTAAGCAGATAGGAAAATACTATTTGATTCACTATTTTGTTTAATTCGATCATTTACAAAGTTGAAAGCAAACTAATCTCCTGAAATTACCAGTAGTAAACTAGTAGTAGAAATAAAGAAATTTCAGGAGATTAGTTTGCTTTCAACTTTGAACGTTTCCAAGAATATTGTATTTCGTTTAACATCTATTTTAGCCTCTGGGAAATGCTTTCCACACTTCACTAGCATCAATACATGATTTTAAGTATCTATTAAAAACCATGAGAGAAATTTCTTTAAACCCCGCAGAGAATTAAAGGGAAAAACTAATTCGGGAATTAGCTACTCTTTGAAGCTAAGGTACTTAAAACTTCGAAATTTGTGAATTCCTTAACTGAGCCTTTTAAGTCTATATTTTTACCTTTGGAAAACTAACCTCATTACGAACGAGACTTGAATTTTGTACCTGTGACGGTAATTCCCGTGGGCTATAAAAGCTATCAGTATATTCGCACGACCAACCAACTGTGTTCAGTTCAAATTCATTGAGAAATAAAACAAAACCCTTCCTCCGATTTTTAGATAAAGAAGATGTTCATAAATAATTGATTTTCATAACATGCGTGAATTTTCCATATATACGAGTTGAAAATATTGAGAATTCAGGCTGGTTTTTGGCAACCACCTCTAAAAGGGTGAATTCAAATTCAAGTTTATTTCATTTTATCAACAAATATTACTTTTTTTTGACACACAATTGACACAATACTACGTGTTTTCTGTCACATTGGAATAAGAATTGGAATTGGAAATGTTTGCGTTTATAAATTCATCCCCAACTTTGAAAAACTGTGGCACGACTTTTATGCTAAATTTGCTCTATATCTTCTTCCCACGTCCGTTTATTTTTTACTGTGAAGACTCAAAACATACATATTTCGAACGTGACTGGAATTTCATAGATTGGAGTTTGGAAAAAAGAAAAAAAGAAAAATTTTAACCCAGAATTTTATTGGACTTATTTTGCGAGTTGCTTTATTATATCTGTATGACATCATCAACTTTATAGAGCATCAATTGTTTCATTAATTTGCTTGCCGTACAAACTTGCCACTTCATAATATAGTCTCCGTTTAATAGTTTGGTTTCGATTATTATCATCTGTCGAATGTTGTTTCCACAATGAGAATGCAATAAAATTATAGAATATACCTCGTTTGCTTGCAGCCTCGTTTAAATCGACTGACTTGGCTGGCTATAGAATTCCTACCAGACGCTACATCATCTTGAATCACTCGTTCAAAAATGCATAGAGTTGCTAATTTTATTAGAAAAGAAAATAACAACAAAACTATGCAATGACAATATTTAACATACTAAGGGGCTTGGTGCCAATCGGCTCTGTCCGACTTAAGAAGAAAAAGAGTGGGCGGTCTTCATATCATATATATGTATGTATATACTTTTTTGTATCTAATATAGAAATATGCAGATTCAAATGCTGCTTCCCCTGCACAATGCCCAATGTGTGATTTGATATTGCGATTATTCCAAAAGTTTTGTGCCGGTCTTCGTTGTTCGTTAGTCGATTGTCGTGTCGGCAAGGCAGGGGCAGGCGACGCGATATTACCATGGAATGTGGGTGCTGAAAAACCAATTAATAAAGTCAAATAATAGTCATGATGTCGTGTCGGTTTTGTTTTTGAAAAACAATAAAAAATAAAAATTAGTTTCAACGCCAGCGATATATGAGAAAATATGATGAGAGGTTTTTTGTGTTCATGCTGCACATAATTATGCATGGCAGTTATAAGAGGGCGCTAGTTTACTAGGTATAAGGTGAACTAGCTGAGAAGCTAGATATTCGATTTGTTTGTTCAAATTCTTCGGAGTGTTGCAATTATGGACATTGGAATTTTTGGATTATGGGGGCGCCTGTGATTTGGTGAGATAAATATTGAAGGTCGAATTTGTAAGCTAATAATGTAAGCTATTTTTGTAGGTCGCGCTCAGAGAAAGGAGTTTCAGTTCCCTTCCATCTTGATTACTCCAATATTTTTTCAAAGGTAGTTTTGAAACTTATTTTAATCTGGATTTAGATTAATTTTAATCTAGATTTAGATAAAGGGGCTCAAGTTAGATATTATAACAATAAAGTCCACACTTGAGCCATGAAATCAGTGAATCCAATTCTTGGATAGGGATATATTCCTTTGTATCAATGTCAATTTGTTGAGAACTTTAAAGTTGTTTTACTTTTTTTAATTCAAAGGACAGTTTCTGATTGTTCACAGCGTGACCAACAAGCTCAGAAATACAGGTCGTTATGATTAAAATGCTGAACACTAAACATTTCAAGCGTGTGGGATGAGGGCACAAAAATTCTCAAAACTACTGAGATGTCGAAGAAGGCTGGTTGTTCCAGCAAAGGGAGTAAGTTTTGTGATAAACAAATATTTCAATGTTTTATAAATTATTTATTTAATTATCACCTAAATTTTAAATTCTATTATTCTTAATTTTAAAAACCATAGTCGTTAAGGTTTATTCATTTTCAACTCGAATAAAACATTTCTTTAAATTTTTAGTTTTTAGAAATTATTATTATTGCTAATTCCTAATCTTTAAATGCTCAAGCATTAAAAACCGAAATTAGAGTGTTCAGAACAGACTTTATTTTAAACGTGTTCAGCATGCATCGGAGTTCGGAAATCTAGTCTAAAACTAAGCCTTACGATTCTGAGCTATAAATGGTGGGCACATGGCCAGGAATACCGACAAATTTTATACTTTCTTTACCATCTTAATTTTTCTATTCATAAGTTTGCAATTTTGTCAAGCCTAAGGCGTCGGGTGTGGAGCAAGGTACCCCCCAAATGGGGAAAATATGGAAGGTATTTAGAAATTTTCTTAAGTTATTTAGATAAATCCTCCAAGTGGCAAGGAAGTGGTTTGTTGCAGTGTGCCCCAAGATTGAAAATTTGAAACAATTTTGTTTAAGCATTCAATCCATACGATGTTTTGTTCTCTCTTTAGACCCTTTTGTGTCTAAATTACTCAGCCTTCATTTGTCCAAAGCTTAAATAAAACTCGCATGTTTGGGCAGGTATCCCTTAAACAAGTTTAAGTATTTTGAACAGGATCCAAAAAAGAGCTTTGAAAATGATAGGCGATATAAATATTACCGAAACAATTACGTCACTTGAACACTGTCGCAATGTTTCATGCTTTTCGTTGTTCTAGCAGTATTTTTATAAAAAAATGTAAAAAAAAATAAGCCAGTTGCATTCAGCCGTAATACTCGTTTTTCTAGGAATGTTTATCAGTTTAACCTTTAGCTCAATTTCGCACGTACTGTCAAGTATGGAGTTTCTTTTTTTAACCGCACATCGAGAATGTGGAATGCTTTACCCAACACTGTTTTTCCCTATCATTTTAATACTCAAAACTTTAAAAACAATGAGCACCGGTATCTCCCCTTTAATCCTACCCTTTTTTCCCTTAAGATCGTATTCTGTTTAAACTTTAAACATGTAAATGGTATTTTTAAAAAAGTGTCAATCTTTTCTTAACAAACATATGTTCCAAATTTGGAAAGCTATAGTAAAAATATTATGCAAATTGACGAAAAATTAAGGGGAATTTATAAGCAATTGAGTATTTTGTAGAAATTAAAATAAACTACACCTTTCCACGTAGAGGTTTGTATTAAAAAACCAACGGAACAACTTACAAAAACGGACAATACAGATTTCGAAAGGAAATAAACTTTCTGAAAAAAGGACTTAAAACGTTTTTGACAAATTTAATCATTCAAAACTTATTCACAAAGAAATTAAATTTTTCCTTCTGAGTGTCAGAATAATTTTTTTTTAATTGGAAAACAATTTTTGCACAAATAAATCATGCATGGTAAAACATTCCATTTTGTCAAGAGTATGTGAAACAAAATAAATATTTCTCGGGTATTTCTTCAGTCGACACTTTAGTAATTATTCTTTTTTTTTTTCCTTGAGGCATCAATGTCACGGTGAATGCCACTTAATATTTCGCAAATGAAAACAGCAACAACAAAATAAGACGAAAAATACATTAATGAAACAATATTGCCTGGCGTCTGGCAATTTCTTTTTTTAGCTCTTTGTATCGCATAAATATAACCCAGGCACCTCAAGACGTCATCGCACAACTTTTCAACGTGTCCGTACTATTTAAATATGTATAGTTTAACAAATCTCCAACCCCAAAGAGTTTCAAAGAAGGCAAATTTATTCCCAATGTAGTAACATTTTTCATGCAAATAAACCACAATCCACTGAAGGAGGAAAAATAAAAAGTAATAAATCAATTCATGTTTAACTAAAAGCTTCAATAAAATCATTTTCTGTAAGGATTTAATTGGAATTTTCTCATTGTATTGTTTTGTTGTCTATACAAAATTTTAAGAGAACAAAAACTTGGAATTTATATGTTTGTTTCAATTATTCCGGGGCCATGAAAGCAGAGCTGTCGAAAGTACTATTTAGGGATTTTTTAATTACCATTGGATTTAAAATGTGTGTCAATAAGAGTAGAACTGTCTAGTCGATGTTTCTCCAAAATATTTTCTCGAAAGTAACCTCTTAAAATTCTTTGACCATCAGATTAAAGACTTCGTGGCAAACTTTTCAAATTTGTTAACAAGGTTTTTAATTCCAAATCGACAACTCTGACGGCTTAAGTTGTTTTGTTTTCCACGGTTTTTTAAATTATGTACATACTTTTGTCTACATTTTAGTATCCGCATTCTGCTTGGATAATTTCTTGACGTACAAAAAAGGCAGAAGCACCTAAAGCTGCAGGAATATACGAGTCGCATGTCTGTGCGGCACAACAACAGAAAAAAAAACAGTGTTCGCTGTTGTGCATGCCACACTACTATTCTATCCAAACAAAAAGGAGTAAAAACCAAACGAATAATTCATAGGGAAATAAACAAAGGATGCCTTCTAGCGAAACGAGTGAATTCGACAGTACGAGAATGCGAGGGAAATCCTGACG
This sequence comes from Eupeodes corollae, assembly GCF_945859685.1. NCBI lineage: Eukaryota > Metazoa > Arthropoda > Insecta > Diptera > Syrphidae > Eupeodes > Eupeodes corollae. The sequence continues at coordinate 309,492,764 of NC_079147.1, read as the reverse complement.
AAGAAAATTCTATACCTTCCAAGGATGTAAGCCGGGTGGGTTTGGGTATGTATGATGTGCCACTAGAGGTACAAGTCTCACCATCCACCAGTCATCATAGCAGGAGCACCCAACATAGCACAGTACAGCAAAGCAAAAGCAGCTGCTGTGGGAAATAATCCATCGACACTTGTTGAGCTATGAGTCCTTGTGCTTGTGCTGTGTGTTTCCTTTCTGGTTTTTCACTCCGCCCGCACCATCAACCTCACCCTCACCCAAATGCCGATTCTAGTTTGAGGCTTAAATATATATTTGTTGCTTTGCAGCCACAAAACTAAGTTTCAAAGATGTGTAGCTTTGAGTGCAGTGCAGAAAGTGATAATGGGAGTTGGGTTGGGTTGGGGTGGGTTAGGTTTGGTTTGGATAGGGACTTGGGAGTCTGCACGATGAACATTACCTTTTATTGTTGAACACAAGATGGATTTTGGAAAACAAAAACGAAGCAAGGAAAAGAAATAAAATTCAATCCAAGCGAGAAATGTTGGTATAATACTCATAGTAAGAACTGGGGTGAAAGTTCATGCGGTGGGCCCTTCTCTCGAAAAAAAAGAACGAAAGAAACTTTTCCTTATGTTATGTTGAAGCCACCATGGGGTCGATGGGTGTGATGGGTGAAGGTTCAAGTTCACTTAGAGAACTATTTTCGAATGAATATTCCGAAACAACTTTGTTTCAAAAATATACGTAAATGTAAGAAGAACACTTTCAAGACCGACACAGTCAAAAAAAAACAAGAGTTATATTTATAGCAAAGGCCAATGGCAAAACAAGCCATCAAAAGCCCATATTATGCTCTTGAAAAATAAAAAGAAGAAAAATACCCATACCCGTTTTACTCCTTGAGGCACTAAGATGATGATGATGGTGTTTTATACGAGTATATAGATTGAGAAATATTACTTTTATGTAAATTAAAAACATAGGTGCATAAATATATAAGAATGAAAATATGGATGTGCTGTCAATTGTTTGAAAGGATTCGCCTATAGTTTGGTAAAGTTTTTTACATTCAAATTTTAATGTTATATAACATTTTGAAAGATTGAATTTTTTGAATGATTAACTTTAGTTTTAGCTTTCTTTCCAAAATATTTATAGTATGCACGGTTTTTCATCTATCTATAGGATGTTTTTGTTAATGTTTGACAGTTGTGAATGTCAAACTGACATTTCTGTTAAATAAATTTGACAATTCACCTTGAATCGTTTAACTCTAGAAGAAAGTTTGCAATTTTATGGAAATATGTGGAATGCTGCGGAAATATATCAAATTGCTTCCAAGTTGTTAACAAAAATAAATCGAAGTGTTTGGTATATTGATGAAACTCATTTTTTTACTGATCTAATGGTCTGAGGAACTTCAAACAGAAGCGGAAAGTTTTCAAAAATCGAGCGATTCTTAAAAATATTTGTCAACTTTTTAGAAGTACTAAAAATACACGTTTTACATTCCGATTTCGTTAGAAAATGTTGACCCATTTTGGAAATAGCGAATTTTGAAAACAAACAAATGTTTACGTTGTTTTTCTTTAAATTTAAAAAATATTCATTATCATCAAATATTATTTAGAGAATTTAATATAAAAGCTAAACAAAAAATAAGTAAATCGCTTAATGAATGACGCATCTTGAGCAATTCATAAATATTTATTTTTATGTTTAAAATATCCAAATAAAACCAAGAAATATAGGAAGGCTGCGTGCATTGCGCCCATTTTACGGTAGACATGGTGGCCCTTCACAGTCGACTCTTCAACGTTTGGTGACCAAATTTTAGACGACCGGTTCATTAAACGGTCAGCCAACATCCGTACGTTCAAGGAACGCAAGATCGGTCGAGAACATCGCCGCGGTCCGTGAAAGTGCACGGCTAAACCCGAGGCAGTCTATTCCTCGCTTTGCACAAGAACTCGGTCTTTCGCAGACTCCAACTTGGTGAATTTTGCGTCGGAACTTGGGCAGACAGCCAACAAGATCCAACTGACCCATAGACAACGCCGTTAGCTCGCTGACTGGGCTTCGAATCCTTTGAAAACATTTTTCCCGAACAATCATCTTTAATGACGAGGCGCATTTTTGGATGAATGGAGGGGTTCAGCAGGTGAGAAAGCAATTTTATTGAGACGGTTACCGTCAACATAACGATGATAACTAACATTTTACGGCTCAAATGGAACCATATGGAATTAGACGACATGTGGTTCCAACAGGACGCCGGGGCACTACATGCCCCACGGCAAACGTGATTCCATTCCATTTCAACATCTACCCGCCCTTACTGAAAAACCCTTTACTTATCTATCGGCCCGTTTTTGACAAAATTTTTGACGAACAAATTTGCATAAAGACTGCTGTTATTATTGGTTTTTGAAAATAAAATACCGATAATCTGCTTGGACTTATTACACTCAATGGTTTAGGCTAATGGGGAGGAAAGACAGATGGAAGAAGTCGCTGGACCCGGACATTTAACGAATGCAATATTTGCAATATTTCAGTCTTATAAAATTATTTAAAGTTTACAGGCTCATTATTTGAACCACCCGATATAAATTCAAAGCATTTTGCAAACAGAACTAAGGAAGATTTTTAGTCAATAAAAAGTTTATTTAGGATAAAGGAAAAGAAGCAAAAATTCATAGAAATTAAAAATATTACTGAAAATTAAATATTTGATGAACCCTGCAAATATTTAAACAGTACAAAAGTCCATTCAGAAAGCAATATTTCAAAAGTTTATTTTTATCACTTTTTTTTGCAAAACATGTGTATGCTTTTTGCCAAGCCCTACATGAGAAAATTAAAAAATAAAATAAGCATCCGACACATATTTTCGCCGGCTAAAAATATCATCAAAATATATTTATCTTTTTTGTTCGTCTTCTTTTTTCTTTTGAAATATTTTTTGTTAGAGCAACAAAATAAGAATGCCTAAATATTTGAACGAAAAAAAAAAAATGGTTTTAGCCTGGGAAATTAATAAGAAAAAAATTAGAGATGTTCTATAGTAAAATAAAAAGAGAAAATTGGAAGCATTATTAACGTACCCAGCTTATGGCAAATGAAAACTCACAACAACAACAAAAAAAGTATCTATAAATTCATCATCATGGTGAGATGTATGTAGATAGGTTCGTATGTTTTGTATATTATGTTCTATTGGAACAGAGCCAATTTTTGTTGCTTGTCGAATTTTCTTTCTTGGCAAATTTTTCAGTACGTTTGTGCCTACTTAAAATCAAATGGTTTACGAATAATGAGAATTTACTTTTTGGGTAGATTGCGAGTATTTTGGGTGTTTGAAAGCATAATATTGGCATTGGGCATGTGCTTTAATGTAAGGTTCTATGTTTTATCGCTTAATTATTATCTTTAAAATTGTTAAATTTGTTTATGATTGTGTATTGTTGAGTTATTTTTATTTCGAGACTGTGCTGCCTTCGTAGTTTGTTCTTTCTTTTTTTCGTACTTCAAATCAGAGAATTCTCATCGGCATCAACAATTGGCCTACCTATAAGTTTTAAAATGCGAATAAAAGAAGTGAATTGTTTGCTTATAATTTTTGTATGATATAAAACTTCGAAGAAAAAATGACTATTACGGTTATTCAAAGATAATTTCTAAACTTGAAACTCTTTTTAATTACATAATACCTACTATATGCTGCTTGTGATCACGGCAAGATGGTATGTCAATTATATGTATAAAATTAAAATTAATCACAAATATCTTGATATTTTAAAACAAGCTACATTCACAAATTACTGTTTTTTGTAATGAAATAAATTTCTGAACTGAAATTTCAACAAAACTAATTGTTTCTCAAGTTTAATTGGAAGAATTGAAATATTTTGTTGCATTTAATTGTTGACCAATTTTCGGTTTAAATATAAAACCGATACAATATACCAAATGTGGAAAACAGTGTATTATAGTCTGAGAAAAAACATTTAATATAAAAACGAGTTTTAAAATCATTTTCAAAATACAGCTTCTGCTAAAAGTTCACTTGAAAATCGAAAAACTTTTATCCACCACAGCGATGTGATGGTCCTAAATTTACCTTTTTTTAAACTGACCGTTTTTTACATTTTTTTCTTTGGAAAACTATTTTTGTAATGTTTTTAGACCACTTTTTTATTTGGGAGAGCATATACTAGTCAAAAAAATTTCTGAAAGTTCCCTTTTTATGTTGTGAATTGAGTTCGAATTAAAAACTATTCTTGAAAGATTTTTTTTAAAATTACAATTGTCCTTTCACTTTCGGGATACCTTTTTTGCTGTCCATTTTTATGGAGTAGCAAAGAAATTGACTTCAAATAAATGTAGTTTATTTTATATTTCATATTTACTGAATTCAATTTTTGAACGCGTTGTGACAATCACCAGACAGTTTTTTTATTATAATTTAAAAACACAGAAAAAAAGTATTTGTCACCTCAAAAAATATTTTATCAACAACAAATCATTTTAGCTCCTCATTTTTTTTCAACGATGAACAACGTTTATGACATCAACTAAAATGTTAACGTTATCAACGAAAATTGGATGTTGACTTAGAACTTATTTCATCTAAATTTAAATTTGGAAATAAATGTTTACATTTTCGTAAACGACTCTTGAAACTCTATAAGCTTTTTTTACCAAAGTAAGTGGCCATTGCGCTCATAAGTTAAACGATCCACAAATTTTACACAGGATTATCAGATAAATTCTCCAGATATTGATCAAAGGTATAAGATTTCTACTAATAAACTTAGAACTTTTTTCATCTAATACAAAATATTGTTGTTAATTTTCCGAAAAATAAAAAAATCTATTAATTTTTATGAAAAAAAAGCATGATAATAAAATATTGCAATAATTTTGTTTAGCGTCCAGAACTTTTTGAGTAATAACGCCTTAAAGTTTGTTTTGAACTATTCCAAAAAAATAAATATTTTAAATGACTGGAACGATAACTTATTAGGTTCTTTCTTTTGTATGTTCTTGTCTAAAAATGTCTCTTTTCTTATGGTTTTTCGGGTAAATGTTTTCAAAAATTACAAAGATAATATTTTCCACCAAATACATGACCATTTTTTCATGAGAATTAAAGTTTCAAAAAAGTATCTTAAAAAAACAAAAACTAAATATTTCTTATGTAGCTTAAACAAAATTTAGCTTTTTAGCGACTTATATAGACACTTAACCACTATTTGCAACTTTATTTCCCAAACTATCAAACAAAATGACAAAATACCAAAACCATGAACTCATCGCAGAAAAAGCTAAAACACAAAGTAAAAACATTCAGCAATTTACACATTCACGTGTATAACCGCGTAATGTTAATGACAGTAAAGTTGTCGCCGATCAAAAACGTGAGTTGCTTGCTTACGTGTTTCCCTGTCCATGTTCGCATTCTTCTTTCATGTTCATCTTTTAATTTTAGCTTCACTTACAAATCAAACAACACCCAATTTTGACATTCAACGAATAAAAAGAAGGGAAAGAGTGAAAAATACAAAAGAATGTTAAGGCCTAACTCGAGTCGAGTTTAACGTTTTAAAGTGATTTTGAAATAGCAGGCAGAAGAAGACGAGGATGACGTATGAGAGACCGGCGATGGTACAATTATGATTTACCGTATGTTTTAACGGTACCCATGCTATTTCAAATACTATTTTCGAAAAGGAAGAGAAGAAAGTATGATGAGAAAAACAGCACGGATAGAAAAAGGTGCGGCCAAGACAATGACACAATTATGAACTTATATTGTAGCTCTTCGAAAAAATTATTCTAATGCGAATAGAAATTGAAGAAAAACGGCCCAATAAAGCGAAGCAGCGAACAGACAATCTTAAAACGTATACAAAGATTGACTAAGGTTCGTCATAATGCAGCTATGGTCAACGCATGAGACCCAAAGCAACAACCATTATTGTCACGACTTAAATTAAGCATAGTTAATAACTTCCAACACTTACTATGGGTACAAGTTGTTTCAAGGACCAGCATTAAGCTTTGGATTAGTCGTTTACGACACAAGTTGGTTGGTTGTAAACAAGGGTTTACAATATAGAACTGGAATTAGATGACTTCATTTAAAGTTGAAAACAATATTTTACATAAGCGTAAACGACTCTTGAAACTCTTAAAGATTTTTTTCTAAAGTCTGTGATAAATTCTTCAGATATTGACCAAATTAATTAGATTTCGAATTATAAATTATATTTTTTGCACCAAATAAACGAAAAAATATTGGTTCTCTTCGAGCAACCATTTCGTCAAAAAATCAATTGTCGAATATTCCTTCTATCAATACCTGTAATTATCTATTCACTAAGAGAATCTTTTTGATTTTTAATTTTATATAATCCAAAAAATGCCTTAAACTTTACCAAAACTAAATTTTTGTTCAGTAATAATTCGTTAACAAAAACAAGTATTTGCCTTAACTGTAACCCAAATAGATATTTGATTGTTATAAGTGGACACTTTTTCTCCGTAATTTTGAGTTCAAACACCGACAAATTACCTCATTTCCTGTCATATTATAAACAGTAATTCCAATAAGTAACAAATATGGGGCAATAATAAGCTACCAGATATTTAACACTCCATATAATGTTGATGAATTTAAAAAGGAGTTAAACCATTTTTTTCAAGATCACTTAATAATTATAAAAGTCAATTAGTTTCAATTGACCGGAACTTAGAAATGAAAATATTTTTGGATAAATACGATCAGTCTAAAATAGTTGTATATTTATTTCGAAAAAAGCTAGATTTTGGTGGAGAACTTCATTTCAACGTTCTAAACACTACTGAAGAAGAACTCTTATTTTTTAAATGGAGCTAAAAATATTAAAGTGCTGAAGAAGTGAGAAAGGAACTGTATGTAGAACTTTTTTAAAAAAAAATACATAAAGTCTTCTAGTATGAAAAAAAAAAACGTGTACTTGACCCCTTTCACCATCCCTCACTAATTTGTTTTGCTCAGGTACAAAATAAGATGACTTTTAAGTGAAGTTAAGTTAAGAAGATCGTCTTTTGGAAGCGAGATATGAAATATTAAACCGATGTATTGGGACTCGTACAAACATCTAAGTGCTGTTTTTAGAAACCTTTATTTTAGAAATTATTCCATGTCAGTAAATGTGATTTAAATCGGTCTTTAGAAGTGTTCACACTAAAGAAGCGTTCACAGAAAGGGTAACATTGTTTAAAAAACGTTTCTGAAATGTTTTTCATTTGTTTATAAAATATTTCACAAACATTACAGAAACATTTCAGATGTGTTTTTGATTTGTTTGTGCTGTGGACGTTTTGATTGAAATGTTTCTTTGTTTTCAAATTATGTATCCAGTTTTTTTTGCTTGATATTGGACTGTTAAAGAAGAAGCACTGAGACTATTGGGTTTAATCATCATCAATTTGTTTTTGCAACTTGATTTTTTTTTACAATTTATAGTTTTGGAAATTTCAGACAGATTAATATATAATATATACATAATAAATATTTAAGAAATGTTAAGCGTGCGTCCAGAACAAAGAATACATTTCTGAAATATTTTAAAAAACATTTAAGAAATATTTTAAAAACTTTCAAGAAATATTTTAAAAACATTTAAAAAACATTTTAGCAACATTTCAAAAATGTTTCTCTGTTTTTTAAATATTTCTGAAACGTTTGAAATATCTTTCGATGGTTCTTACACTTTTTTAAATGTTTAAAAATGTTTCAAAAGAGTTTTAAGTTGCGTTCGAAGTATTATTTCATCGGAAACAATTGATTCAAATGCCTTTTTCATTTTCGATTGCCCTGGAAACACATATTAAAGAATAACTACACAAATGTCCTCATTTAAACGCATGTATTTCCAAAAACATTTATTAATACTATTTAGTTTGTTCCGCCAAGAGTTTGTGTGGGGCGCACTCGAAAAAACAATTGCATTTAGCTATGAAAAATTTAATTGAAAGATCACTTGATCGCACTCCAACAAAATGTCGGAAATAAATTTTATACAGCTGTTCGTGAGAAAACCTCAAACTAAAAATCCTCAGAATCGTATAAAATCGAAGGATTTTGTAGAGTTCAACTTTAGTAAAAATATTTACTTTTTGCTTAGAAGGGGCAACTTAGCACTCGATGATTTAAGCCTAAAACGTAAAAACTGGTGGGGTAAACATTTTCAGTTTTTCCAAAAAAGTACACCCTAATAAACGATAATTAATATTGTTTTTGTTTTGATATTCATGGTACTTCTTTAAACGTCTATTTTTATGCCAATATCAAATATGAAAACAAAAATAAAAAACTTATAAAGCCAATGCCGATTCTATTTGTTATTGAATTTTATGATTCCGATAAAACTTCTGACATGACAATAAGTACTCGAGTGTTCTTATCGAATTCGGAATAGTGTCTTTTGATTATACATAAGTGTCTCTTATCGTTTATTAAATGGCACAAGTAGTGCTAATTTACAACTCTAACAAATTAGAACAAACATCAACATGGAGAAAATCCGAAATTAAATACAAGTTTTTAATTTTTCAATAATATTTTCTTTTAATCAGGAAATGGAGACAAATCGTTATGATTGAATTCAAGCCGCCCCAAAAATTTCCATCGATATTGCTCAAACTCTTTTTCAAAAGAAATGTAAATATTTCAAACTATCACACTATCAGTGTCAGTGCCATTAGTGAAAGCCTCAAGCATATCTTTGCGTCGCTTCGTTATCGTCGTCGTCGTTGGCTTGTAAAATAAAAGTAGGACTATGCGCGACGTCAAAAATGAGGAGGATGATGATGATGATAGAGATAATGATGACGACTTCGTCTATACAGTTCATTTGCATCGGATAATTGTACACTTATTAGAATTGCATTGCACTCTCTGTCATCAATTTATTGTCGGATACAACTTAGCTTCACTTAATGCTCTTGCAATTAAATATAAAGTCAAATGATTCCAAGTGATTATGATGGCAATGGAAAACGGCAAACGGAAAACGTTAACAAAAGGACAACAAAGCGAACTCGCGCGCACAAAGAAGGTCAAAAGCAACCGGAAAGCCCTCTTCAAGCTACATACAATATACGGATACGAGTGTAAAGTAACTACTTCTAAGTCATTTGAAACATGATTTTTCAATTTTCAAAATGTGGGTCGAATTTTCAAACATTGTCGTCTTTATTTTTCTTTGTATCCTTGAATAAATTTTCTTTTTTCTTTAATAACATATTAACCCCCTTCAGCCTTTTAAGCAATGTACAATGTAAAAGTAGAGGGTAGGTATGTAGTTCGACTTCTCGCCATTTTAAACTGCCATTATGTATATTTAAAGGATGTCCTAGTTTAAGTGGTCATTTGCCTACATCTACCTACAAACATATACTCACTCGTATGTACATAAACTTGGGACTCTTACATACATTTATTTAATATACTTTATCCTTTCAACGGATATAATATAATTTCCTGACCTTTTGAGTACCTACCATCTCCATCACCATCACCATCGCCGCCTCTATTAGCCTCCTCTTTATGTTCCGTCATATATTGCATTGATGGTCATCGCGCGGACGAGTGAATGAAGGCTGTGAAGGGTCGGCCAGGGGGGGAAGAGTAAGGATGAAATAAAATCGATTCCTTTAAATATTAATGACGTCATGAAGCATATTTTGTCCTCGAAAAACGAAAAACAACGATAACCGACCGACCGACAGCGACGATCGGAGAAAAAGAAACGTTGGGCGGAAGGAATTGGAATGTAAATTTATTTACCACCCTTCCCAACACAGCCCCCTTTGCAATACGGGCAAGTGTAACATTATAAACATTTTCTGTTTGTAATCGTGTTTGTGCTCATGTTCGTGTTCGTGAATGCTGAATGGAGAGCTTTTAAGGTCTAAATTTGCATTCAATAACACATTGTAGCCTGTAATAGCGAAGGTTTTACGTTGTAAGGGACCATCGAGTTGAGTCTTAACAGCATACAAAAAAACACACTTCCTTCCTTTCGCTTTTTCTTCAATGTTTGTAATTTTTTTTTAAAGGTTTGAAGAGGTGCTCTTGAGAATATTTGAGCTCCTATAAATGAAGGATGTTTTTGATTTCAGTTTTTATATAAAAAAAACGGAATCGGAGGTGGAGTTGTTAAAAAATAAAATCAACATGTGGGCCTTAATGAAATCAAATTTCAAAAGCGGATTATGTTGGAAAAGAGTTTGTTATTTCAATTTCCGTTTTCAAAAGTTAATCAAACGGATTACAAAGTTCAAGATTTTCGTTCGCTACGGATTTTGTCAAAGATTAGTGGATCCATTTTCATTATGTTATTTTGTTTGTATTGCAAAATTCAAAAACCTTTGTCTATAATTTAAAACAAAAATCCAAAACATATTAACCCGGTTTCGATTTTGAACAAGCTGTCATAACAGAGAATCGAGTCATATTTAGGAACATAAGGAAGGCTTCCCGGAATATGATTTCAAACGGACTATTATTTTCACTTATCTCCCAAAAACTGGATTCTAAAAAGATAGTTTTAACATTATACACGTTTCCAATATTTTATGATGGAAGGAATCCGTCAAAAATTTTACTCACAATATCCCCATTTTCATTTGGAATAGCAGGTTATTCAGGAAGCTGATATCTTTTGAGATTTCAAAAGTAAAACTACTTAATAATAAACCGAATGGTACACTCTTCAAAACCGATTTGTAATTCTTAAAATTCACTACAATAATAGTTTAAATTTTTTCATCTCTCACGGTTCACAAGAAAAGTTTTCTCACCGTCGTATCTCTCAGGATATGATCACAATTTAGCACCGACATTTTTAGGCCAAGGACAAATCAATTCAAAACCCTAAAGATAGAATTCGTGAAGTTACAAAAGACAAACAGCAGCAAATGAGCTAATTGAATATTTTATATTGGTTTTCTTAATTTCTAAAAGCACTCTTGAGTTTTCGGAAAATCATTTTTAAGCTTTGAATGAATGGTCCCCTAATATCTCAAAAATGTTTTTTTCCAAAATATTTTGCACAGGAAAAACAATTAAAATCTTGCTTATTCAATTGAAGTATTAAAGGTGTTGCAAAATAATTCCTGATTGTTTCCTACTTCGCAAAAATTTTTTGCCGATTGACTAGAAATTTTGAATGCTTAGCTTGAAACTTCGAAAATTGAACGGAAATTATTCCAAATGATCCCACTTATAGAACTATTTAATGACAATTGAAAATTAAATACACAATAATAAAACACCAATATTTGAAAAGTAGGAACGTTTATTCTTACAAAGAATCTCTAAGCATTTAAAAGAATTCACTAAGGAAATCTAAGCGATCTTTCTGGTGATCCTTCTGAAGCACGATAGAAGAAACTTCTGAAGCCTCCAGGTTACGGAAAATTCTTTCAACTAATCCAGCGATGCCAAGCTGCTTGAAAAATGCAGACGGCTCCTGGACAAAGTCAAGTAATGAATCGCTGAACTTACTACTGGAAAATCAATTTCCTGGTAGTTCTTGAAACTTGCAACAATTATATACGTTCAAGTTCCAATACAACATATCCACAAGGTCTGACCACAAGGGACAAGCTACAATGGGCTCTCAACAGCTTCAAACCATTTAAATCTGCAGGACCAGATGGAATAATACTAGCCAAGCTACAAAAAACTTCTGACATAATTGCACCAATCCTTGAGGGAATTTTCACCAGCTGTCTTTACCTGGTCCATATTTCCTCGGCATGGAGAGAAGATAAAGTTGTTTTTATACCCAAAGCAGGTAAATGCTCGCAAACCAATCCTTAAGATCTACGACCTATAAGTCTATCACCATTCCTTCTAATACATTGGAAAGATCGATTGATATCCATTTAAGGGCAAGTATTGATACAAGACTTCTGTCTTCGTCTCAATATGCCTAATGTAAAGATAAATCGGTGGAAATAGCGTAACCCGCCTTAGTACGCACCGTCAAATATTCCCTCCATCATATAAAGTTCACTTTGGTTGCTTTTCTTGACATCGAAGGTGCCTTTAACAACGTGGATACATCTGCACTTACATCTCTAAATTTAGAGTTCGCTTGGAGAGTTAATTAATTTAATGCTGACTAGCAGAATAATTGTGGTACCCGTGGCATGATGGTTAGTGCGTTGGACTGTCATGCTAGAGGTCTTGGGTTCGATCCCTGCCTATGCCATCTAAAATCTTTTCACGGGTACTGCCTCTTGCGAGGAATTGACAACTTCTCCAAGAGTAACTATTGTCATGAAAAAGTGCTTTCTCAAAATTATCCGTTCGGAGTCGGCATATAAACTGTAGGTCCCCTCCATTCCTGACAACATTACTCGCACACAGGAATGGTTGAGAGTTGTAAGTCACTAGGCCTTGGTTCTCAATGGACTGTCGCGCCACCCAATTTATTTTTTTTTTTTAGCAGAATAATTAACTCAAAACTGGGGCAACTCTTCTGGCAGACGATTCGTTAGTAGAGGGACACCGCAAGGTGGTGTTCTATCCTCTCTCCTCTGGAACCTCTGGTAAATGGAATCCTAACTATGTGGATGCGGAGGGCTTCAGAGTGATCGCCTATGCGGACGACGTTGCTATAGAAGTTTCAGGAAAGCATTTGAACACTTTAAAAGAACTCTTACAAAATGCCTTAGACAGGCTAATCTTTTGAGCCTATCGGTATGGCCTGGGTGTTGACCCACACAAAACCGATTTAGTCTTATTTTCGAGGAGGTACAAAATTCCATTTGTCAACCCTCCCTATATTAAATGAATCCAATTAAAATTTCTCAGACGAACCTAAATACCTAGGTCTTGTTTTAGATAAAAAAAACTAAATTGGAATCTGGGCTTACAACCCTGAATCGCGCATTGGCTATACACATCTGTAATCAGACCGATTTTAATGTACAGTGGCAGTGCTTTAGAGAAAGGTATAAACCGGGATAAATTAAATAAAGTCCAACGTTTAGCTTGCCTATGTATAAGGGGATCGCTTCGCACGACCCCATTTGCGGCACTGGACATCTTACTCTATCTAACATCTCTTGAAATTTTTAGCAAACAAAAAGTTGCAAGCTCTGCTATTCGTCTTAAAGCTTCGTCGCAGTGGACTACCAACAACAATTAGAATTACTCCGTAGTTTCTTTAACGATCTAAATCATATCAGCATTATCAGGCTCTCACGTTTCAAACTAGTTCCATTGAGTTAAGGAGGAAGCCTCAAGATTTATGTGGTATCACAATGGGTCATCAAACTGGCCTAAGTGTGTCCGTTTCCATCATGGACAGGCAGTTTAACCTAACCTAATAACGTTTAAACTGGATATACAAATGTAACAAAGTGTCGAAACAGTACAAGAAATCTGGCAAAAGAAGTAATGTAGTAGTAATCCTCGAAAAGTCTATTTTTTTGGCCTCTAGCTAAAAAATCCAACATCGAATTGCCATCAAACTGCAATTACGGAAAACCTGGGATAAGTTACATCTTTCGGTCACACTTTTGTGTAAAGATTTGAAGCCTATCCAAAGGCCCCAAATTGCAAGACACTTTTCATGACAAAAGGTGCTCCTGGAGGCCGAGGTATAAAACAAATCATTTTTCCGTGTTCCTTTATTAAATATCTTAAATTACGGATACGCAACAGACATCAAAGCTCACCTCTGATGTTTAAAAAACTCTTATTCTATGAGGCTGAGAAAATAAAAATTCCGTATATTATATTTAAAATGATGCCTCAGGCTTTATGGACAATTATTGCTATTTACATACGGATTTCTCATATTTTTTTTTTCGTTTTCATATTGGTGTAGGATGTTAAGGCCTATGAACATAAATTTGATTCAATTTATTACTTTTTCTTTGCATTAGACTCATAATGGATGTAACAATAATTTAATTTAACAGATTCATTATTTGTATATGAGTCTATAAACGAGACCTCTTACTGCTGACACATTGTTTGTTAACGTTCTATAGCAATTCTGAGTCTCTGTTTATTAGATCTTCTTTTTAGGGGGAGTGAAGAAATTCTGTAACAGAGAAAATCATCAGTTTCTTAGCACAGGGTAAACGATTTTTTACAATAGGCAATTTGAATATTTTTTGATGTGTCATAGAAACATGAGTTTCCAAAAGTTCTTCAACAATTCTTAAAGCAATATCATAAACTAGGCTATTTTACTACTTCAAATTTAAGATTAAATTGTCTTTAAAAGGAAAACAGTTTTTAATTTTTTAAGTTTTTTTTTAACCCTAAAAAATACAATTAAACCGAAATATCCTCTTGCAACATTGCCAATTAAAAATCTTCTTAGCCCAGTGTCCTCCTTTTGTCTGCCAATAGTATAGTGACCAATCTCCTATCGCCTTTGCAGAATTGAAGTTGCACTAAGTAAAAGAGCTGTGTATCCTCGTATGTACACTTGAATGATTTTAATCTTATTAAAGAAATCGAAGTTGTAAGACACTAATGATGCACAAAGTCATTGAGCCCTAATACAGAACAATATAGCTTTGGTTCTGCCTCCATCTTGGATAGACTTGGCACGGCAGTCTTAAAAAAGTATATACTCGTACACATGGAAAGGTATAGGGTAAGAGGTCAGAGGAGAGGGAGGCGTGAATGATGCCTCCAGATCGAAGCTTTCCTAAGTTGAATGGATTCTTGGTAATCTCAATTAATTGAATTGTTCTATTGGAAAGAAATATAGTATTTTGATGAGAATATACTCGTGTACTCTTCGTCCACATTATAGGAATTTATTTTTTTCTATAAGCACCAACAGAAAGATGCCTTGGAAATGACCCAGATATTGTTAATTTTTTTTTCTTTTTCATTTCATATAGATCTAATTTGATAGAGGGTGTTTTTTTATTTCATTTATTTCAATCCATATTATGCTGGATTTTGTTGTGTTCTCTTTGGGTGGTGTTGTTATCTAGAAGACAAAAGGTAGATATTGTTTTATCTTTCAGTGATGAAATAGTTTTTCTGATTAGTTTACCTTGTGTTATTGTTTTCAATTTATACTTCCTGTATATCTATATATGTACAAATATTTCGTTATAATTTGTGGTATGATGTTTCTCCTTTTTCCAAATAAATAATTTGTTTTTGTTTAAATAAGGTGTCATAGTTTCTATTCATTGAAACAAAAGATTTTAAAACCGAGGATGTTTTCATGAAAATAACAAATTGGAGTTATACAACATTCTGTGGGTAAACAATATTTGGGAATTCATTTGGATTTCAAATAAAAGAAGGGTTCCATTTCAGGGGATGATTCTGGTATTGTGAAATGAAAATTGTGTCGTTCTTTCTTATGAAATCTTATTCTTGTACCTTGACAAAAATGAAAGAAAACGCCAAAAACTTTTAAATGAATAGTTTTTTTTCAAGGTTTTAACGGATGGTGTAGATATGAACATTAAGGATACCCTGGAATTCTCAAAACATCGATTTTTTTTAAATGGTCCTCTATGATTTGAAAAATGGTGTTCGAAAAGATTACCGCTGTGAAAAACTGTTTAGTACTTGGTCTTTAAACTTAAATATTAGAGGTATTTTAAACTTCCTCATAAATTTAGAAACAATTTATCGAAATACAAAATTTTTGTAGGGACCGGAATTAAGACTCACTGATTGACTTAAAATTTTAAATAAATCTTGGAAAATGTATTTAAAAACCTTATTTACTTTAGGATTTTTTTTATAATCTAAAAAAAACTCATTGGATAAGTAAAATTCAAAAATGACGGGGTTCATGAAAATTGATATGTCATCGCCAGAACTTCTAGGGAGGCCTAAGGCTTTAAAATAGACTTGTAAAATGAAATGCAAACTAATAACTTCGGTCCATTCATTTATTTTAATTGTTCCATGGATTTTGAATATATGTCTAGAAATCCTTTACATACTTTTTAAGTAATAATATACCTAGTCCAGCCATAAGTTCTGTTACATTTTTAAAACGCAATAAAAAGTCTACTGAGTATTTTACGATCAACTTTTGTATACGTATACAATACAAGTTTGAAGAAAAAAAAAAGTTGTAATTAAGATAGCCGCCTCGAGCATTAACGAAGGTTTTTAACGGCTTGGCCATTGTAAGGGGCACGCACGGTTTCAATAGGAATCGGCGGCGCTGTCGTTATTAGGGCTCGCTTCAAAGCTGTTCTAATGTTCACGGGGAGCCATGCTCTCCAAATGTGACAACGCCAATCTTGCGTTGTTTTAGCCTTGAATTTTGTTGGAATACGCACCTTTCTCCATTAAACAAAGTATTCGGCAAATCCTTCACACAACACCTTTGAGAACATTCTCCCGGTAGACTTTTGTTCCGGTTTAAACCGGATGAAGGGTGGTGTCCACGCTGAACCCTGGGAACAACTTTTTTTTTTCTTTAAACAATTTGTAAAATATTTTGATGCCCATTTATCGCGTGCCACTGCATCAACCGTTTTATTCTTTCCAGTCTTATTTTCTTTTTCAGGCTAGAGTTAGGAGATGTTCCATTGATCGACGAAAGTCTTTATGTGAAGACCCTCTCTAATAAGCCTTGTTATCAATCTAGTTATTCGAGGCGCGAGTGGACGACTACTTCTTGGTCTGTCTTCTATTTCTGAAAGTTCATCAAAACGTTTTAAAGCCCGATAAACAAACAATGTTTAATATACCAAGCAGTTTCAGAGTTTTGGAGTTTTAAAACGAAGAACAAACGTTCAACGGGACTATTACTACTCAAAGGGCATCTTGAAAGTTTGTAATAGAACTTAAGGCCCAACTATAATAGACTTAACCGAGATTAAGCCAGCTTAAGGAAACAAACCAATACGCAGCCTTATATAGACGTTCTGTACAGTTTCGTTAAATTTCGAGAACTTTCCCGCCATTACGCAAGCCATTTAAATGGCTCGAGCTTAAGCAAATGTCAAATTTGAAACGCATTTCAACCCAAAATTTGTTTAAGTTACTTGAATCCATTATGCTTACTTTTTGTTTTGATGATAACGTCTGATAACTTTTCGTTCGGTTTTGACATTAGCTTACTTTCGGTTAGGTCTAGTTGGGCCTTTATGGCTAGATTAGGTAGTCCAATAAATTAAATTTCATAAATTGAATGTGAACAAATGAATAAATATGAATAATATGTTCCTCTAAATTTGTCTGATCTTGCGAATTTAGGAAGGAACCCTTTGGTTATCATATCATGTAATGTGTAAAATTTAAGCTCGCAGAGAAAAGTGGAAAATTATCGGAAACATTCCGAGTAAATTGGAACATTATGGAAAAATTCCGAGTGAACTTTTATTTCTGATTCTTCTGATATCGCGTTGGAACAATTTGGACGACCGTCTTGGACGTTCGAGTGCATACACTGCTTTCGATTGCAGACAATGTTGGTCTAGAGTCTGGGTACGTGAATTTTGATCGAGGAGACGTTACAATTGTTTCTTTTGGATGGTTCCTTAAATTACTCCATTTTTTCTTTGTATCTCAAACAGTCAGTTTCACCTCTGAAGCTCTTGATTAAGGTTGAACCAAATTAAACGTTTTATTTTATCATGAAAAATTCAATTTAGTTCATCACGTATTTAAAATACATTTCAATAATAAACCTAATAGAAATCTTTGGGGATAGGTACAAATATTGTCCTGTGGTTATAAAAGAAATCATCTTCTTCATGTCCTGACCGGATAGTAGCTGTAGCTGTGATAGGGAGTAAATCTTTGAGGAAAATCATCATTCATCAACTTGAGTTTGAAACTGTGCACATTCGTAGCAAATGTTTTGACAAAGCTTTGGCAGAAGTTTCACCGTGGCGTGATGGTTAGGGACTGTCATGCCAGAGGTCTTGAGTTCAAACCCTGCCTATGTCATCTAAAAAATTCTCCAATCGTTCGGATTCGACTTAAAATTGTAGGTCCCCACCATTTCTAGCAACATTACTCGCACCCAGGAATGGTTGAGAGATGTAAGTCACAAGATCCACCTTATTTATTTATTAAATAATTTTATTGCAGAAGTTTTAGGGGAAGTTAATCTCCCGAAACTATGACTTCGCTTGGCCCAAACGGAGTTCCGACTTTACCCCACTAGATTTTTGTATAAATTAAATTTGAAAGTAAAGTACGCGTCGAAAAACCAACAAATTTAGCACAATCACGACACGTTTGAAATAAAAAACTTTAATAGGACACACTGTAATTTTTATTTTTTTACAACAATTTTTGCAAGTATATCAACGGTAAAGGTCAAGTGATAGTTGATGAATTCCAAAATTTTACATTTAGCGAACCAATTTTTTTTGGTCCCAATGAACATTTGTCAATTGAAAATTACTTAATTTCTTAATAAATTAAGTTTTGAAAGTTTGAATTTCCACATTTATAAACAAGGAATTGATTTTTGATAGTTGCAGAAGGATTGTAACCTTTTCCAATCGGACATTTGTCTTTTATCGACTTTATAAAAATGCATACTTCATATAAGAGTAAGTATGCACATTATAATGCCATTTTGCACTCGTCACTTAATGACGCACACATCGTTTTTGTTTTCATCTTCGGTGTAGAAACTAAAAATTTCTAAATAAAAGCTTGAGCGTCATTTAATTGACAAATGCAATCACTGGTAAAATATCCAAGTTCTATCATCAAAGCTAAAGAGACATGACAATTTTGACATCATATAAATATTTTTATACACTGTCACTATATTATTAAAACTCTAAGCTCTAAGCTTCATCGCTCTTTTGCGAGTTTATTCGTTATATTTTTAGACTTTCAACAACTTACCTACCCACACATTTTTTACCATGCATTAGATTTGGAATTTAAATATAACACAAACATATACATTATAGAGATATAGGAATAAGAGAAAGCAACAAAAAACCGTCAATTAAATTAAGTGTGCTTCCTACCGCCCAACCACCCCCCGCAACGCCACAACCATCACCGAAAAAGATTTGAAATTCTCAATGCCTGCAAATCCGTCAATTAACACTACTTTTTGCCTTTGCCACCTCGGTTATCTAATCTTCAAGCACTACCAGAGTATAGCTGGTAGAGCAGTAGCTCAAGTTGGGCGTTTCGTGTTAATCCTGTTCAGAATTTAAAGCCTATCGTATAACCGGATGACTGTGAATTAAAATGAGATTTAAGGAAATTTACCAAAAACCCCTCGAAGTCTATTCTCGTCCTAAAAATTTATATGCTATCAAGATTTTAACCTTGATTGTAATCGATTGTTTTTGTATTTTTTTTCTTAGGAAAGATATTTCAAGCTATTTCCATCGAAGCTATTTGTATACACTTAATTTGTTCATCAGCCATTAAAAAATATGTCAATAAATTATTTTTATATCCTTTTGTTAACCAAGAGCCACCAAGAGCTTAAGATGGCAAAATCGTGTGGCCCTTTTTGTACCTATATACATATGCGGGGGATAAACGACCTCAAACGGTTCTATATTTAACCTGATGAAGAGTCTTTTTGTTCACAAGTTTTAAAAAAGCGCATATATCGTAGCTTAGCTACCTACATGTGGCACATACTATAGGGTGTTATTTTTTAAGATATAGAACTTTAAACAAGGATGACCTTTTTGAATTGATATGAAATTAAGTTTATTGGTAAAATAAACTTCTGAAATAATAATTTAAATAAGATTTCTGACATATGCCCGCCACTGCTGGCTTAAACGTAGTCTGATCTAAATGCGGTTACATTTTCTATTACTCCAAGTGACAATCTGACTTCACATATCCAAGCACAAAATATTCAAGCGGCTTTAAATCGAGTGGCCCTGGATTTCTATTCACGGGTCCACTTCCGTAACTTGAAAATATGCGGCTACCAAACGTTACCTTAAATACATCAATTGTGACACGAGCGGTGTGACATGTGTGACACTTCGCTATGTTGTTCAAATAATGTTTGTTTATTTGACGAATGAAAAAGTCAGTACTGATGACTCTTTAGCGTTCACCATTGGCTGTGACGTTCTGGCCAGCATCGTTCTTAAAGAAGTACTAACCAATTACTCTACGAGCTCATAAAGCACCTTAAACATCCTCTTTTAGCAGATCTAATGGTGTCTCAACATAGACTTGAGGATTATCATCACTTCAAATACGGCAGTTTTGTATCTTGACGTATCTATTCAACCAAAAGCGAGCTTGGTCTGCTTCAGGTATTTCGTGTTTTTGAATATCTCTTGATTTTCAAAATAAATTTTCAATTATTCAGGCAACAGTCTTTAATGTTGAACTGTCATACTTAAAATAAATCACTTTCACTTGACAGCTGACAAAATGGCCGACAGTTAGAAAAGTGTTGCCAACTTTGAGTTTCACACCTCCTAAAAGAAACACCCGTTACATGTGTTTTGCATGGATGATATAATTATGGAAATATTATAATTCATTACATTGTCCTAGGAATTGAATTTTCCTATAAAAATAGATCACCATCCTGTTGTAATTTTTTTTTATTTTTCAGTATTATTTTAATACTGCTACTGACATCGGTCACCTGGGTTGTTGACGATGAGGCTGATGCCGATGGGTGGTTTTGAAGGCTTACGGGCTTGACAATATGTACGATGTGGTGATGGTTTAAGTGAGAACAAATCGATAGGACGACAAAGGACACATCCTTTATTATTTTATAGATTTTGTATTACATTTCATTGTCTATATATCCTTTTCTATAGAGTGTAGAGTTTGAGTGCTGCATTATATTATTATAAAATGCTAAAAGGAGGAAATTAAATTATCCGCAACTAATGGCATTGTCCCTCTTCACAAATTGACACTCTTAATAACTGACTGATATGATGGTGGATGATGATGAAGAAAAGGAAGGACGACGAAGGAAGGATGAGCAATGAATGAATGCGCAGAGAAATGGAAATGGTTTTTGATAAATTATTATAAGTGCGTGTGAATGCTGATGGCTATAACTTGCTTTATAAGAAATTTAACACGATTCCATCGGGATCTAAGCCGAATGAAGTAGTTTCCGTTCCGTTGATATTTAAGCTATAAACTTGTATAAGTATATATTTTATATTACTTCGCATTCGAAGCTAGAGAGAAAGCTGAAAATATAATTATTGTTGGTAGGTCAGACGTCGTGGTAGTCGTTGTCAAGATATATTCACACGAAAAAACGCAACTAATTTATCATTTATAAATTAGCTTGTTCTTAGGTATACGATGTATAAAATACGCAATAGCTTTATGGAGTCACACATTATAATGCTGACCTTGATTTCGTGACACCATATTTACACGATGGCGAAATGGCGCTGGTTCAGGTTCTGGGGTTGGTTTTCTTTGATAAATGTCAAACGAGCGTCTGATTATAGATTGAGACATTTAGAAGTTGACTAATGGAATTGAATGGCATGAAGTTAATTGAGGAAACTATTTTGGATTTTTAAAAATTCCATAATTGCATGTGCGAAGTTTGTGATGAATTTTCTAAAGAAAAATAATTAACGACATAAAGAATTCAAATTTTATGTTGTTCATTATTTTTTAAATAGTTCATTTTAAATTTAGTATAGTTGACTTCACACATGTAACTAAAGAATGAAACTTATTTTTTTTTTAATAACTTGGAATAAATAAATTAGGTGGCGCAATAATCCGTTGAGAACTAAGGCCTAGTGACTTACAACTCTCAACTATTCCCGTGTGCGAGTAATGTTGTCAGGGATGGTGCTCTTGGAGGATTTGTCACATGACACATGCCGGGATCGAACTCAAGATCTCTGGCATGATCGTCCTACTCACTAACCATCACGCTACGGGTTCTGCTTTAAATAAGTTAAGTAATTTTTAATTTGTATTAGTTTAATAAAATCGAATAAAACTACAATAAGGACACGCCAAAAATCAATTGTTAACATTTGGAAAGAGAGTTTTCAAAGGAATAAAAAATACAAACAGTCGAATAACATTCCACATTCTAGAAGTACGGCTAAGAAAATTGATAATTTAACCGAAGTTGAGCTCTAAGGAACAAACTTAACTTTTTATTATAATAAAAA
The DNA here is from genome assembly GCF_945859685.1 of Eupeodes corollae. NCBI lineage: Eukaryota > Metazoa > Arthropoda > Insecta > Diptera > Syrphidae > Eupeodes > Eupeodes corollae. Next base: position 309,470,630 of record NC_079147.1, on the reverse strand, counting down.
TATGAAATATTCGGAAAATATTATGTTAAGGTTAATGGTTTGTGTATTTGAATGAACTTTCGAATGTACACCATTTTTTGTCGGTAAGCTACTTTCATCCCAAGACACAACTCATCCTAGGACAACTCATTCCGGAAATGAAGAGTACTTGTAAGCATACTTAACGAAAACAATTGTTTGTGTATTCAACTAGTTCGTTCAAAGCCTCTTCCTTTGTATAGCTTTATTTTATTTTTATATTAGAAGAAATAGGATGGAAAATAAATTATCTGAAGATAAGAAAGGGGCAGAACATGTATGTTTAAATTGTATCGCCTATTGGTTGTGTAGTTAGATATGTGTCAAAAACGGATAATGAATACTTCATTGGCGTGCTCAACTTTATGCTTTAGCGCAGTGGAGCTACATGGCAATCGTTGGTATTTACAATAGTTATAGTTATAAAAATACATATGTAAATATGTACCAAATGAATAAATTTGGATAAAAGATAGGAATGTTATAAAAATTTTGTAAAAAAAAATGCTCTCTTTTGGTGATCATGCACAAGATTTGATTTGTTGAGAGGGGAGGGGGTTACATTTAATACAAGTCAAATTATTTTAAAAACCCTTGATTTTTCAAAAAAAAAATTCCAAAAGCAGTTTTTTTAAATTAATTGTTCTAAAAATATTTTTGGTATTCAGTTGTTTAGTGATTGTAGTGATTGTAAATATACGCTCTACATTTGAATCTCGTAAAAAAATGTTGAACAGTTTTTGAGATTTTTTAAAAATCTAAAAAAATTGCACTTTTTATAATCAAATATTGTTAAATCAATATAAGAGCTCGTTCAAACAACATTATTGAAATCAGTTCATAAGTTGCTGAGAAAATTAAAAACCTGTTTTATGTACCTTTCCGGAGCAATACGAAAATATGTTTTTCTTACTTAAAGAAAATAAGTTAAAAAATACAATTGTAGAGAAAATTTAAAAAAAATCTATCGGTTTGTTTTTGTGAAAATTCGAATTTTCGTTTATTGACCAACAAAATTTTATGGGGGCACTGTGAGTTTTGATCTTAAAAAAATGAAAAAAACGCCTAACGCGAATCTGCTCAAAATCTTAACTTCCAAGTTTGAACTCAATCGGACCAATGGCTTAGGCTGTAGGAGCGTGGACGGACAGACAGGACAGACGGACGGAATCGCGGAACCCCAAAGAAAGAAGCATACATTGTGATCACTTCTTCCAGAAATAATACGGTTAACCATTTTGTAATGATTTTTAACAGTTTGGTTTTTATTTTAAGTTATGGCGTAGTTCTTAATTTTCAAATTTCAAAAACTGACACCTTCAAACTTGCTAGCTGACAAACTAGAAGACTATTCCAAATGAAATCTCTCATTGAAAAACTCTTAATCGATGCACAAAATTGTTTGTGTCAAAACATATGCTCTGTTTCAAACAACACAGTTTTGGAGAACACTTCAAAAAACAAACAAATAATTCAATTAAAATATTCTTTCATTTTACACATAGATATGAGTTGGTTTATTGTTTTTTTCTTTATTTATTTATTTAATAGTGTTTTAAATGTGCGTTGAGAACTTAATGACCAGTGGAATTATTTTCCAATAATAATTCAAACAAGACATGATTTAATACTAGAAAGTGAATATATCTTATTAAAGGCAAACAAATCGAAACCAAAATGTGATACTAAACATTCGACTTCTAGAAAATTATAAATGTCGAGTTTGTCTTCAATTTAAGCAGAAAAGTAAAATTAAGTTTGCTAAATATATTTAACAATTCAGCTATGGTTAAGAGACCGAAATCGACCGTAGCCTAAGTTATTTGAACCAATTTTGTTGTTTTTCGATGAAATTAAAATTCTCTTTTAAAATGCTTATTTATATTTTGTCTTTACTGACTTCAAAAATATATTTTCTAAGTATTACACAATGTTGTAAATTTGACAACCTACACATATTGTACACATGCTTTTTAAGGTTTCTATTAAATCTAAATTTACCAAACTTTGTACATGCATACAAAGTTTTACCTTCCAACAGCCTCAAAATGAACATATTTATAACAACTCAAAAGAACCAATAGATCATAAAAAAGTCACCACCCGCATCAGGTGCACAATATGTATTATGAACTCACATATCTATGAATAAGGGGTTCTATTTTTTTTAATTTAAAATATTACCACCCTTTAAAAGGGCTTTTTTATATCTTCATCCCTCAGATAAAAGAGTATGTTGCTTAAACTCTAGGCCACCAGCAACAGGAGATAAATATGTTAAAAAAGAAAACAAAATATATGAAAATAGATAAAAGAAACTTCATAAAAAAAACAACCGAAAGATACAAACATAGGTTAGGTATACCTTAAAGGATTTTATACCGCTCTGGGATCAGCCATAAAATGATTTTATTTTATCATTAGGTTTAGTCATGTTACTTATGAAAAAGTTCAAAAGTTCTTTATGTTCCAATTGTTGTTTAAAAATTCTCCAATTTAAGTGTTTAATCAAATTGAAAGGAAAATATAGACTTAGCAAAATTTCAGCATTTGATTGAAAGAACTTTTTTCAACTTAATTCTTAGGTAAGAGAAAAATATAGTTACTTACTTCTGATAGTGATGCATTCTTTTTGGTTCATCTTACTTTAAGTTTACTAAAGACTAAATTAAGAACACTGAAATTTTTTCCATTTTTTCATTCAACAAACTTCAGAAGCTTGTCGAAATAGTACTTCGGTCCAACTAAGCTTTTTAGAATGATATTAAGAGGTCGGTCATCATGTGTTTATACCTTCATTCGTTCTATTTTTTAAAAACATGTATATTTAAAACTCAAACAAAACTTTTTCTCAAATGAATTTAAATTGCCTTTAAAAAAGATATTGACATATTTTCTAATTAATGGACTACTTTAAAAGCCTATAACGAATTAGTGAAAATTCCCAGCTGATTTCATATTTACATATTTATTATAATACATAATTCACATAAAGATTACATCCTTATTATTTGTGAAGGCTTTATAAAATATGTTAGAGCATTCCAGAGTTTTAAATTTAGTAGATACTTAAAATACAATTTTAAAACTATAGTTTACAATATTTTTTTTTCTGTTGTTTTTTTTTTTTACTAATTATGAGCCTGAGCATCATTGGTCAGACGCTTTAAAAGACGATATTTGAATGCGGTTGTGTTAATTATTCTTCTAATTGTAATAGATAGTGAGTTCCTTAATTGAGTGGCATGGACAAAAAATGTACGTTCAGATTGCACGCAAGCAAATATTGGATGGATCAGTACAACAGTTCTTAGCGAGATTAAAAAAAGTTAATCGATTGTGCAAATAATCAGGTTGACGAGAATGTGTAATACTATGCAGCTGAATGAGAGTTCTGAATTTCAAAGGTTATCAAAATTCAGACCCATTATTTGTTTAGAATAACATGAAATGTGGTCGTAATATCTTATATTGAAGATGTATCTGGCAAAGCTGTTGTTTATAACATTAAGTTTTCGCTTTGTATTTGAGTCAATGCTACAGCACACTTCACATCCATACAGCAGAATAGGTTATAGAAGAGATCTTCAAGCAACATCTTACTACTGACAGGAACGAACCTTTGGCATGTCCACAGTAGACGCAAAGCACTTTATAACTTGCCAAAATAATACCTAGATTCCTAGCAGACGTTACGAAATCAATAACTGAGCCACCTAGCAGAACCAATGGAAAGCTTGACTTATCAAGGGCGCGTTTGTAAATAAACAAAGTTTTAGATTTTTTTTGGATTGAGGGTAAGGTTATGCTTGAGAGCCCATTGTTGAACCACTAGACCCTCATTAACATAGTTAATAGCATTCCTTATTGTATCTACAGGAGTGTCCGAATATAATTGGGCGTCATTAGCAAACATGAACTGTACAAGATTTAACCAGTCAAGGAAGCTCATTAACGTAAAGTGAAAATAATAGAGGTCCAAGAATAGAACCCTGAGGGACCCCTGCTGGGACTGTTAGAAATGAAGATGGTCTGATTTATGAGTGCAGAAGTTTCACCGCCAAACGAGAGTATCATACTTAAGTATTTGGCACAGCACAAAGTGATCGACTGTGTCGAATGCTTTCGAAAAATCTAGCAACGTTAAGAATGTAGCACGACTCCTGTCTATCGCTCTGAGTATATCATGAACAACAAGTAAAAGCGCCGTTTTACAGCGTTTTTTTGCACAAAAACCGAATTGGTTTGTATCTAGCAGGCTATTGTATGTTTGGTGTCCTTGCATATGTTTTGAAAGTAGTTTTTCAAACACTTTAGATAGAAAAGGCAGGATAGCAATAGGCCTATATTCTGGGTTAGAACAGTTTAAAGTCTAAGGAATAGGAAGTATCTTAGCACATTTCCATATTCTCGGATACTAGTTGATATAAAATTAAATAAATGAGTTATGTATTTTAGAATATGAGGAAGTACAATTGTCAAGAACTTCGGATTAATCCCATTTATACCTACTAATAATTTCCAAAGGTTTTCCCTGGATTGGTTGCCTATTGGTGCACATATTGCATTTAATAGATATATTCCTATACTGTGTACTTTGTACATCATAACTTTAACTATGGTAATCTATGGTCTGACATGAGAAACCCGGGGCAATTAGTTGGTTATAGAAAAGAGTTTTCTTGTTGTTAAATGGGAGTAACCTATTAACCTTTAATTTATCACATTACAACGAAGAATCAATTGAATGAAAGGTGCTTTTCTAAAGTGGTCTTTCTAATTCGATCTTCTAACAAACGAGACATTTCTGAAAGGAAGAATTCCTGAACATTGCAATGGCAGGGAAAGAGAGAGTATAGTAGGCATTCTGCATTCACGTAGTACGGTCAAAGAACGAATCTCTGTAGTTAGCAGTACGACTTGTATTATGGTTAAATAGTTTAAGGGGAGTAATTAAACTGGTTATTTCACTAGTTTATTTCTTTAAAAAAACGGTTACAAATTGTGAGTCAAGAAACGTTTTGACGATATTCGAGATACGTAAATGAGTGAATGATGCAATTGTGACCAAAGGCTTAAGTAACTTTCTACAGCTCCAGCTCTGAGGTGGGAGTAATACTTCAGTTTTAGACGTATAAAGGTATTGTAGAATATAAAAACATCAGAAGCAGACAAACATTTCTTGCATCATCTTGGAAAATCCAAATATCTAGGAGGTTGGCGATGCAAATATAGGATATAGATTTTCAATTTCATTAATGCAAGTGACAATCATAGATATTGGCAAAGAAGGCTAAATCTCATTTTAAAGGTAAAACATTTTACTGCGTTTCGGAAGCAGCAAACCTTTTTAGGCATGTAAACCTAAGAGTACTATCGTGACCAAAACAATTGAATCAGAAGTTGCAGAAAGAAGATCATTTATGAAAATAAGGAAGAGGATTGGAGAGAAAACGGAGCCTTGAGGCACACCATTATTTATGTCGTGGGTTTCAAACTAAAATCTGCAAAATAAAAACAGCATTAATAGGTTTAATGAAAATTTCGAATACAACGAAGAAGAGATTCGTAGAGACCGAAATCGCCTATTTTCGACAAGAGACCTTATCAAATACTTTTGAAATATCAAGTGCATCAATCTTATTTTCTCCAAACCCAACATTTGTTAATTTAATATTCTATTGATTTCAAATATTTTGCCCCTATATTCTTCAATTGGGTGAAACCTATATTTTTGATTTAAATTTAGATGAAATTCACAACCAGCTGTGTGCAAAATGTGACTTTTAAATAAAATCCATTCCCACAAAAGCTCATTGTACCACGATGTTGATGATGATGACTCAATGAACATAGAGGACCACACAAAACTATGGAAATTATCTTTAACTTTTCTAATATGTTGGTTGGTCGTGGTCTTGGTCTTGGTATTCTTCAGCATAGTGTATGGAGACCATAAAATCATACAATTGTAGCCCACAACTGCCCACACAATATATAATAATGTCGTCTGGGCAACGTCTGATGTCTGATGGTATGGTGGAATGTTATGGATAGAAGTCCCACAAGCATTTTCCTATGCCACCATCTGACTATCTAGGAACAAGGCATAGGACATATGAACACAAAGGGAACAAGAAAAACTTCATATCTGTCAACCCATGGAATAAAGTTTTTCCCTATTCAGTCCTTTTTTTTGTTCCTGTTTTGCTTTTTGACTGTAATCAGATATTCTGGGTTGATTGTCCTTTGCAGGAAAAGGGAAGAAGAAAAAAAGAAAAACAAAAAAGAATCGAAGGGAAATAACCCAACGATACTGTCATTTAAGCCATACAAAAGGGATGAAGTTTTCATAAGTCTCCTTTTCCGTCGCCCACTCCATCTCTCCAATTCCAAGTCCAAGTCAAACTTCAAAAGTTTGTCTAATTGATGTGTAATGTTTTTCGTTAGTTTCCGACATTTTGTCGAACGCGATTAATGTCAAAAGAACCTTTTGTTTATTGGCACAGCACAACCGACAACCGCATATGAAACAACAAACTAGAAAAAGTGGTTACAAAGAACTTCTTCAACTAAAATAAAATAAAAATATCGAGTTAAATTCTCAACTTGTTGAAAGGTTAAACATTTAAGTCGTGTTCATGTACATACAATAGGGCGCTTTTTGGCGATTCATTTTTTTAAAGTAAAAGTTTGTTGGATATCTTAAAAATCCCTGAAAATTTGAGCCCACAACACTTTAAGTTTTCTCACATAAAACACACGTAAACTTTTTTTTTCGTAAATTTCTCATTTTTTGACAATATCTCGTAAACGACAAGAACTACAAGAAAGGAATGTATTATAGTTTTATAGGAAATTGAATTGCCTACAAAAAAGTCCTTGGCACTATACCGCTAAAATATACAGTTTTCGAGTTATTAGTTGTTGAAAATAACGATATTTTCTTAAATTTGGTTCGAATATGTTTGGAAATTCAATGCTACTCAATCTTCAAAGACAAATATTTCTAAAACTATGAATCTTAGCGGTATGGTGCTAAGGACTTTTTCGTAGGAAATTGAATATTCTATAAAATAGTTTCACATATTTTTTCTGTGAGTCCTGTCATATTCGAGATAATGACTGAAAAATTAAGAATTTTTTGAAAAAAAAACCGTTCAGTGACCCGTACTATCCCAGTAGTGAGAGTTTACGATAAACCGCGATGAATACTTTTGTAGATCGTTCAATTTTACGTGTATTTTATATGGGAAATCTTAAAATGTCGTAGGCGAGTACTAAATGTTAGTATTAAGGCATCAAATTTTCAAGGAATCTAATTTTGATATTTCCAACAAATTAAAAAAAAAAAACACCCTAATGTAAACATTTAAGTAGTAGTTATATTTTCGCCATTAAAAAAGTACATATGAACATATTTTTTTAATGTTAATTGTGTAATATAGTAAAGCTATGGGGCATGCACATGCGATAAGGTCTTGAAGCTAAAATTAAGAATGCAAAACACGATTGCTGTAAAGGGAATAATTTTTTAAATTGCTTCGTTTATTGTTCATATATAATTCCTGCTACTGACCTTAGCAATAAGTAATTTAAAGGTTTGTTTACAAGAATCTGTAGGGAATAAATTAACTTTTATATAGGAATACATTTTTATATGCAGCAGGGAACTTTTCTACATATTTTATATGGACTTATTTTTTAGTTTGCACGGGAATATTGATATGACAAGTATTTTTTTTTATTTTTGAAGAAAATGAAAGTGGTCATCAAAATTCTTGAGTGAATATTTTTGAATTTGACTTGAACTAGGGTTAACCCTTGAAATGTGTATTTATTTTGTATTGATATTTCATTTTCTGCAGAAATTATTTATTCCAAAAACGTTTCTTGCATTCTTAGTTTCGCAATTTATCGTTTAAAAAATTATGAATTCATTATTGATTTATCTTCCTGAAGAGAGTTTGGTTCATACGGCAATGTCTGGAATATATGAAGACAATGCTTATGTTTAGGAATTTAAATGCTAAGTTATGAAAGAATACCATGTTGACAAGTTAGTTGATAAATTTAGGAATGCATTATTATTGATTATTTGAGCATAAAGTTTGTATGTTCCATTAAAAGAATTCTATTTTGAGTTTAGGTGTTGTTTTAGTAACATGAGAAGTTTCGATGCTTGTTTTGTATGGTTTAATAGTTGAAAATTTCAAACTGAGCTATTTCGTTATGTTTAGCAATACATCATGAATGGTTTAAAGTCAGGACAACGCTTCTTAAATTAAGGAAACAATCTTTGAAAAAAAATAAATCTATTCACAAAGTTCATAGCGCACTTCATCCATTTTACGGTAAGTGGTAAAGTTCATTTCTGCTTAAATGTGTTTGTCAATAATCAAAATTGTAGAATATTGAACAAGAGTACATATCTGCAAGCCAATAACCGATCAACATTAAAACCTTTAGATTTAGTTGATTGGTGAGGCATCTTCGACCCTTATTTGATGAAAAAAATATCATATTTAAAAAATGGCTTGGATGCGACTCACCCTGATAAATTCCTAAATGCCCGTCTGTCGATTTTTCTTATGTTTTTTTGGATAAAATGAAATCATTTTAAAGTCAACAACATTTCAATTCATTCTCGAGATATTTGTGTTAAAAATTTTTAATTTTCACAATTTTCTGAAGTTTGTTTTGGATAACGTATTAAAGTTTGTTATGGAGGACCTAAGCCATCAGGTTTTCCAGTTCTTCTTCTTCGTTTCCGGCTGCTAGTAGCAGCACTGTAACTCCTCCTGGAGCATAGGGCGGCAACCAGTTCCTTCCATCTCTTTCTATTCCTAGCACGATACCTCAGCTACGGGCTTTATTTATTATATTGGTAACATCCAGGTCCGTTCCACTATCGAGTGCCAAATAGCTTCCCAGATAGTTGAACTGGGTGACCTCTTCTACTGCCACTTGTCTCACAATTACCTGTTCTTGGTTTCAGCTGGTGTGCATTAACTCAGTCTTATTGGCATTAATACTTAAGCCAGCCACCCCATTTTGTTAAAGAGAGTAGCATATTTGGCTAAAGTCTCCGTTTCTATTTGCCGTTAAGCATATGTCGTCAGTATACTCCAAATGGCTTAATGTTTCCTTCAGGGCCCATTGGATACCCAGTCAATCGTGTTCACCCACCGTAGCAGTCATAACATCATCAATAGCAAGCAAGAACAGAATCGGTGACAATACATCACGCTGTCTCAATCCCTGTCCCTGCCTCAATTCAAATGCGTCGGAAAGCTGTCCATTGTGCAAAACGAAACACCATGCGTTGTTGTAAAACTCTTTTATTATAGTACACATTTTTTCAGGAATGCCTCTAGCAACAAGCGATCTACAGATAACATCACGACTAACGCGATCGAAGACCTTTTCAAAATCGACGAACCTAAGGTCAAGCGATTGGTACTCTGACGATTGGTTAAGAATAATTCGCAAGGTGTTAATGTAATCGACACATGATCGACCACTGCGAGATCCCGCTTGATGCCTCTTGAGCCTGGACTCGATCTTAGATTTTATCATCTCGAGAATGATGGTTGCCATTAACTTTGGAAATACGGACAGAATGGTAATTCCACTCCAGTTATTGCAGTTCTTAAGATCACCTTTTTTGGTAGCTTGACGATTACCCCGTCCTTCCATTCCCTGGGAAAGGTTTCGTTTTCCCAAACAGACTTAACAAGTTGCCACTTGCCAAGTCGGGGTCTGCTACCTATGTCCGGCAGTTGATGATTTGCATTAGCGTTTGCATTTGCACTCTGATCATCGTTCAGCATTGTGCAGAAGTGCTCCTTCCATCTCCGCAATTGATCTTCCATTGACACTAAAAGACTACCATTCGTGTCACGAATGGGATGGTTTGTCTAATTTGGCCCTCCTATCTCGTTTCACACACCTTTGCACTACATTTTTTCAATTAGGACTTGACAACTTTAGGTCGCTTTATAGCAACGAAGTTGAGGTTTGGTAGTGTATTGTACCATGATGAAAATGGTGCCGTGAAATAAGGCCAAGTGAAATTGGGCCAACTTTCAAAACTTGGCCTTATTGCACTTTACTTAAAAAAGTGATATAAGACCAATTTTCAGCAATTAGTCATATTGGACTCTGACAAACTGAAATAAGACCAAATTATTTCGAGAAATAAGACCAACTTGTTTTCACACTATAGGATTTGGGGTAGGTGTGAATTTGAGTGTATGCATAAATGACAAACCAAACCTGTTGGAAAACCCGATAATGTCTCGCGACAAGCTCTTTTTCTGTTTATATTTGGAAAAAAAATTCTCTACTTTCAAAAATACCGACGGACCCTACCTATTTTTATTATATGCAGATTGTCTGTCAGAAGAGTAATTTTATAGCTCGCGTTTCCTTTGATTTACGATGGAACAAGATTTATTGCATAATTTACCAGTTTCTTGCAATTTTTTGTTTCTATTCCGATGCTCTAGTTTCATTGAAGTACTATTGGAACTTAAATCTCACCCAATTCTATGTTCATCAGTGTATTTTTTCTTCTTCCCTCAAATGGCATCTACTTTATCTCTAGGTGGGTTTAATCCCAACCTAAATTCCTATTCCTAATACATCTTCTTCAAAATCGTTCAGCTATAAGGAACACATCTCAAGTTTATCTCTTTACCTACTTCCAATCCATTTAAACCCTCAAAGAACAGCAAAAATCAAGAATAAAGGAATAAAAGAAGAAGTAACCGCAATCCATCCACGTAGCAGCATCAGAATGAAAAGTTTTTTCTTTCTTGTTTCCAGTTCAAGAGTCACAGAGTAGGTGCATTGACATTTCTCAAGTCCTTCTCTGCGGCTGCGGCGCTCCTCTCCTCACCTCACCTCACATCGTCATCGTCTCAGTCAAGGAAAAAATCAAAGTGCACATTCTGCAGTTACAAGACGCATTGTTTGTCTGCTTCCGACAGAATTTCAATTTCAAAATGTCGTCGTTGTCGTCGTCGTTGGCGTCGGTCGTTCGTCAGCTTCAACGTCGCGTCCTCGGCTATGTCGTTGTCGTCTGGTGTCTCAAATGTGATCGAGGCTTTCGGGCCTTCTTTGCATGTCTCCTCCATATAATTTTAATACCGTTGTAGTTTATTCGCTTGCGAACAAATTGAGTTTAACTCGTGAACCACTACGTTTGCGGATGCAAATAAATAAATTGAATAAAATTTAAATAAAAACAAAATCAGCAAAAGAAACAAAATAAATCAAAGGAAGACTAAATCTTGCGTGTAGGACGATAAGTGTTTGACGCGACATCACAATTCGGATCAAACAAAAATAAAAACAATAACAATAGTTATTCAATTCAATATGGTATCGAAGTGAATGATATCACTTTGGAGAAATCACATTAGTGTGTTTTTATGTTTCAGCTGCCGGGCTTGGAAGTTGACAACGTTTTGATAAATTGTTGGAAAAAGTCTGCGAGAAGAGAAATAGGCTTCGGTTTTACTGTTCCAGTCGGTGGTGAAGTGACTTAAAACGTCGGTAGTGCAGTCACAAAGATTGTGAATTGGGTGTGTTTCTGAAGAAGGAGGATAGTACATGTTCTTCAATTGTTCCTATCAGCATATTGACTGTTAAAACGAAACTATATTAACAAACTTTTTATTTTAAAAAATTAAACAAGTTTACTCCCTTGCTGACAAATTTAACTAAAGTCGAACAACAGAATCTTGAATCCTCAAGTTAATGAAGAATAGTGACTATATTTGTTCTACATTAATTTAATCATTGTGCACTTGGGAGTTTGTCCAATTTATTAATATGCCATGGATAAATTTTAAGTGTCTCCATTGTTCAGGAAATTATTCAGCAAGAATGCGACTAAACTTCAAGAATTCCAATTTTAAGGCCTTGAACAGATCATTAACTTCCCATGGCCAGACAGAAAACAATTCAAAAGGTGTTAAATCACAAGATTTCGGTAACCATTGTTATACCTTCATCGAGAAATCGGTCAGCAAAGTTTTTTAATTTTTTTAGTGAATTTTATCAATTTTGACGCTTGTTGAAGAGTTTATACAGTCTGTCAAGTAAGAGCGTGGTCGACTTTACCGACAGTTAATGAAAGATTTCGCTCTAATACATTGGCGAGCCGATATAGGGAAGCTTTGTCCTTGATGCATTGTAAACAAAGGTTCAGTTGTCGTTGATCTTTAGAAAAAGAATCACGTTAAGCGCCATGATTGCTAAGTACGTGTCGCGCTACGAGGCTGTGTTCCTTTGCATCCACCCGTAAGGTCCCAAAATGTCGCAATTAGCGGCTGCTAAATATATGAGAAAGTCGAAGGCATTTGTACAGAAGTAGCTACAGCGATATAAAGGGGCTAAAAATGTCGATGATTTACCAGAACGTGGCTCAATAGGAAAAGTGAGCAAAAAAGATGAAAACAGAATAGTGAATCTGTTTTCGCGGAATCCTGCTTTAACACTGCTGGAAGGACAAGCAAAATTAAGGGCAAGAGGTTTAGATATATCCTACGAAACTATCCGAACCCTTCTTCATACTCATGATCTGAAATGGCGCAACACAGTGAAGAAGCCTCTGTTGACTGAAAATCATGTGACAAAGCGACTCGCTTGGGCGCATGAGAATATTGATGGAGATTTTAAAAATGTAATTTTTACTGATGAATGTTCTATATGGGCACGTTCTGTCCTCAAGCGAGCCTGTTCAACTCCCACCAATAGGCTTGTTCAGCGGACTGTAAAACATGAAATAAAGGTTCATCTTTGGGGCTGCTTCTCAAAGCAGGGATTCGGCACTTTGTGTCTCTTTACTGACAACATAAATGCCGAGAAAATGATACAAATCTCCAAAAAGTCTTTACTGCCATCTGTCAGACGATGGTTCATCACAAAAAATGAAGATTGGATTCAGCAGGAGGGAGGCCACTAAAATACACCGTCAATTATCGGCATTAATCGACGCCGGTGGTTGACTGGACATCTTATTGACCAAAATGCATCATTGTTTGTAATGTGTACAATGTATATATAAATATGAAAGCTTCCTAAAATAATTTTTTTTATAAATTAACACGACCATTCTTATCAGCGTGGCGGCTGTATCAATACTTGCCCTTAAATGGATATAAATCAATCTTTCTAAGGTCTGAAGAAGAAAAGATGATAGACTTATAGGTCATAGATCTTTAGGGTTCACTTGCGAACATTAACATGCTTTTGGTAAAAAATATCTTTCACTTCTCTCGATGCCGAGGGTATATGGACCATATATAAGCGGGTGTTAAAATTTGCCTCAGAGACTGATCTTACATTGAAACTTGAGAGAACTTGAAGACAAGCTATGTTTTTAGATCTACCAGGAAAGTGAGATTTTTCACTAAAATTGTCCAGGAGCCATCCCTATTTTTTAGACAGCTTGGCATCTCTGAAAGAATTCTTCGTAGATTGGAGTCTTCGGAAGTTTCTTCTATCGTGCATTTAAAGGACCTAAGATTTCCTTAGTGCTTTCTTATAACTTCCTAGGGATTTTTTGTAAGATTTGCAGTGAGAAGTTTGTCTTGTGGCTTTGGCTCTGTTAAAGAGTTTTCTACATTCTCTTCTGAGCAAGTCGAGCTCTGAGGCCCACCATTGTGGTTTTGTTTCAAATTTTTTAAGAACCTTATAGAGCCTTGACGACCATTGTCATTTCTTAACTTTAGCATAGTTAATAATTTCCAATACTGACTTAAGGCACAAGTTGTTTCAACGGCCAGCACGAAGCTTTTGATTTATCATTAACGATACAATTTATTTTGGCGCTTACGATAAGTTGGCGGAATGGGCTCGATATTTCTTAAAATAAAAAGTCAGTCGCTGCTTATATGAAAAAACCATGCGATATGTATACATTTTTATACATGTTACCATTTTTCACTGTTTTAAAATATTAAAACCTAAGCTAAAATCAGGAAACCTTTGATGAGATGAGTCTAATCTACGTTTAGGTTTTTTACACCTTTTTACCGGACTGATAGTGGAAAAAACTATGTTTGTAAACGGCCCGATAAAACAGCACCAAACTGTGATTGCTTGGGGTTGAAAAATATTTAATAATTAATATGAAAAATGAATTTAAAAAGTAACGTTGACTCACATTGTCAAATTGTGTGATCGTCAAAGTTTTGCGAGTCATTGCATTGACAAGTTGTGACTGTGAAGTTGGTTCACTTAAGTGTCAACGAATTTTGAACAAAAGTGTTAAATTCGTGAGAAGATTAACGAAGATGGCGTGAGAGAAAGTCAACGCATTGACATATTACATTGACCGTGTAAATGAAGCTTTAGTCTTTGCACGCTATACTAAATAAGCATGACAACTAATGTGACAGTTATCTCCAAAAACACAAGTGTATCTGTCAAAAGATAGCACTTTAGTTAGGACTAAGAATGAAATGCAAATTTTAATAAATATGTTTCACTCCAATGACTTCTTAGACATTTTATCGTTTAAAAAGTACAATATTTAAAATAACTGTCTTCGGAATGTTCTTCATTGCATACATTAATTTAAAGAAAAGATATCTTATTCGATGAAAATTCGCTGCTCATAAAATGTAAATTATTTAGGTAAAGAACAGCAAAGGAAAAACTACCTCTCGTCTAAAAAAAAAGTTAAGTTTGTAATGTCAGTTTCACAAAGTTTTTTGCAATACTTTTGTCACGTAAATCGCCATCGCATCGAGTCACTGCCACCATTCGTCGCCAGCGCCACCACCGCTGCCGCCGTAAATGAGTTCACTTGAGTTCATCACTTTTCAATTCCTCTTGAGTTTTCCCTTCTCTTTGTCAAACTAAACAAACCAGCCACCACTTGTTCTATACTCCATCGACTTTGCCATCGCCATACAAAAAGCCTGAACTATCGCAGCAACTCATTGTCGCTGATTTTCTTGAATTTATTGCCAGTTACGACTTACGAGCCAAGTTTTGTTTTTCTTTTTCGCATGTTCGACCGACTGACTTACCCTCCCGCTATATATTTGAACACGCCCCGCCGCGCCCGTGCCGCACTGTGCAGCCGGGTTATATCTACTTACATATGTCTATGATTAGCAATGCCCTTAATTTATATATGAAAACATATAATGTGTAATGCACTTTCTATTTACCCTCCACGCCATCTACCGCCGCGCCGGTTAATTTATGCACGGAATAAAGAAAATATGACAAGAATGTCATTCCTAAGGCTTCATCTTATAAAGCATAATATATGATGTTGTATGGCAGCAGCAAATGAGGGGAAATAATATTCAAAAGCAAACAACAAATTGAACGGATTGATAAATCGAGGGTGGTCGTTAGTGGCACATATTGATTTTAAATGTATAAATATAATGACATTAGAAAGACAACAATATAGTAATATTTTTACCTGTCAGTATTTGCAATGCAATGAAACTATTTGACAGTTCTTGAAATAAACTACAATCGACACTTTAACAACATTTTGTTTTACCCATGTATAATGTAGGCAGTAAATCTGACATTTTTCGACGAGTTAGTGGATTAGTTTCAACTAAACTGTACTTGTCCACCTGTCACTGCATAAAAAAATAGTTTTTGACAGTTCTTAACATTGACTGTAATCGAAACACTAACAACCATTCAATTTACACATTAAAGAATTTTGACAGTAAATCTGACAGTCAAAGATTCAGCGGCTTAGTTTAAACTTAACTATACATATTTAGAAATTCAATGGTTCTATTTAACATTTGAGACTGTTTACTCAAAAACAAATGTTATTTGTTGATGCACACCTCATTAAGAATAAATAATTCAATGTGAGTACCGCAATTTGTGGTTTCTTTGTAAATAAACCATTAAGAAGCACTCAAAAGAAAAGTCAGTCTATTAAAGCAAAAATATAAAATCAAACAAACCTAAGAAGAAAAGTTTTTTGTTGAAAAAAAAAGAGGTAAACATAATTTTATATTTAATTTGAATTCTTGTATTTATCACTTTAGAAAAGGTTAAGTTGTTTTTCGCTTTAATTATGATTTAGTTTCAATGCCTTAGAATTTTACATAAACTAATGTATCTACGAATATTTCTTCGTTTTATAGAAATCTAAAAATGGAAATATAAAACATCAAGTTCTGCAAATGTCAAAAAATCACTGCAATTGACGCATGACCTTAAAACGTATTCTAAAGAAAATATTAAACAAAAAAATAAAATAAAACAAAACTATAAAAACTTTATTCAAATGCCAGCTATTGTGCAGTTTTATTTCATTGCACTCAACATGACACGCATAAGTTCTAATGTCAATTTAACACAACTCGCAGAGGAGTTTACTTTTGTGGGGTTTGTTTTTGACATAATTACGAACGCTAAATCACCTCCATATGATTATGCATAGTTGGTGTTTTTTTATTTCCAAAAAGTTGGAACGTCAAATATATAGACAAATACTTGACAGATACATTATTACAACACGTCAATGTCACGACCAAACTGTCAAAAACTTGAACCCCTAATCAAGTTATGACCTATTTTTGGGGTAATTTTCAAATGCTGTAAACGACTTTGTACAAAATTCAATGTTAAATTGTAATTAACTTCTTGAATCATTTCGCATCGTTAACAATTTTTTTGTTTGGAAATTGCAACCACTTATTTCCATCTGTCAATAAAGTCAGTCAATTAAAAAGTGCTACCACTCCAGCTCAGCGCAGCGTCGCAGATGGCAGCACTTGAAACATAATCGTGTGTATATTGAGGGTGCATTGTGCAGCATTCATATCATATCTATGCGTATTGAGTAATCCCCACATCGTTCATGCTTAAAGCAAAAATGCCATTGCAATATTTTTATTTTTCGCAACTCCACATGTAAATGTTGATATTGAAGATATTAGGTATAAGTCAAATATAAGGATTGGTAAAAATTAAATTTAGTTAAGATTTGTTCAATATTTGAGGTGGGCTGCTTTAAGTGGCAATAATTTTGTCAAAAGTGTCACGCAGTGGTCTGTTCTTTCTCAGAATGGAATTGATGTTCAATTTTGTTAAAATCATAAAGAATGTCTTTTGGTTGAAATTGGTCAACTGTCAAATTATTAGTATCAAAAATGTATTGTTTCACTTTGACAGTTAAACCCTTCCAACTCATCTTATAGCGCTAAGTTGTGGATAACGTAACTTTTTGACACTTCAACGATGAGTTAAGGAACGACGTAGTCTGTACTCTTTTATACTATGGTTAAATATCGTTGTTATATCAAACAAAAATTGACCAATTGTCATTGTTACAGATTGTTGACATTTGTTAAAATCATTTAGGCACAACTACTGTGAAAAATTGTTGATTTCTCAAATCACCAATATTCAAAATTTGATAAAGTCACTGAATTTAGTTTGCTTTATAAAATTTAAAAATAAAATTGATGAGGTGAATAATGCATACTTCATTTCATATTTTTGAACAAACCATTCACTTTAACTATTAAACACCTTCAACTAATCTCCTAGAGCAATGTTAACACTTCGCATTTGACAATTGGACAATGAGTTAAGGAACGACGTAATGTCACCATATTGTTGCAAATTTGGAACTTATAAAATGACAAAAGATAGCCATTGTTAAAAATTATTGATAATCATGAGAAAAAGAACGCGTCACCTTATAAAAGTATTACCAGAAGCACAAGTTTATGCAAAAAGTTGACAGCTGCCAGTTCAGTTCAAGTTAACACTTGGCGTTAGTGTAAACACAGCTTAAATTATAGACGCAAGCCCATCCGACTTACTTGTTGGCTTTAATTTGAAATCTGTGTTTTCTTTTCATTCAAAAATTATTACAAATCATTGACACAGCGAGTTTATAGTATGAAATAGATGGGTTTAAACGTCTTATTGACAGCAAACATAAATAGTTTCATAAAGAAGCAAAACACATAACATAATGGACTGAAATTGAAACCGAAACTATTTTGTTGTTAACTCCACATATAAATGTTTATATTCTAGATATTAGGTACAAATTAAAGTTTGTTGAGATTTGTTCAGTATTTGAGTTTGACAACAGTGTCAACGCAGTGGTCTGTTCTTTTTGTTGCAAATTTATATCATATATAAAATTTGTTCGAGATTATTCACCTTTCAAATAACCAATATCAACGAGATTATTCACCTGTCAAATAACCAATATCAAAGATTATATAACGCGTCGCTGAATTTAGCTAGTTTGAGAAATTCAGTAGTGAAGTTGACGAGACCAATAAAATATGTTTAATTGTTTGTTTATAAACAAATCATTCACTTTGACAGTTTAACACTTTCAACTCATCTCATAGAGCTCATTTGTATTTTACAACTACTTGAAACTTCAAAAATGAGTTAAGAAACGACGTGGTCTGTTCTCTTATATCAAAAATAATGTATAAAGTGTTATTGTAACAGTTTGTTACCATTTATTACAATCATTCAGGAACAACTACTGCGAGAAATTGTTGATCTCTCAAACTACCAAACTACAATTTATAGTCACCAAATTTAGTTTGCTTATGAAATTGAATAATACAATTATTGATGAAATGAATGAAAGAGACTTTATATCATGTTTTAAACAAACAATTCACTCTAATAGTTCAACATTTTTAACTTATAACGTAACTATTTGGCACTTCGCATTTTACACTTCAATAATGAGTGAAGTAACAACGTAATGTCGCCATATTGTTACCATTATTGATAATCATGAGAAAAAGAACGCATCGCCTCATAGAAGTATTACCCGAAGCACAATTTTATGCGAAAATTTGACAGCTGGCAGTTCAGTTGAAGTTTACACTTGGACTTAGTGTGAGGACAGCTTAAATTATGACGCAAGTTCATTCGACTTACTTATTGGATTTAATTTGTTTTTTTTTTTCATTCAAACATTATTAGAAATCAATGACACATCGAGCTTATAGTATGCAATAGATGGGGTTCAACGTCTTATTGACAGCAAACATAAATATTATGCTATAAGCTCCATCAAGAGTTTCATAAAGAAGCAAAACACATACATAACATAATGGACTGAAATTGAAACTAAAACTTTTTTTGTTGTTGGATAAAATGACATAATTCGATGCTGCGTATTTTATTTTTGTTTTTGTTTTCTTAGTTTTATTTATATATTTTTTTTGCCTTTAATGGAACAATTTCGCATTGAATTTCATTTAGATTTATATGGAAAGATACATGAGAGTGTTACAATTTTTATCGCTTCGGTATTTATTTCATTTATTTGCCCCTCTTTTTGTTGTTGTTGTTTTTGCTGGTATTGTTGTTGTTATTTTGTTATTTTTGTTAAGTGGTTAACGTAGATTTGTGGTTTTCAAACATGCTTCCAACAACAAAGTTTCCTCAAGTTGTTTGTTTTGATTTCTTTTCTTGTGTTTGTCCTTTAGTAATATGGCAGGCCGGTAAAAGTTTATTATTGTTTGTTCTGTGGTTCTTTAAGTACGGATATTTGCGATACACTACAGCTTTGGTCAAAATAATAGGAACACTTGAAGGAAAATCTCATACAATACCATTGTTTGGTTGAAAAAGGTAGTTTTTGGTAATGTTTTTAATCTCGGATTGATTTCAAAATTATGTCTAGAGTTTTCTTTGAATGTGCCACGTAGCAATAGATGCAGCGAAACACTGCGCTTTAAAAAACATCTTGAAGCCATATTAGAACCTTATAATAGAGAAATATGATTAAGTGAGATCACGATAGCAGACCAAGTTCTTCAAGAATGTTACTTATTTTTTTTTATTTATTAATCATTATCCTCATCTTAATAACTGTAACATTTGATAAATCTTAAGATTTCTCTTACAAAATTACAATAGTGGTTTTAAGAAAGAATAGTTAGTGAAATTGGGTTTCATAAAAATAGAGATAATGCCACTTCGTAGTACAAAAAATTCAGCGTGGGGTGTACAATATAAGGAAAGTTAAGTTTAAAAATTAAAAGGAATTCAATCAAAATGCTTTTTTCAAAAGAAACAACATAAAACAAATTCAAATTCATTGACAGTATTAAATGAATTGAACAATTAAACAATATAGCTCAACAAAACTTTGATTTCATTATGATCGAAATCAAGAAGCCACAGTTTTACTTTTTTCAAAAAGGGGCGAATAGAGATACGACTTTCTAAAGCTTGTTGTACGAAAAGATGGAATGGCAACTAAGGATTGGTAATTACTACGTAAGATTTAGCCTTCACATATTGGACTCTGCAAGTACCCGCCACTAATAAAGAAAATCTTGATAACCTTGTAATAAAATAACTGTCTGACAGGCAACATTTTTATACGCCTAAAAAGCTCCATAGAATGAGAGAGACGGGGTGATTTACATACTTTTATTATGGCGCATTTTTGCAGCACAATAAGCAGTTTTATTTTGTTCTGATAAGCACCTGCCCAACAGCTTATACCGTATTGCATTCGAGAATGAAAAATCCCATAGTAAACTGTTTTCATATGTTCAGACCAGCTCAAATTTCTATCGATGAGAACACTCAAGTATTTAAAACAGTTAACGTCTTCAATTTGAAAGCAGTTGGTATCGCAAGAAATATTAGCATTAAAAAAGTGATACGAATTTTGAAAGGAACTCAAGTGTAAATTATACTTAGCACAGTTCGATGAGTGGAATATAACATTAATGTCTGGATTTAGGTTAGAGCTAAGGGAAAAACATAAGTTTAGTTTTTTTGCTTAGCAAAAGTTTATATGCATCAAACCAAACTCTCATGATTTTAGCCACTAGGTTCAATAAACTAAGGGATCTGTATGCAATTACCAAATCATCTGTAAACGCCCTTAATTCACCAACAAACGGTTGATCAAAAATAGAATTAATATATTAGAAAAAGGATGGGACCAAGAACAGATCCCTGAGGAACTCCAAAATTTATAACCTTGGAGTTACTCAGACAGCTGCCGAGTTTGACCTTTTGTTCCCTTTTTTCAGAT
Source organism: Eupeodes corollae (assembly GCF_945859685.1). NCBI lineage: Eukaryota > Metazoa > Arthropoda > Insecta > Diptera > Syrphidae > Eupeodes > Eupeodes corollae. Next base: position 309,449,554 of record NC_079147.1, on the reverse strand, counting down.
AAGAAGCAAACCACTCATATATAAATCCACGGAAACCCAAATAATATAATTTGTTCAAAAGAATATTGTGGTCTACCATATCAAAGGCTTTCGTAATATCCACAAAAAGTCCACTACAAAACCTTCGATCATCCAGTCCTTTATGAATAAAAGAGCAAAAATCCAGCAAAGCATCCTCAGTAGAGAGATCAGTCCTAAACCCAAACTGTTTTGAACTAAGAAAATTAGAATGTTTGAGAAAGTTCAAAACCCTACATTTAATTACTTTTTTCAAATATTTTTGAAATAGAAGGCAACAACGAAATTGGCCTATAATTATTTTTGTATTTTTTACTCCCTTTTTTAAACAGAGGTATCACAATGGCGTATTTAAGTTCATCAGGAAAGATTCCAGAGAAAATACTTAAATTAAAAATATATGTCAAAATATCCACAATATTCAAAGCAATTTTCTTGAAAACAATGTTAGAAATACATATTTAGTACCATACAAATGGAAAAATCAAAGAAACGAGCCTGTAGATATCCGTTTAAAACGACTTAAACAAGAAAACCTAAAGCTTATCTATTTATTCCATCTACAAATCTGCAGAGAAATTTTGACACGCAAGTAAGTTTTATGAAGGTTTTTCTCATCCTGCAGGAAGGTTACTCTTATTGGATGACCGTGTTTTTTAAAACATGATGGATTAACCGTGGCGTGATGGTTAGTGCGTTGGACTGTCATGCCAGAGGTCTATGTTATTTAAAATTGTGTTTTTCACGGGTTCTGCTTCTTGGGAGTAATTTACAAATTCTCCAATCGGATTCTCAAAAATTCACAAATTAAAAAGTTAAACTTGTGGTTAAACTTGTACAGTCTTATTTAAAACTTGTGATCAAACTTGTACAGTCTTATTTAAAAATTTAAAAACGCTATATATAGCCTACATAAAGTTATGTAATCTCTATAATGCCTCTAAACGCAAAAATGCTATTTATAAAACTTATGCAAGGTTGTAAACGCGTTTCGAGGTTGAATAGAGCATACATAAGGAAATTATTGTTATTATTATTTTGTAAATATCATTTTGATTTATTTCCATTATAAAAATCAAAAAGAAAACAATAATGCTTTCCAGTTTAGCTCGTTTGTTAATGATTTTAATAATTTAAATCGCGTTTTACCAACTCCGAGAAGGCGGAAAGTTTATAAAAAAAAGTTTAAATCAACTTCCTAAGAAACGAATAATTTAAAAAATAATATAGATTTTCGGAAGAGAATATCATACAAATAATTAGAATTATCCGTTCGGGCCTCAGCAGCCACAATAGAGGAGGCCACATCCCCATAGATATGAAAGTAATGCCTGCAATAGAATATTGAGGACGGAATGAGGTAAGTTTGTACTAAATTTTGACACTAAATTGAAATTTGTATCTTTTATGATTTTATAGATTCAAGACAATGGAGCGCAACCTACGCTTTGTTAAAATTGTAAGCGATTGGTAAAAGCATTAGCTAGCAAAAAACCTTTGTTCATTAAAAAACTTTTTTCTTCTTTTTTCGGACCAGCTAAGAACTATGAACAAGTTCTCTCAAATACGGAAGTTTACAAAGGTGGTTGGGGCCATTGACTGTACCCACATAAGGATCCCAAAAGTAGGTTGGCCCATCAGGGCAGTTCTATATAAACAGAAAATACCCAAGTAGTATGCGACTCATCCTTAAAAATTAATGACATTGCTTGCCGCTGGAGCAACAGTACTCATGAATCACGAATTTTTAGGGAAAGCAGAATTACACAAAGATTTGATGATGGGAAGTTTAATGGTCGGCTGCTTGGGGATGGTGGGTACCCTTATATACCCTTGTTTAAGATACAATGTATCTCATATAGCTACTCGTAACACGGTGGAAAGATGCTTTGGAGCCTGGAAGTAAAGATTCTGTATTTTGTTATCAGGTATGAGGTGCTCCTTAGAAAATGCCAAAACAACTATTATAGCTTTAGAAGTTCTTCATAACTTGGTAATTGATTTCCGGGATGTTCTCCCACCCACAACAAAATTTTTATATTTTATTTGTTATGACAAACATGACAGATAAATGGAATAGATTGCTGAATTTTGGTACTTTTTGACATAACATTGTATAACTAAAATTTATAGCAAGATTTTTTTTATAAATGGGAATTTTCGCAACGTTACATAGAGCCTACATAAATCCTTATGCACTGTATAACTATTCATCTGTTTAGCGAATTCTATTAAATAAGACTGTTAATGTTTTGCCTCACTATAAAGACATAATTACCAAAAGTCATTGTATGTTCCTATTATTTTGGCCATAACTGTATAGTATATACTCTTAAGTTCTTTCCGGCCAATAACAAATAAACTCTAAGATATACAAACTAATTTAAGTATTATGTTTGAAAATGGATTAGAAAAGTTGATTTTCGAAGAAGGTTTCCTTCTTTTTTTGTGTGATAAGCAGCTTATGGACATTGGACACTAAGACACTAACAATAATAGCAATCTTTATAAATGCACTTACATAATAAATCACCATGTTTATTTATAGCGGTCGATATAAAAGGATTATATGTACATACCTGAAATGAAATAGAAAATATAAGTACATTAGTGTGATTTAATTTCAAAAAGTCAAGAAAATAATACAAAATAATTAATAACACTGAGAAATAATGTCACAAACAAGATTGTTGTCATGCTACCGCATCGTTTAAGATGCCATGAATCGATTTAACTGGTTTGACGATCTGAGTAAAAGTTCAAACCTCTAATTAATTAATAATAATTGTTAAATAAAGAGTAAAAAAATAGCAAAACACCATTAAGCACACCGGTTTTATTTTTCAAAACAACTCACTTTATAACCTATAATGTCATATATTCTAACCAAACTGACTATACCTTCGATTATATAGATATTTTTATTGATTGGAATGCATTTTAATATCAGAACGACATCAAAACAATCAAGACAATTGATCAAGAATCAAGTTACACGTTTCGCATTTTAAATTATTTTAAAAAATGTATGTCTATAGTTTGAGTAACTTTATGCATGTCCAAGTATTGGATTCATCAGAAAAAAGTGAAACTTATAATTTCAATTAGAAAACCAAAGGAACAACTGAATTCCAAGAAATCGTGTTTAGTATAAAATACTTAGAATACATTTATATGTACATCGATTTCACTCAAGTAGAATTAAATGGAATAAGGCTATTTCTGGATCGTTTTAATATGAACAACCAAGGGTTGTTATTTATTTGAGGGAAGATTTCATTATTATTTTGTGCATTACACCTTTAAAGCTTAAAATTCGGATAACGACTAAGCTTTCGATAGTATAACGAATGAAAGTTTTTCAGAAATCGTATATATTTTAAGGATTAGATACGAGTAAGAGTTCGTTTGAATTTCCTGCGAAGTCTCACTATATGCTCAAACAAGTTGATAAATGCATTTACGAATATAATAAATAAATAATTTATAAATCCTATTCAAAGGAAAACAGTGTTTGTAGTTAGCCCGCATGTTTGAAAAACATATATAATCGGTTGAATTCCTAAGGTTTCTTTGGGGAATATCAAAGTTGATACGAAACAGAAAGTGAAGTCAAAATTATCATTTATTAATATAAAACATAACACAAAATATAAATAAGACCGTCTGATCTCAAGTTTCGGCAAACCAATATGACAGGAAGCTTTTTTTTTGCACAAGATATAGTCTGGATTTATTGGAGCCGTTTAAGGTTTGGTGCTTATTAATAACAAAGGAATCGGAAAACTGTTTTGAGTCCCTCTTAATTCAACCTAGTATTTAATTAGCCTTATTAGTTAATGAGTTTATGTGCTACGAGGATTTAAATTTTTCATTAAGAAAAGAATCGAAACAAGCCTATCATTTACACGAGATGATGATACTCCATCAAACAAATTGTTATTATAAGAAATTACATAAAACTTTCTCATAAAGCTCATAGTTTTTATTTATCACTTGATCACTTTATTTATTACTTGAAGTAGTTTTTAAAATTGTAACATGATAAAATTGTAATGATATTTGTAGAGTGCTTCAATACGGACGATTAATCATTTATAAATAAAGAAAAAAGAATAGGACCTAAATGGCTACCTTAGGGAATTCCAGATTTTAAACTTGTTTGGTTAGCAATTATTGAAAAGAAACCAGAACAATGAACTAATAGGAGGCTATACAAAAATAGAAGCAAAATCTTTTCAAAATTGAAAAAGAAAACTTTGTAAGAAGTGTATGGTATTATATTATTTGTATTTTGTATTTTTACAGTTCAAAAGATAGTTTCATGACATTTATTTTTTAAATGTAAATTCAAATGAACGCCGAGTCTACGAATTACATCGATCAGTAAAATTTGTCAATACTCTTTCTAATGAAAGAACTAGAAGAGATATCGACTTTAACTAAATTTTATTATACAGATAATAAGGCAGAAAGATGCAGAAAGGGCTTTCAAGAAAATTGCGTAGGCGATTTTTTCACCATAGCAATTTAAAAAAAGGTGAACATTTTGGTTAACCCTTAATATCTTACGAACCAAAAACGCTAGAGACTTCAATTAAATTTTATATAATGTGTTGTAACGTGATACCAAACATGTATATTCTTTGAAAAAAATCCAATTAACGTTTTTTTTTATAAATCAAAATAAACTAAAAAAAAAAATTGTCACGTCGAAAATTTTACGAATAAAAAATTATTTTGTCTGTCTATACTTTTGTGCAACGAAAACTAAAGTTTTTAACATCTGGTAAAATTAAAAAAAAAACTGAATTGACAGTTTTTTTTATAAAAATCTAAAAAAAAACATTACTCAAAGTTGGTAAAAATTGATTTTCGACTCAAACATATTTTCAAAAATTTGAGATTATGGCTTCGAACTAATTTTTACTCATAAGAAACAACATTCATTCAACATTCCGAAAAGTTTTAAGAAAAATCGTATTGACAGTTTTTTGACAAAAAATAAAAACCTAAACAAAAAAATTAACAAAAGTAGGTAAAAATTGATTTCCGGCTCAAATATCTTTTCAAACCTTTGAGATATTGTTCTTAAACTACTTTTAACTTTTAAAAAATATTGTAGTCAACATTCAGTAAAAATTTGAGAGAAAAATCGAATTGACAGTTTTTTTTTACAAAAAATAAAAACTTAAAAGAAAATTTAACAAAACTTGGTAAAAATTGATTTTCGACTCAAATATCTTTTCAAAAGTTTAAGATTATGGCTTGGCTATGGTAATTTTAACTTACAAGAAATATTGTTTGCAACATTCCGAAAAATTTTGAAAATAATCGAATTGGCATTTTTTTTTTACAAAAAATTAAAACGGAAACAAAACAATTAAAAAAAGTTGGTAAAAATTGATTGTTGACTCAAATATCTTTTTAAAACTTTGAGATATTGTTCTTAAACTACTTTTAACTTTTAAAAAATATTGAATTGACAATTTTCTTACCAAAACTAAAAACTTAAAATAAAATTTAACAAAAGTTGGCAAAAATTGATCTTCGACTCAAATATCTTTTTAAAACATTAAGATTATGGCTTGCACCTAATTTAACTTATGAGAAATATTGTTTTCAGCACTCAGTAAACTTTTGAGGAAAATCTATTCAACAGTTTTTTTTTTTTAAGAATAAAACCCGAGCAAAAAAACAATATTAAACCTTGGTAAAAATGTACTTTCGTCTTGAATAGCTTTACGACAATTAAAAGTATTGTCTTCAAACTCTTTTTATTTCACAGAAAATATTGTTTTCAATATTCAGTAGTTTTTTTTTATAAAAATCCAACAGTCCGTTTTTTTCATAAAACATTAAAATCTACAAAAATGAGTACGAAAATTTGGTAAAAATTGATGTTCGGTTCTTGATATCTTTCAATTAAATTTCATTCATCCAATTTGCAAAAATTTAAGAAATGCTACTGTTGGTAACAATTCCTTTCGACTAAAAATCTATTTAACAAAACTGGATTTTCAAACTTAACTATTTCTTTATATGAAAAGCATTGTTGGTAATTTAAAAATTTGTAAGAATAATTCAATTAACAACTTTTTTAACCCAACACGAAAATCTACAAACTTTTAAGCAAGACAAATCAATCGGGATGGGAAGTTATCAGTGTGTGTCGCATCCCAGCCAATGGATGAAATGGTGATTCGTTAAATGCTTGACGATATTTTTCGCTCTTATACGGAATGTTACTTATTGACGCAGCAATTTAACCATACTTTTTCCGCCAAAGTTCTCAGTGGACGGATTTATTTTTCCCAGAGTAAATTTCAGCAATTGGGAAGCGTTATCCTGGTAATAGATCAACGATCAAACTTGCTGAACAAAAATGTCAACTTATTCTGAGATTGTTAACTGTCAAACCGTGGACAACAAAAACTGATACTTCTCATGCTGCTAAAATAAGAAACCCTGCACTATTGTTTTTCATCCTTTAACCAAGAATTATTTTTTTTTTAAATAATTATCATTTAATTGTTAATCATAGCAAAACACAAATATTTTCATTTCATGTCTTTATTCGATTATGCAATTAGAGGCCTATATTTCAATAAGTGTTATCTGTTCCCATACTGAAATTTTCGAATAGATTAAAAATAAATCTGTCCTAGGTTCGTTCCTTCACAATGAAATAAAGACTTTCAATTACTAACAATGACTACATTTCTCTCAATTAGTTTCACAAAGCTTTAAATCAGTTTACTTTTACTTGTTACTTGTTTCTTTCTATAAATATTATGTATACGATGTTCTTATATTTAATTGAGGTATCTTCTTCAATTGTTCGATTTAAAAAACGTAACAACCTTCCCATGACAAAAACTATTAAAATACTTATAAAATTATACAATATTTCACACCAATTAAAGTCTTATCATAAAACCTAATAAAACAACAACAATAAAAAAGAAAAGTGTAATTTAAAATTTTTTATCAATAGAAAATAAATCATCATTAATTGTAAAAAAATAAATAAAAGTGATTATCTTTAATCACAAGCACGTGCGACTCAACCATGCACTTTAATTCAATCGTTGTCGTTTGACTTGTTGACCAACTTCGTTTTATTTATTCTTATATTGTTATTAAACAACCACATTTTAGTTTGTTTTTTTTTTTGTAAGAATATAAGAGTGTGTGTGTGTTTTGATACATGCTAACTACAATTAACCGCAGTTATGCAAATAACTGTCATTTGCTAATATACTCGCTTATATGAAATGTCTAACTATATTTAATTTTTTTTAATTTGTTATAAATAAACACGAACACCAATATGCGGATATACTCGTACCTATCGTTTTCTCTCAGTGAATTACCTTGAAAATAAAAATTTGTTGATATAACCAACAACAACAATCTGGATTAAAAAGAAAAAAAAAACAATAATAATAATATTAACAGAAAAAAAAAGATGGCCTTGTTTTTGTCAAATAAAAATTATAATGTGCTGCATACAACAACGACCGATGTCAAACGCGATAAGATAATGATTTGTGAGTTCTAAGTGTTTCTGTTTGTCGAGAGAACAAACAGAGAACTCGAAAGTTGTCGGTCGTCGAAATCGCAACAAACAGGCTTACCATATTGAGCTATTTATCGCAAGTTGGGCTTATTTTTCCAAAATCCTTATAGTTTGACAGTTCAATCATATTTTTGCTATAAATACCCCAAATCGATTATTGGGCGATTTTGTTCGTTTCTACAGATAAATCATATATTTAAATAAAGTACAGATGTTTAAATGTAAGAAATGTTCCTTTTTTAATAAAAAAAAAGTACGCTTCGTGTCACATAAATAGGGAAATGTTTTTTTTTTCACGATATTTTTCAAACCCTAAGGTTTTTTTTTGGAAAAACCCAAATGTGGAATGAATGAGGTGTGAGTTGATAAAAACAAGTTTTATGGCGGTTTTTCCTAAGAAGGTCAAAAAAAGCACCTGCTTATTTGTGTCACATAAATAGGAAAAAGATCTAAATTAACCTATTAGCGTGTTTTAAATAAAAGGATACTCTTATTGTTGGGGAGCTTAGGACGAGTATAGATTTGATAGAATCAAGAAGTATGGATAGAGGTTAGGGTCTAACCAAGGAGTAAATAGGACAAATTCAAGCTAACCGGGAACTCGGTAAAACAATCTGTGTTATAGCCAGCAAAGTTAGAAGAAGTTGTCTACAACTACCTCAAGGACTCAAATATGTATTGAAAAACCCATAAACGAGGAGTCAAGCATATCATTTGAGGAAATGCGGGCAATAGAGAGAGCTGCTTCAAATCCAAGGCTTTGCATTATTAAAATCAAGGCAGAAGCTAAAGTAAATGCTAGTACATCGACGTATTCGACACCAATTTTCATGATTTAAGAAAGGAAGAAATCTATCTTGAAAATAGCTTACGATAGGACATACACTGCGCGTCATCAGGTTAGCACACACTCTCGCGTAACTGATTCTAACCAAACTATATATATATTATATTGTTTTAATTTATGGCCGATTCAATTTTTAGTTAAATAAAACAAACATTTTTGTTTTTAATTTTTTTAATATTGTTTTAATTGTTTTTTATAGAAAATAACACAAAAAATAACAATTCAATTTGAGTCATCAGGTTAGCACATGTCACTTTTTTCATTTTTTTTTTAAGCTTTTAAGGTTTGAACTTATTTGGTAACTTATACATTTAGTAATTGAAACATTGTTTAATAAATTTATTAGTGTCTATATCCTCCCTTGTTGACAATGACCTCATAAATTCAATTGGGAAGCGACTCGTACAATTTTTCGATATAATCCAAGGAAATGGATGACCAAGAGCCTTTAATGCCTCCGATTAGTTCTGGTTTGTTGGAATATTGTTTCCCAGACTCATAAACTTTACGAGCAAGCAACCCCCACACGAATTAAACTTACATTTTGTCCCTCAATCCATGTCTTAACGACCCGGGATGTGTGGATCGGAGCGTTGTTGTGTTAAAAATGCCATGGTAAGTTTGCAAACAAATTTTTGAAATGGGGAAAAGCATTTTCAAGTATTTTTTTGTAAGTACTTCCATTCATATTTGCTGTCAAAACTGTTACTCGCACGTACCATAGTAGGAGATAGCTCCCCACACAATCACAGCCCCCACCCGTCGATCCAACTGGTGTTCCTTCTTCCAAAGATCGTGAAAGTAGAAATTGTATCCGTCTGGACCTTCCAAATTAAATTTCTTTCCATCAGAAAAGACAACGTAGCGTAGCGCCTATCAGAACTCCATGACATGTGCACTCATGCAAAATCCAATCGCATTGCTTTTCGAGCCACGTTAAGTGGGGGTTTCTTCTTCAGTTTAAGTCGTTTTAAGTGTGGAGCATTCCTTATCACTTTTTGGATTGTTGATAAACTCGCTTGAACACCTACATTTGCTCTAATCTTTGCTGCCGAGTTGTGAGAGTTGGATGCTTCTCTCAAAATTGCTCTTTTATCAGTCTTAGAAATCACTCTATTATTACCGCCTTTATTATTTTTTCCATAAAAAAAATAAATTGGGTGGCGCAACAGTCCGTTTGAGAACAAGAATTACTGTTGGAGAATTTTTCAATTCCTCGCAAGATACAGTACCCGTGAAAAAAACTTTAGTTGGTATAGGCAGAGATCGAAGCCAAGACCTCTCGGATGACAGTCCAACGCACTAACCATCATGCCTCGGGTACGGTATGGTATTTTTTTCCATATCCTGACTTATTACTCAAGAATACGGATAGGGATTACTTTTCGACTTCTACCGATTTTTTTCGATATTGCACTTATTGACAGCCTTGAATCCTTGTAGCCTTAAATTTAAGCTTTCTCTTGCACAGATAACGATTTTCCCCTACCCATATTAACTTTAATACACCACTTAGTTTAATTCTTGAAGATAAACTAACCACAGCAGTTTGCATGTGCTAACCTGATGACACAAAAATTAAGGTCACTTTTCCATACAAAATAATACGCCAATACATACCGCACGGACAATAAAAGCCTGGATTCAGGGGTAAAATGTGAACCTATTGCCATGGCCCTCATGTTCTCCTGACCTGAACATCATGGGGTAAAATGTGAACCTATTGCCATGGCCCTCATATTCTCCTGACCTGAACATCGTGGAAACGTTTGTGAATGGCCTTCAAGAAAAGTCCACGAAATAAGACGGCAATACCAAAAAGCCGAGGAGGTTATTGAAGCCATAAAACGGCCCTGGGCCTGAATTTCGCTCAATTATCTGACAGCACTCCATGAATCCATGCAACACAAGTTACTTAATTCCGAAATCAAGAGGCAGCGCACATTACTAGAAATAACTTTAATCTATTCAATAAAACCAGTTTTTCCATAAAACAAGACTTTTATGTTATTTTCTTTACTTTAAATGGTCTAACAGGTAAATAAAGACATTGCCCCGATTAATGTGACCCCAAAAAAAACGGGTACTTAACGTGTCCTTCTTCAGAAAAACCGCCATAAAACTTGTATTTTTAAACATAATAAAAACATTTTGTGTATAATACAAACTTAATACAAACGCAATTCATTCCATTTGGGTTAAAAAAAAGGTTTAAAAAATATCGTAAAATAAAAAAAACGGAAAAAATCATATCCCTATTCATGTGACACAAAGTGTAAATCGTGATTTTGATTAAGTTTTTATAGTTTTTTAATTTAAATTGAGCTATTTATTTTGGACTACAATTATATATTTTTATTCGACTCTTTAATTAGTTTAAGACATGGCAACCCTTTTCACAAATACAAAATTGATGAAGTCATTTTAAAAAAAACACACACAGCGTACTTCTTTCCCCGCAAAACGACTCGGTGTACAAAAATATTTGTCGACAATATTTTTATTTTATTTTTTGGGCGTGGGTTGGGACTTTTGAGAAGTGAGAAGTGATGAATATTTTTTAATTTCAAGTTGCTAAATGTGATTATTTGTTGCTCTTGAATTAATCTGGTACTGGTATACTTCCTCTCTCTTGTCTGTGTCTTATATTTTATTCGGAGATAAGCATTTTAAATACATTCATATGTACAATAAATATTTTATAGGAACACACAAAATAGATAGAAGAATGCTAAGATTCTTTTTGCTTATGGCACGTATAGAGAATTTGATCTTAAGATCAGCCTCTAGTCTAATAGATACTAGATGATGAAGTCATACATTCAATTGATGTCTAGACCAGTGTGACTTGAAGTAATTATTTTTTTAAGCGATAAATAGATTGCGGCGGATTGTTTCCTTTTGTTTTTGTTCACTAGAATTTTGCATAAGGAGGTGTAATATTTTGATATTATATCATTCTGTCAGAGAGTTCAAGTTCAGACAGCCTACGTGCATGAATTTCAAGTAAAACAGCAAGTTCCTCGTACACCAAGGCGACTGGTGAAAATTTGTTGTTTATTATTTCAATGAAGTGTCAAAAAGTTATAAACGAAATTGCCTCATTTAGAACAAAGCCATGACACTTTGAAAAACGCATTCAATTTTTGGCATGCATGAAAACGAACACACCTAGTTCAATTGTAGATTGTCAAATAAACTTAATTTGACTGTCACTTTCCATTTTTCATTCCTTTTGCTTAAGTTCGGATTAGGATTCATTCGCATTAACAAAATATAATGATACATCTTTTGAAAATTCTAACTAATATTTTAAAAGGCTCGAAGCCTTTAATTCTAAAAAGTACGAGCAATTCTCAATTGCAGATGAAGAAGTTACATTGTACATTTTAACATATTACAACTTTTTACTTTTGCACAATAATATTTATTTTTTTGTCCTTATTAGCTCATAAACTTTTCTTTTTAAAAATCGGTTATACAAAAATTTAAATAAAATGCATTTTGTTTTTTCTTGACGTATAGATTTTATTTTCATTTGAATTGACTTATTTGCGATACTTATGAGCTAAAAATAAATAAATTTCAATTCCAGCACACAAAAGTCTTTCAGGCCTGTTTGTAGTATTTAACATGTACCTAAACACGCGTCTTTGATGTGAATTTTTCTAGGGACAAAAACTACTCTGTTATTCTTATGATTGACAAAAATATATCTTTTTATGAATTTTGAAGCGAGTACAATTTCTCTTTGACTAACATCACTGTACACAGAGTTCCCCACTGTTTTGTAGAGACTTGTAGCCAACCCCATCAGTAACTATTCTTCAAAATGATTGATGTAGTGTTCTTAAAATATAATTTTTCAAAGAAACGTGACAATTCTGTTTCGTTTTATTTTCTGGCGTGACTTTTTTAAATATTATTTTAAAATTTATTTCTATTGCTTCCATAAAATAACAAGGGTCATCAAGATTTTTCAACAGAATCAAATAAAAATCTCTCTATCACCTCAGGTTTTTTAGATATTAGCTATTTTAATTTAAACATAAAATGATATTAGTTTTTTTTTTACAAAACCTAATCTTCAGTATTCAGTTTAGATATTTCATTTTTACATAAAATTGTCTCACATTTTCTTACTCATCTTTCATCCATGGTCATGAAACAAATACTGTTAGAACGGTTTGAAAAAAGGAAAAGGAGTATTTGAAATGAGGGGTTATTTATTTTGCGGTTTTAAAACTAAAGGGCTGGAATTCTACTATGTTGTTAAACAACTTTTTTTGAGTTGAAAGTCCGACATTTACGAAAATGGATCGCTTAACTATCGCACAAAATTGTCAAACACACATACATTGGGTGGCGCAACAGTCAGTTAAAACTAGGGCCTAGTGACTTCCAACACTCAACTATTTCTGTGTACGATCTACAGTTTTAAGCCGAATCCGAACGGCTAATTTTGAGTAAGAACTTTTCAGGACAAGAATTACTCTTGGAGAATTTGTCAATTAATCGCAAGGGGCAGTACCCGCAAAAAAAAACTTTAGATGGCATAGGCAGGGATCGAACCCAAGACCTCTGGCATGACATTTAACCATCGCACTAACCATCAAACAACGGGTACTACAAAATTGTTAAAACCTACTATACAAATTTTGATTCTGCCACAGCTACATTTTTTAGCTATTATCTTTTTGGAAACACTGGTTTAAACAGCTGACCCACGTTTTGTGTTTTGTTTCACTGTCAAACATCTTCATCTTCAGTTTAACCATGAATCGTCTTAAAAACAATTTCGCACTAAATTAATCGGCTAGTCTTAATGATGACCACCATAATCGATTCATCTCCCGTTTGCAGGGCCTCTGTTACTCAACAACGTGGAAAATTTTGCGGAAAGATTTAGTTGTGATACCTTTCAAAATACAGCTAGTCGAACGACCTTCTACTTATTTTTATTTAAAATTTTTGGTGAATGGAAAGTTGGTCGAAGATCCACTTTTTTAACGAAGAATTGCATTCAGCGACGAAGCTCATTTTTGTTTCAATGGGTACGTAAATAAGCAGAATTGTCGAGTTTGGAGTGAATATCAGGTGCGTGAAATGGTGCGGTTTATGGGCTGGTGGCATCATTGGACCGTACTTCTTCAAAGTAGATGCGAATCGTAACTGGGAATGGTGAGCGCTAACGTGATATAGCCAACTTTTTTTGCCCAAAATGCAAGAGCTTGACTTGCATGGCATGTAGTTTCAACAAGACGGTGCCATTGAGAGGCGAATTCGGTGAACATTTTATTTCACGTTCGGGACCGGTCAATTGGCCGCCTAGATCGTGCGATTTAACGCCTTTAGACTATTTTTGTCGGGCAATGTTAAAGATCATACCCAAACAGATAAGCCTGCTTCAATTGATGCATTGAAAGACAACATTAAAGCATTTATTCGTGAGATACCGACCGAAATGTTGACAAAAAGTATGTCAAAATTGGACTAAGCGGATGAACCAATTACTAGCATATGCTGATGACATTGACATAATCGGAAGAGCTCAGCGTGATGTCAATGGGCCTTTAGTGAGTTTTGAAGCAGAGGCGACAAAAATTGGTTTAACGGTTAATGAGGGCAAAACAAAGTACATGCTGCCGTCAAGAAAGGACATACAACACCGACGTCTTGGTCAAAACGACACAATCGACAGACGTAACTTTGAGGTAGTCAAGGACTTCGTCGACCTAGGCTCCGCAGAAAACAACACCAGCGATGAGATCAAACGCAGAATAATTCTTGCTAACCACTGTTTCTTTAGACTAAGAAAGCAATTGAGTGGTAAAGTCCTCTCTCGAGGGACCAAAGTGTCACTATATAAGACCCTAATCATCCCCGTCCCGCTATACGGTGCAGAAGCATGGACTATGACAAAAGCGGATGAAAGCACCTTGGGTCGCTTCGAGAGAAAAGTTCTTCGTGTGATCTACGGTCCCGTATGCGTCGAAGGGGAGTGGAGGAGAAGATGGAACGACGAGCTGTACGGGCTGTACAGCTACGTAGACTTAGCCAGAAGGGTAAAAGTCCAACGACTAAGATGGCTAAGTCACGTAGAGCGCATGGAAACCAATGCTCCGGCCCGAAAAGTCTTCGAATCCACACCCACAGGACAGCGCAGTAGAGGAAGACCGCGGATCAGGTGGCGCGCACAAGTGCGGAAGGTGACCTCACCCAACTTGGAGCGCGAAACTTGAGACATCTAGCTAGAGACCGAACTAGATGGAGAAGTTTGTTGGGTGAGGCTCTAGTTCACACAGGACTGTAAGGCCACCTTATGTAAGTAAGTAAGTAAGTATAGTGGACTGCGATATCTAGAAAATGTCACAACGCTATATTTCTTATTGTTAAAATAGAGCCCATTAATATTACACAATTTAATTAAATTACTTAAATCAATTTGACCTTTTTGTGCATCGTTAAGTGAATTTATGGAACTGAATATTTTCAAATCGTCAGTAAATAGAAGACACTTAGAAAAAGTAAGATGTAATAATAAGTTGTTAATAAAAATGATTAAAAGAAGTGGTCCAAGGTGACTACTTTGAGGAACACCCGATAAATTTGTAATTTCTTTAGACAAGTCATTATCAATTTTTACCACCTGCTTTCTACCTACAAAATAGCTCTTTATCCACATTAGGAGTCGAGAGAGAAATACATATATCTCTAGTTTTTTTTTTAAGAGAACACTATGTTGAAAGCGGTCGAAAGCCTTTGAAAAATCAGTGTAAATAGTGTCGACTTGAGAACGCATTTCCATCTGTGATAGACAAAAATTTGAAAATATTGATACATTTGTAGTAGTGGATCTACCTTTTAAGAAACCATGTTGGTAAACTGAAATGTTATCGTGAATAAGATTATATAATTTCTTTTTTACTACAGCTTCGAAAACCTTAGGAATTAACTGCAGTTTTGCAATTGGTCTGTAATTTTCAATCGAACTTTTTGTACCTGATTTATGAAGGGGAGTTATTATAGAAAATTTCCATTCATCTAAGAACTCACCATTACTTAAAAAAAGGTTAAATATTATACAAAGTGGTGTAGCAAGTATATTAGCACAAGTATTTAAAAGAATTGGTTGAATATTGTCTGGGGAAATAGAAGTTTAATAACTTTTAAATAAGTATAATTGATCAAAAAAATTATAAGAACCTAACCTTATATCGAGAGTAAACTCATAGGCATATCCTTCTAGGAACATTATGTTTTCAATAGAAAGAACTGCTAAGCCTCTTATAGAACTATTTGAAGACTCATTTGTAATAAGAATTTACGGATACTAAGTGGTATGCTAAAAATATTTATTTAAATTATATTTGTAAAATTATGCTCTCCAAAATCACCCTTTTTTTAATGTTTGATAGAGGTACATTTTAAACACTTGACCTAATGATGGAGGAATTGTGTTTTCAAAATGTAATTCAGAGCAACGTAGTCTTTTGGAAAAATATTGTTTCATGTTTGCATCATACAACAAGCTTAATTTTGTTGACCAGTGTAATTTTTTTACTCAACATTCAGCAATCAAAAGGTTTAAAGATTTCAATCTAAACAAAGTTTCATAACGATGTATCTGACATTTAAGAACCCTACTTTCTATGCATGCGAACTAAATATTCGTCAAACTACACTCCACTCAACTTCTTCCTTCCCTCCATTGAGAATAACATTTACCATGAATATATGAATATATTCTGTTTTATGTAAATCAACTGAGAATTCAAGTGTAAGCGTTCCTAAGCAAATATTATCCTCAATACTACTTAATGAATGTTTAAGAATTAGATATATGAACAAACTCTTATATACTGGTATGTATGTATGTATATTTTGTAGCAAATTTTGTAATTATTTTTACCAATTTCTAGTGTTTACTATAAATAAAAGAGGTTTATCTTTAAAAACAATTTACAGAAACCAACACGCAAATTACAATTTAAATAAATTTCACTCTCGAGGCATTCTCAAAACAGGTTACATTATAGGGTTTGATACTCTACAAGCCTATATACTAGGTACACATCCCTACTTATATATATTCAAAAAACAAACACACAATATAATTTTGTTCTAGATATTTTCACAAAATAAAAGAGGGTTCAAATCAAAATCTCAAACCTTTAGTTCATTTGAAAATATCAGCAACCCCTAAGTGGCGCCGCGCCACATCGACATGGTTACGATATAATTAATGTCAACCTTTACACCTTAGCTTCAAATAGAAATAAAGCTAAAGCAACAACAAAAACACAAAATAGAAAGTATACAAATTAATTTCAACTCCTCACAGCACCTTACCTTTTGCAAAAAAAAAAAAATAAAATAAAACCACTGCAAAAAACATACCTACGTTACAACAATACGAAAACAATAATAACGCTTCGGATTTGTGAGAAACATGTATAAATTAATATCGTCGACCACAATTCACATCATTAAACTTTCTGCCATCGAAATTACTTTGGAAAATAAAAAAAAAAGCAAAAATGACACACAAAAAAAAATGTTACGTATACGCCACAGTGTATACAAATGAGCTTTCTAATTATTATGATTTTCAATTTTACGCCTGTAACCATATTCGCAAGGACAAGGCTGATCTCGGAAACAGTGAATTATTTTAATTTATATATAAGTACAATTTTTGGCAAAAAGAATGCTGAAAAAATAAAAAAAAAAATTATACACATCCGTTATTAACTCGGTATAGGAACAATTATTTTTGTTTTGAATTTTATCTAATCAGTATTTCTTGTCGTTTTTGTCAAACATTGTATATTTTAATTACCCAAAGTTGCCGCCTTGTGTTTTGTGTGTTTAGTGCGCTAAGTTTTAATAAAAATAAATACAAAATTAAAAATCATAAAAATAGAACTATAAAATAGCAAATTAAGTTGATAGGAAAAAGCAGTTTGAGCTTTGAACAAATATTATTTCACTATTATAATTATGGCTATAGATGAAGATTTGATTTCATCGTTTTGTTGCTTTGGATTTTTATTTTGTGGGAATATTAATTATTAGATATAAAACTTAAAATGGTTGTTGCTGCTATTAAATCGACACGATACCACATACGAGTGGAACAATAAAATAATCATCGATCCAGCTGAGATGAACTTCTCTTTTTCGTTTGTTGGTGTTTTGAATAAAATATCAATAATTGAATATCATCAGATTGGACCTGGTGCGGATTCAAATAAATTTGTTTAAATTTCGATACCAAGCAGTCTGACACGACGATTTCCATTCCCGCATAATTTTAGCTGTGTGTTTTTAAGTTTTATTATTCTTACGTAAGATATAAATAAATAAAAAAAAAAACGAGAAAACAGTTTGTGAATAAATTAAGATAGGGTTCTTCGATGATGAAATGAGATCATCTGAAGATAAGTTGCACAATTTCAATTCGTTTATATGATCAACTTTTTTTTACCGTCTAACCAGCTATTCACGTAATCAATGTGCAGTATTGAGTCGTTAAGACTTAAGACAAATGGGTTTGTTTTAAGTAGACACAAGTGTTTATTCTAAATAATAAATATTTTTTATTAATTAGAATTTTGGACCTAGTGAGCGCGGTGAAAGTAGCTTTTATAGTTTCCACAAGTCGGTAGATCAACACTTGACACTTTGACACTTTTTTATAAAATAAATGTTCCGCTTTGTACGGTTGTCAATTATTATCAATACGTTTTTATTTATTTATTTTAATGGAATTAGCTTACGCAATAAGATACAGTTTTTTTTTTTAAGATAGCGTAAGTTTCAGTATTAACATTCTATTTAAAAATATTTATGATGTTAAGTAAAAAAAAACTGGTTAATATTGCCATAGAAAGATTCAAGAACTTATAAAAACAAAATGCAAAAAAAAAATGGAAAGGAAAGAATAGTTGCATTTACAACAGAAAGGTAAAAAATTTGAAAAAGTTTATCATTGAGAGTCTCCAAAGTATTTCCTAAGTCTCGTTTTGAACCGAGTGCTGCATCCAATCATTTTTATGGGCAGGGAGAGGGAATTCCACAATTGAACAGCGTGTATACAAAATTGACGACTAGAAACAAGGTAAGAATAGCGTAATGGAGTCAGATCATAACTTCTAGTTGAACGAGGAAATTGAATTTTGCAGAATATTATGAAGAATTAATAAAGTTCTTAAAGCAAATAAATTTGCGAGGGAGCCGCCATGTATTATTTTCGAGGATGAAGAAATATGTTCATATCTCCGCAGATTAAAGACATACCTTGCAACAATGTAATAAACAACATTAAGCTTCCATTTGTCCCTGAAATCATAATTACTAAAAATTTTACAACCGTATAGGAAATGAGAAGTGATTTAGGTAGTATCAGTCTTGTTTTAATTATGGGGTAATTTTTTGGGTGGTCCATAACATTCGTAAGCCTCCATATACTCTTCGAATTATCGTATTTTGTGGTTTGTCCAGGTAAGGTTTCTGTTAAATACTACTCCTAGGTTTTTTGCAGATTCAACAAACTGAACTGAAATATTGTTAAGCAGTATTGGAGGAAAATATGTCGTTTCTAATGGGTTTCTGGAAATAATAAGACATTTTGTTTTGGTTGGGTTTAAACAGACCCCTTAGATTGGGACCAGTGTAGGACTTATTTAGGCCTTCATTTATCTCATAACCTCCATTTTCAATTAAACCTAGAGAACAGCTATATCGAAGTTGAATGTCGTCAGCATACATATGAAATGACGAGTTGAATCCTAGAGGCGGCAGTTCATTTATATACATGGTAAATAGAAGCGGTCCCAAAATTGATCCTTGGGGGACACCTCGACTAAGCGGAAGGAACGTACACGTTTGATTGTTGGCAACGACTGCTTGATACCTTGAAGATAAATATGAAAAAACTAGTTTCACTGATAATGACACGAACTGGAATCCAAAAAACTTCAAGGCTAAAACGTTTCACGTTTTATAAGCCTCATTGCGTTAATTGATTATTGTTTTTATATTATTGATAAACCAAGGAGAGTCCTTGCACCTTAAGATTTTTGTTTTAATTGGGACTTCAACTGTTTATCATCGGTAAATATTTTTCCATGAAGTTCTTTCTTCAGATATGGAAATGAAAAAAAAAACAGAAGGGGTAAAATCTAAACTATAAGAAGCGTGATTTAATAAACCGAACCCACATTTATGCAAAGGCAGTCATCGCAACGTGACTCTTGTGAACTGGAACATTGTCTTGCCAAAGTAAAACACCTTTTGTCCATTTGCATCTCCTTTTTTTATATGATGTCCTCTTTTAAATTATGTAATATCCGCCGGTTATATTTAGACCCTTTTCCTTGTCAACAATCAATAAGCAAAATACCCTGAGAATCACATAAGCCATGATTTTTCCAGCCGATGGTGAGGCCTTGAACTTCTTATGGGGTTCTTCCACTCTTTAAATCGAGTCCTGTTTTGACCCAGGTTCAAAATGATGAACCCAAATTTTATTTCTAGTCACAATTTGGGCAATAAATTCATCTCTCTTTCCATTAGAGAGACTTAAAAGCTCACGAGAAGACTTTACTCGCTGTCGCTTTTAAACAATTGAAAGCATTTTCGGCACCCAACTTACACTGACCTTAGACATGCCCAGATGGTCATACAGAATATTTTAAATTGTTGTAGGTGATACTCCAACCATTTCTGCAAGTTGTTTCTCCTTTAGTCGAGAGTGTTCCAGAACAAGTTTCTCGACTTTTCCGAGGATGCCTGAGGAAGTTGCCTCAATCGGTCGGCCCAAGCCGGGATCTTTTTCTATGGGCTCTATACCTTGTTTAAAACAGACTATGCCACAGACTATCATTTTTTTCCCAGGGCAAGAGTCTAGACACCATCGGATCATTATTGAACAGTGTATTGAATATGTGGCACCAATTCACCTGATGTTCATCGACTTCGAGAAGGCCTTCGATAGCTTTAACAGGTACATCTTGTTAACTTTACGGAGGAGAAACATCCCGGAAAAATGAATTGCTATTATTAAAGCAACATATGATGGATCCAAGTATCACGTTCTGCACGGTCGGTGGTAGCGGAGTCACACAAGGCTGCAATGCAATGTACTGCGCGCAGCTTTGTCAGGTAGCGGGTAGCGGAGGGATCCCGTGGACTTTGATATCCTATTCAAAACACTTGGATCACGCGGACGATGTTTGCTTACTCTCTCATAGAATCATGGATCTCCGTCAAATGATAACATGTGTGGAGAGGGAAGCAGAAGTTGTGGGGCTGAAAATTAATTCCGGAAAAACAAAAATGATCAGCCCCGGAACCCGACCATCCTCTGAAATAAATATTTCCTCGCAACCGGTGAAAAAAGTACTTACTTCCAATACCCTGGAAGTATCGTTTCTATTGAAGCCGGAACTAAACAAGATGGCATCTGCCGCATCGGCAAAGCAAAAGCTTTTTTCAGTATGATGTCGAACATTTGGAGAAATAACTCTTATCAGCTTAAGAAATAAGCACCGATTGTTTCGCACAAAAGTCGAAACTGTTCTTCTTTATGGGTGCAGCACTTGGAAGGTTATTAAGCTATTACAAGAAAGCTGCACACCTTCGTGAATAGATATCTTCGTAACATTTTCTGGCCAAACCGTATATCAAATGAGGTCCTTCATAGAGGGACATGTCAGGAACAAACAACAGGCCAAGCAATGCAGTCCAACTACTCCATTCCGCGAATTTTTGATCGCCCTCGTATATAAGGCTTTTAAATGGAACAACTTGCCAAACGAAGAACTTGCTACGTTTCAAACGGTTTATTGGCTTCAATTCTTAAGTCTACTTCATCTTGTATGGATGTTAAAAAAGTTACTTGCGCAAAATACGCCAAATTGTGTTCTGAGCTGTGTCCAATTCTTAAGAACGCCTTGGGATTCCCTGAACATCAGCAATCATTTCGACCAACCCGTTTCCTCACTGACAACATTACACAAGAAACATTTATGCCCATGTTCTGCATTTCACTTACTGTGAAAACACTTTGCGAAAGTGAATTTGGTTGTTCCACAATTCGTTATTGTGAATTGGATTTTCGAACATGCAAAGGGATGTTCTGTATTATGATTTGTTTCATTTTTTGAACTCATACAACATGTAAAATAGCGTCACTGCTTAATCTAAAATTACAATGAAACATTAAAAGAAGAAATCAAGAATTTACTTTTTTTATCAGAACAGTTCTACATAACTTTCACACACTTACATTGTGTCAGGTAAATCCAATATATTTAATTTGTCTCCCAAAATACATCTTATTTTTTTTTCTCTTGAATTCTGCTTCCTTTTTTCACTTAAAATTGCTAATAATATAGAATCCATTTTCAAAACAGCAAACATTTTACTTCAGAAACAAAATAAAAATTGATTATCCTTCAGTTCTGTCATTTCGAAGCAATTTCGAAGTTTTCGGAATCGATCGAATTCAAGAACATGCAATTACATTTCACGTGAAATTGAAAAGTGAGTTCGCTTCACTTTCGATCTAAATTCGGAACATGGGCGTTAGACTCAAATTTTTGCACAAAACTTGATATTGACCGTCTACTAAGACAAGAATTTCGACCAAAAACTGGAATTTAAGCTCTAAAACGTTCTTTCAGACGTTGTTCATTCGTGTACTCAACCATGACAAAAATGTTGAGTTTACTGATTAAATTGACAATAACAGTTCAATAATAAGCGAAAGAGCGTTCACAAATTAAATTCAAATTTTCAAACATTAACTTGACTGGGACTTGTAAGTCTACAAATTAAGTGCAGAAGCAAGCTTCAGGAGCCTAGTTTCAAAACCATATTCGATATGTATGTAGGCAAATCTACTTTTTTCTATGAAACCATTTCACATACATTTGAACTTTTTCTTTTCTCAAGTACATTTTCTTTAATATTGTGATTAAATATCTCACAGTGTTCTTCTTTTTCATGCCATTAGTACAAAGTAACCAATCGTATTTTCTAAGAAAACTGGGACGTCAAACTATACAAAAAATAAAGACTAGAATCGAATACATACATAATTGCATTACCATTTCCACTATGATGATGATGATGATGACGAACGGTTAAAGTACGCAAGAGGATTTCATGTGATTTTTTTCTTTTTAAAACTACAGTCAGTGGCGTACTTACACAGAAATTCATACATATTCGATATTGGGCCCATTGAACTGAAGAAAAACAAGGTCTTTAACAAATCTACGGGTCATTAATTTTTCGGTTACGAAAGTAACACACAGCGATACAGTTTTGATGGAAATAATATTTCTTTATAACGTTTGGGCTTAATAATTGGGTTTGAAAAACTAAATCATTCAAGCGGCCGCCTTTGAAAATTTCGTAACATTCGATTCTTTTGAGGTAATTTTGAACCACTTTATCGCATATTAGGGGGGTATTTCGCCCATAACGTGAGTAATGTTCGTTTTTAATGCTTGGGGATTATTTGAATAAAATAGACTTTTAACTTAGGCATAATCTGTCGATCAATTGATATCGCCTTGACGTAAAACTACACGCGACTAAGAAACTTCTCACGCAAATAAATCCATAATTGGTGGTGTTTTCGTGCATTGCATTTGCAGCACCAATATTTTCAGCTAATGGTGTATTTTTTGGGACATCAGTAACGCTTCTGTTTTATTAAAATATTATTTAAAATTATGGTGACCATAATCATTGCGTAGTATGTAAAAAGTTACTGCATTGGAATCACCACTTTTGTCGTAAGTTTTAATAATTTTAACGCGTTTTTTCGGTTGTTAAATGATCCGTTGCAGTAAATGGACAAAAATTAACAAGTACCAGCACTACCAACTTGAAACTACTAAATTAATGGCTTTAAAATGGCAAACATTCAACTAGTTTCATGACACTTCAAATGAAAACTGAGTTTGACAACTGTCAAATACCGTCGCTGACAACATAAAATCATGAAATGAATAATATAATTACATTAACATGCAAAACATACAAGTAATACTATGACAATTCAAATGACAGCTATTTATTGACAAATTTCAAATTCCAGAGCTACCAACTTGAAATCACGAAATGAATGACACACAAATAATATTATGACACTTAAAATTACATGACAGCTCAGTTTGACAGGTGTCAATTTCTACCGCTTTCAATAAAAATTAAACTATAAATAAAATACTTAATTTAACACATAAAATCACAGACCTCTCAAATGCAAATATTATATGGACATGATCTTCTTATTTTTAGACTTTCTGTAGAGGCCCCTTTTGCGTATAAGTTAAATTACACCCCTGAATTTTTCCTTTTATTGTCTTCCCATCACTTGCACTTAGCGCAAACGACAATGGCAGCAACAACAACAAAAACTAAGAAAAAAGTCGACAAAAGCAACTAAGCTTAGATACTTTCGCTAAAACAACAATTGAATCGGATATACTTTTTATTCAATATTTCGAGTGCCCCAACAACTACTTCCCTTGGGATGAAGGAAGTACTCGTACTTTTGCTATTTTTATTTTTATTCTTATTTCGTATTCGAATCAAGTATCTTCATATATGCATCAGGAGATATAAAACCAAATACAAGATACAACAACTTACAACGACTACAGCAGCAGATACATCTTCTAAAACACAATACGAAGAAGAAGCCGGGTATTCCGTTCCTCCGATGCTACAGATAGTACCTACGTAGTTCTGTTGTTATTGCCGCTGCTGTTCACTTTGCACGCATCAATTCATTGTGGTGCTCCTTCCGCCATGGCCACATGAATCTACACAAAAAGTACCTATGCACAAACATAGTTGTTTTTAAGTTTCTTGGTGTTCTATTTTTATTTTTAGACCAATACCATTATAACCATAGCCATTGAGCGAGCCCGGCTGCTAACTGTCAGACCAAGAGACTACTGTCAGAATTCACAACCAGCACGTATTCGAAAAATAAAACAACAAGAAACTACTAAAATTTTGTTGGAAAGGGTAAAAATAGAAAACTCGTAAAAGAACACGACTTTCTGATTAAGATTGTAGTAGATGTGTATTTCTAGGGTAGGTTATAGCGGAAAATATTTTTTGGGTAGGACATTTCGCTTTTGCCATTTGGTTAAGTAATTATTTATTTTATTTTTTTTTTCGGAGCTGACTGCGGTGATCTCATTGATTTGATGAATTTGTTTTATTAGACATTTAATTTTTGTATTTGTTTAGTGGAATTGGTTGGATTTTGAAACGACAAGATAATATTTATCAATATTTATGACATACACAAGTGTTGATTTTTGGTTTTTACGAATAGCAATATATTTTTGTTTATCGATTGTTTTATAACTTGGTCGTAGAATCTGAAATTTGTTGTTCAAATTTATTTCAAAACGGAGAAAAATTAATTTAAAAATGAGCAATTTTTGAAAACTAAAAAAGAACAGTATTCAGAATACCGAAAAAAAGGTATAAAAAGATCTATCGTGGCTATTATTTATCTTAGATTCCTTATCGCAAAATATTTTAGCTTCATAGAGTAAAATAAACCTGAAGGTTAAAAAACTTAAGCTTGTTTTCTGATGTAAAGTTATATATGAAATATTTTATCAAAAAATATTTGTACTTTTTATAATTTCAACAACAGGTCATGTTTTTGAAAACAAATTTTAAGATCTATAATACGGCTTTTTAAAGACTAATGATCTATAATACATTGTTTTTTTAAGATTTAATCTATAATGGGATGTAAAACAAGACACCTATTGTATAATGTTTTTGGAAAGAACAGATTTCAATTTTCTGGATAAAGTTTGAATCTTTTTAATTTGTTTCTTATTTTTCAGAAATTCTCATTAGTATTGAAACTTTATTTGACAATGTACGAGGTGTGTTTAAAAAGTACCCGGAATTTTGTTGTATTTATTCGTTTACATCAATGTGGTCCCCTTCAAAGTAGCACCAAGATATAATACATTTATGCCAGCGTTTTTCCAATTTTCGAAGCACTCTTGATATTTACTTTCAACCATGGAAAAACGCTTCTTCAACTTTGGAAACAGGAAAAAGTCACACGGAGCCATATCTGATTAATTTGGAGTTGTTTTTGGCCAAATAATTACGAACAAGCTAAACAGTTAGCAAAACCTTTACATTTGATCGAACTTGACGTGCTTTTTCGCTCTTGGTGACGTTGGATTCTTCCAGGTGGACGATTGTGCTTTGGTTTCGACATCAAAACCGTACACACTTGTTTGATCACTAGTTATGACCTCTAAGCAAACTTGGATCGTCGTTGGCGTCATTTAACAGCTCCTGAGTGATGTTCATGCGATTGTTTTTTTGGTCAAAATTCAGCTGTTTTGGAAAGGACTTTGCTGCCACTCGCCAAAATCACCGAGCTCATAAAAACACGTCGAACCTTAGCAACTACCACAGACAATGTAAACAGTAAATACGAGTATAGCTGAAAATTGCATCATACTTTAGGGGCATGTATTCCAACACAATAAAAAAAATTGATCTTCGGTTAAATCTCGAAAGCAACTCTCGGGAGACTGTCCATTTGAGATCCAAATATTAGAAGTTTTGCTATCGCGAGCTATCTGCTAGAAAATTGAGAGTTTTCATCCATCCATCCCGTCTGTCGATTTGCCTTGCTTAATAGGTCTGTAGGTTTTCGTGTTTTGTTAAAAAAGTTAGGAAGGATGCATGAATGGAAGTAAAATTGATAGAATTAATGTGATTTAATGAAAAATATTGAATAAAGACAACTCTGAAGAAGTAAGGAACACTCACGAAACGTTGGGAAAGAATGAAATAAGTTTTTTATTTGCATTCCAAAAACAAAAAGACCAAAAGAGCCAAACAAAATATCTTATAAAAAAGTTGTCAGTTGAAATTTTCTAAAAGATTTAAAAATTACCAACAACATTTTGTATTCGATGACATAGTTTGATATCAAAATCTATTTTTGTTAACGAGATTTTTAGTCGAAAAACAATTTTTACCAATTTTAGTAGCATTTGATTTTATTTCCTAAATAAATAAATACAAATTGGATGAATGAATCTACTTTAAATTATATTGTTCACGAGATATCGAGAACCGAACATCAATTTTTACCACATTTGCGTACTATTTTTTTGTAGATTTTATTTTTTATGAAAATATGGATTTTTATAAAAAAAAAACTACAGAATATCGAAAACTATATTTTCTGTGAAATAAAAAAGTTTGAAAACAAAATTTTTAATTTTTAAAAAGCTATTTGAGTCGAAAGTAAATTTTTACCAAGTTTTAGTATTGTTTTTTTTTTAGGTTTTTATTTTTTGCAAAAAAAAAACTGTCAAATAGATTTTTTCTCAAAATTTTGCCGTATGTTGAAAACAATATTTCTTATAAGATAAAATAAATTGGAAGCCATAATCTCAAATTATTTTTCTCAAAATTGTTTAAAAGAAGTATGTTAAAAACGTTATTCTTCATTGCATAAAATTGTTTTTGAGATAGAATCATTTTTTATTCGTACAATTTTCAAACTAACAAATTTTTTCTTCAGAATATTTATAAAAAAACCGTTAATTGTTTTTTTTTTCATAAAATATACTTGTTTGGTATCATGTTACAATATATAATATAAAATTTAATTCAAGTCTCAAGCGTTTTGGTTCGAGAGATATTTAGGGTTAACCAACATTTTCACCTTTTTTTTAAAAATGCTATGATAAAAAAACCAACCACTAAATTTTCCTGAGATCCCTTTCCGCAACTTTCTGTAGTCGATATCTTTCCTATTTATTTAAAATATCTTTACTAGTTTTTGAGCTATGGCCAACGAAAAAAACGTCGGACGTACAAACGAACGTACACACGCACGCACAGGCATCGTTCTTAAAATCTTTTATTTCGAATCTAAGGATCTTGAAACGTCGAGAAATGTCACTGCAGCACGTTTACTCTCAAATGGACACCATCTTAAGGTTAACAAAATCCTTGTGTCATGTAATTGTATGGTTTTGGAAAAATGCGTTTAAGGTTTTCCGTTGGTACTAATATCAAATCTGAACTTCGATTTTCAAAAACTTAATTGTTATTAGACCTCTCTTTAAAAAATTGATTCGTTTTCAGAACAAAAATGACTTTCAAACCGTTGGCCATTTTTTGGGCAAATATCGTTTAATAATACAGTTCAATATTTCTTTTATGAATTTGTAGGATAAATAAATATAAAAAAATAAATAAAATAAAAATTTTACATATAAATCTACGGAATGTAGAATTTGATTATAATCAATACAAAACCTTCTTGAGAATTATGTATTTGGTCATATTTTTGAGGGTTGAACATCTGACGAACTGTTTTTATGTAATCAAATTAAACATAGACATGTTTGCTTTTCTATTTCACTTTTTAGCTTTAAAGTGTTGTGAATTATGAACAAGATAACTTACAAAACCAAAACAAAAAAAGGTCTGTCGAAAAATATAAAAATTACCAAAAATAGTTTGCATATAGTTACATAATGAAATTCCACTGATAGTATTTATATTCTTATCCATTAAGTATAAGAGATTTCCAAACACTTCTCTTCGTATGCACGATGCACCTACGCTAGAAGTGGATTTAAGTTAAGAACGTATGCTCTCTCCAAGATTGTCTTCTTAAGAAGACAATGCTGGAGAGATCAATCGTGATATCGTAATCTTATGTACCTATGTTAGTTCTTAAGTATTTTGGGCAGTCGACTATCACCCGTCTTATTGTTAACTTGTTCTTTTTTTCGTTTTGTATTAAATAAACTATT
Source organism: Eupeodes corollae (assembly GCF_945859685.1). Lineage (NCBI taxonomy): Eukaryota > Metazoa > Arthropoda > Insecta > Diptera > Syrphidae > Eupeodes > Eupeodes corollae. The sequence continues at coordinate 309,421,245 of NC_079147.1, read as the reverse complement.
TACATTTAAAATACAACAAAAAGTGGTTTTATTTAAAAGATAAATAAAACACTTAACTGGCGCAGTCGGTAAAAGTCGGGTTGAATTGTTAAAACAAAAAATTATTGAAAAAAAGACATAATTCAAAAAAAAAAAGACATAATTGTAGTCACAAAAAGACGCGGGAGTTTTAAGCATCAACCCGTTATGTTCCCACCACAAGGCAAACAAACAAAATAGTTCGAAAAGAAAGTGCAAGCCAAGCCATAAAAAGCTTTTAAAAATAAAAGTACACCTTGCACGATCAAACAAAACATGATCAAACTAAGAATCTAACAAGTTTTCCAGAACTAGCTTAACATTGGAAAAAAGCGTATTTACAAAAAAACAAAAAAACTGAAAATCATTTAGATAAGTAGTGTCGAGTCTAAAAAAAAAAAAAAAAAAAAGTAAAAACCGTAAAAAACCCCTGAATATTTGCTATATTTAATTATTATCAGTGCGAGAATCAAATAAAATAAACAACAGAAATAACTATTTTCAATAATTAAACAAAATAAGTAACTCAAAACTCAATCGCAAAATTTATTGAGCAATTAAAAACAAAATTTAATAATAATAAGCAAACGAATCTGAAAATAAATAACAAAGAGGCCAACTACAAAAATCAAGAAGAAACAGCTTTAACAAATCTATCCCAGAAGAGAATAACCTGTCAACAAAGTCAACATGGATGGTCTAAACGATGCAGATAAGTTTAAGGTAGTTATAGATCTGATTAGTAAAACTCCAGAATTCAATGGAAATTCCAATTGCCTTTTATATTTTTTAGACAGAATAGACTCATTGGTACCTATTTTGTCTACCTTTGATGCTACTTCTTTATCTATTCTTTCTGGGTTTATTAGGGACAAAATCATAGGTAAAGCAAGAATTGAGCTACAAAAACATGGTAGAGTAGAGGACTGGGATCAGGTTAAGCTTATTTTGAAAAACAGCTTTGGGGAAAAAAAATCAGTCAATCATTTGATCGATCAGATACGTACTGCTAGGATTAGAACAAATATAGAAGATTATTACAATCACATTAATAACTTACTAAGCAGAATTAATAACTCTCTTTTGCTTAAAAATCAAAATGACCCTACACTCATCGATTCTAATAAAAGAATTGCTCTCGATTGTTTCAAGCATAATCTTCCTGAGCCCACAAAATCTATTGTGCTCAGCCGAAACCCAAAGTCGCTAAATGAGGCGTATAATGTGATTCTTGAACTTGATCACCAAACTTATGGTCCCAATAAGTCTCAAAGTTATTCGCAGGTAAATCGTAGCGAAAATTTAAATTCTAGCCAAGGGAGATATACTCAATTAAATAGAAATATTAGGCAAAACAATTCATTTTCAAGTAATAGAAACAATGGTGGTTCAACTCAATCTAATGCGCAGAGCAATCAAAGTAGACAAAGTAGTACCTCTCAACAAAATCAAACAAGACAAAATAATAATACATCCCAACAATACCAAAATAACAATAGAAGTGGTCAAACCTATAATAATAACAATAATAATTCCTTGGTAAGTGACCAATCCCGAAGGTCAAATAGAAATAGATCTCAAAATAATACTAATGAGGCCATGGATATAACACTTAATGAGGAAAGCCACGGAAACGACCAAAACGGTCAAAATTTTTCCGAAACGCGGGAAAACGATTACCCTATATAACAATAAAAACTAAAATCCGAACCCTAAGATTAATTATTGACTGTGGTGCAGAGTACAGCATAATGAACAAAAACGTATGCAACCCTAAATGGCAAATTCCATCAAGCAATCGCACTTTAAAAGTACTCGGTCGCAATGTCACCGCAAGCGTTGAATTAAGAATTCCACTATTCGACGTATTCAACGAAAAAAATTATTACGTTAATTTCTTAGAGTTTCAGTTTCACGACTATTTTGACGGATTGATTGGCAACAACATTCTTGTTAGCCTTAATCCAATAATAAACTATAGAACACGATCTCTTATAACAGATAAGGCAACCATTCCTATATATTTTAACGAAGAGGAAGAGTTATATGCGAATCTTGTACATCAAAACGAAGAAGTTTTGAGTGTATTTTGTAGCGAACGCTTCATGTCTGAAATTCCTAAAAACCTCTTCGCAAACCATTTAAGCAAAGACGATGTTTCAAAACTTAAATTTTTGTTAAATTCATTTAAATCCATATTCTATAAAGAAGGTGATACTCTTTCCTTTACAAACGAAATAAGACACCAAATCATAACGAATAATGACATTCCTATATACAGCAAATTATATCGCTATCCTGAAATCCATTCAGATGAAGTGGACAAGCAAATTTCCGAAATGTTGGAACAGAAAATTATCGTGCCCAGCAGTAGTCCTTATAATTCGCCTATTTGGGTAGTCCCTAAAAAGGATGATCGTAACGGACAAAAACAATGGCGGATTGTAATCGACTACAGAAAGCTGAACAGTCAGACTGTAGAGGACAGATTCCCTATGCCAAATATAGATGACCTGTTCGACAAACTAGGTAAATGCAATTATTTTTCAACGATCGACCTCGTGAAGGGTTTCCATCAAATCGAAGTCGACCCACGCGATAGGGCGAAAACTGCTTTTTCGACGAAAAATGGACATTATGAGTTCTCGAGGATGCCGTTTGGACTAAAGAATGCTCCAGCGACATTCCAGAGGCTTATGAACCATGTCCTAAGAGAATTCATAAACAAAATTTGTGTTGTATACCTAGACGACATTCTAGTATTCTCAACAAGTTTTGAAGAACACTTGCAGTCATTAAAGAAAATTTTTCAAAAACTTAAAGATAGTAACTTGAAAATTCAAGTGAACAAATGTCTTTTCGCAGACATATCAACCAATTACTTAGGACATGTTATAGTAAATAATGGTATAAAACCAAATCAAAATAAAGTAAAATCAATAACGGAAATGAAATTACCATCCACTATAACAGGAATAAAACAATTCCTCGGTATAACAGGTTATTACCGAAAATTTATCAAGGACTATGCTAAAGTTGCATACCCTATGATTAAATACCTGAAAAAGTCTCAAAAATTAAACATTTTAGATCCCCAATACGTAAATGCATTCAAAACCCTAAAAATCTTACTTACTTCCGATCCAATTTTGAAAAGTCCCGATTTTAGTAAGAAATTTATTCTTACTACAGATGCATCCGGTTATGCTTTAGGTGCAGTGCTTAGTCAGGACAGCCACCCTATCTCCTACGCTTCGCGAACGTTAAGTAAACACGAGTTAAATTATTCCACCATAGAGAAGGAGCTTCTTGCTGTTGTGTGGTCTGTAAAATATTTCAGGACCTATTTGTACGGAAGAAGGTTTGTAGTTCGAACTGACCACAAGCCCCTTGTGTGGCTCGATGGAATAAAGGAGCCAAATATGAAACTCCAACGTTGGAAAATTATGCTCAACGAATATGATTTTGACATCGAGTACCTAAAAGGGAAAGAGAATTGCGTAGCAGATGGACTGAGTAGGTTCATTGACAAAATTGAGACCGAACAAACTTTAAAAGATAAATTGGAAATAAATTTGATTGACCTTTTCAATAATGAAATGGATCTGAGTGACGAATGTGGTAACGATGAAGTTATTCCAGAAGTTTCATTGGCTAGGAGCCATAACGAAGAAGTTATGTCCACTGATGCCACTATCCATAGCGCAATGGAAGATGAAACTCGTCACATTTACATAACAGAAAAACCTGTAAATCTCTTTAAAAACCAAATTTACCTCTTTTATGGTCTTAATGAAAAAGTTTCAATGAAAATTGTGCACAAGAAAATCCAGAACTTGGTTCAAATTAAGAAAAATAGTAGTGATTTATTAGAAATTATGAAAAGACTCCTCATAAAAAAAGGACTCATCTGCATTTATTGCAATGATTTGTCTTTATTCTTACTTTTTCAAAATCTTTATGTTAAATACTTTTCAATGAATAGAAACCTAAAAATATTAAAATCCAGTTCCAAGTTAACAGATATCTTAGACAGAAATGAAATGATCGAAATTATAAAAAATGAACACATGAAGAAAAACCACCGTGGTATAAGCGAAATGTTCATGGAACTAAAAGTATGTTATTTTTTTCCCAAGTTACAATTGGAGATACAAAAGTTCATCAACAATTGTGACATTTGCAACCTAGCAAAACATGATAGACACCCACTTAAAACACAAATGCAAATTACAGAAACACCTACACATTTTAACGACGTAATCCATATGGACATTTGGTTTCCTGAACGAGGGAAAATGTACCTAACAACAATTGACAAGTTTTCAAAATATGCCACTGTTCATCCCTTGCAAGACAGAAACTGGATTGCAATTCTGAGTGCAATCAAGCAACGAATCCAATTTCTCGGAAAGCCGAATAAAATAATTTCAGATGGAGATACTTGCATCTTGCACTCGGCGGTCGAACAGTTTCTGAAGGAAAACAACATTTCCTTTCATAGAACAACGGCATCTTTGAAGACTGGTAATGCGGATGTTGAGAGGTTACACGGAACCTTAAATGAACATCTAAGAATATTGAATGTAGCAAAAGATAATTCCGAAATGGATGAGAAGTTATTTAAAATTATTTCAATTTATAATAACACAATCCATTCGACCACCAAGTTCAGGCCAATAGATTTCATTTTAAAAAACGTAACCAAGGAAGATATTGAATTACTAGCAGCCAAATTCAAAAGAGAAAAAGAAATTAGAACAAATAAACAAAATAAAGATATAGGAAGCAACTTGGATCTGTGCGAAAACATTGTTCAAAATAGAACTGTTTTCAAAAATAAACCCAAGTACAAAAACCTGAAAAACTTTCACAGAGATGGAAATTATGTTGTTGATAAATCAACAAAAAGAAACATTAAATACCATAAAAAACAATTAAAACGTAAATACAAGCACCAAAATTCTCAATAATTAAAAATGTGCGTACATACATACCTCCACAATAGTGCATACCTTTAATAATTTCTTTTCCTCATTTGTTTTCTTCTGTAGACCATTTTGTAGCAGTTTATTGTATTTTGGTTAGCTTATATTTTATCATTTAAATTAACTTTAATTCCAATATATTTTGCTTTTCTTGCTTTGATTGTTTTTATTTGGATTTCCTTCCACCATTGTTGTCTGTCTACAAATTTAAACTTCCGATTTGATTTGATTTGAATTTTAGTAGTCTAGTCAGTTCACAATAGAACTGAAATGACATTTGGATGTTTTCTGCTACTGTGAGCTAAATTTTCTTCTAGTACTTTTTTTTGTACTCAAAACATTGATGAGTTTACACATTACAGTTTAAATCTGGGATTTATTTAAGCATGTTTCATTGGGAAAACCGTTCAAGAAGTTTTTAACAGGAATAGAAAATTGAACTATGTATTGAAGTATTGGGATTAAGAGCACGATGAAGATGAATTCAGAAGGAAGAATTATGTTTGCGTAAAAGTAAAAAAAAAAAGTATTGGAAATGATATTTACCTTAAACTATTGACAAAAAAAAAATAAGAAGCAAAATAACTTGTATTCATGCATAGATTGTATCAAACTAAAATTACAAATAATTGTTAAATTAAAATAAAAAAAAGCACACATAATGAAAATGAATTCATGAATACTAAAAGTTTAGGAAATTAGGCCGGTATTCACCAAGCCTTTTAAATATAAAAATTAAAATTGTCGTTGAAATGAAAAATATATAGACAAAAACTGAAAATGTAAGATATAAGGCCGGTATTCACCGAGCATTATGAAAATTAAAATTGTTTAAATTCAAAATAATAAAATAAATTAAAAACTCAAAATGTAGAAAATAAGGCCGGTATTCACCGAGCTTTTCAAATATAAAAATTAAATTTGTTAAAATTAAAAATTATGAAAAAACAATGACAAAAACTGAAAATTAAAGATATTAGGCCGGTATTTACCGAGCATTATGAAAATTAAAATTGTTTAAATACAAAATAATAAAAAAAACAAAATTAAGAAAATTAGGCCGGTATTCACCGAGCTATTTAAATATGAAAACTAAAATTGTTAAAATTAAATTATAAATGAAAATGAAAAGATGAAAAATGTTAAATTTATTTATAATGGAAATAATAAAAATACAAAAATATGATAGTTTGTATAATATTAGTTTGTTAAAATAGGAAGAATTTCAATAATTGTGTTTCTGTAACTTATCGTTTGAATTTTTGGAGACCAAAAATACTTATTGGGGGAGGAGTTACATAATGAAATTCCACTGATAGTATTTATATTCTTATCCATTAAGTATAAGAGATTTCCAAACACTTCTCTTCGTATGCACGATGCACCTACGCTAGAAGTGGATTTAAGTTAAGAACGTATGCTCTCTCCAAGATTGTCTTCTTAAGAAGACAATGCTGGAGAGATCAATCGTGATATCGTAATCTTATGTACCTATGTTAGTTCTTAAGTATTTTGGGCAGTCGACTATCACCCGTCTTATTGTTAACTTGTTCTTTTTTTCGTTTTGTATTAAATAAACTATTTACATTTAAAATACAACAAAAAGTGGTTTTATTTAAAAGATAAATAAAACACTTAACTATATGATAAAATAGTTTGATTTTAAAATCTATTTCGGTTGACGAGATTTGTATTCGAAAAGCAATTTTTACCAATGTTAGTAGCATTACTTACAAATTGGATGAATTAAAATAATAAATTGTAAGACAATGTTTTCTATTATCCATGCGATATCGAGAGCTGAGCATCAATTTTTATCAATTTTGCGAACTATTTTTTGTAAGAAAAATTGACTGTTAGATTTTATAAAACAAAATTACTGAATGTTGAAAACAATATTTTTTATAAAATAAAATTATTTTAAAGCCAATATCTCAAAGTTTTGCAAAGATATTTGAGTCTAAAATCAATTTTTACCAAATTTTGTTAAATTTTCTTTTAAGTTTTTATTTGTTGCAAAAAAATTGTCAATTCGATTTTTCTCAACATTTTTCAGAATGTTGAAAACAATTTTTCTTATAAGATAAAATAAGTTTGAAGCCTTAATCTCACGTTTTGAAAAGATATTTGAGTCAAAATTCAGTTTTTACCAACTTTGAGTAATATTTTGTTTAGGTTTTTATTTTTTAATAAAAAAAACTTACAATTATTTTTTTTTTCCAAATTTTATTAGATATCAAAAACATTATTCTTCGTTGCACAAAATTGTTTTGGAGATGAAATCATATTGTAGTCATAAAATTTTCGAGGTGACACATTTTTTTTCAGTTTTTTGATTTATAAAAAAACCGTTAGTTGGATTTTTTTTCTAAAAATATACTGATTCGGTATCACGTACCATTTTATAATATAAAATTTAATTCAAGTCTCTATCGTTATTGGTTCGTAAGATATTTAGGGTTAGTCAAAATGTTCACCTTTTTTAAAGTGCTATGGTAAAAAAAAACACCCACACAATTTTCTTGAGAGCCCTTTCTGCATCTTTCTGCCTTATCTGTATAACAAAATTTATTTGAAGTCGATGATATCTCTTCTGGTTCTTGAGCTATCGACGAAGAAAAAACGTCACGAACGTACGTACACACGAGCGCACAGACATCTTTCCAAAAATCTTTTATTTCGACTCTAGTAACCTTGAAACGTCGAGACAAATCAGACTCATTACAAAGCTTCCTATGGGAAGTTAAAAATGAATTTAAATAGATTTAAAAAAAGATCCTACTTAGATGCTGGCGATATCGCAAAAACATAACACGATAGTGAGTTTTTCGGATTTAAGCGACAGCCCCCTAAATGTTTCAAAAATTGACCTTTTTTCCCTTTATATATTAGGAAATTATTCAGGATAATATGTGTAAAAATTTTACTCGAAATTCGGGAGGAGATGAATGAAGATAACGATAACGATGGTTCTGTTAAGGCTTATCAGCGGCTTTTAAAACTTTTTGCACTATAGAATCGCTGTTCTTTGTTTAAGAAACCTATTTGAAGTTTTTGAAGCCTAGTAGTGTTTCAAAGCTTAGTAGTAAATCATGTTTTTACACTTTGGAGAGAAAACTAAAAAAAAATGTTAACCTATTTTCTTAAAACAAATTTTATTCAGTTAAAATGATGATTGTATCAAAAAATAATTACAAAACAATAAGTTAGATTTCATAGAATAATTGGCCAATTGTCAGATGTATATAACTAAAACACATCTTTAGAATTATATGTCTCTAATGCTCCAATTTTATAAAAACAAATTTCAGAAAATAATGCTTTATCGTCGGGGTCTTGAGGGAACTGTCCCCTTATGGCACCAAAAATCTTCGGAAAATCAGTATTTAGTTATTAATACAAAACCTTCTTGGGTATATTGTTTTTGTACATATTTTTGAAGGTTAAACATCTGACAAACCGTTTCTATGTAATCAAATTAAACGTTGATATGTTTTTTTTTTCTATTTCACTGTTAAGCTTTGATGTGATGTGAATAATGAACAAGACAACGGATAAAACCCAAAAAAAAAACTGATTTCAAAAGAAAATATAATTCCTTACAAAAGGAGTTGAACATTGTTGCAAACATCGAATAAAAAGTTACTTAATTTAAGTTTTTACAGTTGCTAACTTAATTTTTCAAATAGAACAAATTCAAAATCTGCTAAATTAAGTCCTTAAGAAGTACCGAAATATAATTCAAATTCAGAATTATTTCAAAGCTCAGATTTTATTAAGACACATTTCTCCAGAAATGCCATAAAGCGATAAAATACCACCAACAATGTTTCTTAAAACAGAACGTTCTAATAGATTTATATTCAATAGTGAAACAATAAACAATCCTGGCAATGAAAAATAATTATGTTCTCATATTTTTTCCATTAAATACATCAACACGATATACATAGAAGCTGCTAAAAAGTTACAGATTATATTCATTTCAAAAACTTCCCAATATATACCATTCATAAAAATAAAACAAAAACAAAACAAGGACAGACATTAAAAGTATAAAAAAAGAACTTTCACCCAGCACAGGGTTTTTTAGGGCAGTACATATCCATAAAACCGTGTCGACCTTGCTTAGCCGGAGTCCGGAAAACTTAGCTATATTTTGCACTGGAAAAAATATACGAATATAAAAAGATATAATTCTATATGTATATATTTACGACCTGTCGGCTTTAAAGAAAAACTAAAAGCAAACAAATTATTTTTATTCATTTCATTCAAATTTATAGAGAAAAGTTACAAGAAAAAAAAATAGAATGAAATATAAAAATAAAAAAGAGTTGATGTTCAAGGAGATTAAAGCACAGCACTGAAAGACATCCTGTTTATATTTAGAAATAATATTTTTCAATTCAAATTTAGTTAAAAAGGGAATTGTATCTTTTTTTCAATATGTATACAAAACTTTTTACCACATATGTTTCCAGACAATTGGGGTATGTTCATGTTCATACCTAAAGATATAGGCATAGGTCTACACTACACGAGTCGAGTAAGTGCTTTGGGTTTTTGGGAAAATGAAGAAACTTTTCTCCCATCGTTGTCGTTGTTGTTGTCGAAGTCGTTTTCTGTGTATTTTTTTAATGGCATATATCTAAGCTTTCCAAGGAAAATGAATGTAGGTCTGGTAGGACTCATGCCTATAGTGTAAAAAGAAGAAAAAGCAACAACACATCCTTTCCGGTGTAGGGATGATTTTAGTTTTTCTTTTCTTTTTGGGAAAATATACATTTGCAGCACGTAACAGGTATAAACAGAATTCTAGAGGAAAGAGGTTTTATGATATCGACAGATGTTTAATGTTTCTCAAAGAAAAAAGGTTATGACTTACATTTTTGGGTACTAATGTGGCTGAGGGTTAAGTCAAACAGAGTTGACTTCATTTAATTTCTGAGTTAATGGTTGGAAAAGCACTCACCTTACATAAAGACCAATGTAGAAGCCAATTTGGCATGACTTGAAAGTTTCACAATCACAGTTTAGAACAAATGTATGCATGACCAAAAATGAAGACAAAAATACTGCAATTTCGGAAGGAAGCAAGAATTTTCGATAATTCGTTAAAAATATGAGAAATTATTTCTGTTCCTCGGTTCTTTCTTACTTTTTCATCTTTGTCATTCTTCTGGACACTTTCCGTGCAAGTAGTTGCGAAACAGTACTTTTTTCAGCCAATTCCAAACTATCGCCCTATGGAGCTTACTGTTCTTTTCTTCTAAGTTTATGAATGTAGCGAAAATAGGTCCACTAGTGATCTTAGATTAGACAAGCCTGTTATTTTGTTCTCTTATTGAAAATACCAACCACATTGGGTTAAAATTTTTCTTTAGAACCTTTCAATGCAAAAAAAAAAACGTTGTATACTAAATTGAACTCGCTTAATATTTAATGTTTATAAGGCGGCTAATCGGAGTATTTAAAAATGTTTCATGAAAACAACCGCTGAAACCTTTAAAGTTATACTTTCACTACAAGTTTTTTTTTAACGGGTTTATGCTAGAAAAAAAAACAATACTTGTGTGCCCCAGGGCTCCGTTTTGTCTCCGAATTTCTTACTCAATTTTATAAATCATCTCCTGTATACGGGTTTCTTGAGACGATGTAAGAAATTTGTGGATCTTTTTGATTTTGCTGCAATCTAAGCTCTCTCAAGCTGGTCTTGAGTATAAATCCCTTAGAAGAGATTTGAAAATGATTGGTAACAGTAGCTTCATTTACTTATTTACCTCACTCAAACACTGTCGTAATCCCACTTTGCTCATTTTTTTGAAAAGTTTTTTTAATGGACTATGATTAAGGGAATTCCTTTTTTAAACAGTTTATCCGTAATACGCGCGTCTACGGTTTACCCTTGAACCTAACTTTGGCCGAACTATGGAGTTCAGAGATTCGTTTGTAGCCGTACAATGCGAATGTGAAATGCGCGTTATAATAATCTGTTTTTCCCGGTCATTGCAAAGTTTAAGAATTCAAAACCAATGTACAAGAACAACTCATTTAAAATTATCAACTCCTTACTGAATTATCTCATTAGTTTACTCTTTTACTTTCACTTAAATATTTGATTTTTAGATTTATTAAGTTAAAGTTTCGGGATATTTTTAACATCAAACAAAATTCACTGAAAATTAAGAACCATAGATGTCCAGGTACTTTTTTAAGAATTATTTACTTGTAGTCTTCTCGCAGTTTCTTATTTATTAATAACCCTGTGGGCCTTAATTGTATCGATTTGCCTAACAAAAATTTAACGAAGTTTATAAATTTTCATTTGCCACTAACGATTTTTAAAAGCCTTGTGTATCTATTTTCAGAAACTAAGTATTTCCACGCAGTATTGACAGCACCACCCTTCTGGTGTCCATCTAACCCAAATCGATTTAAAAACAAATTAAACCAAAGAACGTAGAACAAAAATTCAAACAAAGGATCAATACTATGCCAAAATGAATCTGTCAAGCTTAAATCTGGACCGTCTTCAATCTTTATTTAACCTAATAATTAAATTCCTTCTTTCAACAGCGATTTTATCTCTATTTTTATAGGTAAAAGTTACCTATTTGATTCTCTTGTCCCTGTACTTTCAAAGAGAGATTAATTGAAAATGTTTTCCACCTCATGATGGCCTTCTTTATTTGCTTCTGTTTTCTTTTTTTTTTTAACTCTGTTAGCTTTAAATCGTAATTCAGTGGCCCATTGGCATTCCACAAAACAAAGTAAATACTTCGATGGTCGACTGGCTACAACCTACTATTGACGATATACACAGTGGGTAAAAACCTCTAAAAATAGGACTTATTTTACTTTTTGATGTCTACAAACGTTAACGTTTAAAAAAGGATAAACCTTTTACAAAAACAAGCATTTAAAAGATCTGAGATTCTTTTTTTCAACCACACATCACGAATGTGGAATATAACTTTGCTTCTCTCTCCCATATCGATACGTAAAACTTCATGACAAATGTGCCCCGGCAACTTCTCTTTAATCTTTCTTAAATCCATGTTTAAGGAAGTCATGTACTGTTAAGTTATACAACAAAAAAGGTTCTAAATTTTGGCTAAATTGGAAAACATTTTTGAATCAAAATTTCAACAAAACTGAAACTACTTTGATTCTTTTGAGCTAAAAAGTTGTCCTTCATATATTTTTGTTTAGTTTTTCACATTTATGACCCCACTGTCATCGGTGTGAACATGATACACTGTAACTTGATCGATTTCTGTCAAAAATATGTTCTCTTGACTGTGGACAATTCCCTGAACTGCTATATTACCTACCTATATCTTCGTTTTTCGTCGCAATGTCTACATTTTGTTTTTTATCATTTAAAGACCGAAACCACTATCTCGACCTCTACCACCCCCACATTAACAACCCCAACCACCCCACAAATGAGTTCAAACTATAGGTATACCTTTAAACACATATAGAACCCCAAAACCGCGACCTGGGACTTTATTTGAACACACAAAAAGATGTATTTAAAAAACAGAAAAAACGAGGTCAAAACTCTTGTGTCGGCAAATATTGTGTCGCGGATTACCATGGTAGCGCAAGTGCTCAAGCGGAAAAAAAAGTTTTTCATTAAAATATAAGCACCTACCCACATAAGGTACGTACGAATAGGTAGGTGGGTGGGTATTCCTTGTAGACGAAAGACGACGACGACAACGGCAACGTTTTTTGAGCGGGGACACTTTTTCATTCATAATATTTTTGTGCTGCAGACGGTGCTGTTTTTCGAAACAATATTATTTATATTTGGAAAAAGGAATTCGTGACTGTTGGTGGTTTTTGTGGATGTGAAAAATGGAAGTGGCATTTCATAACTTAATCATTGTGGTTTTCTTTCTTTTTTTCTTTTTGTTTTTAATATAAGCTTCGAGAGATGGATTGGTCTTCATTTTCAATGGTAGTCAGCATTTACGTTATTGGGATATTTTAAGTGGTCTTTGGAAGAGAAATCTAATATTTGTTTAAACGGGTCTGTATTACAGTGTATCATTTTAAAAGTTCGTTGTTTGTGTGAGAACGAATCTCCTTTACATAATGAATGTACGTCTGGGGTTATAGTATGTTTCGAGCAAAAATTCGTAGAAACCTGGAAAACCATTGAATAAAAAAAAAGAAATCTTAAGTCTTTGAAAGAATGTTTATTCAGCGTCCTCAGCTAATAATAGTACCTGTTGTTTAGTTAGAATCACCGAACTAATTGAGAAGATTCTGAAGACACAATTTTGTTCAATGGCCTTTTTCGATGTAGCACATGTTTTGAGAAAGTGTGGCACAAAATCGTCGAATCAAATAAAGGTAAGTCCTGCATGAAGAATTTCGGTGTAAGTCACGGAAACGTGAATTTAGATTTCAAAGAGATAGTGATTGGGGTACCACAAAGCATTGTTCTTGGGCCGGTTTTGTTTACACTCAAATACTCACGGAAATGCAATTTTTTGGGTAAAAATATGAACACAACTGATAATATCAACGAATGGGCAACAAAACGGCATATAACTCTTAACGAACTGAAATCAGCCTACCTGGAGGTTACGTTCAGGAAATTTAAAAGACTTCCTGTATTTATAATATAAATTATTGGCTTGCAGATAGATACTTATGATCTATTTATGTTAAGAACCCGCGCTGTTGTATGTTGAAAACGAAGACCTTGATAGAAATCTTGGGAAGTTTCTGAAAAAAATTCGCGCACCGCCATAGAAAACGGTTATTAAAACATACTAATAATAAAACAGTCGCAGAAATTCAAGACGACACAAATTTAGTGAGCTGTTTGTAAGTTTCAAATCTTCTGAATTAGTGCTATAAGTGGTTTCAAAATCGCGGTATGAGTAGGACCTTTCAAAGATTCAAAATCAAATGGGGTGGCGCAACAGTCCGTTGTGAACCAGGGCCTAGTGACTTACAACTCGCAACCATTCCTGTGTGCGAGTACTGTTGTCAGGAATGGAAGGGACCTACAATTTAAGGCCGAATCCGAACGGCTAGTTTGAGAAAGCACTTTTTCATGACAAGAAGTACTCTTGAAGGATTTGTCAATTCCTCGCAAGAGGCAGTACCCGTGAAAATTATTTTTTTTTTTTTTTTAAATTAAGGTGGCACCGGCAGGGATTGAACCCAAGACCTCTTGCATGACAGTCCAACGCACTAACCATCATGCTACGGGTACTACCCTTTCAAAGATTAATAGCCGATAAACTTAGTTTCAATCGGAAGGAGAAGATTTAAGGTAATAAGAATCTCACATAGTTCTCGTAGAGCCTTGCGACAACAATACCTTCCCACGGCTAAAAAGTAAGTAAGAGGTAATTCCTTAAAACGTTAATATTGATAAAACGTAGGAGTGCATAGAAAAGAAATATAATATAAATTTAAGTAAAACCGAATTAGTAAGTTTATTAAAAACTAGCAAACCCGGCGAACTTTGTTTCGTCACCAGATAGCTTCGTTTTTTGTAACATTTCGTAATCCGCACACGCTAAGCGATTGGCCTTGCGACTTGTTAATTTTCATTGCGAACGAAAGGTTAGATTAGTCAGAAACATTGGTATTCGAGGAATACATTTTTACCTGCGTACTTTCCGTTAATAATGGTTGCATCAATCAAATTCGGCATAAGCCTTTTCACTACAAGTCGATTATCGAACCAACGTTGAGTTGCAAGTTATAGGTGAAAATCTTGGTTACTCCAAAGAGTTCAAAAACTCTATTGGGTAATTTACTACATCATCGGGATTTGTTATGAAATCAACGGATTTGTAAGTCACCAAATCGATAGAAATTTTTGATTGAATGGTGAAATGAAGTGCGTGTACATCATTATTCTTTAGCGAGAATTGCTCGTTTACTTATCCAAGCTTATTTCTGATAATTCTCACTAATGTTTGGGAAAACATTTTCAATAAGAGCTAGTGGAGAGTCTACAAATCGGCAAAAGTCGTTGGTAAGAGTAATTAATCCATCGACTGGCACTTTTCCATTTCCAATAGCTAACAATTGTTTGAAAAATTGTGCAGCACTTCGATCATTTTGAAGTTAAACACTGATATTAGTGGTTAGCGATAATGTTTTTAAGTTATTCGACAAAAGTGATGCCTTCAATCTGCAGGCGTTTCACGGGGAATTACTGGCAACGTCTGCCTGAAATCGCCTGCCAATAATTTCATCAAGCCGCCAAAGATATTGTTACTTCGTCGAAGATCTTTTAGTGTAAGGTTAAGTGCTTCAAGTGATTTCTTATGTGCCATTGTGCACTCATCCCTAACTATGAGGCATTGCATCAACAATTTTTCCATTGCACTGGATCGGGAAATACGGCATGTTGTTGTATCAATTGTGTTTAAATTGAGTGTGCAGAATGTGCAGTACGACGGCCATCTAGAAAAGCTGCTGCAATTCCAGATGATGCTAACGCCAAAGCTATCTCACATCTTGATCGAATAGTGGCCAAAACCAATGAACTGACAAAATGTTTTCCCTGTTCCTTCAGGTGCGTCCAGGAAGAAAAGACGACGAGTGTTATTGTGTTATTATATTGCAGCTCTCGATTTGAATCTTGGTTCAATGTATTGTGCATCAATCGATTTGGCGCAATCATTCCTACTTCAATCAGTAGCTTGGTGGCAATAGTCAAACATTGATCCTCAATCAGAATCATTTCTTCATTGTAGATTTCATACGATATTTGAAGTCGATATCTCTGACGTTTCTAGAGATATGGTTGACTAAAAAAGGTTAACAAAAGTAAGCTTTGGTTTAGAATGTAGGGTCCTTGAAAAGTCAAAAAATTAAAAAAAAAATTCAATTGCACAAATCGGAAGCTAAACGGAGTTCACCGCTTTTCTGTTGAAATTTTTCCTGAATTTTGTCTGCTTTAAACCTCACGGAGCCCGAAACTTTTCCAACGAATGCAAAACCGTTGAAATCGGTTAGTGCGTTCTGGAGTTATAGCAGCAGGAAGAAAACACGACTTATTTGTATATAATAGATGGTGACGCTACAATTTGTGGAGTGACTAGTGCTAGTGTTGTTTTCGATACATTTAATTTAAGCGTGTTTGCTTTAAGCCAAATACTTAGATTATCCAAATCTTCCTGCATTTCAGCGACATCTTCTTTTAAATTATCACAACTAGCATACAGCAACCCAGCATCTGCAAATAAAGCATATTCACTATTTGGTATTACACTGTCGATGTCATTGAAATAAACGTTAAACAGAAAAGTGCCAAGGATGGACCCCTGTGGTACACCAATACCATCTAAGATTTCATCCGATAAAATGTTGTTCACTTTAGTCTTTTGCGTTCGACCTGATAGATACGAAATCATCCAAGATAGTGATTTATCCCGCACTCCATAACTTTCAAGTTTCTCGAATAATATTGATCTCTCTACTGTTTTAAAACCCCGCTTTAAATCAAGAAAATCACATATTATTTTTGTTTTTGCGTCGAGTTGTTGTTTCCAATTTGCAATGACCATATTAAGTGCACCTTTACAAGAATGCTGCTTTCTAAATCCCGACTGGTTATCAATTATGAACTTATGACAATCTAAGAAAGACTTAATTTGGAAGAGAACAACTTTTTCAAGTACCTTTTCGTAGAGAGGGAGGGCATTAATTGTAATTGGTCTAAAATCTTCACACTTAATTGATTTTTTAACTTTGGGGATCGGAGTAATTTGAGACATTTTCCATGAGCCGAGGAAAATACCGTCACAAAAAGATTTATTTATTATTTTAGTTAAATGGGGTGCTATGACATTAAACACATCTTTGAAAATTTGTATATTAAGGTAGTTCGGATCACATTTATTTTTTAGATTATCAAACACTTCCTTTAAATCAGCACACTCAATTTCTTGAAAACGAAGGAAACAGGATTTCTTACGATCTAGTTATTAAAAGGGACAAATGGGATCGAGGCACTTATTTTAGTTTTTCTGTCTACAAAATCGAAATTATGCCAATTTTTAGCAATTGGTCAAATTGATAAAGTGAGGCCAACATATTTTGAGTGAAAAGACCAAAGTATTTCACGGTGAGCATAAGCAGTGTGTTACAAAAGTGATATAAGGTCAGTTTTTTGAAAGTTAGCCTTATTTCACTTGGCTTTATTTCACGGAACCAGCAAAACTTTGATGGTTTTTTTAAAATTATTACATTTATAAAATATAATATTTTTTCTTTAAACCTTGCAGAGTCGATCTTTTCTATACCCTTTTTAAAATTGAAGTAGAAGTTGCAGATGTTCCTATTATTATTTCCATCACTTTAGGTAATTTAATATTTAAATGAAATTGTGCTAGGTCCATTACCTGCCGTATGGCATTTATTTAAGGATTATGTTACATAGCACCCCTCACTCAATATTTTGAACAAACAAAATTTCAATTTACCAAAAGCCTACACTCTGTATAATTGTTTTTAACACAAAATGTTGTTATTCGGAATCATTCAAAAACTTCTTAATTCTCAACAATCGTTCAAAAATTCGCAGCCATATTTTTGTTTTTGTTTTTTTTTTGCATTTCGTTCTCCAGTTTTTAATGTCATCTGAAGTTTGTCAAAATTCAGGACATTTTTAAGCATCAAAAAATAAAACAAAAATACAAGACAAGTCATTAAGGAACAAGACGACATTTTACATACTCGTATACTGTGTTCGTTTTCGTTGGAATTGAAAGTTGGAGCAAACCGCGAGGCACGTGCTTTTCTCCTAATAGCATAAGCAAACAAGGTTCCCGCAGTCTTCATCCATTCCCTTTCCTTCTCTTACCTTCCCTTCCCAAAGATATAACTTTATATTTTCGTTTGTTGATGTTGTTGATGTTTTTATTTTTTCTTGTTTTTGTTCTTATTTTATTCCCAGTTTCCATTAAGGATATACGTCGTATTAATTTAGTCAGTTGTTTTTCCACCATTTTCATTTTTGTTTTTCCTCTTTTTTCCAAGAACAACTTCAAAAATATTCCTTCTCATCGCTCTCGTCTTTCACTCCGTTTCTGGCCTCTGGGCTGTTGTCTCAAATGAACTTTGTGAGCTCATTTAACTTGAAATGCGTAAAGTGAATGATAAAAGGAATCTGGCTGTCCCTAATTACGTTTATGGACTACATACGAGAAGAGATTGAGGACATCTGGTAGTTGATGCTAGAACAATCATATTCTTACTGCACTTTCAGGGATATACTCGTTCATCACTGATGAATAGTGATGACAGAGGATACTCGTCTGCAACATAGAGTTGGATAAGACAGAAGACACAAGATACATGACCTGCAACTAACCTCTTTATGGTTAGAATAGATTGAAAAGCAGAAAAAGGCTTTTTGAAGGGATTATGGTTGGACGCTTAAACTTTGTTAATTTTTAATCTAATGATATTTCTTGAACGTCTTATATCGTCTTATTTAAACAACTAGAAGAGATTACCACATAAGGATGCCAATGCTTTAAGGAAAGGCCTTGGAAGAAGTTGCAAGCTTATAAGGTATGTGTTGTAACATGATCCTAATTTGCAGATTTTTTGTATGATTATAATTTACTGCATTCGAAACAAGGAGGACACACGACAAAAAAAAAGAATAGAGATGCAAGGTTTGTAACTTTTTGAAATTTCAAAAATAGAAAAATATTAGTGTAACCCTCGCTCTAGTGGTACCTATGTGTGTCGCTGTCGGCTTTTACAGCTTATACATCACATTAATTGTTTGACATTAGGTTTTGTCCTAGTTTCGGATCATGTTATTAATGCACCGCACTTAAGTAAACAACCTCAGCTAAAATGGAGGGAGGTTACGGTGGAGGTATAAGGCTAAGTAGATGCCGGTCCTCTTGGTTTCATTGTGCGAAACTTTTAAATGAGCTGTTGGTTGATTTAATTATTGGACAGTAAAATGTAATGATTGAATTATGTGCGTTAATGGATGTTGGTTGTATTTGGTAATTGTGTTAAAATTAATCAAAATATGATATCAAAGTACTCTGGAGGTGCATGTGAGTAAATGGGAATGTTGCAATTAACGAATTATAAGTTGACAGGATATGTTTGACCTTTTTATGAAGGAAATGTATAAAGTTCTTGAATTACTGCATTACACATTTCTTAACTGCATTAAAACCCTTTTTGCAAGCTTAATTGCGTTGAAATATTGGCTCAAATTATTCGAGCAAAACATATCGGAATTTTTCGTATAATTGCAAAAATTGTTGCTTATTTGTCTAAATTTCTTTCATAACCTTCAAAGTACATACATGACGAAAACTCCTTCCATGGATGCCTTTAACTTAAACTTTCCTTTTCAAATTTTCACGTAGCAAAGGCCTTCAATGATTCATTTATTTTTGTTTCTTTCTCTTCGATTGAAAAAAAAACTTTATCTTAAGCTAGACTAATGTGTTTGCCAATTTTTTGGCAAATCTTAACTTTTCTAAAACATAAATGATTACCAAAAGTGGTTTAAACTAATCCTTCTGATATTCCAAAAATATCAGTATGGCCAACGTTTTGGCGCCCTTATTCTCTGATTTTGTTGACGAGCAGCTCATTGGATGATGCTGGTGGACTTATTGGCTGTAAATGAGTTCTGAATCACTTTAAGCAATTACTTTTAGAAAGGTAACACACCAATATCTGTGACATTTCAGATAGTGCTTTAGAACTAAGGTCTTGAGAACTTAAAATAATAATTGAAGAAAAAATAGGTTGAAACGCATTTTTTTACTATAGGGTGTAGCAAAATTAACGCAAGATTTGAATTAAATAGAAAACGTGGTTTTTAGTCTTTTGATAGTTATATTTTTATTGACTCGTAAAGTACATAGGATAGGGTTATGTATGGAATAACACATCGGACAAATGGCCTCCACGGCTTTGCATGCACATGCGCACTCTTTTGTTGAAATTTTCCATGACCATTCTGCATAAATGTGGCTGAATTTCGTTGATGCAGCGTTGAATCTCCTCCTTTAATGCACGGGTGGTTGTGGGCTTGTTGACATAGACTTGTGATTTCAAATAACACCATAAAAAGAAGTCTAATGGTGTTAAATCACACGATCTAAGAGGCCAATTTTGATCACCGAAACGAGAGAGTACACGACCTGGAAATGTCTCATGCAGTAATTGAATTGTTTCACGGGCTGTATGACATGTGGCACCGTCTTGTTGAAACCACATATTGGACACATCAATATCATCCAATTTTGGCAGAAAGAACTGTGTAATTATGTCGCGATATCGAGCACCAGTAACATTCACTGCTTGACCAGCATCATTTTCAAAAAAATATGGCCCAATTATGCCTCCAGCCCAAAATCCACACCATACATTCACTCGTTGTAGATGCATTTGTTTTTCGGCAATCACATGTGGGTTCTCCGAACCCCAAATGCGGCAATTTTGGCGATTGACAAAGCCATCAAGATGAAAATGTGCTTCATCGCTTAGGATGATTTTGCTCGAAAAATCAGGGTCCAAGCTTTCACTATTTTTGAAATATTCTTTAATAATGAAGACACGTTGTTCTATCGTGTAACGCTCCATTTTTAATAACCCTATACTGTTAGCTGTCAAATTGCTTTTTTTCAGGGTTGCCAACACTTTACTGCACAAATAGCGGCAAATTCAAACCTTGCGTTAATTTTGGGACACCCTTTATTAGTATGATTCCCGTCATATGTCCGACGCGGCTACGAGTCATTTAGAACAGTCCCAATTTTTCACTACTTTTTCCAACAATGGCTGCCTTTCATGGCTGAATCACAAACACGCTTCAGCTTCGGCTTCGTTTACGAGTTCAGCCATAGAAATGTAATGCATGCTATCACAATGGAGCTTCGACCTCACGTTTCGTTTGACAACCGTAAGGAAAAGAACGTAATGTAATGTAATGTGACTCCAAACGGAATCTCTAGTTCAATTATCTGAACATTTGTTTTGTCTGACAGCTCAACAGTTGTAAAAAAAAATGTGATTTAGCCATCAATCCATCAGTTTCAGCTTCGGCCTCGCCTGACGTTTACGAATTCAGCCATAGCAATTCAATGCATGTTATCACAATGAAACTTCGATCTCACGTTTCATTTGATATTCGTAAGGACATAACGTAATGTGACTCCAAACGGAAGCTCTAGTTCAAATTTGCTTTGTCTGACAGCTCAACAGACAAAATACATTTGCTTTTGGAGGGATTCCCATTGGTTATCATAGGCTGTAAGCTACTTCTGCGATAAATTTAATTTTTTCGATTTCAAAACTAATATTTGTTTTTTATTTTGAGAAAAAGTAATAGTTGGTAATGACAAAAGTGCCATTTTAGAATAATATGACATATATTGAAAATGTCATTCAAAGCAACTTCGAAACAGGCCCAACGTAACGCAACTAAGCTGAAGCGTGTTTCAGCTATGAACACAACCGAACGAATGGACTAGTTATCAGGACAACTTCTGCAAACAAACGACAGCTCCTTTTTCATTTCGAAAGTAGTACGGACCGATGATGAAAAGTATCTATTTTCGATGATGCAATTCTGATTCTCTAATGGTTAGCTTTGTTCCAATTCGTTCCAAAATACGGCAATTTTATTTTTTGATGAAGTCGTTAAAGTTTCGTAAAAACGTAAAATAGACGAAGTTCTCTACAACATTACTGGACAAAAACGTTAACGCAGTTTGAAATTCTGAACTGTCAAATCTTAGACAGCAACTATAAAGACTTCTCATGCAGTTAAAAAAACACCCTATGCTTAGAAAAAATGCAGAATATGAATTTTCATATTTATAACTTGTGTCAACTTAACTAAAATTTGTCTATATAAATGACAAATAATGATCAATGTATCATGTTGTCTTTTGTGCGACAAACCATTTGAACAAACAAAATAAAGAAAAAAGTCGTATTCAGGAATGTGACAGAAAATATCAATATGCGTATGAATATTGAAAATAACAAGTTAATACCAAACCCAACGTTCACAGTTCAAATATGATAAACCTATCCGTTAATTTTCACAAGTTTTAAACAAATATATGAATTAATTTGAACAAAATTGAAATCTGACATTTATCATACAGTTGTCATTTGTGTTAATATCCTAATCACGTGAGAATTTAACATAACATCTCTAATAATAAGTGAAAAAATGTGTTGTCTAGCTTTCTAAATAAATCGAACGTATTTTTAATAAAATTACTCAATTGAAATTATAATCAATAAAATATATAATATCAGTTATTTGTCAATCTATAAAAATCGTTAGCCTTATGAAATTTGAATACACATCAAAATACGTCATTTGTGAGATTAGGTACACCTTCTTTCATCAGCTCTGACCATCAGGCAAAATATTCATTTCATCCAACAACAGTTGTCGTCATCGTCGTCATCATCTCTGTGGTGCAATAAACATTTAGCATTTATTGATATTTTGTCTCAATTTATATTCAATAAAATATCAACACCAACAGAGTTTTCCAAAACGAAAATTCCAGTCAATCAAAATCTGCCCACTTACAAAATAATGCACTTCATGTGTCATTTAAATGCAAATATGTAGATGACGTTCAGGCGGAAAAAACAACGAAATCAACATTTAAAAAAGTCATAAAAATACTTAAATTATCGGGTATTCGTTTAAAGCGGAAAATCAAATCCGTCGAGCAGCAGCGGCAGCAACCGGCAGCGACAGCCAAAAGTATTAAACCACAAACAACACCGGATAGAAATGTACTATTTTTGCGCACCTTCTTTTTAGTTGCGGTACACAAACTCGTAAGAACTGTTAAGGCAAGTTATGGATTCAAATAAAATAAACGATATATGGCATACCTTGGAAAGGAATGCATAAGTCCTAAGGGTTGAGTTCTTAATAGAAAATTGTGGTTTGGCTGCTAGAGGAACTTGCTCAGGCGAATAAACTTCCAGACCGCAATGTTTTAATTATTGGCTAACTATGCAAGGTTTAGAGAAACGAGACATCTAAACGAGACGTTTAAAACAAAAATATTAGGTACAAGTTCAAACAAATCAGATACTTTAGGAGTTATTTTGTTTACTATATATTTCAACTTGCGGAAAATGTTAAGTAAGCCAATTCTAGAGTTGGCACAAACTTGGACGTTGAAATGTGTTTTTCTTTACTGTTTAAAATATTTTTTCAAGAGTTGAATCTTAAATTTAAACTTCCGAAAATTTAAGTTTCCGAAAAATTCCCCGGCATATTTATGACAAATACGCGTATTCAACTCTAAATTTTTATTTTTCCTGTGTAATTATTTCAAATCAAAGTCCCTGTTGTTTGTGTAAATTGAAAAAGTCAATCAAAGTCCTGGCCAAAAATAAAACAAGATGTTGTCAAATGTTATATTCCGCAAAAGATAAATTCTGGCTTGTTGCAAAAGCTCTATAGCAACCCTTTTAAAGATAACACACATACTCTTTAACTTTAATGATTTTAACAACAATATTTTCTCGAAAAAGTAATTTTAAAAAAAGATTAGCATTGAAGTCGGGAATAGTTTAAATTCAACAGAGAACTTCCCTATTTTCCAAAAAATCGAAAGTTGAACAAAGGTAAAATTGTCAACTCTGAGTAAAGTATTTCATCCAAATCCGTCTAGAACCAGAGTCCAATGACTCATCAAACTAGGTTTTTCGATAATGGTGGGGACCCATCATTTTACGTCTATTCAAACGGCTAATCTGAAAATATTAAATTTAAAAAAAGATTGTGGTATATAAAGCAAATACGGTCCTTAAGCCGAATCACCATTAATAGTTTGGTGCAGTTTACCCGCTGAAGGCACCATCGGTCGGTCGGTTATAGTGGCTGTCCAAGATGGAAACGGACACACTTAGGCCAGCTTAATGGCCCATTGTGATACCACATGAATCTTGAGGATTCCTACTAAGCTCAATGGAACCAGCGTAAGTCCCTTACGAAACTTGACAGGCTAATTATACTGATATGGTTAAGATCGTTAAAGAAGAATTCTCCTAGGTAATTCTTGGATTTTCTAGCTAGAGCAGGGCATGTGCAGAGAAGACAAAGAACAGTTTCTTCCTCTTCCTCGTCCATACAGCTTCTGCAAAAGTCATTTGAGAATACGCTTAGTCTCGTGGCGTGCTTTCCTATAGACAGTGTCCGGTTATGACACCTATTATCGAGCTTATATGCGATCTGCTTAGAGAGAGCAAGCACCTTAAACGTTTTAAATCCAGTGTTGGCCAGATGTTTATTGTGACTTGACACGTGGTGATGTTGTTCCACCTAGTGCCTGCCTTACCCACAGCGTCTTGCAATAGCAGCAGTTTAGAAGTATAGCCATTGGTATGCCAGTACTTGCCAAACGTGGTAGGATGGACTGTGCTGTACCGTTCCTGGCGAGTTCATCTGCCTTACAGTTACCTGGAATGTCTCTATGGCCCGGCACCCAGCAAAGGTGAATATTAAACTGTTGCGCCATCTCCATTAGAGATGATCGACAGTTAAAGACTGTTATAAAGTTTGTAGAGACAGAGTCAGGAGATTTGATAGCGGCCTGGCTATCAGAGAAAATACGGATATCAGATGTTGATATCACGTTTTCTTTGAGCCAGGACAAGACTTCCTTTATCGCCAAAAGTTCCGCCTGGAACACGCCACAATGATTGGGAAGGCGGAATGAGAGACTTAATTTCAGTCATTCAGAGTACACACCCCACCAACCACTTGTTTTGTTTTTGACCCATCTGTGTAAGAATGGATTGACTCATCCCCAAAGAATGTCCAATCCTCCCAAAAAGATCTGGAAGGTATAGAAATCTGGAAGTTTCTGTCGAATTCCTGTGGGGGGATGGTGTAGTCTGTGTGCTTTTGAATTGATTCTAAATACCTAAGAATTACGGAGTGGCCAATGTTGTTGTTAGTCCACTGCTACGAAGCTTTGAGGCGAATAGCAGAGTTTGCTGCTATTTGTTTGCTAAATATGTCAAGAGGTGTAAGGTAGAGCAAGGTGTCCAGTGCCGCAGACGGGGTCGAGCAAAGCGATCCGCTTATACAAAGGCAAGCTAAACGTTGGACTTTATTTAGCTAATCCCTGTTTAACATTTATTAGAAAATGAATTACAAAATTGCACTGATCGAATGACGGAAATCAAAAATTCAAGAGTCGTAAGCTCTTAAAGAAAAATAATCATTTCAAAAACCTACAATAAATTCAATATAAACCACAAAGATACGGGTGTCAAATTTAAGGTTTTTAAAGTTTTTGAAGTTCAAAAAAGAATTCCTTAAAAGAAAACACCTACATACGTATGTTACTTTTAAATATACTCGTATGTAGAACAGCAAATACTTGCAATCTTATCGTGCACTTAATGTTGGCCATAATATAAGAAACCAGTCTTATGCAATGAAAGAAAACGGAGCATGAACAAAGTATGTAATCTTTAATACATTAAAACAACATCAAAAAATATTCCAGGCAAAAACCACTAAAGCGGGAAAATCATTTCATTTTGAAATCGTCGAAGACGACGAAGACGTGAATGAGGATGAGGACGAAACGGAGGATGAGGTTTTAAGACGAAGACAAAGATGAAGAGACGAAATCGACAGAGATATAGAGTCGAGCCGACCAACTTTGAAAGTCTGATATATGTAGCTATAATTTCATTTCTTGTTTGTGCCTCCTTCTTAAGCATTTTTATTGACATAACATGGCATGAGAAGGCATCGAGTTCGAGTCGAGATGAGTGCGTAAAGCGCAAGGTCTAATGAGAAATTAAATGGGTTGTGTGATCTGACGTCGATGTGAGTGATACATATGGCATTTTTGTTTCCTTTGACATCCGCATTTAAGAGACTTGAAAAAAAGAACTATCCCGTAACGTAGACCCAACAACCACAAGGTACCTAACCTAGCCTATAGTACACCAACCAGGTCTAAGAACTCTTCTTCCAGGAGGTTTATTTATCTTGGATGTTTAAACGAGGGATTGACATCTATTTTCGTCGCATTAAAATGGAGGAAGTGATATTTGATGTAGAATGTAAGAGACACCAACACCATACATAAGTGATCAGATGTAACTCTTCCTTCTATATGCCGGTACCAATAATATGGTAAGTAATGTGCAAATGACAGAAGTCATATATAAGAAGAAGAATAAGTCTATTTTAAGAATTTCAATTTGTTTATTTTATTCCCTTGAGGGCAAGCTTCTACGTAGACAACATTGAATATAAAACAAAAATAAATTGCTTGATTATATTCTTCTCTATGGCATCAAAATATTATTCAACCAATTTCTACGTCAATGGCAAAAAGTTTCATAGATCGAATTTGTTACGAGGGAGTTGGTATTGTCATTGAGTTTCCATCGCCATCACTAACTAAGAGCAATGTTTGCATAAACGTTATGTATAGATCAGCCATATGACCATAACAACAAGTGGTTATGAATTATTATTATTTTACATTTAATCAAAATCCTCAGAGCAATTTTAATATAGAATTCACTTGCATACATCAAATGGAAATAAATTTAAAAATAATAACCTAAATAAAACAAAAATTAAATAGATACCTTTCAAACGTGCATATATCAACAATGATAAATGTCACTCCCATAAAGTAGTGCCTACTGTAGTCATTGTGGTATTCCAAGAATATAAAGAACTTTTCCTATTGTCAAGAATCTGCCTTTAGTAAAAGTAATTGAAAATGACAAGTTATGTGTACATTGCACATACCCATGATGTACTTATATGGAATTGTTGACGGTGAAAGAACTGAGCATTTGACATTTGAAAAATAATTTTTCAACAAGTGTCTGTCAGATAACTTTATTGTATTTTTGTTGAAACTTTTAACTGCGATGCAAATAATTTCGTAGTCTTCTTTAGGGCATCAGCTCAGATTCATTTTAATCTATGAATTATGTTATGATTGTCAAAAGAAAGTTTTCAATTTCGACTTGACATTTATGCATATTTTGACATAAGGTATATTTAATATGACAGTGACAGTGACAGTTGATGGCTGCAATTCATCTTTTCGAGTTTTCATGGAGGGTTGAAAGATAATTTACATTTTAAATTAGTGTGAAGTTGGTTTGAGAAGAGTCAAGTCTATGAATGCAAATTAGCTTATTTCGGATGTCATTAACTTCACTGTTAATATTTGCTGCCTAAGGCGTGATGGTGTGAGAAAAGTTTTTGTTTTAATTTGTATTGAAAGGAATTGCCAAACCTTCAGTGCATATGATATAAGACGTTTGGGATTGACATTGGATTGTATGTTTCTTCATCTTGGTTTGGAGTTTTTATCCACTAGTCCAAGCTTTAAAAAATTATTTCATAGCGGCGGCGGAATAGTGGTTCATTCAATTTGAAATTTGTATTTCTTCAAAACCAAAAATAACCTTTTTCTTCATTCTGAATTGCAAATTTAATAATTCAGTTAAGCTAAAGGCAAGTCTAGATGCACATAACGGGTGACCACACAAAGATGCCCATATTTCTTTTTTTGTCTCGCTCCGGTGGTAACACTGCTATGGTGTCGAATGCGCGATCCAGGTCAGACAAATTTGTTTTCATATGTTACAGTCGTCATGGATAATGAAGGAGCATTTTGCGTCGAGTTACATTTTCTCGAGAGTTCGTATGTAAAAGTATGACGTGCATTCCGGCGTCATCGTCAGTGCAAAGTTCCTCGTCATAAACGCGGGCCTTCATGGAAAACTGTCAACAGATGGGTTTAAAATTTTCGTGAATCCGCCAAGGCAACCGATAAGAAGCGTCCGGGCCCGCCGAGAACGATCCGTACGGCTGAAAACATTGAGAGAGTCCGTGAAGCGATTCAGGTTAGTCCGCGGCGTTTTTTGGGCCCAAAAAGGGAATCAGAGCGTAAAATTTTGCTCAAAGATTTGAATTTTCACCCGTACAAGCTCATAATAACCCATGAATTGAAAGATACCGACTACAGATAACGTTTACTCTTCGCTCAGACAATCCTTCGAAAATTGGCAGATGGTGATATTATTTTAGGTAATCTTTTAATGAGCGATAAAGCTCATTTCGAGCTCTCCGGCGCCGTAAACAAGCAAACCTTCAGGTATTGGGCCGAAGATAACCCAGTCTGGATACACTAAAAGTCGTTACACAACCAGCGTGTGACGGTTTGGTGCGCGGTAGCGGAGTAGGGCATTGTCAGTCCCTACTTTTTTGATGGAACGGTAAACGGAGAGCGGTACAGAAACATGTTAAGCAACTTCCTCGTTTGAGTCAAACAATATTCCAACAGGATGGTGCGACACGTGCCATAATGCCTGCGAAACGCTCGCTCTGTTTGAAAAAGCGTTCGGTACTCGTTTACTATCTTGATCGACAGATTTCGCTTGCCGCCTCGTTCTCCCGATATGACAGTTCCGGTTTTTTTCCTCTGGAGATATTTGAAAGGGCGTGTCTACAAGACTCATGTACGATGATTTGAAGCGCGCATTCGACAAGAAATTTCTGAGATTAAGTCGGAAATGTTAAGAAAATTTTGTCAAAAGATTAAACGATTGTGTAAGCCAAAACGGGCATCATTTAATGGATGTAATATTTCATAAATAATTTGTCTAATCGGTATTTTCGAATAAAATTTGTATCGTTGTTATACGTTCTTTGGTTCTGGAGTTATTTTAAAAAGAAATATGGGCATCTTTGTGTGGTCACCCTGTATAATTTTGTACATGTGTTTCAATGTCGCTGAGGCATTATTGAGGTTCAATTTCTACAATGTGTCGATTTCAATGTTACTGAGTCATTACTGAGGTTAAATTGATTGGTGATAATACCATCATAGGATCATTTACGTCACTCGAACATCGTCGTAAAGTTTCTAATCTCCCCGCTTTTAACGTTATTTTAACTGTTTATGCTCTAGGGCTGCGTTTCCCTTTAACAGTTCACCCGTAAAACTTGTGCTTCTAGGAATGCTCATCAGTATACCTTCGAGTCCAGCTTCGGTAGTACTTTCAAGTACAGAGATTCGTTCTTTAGCCGTACTGCGCGAATGTTGAATTCCTTACCACATTCTGTCTTTCCCAGCCATTGCAATATTCAGGAATTCAAAACCAATGTGCACCGACACCTTATTTCCTTTCCAAGTGCTTACACTGTGCCTTAACATAATAAGAGTAATATTATCCTCTTGATTATGCACTTATCATAACAAAAAAAATATCGTCAATGTGACGATTTATCTTATCCTTTAGTTCTTGAATTATTATTGACGTCCATCAAGTTAGAACTATCCTTAAATTAAAAGAGAGAAATTGCAATTATTTTATATCAGAAAAAGAAGTCAAAAATTTACAAGTCATATGATCGTGGCGTTCAACTGACATCGCCTCGAGGATGTGAGCTTACACTACTTTGTGTTAAGTAGCACCGTTCTGTTAAACCACATATCGTCCAGCTCCACATCTTATACAAAAACTATATTTTTATCTTGCGATAGCAAAAACCTTCCACGCCAACTTAATTGATCACCTCATTTTCAAAGAAAACTCTCAGTCACTCTGTGTGGAACTCTTTGTGCAGAACGAAATGTGCTAGCATGCAAAGGTGTTTTCACATAGCAGTAAGAAGACCCGTAAAATTCTACAGATCTTTGACATCAAGTCGATTGCGTTGACTAAAAAATCACGAAGTTTACGAAATGGAATCTTCTAACGCTGCTCAATTGCTGTACTTCTGAATAATTGAATTCTTCAAAGACTGAAATAAAAAAGTAATAGTTGGACCACCCTTTATTTGATTCAATTTACTTCAAATTTTTGTCAAATTTGAACCAAATGACAAAAAATTGACAACATAAATTCCTTCTCTTCCTAAATTTATGTTTATTTATATCTCAAGTCCATTTCATTCATCAGTTACTTTTAGTGCCTTAAAAAAACACCACCACGATTTTGTTTTCTGGATTCATTGACTCCAGAATTGTTATCTCTTCTCAACAAAAGAACTTTTCTATCCAACGCTATTACATTCCAATGACCTTTTTTAATATTTGCAAAATTAGCAAAAGTCTACCAAACGCAAACAACGTTCCGTTCCGAATCATGCTACTGCTGCTTCTTTTACAACGCTGCTGGTTCTAGGCTGCTTCGGCTTCTGCAGCACTACTCCAGATTTATTTTTTTTGTGTGTGTACTTATCACAAAGCCTCCTTCCATTCACCGCTCACTCGCTACTTGCTATACTATGTTGAACACTGCACAGCACATGCAGATGGGAAATATTACACTTTCCTGCATGAAAATCCACAAAAGGTACTTGAACTGCATTTTACCCAATTGTTGGCAATGTTCAGAGGAGTAACACAACATTGCAACAACAACAACAACTACAATAACAACAACAAAAAGTCGAAAAAAAAGTATACTATACAAAGTTATGGAAGGATGATGCTTAGCAAAAGAGAGTGCACAAAACCCAACATAAAAAGAAAATTCTGCAAACTATGGAAAGAAGCTTATAGCTTCATATACAAATTGCTCTAGAGCATGATAAGGAACGACCGGTTGCAGTGTCGAAATGTCAGCCAGGATGTGGTTGGATTCGAGCTCTTTATAGGTAGGTATAGGTACCTACCTACCTATAGAGGGAGAATGAAATAAGAAAGTGTCAGAGGCAGTAGCGGGATGAAGTGCATACAAAATAAAAACAAAATTGAAGAACAACCATTGAATAGCAACAACAACACAAAATACAGTAGCAGTAGAGAAAAAATGTTTAAAATGTTCAAACAAACGTCGCACGTTGTGAGTTTGTGACACATCCAAGCTTTTATACATTTCTATTTGTCACACAAAAGTCAGGTAATTCTTTATCTGAGATGATGCCATCCAACCCAACCAACCAACCCGCCTTCAAGCTAGATCAGACCAGCACCAGACCAGACCAAGCAATAAACCATGTTGGAAGGACATTCCACTTTTTATCTTCTGATTATTATTATTATCCTTCATATAATCTTTCTTTCTCTCTCTTTTAAGTAGATGACATTTTTTACATTTTGTATTGTTCTTCATTTTCGTTTTTTAATTAAAAATAGATAATAAATTATTCTTTGTTTACATTTTTAATTTTCTCAAACTTAAGGGCATAAAAACAAAATGTTTACATACGAAGTTTAAAACTTTTTTTTATACGTCGAACCGTTTTGAAGATAGACGAAGCATAGTACAATATCATGGTAAAAGATCCTACTTGTTTTGGTTATTTTATATATCAATTAAATAATTCTGTTGTCGTTTGACAATCATTATTGTCTTATCATCTTTTGGGCCCTGCCAATCTAATTATATCTTCTATATATTGGAACTGACACTTCCTTTAAAATATCGCTGCAGCACACCTTGTAGTATTTTGCTTCAACAGCTCTCAGATCATCCACATAAAAATCATGGCCTTTAACTTTACTCTGTCAAAGTATCGATTAATTAAAAATACTCAAATTCTTAACCCTCTCAAAATCTCGAAAACTATTTTGCTTCTTCAGTTAGATTTCGAAGGGGAATTCCTAGATGACTAAAAAAAATTGTAGACCGAAATGTCATTCCACTATTTCTGTGAAAACCGAGTTCGGCATTTTCCAAATTAGGAAACATTCACCATCGCTGATAGCATAAAAAAAGACAAAATGGAAACTAATAGCTTCTACTTTCAAGAATTTTCCCCTGGAGAAATATATATGCAAATTCAAAGTTTACAAAATAAGAAATCTTGTACTAGTGATGGCATCTCTGCGGTTATCTTAAAAAAAGTATCTTGGGAAATTGTTGATATACTATGCTATATTTTCAACTTAAGTATAAGTTTTGGGAAGCTCCCTAATGCATTGAAGATTGCAGAAGTTATCCCAATTTTTAAAAAAGGAGATCATAAAAATATAGCTAATTATACATAGGCCTATCTCCCTGCTTCCTACGTTTTCCAAACTTTTTGAGAAGTTAATTAAAACACGCATGCTCTCATTTCTCGAAAAAATCAATTTTTTTTCCGAAGTTCAGTTTGGGTTTCGATCAGGTAGAAGTACGGAAGATGCTATTTTAAAAGTAAGTTGTGATTTATACAAGGGTATAAACGAAAGCCACTCAACGATGGCGCTGTTCATTGACATGACAAAGGCATTTGACATGGTCGATCATGAAATACTTTTAAGTAAGTTATATAATATTGGTTTTAGAGGTATAATATATGAATGGTTTAAATCATATTTGATTGGAAGGGAACAAAGAGTATTAATTGATAATGTTTTCAGTAATGTGCAAACATTAAAAAATGGTGTCCCACAGGGCTCTGTTTTAGGACCTTTACTTTTTTTAATCTACATTAACTCGCTGTTCCTTCAAGATTTTTCTGGAAATCTTATAGCCTTTGCAGATGATATAGCATTTACTTACACTGTTCCGACTTATTTTCAATGTCTTGCCAACTTAAATAAAGACTTACAATTACTAAGGGTGTGGTTTGCATATCATAAACTAATTATTAGCGATAAAACAAAAGTTATGTGTTTCAAGCTAACAGATGACTTTCCTAAGGATTTTGATTTGTATTTCCACTCGTATGATTGTCAAAAATTCGTTTTACCCTTGCATGTATGTGGTAGATACAATTTTTTAAATAATAACCAGTGTTCCCCAAACTCTTTTCAAATTGAACGTGTTGACTCATTTAAATACTTAGGAATTATTTTCGACAGTAATCTAAACTGGAAATCTCATGTTAATTCACTTAGAAATTATATGAATCTTATTACGCGTAAGACTTATCTGTTAAGACCATTTTGCACTAAGAATGTTTTAACTATGATCTACTACGGACTTACTCAGTCTAAATTGCAATACGGTATAGTTAGTTGGGGGGGTACTTTTATGAGCACTTTTAGACCCATTTTAATTGCCCAAAAACATATAATTCGTATTATTTGTGGTAAAAATCAACGTACACACAGCTGGCCTCTTTTTTGCGAATTAAAGATACTTCCGTTGCGTCACCTGTATGTTTTTAAGGTCTTAAAAGAATTCTATCAACAAAGTGGTAATATTCCCAGCAGAAATTCTTCAATATACAATTTACGGGTCAACAATTTAGAACTTGTCAGCACTTTGATTGCACATAAAACACATTTTATGAACTTCTATCTAATGACATCGCGAACTACTTTCAACAATCTTCCATTTGGAATAAGAACAACAAACAATCTCAACTCTTTCTTAAGAAAAATTAAAGAATGGCTTTTCACCATGGATATGAGCGACATTGAATTGGTTTATAAAGTACGACAATAAATGCAAAAGGATTCTTTTATTTAAACCAATTTTTCAACTTTCTTTAAATTAATTTTGATATCTAAATTTTGTATTTTTGACTTGAATTAATTAAAAATTGCAGAAAAGAACAACTGAGAGTACCCCACGTCAGTTTTTCTCTAGTATGCTTAATTTTAGCCGGCCACTCAACACTGACATACACATGTTACTGAATGGCTCAGATCTTATTCTTTTTTTTAAAACTTATCTTCTTGAGTATCAAAAAATATTGTTATTATGTTATTCTGAAGTGAAAATTGAATAAAAAATTATTGAATTGAAAAAAATTGAATTGAATTTATTTATTGTGATTTTTTAAAAGCTATAGGAAAGTTTTTCAGAAAAAAAAACACATTAAATTCAGAAAAATGTATGAAATCTTTATTTGAATCGATAGTACGGTCCATATAATTTAATGTTTGAAGACTATTTCAAGCAAATGTTGACCTTGACTGCGCCTCAAATGGTCCATCCGCTTAAAACAATTTTGGCATACTCTTTCCCACATTTCGGCAGGTATCTCACGAATAAATGCTTTAATGTTGTCTTCAAATGCGTCAATTGAAGCAGGCTTGTGTGTATAGACATGAGCTAGGCGGTAAATTGACCGGTTCCGATAGTGAAATAAAATGTTCATCGAACTCGCCTCTCAATAAGCCCATTGTTGCGTGTGCTGGGTGGCATGTGGCACCGTCTTGTTGAAACCACATGTCATGCAAGTCAAGCTCTTGCATATTGGGCAAAAAAAGAGTTGGATATCACATCACGGTAGCGCTCATCATTCGCAGTTACGTAACGATTCAAATTGTGACTTTTTCTGGATACATTGGTAGCTCTTGCAATGCTTCTTTCTGATATTCACACCAAAATCGATAATTCTGCTTATTTACGTACCCATTGAGCCAAAAATGAGCGTGCGTCGTCGCTTAACACAATCAAATGGAAGAAGCGAGCGATGAACTTTCTTAACAGAACACGTATTTTGATAATAAAATTCAATAATTTGCAAGCGTTCTTCGTTTGTAAGACAATTCATGGTTACATTATAGGCCATGTTGTTGATGTTGATGATGTTTGACAATGAAACAAAACACGAAACGTGCGTCAGCTTGTTAAACTAGTGTTGCCAAAAAGATAATAGCTACAAAATCATCCTTTATTTCCAATCTATTAAGAATATTAAAACTTCTGAAATCACTTTGTTTAAACAGAATTAAATAACGTTAAAGAAGGAGTTAAAGTACATTCAGTCAATAGTTTAAATGTGACTGCAAAAGATAACACCTCTGTTCCAGGATTTCTCTTTAGAACCTACAAATGTACAAAATTCCATAGCAACATATTTGTTTATAGAATTTCTATACTGCTTTACAATAATTTGAGAACAATTAGAGAGTACTTTGACTTAAAAGAGGGTAAACCTTCTGATCAACTTAATAGCCCTATTATAGCTATCAACTATCAATTAAATACTTGATACTTGATACATAATAATATTTTTGATGCATTGGTATTATGGCTTTCAACTATCAACTTTGTTGATGAATTGTATCATTAATGTGAATGATTTTTTGACATACTTGGTATTACGGATATCAAAAAGATAGATACACATCAATTTTCATATCATTATCAACCACAAGTCTCAACTACTTTTTAATTTAGAAAAATAATTATAGAATAAAAAATAGATATAAAGAAACAGCCATTTGTATGCATTTTACTTTTTATTGACGATGTTTAGTTGCTACAGGTATGTATATTTTCGCATGCAAAAAAGAAACTTATAAACAGTCCGTAGAGAACCAGGTCCTAGTGACTTACAACTCTCAACCATTCCTGTGTGCGAGTTAAGGCAAGTCAGCAACTCAAAATACGCAGAACATTACGTGATTCTTCGAACCCAATGGATTTGGACGAACACATGTTATAAGATACTTTTCTTTTATTCTTGCATTGGCTGATGAAACTTCGGGCTTTCCAACCTCCATCAGCCAAATTTGACGACGAATGCCGGCAAGTGCACGCAGCGAAACAACAGTCATACAAAACGGCGCCAGAGGAGTACCAGAACTGCTCGCGAGCTCTACGATCAGAAGAGGAGAGCGGAACACCGGCTCCTTAGATGAAAAAAAAGAGAGGATGAGAAGGAAGCGATCGAGGAGATAGAGGGATGTCACAACAGGAATAAGGTTCGTAAATTTTAGCAAAAGGTAAAAAAAAACTCCCAATGGTACCAGCCACGAACCGAAACCTGTAAAGACGATCAGAGGAACATCGTAGTAGAACCGCAGTCGATGCTGAGAATATGGAAAGATCACTTCTCCAAATTATATAACGGCAATGACGAACTGAATTCCGCTGTAAGGGAATAGAACCACTCAACCTCGGCGACGCAGATCAACAATTCCGCCTACCTAACCTTGACGAAGTGAAGATAGCTATATCTAAACTTAAGTCAAACAAAGCTGCTGGAGCTGACGGCATCGCCGCTGGCGAACTTTCAAACAGCAGGCGATGACTTGGTAGGGAGCATGCACCAACTCGGAAGAAACCATACCAGATGCGTGGATTCTCAGTATAGTGTGCCCGATACATAAGAATGGAGACCCTCTAAATTGCGCCAAATACAGAGGCATCAGCCTCCTTAACATTGCGTATAAGATCCTCTCTGCCTTATTATGTGAACGTCTGAAGCCATTCGTCAACAACTTGATTGGTCCTTATCATTGTGGCTTCAGCCCTGGAAAGTCCATTATCGACCAAATATTCACACTACGGCAAATCTTGGAAAAAACCCAGGAACTGCAAATCGATACCCACCATCTCTTTATCGATTTTAAAGCCGCGTATGACAGCATCTATAGGGAAGAGCTCTACCGAGCAACGTCTAGTTTTGGCATCCCTGTCAAACTTATCCGTTTGTGCAGAATGACGATGGAGAATACACGCTGCTCTATCAAGGTCGGAAAAGATCTTACCGATGCATTTGATGTGAAAAAAGGTTTTAGACAAGGCGATCTTCCAAATGTTCATCCAATTACTCGGATACGCAGATGATATTGACATAATTGGAAGATCAAAGCGTGATGTCAGTGGAGCGTTTTTGAGCATTGCGACGGAAGCGAAGAAGATGGGTTTAGTGGTCAATGAGGGCAAGACCAAGTATATGCTGTCATCAAAAAAGGACACTGAACAACGATGTCTTGGACAAAACGTCACCATGGACAACTATAACTTTGAGGTAGTTAAGGACTTTGTTTACCTAGGCACCGCTATTAATACAGACAACTACACCAGCGCTGAAATCAAACGAAGAATAACTCTTGCAAATCGCTGCTTCTTTGGACTTAGAAGGCAATTGAGATGTAAAGTCCTCTCTCGAGCATGTAAAATCACCATCTATAAGACACTCATCATCCCGGTTCTCATTTATGGCGCTGAGGCCTAAACCCTGTCAAAGAAAGATGAGAGCGTCTTAGGACGCTTCGGGTGATTTTTGGTCCCGTACGTATAGATGGAGAATGGAGGAGAAGATATAACGACTAACTGTACGGGTTGTACAGCGACACTGACCTAGTTAACAGAATTAAAGTCCAACGGCTTAGATGGCTAGGTCATGTAGAGCGGATGGATATCAACGCTCCAGCCCGGAAGGTCTTCGAATCCAATCCCGAGGGACGGCGCAGTAGAGGAAGACCGCGACTCAAGTGGCGCACCCAGGTGGGAGAGGAACTGAACCAACTTGGCGTGCGAAACTGGAGACAGCTAGTTGGTTGAGGCCCAGGTCCGCCCGGACTG
Organism: Eupeodes corollae; assembly: GCF_945859685.1. Taxonomy (NCBI): domain Eukaryota; kingdom Metazoa; phylum Arthropoda; class Insecta; order Diptera; family Syrphidae; genus Eupeodes; species Eupeodes corollae. The sequence goes on along the minus strand of NC_079147.1, from coordinate 309,384,004 downwards.
TAGCACCACCTTAAGTAAGTACTTTCAATTATCAAATTGATACTCATAATAGCGCTGTAAGTTTCTTAATAAAAATCTTATGAATCTTCTTTGTTTGTTTTCGATCCTATCGAAAGAAGGGCTACAACATAACAATTTTCTAGTATAGGTTTAATTAAAGAACTTTAAAAAGTTACAACTATCTTTAAAAACTTGACTATTTCTCCCTAAAAATCATCAATTAAATTTGACTTGAATACAATAAAAAATACATGTGATTTTACTTGATAACTTGACATAAGAAAAACCAAGATTCTTAGTTTTACTAAAAGTGTATACCTTTTTGTAAACTCCCACAATATGCATTTTGTAAATATTTGATTGTATATTTTTAAATTGTCTGCAAACATTAGACAATTTTAGAACTCTAAGATATCGGTAATGTTGTTAACGAAAATGTTTAAAAAATGGGTCACAGATGACTATCTCATTATTAAAAAAAAACTTATCATTTTCAATATTCACAATCTGCTTTCAATGAGATAAATTGGAATCCAGTCATTTATCAAATGTTCTTATTAGAATTTTGTGACTTAATCTAACGAATGCTGTACATGAAAGATCTACCTGTCCAAGGAGTTGAATCCAAGAATTGTATAGCCAGAAATACGTTCTTAAAAGAAACCAAAATGTCTTGTTGTTATGATTCCTTTGAAAGCAAAATTAAGCCTTATTGTTCAAAAAGTTATAGACGTTATACTCAAATCACCTTATATCATTAAATCTAAAAAAATAAACAATTTACCATATTTTACAAATTAAATAATTTTAATATTTTAGATTCAAAATAACACAATCTTTAAGTTGTTTTATTGGCTTCAATTTAAATTCACAAACATTAAGCACATTTTGAAGATTCTCTTATACCTATGTTTTTGTTCAGAAACTGATTTTACTTAGTATTCATTTCAAAATAGGATTAGTTTTATAAAAATGCCATTAAACATATCATTTGAATTTCGTTTTATTAAACTTGTTGTATGACTTGCCCCGTTGATATTAATTTTATTTCTCAATATTTTTTAACTTGTTTCCATCTTTGAATTCAGAGTGATTGTAGATTAGCCAATTTTTTTATACCTGCAAACCACTAAGAAAAAATTATGAGAGTGAGAGAATTGACACGAGCAATCTAATTGCCTTATACAACACCTTGATTTCCCACTTTCAGCAAAAGCATATTAATATCTCACATCTAAATAGGTACACTGTGTATCTTCTACCTAATGCAATAAAATATCTTTCATTAGTATTAAATGAATCTTATGGAATGTTACTCACAATTATTATTATCAAACGCCAACAGAAAATATTCCAACGAATCATGCTTAAAATTAGATGAAAGATGAAAGTTTGTTGCAAACGAAAGGTTTTACTTCGCTAACAGTGAAATGTACACTCATACAAATAAATACCCCAGGTTATAACTTACTTCTGTGTGTACTATTCCAAAAGTTATAAAGTTTTTGATTCAAATTAAAATGTTCACTGATTGAAAATTAAAAAGTTTTCAAATGGAATAGAGCTTATTAAATTAAATGTAATCAGGCACTCAACGAATGGAAATCGATCTACAAAACGGCAGTTTTTGTTAACAATGGGTCATAAACTTTGTTAAAAAAGCAAAGACCATTGGAAGATGTATGTAATACTTGGGAAAAGAAGAAAGCAATGAAAAAGCATACATTGCAACACTCGAAATGTGTACAGGGTGGGCCTTTAATTTCCTTCATTTCAAACTCGTCGAAAAAGAAACTAGAACATTCATAGAAGTGGCAACACTCCACAGTGATTTACCAGACTATATCATTTTGTTGGGTTCCAAATAGTCGTGTTAGTTCAGCTCTAGGTTAAAGCACATATCGAATTAAAGCGTCATAAAAACCCAATCGACCGGACCTCATAACATTTTTGTGTGGTCAAAAACTTTAGAAAAATGTCCCAGCAACTTCTAAACACTTTAAACTTAGCATCCAAAAGTCGTCTTAGTTCAGCGCTAGCTTAAAGAAAATATTGAATTAAAGCGTCATGAAAAACCAATGGGCCGGACCTCATAACATTTTTGTCTGTGGGTCAAAAACTTTAGAAACATGTCCAAGGCAACTTCTAAACACTTTAACAGAGCCCCTGAAACCGTTTCCTAAAAATTTCGCATACATCTTTGAGAAAAATCATAAAAGAAGACTTACAGTTGTGTTCAAAAAAATAGGAGTGCCTGTTCTTTTTAGATTAAATCGTGACTCAAAAATTGTATATTTTTTTTAAATTTATTGTTTCTTTTGTACAAAATAGGTAAACTAGTCTTTTATTATTATGCTTAAAGACTAATTTGTTTAAAACAAATAAGGTAGTAAAAACATGAATTTTATCAAAATAAAGCCAAAACGAATTGTTCAAAATAATAGGAGTAAACCAAATAAAGTATAAAAAACTAACAAAAAAATATTCAATATTAAGATGTTTTTGTCAGTATTTTGTGAAAATCCTTTGTTTTTTATAATTACTGCACATCTGCGTGGCATAGAGTTCACAAGGGCCTGACAACGCTCAACTGGAATTTGGTTCCATGTTTCCTCGACTGCGTCCCACCCGTCGAGAAACACCCTTATTCACATCTGCCCATAAATTTTCTATGGGATTGAGGTCAGGCGACTGAGCTGGCCAGTCCATGACCATGACCATTCCCTGGCAGACTTACTGGTGTGTTTCGGGTCATATTCCAACTCGCATAAGGCAGCATCACACTAGACATTATATCCACATAAACGCGCTGGTCCATCGTGCTAATGATTTAATGTATGGGGCCAACACCAGCATATGAGAAACTGCCCCATGCCTTCACTTTAGCACCTGCAAGCTTTACCGTTTTAATGGTGTACCGAGGCTTAAACTCGGAATTTTCTGGACATCGGACGTATTGCCTAGAGCCAGTTCCACCGAATAAAACAATTTTGGTCTCGTCAGTCCACAAAATGTTTCGCCATTTCTCTGCAGACCAATTAGCATGGCTTCTTACAAACGAGCGGCTACATGTTTTTTTGTAAGCATCGGCACTTTTCGTGGACTGCGAGCGGAAAGATTGTGTTCCACCAATCGCCTTCTTATTTTTACGCTACTTACTGCCAGTCCTAGATCTTCCTGGATCATCTTAGAGGACGCAAAAGGATCCTTTCGGCTGTAGCGATTTTTTAACTCACACTCCTATTATTTTGAATAGCCTGATTGAGAGTAAAGATCATTTGATATCTCGTTACAAATGTAAATGTAAAAATGCAAACCAGTTCATTGTTTTATCATCTTTAATGTCCCGTTATACTTACCGGTAGAGAAATGGACTGATTACCAGTATACACATGGTAAAAAACACTTGACCAAATTTTGTAAAAGCACACCTATTATTTTGAACAAAGCTGTAGATTTTTGAAGTTTGATTCTTAAAAGCAAAGTCAACCATATCAAAACAAATTTGTGTCAACGACTTTCAGAGTATTTTCAGGCGTTTATAGTTTGCCTTTGCAACTCCTTTCAAATTATGGAGTTTAATATAGCCCACCCTGTACTTTTGGTAGCATATATGTTTTTGTCGGCGAATTGCAATAAAAGTTATTACCTATTGGTTTACCACAAGATGCAAATTTATATGTGAAATACTTTTTACAACTTTTGTAACTTGATACAACATAATGTGAAATAAAACCACAAACCACCTTTGAAAATATTCTATCTATGGGAGAGCGGTATCATTTAATTGTATTTTCTATAATATAATATGATTTTAGTGAATATTATTACGAGTATTTGAAATTAATTATTTTGTAAAATCCTAACATTTTGATGTTTCAGCTCAACATACATTCAAACCATTTTTTCGCGTCTTGTATCTTACATAATGTTACACTGGTAACTTTAGAAATCAAAAATCATATTTAAATACTTTGTATAAGTTTCGTTATTTCATTATATTGGAGATCTAGTTGATAAGATAAAGTCAATAAAAACAAGTCGAAAGTTGATCATGGAAAATTCCAGCCCTTGTTGAATACCATTCTTTTTCAGTTGAAAACAATCTATTTTTCAATAACGAAAAGTAAGCCCTGCAAACTAACTTACTTTTCTGTTTTTTAACTTATTCTTAATACTTTGACCTTAATTTTAATTAAAATACAAAACAGAATGAACTGAAAACACATAGGTGGCCATAATGCGAGGAGTATGAGAGCAGAAACAAAATGTAATGGGAATAAAAGAAAAATGTAGGTGGTGGTGGTGAATACACGATAAAAGAAAACACTCCAAAAAAACTCTTCACAGCAGAAGCAGCCAGAAAGACCTGCTCGTAAGTCCACTAAAATGGTCTAATGCTCTTGGCTAGCTACTCAAAAACATAGTCATATATAGGTGTACACACCATTTATACATTGTTTGTATGTTTTTCCATTGCAACACCTATCTACCTTACCTTGGTCTATGCAAAAACGAGAGTCTCACAATGAAGCAGGTAGAAATAAAATTAATTGCACAAAAATACATTTTCTTATTTTTGATTGTTCCAAAATCTGTATTGTGTTTTTTACTCTGGGCAGTAACAAAATAAAATAAAACCTAATTAACTACATACTGCAGTTTTTTTTTGTAAAGGTTTAAACATATGACCGAAATTTAATTAATTTACTAAAATGACCCCAAGGCATTGTGTAAGCCTCTGACTCTTTAAACAAAGACCAGCTCTACCTACTTCTTGCAGATAAAATGAAAACTTCATAAGCAGAGTTGTTGTATACTCGTAAGTTATATAAATTAAGACTTTATTTTCATTCCTCCCAAGTTTAGATTTATTAACTTGGAAGGTAGGTAGGTAGATATGTGTATTTGCTGAGAATTGTTGGTCATCTTGACCTTGAAAGCTGTTTTTATATGTATACCCCTTTTTTGTTTTTAAAGAGGCTGTATATTATAATGTTGACGTTATCGTTAACACTTTCAATTGTTTGTGGTTTATAACTACCAACCTTATTTGTATAAGTGCTTTAGGTGTTAAATAATTGTTTGTACTTGAAAAAATCTGGAAAAGTTTTATATTTTTGGGTAAACTTGGGACTATTTTTAGCATCTAAATGTTACCACTTAAAATATTCATTTAAATTATGCAATACCTAATCATACTTTTTAATTCACACTGAAACGAAAAGAGTTGTAGAATGCAAGTTTGTTATTTAATTTGAAATTTGCTGGCAACAGTAGACGTCTTTCCTATGATGATCAGTATGTCACATTTTATATAGAATTGAAAAGTTTAACGAATCCGAAATAAAACTATTACCAAATACGTTTTGAATAGAAAATCACGCACCGCTTACCCCAACCGAAGGCAAGCTACTCTTTATTGTTTTTATTTTGTATCACACAAAGTAGAAATAATCTAATTGTAAGTTTAATGATGGATATTTTTGATTAACAACCTGTTTGTTTTCTTTTTATTGACTTTAGTAAAGCTTTTGACTCCGAGGAACATGAAATGATATGGTCCGCCCTAAGAAATCAAAACATAAACCCAGATTTAATAGAAACAGTTAAAAACATATGCAAAAATAACACAGCACGAATAAAAATAGAGAAAATTGGACGAAAATTTAACATAACAAGAGGAGTCAGACAAGGAGATCCACTTTCACCACCTCTATTTAATGCTGTCCTAGAAGACATTTTTTAAAAAATTAACTGGAAGAACTATGGAATAACGATAAGTAGACAGGTCCTTAACAATTTAAGATTTGCAGACGATATAGTTCTTATTTCTACAAAATCTTTACATATTCAAAAAATGTTGACGGAACTAACTAGCTTGTGCAGAAATTATGGACTACAAATAATCAAATCAAAAGTCATGACAAATCACACTAAAGATGATATAACTTTGGACAGAGAAAAAATCGAGCACGTAGAAGATTATATATATTTGGGACAAATAAAATCATTCAAAGACCAAGAAAATAAAGAAATAAACAGACGCATCACGAACAGCTGGAGACAATTCTGCAGCCTGAAAGAAATCTTACAATTGGACCAAAGTGCAGACACAAGGAAAAATATCTTCGACTCTGCTATTCTGCCTATTCTAACTTATGGACTACAAACAATGAGCTTGACTACAAAGACACTTGACCAGCTTAGAATATGCCAAACCAAAATGGAAAGAATAATTCTAAACATACGACCGCAAGGTAGGATATCCGCACAAGAACTGGAATTATAGACGTCATAAATAGTACAAGGAGATTGAAGTGGAGTTTGGCAGGACATTTATCTAGACTTCCGGATCAAAGATGTACAAAACTGACGACGAAATGGAAACCAGATAACAAGAGACCAGCAGGACGACCCATTGAAAGATGGAGTGACGATTTATCCCATTTAACAACAAATTGGTACAACGAGGCCAAAAATAGAGATACATGGGCAGCCCTGGGGGAGGCTTATGCCAATATTCGACCGACATAATAAACTTTTTGATTTCAATTCATTTGTTAAACATTAATTTTTTATATATTTTAATTGCAATTCAATTTTAACTTAAAAGTATATATGTATGTATGTAATGTTAGATGTAATTTTATGTTAAGTAAAATCTAAATGAAAATTAAATGTAATGGGTATCAATTAATGTATATATCAAACTTAAGGCAATAAAAAAAGCTTATAATAATAATTCTTGATTAATACTGCAAGTTCAGACACATCAATATTTTGTACGTTAAACCACGAGAACGAGAAGGCACCAGACTTATATTTGACAAGTAAAGTCTGGCAAATCTTTTTGAATCCAGAAACCTTACTATAAATTCCAAGTTACTGCTGTACAGGGCTATAGTTTTCCCACTACTTACATATGAACTGGAAATCTTGGTACTTAGTAAAAGACACTTCAACGTCTTAAGACCCGATTAGGAAAACATTTCAATAATGAGCAGCATAGAATCTATCTCGAAGCAGATATCCGGTAGTCTGGACTGGACACTTATGCGTGCAGCTTGAGAGAAGTAAGATCTGATCGGAGAGTTCGTTTAACTACATTTTATGGTAGGCCACAGCAGAGTGACAGACTTACTTACTAAGGCTGGAGAGACTAGATGGCGTCAGCTCGCCATTGGTATAAAAAAAAGAGTATTGTTGATTGCGGTCAGGACCTGATTCCGTAATGATGATGTAATGTCATCTATTACATTATTAAATAATAGAAAAGGAACAATTCCCTCTTAAAATACCCCAAGTACTCAACTTTCTGAAAGGAACTAATACGCGGAGCATACTTTAGAATGAGCATGGACATACAATCTTTAGGTGGAGTTGGTGTATACAATGATCTAAAGGTCTCAAATTGTTCTTAATGAGGGAGACTGACCTAAGATTGTTATAGTGGCATCTACATGTCTGTCAAGTTAGCGTAACAACATTAAAATTTTAGGAAACTGATAACGTGATTTATTTGTTAAAAGAAAAAAATGTGTCGCGCTTGTTTTTTTTTAAATAACCTCTGATAATGATAACGCTTTAATGAAAAACTTTCAAAAATCAGCATTTTTCAAACAAATGTTACTTTTTTGTAGTGTTTTATTAAAGAACATTTTTAAGAAAAAAAAAGAGCGCGACTAAATATTTTATTGCACAGCTTATTAACAGACATGTTAGGGCAACAGTTAAAACACATATTTGCTAGAATTGTTTTAGATTTCCTTAAAAATATTACGTTTTGGGTGTTTCTTTTTTTTTAAATTTGGAACGGAAATATTAATTGCATATTTAGTTTTTCAATTTGAGTTAATTTTAACCGTTTTTGAGTGGTGGTAATGCAACTTGACTGTCAAGTCAAGAAGAGCAGCTCGGAATTATTTTGTACCAAATTTTATATTTCAATTTCCGCTGGAAAAATGGGATTGACCTGGACGCCCGATGCCTTGGGGGATGCGCATGTGGATGGCATCAGCTCGCGATTTGGATAAATGGAGAGACTTGTTAAATGAGACCAGGACCGGATGGCGGTTGTCGAGCAGATGATTTTTTTGTATATATTATACGCGCACTCAAGGGGATATGAATACCCTTATGATTATGATTACAGTGCGAGCAATTAAGAGGGGAGAATAGGATTTGAAAGGAGAGATGGTTTTGAATGTCTTAACATTGTAATGAGTGGGAAACATTGAATCTGGTAAAGCATTCCACATTCGTGTGGTGTGACTGAAGAAAGAATCTCTGTACTTTACATTACGTCCGAATTGGGTCCAAGGGTAAACTAATGAGCATTCCTAGAAGAACGGGTATTACGGTTGAATTGTTTGAGGGGAGGAATGCAACTGGATATTTCATTAAAACATTGTTTATGAAAGTAGCGATAAAATAATGACAGCCATGAAACCTTACGACAGTGCTCAAGAGATAGAAAAGTTTCAGTTAGACAACGGCCACCTATCATCTTTAGAGCTCTCTTTTGAATTCTGTCTAGGAGACAGAATGTAATGCACATACCTAAGACTGAAAGCTGTTCGGTCTCTTCGATGCAAGTACCACTCATGGATAGTGGCATAGGGGGAAGGTTACGCTTTTGTGACAGTAGACAGCATTGAGTTTTCGAAGCATTAAAATCTGCACGGTTTTTGATTCCCCATTGGACAATGCTGTCAAGATCAGAATTTAATGAGCTCATCATACGCTGCAGTTGGTAGTCCACATCCGAAGAATGAGAATCTAGAAACGAATATGAAAAGCTAAGGGTACTGTCACCAGCGAAACAATTAGGTGATGATGATTTAATGTCATCTATTGCATTACAAAGCATTAGAAAAGGAACTAGCGCTCTTATCATCTTAGTATCAAGTCCCTAGATTTCAAGGTCACAATGCATGTGTACACCATTAATATTATTTTTTTCAAAGTACCTAAGTAGATATTTAAAATATTTCGATACTCAGCGGGATAAATGGTTTGATTAAAAAAAATTGATCCTAATATTCCTCTCAGTTTTAACCACTAAATTTTCATCATTTTAAAAGTTGTTAAAATTAACAATAAACTTTAAACGGGCCATTATGCGTTATGTAGGAATAAATATATTAAAAATATTGTTAAACTTATGCTTGATTTTAATTAGATTTGATTGTGATGTATTCTTAAATAGATAAGCTTCAGGTTTAAAATGAAACATTTGCATCTAAAAACTTGGTTAAGTAAAAAAAACAAGCTTTTATTACTACCTACTATTAAAAAGTTTGAACTCATCGCGAGCATTGGGAAAATAAGAAAAGATTTAATAATTTAAATTAATCAGGTGATTCAACAATTAGTAGAGAACAAGGTCTTATTGACATCCAAATCTTAACTATTCCTTTGTGCGAGTAGTGTCAGGGATGGAGGAAACCTACTGTTGTTATGCGGAATCCGAACGGGTTGTTTTGGGAAAGCAAATTTCATGACATGAATTATATTTTTATAATTTTGTCAGCTTTTGAGGCAGTACCCTTGAAAAAAACCTAAATACTTTAGGAGGTGAATTAAATTTTCAGCTAAATTATCTATTTACACACCTTTATATTTATATTTTTATCATTTAGATACAATTTTGTAAGCATTCGTATAATTTAAACTGATTCTCATTGACAAATATTATTATGAAGTTAAAATAAATTTCATTTCAATTTTTAAATTAATATTTTCAACAAAGTAAATAAAACAGCTGATTTAAAAAGGTTTTTCTCTTTCTGTTCGAACACTTATTAGAACAATATGGAAAAGAAAATTTGACATTGAACTGAAAAACCTTGTAGTTTTCTGCTAAAAATTCTTCCATAACTTAGTGTTATTTTTAGTTTTCGAATCCTTACATCTTAAACCAGGTGAGCAAAACTCTGTGAATAAAGGATTTCGCAAGAATTCCACAGTTTCTTTGTGTATTAACATCTATGGTGTAAGATAAAAGGAAGCTACACCCAAATTCCACCTCCTTTTGCCTCACACTCGCATTGTCTGCAATACAAAGTATGAATCATCAAGGGGAACAGAAATAGAAGAGAAAACTTCCTCCGTCTGTCCTCATAAAAAAAAGAAAACTTTTTTGCAACCAAATACCTTACTTTCTAGGTTCGATTGCCAATTTGAAAATTGTTATACGACATCAAATAAGAAATAAGAAATAGTTATTACCTTTTTCATTTGCATAGACGTTTAGCTGTTCATCATCACGTGCGACTTGGGTTATTATTGATGTTGCATCCATTTAAGCATTCGCTGTTAAGTGCGAATTTCTGCGCACTAAACGAGTTAATACAAAGAAAAAATAATAAAAAGTAATCCAAAAATTACAAAACAATTTGTAACAAAATAGAATATCGAGGCGACGCCGTTGGCAATGCGATGACCATGGACGACAATTATTGGTAACCGACACGATTCTTGAATCCTCGGATTCTCGCCCTTCCGTTTTGCACTTTCGATCGGAAAATATTCTTCTCTAGACCAAGAGAAGTCGAAGCATATAATATGTGGCCAAATTGATGATGGAATTCCGGCGTTTTTAATATTTATATCGCATAAATATTCGTTCACAAACCAATTTTTTCTTTTCACACCACTTTTTCACGGAGAGACAGATCACAGCTGATTTAGAATTTGATATTTTAAGCCAAATTGTTAGTTAAAGTTAATAATTCACTTGCGGAGGCGACTGGCAACATTTTATTTTTTCAATTTCAATGTAAACAGAAACAAGGCAGCGGCAGCGGGCAGCGACACTTTAAGCGACGTCAACAACAACGGCAGCAGATGTAGCAAAACTTCCAACTTCCAATATTCTTCGTTCCAAGTCTACGTTTTTGTATATTTTTGTATTTGACCAAAATAGCTCTAAAAAACCAGAGACACGAATATAATTTATTATTATTTTAGATTTGAAATCGCGAACTGTGCTCCTGGCGAATAAAAACGAGAACTGGACACGAGACAAACAGAAACAGAAACGAGAAACGACGACGACATGAAATCAGCGTAAAAGAATTTCTGTGTACGTCGAGTCGAGTGGATCCGAGTCCGAGTTCCGAGATTCGAGACGTCAGACGTAGCAGTAGCCGTAGCAGGAGAAACAGAAAGAGAAACGATGAACGGAACGCAGAACAGCAACAGACGAAGACGACGATTAGACGAAAGACGAAACGAACGAACGAGAAATAAAAAACAAGTAATGTTTTATCTCACTTTTGATGTGTCACTTTTGGACGGGATGTGCATTAGCCGAAGCGAGAGAGAAGAACCCGTTTCGTTTTTCACTTGGCTTTTTCCTTTTTTTTTGTTCTTATTTATTAAAAATTAAACACAACCCGTTTATGATACATTCAGCACTTTCGTACGTGGATTTTATTGATGATTTCAATTATTTTCATTCACTTTTCACTGATAAATAAGAAATTATATCGATAGGTGGCAATTTTGTATGAATAAACGAGGAAAAGCGCAACAGCTCGGAAGGTTACTACTTCGTGTTCGTCGTCCCCTTTTTTCCTGTTATTCACTGGGGTATCATTTCATTTCTCTTTTCAGTTCGAGTTCCCAGTCTCACTCTCTGACTCTAACAACCGACTTGAATATAGTGCAAACGTAAGTTACTCCTGTTTTCTGATTCTGTTTCTTCTTTCACGAGCGCGAGCTGCATCCAATGAAAAAGACAATTGGAAACTGGATACTGAAATTTATGCGAATTTAAAATGGCCGAAAAATTGTGTGTTATTTGAACGAAACTTTTCCATTTTCCAGTTAGAAATATATTTCCCCTCATTTGAAATGTCAAAATTTAGATATAATATTTGTCTCTTTTTGGTGTATTGTATTCAGCTGAAGTACATTTGTGTTTAAATGCCTTTTCTTTCTTTGAGCAACAAATGATTTATCTGGATTTCATGAGCATAACGATAATAACACAATAGCAAACTTATATGAAATTAACGAAAATGAAAATGTTTAAGGGCGACAACTCACTGAAAGTTTAAGGTACAATCTTCACTCATGCATTATATTGAGCTTGCATAAAGCTAGGCATACACGGTCAACATGTTGGTGTGATTTGTTGATGTTTTAAATATTAAGGCGAGGAAACACCTTTAAGTTATAAAAAAATATTTTCTTTTTCGGACTCTACTTTGTTTGTATTTCGTTTTTTAAGCCTAAAACAATTTGTTTTGAATAGATTGTACGGTGTTCTAACAGCTAGGTAATTTAGGGGGGGCATGCTGCACTTTTTGTAGATTATTTTTCCTAAATGTTGCTCATTCCAATTTTTTTAACATTAAACTCAAATATATTCAAATCTCCCGTAAGGGCTTACGTCCTTAGGGACTTAAACTTAATGGCTGAACCACAAACACGCTTCGGCTTCGTCTGCGTTACGGTGGGCCTGCTTCGAGGTTGATTTAAATGACATTTCTATTATTTCATCCCTCCAAAGAGCAAATGTTAAGTTTGTTGGCATTTTTTTACAGCTGTTGAGCTGTCAGACACAGCAAATGTTCAGATAATTGAACTAGAGCTTCCGTTTGGAGTCACATTACATTCTTTTCCTTTCGATTGTCAAACGAACAGTGAGGTCGAAGTTCCATTGTGAATTCCTATGGCTGAACTTGCAAACGTCAGGTGAAGACGAAGCTGAAGCGTGTTTGTGATTCAGCCATAATGCAGAGAACATTTTTAAACTCTGAAAAGGTCAGTTCAAGCCCTGATGCAGGTCGTTTAAATAATTATATCATTTGAAAAGCATATTGCAACAAATTAGGGATGGTGTTTTAAATAAAATTTTTTATATGACTAGAGCCCTAAAAACAACAGAAATGTGACTTCTTAATGCTGATATTTAGGAACACATTGCACAACGCACCAGCTCCGAGAAATATTTCCGAGGTCAGAAGCTGGCTGGGTCTGGTGAACTACTATGGGAGATTTTTGCAGAATCTCTCCTCTAAATTGAACCCGTTACACAATCTACTACAAAAGGACCAGGATTTCCGATGGAGTCAAGAATGTGAGAAGGTGTTCAGGAGCATCAAATCTGAAATAACTTCGGATGTTGTTCTTTGTGCGTACAATCCAAAATTACCTCTATCATTGGCGACCGATGCGAGTCCATATGGTTTAGGGGCTGTGCTATCCCACACATTCCCAGATGGACAGGAACGACCAATCGCTTACGCCTCGCGATCTCTGTCAAACTCAGAAAAAAATTATAGCCAAATTGACAAAGAGGCGACTTCAATATTCTGGGCGTTAAAAAGATTTTTTCGTTATTGCTATGGCCGGAAGTTCACACTAATCACCGATCATAAACCATTAGTTGCTATTTTTAGCCCTAGCAAAAGTTTACCAAGTATGGTGGCTACTCGTATGCTGCATTATGCACAGTTTCTGCAAGGCTTCACTTATGAAATTGTGTATCGAGCGACGGGGGATCACGGCAATGCAGATGCGCTTTCTCGTTTGCCCCTACAGTTGGAAGAACCTAAAGATGATGACAATGTAACCTACTACCAAATGAAGCAAATAGACGTTGTTCCTGTTACCCAAAAACGAGTTGCTGAGGAGACATCTAGAGATCCAGCTCTAAAGGAGGTGTATAACAACTTAGTGCTGGGAAAAAAATTAGACACAGCTGGATTCGAAGGTAAAGATTATCAATTCTCACTAACAAATGGTACAATTCTCAGGAACAATCGGGTGGTGATTCCTCAGATACTGAGGGAACTTATACTGGCAGAATTACATACTGCTCACGTGGGGATTGTTAAGATGAAAGCATTGGCACGAAGCTATGTGTGGTGGCCACACATTGACACTGACATCGAGGACTTAGCCCAGAAATGCATGGCCTGCAGAAGCGTTCAAAAATCTTCGAAAAGGATTCAACATCCATGGGAATATCCATCAACCCCATGGCAAAGGGTACACGTTGATTTTGCGGGACCGTTTTTTGAAAAATATTTTTTGATTGTGGTCGATGCACATTCTAAGTGGCCAGAAATTTTTCAAATGAATAGCATGAAAGCAGCAAGGACAATCGAAGTGTTACGTGACCTGTTTGCCCGATATGGTCTACCCGTGACATTGGTCAGTGACAATGGGCCTACTTTTACATCGGGGGAGTTTAGGAGATTCTTAAAAGAAAATGGTATCAATCATAAGTTCACTACTCCATACCATCCAGCCACTAATGGTCAAGCTGAACGGTTTGTGCAAAATATGAAAGTGGCTCTCTGAAAAATTATTAACGACCCAGGTAACATTGCTTATAAGCTTTCGAACTATCTTATGCGTTACAGGAAGACACCAAACTCTACAACCGGAGTGGCACCCTGTACATTATTTCTCCAGCGAGATATACGCATCAGATTGGATTTGATCCGGCCAAACACCATCGATAACGTAAAGGAGAAACTAAACGGGCCATATCCAAGTGGTGTGCAATATTACCCGGGAGATAAGGTTCAAGTAAGAGAGTATTCTAGCAAGGACAAAAAGTGGGAGTTTGGGAAAATAGTACGTCAAGACGGACTTTTCCATTATTTCATTGATGTTCACGGGAAGCTATGGAGAAGGCATGTGGACCAGATTCAGAAATGTAACGTGGATGAAAAACAAGCACCGAAGGATCCAGAGGTGCAGCTTTTAAACTCTGCTCCTATGCTTAGCCCCACATGCGGTGGTCCTACAACAAATTCGCCGATACAAACATCTGGTGATGAGTTTCAGTCACCTGTGGCGCAATCACCTAAGCCCAATGAATCCTGGAGTGAAGAAGTAGTTCAACCATCACCATCAATCTCGAAGGAAGCAGATAATTTTGACAAAGACACTGAAGTAGCACCCACGGTTCGAAGAAGCAGTCGCGTTAAGAAGCCTGTAGAGCGGTTGGGTTACTAAACAATTAAGAGGGGAGGACTGTTGTGTATTTACCAACCCTGAACTCAGCAATCTATAATTACACCTACGCACCCTGGAGAGTTATTTGCGACGAAAATGATAGACTTCCTTCTGTCAAAAATACCTTGTAGTTTCTTCCTCTTTTGCGATAACCTCCAAACCTTCAGGTCATAATTTTATTATACTTAAGAAAGGTACTTGAAATAATAAATGAATTTTTATATAGAAAGGATCGTCTTCTTATTTAAGTAGGCAAGAACTTAACAGGCCCGTTTGTTGATACTCTTCTTAAATCGGTGCCATTACTAAGTACATCTTAAATTCTAAGTATAACACCGTTTATTTTTGTTGTTCAGAAAATTTGTATGTTTCACTTTACTAAGTTACTCATAAAATGGAACGTAGCTAACTTCGTTTAGATGTAAAATATCAAAAAATTCAAATTGTGTAAAAGTATGTGTGTTATTTCAAAAACGGTAAGTTTATGAATGGATTGTAAGACGCTTTGTGTTTGTTCTAAATTTATTAATAATGGCTGACAAAAAAGGACAAGAAATCCCAATTTTTCTCTAAAACAAAAGCGAACACTTTTAGAATGTGCTTATGAAGAAAAAGCAATAAATGAAAATAAAAAAACAGATGGAGTTACGAGGAAGGAAATAAACAGCTTGGTAGAGAATAACATTGAATTTTAATTCCCATTCGGATTCAGCATGCTACAGGACCGTCGAAGCACTCAAAAAATTTTACCAAGGTTCAGATGAAAAAATGTCTAGAATTCAGACTGTAGGTGGCATGGCCATAATTGTACGGAATGAAAACCTTGATCTTGCCATATCCATTATGAATCCAAAAACAATAACTGGGTATGAAAACATTTTTGATGGTGATGGGGCAGATGAGTTTTTCGAATATGAACCCGGAACCAGTACAAACATTGTAAGAAGAATATTTTGTTGTCATGAGTATATATCTGATGAGCAGGAAGTTAACTATGAAAATATTGATGACAATAGCCCAAAAACTATCATTCTTATCTCCAAAGGGTTTAAAAAGCAATTCAACAATTTGACCACAAACACAGAAAATAAAAGTAACTCGTGTGGAAAGCACAGACCATAGTTGCTTCAATATTACCTAGTAGCAATATTTACAGCTATCAGAAATAAAAATTGAGCTTGCTAAACTTCAATATGATACCCAAAAAGAGGAAGCGACTCAAAAAAATCCTAAATAATAAAAACTATAGATATGTAATTCCAAGGGTACATAATTCATATATCTGTAATTTTTATTTTGTTTTAAAATGAAATGTATGTTTTTGTTCTGTGCGAGAATTGCATGTATTTTATTTTGTTTGTTATGCTTAAGTTATGTTTTAACAAAAATGAAGTTTAAATTAAATTATGTTCTTTCAAAGTATCTCTACGATTTTATAACCTTATGAAATAGTTGTTTATCAGGTCTTTGCGTTTTTGCATCCCGCCGTTCGATGAAGTTTGGTTATCATTTCCATTCTGCAAAATATTAGTGCATGAGATCTTTCCTGAATTTATTGCGTTTTGAATGTCTTCTGGGTCAAAATCTACGCTTTCAGGAGATTCTAATGACGCACCATTATATCGAAGTATGTTGTGCAAAACACATGTTGAAACAATAATTATCAATGTCGTCTTTAATTGTAGAAGACAGCCGTATGCCAGTACAGGCAACCGTCTTTTCAATATTCCGAAGGGTTTGTTCTCTTAACAGCACCAATAACAGAAGGAAAAGATGCTATATCAAAAAAATCTCTTTTAGCCTGTGAAACTTCTGATGTAGATGGAATATCATATACAGCTTTGCAATTCCTGTGGCAATTCTTGAAACTATTATTGAAACAGTGGAAACATGCTTCCCTCCAAAATCAGCAATACTTAAAAGATGATCACCTGTAGCAAAGAATGGTAGAGCTACCAATAGCTGGATTATGGGTGGAATTGAATTATTTCTAGAAGAATGGAAAATTTTGTTCAACGATTTGTTATAAAAGTCATGTATAAAACCTGTTAAAAGGCCGTTCTAGATTATTCTCGATTTGTTATAATACATGGATAGTCATCTTTTTAGTCAAACGAAGTCTTTTGTAGAAGACCAATTCATCGAAACTAAAAAAGTACTCATTCCTATCGTAAACCTGACAGGGGTCACCAACTACAATCAATTCAAGAACCTCCACATCATCTTACAGCAAATCGGCCAATTCAAAGTTCATTGTTATTATTTTATTTTAGTTTGAACTAAGAAATACTTTTTTTTTTAGCACAACAATTTACTGAAATGTCATCACACAACATAATCTCCTAAGTGAAACTTAAGGGTTTATGCCCTACTATATATTCCCCATAAAAAAAGTTTCACTTAGGTTCATTTATGTCAAACTTTGAGTTCTGTGCAAACCATTAAGCAGAACTTATAGTAACTTATGTGGAACTTAAATAGTTATGATTCGTATCAGCAAACGGGCCTAAATGACAAGATTACGCCAATTATTTTAGCATTTTTCACAGCATATCATGTGACATTCTGTTACTTTGTATTAGAAGTGTTGCGTTGAAATAATCTTAATGACAAATTATCACAATCACAATCTTATCGTGGCATTAAAACGGTTTCTACATTCCAAAGCCTTCAAGATCCTCTGGGTCTCTTCCAATAGCTTACAATTTAATTGCTTTCCATTGTACAACAAGCAACTTTCTGGAATGTTTTTTAATACTTTTTTAGTTCACTGGTATCGTATCCTCTTTTATGCATAAAGCACATTTTTAACCAATATTTTATTTTTTTGCAATTAAATTTGAATTCTCAAAATAGACCACCATAAAAGAAAATAGAAAAGCTTTCTTTGACAAATAGCAAACAAGAACTTCAGTTAACATTTTAATTTTGTTGAAATGAATTTACCAGCTGCTTAAGTTGTTTTGTGAGCTAAGAGTTCGTGGCAATGGAATTAAGAGCATGTTTCATAATATAAAAGTCAATTTACAGGTTAAATGTACATTAGTGTTTAACAACAACTAGATATATGTAGGTTCCACATGAGCTACGAACTGCGAACTGTGAATGTTCGCATATTTTGACTTTTATCACATGAGGTATATTTCTATTCGCAGACAGCGACGAATTGTCAATTCATAATTACCCTTTTAAACAAACAAAACAAGAGTGGAATAATTTTGAGGTTAAGTTTAGCGCGAATAATTTACTCGTTGCCAGTGTGGATGGTATGTGGAACGCGATAAGAGTTTGACAGTTAGTAGCAACCATAAATTTCAATTGGTTTCTTTTAATTTAAATGTGTTTTTGTTTGAAATTGACTTTTTGAAATGTGTAAATCACGTTTGTTCGTCCATTTGTTCATTCGTTGTTCGCTCTCATGTGCAAGTCCCTTATCTAGAAGTTTATGTGTCAAGTAACTTATTGGGTAGATGAAGTACGTAATAAAACAGATAGGCCGAAGAACACCCCACAATAAAATTAGTTCACTTTTTTTCTACAAACTTTATCTACAAGCTAAGCTTAATTTGTAGTTTGTGTAGAAAATGCAATTGTTTTTGTGGAGACTATCCTAAAAGTTGAAAATTGAGGGCATAGCACATGAAAAACACACAAAATAATCAATTGAACGTAGCTATAGAAAATTTAAAGAGGAGGATGTTTTGAGACTATTTTTCGTTAATATTATATGCACTTCCATTTATATTTGAAATGTCATTTATATTTGTTAAAAAAAATTTGAAGAGATTCAACCACGACCATTCCTCCTTTTAGGAATGGCCTCGAATAATAAATCAAAATTTATCCCGTAATAAATGCACCTAGCAATTTATCACCCTGCTAAAAACATTATCAGACAGCTCAAAAACGTGCAATATGAAACAAAAATATGATATTTTTGCTAGAGCAGTGTACCACTTAGCTAAAATGCTTTGTTAAATTTTTGCTTGACTCAGTTTTGGAAAGAATTGTCTGTGTAATAAATTACAATAATGAGATAATAATGCAATAAATCCGATAAATTTCGGCATTTGAATGCAAACATTTTATTATTGATGTCAAAAACATAAATAAATATTTTAAAAAAGAACGCCCCACAAGTAATATTAACAGTTCTGAAAGTAAACGAACGAGCCTAACTACATTCGAGAGAATTTGTCATGAATTGTCAACTGTCACCTTGCGCACTTTAGGTTTTTGAAGTTTAAAGGAATTGCTGTGCGTAACCATCTACCGATATTTATTAATTTAACAAATTCAGATAAAAATGCTAAGCATACGCAGATTCCAGGACTTAACATTAAGGTTTGTAGTTTATATTTTACGAAAACACACCAATGTCAACTTATCAATTCTTTCAGAACATTTGCTGCTCGTTCCAACCTCATCGCCAGATACTTCAGTGATCGCAAAAAAGATGATAGCGATAGTGAAAG
This sequence comes from Eupeodes corollae, assembly GCF_945859685.1. Classification (NCBI taxonomy): domain Eukaryota; kingdom Metazoa; phylum Arthropoda; class Insecta; order Diptera; family Syrphidae; genus Eupeodes; species Eupeodes corollae. The sequence continues at coordinate 309,364,544 of NC_079147.1, read as the reverse complement.
CGACCGAGAGGACAAGAAAAGACCAAAACCAGCAGCGATTAAGGAAGAAACGGCTGCGGAACGTTTGAACAAACTCTTAGCCAGCATGAACTCTGAAGACAACACGCAAATTGTTAAAAATATAAACATGGCAAAGCCAGGTGGAATAAAGAAACGTTCGAAACCGGAGGAAGATAACAACAATATTTTGGAAGCTGCAAAGAATGTTGCTTCTTTATTGGGCGAAGAAAATCAAAAACAAACTGAGGCAGAGCTTTTATCGAAACTCTTGAACCCCAACGGAACTCCTCCAACCTCACAACAATCCGCAAAGCAAGACATCGATCCAAATGAATTGAGTTTAAGGTTGATCAATAATTTTATAAATTCACTTTAAGCCAGCATGTACTCTTTTTTATTTCAGTGACTTAATTGTTGGAATGAAGATTGATAGACGCCAACCAGCCATTGAGTATTCCCGCAGCGACTTTGTACGAAAAAGTCTTGCTACTTCCCGCTCTGATCAGAGTCGGGACAGAAATGGAAACCAAGGACGAGGCACAAATCAGCATCAACGAAAGGCAGAACCTAACACTGGCAGTGTCAACCTATTCGGTTCCAAGCCACTGGATATTTTTAAGGATCCCAGTAAGCTTTGTGACTCTCCCGACATTCTGAAGACATGGGAGCACCTTTACCAGCACGAACTTAAACTGACCGTCACCCATCCGCCATCAAACTACTTCCAAAAAATGGCTCTATGGACCGAACAAGGAAAACTCTGGAAGTTCCCCATCGACAACGAACAAGGTATGGACGAAGAGTTCGCAACCGATTTCTCCGAACACGTTTTCCTCGAGCAGCATTTAGAACCTTGGTGTCCAACCAAGGGACCCATTCGCCACTTCATGGAATTGGTTTGTGTGGGTCTATCGAAAAATCCCTACATAACTGCGAGAGAGAAAAAAGCCCACATCCTCTGGTACCGTGATTATTTCGAAGACAAGAAAGAAATGCTCAAGGATATAATCATAAGTCAGAAGGAAACTCCAAAGAACGTTTCGCAAAGTTAATTGATGTTTTATAAAAGTAAACAATAAAATTTAAATTCATACTCGAACGTTCTGATACATTTGTGGATTTTTACTGATATTCTCTTCCATAATTCTCTTTTGCATTGCTTGCCATTTCTCCAACTTGTCCGTAACCTCTGGCAGCAACTTCTTCACATGCAATCGGTCAATTTCAGGTCCATCATTTAATTCTATTTGAGTTTTAAAGTCGTAACATGGTTGATAGCCATTGATTATGAGAAAGTGATCAAAATAGAAAGGAACAACTGACTGTTGCATGCCATCGATCACATTCAAACTCTTACGGACTTCCGTTTGGTCCTTGGGACCACCTTCATAGAATAATTTTGTTTCATCTGATATTTGTTTAACTTCCTTGTGTTTAAAATGAACCATCTTCTTTAACTCTGAACGCTGAAGGTTACCTACCCGTTTGGGCTTTTGAAAAACAGGTGCCATGTTGCGTTGAACCTTAACCAATTCGGATTCGATTCGCCGTTCAACGAGGACAGCTTGTTTGGACATGTTGCGACGGTATTCGAGTAGCCGACGGTGTTTTTTCTCAACTCGTATACGTTTGTCGACTGGAATGTCCTCAAGTTTTGCTTAAGAATAAGAGAATGCAAAGAAAAATTGAATATGAAGAAAATATAGATTTTTGTTTCAAAAGAACACGTTGGTGTAGCTGTAGGAACAGTTTACGTTATTGCACAGCTAGACCATAAAATATATACTTCCAAATTACCAATGAGTCCGTGCAAGACATCAGATATTGCAGCAACCTGCTCCAAAACGGGCAAATCCATTTGATCGGCCGTTGGGACTATGGCCGCGTACATTTCCTTGCTGACCCCTTTTATTTCACACAATAGCTTATATCCAAACGTTCTCTTAATCGGATCCTTTAGAAGGACCTTCATTTCGTGCTTTAACTTTGTAGCTCGATTCTCCATAAAGTATTTATTGGCGCATTTATTTTCTCCGTATTTCTTCTTGGATTCAAGTTCAATGGTACACCAATCGCTTAGTTCTTGATATTTTTGTTCCAACTCCGCTGAGATCCATAGTGTATAGTGCAATTCTCTGAGCAGAACGAAAGTTTTATTTTTGAGACTTTCGATTCCATTGATGAATTCTGTTGCGTTCTTAAAAACTATAATCACTGGGTGCGGGTTTTTTAGAAACACCTCATCAAAGTATTCCTTAACAGCCCATGCATCGTCCTTGATCCTCTTACGAATGTTTACTACGCTTCTCTTTGCAATGGACTCCTCGAAGCTTTCTAAGCTTCCGTCGGCGTTTCGATGGATCCAATCATGTTCTTTGCGCCATTCTAAATCGGCCAACAAGTAATGGAAGTTCTGCAGAATGGTTCTACGTGACCATTCGAGTTCTAAACAAATGATTTGAATGTTCAGAACTGAAAATTGCTTATTTAACTTTTCAAATTTCTTCCGATAGACATCGGATGCTTCGTAGTATGGCCGGATTTTGCGAACAGCCTCCATTGCAGCTGCTTGCTCTCTCTTTTCCCATTTTTCAAATAATTTTTCAAACAATGGCTTTGACTTCATTAACTGCTCGTGGTACTCTTCGTTCCGACTTTCGATAATTTTTGTCCGAACAATTTCACCTTGGATCAGCATCGATTCAAATTTCTTGCGAAGTGCGTCTTTTAACATGGTGCGGCAAGAGTTCCATTTGAATAATTTTAAAGGCGGCCGATTCTTAAGGTCTTCAATATACAGTGCATCGATGTCCGTTGCTACCTGAGCGGGGGCTTTTGGCCCTTCTTTCGGCCCAAGTAGCTTGACTTTGCGATCTTTTGATTCTACTTCAAGACGCTGTCTCAGTCCATTTCTTAGTCGTGTGTTAAATGTGAAGAAGTTATCTTTTCCTACTGAAATGGAGACCTGTTCCAGATGCTGACCAGCGAACGGAACAGTCCGATATGGATTCATTTCTTTTTTACTGGAGTCAATGGGTACTACTTCGATAGGACGCCTAACCATTTCTTCAAAGGGCACAATTGGCTTTCGGAAGTAGTCCATAGGAACTTTCTTGTCTGCGGCTATTAGGAAACTTCCACTATTCATTGATAAATTTGTACATTCTGAGGAGCTCAGTGATGTAACACAGGATTCTATGCTCAATAGGTCTTCTTTCAGTTCATTTATTAAGGTGCTTTTATCTATTTCCAGTTCATCGGTCACCATTTTTTCCGAACGTTTATTTATGGTTGATTTTATTTCACCTATAAATTCAAGAAATTTTTCTCGACCGGGAAATTCTTGAAATTCGTCTTCTGCCAGGCTATGGATAGGCAAGTCTTTGGAGTGGCGAATCTCTTTTACTTTGGTTTGTTTATCTCTAAGAAGGTCTTTGGACTTGCTTCCATGCTTCTCAATTATTTCATCGATGTTAAGCTTCGGCATCGGAAAATCTATTTTATCCACATCACTTCCTCTTGGTCGAGCTTTGTCAAAAGTTCCCGACACTTTACTTCTCTTCTTAATGACCTCAGATTGTTCATCAAGAACTTTGGGTTTAACGATCTTTCTAGAATATCGAACGTTAATAGTCTTGTGTTCAGTTGGATCCCAGTGGTCGTGGTGATGACGTGCATCAAATTTCTTTGCAAATTCTGTGTCTTTTACACTTCTGATATTTTGGAGAATCTTTTGGTCTTTCCGCGGCTTTCTCAATACAGGAATGTGGTTGCTTCGCACAAATTCATCAAGAAGAGAAGAGGGAATTCTTAAATTTTGATAGTCCCTTGAATTACTTGGATTCTGACGAAGAGTTGCTTCTCGATATTCTGGTGCAGGCATATTTCCTCTAGCTTGCAGATCAATATGTTTGGATGCTATTTTTTTGCCCGTTACATCATCAGGTACCCATTCAGAGGAACCAGAGTTGGATTCAGCAGCGCACAAAGATTTTACTTTGGAACTTTTCTCCTCAGGATGTGATATCCCCAGGTATCGCATTCTCCTAATTTTCTCCATTTTCTTCTTCGATTTTTCCTTATCTACTTTTGTTCTTATGAAATCCATAGTGAAACCCTTGAGGTAATTTCCACGATCAGTAATGGACTTTGGGGGTTTTTTTTTCGAAACTTTTCCATACAGAAAGCCAGTTAAATGAAATTTCTTCTTTTTCAAGGTCTTGGGCTTTTTAAAATGCAACTTCTTAAAAGTTTTACGATCATAATGGCATCCCAACGGCTTTTGGCGAAATTCTTGTATAGCACTTTTAGTGTGAAATTCTTTTAAGCCTAGTTCGGGAGGATAAAGGGTCATCTCGTCACCGTCTTTTTCATTCTTTCTTTGAGTTTTCTTCAGAACTAATGATTCAAACCATTCATTTCTGGTAATACAACCTTTCACCTTCCTGTGCATTGCACCGGTCTCATTTTGATGGAATTTACCTCTCAAGTTTGGACCCTGTCTATAACAATATCCACGCAGAAGAAATTTGCTTTCTTTTTTGCCTACAACCAAATCATCTTCATCATTTGAAGATTGCTCTATGCTCTGACAGCTTGGCGAACTGGATTCAGCACTGATTTCAATCCGACTTTCAGGTATTTTTTTATATCTTCCCATTTCTTCTAAGAGATGTTCTTTGATTTTAGCGTGTTCTATGAGAATACGCTTTGACTTTTTCATATCATGTTTGAACTTTCTTGCCTCCGATATGTTATGAGGATATCCTTTTTTATGGGAAAACATTGAAGAGTCAATCACTTTTGGGACGACATTTCCATCGAGTTTGGTTAAAAAATCGTCAAAATCCTTTTTGGCTAGCAGCATTGCTTTTTCTTCGGTAGCTATTTTCTCAGCTTGAACTTCTTCTTCGTGTTTTTTAGCAGTTTTAGACTTCTTTTTAAAATGCAACTGTTTGTAGCGTTCTTTTCGCCTTTCATCTTCTTCTTTGAGCTTCTTTAAAACTTCTGGCTTTTGCTCGGATCGAACGAGCAGTTGCTTCTTCTCTCCCATTAGCTTCGATAGACGCAACTTAGGCTTCGCTTTTACCGAAGAACTACTTACAATAAAACGCTTCGGAATAGCTGATCTCTCAAGTTTCTGCTCGATCTCAATAATTTGGGCCGTTTCAAATTGAACATTACGTCGGCGGTGGAATCTCTTTACCTTCTGGTATTCGAGATCATTTTGACAAGTCTGCTCATCTCGTTCGTACGTATTTTTGAAGTCAGTTCCCTGGAAATCCAAACCAAATGGATTTGCTAAATCTATGACTTCGCAAATGCTAGAATTAGACGAGTGTGATTCTGATACAACGTTTTCTGCGGTCTTTACAAGTTCCCTAATTTTGGCCAACTCCAAAGGCTGTGATTTAGGTTTGTAATGAATTTTTTGGGGATTTCTCAAACAGAATCGTTTGCGTGGATCTTCTGTTAATTTGAACTTTTGTTTTATTTCTTGTCCTGGACATTTTCCAATAAACGAAGGGGGAGCACCGAACACAGCACTGTCCTCGCATAGCTTGGTAAATTGCAAGCGAGTCGCTTTAACGGATGTTCTATGCCTTGTATCATCTAAAACTCTTGATGTACTTACATGAGTGGGATCATTTAAAGAGGCATTTATGGGTGATTTATCACTTGAAGTTGAAATGTATGAGGTGGATTTAGGGAATTTTGGTTTAGTTGTTATTATTTGTGGAATTCCGAAATCGCTTGATTTCACCTTATAAACAGGCGAGGTCTGCTTAGAACATTTCATTTTCAAGCCAAGATTTCTAAAAGGGAAACTTCGGTTCTTCAATACTCAATAATAGTATTTATGTAGGCAAGAAGTAAATTTATTAATTTTATTTGTCACTTGATCTGTTTCGAAAATATAAACCAGCTGAGGTATATAGTTTTTAAAGTTTAAAATAAAAAAATCAGGCCAAGTCTTTTATCAAGTAGTGTAGAGGGGTTAAAACATATTTTCCTTAGGATCAAAAGTCGCATTTCCAAATTTTGTTGATTATTTATTTATTACAAATAATTCTTAGTGTCTAAATGTATGTTAAAGGACAAGATCAATCTATTTACAAGTACTTAGCGTTTCCACTGGAAAATCGACTATCAAGAAATTTGGCTTTGTCAACGATTTTCTTGGTTTGATTCTTGTCAATCTTGTTGAGTTGTAAATCGACATCTCTACTAAATGGACGACGTTCAGGCTTCCCATTAATTTCTTTTTCCTAAAATATTTATGGAGCAAATACTAAACACATAGTAAACATATTTTTTAGACCTTCCATTTACCTTTTTGTCCTTTTTCAGTTTCTTTTGATGAATTTCATACAAAGATTCATCGCGTTTGTGCTTCTTTTTCAATTTCTTTGCGATTTTTTCTTGTTCGGCATCACGTTGTTTCTGGTACTTTTCCTCCGCCTTTGATTTAGATGATTCAGTGACTTTGGCCGGCGTCGGTTCGTTATTTGAATTGGGTGTTTTTGTCCAAGATGTTCTGAAATAATTTTTGAATGCAACAATGATTTAAACAATATTGAATGAGTTTGAAAATGAAAACTACCTATCACTAAAATCAGGTCGCTCCTTCGTATGGAAAGTCCTTTTTAAGCTAGCTATACCAGTCCTCAATCCCACATCAGGTAATTCCAACATCCACTCTTCGCGCGCATTAATTTCTTCTTTGTTGGCATCCGGATCAAGCATAGCCAATTTCATCTCCAAAGCCCGTTCCTCGAGCTTAATTTGTGCTGTGGTCATTTTTGCAAATGACTTACTGTCGGTTGGAAGAGGACCAAATACCTCTTCTCCATCGTCATCGTCATCGTCATCGTTATCCTCTTTCCTCTCCTCATTGAATGGGTCCTGTGTTTGAAGTACTATACCATCGGGCAGCGATGGTCCAATAACAGAGACCTCTTCGATTTTACTTTCATTGTTTCTTGCAGAAAGGAGATGCGGAGGCAAAGCCGGTCCAAATGATTCCTCTATAATCTCTGTAGTTGAAACAGCTGGTGTACTTACAGTTAAGTTAACTTCAGGTGTTTTGAAACTATCACTAACGACGTTCGATGTTTCCGAAACAGAACTTTTGCGGGATCTTTTCTTATGTTTGTGTTTTTTGTCCTTCTTCTGTTTCTTTTCCTTCTTTTTATGTTTCTTTTCTGATCTCTTTTTGCTGCTAGAGTCTGAATCGCTCATTTTCTATGATGAAAACAAAAGAAAAAAAACGCATTTTTATTGTAAATAACATTTATTATTCTTATTCTACTTAGCAGTTAATCTATTGAAAGGAACTCTTCGACTAGCTTTAAACTCATTTATTATATTCGAAGGAAGATAGGTACCTGATGATTTACTGAAATGTTTTCAGGGCTTTCCTATAACTATAAATAAGAGACTTAGATATACCGGCAGTGGGTATATTCTTAATTGATTGTTTTATGCTACTGCGCCACACAATGTCGTGTAGGGACATTGACAAAATGTCCTGGACGTTATTTTTCGTTGAAATCGATTGAACAACATCTATATAGCTGCCCTTTGTCACAGAATTGCAGCGAATTCTTTCCCGCAGATGGATTGGTAATGACTTTAGGTGATGCTCGATGACTTTTTCAGACTTGTCCTGCTCAAAGAATATCTTGTTCGTTTCCCTCTCAGTTCCTAAAGCTACATAAGGAGACAGTTGTTTCAGTGCGGGATGATACAATTTAAAGAACTCTTCCAATTGCGGACAAACAATGTTTTTAACTTTGTTCTTATTCTCACCGAAGATCATTCGAAAATCCCCGCTGTAGCTTATTTTCGATATCGTGTGAAACAGTTCGAAGTCAGTGAACCTTTCTGGAAGCATAAGAAGGGCAACTACAAATGCTGACATGAGGTTTCGACCCAGTGCTTTCTGTAAACTATCATCGGCAGCAATCACCTGTTCGACAGGTTTATGCAGCCGACCAGCAAAGTACAAATGGGTCCAGTCATTGAGGTCCTTTTCGAGGTGCTTTTTGGAAATAACTCCATACTTAATGGTAACTCCTATGTCGGTTAATGGAACCAAAGTGTTAAAATATACTTTGGCCGCTAAATTGTTCTGATAAGATGCAATAAATTGACTGCCAAGTATCCTGAACCCTGAATAATGACTGGAATGTTTTTCTAAGTTCTCCAAATGCCATTTGTCTGGGTCCTCCACACAGAAAGCTAGATCTATAACATTAGATTTTTGTTGGGCCACACGTTCATAGCCAACTTGTTGTTTGACTCCGGAACCATAGGCAAAGCTGTAAACTATGCCGCTGGGAAATCGTCTTATTATTTTATCGTAAATATGCATTACTTTTGGGGTAAACCTAATGTGAAAACGGGTACTTTGATGACTAAACAAACTACTTTTATTGTAAATTTGAAACGATTTATTACCTTTTTTGATTACTTTAATTTTTAAGATCTAAGCCAGATTTAGTCACCTAAAATGGAAAAGATACTCAATTGTCAATACCGGAATGACAGATATTGAGTAGAGAATTGAGTGTCATTGTTTATCTTGTTCTTTCAGATTGCTACCAACATCTCTTTTTAACAACTAAAAACAGAACAGAGCTGCCAGCACATTTGGCAATCTTATACCCTGGTTACACGATTATAGAAATACTTTTATGGTCACACACTTGACCATATTAAGGGACCAGTTATATTAGTTTGAACTAGTTTTCGTCATTAAAAGCAGTAATAATTGAAATTGTTTGACACTTTTTGTAATGATCATTTTAAGTCACTGTCATTGAAAAAATATAAATGATTGACATCAATCATTTTAGGCTAAAATTGATCATTGGAAGCAAAACTAACATGTACAAAAAGAATATTTTCAGTATTTCTATTTTGTTCCGAACTATAAAATCAAAGTATAAATGTACTAAAACAAAAGTTCTGAGCTAAATAAAGTTAGATTTTGAGTAAACAAATTCAACACAAATTTGACTTTCCTAATTGCTTTCAAATGTCGAAATAACATATTTAATTATGAACACCAATGATTCTTTATCTGGCATCCAAGTAGGAATGCAAGAAATTTGATATTAGAGACAAAATTTGAATATGTTTGGATAATCTTGAAATAGTTTCTACACTTAAGTTAAAAATAAAGTTGAAATAAGCTCAACTTGTTTTGCTTTGTAATACATTATAAAAAAGTATTCTTGCAACAAGATATAGTTCCTCCGCGGATTTAATTTATAACGTGTTGTAAAATGTCACTCTTAAGTCAAAAATAACTTAGTACTGAGTTATTCACTTCTACCATTTCAATTCTTTACATCAAATTCTTGAGATAAATACATTTGTATATACATAGGTACATATTTTATAGCATTAATCTTTTTAAATGATTTTGGATGTACATATGTCACTACTTTTTCGAATTAACTTTGCCGTATGGTGACAATGGTGGGTTAAATATTGACTCGATAGCGCTGACCTTTCACCATAACAGCAGCTATTTCTTTGTATGTAATGGTGATTCTATAGTGAATTAAAGATTGTCTTTGCCATAAACTGTGGAAACATAATATAGGTTCAAAGTGCATTTACACAATTTGGAAGAGTTTTTTGGTCTTAAACGATTTATTATGAATTTTACTGAACAGAAATGACAACATAGTTTCACAGTAGAATCAATCAAATAGATATTTGTTATTTGGTAATCTAAATCGATGGATAAATACCTATCACAATGCACTGCAACATTTTCTTGTTAATTTAAAAAAAAAACAAACATCTTGAAAACTGATGAGCATTTAACTTTTGGAAAATAAATAATAATACAAATATTATACAGTCTATTTGATAATTTTATTTTGACATACTATTATAACCATCTGAAACTTCATTTCAGGCCAACCATTTATTTGACGATTCCATTTGGAAATTATTCTACCAAATTGAATCGAACTTAATCACCTTACAAAGACAAAGACGGAAAATTTGGTTACACTTATTTTTTATGACGGAAACATTATCACCTTAGACTAGACGATTCTGCCTCCGCAAATTGAAAAACACTATTAACAAGTTGGTAACCTCAGAGAGGAAAAATGCCCCCAATTGCAAAAAAAGCTCCATACGCTCCGAATCTGAAATATTGTAATAGATCTATTTCACAATCTCCCATCTCCATTGACAGCTGTTCTGACACCTGGAATAAAAATGAAATTTATCCACAAAAGAAGCAAAGAAGAAATTTCCACTCACAAAAACAGCAAAGAAAATATTTTTTTTTGTTTTAATTACAAACTATTTCCCCGTTTACCAATTTATTTTTAAAATAGAATTAAAAAAGAAATATTTTCTCCATTTCTTGAACGTGAACCCCGAGAGGATAATCGAATGAATCCCTAACAAAAGAACATTACTATTTTCAAAAATAATAAAACAAGAAGAAAATCATTGAATCATTACAAAGCACTGCGTGTGCTAAAGCGACTTTCAACAAGAAACCAAGAAAAAATTACATCTTGCAAAATATCTGCAATAAATCATGGCTAATATTACCGTTGGCCAAATAATTGTTGACGCGCAACGTATGGCCAGCCGAATCAAGGACTTGGAAGTCTTGAGCGGTGGCCTACTGATGGAGGCAGAGGGCAATAATAGACATTTGGAGGCAATGAGAAAGGTATTTTTGATTTGTCCCAGTTAGGCAGTTAGTTTTTTTTGCTGCAACCCGTTAGTTGGCGCTTTTAAGGTCACAAATCTAATTAAAATTCAAAGCAAATACTTTGGCGATGTAGACGTATAATGTGGGTATTAATTCTCTTTTCAGTTTCAAGATGACTTGGACTCGTTGAATCGTATTACACGTGACAAATCTAACGCCGATATGGTCAATCGGATAAACGTCCAGAACCCGTGCATAAGAAAAGTTCGCGAGGAAAATCGTGAGCTTAAAGCTTGCCTGGAGGATCACGAAAGGGCCTTGGAGCTCATAATGCATAAATATCGAGAGCATACACAGAGCAAGGTTCTCACAAGTCAAATCAACTTCAAGGAAATGTACAACGAGAATCTGTGGAAAATAATCCGCGAACAGGCAGACAAAATCACGGAAATGGCCGCAGTTATGCAGCGAGCCGCCTCAATTGATGACGACGCTATGTACAAAGAAATCGAATTGCTGACAAAACTAAAGATCGAAAACCAGAATCTAAGGGAAATGCTTCAGATCTCGAATAAATTTGATTCAACTGGTAAACTTATAACCCCGAATGCGCATCTGCTCGAGGACAAAGCAATTCAAACAGAGAATGCCATGTCCATCAGTACAACAGAATCAGATCATGAATCATCGTCGAAGACTTGTGCGAATGTAGCTAACAATAATAACACCCCCAATAGCTCCACCAGTGAAGACCAAATTATAGTCACACAATCTTTGGAATCGAGTGGCAACAACAACGTTGTGGCGATAGCAAATACGCCACCGTCGCCCAATGCGGCCATAGACAATTCCATCATAGCAAATTCAACGGCCTCAACCATAACTGCGGCCGTCAGCAATCTCGAAAAGAGCCTAAAAAACACCCTGAATATGTCCAACAGCAGCAGCAGCAGCGATGACAGCCGAATCGACGTGCAACAGAATTCTGAAACACCAAATAATCCAAACAATGTAATCACAGCTGCCCCAACTACGTGATAGAAAGGAACAAGTCTAGAACATGCTTCAAATTTACACAACACACGCTCCATCTCTCTTGCTTATTAATTAATTAATTAATGAAAAAAACAACAACAACAATGAGTTAATGCTTTTTAATATTTTGTATTCTTGAATTTATCTTAATCTTTTTATTATATCGCAATTTTTAAGAGCGATGAGTTTCTTGTGTCTTCATTTAGTATTTTTTAACCCTCTACTGTAAGCAAAGACAAATTTGAATCAGTTTTTATTTTTAATTACATTTTTTTGACTCCATAATTAACTTCTATATCGAGGAAGTGGGAAATAAGAAATAATTCCGAGATATTTAGGAGTTCATTGAAGAGTGCAGCGGAAGAGACCAATTTGAACCATATTTTCTAGTTTATTTGTTTTATATTTTATTTTTCCGTAGCCTAAGTTAAAAACAAATATACACATTTAAAAAGTTTTATATGGACTTATTTTTTTTGTCGTTAGTCGTTACAAAATCATATGAACAAAAAAAATGCTCTAGGATTTTTTTGGAGAGTGTTTCAAAACAGTTTCCATTTTTAAAAGTATTTTATTTGTTGTAATCAGAAATATGAGTCAATTAAATGCAACATTTTATTTGTAATCATTTTTGTTTGGCTTTATCGCTCCGCAAACATAAAATCATCAAAAGGACTTCTTTTTTTGAATATTTTCACACATTTACATTTTTACTTTCAATATTAAACATTTACGCTTATATTATTGATTTTTTTTTTTAAACCATATTTACTGCAAACCGAGTTTTAAAATAGTTTCGTGTTTTATATTTTTCAAAGTTATTTAAATGTCAATAAAATTGGTATCATTCAAAAACTATTTTCCTTTAAATCAAATTTTGAAAATCTTAAAGCTCGAAACTCCTTTAAATCTAGTTTTGAGTGACTCTTTAATATGGACGTTAAAATATTCTTCTTTTTTACATTTAAATCGTTCAACAATGCATTTTGAGCTTTGTCGCAGACCTTTATACAGTTTTTCATTAATACGCTTGAAATTTATTTCTAAATTGGCTTTTATAGATTCTTGTATCAAATTCAAATTTCGTACGAATTATTAATACATATTAAATTGTACTTGTATTATTATTAGTTATTTAGAATAACCCAAATGATCTATATTAGATATGCATTCGAGCGGTAGAGGGTCTATTAATCAATTTGGTCAAATTATAGTTATTTGAACAATAGTCGTGTTGATGCAGTTTTTCAGCTTTATTTGTATAAAATAAAAGAAGATTTTTGGTCTCGAAACATGTAGAAACAATAATTATTGATACCATTCTTATGTACAAGAATTTTGCATTTATTTTCTTACATACACGTAAACAAATAAATCATTTTCACGACTTTACGACTTTTTAGAGAAGCATTGCTGAATGGAATCTAATAGTTTATCAATGAATCATCAATGTGGGTCTATTTACTGCCTTTAGGTTTTTGAGAACAATGATAAACCATAAATAAATAAATGATTGCATTAGAAAAGGAAATAATATAATCTATCTACTGTACTAAAATGAATATTAAATGTATCTGAATAAAAACTACATCATAATACACAAATATCTTGGACGTTTCTTTTTTCCTTTTTTGGGCCCCCTTTTAATTTTAATTCAGATAAAGAACTTCAAAATAAAATGTAAGAGTTTAACTATTCTAGATTGAGAAGAAAGAGTCTTGCAAAGATGAAGGAAACATGTTTGGAAAGTATTCCGCCCGATAATGGAGAAGCATCTCCGAAACGCGTCGCAGATTTAAAATATTAAAACATAAAAATTAAATAACTTGTATTTCGTATTTAATTCTTATAAATGTTTGGAACAGTTTGCAGAAATAAATAAAAAAGACGAAGTGTGTCTAGAGCCATGTACAAAACTTTGCAGCATGACATAACAATATAATATGTCTTTTAAAAGCAAAAACAAATATGAATATGTACAAATATTTATTTTAACTGGTTTGTTTTTAAATAGCAGCGTTGTTAAAATTAGCTTTTTCTACTTATGGGATACTTTTGGACTTTCATCAAAAAACAAGTCCAGAGCCGTGACATTGACCGTTCCAAACGTCCATTGCATATTTTGATTGTCTTTTTCGCAAGGATTTACAAATACGCGTCGTTTAATAGGATCTGCTTCGAGGCAATTATGTGCTCCCTTGCCCTGCTGAAGCCATTTGTTTATGCGGTCATAGTACCAAAATTGATTGCCACCTTCACCATGACAGTCCCAAAGCCAAACAGGGACGTTTTTTCCCGAGGACTGTACGTCCAGGCAGTTATTTTTAAATCGCATGCGTATGTCTCGATACCAACTTAGCACCCAGAATTGATTAATTTGTGGTCTTTTGTCGTTTTTAGCACATTTAAAAAGGCCAACCATAGAATGTCGCGGTCGACTAAGAGTGTCCAAGCAAAGATTGGGATTGGCAACACTGCGTATTGTTCCAGATGCATAGTCTGGTGGTTCAACTGGGGGATACAGTTTTGGTAAGTCGAATGCAATTTCAGTCATGAACCACTTGAATGATTTGCATTTAAGTTTCTCTCAAATAGCTTTCTGCTTGCTTAGGTCCCCTGGATCGATATTATCGTACAGACCGGGACTATGTTGGTAGATATACTCCTTAAACTCATCCATCCAAACTTCGGCTACACGCTTGTAGTTCTGTAGAAACAAATTTACGCTTTTATGACAGAGCATAATACAACTTAAGATTACTCACTTTGTGAAGGTAATCCGTTTTCCTGGGATTCTTTGAATCCCTTGGTCCCCTGTAGATATGTGCAACTCTTGAACATGGTGCATCGACAAGTTCTCCTCCACACATCCAAATTTTGAAACTAAGCTCATATTGTTCTCCGCCCCAGATATCAAGGCCTTCATCGTATCCACCAAGTTCCCAGAAAAAATCCGAACCTATCGCAAATAGACCTCCAGCCATGATTGGGCTTCGAAACGGTTTAGTTTTATCTACTAAATCTCCCGGTAACAATTTAAGCCTTTTATAATAAAACTTCCAATCAAATGCACCTCGAGCGCCCTCATCTTGTGCCCGATATTCAAAGTTGTTGTAATCAACGATATCAATGAAAGGACAAACAGAAACTCTGGGGTTTTTAGCTATTGGCTCCAATAGGGGTGGCAGCCAATTGTAGTTCGCCTCCACATGAGAATCCAAAAATATCAAAACTTGTCCCGTTGCTTTCCTAGCTCCAGCCATTCTTGCTCCAATTAAACCAGTCCTTTCGGGCAAACGAATAACTTGTGCGTTATGGAAGTTTTCAGCTAAGTACTGATCTAACTGCTTTATTAAATACTCGCGATCACTGAAATCGTCGACTAAAATGATTTCCTTCAACAGTTCTGGTGGTGATCGATTTACTATGCTGTGAAGAGATCTTATGAGAACACTGAAATGTTCGTTATAAAATGGTATCACCACACTGACTGGGGGTAGTTTTCTTAGATATTTCTTTTTTTTGCATCCGGGATGCCTTATATCCGGTATGGAACGATTGACGGATATGAAATCACTTAACAATGCGTTAAAACCATTTTGTCGGGACATCAATTTTTCTTGGTCGCGATATGCTTCGTCCAGAACGGCCCTTTTTCCGCCTTCTCCGATACCAATACGCTGAGCATCTTTCCTTATTGCAGCATAGTCATGCCAATCGATCTTCTCGTCATCATTTCGTACTTCGGCAATTCGAAGCCGTTGAGCACCTTCTATATGATTTCCCTGTACTTCTCGGCTTTTGCCATCAGGAAATAATCGTGATATGTCTTTCTTTAGTTTTGCACTTCTTTCCTGAAGACTCTGACTAATAATTCTATTTGTTGGCGAACTTAGTGATATGGTACTTATGACAGCTACAAATAAAGTTATGGCAACAATTGGTAAGAAAATGGTTTTCAGAAACCATTTCACATTTCGTCGTCTCATTTTTGTAAATTCTTTAATTACTGTCTGTAATAATAAATGAAGAATAATTAAAGCCAAAAGCGTTATATTTTGGTTGTAGGCAATCTAAGACTTTCTTCATTATTAAGATTTAAACGAACACTTTTGTATTCATTGAATTAAAAATAGAAGAAGCACCTATCTTTAGACGGAAATCTACAACTGCCACATCTTCCAAAAAACTTACAAAAAACTGAACTTAGATTTTGTAGAGAAATTATAACTCAATTGTTGATTCGGAAATGAGTTATCTATTCTATTGTACTTTACTTTTTGCTCTGAAGAGTTAATTGCTCAAAATAAAAAAAAAACAACTGAGGATGTATCATAAACGAGATATGACACCTGATAGATAATATCATTGTTATCAGAAAAAAGTAAATAGTAGCTACTAATCGTGAGATTATGGACTTTGTTAATGAAGCTTTTTTTCAAAATACAAATTTTGATAAGAATAATTTAACACTATTTACAAGTCATTTTTGAAACAAAAAATTCTTCACCCGATTGTTTCTTTAAAAACTCTTTCTTGAATTTTTAACAATACAAAGAACTCTGAAATTAAAATAAACTTACATATCTCTTCTTACAGATGCCTTTGACTTCCGCAGAGACAAAGTATTAACGCAATTAATAATGCCGAATATAATAATTTCAATGAAACCAACTTTATATGCAAAGGGTCAAACATACATATGTATCACTAATAAAATTCAATTTTCTAATTTAAAATTACTTTTGTTTAGAACCCGTTATTAGCATATAAAATGTTTTAATTTCGTTTTAAATATCCTGGAACAAACTTTTGTATTCAAACTTACTTCTTTCGGATTTAGACGATTTGAATTTTGTACGAAAGATCCACTAATGATGACCGTTATCTCAAATATGTCCTTTGAAGTCAAATAAAACACTTGCAGATACATGTATATAATTATAAACTCATTATATATACATAGGTTTAAATACATTTATTCTTAAATCGCAGCGAAAAATATTTGTCTTAATTTGTATTAATAAATCTTACAGTTTGCTTTTTAAATTTGCTCTTTCTGTGTCTTTTGTATTATATCACATACCTTATGATGGCTAGGGGTGCATTGGCAGAAGCGAGCGGGCTTCATCACTTTAAAAGTTTTCGTTTTTAAATACGATCTTGATAAATCATATCTCAATTATTCTTATTTCCTTACAGATTAGATCTTTCATCGAAAAACGAGTCCAGAGCTGTGTCATTGACCATTCCAAAAGTCCATTGCATATTTTTGTTGTCTTTGTTGCAGCGATTAACAAATACGCGTTGTTTATGGGGATCAGCATCAAGACAATTATTGGCTTCTTTACCATGTCTAAGCCATTTGTTCGTACGGTCATAGTACCAAAATTGATTGCCACCCTGTCCATGACAGTCCCAAAGCCAAACAGGAGCGTTCTTTTCCGAGGACTGTACGTCCAGGCAGTCCCTTTTAAATCTCATGCGTAAGTCTCTATGCCAACTTAGCGTCCAGAATTGATTACTTTGTGGTCTTTCATGGTTGTTGGCACAGTAATATAGGCCAACCATAGAATGTCGAGCTCGGTTAAGAGTATCTAAGCAAAGATTGGGAGTGGCAACACTGCGTATTGTTCCAGAGGCATAGTCTGGAGGTTCCACAGGCGGATACATTTTTGGTAAGTCAAATGCAATCTCAGTCATGAACCATTTAAATGATTTGCATTTGAGTTTCTCTCGAATGGCTTTCTGTTTGCTTAGGTCCCCTGGATCAATATTATCGTAGAGACCAGGACTGTGTTGGTAGATGTATTCCTTGTACTCATCCATCCAAACTTCGGCTACCCGTTTGTAATTCTATAATAAAAAACGAATCGTTTTATTCATATTAAAATTCAACTAAAAAATTACTCACTTTATGAACGTAATCGGTTTTCCTGGGATTCTTTGAATCCATTGGTCCTCTGTAGATATGTGCAACTCTTGAACATGGTGCATCGACAAGTTCTCCTCCACACATCCAAATTTTGAAACTAAGCTCATATTGTTCTCCGCCCCAGATATCAAGGCCTTCATCGTATCCACCAAGTTCCCAGAAGAAATCCGAACTTATCGCAAATAGACCTCCAGCCATGATTGGACTTCGAAACGGTTTAGTTTTGTCGACCAAATCTTCTGGCAGTAAATTAAGTCTCTTATAATAGAACTCCCAATCAAATGCACCTCGAGCGCCCTCATCTTGTGCCCGATATTCAAAGTTGTTATAATCAACGACATCAATAAATGGACAAACAGAAACTCTGGGATTTTCAGCTATGGGCTCCAATAAGGGTGGCAGCCAATTGTAGTTCGCTTCCACATGGGAATCCAAAAATATCAACACCTGACCCGTTGCTTTCCTAGCTCCAGCCATTCTTGCTCCAATCAAACCAGTCCTTTCGGGCAAGCGAATAACTTGTGCGTTATGGAAGTTTTCAGCTAAATATTGGTCTAACTGCTTCATCAAATATTCGCGATCACTGAAATCGTCTACCAAAATGATTTCTTTCAACAGTTCCGGTGGTGAACGATTAACTATACTGTGAACAGATCTCATCAGCACACTGAAATGTTCGTTGTAAAATGGTATCACCACACTGACTGTGGGCAGGTTTTTAAGATATTTTTTACTCTTGCACCCGGGGTTTCTTATATCCGGTATGGAACGATTGACAGATATTGAATCACTCAGCAATGCGTTAAAACCATTTTGTCGGAACATCAACTTCTCTTCGTCATGATATGTCTCGTCCAAAGTGGCTCTCTTGCCACCTTCTCCGATACCAACACGCTGGGCATCTTTCCTTATTGCAGCATAGTCATGCCAATCGATTTTGTTACCATCATTTTTCACTAGTACATTGTCGGCTATTCGCAGCCGTTGAGCACCTTCTATTTCATTTCCTTCTACTTCGTGACTGTCGCCACCAGGGAATAATCGTGATATGTCTTTCTTTAGTCTTGCATTAGTCTCCTGAAGGCTTTGACTAATTCTATTCGTCGCCGAACTAGATGATATGGTACTTGTGAGAGCTACAAATAAGGTTATGGCAACAATTGATAAGAATATGGCTTTAAGAAGCCATTTCACGTTTCGTCGTCTCATTTTTCTATTTTGTATATTTATGATATGTACCTGAAAAGTAAATAAAGAATATTTAGAGCCATAAACTAGCAACGTGACCTAAATGCAAGATATTTTTAGAGTAATAAAGAAAACTCTTTCTTCATTGTTCAGTTTCAAACACCTTTGTAAACATTTGTTATAAAGTACATAAATAGATAAAATAGAAACACTTTTCGTTGAAAGCAAAGATATAACTGCCACATCTTCGAACAAACTAACAACAAAATTGAATCGGCAATGTGAAAACTTAAAATGTAATCGCAGCTATGGTTAGGAGTGATAACTTAATTGAAAAACCAAGTTCGTATAGGTACCTATTATTTTTGTTAGTTAAAAAATTATCTATTGTATTGTTCCCCTTTAAACTTCTAAGACCTGATTGATAATGCAAAGGTGCGATGTAGGTATGTATGATAAATTAATTGTTATCAGAAAACAAATAATTAATAGAAGCAATAATTGCAACCGTATGACGGTGAGCATTGGGGTTATCGACTTTATTAACAAAGATGTTTTGCCAACGAGTAATTTTGGTCCAGAAATAACCTGAATAGGACTATAAAATTAGCATTAATTTACAAGTTATCTTTGATTAAATATTTTCTAGTTTTTTTTTGTTTTCATCCATATAAACAAGATCTAGAATAATTAATAAATTATGTCGGTAAGTATATGTATATGTATGTAGGTACTACATAAATTAGGTTGATTTAGGTACAGTTAACATTTTTTTCTTTTTGCTCTCTAGATAGGCGTATTCTTTATGGTTCTTAAACTGAATAAATCAACAAATAAAACTTAATAGGAGTTGAGTTAAAATACAGAATGAGTAGTACAATCAGCTACACGTAAGTTTTGAAAATTAATCAAATGGCGAGCTCTTTTAATTATTTAAAGAACATGATAATAAGGATACGAGTTAAGGTTAGTTAAGTTTCAATACAAAAATCGTCAGTCATCAACCTGATAGATGAGTGAAACTTCGAACCTATAGAATATAATGGGGCTAGTCCTCCAAGGTTTGGTCTAGAGGCTAGTGATCCTTTGGCAGAAAAAAAAATTAGTACAAGGACACGAACAAAAATTGATTGCTGATTATCAAATCTGTAATTTATGAAGCTGAACGTACACGCTTTGTTTTGGGTTTAACAACTGAGGCCAGTTGATTTTTTAGTGCATTTTTCGTGAAGTCTAAAAAGAATATAGCTTTGAAAGTAAGTTCAAGGTAAGACGTATGCAATGATTTATATAATGTATATAAATATTACTAAATATGTACCTAGGCTTATTTATTGAAAAAGTTAAAATATTTGTATATTCATTCAAAGAGAATGAACAAAGGTTGAAATATCTTACTTGGTGTTACACTTTTTGCTGTAAAGCCAGTCTTTCTTATAACTATACCGGTTTGACATTTAAATAAACAGGCATCTTATTCACGTCCATGGAAAACTCTTTCCTAAGTTTTCCTCTTGACTATGAATGACATACAAAAAATTAAAAGCTATTCAACCGATAAAAACTTGTTTACGTATGTACAATAATTATCTGAATAAAAATAGAAACAATATTTATTTCTCTTTGTTTCAAAGATGCGTAAACTGAAAATACTATATTTTATTCAAAAGCCTCATAGGTTTATAATTTAACATCTTTTATTTTATTTTACATTACTAGTTACTTACCGAACCGAATAATGCCGAAGAGCAAACTGAAGTTGTAAGTTTTAATATAAATGAATCTTATCAATTTGGAAGACTGGGTCTCCGGTCTTCGTACTGTGTCAACTTTATTCACAAACAATTAAACCAGAACAGTTTTTTATTTTTTTCGGAAGTTGTTATCGTGGTTAAAACTATTTTTTGTTCATGTTTTGGGATGATGTGGGAATGCCCTTCTGCACAAAAACTCTTATCACTTATCTTTTTTGTGAGCTCTGAATGATATGCACAATCTTAGTTAACTATTTGCTTCAGGTTTGCAAAGAGCAAACAAAAGAAGGTAGGTAGGTATACCTACAAAAAGTACGTAGCCCAAATTTAGAGGCACTGACACTTCTCGGCCAAGAATTAATGAAAATACAGGTATGGAGTGTGTTATAAATAAATTAAATGTATATTTGTTTGGCTCGGTTAGCACTGTACTAGCCTATGATGCTAGCTGGTAATTGACAGTGGCGTTGGCTGTTGAGTATTGTATTGAGTTGAGGCGATGGCTACTGCTGTCTTGAAGTTGGCTGGCTAGCTAGGTAGGCTTAAGGCTACTACAATACCTTTACCACCTTCAAAGCCCAAACGGATGGTAGAGTCAAATGGTCAAGTGTAAGAGCAAAGAGGACAACCCACAAACTAGCACCCTTTCACACAGCTAAATATTTTGACACATGAAAAGTGCTGCCACTTTAATTGCTTAAAAAGTAAAGTAGCAAATATTTTCGTTTCTAACAAAGATGACAATTTTCTTTATAAGTAGGAGTTAAGTTTGACGCGTTCGTTTGGCTATTTAATCTAACATAGATAGGTTATCTGGAAAAGCTTTTGTGTTTTACGAGGAAAAGAACAGTTGATCCAAAACAGCTGAACTATTAAAAAATAAATCCAAAGCTATCTAAGAATTTTTTATATTAATTCACAACACATATGGTTGAATTTTAAGGAAACACAAAATTGGCAAAGATTCTCAAAATTTTATATTTTCGTCATGCGTTTTTATTATTCGATAGATATGTGCAACAAATAATAATTATAGCAATTTTTGATCGAGGAAACATTTATTTCTCTTTTAAATTAGTTTTCAAAGTTTACTTTTTCACATAAAACACACGCAAAATTGGTTGATTTTGACATTTCACTCCTGTTTTGTGTTCAGTTCTGCCATACTTCATTTTTTTGTTGGGGATTTCTTTGATTTTAGTATTCAAATGCAAGAAGTACTTCGCATTTGCAGGGGGGCTCAAAAAACAAAATACAAAAAAGTAGCTTTAAGTCGAAAATATTTTTTTGTTTGACTTAACTGCGTTTCCTCGCCTTAATATTTTAAACATGCTCTTTTGAGACCCCTAACTAACTGTAAAAAATCAGAAGAAAATTCGTGCTGCAGTAATGGAAAGTCTCTCAAGGTGTTACTTGAAATTATACGTGAATTTGTATTTATCTTTTTATTTAACGTCATTATTTATTATTTTATTTGGATGTCAAAATCTATGTTTGTCTGTTTTTAAGAAAAATTTTAAGTTGTTTCTATTTTTTCTCAGCTATCCAGCTCGTTTAATAAGGTAACTAAAAATTCACATATCCAGAGGTATAACCAGCTAAGTTGATTTTTGATAAAAGACAATACAAAAGAACGAACGGTTATAATAAAATTAGGCGTTTTTCTTTTTAAACTCAGAGCAGAGAACTGAGCTGTCAAAAATCTTAATGTATGACCTTTGAGCTCTAAAAAAAATGAACGAGCAAATAGAGTAAAAAGGCGAGCCTGACTTCACGTTTGTTTAGAAATCATTTTAAAATTTCACTACGGTAACAATGAATATTGACAATTCTAATTTGAAATTGTTCAATTGGACTGAATTGAGATGAATCACAGACGGAAAGTTCGGTGCTAGTCAAAGGGCAGGTTCAGACAACAAGAAATATAACTTATTTCTTAAATTGACAAGGGAACCTTTTACAAAAAGCATTAAATAAATTTGTGCAGAAAATAATTTAAATCATAAAGTTAATAATTTCAGCTTAAAGTTGAATGAAAAAGCATGATCAACTGCCATTTTGATAGAAGTAGACTTTACTTAATAGTTAGAGAGATTTTTCTTGGCTAACTTTCCAGTCAACTTTTCAATAAAGTTGCGTTAATTGGAAGGTAATTATTTGGCAGCTGGCCAATCAAATGCTAGAAACTTGCCTCACTTTCAAGTCCCTTATGTCGCCTGAATCTGCCCATTGAACTAGTCACATAGGAAATATAAAATAAATTTCCTCTATGGACTTAGTAGAGCAGAGATTTCCTCTGCAACAAACCAATAGATAGCATTATTTGTAACAGAAATTAGCTTTTTGTTCTAATGTGAAAATCAGGTCATGTTTTTGAAATACATTTCTTAAAATATCCATAAGGATAAGTTAAAACAACACATAGTTCTTAACAACATATATGTAAGTGCAGATTTCGAATTTAACCTTCGATTTTTAACGTTATTTTTCTAATACATTTCAAAAACTATATAGGTACCTTGTTTAGAAGAAAAACTATTTTGTTATTCGAATAAAAGTTAGTAGATCTATTTTTTCATGATTTTGTAGATTAGGTGAAGGCTTACAAGTTACAAGTAATAAGCTTTTCAAAATTGTATGGAATTATGGGATTTAATGGGACTATATTTTATGAAGACAAAAAAAACTTAAGAATTTTAAAAGGCGATCTCTCAAGAACATGACATTAATTGGGTGATTGTGAAAAATTTTTTAAATGTATACAACATTTTGTTGACCAGTGTAATATATTAAAATAAATAAACAATAGGATTTAAATAGAACTAGTCGAGCCTGCGAACTTGGGACCGTCTTAAACCCTATAAATGAAGTAATTCTTTTTAGTTTAAATTAAATTCATTTTGACATCAAGGAAACATATTCGAGGCGTAAAGGCAACAAATAAAGTATATTGGCCCGATGTGAACAATAGGAATTGAGTTGTAATGAAATGTGCAATCGTGTAGAAACTCTTACGATTAAAATCAATATGTGAAGGTTTCTCTCCAACATTTTTCACTGCCAAGTTCCTACCAAACTGTTCTCTTCTTCCATGTTTTGAAAAGCCTGAAATCTGGGCCGGCCATACTAACGCAGATTACGAAATATTAGATCTTCTGGATAACAGCATATTTAATAATTAAACTAACACAGTAAAACTGCCCACAAAACCTCTCAACTCTGAGCTTCTCAACCGTTCTTAACAGCAACATCGGATTCATTTTAGAAGTTAGTATAATAACAAAATAAACTTACAAAATGTTTTTTTTTCTCAGTTTTATTCATCCAATATCATTTCTCTTAAATAGATTAATAAATCAAATATAATTTTCGATTCTTTGTAAATAGGTGTAAACATGTATAAAATCATTGTATCGTCTAAAATTTGCAACATGTATTTATGTATATATTTATATATATAGTAAAATGTATACTAATGCCAACAAAGTATAATTTAATTTAATTGAAAATAAATTTACAATAAATTGATCTAAGCTTGAACGCTCGAATTGTTTAAACCTTCTTAATTTCTTATCAAATCTATCCACTCAAAAAATACATATACTAATTTACAAAATATATTTCAAGCTCGAAATAGGCACTAGTAGTAAGTTTAAAAGTTCTTTTTAAAACTTATTTACTTTTCTGTTTTTTTTTTTAAGTTTTTAAAAGTTTTTGTTAATTAAAAAATACATTTATGTATTTATCTATAGAATTTATACAAGTGCTTTCTGCTTTAAATTTACACGATATAAACAGGGGGTTATAAATTAAGGAATCAGATAAAATGTAAAATATCGGTTAAACCAAAAAAAAACATGTTTTATATATAGAACCCAGTTACATAAAGTTCAAATAAAAAGATAAGATTTAATCGGCCTTAAACTACTCTAAGAGTAACAACGTTAAAATACAAAATAAAACTGTACATATTTAAAAAAGATCGCACACGTATTTCTAATTAACATAACATTTATACTTTTAGAGACAAAAATCTTTCGTACAAGAATTTAAAAAAGGAATTGTTTTTTTAATTAAATCTGATTAAGGACCTCATGTAGAGATAAGTTACTTTATCACTGTATTTGTTGATAAATAATTCTAATTTTTTAATAAGGGCGTAAAACTGTTTAAAAATTAAATTTTTTTACTTAGTTAAAGTTAACGGATAATAGGTTAATTTATTTAACATGCTTTATGCGTTCTTTTAAAACTAGTTAACAAACTTCTTAGGCCAAAACTATCAGTTGTTGTGGTTTGTACTCTAGACTTTTTCATTGCTTTTTATTTATGAACTACTGTTATCTTAAATAGTAAGAGATTTATTCATAAATTGGAAAATTCAAATGTTTTAATGTATTTATTTTAAACAAGTTGATTTGAAAGTTGTTTTTTCCAGTTTGAAGTATATTTGTGATCGAAATTCCTGCCCTAATATATTTTCCAAGTCCCAGTTTTGAAGAAGTCTGATGTTTAAAAAAATTTGACATTTTTATAGGAAGAAGCCACTTTCTAGAAATTAAAAAAGTTGTTCAACTTTTGTCCATAAATTCGTATTTCCTGAGCAGTTAATGCTTATTGTTAGTACGAAAAATCAAGTAACAGCGATATCTAAATAATAGATAAAAGGATTCTGTGATACTAAATTCGCAGAACAGTACAGTCCAGATGATAGATTATCTAAATTTCTATTGAAATTGTTTGTTAAGAGTATTTTATATATAATACCGGATACAATTGTTCATTAGGCTTCATCCTTTGAATGTCTTAAATACATTCATAAGCTTTTTATAAATATAACTTTTTTAATTTTATGTTAAAATCATTTTTGAAATACATGTGCGATTCGAACTCATTATTTTTTGTCAACAAAAAAGAAGATGTAAATATTGCCACAATTTGGGACGCAAATTAAAATATCATGACCTCCTAACATTCATTCCTATGCTATCCCCTGTCCAACTGATTTGGAAAACGTTTCCGACAGTTTTTTAAAGATCACAGATTACTATCGGTGATCATAACAATAGACTGCTCCTGTGATATTGCGGATAGTTCTTTAAGCCACTCATCTAAGAGAACAGCACAAAGAGAAAGATCTCTGGTACGTTCCGTGCCGCTTGTATTAGCAATTGCACCTAAAGTTGACGACATAGAAGAAATCGAATCGAGTGATGCTGGTTCTACAGTTCCACCAGTTGGCGATGATATTAATGAATTCGATGCAGTTGCATTTGAATTGGATCCTCCTCCTGTGTTTGAGGTTGTTGAGCCGCTATTCAGGGTGGACTCCCGCATTGGAATACTGTTCATTTGATTTGAGGATACTGAATTAGATTGGGATTGAGAGGCTATGGAATGAGTAGAAGAGCTTAGGGATTGAGCAGCGTTTGAGAAAGTTGAACCTGTTGGATAATCAAATGAAAAATTATAGTAAATTATGTATTTGAAAAATATTACACTAATAGACAAGCATGCAAGGCGATTATGCGGACGTTAGAAGTTTACAAAGGAATGGCAAAAGTGCAACGCAAATAACTAATTAAATGATCATATTTATCCAAACAATTGTTTTTCTTTGAACAAAGCTTAATTTTTCCAAGATTTTTGACACATTTAAATTAAATTTGATGCAGAAAATGTCTGCATTGAATCAAATTCTGAATTATTACCGTTTAAAAATGAAACAAAAATTAAAATGGTTTAAACTAGATTTTCAAAAGAAAAGCAAAACAAAAAGAAAGTTTTGGTTTATAATCAAACAGGATTATATCGAAAACTTGATTTATTTCAGCAATTCTATTTATTTAAAATGAAGACCTCGTAAACAATAGTTAAATTTTGCAAACTAGTTAGTAAGGTAAAAAAAGGTTTGTATACATTTAAAATGTCGCTTTTGCTATCTTGTATATTTACTATTCACTATTTTAACACTTTTCTATGCTGGGGTTGAATTGGTTATCAAAAATTGTTGAAACTTGACTTTATCAGTAGGCAAACAAAAAGAGGCGGCCATCGTCAAAATGATTATTACTAAATTAAAAGATTGTTTTTGTTTTAAGGCGGAACTCAGTTTTCAGGAGTTTAATAGTCAATTTCTTGACACAGTCTTAACGATAGGACCGGTCTAGTACTAAAAATAGCACTCAAATTGGTATCAACTCATTTCTTCACGAACGAACTGGGCCCTATTCCTATTAGTGTGGAACTGAGTACTTGAAAGGACTCGTTCCTTACCAACTCCTTAAAGTAAGTTAGAACCTGGTTATTATACCAATTTTTAGATGTACTAAACAACAGTTCTTTTGAATAGAGTACGGAGTACTAGTTAGTAGAAGTGTTTGGCATAATGCTTCTAAAAAATGAGCATAAACTTTTAATAGATCTTTATATTTAACAAGTAATTTGTTTGTAAGTTCCTACAACACACAAATTACATTCATACATATGTGTATTTTCAAGTTAAGCTAGAAGCAACATATTTTATAATTTAAATGTAAATTTATTTATAATATTTTAAATGCCATTGCATTCAAATCTAATTTAGACTAGCTTTAGACGCATTAGTGAAGTTGGATCTGGTACTAGTGATCTCAATAAATGTTGAGGCAGTAGTTCTTTGTAAAGACTACGTGCCTGCAAAAGCACTTGGCACTAGGACAGCTTAGAACTAATGTGAAAAAATTGGGCGTTAAAGTTTAAAGCTAACTTAACGAAAGTTTATAAATTTATTATGTGCTTATAGTATGAATTATCTGTGCTTATAGTATGAATTCCCAATTGAATTTATAGTATGCTTATTTTATAAAGAAGCTAATATTTCTTATAAACTATTTTGCTCATGAGTACTTTGTCATTTTAGTTTCAAATACATTTTATTTATGACTTCATTTAAATAGGCCCACACTTTTAGTATATTTACACATATGAAACAAAAATATTATAGTTTTTGTATATAGAAATAGTTTATCATTCAATTAGTATTTTTTTTTTATTTTTTTGCATCAAAAAATGCTTCCTTATCCACCTACATTCAGCATAATATTGTTTGCTACGACCACTCCGGGATAAAAATGATTGGGAGTTGTTATAAGAAAGCACTATAACAACAAACTAAACTAAATTTGCTAACCATATCTACTCTTTGAGCGGAAAATTTGATAATATTTAAAAAACATTGTTTACAACAAAGGAGTGCAAAAAATATAAACAAGAAATAAAATGATAAAGGAAATAGAAGAGAAAACAAAAGAAGAGAATTTATCAGCAAGTTATTTACAATCAATTTTATAGTCACTAAGTATGTAGATTAACAATTAACTCGGGAAACTAAAACTACAACAACAGGCAACAGGCAAATACTACTTTTTGTATTGTTTTTTTAATCTCTTTGTGAAATATTTACCAGTGAAGAATGCGTATATTTGTGATAAGCCAGATGAAGCTGATTAAAAAAAAAGAAGAAAATAATAAATTTTTGTTTTTACTTAATGTTTCTCCAAAAGAGCGAGTGATACAAATAAGTATGAAATAAGAATGGAAAGTATATCTTATCAATTCCATAATTGACTACAAAACAAAATTATTTTGTATGAGTGTTTACAGTTCCACCACCATAATTAAAAGGTAGTGAAAATTAAAATTATAAATTTAAATTAAAACAAACACAAATTAAAATCCATACAATCTATAGGCTTCAACTTACCATTTGGTTTGCGACCAAAAATACTAGAGATCGATGTTGTGAAGCTTTTTCGCTTATTGTCACTTCGCCTAAAGGGATCGTAAGATGAAGAAGGTGTCACTTGGACCGGTGATGATGATGATAAGTTAGCGAAAGTCGACGTTGGCTGTAAGCTATTACGCTGACCATTCTTTAAACCAGTATCACTGATTACTTTGCGAGCGTTGATTAACCTGTATTCTCGATCAATCAGGTACGATCGTGCAACATCAATTATTTCAAGGGAATCCTCCGTAACTGGTAATTCGGCATCTATTTGCTGTTTAAGAATACGTAAGACTTGGTGAAAAGAGGGTGTATCAGAGGTTGTCACAATATCGGGACGCAATAAAACAGATTGTGTAAGTGGCAGGGGATATAGAGCCAAACGTGTTATAAGTCCCGTCAAATGTAGATTAACATACAGAGTGTTGCTCGTAAACGTTTGTAGTTTCCCCCATACAGCATTTAAAAAGGGACCTTAAGATATACATAGTTAATAGTTAAAACATAAAACAAACAACAATTTAAAAATATTTTTACCCAATGTTACTGTCCCTTGGGCGAATAAATCTTCTGAGAAATCCAAATCTGTTATTACCAAATCCCTCCGGCTTGTCAACCTCCAACTAGCTTTCACCTTTACATCGCTCTCAGAATCCACTTCTAAGGCAACAGCAACAACTTCACTACCATCATGATCCTCATCGGGTCGCCACTTAAAAGACTCATATCCACTTGACTCGCCAATCGATTGTAAACTGTCGTATTTGTTTTTGTCACTGTCGAGCAAGGCAATTGATGAATCGCCAATAAATTGCAAGGGACTGCAACTAAATTCACTGAAGAAATTTCGAACCATATCATTGATTCGTTCAATTGTTTGTCCATTCGCTTTCTGCTTGGGCGGCCACTTCTGGTACTTATACGTATTAGCCCACCTATTGCAGGCCACTCGAGATTGTGCAATTTTGTAGTGTGCGTCAAACAAGTACGCATGATAGTTTGAGTATAGGGTATCTCCCGTATGAAGATTATAATAATTCCAATTTGCTCCTATTGTTTTGCTCATCGACTGGCGGGACGGTGAATCATTGGACGCCGATCCATCAACTGAACTTGGCTTATGCTTCAATTCTCTGGCTCGCTTCATAACCTCGGGAGTAAGATCTAGGAAGAAATCAGCAGTGTTTGTGTATGGATCGATTTTGTTGATTTTGTGACGATATGATATTGGAACATGCTTTCCCGGCAGTAAGTATTTTAGTAATAATTCCAGCATAATGTCTTCACAGTGTAAACTGAGGAGAGTTTCAAACAACGACATTGCCACCATACATAACTGTTTAGCAATGAGAACAAAATTAGAAAATTTATTCTTAATTAAATGAATCATTTCTCACATTTGAATCACTGGCACTTAGTCGATCAATAAGTGTGTCTATAATACGTTGACCATCGAATTTTTCATCATCTAACAAAAATTTAACAAAAGCTCTCAATAGTCCCGGCTCCGTCACCGACCGGAGGATTAGATCCAAATAGGACATTGCTGAGATTTGTGACTCGACGTTTGTCTGCAAATGTTTGCCTTTGAATGTCTGTAATGTGTAATCGATCGATTGTTTTCCTGGTGTGGTTAGTGGAATCAAAACTCAAAAAAAGGATAGCTCTTATGTAGAAAATAATTTAGAAAGCAGAAAAAATATAGCAACAGAAATGAGCGTATTTAAATTAATGTGTAGATACAGTTTAGGAGTTTTCTTGCTCAACATAGAAAATTACAAACAAATAAACAATTTAAACTTCAAACGCACGTAGGAATGATGACAGTAAACAAAAATACTTTACTCAAACAGATCCCACGCCAGCCCATATAAAAAAATAAATATAAAAGACAATATAAAGACAAAGACATTAGACTTCCCACACCACAAATTAATCGAAAGACATATTTCCAAATATAATTTATTTTCAAAGCATTTACCTGCAATATCGCTGGCCCTAATACAGGTACAATGAACCCCTGATACATAAAGTCCAATAATTGGTTTTTAATCAAATCATGAGCTACTTGAACAACGGCATTGCAAAATTCTAAGGCGTTCATAAAGAGCGTTAGTTCAGGTATTTCAGTGACGTCGTCAGGTGTGATGCGATGCCAGTCGCTTGTATTGATCTCTATTGAATTTGGCAGCCGTGAGTAAAGACCTCCAAGGCCGGTAACCAACAATGGACACATGGACGAGTATTGTGCAATGTATGTTCCTATGTTTGAGTTCTTTTGGGAGAGTGCCATGCACAGGAGCAGTGCATCTCGCGCCTGGTGACCGAGGCTACCTTCTCTGTGTACATACGGTATAAGAAGTGAAAAAATAATAAAGCTGCAAAAATTTAAAAAATCATTATTTTCTGTTTGAATGGAATTGATTGTAAAATTGTGTTACTTTGTACTATATTGCCCTTGTTTGTGCTGTTCCGAAGAGAAGAAAAACAAATCCAACAAATGAACATTTTGCATAAGAACCACACACAGTTGGTTCAACAAAATGACCAATCTTTTCTCAAGATCCGGTGGAAAAATTTCCCCTTGGCTTGAGTCAAGAATTTTCAGAAGTGGCCGCAAAAACGGTTCGTGGCATAGAAGTTGATGTCTAGAATGACTGACCAACAGTTCATAGAGTTTAAGTTGCTCTAGACGAACAGCGTTTGAATAGCGTCCCGTTATAATACCCCATTCATATAGTTTGTCCAAGAGGTTCTCACTCAGCAAAAACTCCAAACATGGTGCTGGCGGACTTGAGTTAGCACTTGGCAGCGAAATTTTATTGCAGTGATGCAGTTCTACCAGAATAAGCGTAACCATATAATCCAGATGCGAAACCACCCCAAGGACATCATCGTGTGTAGGGGCTTTTTGATTCTAAAAACAGAAAAAAAATACGTTTGTTTTATTATTTTTCGAAATATATCAACCAAAAATCCAAAATAAATCTAATCTATTCTGAGAGGTGTTATCATACTCTAGTTTTTCTCTAAGTGATTTGTAGTGTTTGTGTTTGGCAATGTTTTGAATGCACACGTATTTTATTAAACTGCAACTATATGCATTTTTTTTCACTATAAATAACTCAAAGATTAAAGATAAGCAGAATCAAAACGACCTCATCTCATGAACAGAATGTCGTCGATTCGAAAAGCAAAAATCAAAAAAAAACTTTTGCAACTTCCTCTCTTTATTTAGAAGCAAATGCATTTTACAGAATGCAGAATGGAAAACAACAATCTGAACTTACGTCCGCCCTTTGTATTATCTCGTAGGCCTGCTGCCAATGCTTGCAAAAACTATCATAGCACGCTCTTGGGTCGCAGTCTGTTGCCGAGTCGATGGGTCGCTGCTTATTTAGGCTAGAAAGCGATGTTGTGGATTGGTTTCCACCACTATTGCCGCCGCTGCTGGATATCGATGCTGTGGCCGTTGTTGCAGATGAACTGCTCCCATTTCGTGTTAGACTTTGCCGCAAAGGGCTGGAACGCAGCCAACTCATTTCCCGTGGTGTGGTGTTATTGCCTGTCTTTTTGTTTGTTTGTTTTTAGTTAAATGCTGTCTATTTTTATTTCGGAATCCAGCTAATTAAATATGCCCACATTAACCGATGGTAGTGGAACAAATAACTGTCGACTAAGTACCAACTGATTGCACTTTATGTAAATTCCATAAAAGGTAAAACATATATTGGAACACTATTATACTAAAATCGGGGGCGGAGTGCCCCTCTCTAATCCCAAATAGGTACCAAAATAAATAAAACAAAAAAAACACAACGCTTAGAGCTAATTACTTTGTTAGAAAAAGGTTCTTGGAAATTGATATAGACTCATTTGTTTAATTATGTTGTTTTCACAGCAGGGTAAAAAATATGTACATAAGTTAAGAAATATAATTTTTAATGATAATTTGTCTTTTTCACTTCGCACTGTTTACTGCTTCTATTGCTTTGCCTTTTGTAGTTGGCCACGGTAAGTGAAAAATATGAATTTGTTGAATAATTGTTCTTCATTGGAACTTGCAGCACTTTTAAATACTTTTTTGAGAATCGAAAAACTTGATTGATTGTAATTGTTCCATTTTTTGGCTATTTGCATAGACTTATTTTTATATGCAAGATTTATTTTATGAGTAACATATTCGATGACATAAATTTTAAAAAACGAATTGACTATTGCTATTTCTTTGCACACGTACATTCGTGGCTGTCAGATTTCATCCATAATTTATGGTGTTTTGTTCTCTTTACTCTACAAAAACTTTCACTTTCCTATAAAAGAAAATCTTAAGGGCTGTGTGACATTTTTCAGTAGTGGTGCGATAACATTTGTCTGAATATGTAATAGTACACAATTTACTAATAGAATTTTTTGTTAACTGAATTTGATTGTATATACATACATCTCAAATACATATAACAAGGGTTAAGTTATTGCCAAATTTGTCATCGTCAAATATGATTAATACAGAACTTTGTATATGTAGCTATCTAGAATTTACTTTTTCACTCTCTTACAAGGATAAAATCTGTTGATTTTGACTTTTATTTATCAATAATAGTATAGTATGAATAGTTATTAAGAAAATAATTTTAAATTAAAACAAAACTAATGACAATGAAATGTGAATATTCATTTCAATTTTTCAAACAAACAAATTAAATTATAACAGAAAAGTGGCAGAATCCATCTTTTAGTACTTTTCTAACACTTCGAAAAATTACCATGTTTACATGGAAACACGCATCAAATCGTAGCAATCCAGTTTCAATCGAAATTTGTGATGAATAGTTCAGATCGAAGACAGCTTTGTGAGGCAATCGGCGGTAATGCTTTTTATAATAAGCGCTTTGTGATTTTAATTATTTTCCACTTTGTATTCTGTATTAAACTGAAATAATATGTGACCCTCCCCAAGAAATTTGTATATTTATATTAAAATAAATGCAATGACAGTCAAATGTCAATGTTTAACTCAACTAAAAGTGAATTGTTTAATGCTAGGCACGCACGTGCAACTTTTTCGAAACCAAATAGTTCGATCGTTAGTTGCCCAAACATCGCGCACATAAGCAATTTCGAAAGTAATCAACGATACTCAATAAACATAAACTAAATTTTTCTCTATAAATATAATTCTTTGTGACACAAACTATGGAGTTGGTTTGAGGTGATCGTTTAGTTTGTGTCAAAACACAAACTAAAAAATTGCTCGAATGGGCGATTGAACGGTTTCTGCATGTGCGCGGACTCTCAAATAAGTCTTTAGTGGTCAGTTTAGAAACCAAACAGTTTCGGAACTAAAAGTTGCATATGCGCACCTAGCATTAACTGAACTTAAATTTATAATTGAATCAATTTTAAAATTTTTAAAAATAAGGTTAACTTCTCAAAGTCAAATAATGATGTTTGATATTACGAATCTGTTGTTTAAAATGTCAACGTTATTGACTGCATTGCTATCACTTCAAGACTTCTGCTGGTGGATCGTTGATATTTCTAAGTAAATTAAACAAAATTATCAAAACATATATTGATGTTCGATCTTCTACACCATTCTTGTAAATAAAACTTTGACAGAACTGCTACTTAGCTTAGTCAATTCAGACATCAATACATAGAAGAAAATAGAACCAAATCAATTTTTTAAATGTGTATTTGTCTATGAAAAAAAAGAATTGATTATACTATTCATGCTCTTAGAGTGTTTCATCAATTGTTAATTCATTTTTATTTTTATTATTTTTCGAGGCACAGTTTATTTTTAAAATTAAGTTTTCATAATATTAAAAATATGTTTTTTTCAATTTGCTTCAAGTTTGAGATCAATTATTTAAATCTTGTGCTTAGGCAAACCTTGGAAATTCACTCCCGCTTGTAAACGTAGCAATTGTATTTTTGTTGAAAATTCATCAAATTCATTGTCTCTCCAAAACACTTCTAAAAAAAACACAACAGTAAATAACTTAAAAACTCGTTCTGTTTCACTCATAACTGGAGAAATAGTTCTCGCAAAGTGCCAGTGCATTGGCACTCTTCTTTAAAAAGTCAAAGTAAAAAACAGAAAATTCCAAAATCGACGAAGTAATTTATTTGTAATCGAACGAAATCCAATTTTCCACACAGTTGCTTCCTCCCTTGAAACTGAAACTGATTGTCTTTTGTCTAACTTTTCACAAATTGAATTAGTGCTCTCAAGGCAAACATTTTCAATCTCAAATTATGGACAAAAAAGACATTGAAGATCTTCAAAGCTCTGATGTTGATAAAATCAAAAGTATTCTCGAAACATTCAATACAAAAGTAAGTACAACAAAACAAGTAAAACATGATTCAAGCTCCAACTGAAAAAAATAAAAACATTCCTTAACCAATTTAGTATGCAACTTTATTCGATTTCACTGAGTTCAACATAAGTGGCCAATGGACAACTATTTGGAATGCATTTTTCGAGAACCTCCGGGATCCTAAGAAGTCGGAGATATATCCTCAATTACTGAACAGTGTTCGGATCCTAACTCGCGACGAACAATGCATAAAAGTCAACAACATTCAAGCGGACTTCAACTGCCTGCTGGATTTAGCCGATTTGGGACCAGAAAAACTAACCAACGCCTGTACACACAGCACGGAGACGAGCATCGAAGCACTCAAGTGCTTGTGCAACATTGTGTTCCTCAGTTCAGATTGTCGCAAATTATGCATTAAAAATTCGGCTACGGAGAGAATTTTGAAACGCGTCAGCAGCCCAACTAGTCATCCATATGAGATTGAATTCTTCGATATGAAATTGATATTTCTTATAACTGCCTTGGAACCGATAACGCGCACCAAAGTCCAAATCGATTTAAACGGAATTTTCTTCCTCACCGAATGGCTGGACATGAAGGCGTCATTGGAGGAAAAAACGGATCAACAAATCGACTTGATTTGTGAAATACTTAAGGTCATGTTTAATATTACTTCAAATCCAGATAGAAGTCCAAATGAGAATGAAATACAAAACAGACGACTCACGGCCGTGATTCGAGGGTTGCTCTACGAATTTGGAGGCATGGAAACCGAAAAACATCGAAATGTCATATCGAATAGTGTTAATTTACTCACTAACATTTGTACGAGTTGCTTGTACGAACTTATAACCAAACCAGCTGCTGGCGAAGCACCTGAGTTCGTTTACGAAGGGAAGAGTATTCGCTCGTTAGAGATTTTGCTGCGCTTTCTAAAGTCAATGCTTAACGAAAAGGAAACTACTCCGATTATAAATGATTCCCTAGCCCCGGTACTGACAGTTCTCATTAATTGTGCGCGCTGTTGTCCCGTAATGCGTCACTACATCCGCCAAGTTGTTCTTCCTCCACTAAAAGATGTGTCCCATCGACCAGAAGTGGGTGATGAGCTTCGCAATCACCTCTGTCGCTTCCTTACCATTCCCGAGATGATAATTAGAGACTTGTCAGCTGAATTGCTCTTCGTCTGCTGTAAGGAGAATGTGAGTCGTATGATTAAGTACACTGGCTATGGAAATGCCGCAGGGCTCTTTGCAAATCGAGGTGTTCTGGACTGCAGGCGTATTGAAAATACCGAATACTCTTCAGACAGCGAAAACAGTGACACGGAGGAGTACAAGGAAATGCAACACGGAATCAATCCTGTCCTAGGGTGTTATGAGAAACCAAAAGCTAGTCCACTTGCTGGAATGAGTGAGGAACAAAAGGAATATGAAGCTATGCAGTTGGTGAATTTAATGGACAAACTTCATCGCAGTGGAGTAGTACAGCCATGTCGTGTGGGAGAGGATGGCAAGCCACATCCAGTCGATCATATTCTTCAGCTGCAGGAGGAACTTCCACAACAGCAGTTCGATCAAAAACGAAAAACCTAAGAGAGTTTTAAGTATTAATTATTTATTTGTGTTAAATTAGTTAAATTGTTTAAGTATTTATAATAGAAGCTAATTTCGTCGCTTGTGTGTAGTCAGTCAGAGGAGTTGGGATGTTTTATTGAATTGTATGAGAGGATTACTTATTTGAAATAGGTACATATTTATTTTTTCAAGTAATAATATTTTGGAAAAAATATTCGCATGTAGTAAGCTATAAAAACGGTTATTATTTAGCATGCGTAGCGTCGCGTCGAGTCTATTGTCCCTATACCAAACCAAAATAGTGATTTCAGTCTTTAATATTTCGAAAGTGCGACATTTTCATAAGAAAGATATAATTTTGATCTTGCTGATTTCAAAATCAAAAACCAATGAACATTTGAACTCGAAAATGTCAAAAGCAATTTATTATTTGAGGTTATTAGCTAAGATTTAAAGTAACGTAAATTGCATACTCGAATTAACATTTTAGCGCCTTTAAAAAGTTTTGTTGCAATATTCTCGTAGGCTCCAAAAGAAAAAATGTTTTCTACACTAAATATTACATTCAAAGCGCATTCTTCTTATTTCTTAAATCGTTAATTATTTGGGTATACCAAAATCATCGTTTCTTAATCTTATGACAAAAGGTGAATTTCACTATTCATTTTTCGAATTCTAGGTTTGCATCCAACTTCTGAATAACCCTTAAACAAACTTAAACTACCATTCCCAAAATGTGGTAAATCCTATTATGTATTTATAAATTTACAAACATAATATTAATAATCCTGTTGTTAAAAAAAGTGTTTAGTATATTTATTATTATATTGTTTTGCACTTTGTTGAAATTTTTGATTATTACAAAAATTATGCTTAAACTTTTGACTCTATTCCAAACGAAAAATCCGCACTTCTTTCGGATTAAAGTAAAAAATCTGTGTTTCAAAACTGATAAACTGATTGTAAACCTTAGACTGTTTTTATAATTGACAAATACTTAACGTTGGAATAATCCATTTACAAAAAATCTAATAAAATTATTAAATAAAATACCTACCTATTAGCAAATATTTCGAAACCTTATCGGCGAATGCGTGCAAATCCAAATGGATACTCAGTGTGGTGACTTTTGTTAGCCTTGATTTGTATGAACATTATGAATATATTTTGTTTCAATGATAAATAAAACTACGATTACGACTTAAAATATTTCAATAAAGTTACTATTGCAAGCACTTAGTAAATACATTTTATTTTTAATTATAAGACACATTTGGAATAGCATCATACTGAACTAAGCTGTAATGCAGGGCCTGACCAAACCAAACATGCGCCCTGTGCAGCATTTGTAGAAAGCGCCCTTCGTTATAAGCACCATCAGGATGGAATATTTTATTGAAAGCTTCTTCGAATCTACATCCACAGGACAGTGCAGTTGAGGAAAACCGCGGATCAGGTGGCGCGCACAAGTGGAAAGTGATCTCACCCAACTTGGAGCGCGAAACTGGAGACATCAAAGGGACCGAGCTAGATGGAGAAGTTTGTTGGGTGAGGCTCTAGTTCACACAGGACTGTAGCGTAAGTAAGGTAAGATTGCTCCTGAAAATGTGCCTCCGGTATTTTTTATTTTCTTATATGGTTGATCTTATGACTTAAAAGTTAAAACTCTCAACTTATCACTTCTGTGTGGTTTACACAAGACATACATTTTTCTCTTTTTTATACGAACATTTAACACGAAGAAACAACACCAACATTTTTAAAATTCAACGTTGGCAACCATTATATTGAAAATATTCTGTTGGGAAGTTTGGTGAATCAATAAAAAAAAGTACAGAGCGACTACTGAGTTAAAAAAAAAAAACAAAAACATACCCTATAACTACGAGAGGAATTGCTATTTGGGAAAGAACACCTTTCCATAAAAATCCCTAAAAAAATTAATAAGTGATTTTCAAGTATGTAGAATCACCGATACATATTTCAGCGAAATGTTATTAAATTCAATTCTCAAAAATACAAAATAAAATTTTTTATATTTGGTGGTAGAATTCGGAGAAGAAATAATTCAATTTTTCAAGAATTCTCTATCGCACAATTCAAGAAGGATAAAGGATGATGCAGAGCGAATTTAATTCCTTGGTGAGAATGAATAGTGGATTATGTTTATATTTCATTTCCCTGCTCTGCCAATCCGTCTAAGAAAATTCTCATAAATCTTATAAATATAAACTGGCCAGTTGTATTTGATATTTCGATAGATATTTATCTGTCATCTTTGTTAATAAAACCTATAGCAGTTTCACATGGGTTTTTTGAAGCGGCACCGAGTGGTTTCAGCGACATTAGCTATTGCAGTTTTTTACTTTACTTCTGTACGTAAAACTTCCAACGCCAAAAAAAACAGCTCTATGATAAAAATATATATTTTATATACAAAGCTGCCACCTAGACAGCTGACTTTCACTTAAAACATACGAATTTGGTTGTTAAAGTCACTTCTAAGTAGAAACGTGTAACACGCTACTTCACAAACAACGAGTGATGTGATTGAGTCCTCGACTTATATAAGCTGGGTTAAATCTATAAATACAAAAAAGCTGTCAAAAAAAAAACAACTTCAAGTAGACAAACATTTAATTTTGGAGGTCTAAAATGATTGTACAATAAAACTTTTTAATGGATTATTTAATTAATCCCCTGGATTTTCGACAAATAATGTTAAACAAATTTAAATCAATTTTCAGGATTGTTCGAACTAAGCCATATGATGAATCAGGGGTGGAATCGCGTAAGGCGATAGTTGATTGTCACTGTTTTGATAGTCAATTTTGATTATCAACCTTTCTTTGTTCTGTGTAAAGTGATCGCTAAAACTTTACTATTTGCATTGTATATATATTTTCTATAGTACTCCTATGGAACGAACATTTTTATTTCATCTCCACGCCGTTTATGGCGCTGCGTGTATCAAAATGCTTGGTAGGAAATCAAAAATGAGGAGAAAATTACTAAAGAAAGAATGAGAAAAGTAAATTTGTTTAGGTTCCATAAGCATTAATATGTTCGAGGGAGATAGCCAAAGTACAAATTTCAAACCAAAAAGGAATAATATTTGTTTACATTTTTGTTTTGCTTTCACGCGTGAATGTAGAGGAGATGTGCATATGTATTCATATGCTTGTAGCTATAGCTACATATATGTATACTTTAACGTTGTAGGTATTTTGAATTTAAAAATTGTCGTTAGATTTTAAATTTTCAATTTTTGTGAAAAATGAAATGTTGCCATATTTGGCATATGATGCATTGAAGATTTTAAATATATTCAGTTATTTTGTTGTTGTTATTCTTGCGTATTATTTGTTATTTGTACGCATCAAGTATAAACACAATCAAAAATTAAAATTTATTCAAAACTTGGATGATTTTTGTTTTTTAACGGCTAAATAGGGTGTACTGAATTGAATTTTAAATTTTTATATAAAAACATTCAAATAAATAAATACAATATAATATAAAACTAGGTTCAAAAATTAACCTGACAGATATCAATGCCTTAATTGGAAAGATATAAGCCTAATATATAAGGTATCGTGATTTTGACAGAGTGGAAGTGTTTCTTGTATGGAGATATCATTATGATAACATTAATTGCTTCTATGGAACTCTTCGATTCATATAGCCCAGAACATTTTAATTTTTTTGGTTTGAATCTTTTAAGGTGTTTTCTTGTAAAAGATACAAACATACTTGTAAGTGCATTGTATGCCGAGTTTGCACCTTGTTTCAAGAGTTTTTTTTTTCGGCGGGCATTTTAATTAACATGTCTAGGAATTTAGCAACAAAAACTTCTCAGAAATGGATATCTTATCAGAACAAATAGCCCATTTGACTCTAGTTGGGATCTTACTAAAGAATTCGTAGATAGTTTGAGGTTTAACTGCAAGTATTGACGAAATCAAAATTATTACCGAAAAGCTAATCAAGAAAAAAAGTCCTTTTGAAAACAAAAGAGTCCCTTTTAAAGTGAAGGGAAATTTTGTACCTGTTATATTTTTGGCAAGACTGGTTTAAACAGCTGACGCACGTTTCGTGTTTTGTTTCACTATCAAACGTCTTCAGTTTGGTCTATAATTGCACCATAATTCGTCTAACAAACGAACAACGCTTGCAATTTATTGAATTGAAATATAGAAAATTGGACTAAGCGAATGGACTCCTTGAGGCGCGGTCAGGTTCAACATCTCCATGAAATAATCTTCAATAATTAAATTATATGGACCGTACTATCCATTCAAATAAAGATTTCATGCATTTTCCCGAATTGTATGTGTTTGTTTTTAACTTTCATATAACTTTTAAAAATTCATCCTTTATAAATATATACATATGTATACCTACATATAAAACGGGCAAACTAAAGGAATTACATGAAACTACGTTTTTGGTATAAAAAGATAAAATATTTTTTTTTTTTTATTTAAGACTCATATCAAAAATAAAGACACCCTATTGAATTGAAAAATAAATATTTTACAAAATATATTATATTCACTACCTGCCGCAAAAAATACTCTTGCAGTACTTTTTTTGTATTGTTATTGTTTCTCTTATAAATACTTTTTCTATTTCTTGCCAAAGCATAACCGTAAAAACTTTCCTCTTTAAGTATAATATGCATACACACATAAAATGTCAAAACGTTGTTGCTATTGTCTCCCTCGATCTCCTACTACATTTGCATATGTTCTTCTCTATTTTCTATTCTTTAATTATTGTTGAATTTTCCCTCATTCTCAACTATTGAGGGGTATAAAAAAAGGGATCAAATTCAATCATCTCCACGCCTCTCAGATGTCGCTTCGATCGTTCCTCTTCATGAGAGTACTATAGAAAATATATCGAGCCCTTCCCGCCATTTTATCGTAAGCGACATTTTCAATAAAAAAGAAAACTTAATTATTAAAATTTGCTAGTAACACATAGAACCTTGGAGGCTATTGCTATTTCTTAACTTAAGGATAATTACTAATTTTCAATACTGACTATGGGTACAAGTTGTTTCAAGGACCAGCAGTAAGCTTTTGATTTGTCGTTTACGATAAAATTAATTTTGGCGCTTACAATAAATTTGCGGGAAGGGCTCGATATATACAATGCTATTTGCTGGCAGCACTTAGCCAAGTTTGGGAAACTGTGTACAAATTGCAACAGGGATAAATGTCATTTCAATCAGCTCAGTATTGTTTATGCTAAAAATACTTAATACTAGTTATAAATTAATAAAAATATTTGTTCAATTTTAATGAAAAGTGGACATAGAACCCACAGCACAGTTGATAAACACCCCCAAGAAGATTTAAAGTTGCAGCCAGTTGAAGGATAGGAGCAACCGCAAAACATACACAAACGTTTCTTTGTTCAATCGAACATTTTTCAAGAATGTGAAATAAATAATTTATGTACATACATAATGTAAATGACTTATTTATAAATATTCATAGAAAGTTACATAGTAACATTGGGTTAGGAAGTTCCAAGTTGCTTTATTCCTTAAGTTGATTCTCAGCAATTAAACTTTTGTGCAGTTATTTCACGTTCTGGTGCTCTAATAGTACATTTGCATTGAAGTATACATTACTGTTCACTTATTTTTATTTTAACTTTCATATATTTTAATTTTTTTCACTAAATTTTGAATTTAAAGTGGAGCTGAAGTTCACACAAATTATCTTTCTCACAAAAAATTAATCAAAATATATGAAAGTGACACCTAAATAGCTGTCACCAACAAACCATATTAAAAAAGTGATAGTCAATTTGATAATCACCTTACGTGGAGCAAAATCATCAATTTTGATGGTCAACAATCACCTTACGCGATTCCACTCCAGCTGTTTTATCAGATAGCTACATATACCAGGGGTGAAATCGGCTTAGGTGATAGTTGACTATCATTTTTTTTTTGATAATCAAATTGACTATCATTTTCATTCCGTCTGTGTAAGATGATTCAACTCAATTCAATTCGATTAAAGAATTTCAGATTCAAATTGTCAAAATTTGTTGTTGCTTTGGTGAAATTTTAAATTGATTCCTATAAAATATCTACACAAAAGTATAGAATTGCCTGATTTTGAATAAAATTCTTACTTTTCTTGCTTTTTTTCGAATGCCGTAAGCTTTGTCGGCCACAAGAAAGTGTTTTTTATTAAAGAAACAAAGTGCGCTAAAAAAATTCCAATAGTTTGTATAAGCGTCTAGTAGCTCTATTCGGAATAAACAAATTTGTTTGAAAATGACTATCGCACTTTTTTGTGACAGCTTTTTAGGTATCAATTTGACTATCACCTTACGTACATCAAAATCGATCATTTTGATTGTCATTTATCAACAATCACCTTAGCCGATTCCACCCCAGACCCTAATTTTATTTTATATCCCAGCTGTTTCGGATAGGTAAGCTTTTCTTATACACTTTAGATTCTAGGAAAATCCATCTATTGTTCCCATAACTTTTTAGCTGTCACTTGTGACTGTCATCTTCAAAAAATGGAATGAAAATTAATACAAATCGTCTTAAAGTAAAAACTTGTGATTGATTTCTTGACTTTTATTCTCATACAATAAAATAAACGATTTTTCTGTACAAAAAATATATACATATGACAAGAAATGATCAGCGATGGTTAAAAAGGAACAGAGTGTAGAAATGTTGTTAATGCGAACGAGGCAATAAGGTGAGATGACATTGTACATGTCCCATTTGTTCCGAAATGTCAAAGCCTCCACTTTGTAGAAGAATATTCTTTCTGTTTCTGTTATTACGTGACAAGTTTGAAGCTATTTTGGAAACTACATAAATATGTATATAATATCGAATGTTGCTCAGTGATAAAACTATTTATTTTATCATTAATGAATTTTAAATTATGTTAAATACTTTCTTTGCATATTTTTAATGAGTCCCACTGACGTTTGGTTAAATTTCCAAAAATTGTTTTCTACAAAGTAAAAGAGAAGGAGAGGAGTTAGTTTGCTTTGATGAACAAGAATAGCACTAGTTCAAGTTTCACCTCTCAGCTCTTACCTCACCTCAAATCAAACGCCATCTGTCAATTTTTCTCAAGAAACAAATTCATTTCCCCACTTCGAGAAAAAATTGTCTATAAACTTTTATTTGGCCACAGAATGTGGGTGAAGTTGTTATTTTTCTTTAGTTATTTTATCTTAAAGAAATAATCAGAGGTTTGAAATTTATCACATTTCAATTGATATTGGCATCGAAATATTAAAAAATGAACAATTTAACTCAATTCCCAATGAAAACCCAGTGAACAAAGTAAAAATAAAATCAATAGACACGATTTTAGCAGAAAAGTAGGAAAAAACTTCAAATCATCGTCGTCAAAGTCGAAAAGAACAAACCAAGAACAAAACAAAGGTCCGTCAGGAATTTCAGATTTTTGTGTGTGTTTTCTTTTTTGTTTTAAATTTTGATTTCAATAAACTATTTTATCAGCAAAGAACTGTATAAGTTATTAATTCAATTCCCGGATGTGGATCAAATAGATCATTGATTCCAAAATTATTTGCACCTATTCATTAACATCTGGGAAAAGGAATAATTTAAGTTATTACCAAAATAAGGCTGCATATCATTGAGAGATTTTGATGAACTCCGAAAGCAAGAACTCAGACGACGAAGCTTCAAGGTAAGTACTTATTTGTTTGTTATTTTCTATTTATAAGTTGAACTTTTTTATAATCAGTATACCAACCTATATCTGTTATGTACCTATAACAAATGAATTAATTCCTGCGGTTTCAAAGCAGGGAAATGTTTTTTTTTTGTTTAGTGGCATTGATCCTTTATAGTTTTTGTTGTACCTGCTATAAACATGTGTATATTTCAATATTTTTGTATTACTTCAACTCCTAAAGAACAATAGCGTGTGCGAAAATTTTATTATTTCTGTAAAATTTATGTGCTCAATTTTGTCTTCCTGGAAATAAGCATTTCATTTTACGAATATACCTACGTCTTCTATAATTCGCAAATTCTTAATATTTTCTTTGTTTTCGTTGCTCTGCTTATAATCTTTTGTTTGTCTTTTTGTATTGTCTATTTATTAATTTTGTAAATTTTTTACCGAATCTTGATTGTTCATAATTATTTGAAACATATTTTGTTTCATCAACAAAACCTAAGTTTAGGTTAAATTAAAAAAAACGAAAATAAAGATAGCGTTAGAAACAAATGAAAACTACCAATGAACATAGTCAATTATAGTAGTCCTTTCGTTTTTAACAATTTGGTGCTGCTGCAGCATTTTAAAAACCACAATCCTCAACAGACTGTGTACTATACATGCAATTAAACTCTACATAGATTTTATTAGGAAGATTAAAATTATTGGTAACGATTTTGCCATGTGTCATGTTTGGATAACTGTTTCTCATTTGCCGTTTCCTCAACAAATGTTTAATAGTATATACAGTGACGGAAAAAATAATAGAACCATTTTGTATGTGCTGAGATTTTGTCCTAAAATATTTGTATACCTATCAAAAATAATAATAAA
The DNA here is from genome assembly GCF_945859685.1 of Eupeodes corollae. Classification (NCBI taxonomy): domain Eukaryota; kingdom Metazoa; phylum Arthropoda; class Insecta; order Diptera; family Syrphidae; genus Eupeodes; species Eupeodes corollae. Next base: position 309,319,668 of record NC_079147.1, on the reverse strand, counting down.
TAAAATAATCAACAATAAATAATGTATATTTTTAAACAATAAGGTATGAGATACCCATATTAGAAAAACGGGCAAAGCAATAGGATGAGTATGTTGAAAATTCATTATATTGGTATTAAATTTTAATTATAGCAACAACATATTGTTTGATACTTTTGAGCAATACAAATTATTATTTTACATAACTTCAGGCAACACTTTCAAAAGCTCACGGTATTAGCATTGCATAGGTATGGCCAAAAAAAAATTCTAAAGAAATATTTTATAATTTCAATACTCATTGGACCATATTCATAGTTCTTAGATAAGTCCAGATTTTGTATTTTCTTAACCAAACTCCAGTTTGTGTTATTCATAGACAATTTAAACCTATTTTAAAACGATAGCCTGGAGTCTAAAAATAAACACGACGGAACCTATGTTTAAGCTATTTTTAAATCTATTAAACGACAAAAGTAAACAAACTGATTGAGAAAATTACGTTGCGAGACGTAACTGATATTTGAACATTTAAAAATTAAAATGTCAAAAGGATTAAGCATACGTATGATGTCGGAATGCTACTAACCAACAGAAAACTAAAGCTCTACTTACCACGAATCGACTCATTTGAAAGGACGATTCGTATGATTCGAAAAAAAAGTTTATGATTAACCTTCTAAATATTGGAGATCGAAATTCAATAAAAGGTTTTAAAGGTGATTTAAATATAATTTCTCAACTAACAGCCAACAGAAAGATCTCAAAGATTTTGGATCTCCAGCTAAAGCATTTTAGGTTTAATTGAAATCGTACTCGAATTGTATTAGAATATATCTTAAACCTTTTCTAACTAAACAGAGCTACCAAATTCTTTATGAAAGAATAAGTTTAAATAGACTCGGGTTAAAAGTATGATTATGAATACGCCCCTTTTAGTTTTTTAATTTCATTTGTTTATATGTATGTATGTAAAATATTAACAAACGCTTTAATATAAATTTAGAATCATAATCCAAATAATTTTAATTCTCATGTTCATAAATTAAAGAGCCTTGCTGCCCTGATGTCCGGCTTTAACTATTTTTAGGTTTTGTTAAGCATATTCTCCAAATGATTTATAATACCAATACTAGGATATGTTTATAAATTGTTTGCATTCTTTAAAGTGGTCCTAGTCATTTGTTCACTCTTATACCAATTTTAGTATTACCTCTATTATCATCTGCGAAACAGTACAAGGAATAATAAAATGTAAAGAAGCAAGGCTTTAAATATTGCTTTGTCCGTTACTGTGTAGTTTGGTAGATGTAGCAAATGAAAACACTGTTGTGTACGAGCAAACAAGTAAATTACTAAAAGCCATATGTATGTATGTATATCAAACAATTTATAAATATGCATATGAATTGTTTAATTAAATTCGTTTTAACTTCTATGCAATTTATATGAATGCAAATAAACTTTAAAGTTTGACAAACTAAAATGAAATTATATTTACTATATCTGTCATTTTATTAAACAATTAAGTTCCAAAACTAAAAACATTTTGCATTGCAGATTACCTGAAGAATCGTCGTCTATTAATAAAAATACAAACAATATCGAAACCACCACATCAGACTTATCACAATCATCAGCAAAAAGTAATTTTAATTCAGACAAGAACGCAAAAAGTTCAACGACTGCAACAACCCCCACAAGTCATAACGATACGCCCGATATGAAACGCACTGCAGTTAAAGAACTAATCGAACGATATTTCTATCAGCTGCAAAAGGGCTGCGGCAATCCAAAGTGCACTAATAAATATTGTGCCTCCAGTGGTGAAGTAGAACAGATGACACCAAATCAAATTGCAGCTCGTGCCATTCAGCTCTTCTCCCAGGATGCAAAATTATGCGATTCATATAGTCAGCCATCTAAGGTACCAAGAACATCAAACGATTCGAATGAGTTACCGTCTTCAAGCAGGTGAAATATAATTTAATATTTATGTTAAAATTTAAAAACAATTGAATTATTTATCTAGTCAACTGTCGTCTCCAAGTACGAATTCAAAAACTATTCCTAATAATGAGGCTCACACACAACCATCAACATCTAGTCATTTTCAAATAAATTCTGAATCATTTCTGTCCAAAAACAAAAAATCATGCGAAAACATTTCGTCACCCTCTACGACTGTGACGTATTTGGATGAACAAATTATTAATGATCTTGTAGAAAGATGTAAGAGACAAAACTGCTACACAGAGCTAACACAAGCCATTTACGCAACTTTCTTCAGCTTTGAATCTTTGAGCAAAAGTTTTGTTCGTCAAGAATCTGAAGCGATTAATAAAATTCTCGAAAGAGCTGGTAAGTCTGACCTCAAGTCTTTGAAAAAAGAAGATTTGCGCACATTAGAAGGCGAGACTGATAAAGACGAGGATAGCAGTGCAGAGTTAGAGGAGAAGCCCAGAGACCCGGGTGACACGTTGGTAGATTATGACAGTCTTCGAAGATCTCTCAATAAACTGTTTGAACTGGACAATTCGGCAGTTGTTGATACGTTAAATGCGGCCATTGAAGGTCTTTTCCTCGGAATATCAGGTGATCTTAGGTTAAAAAAAACTAACAACTACTTGGAGGAAGGAATGCTGCATTGTTTTGTTATAGCATTTGATATTGCTCGTGCTGGTAAGCTTTTGATACTTCTGTCGCTCCCACTTTGTAATGATAATTATTAATGATTGATGTGTTTACAGCAGCACCCGATTACATAGAACGAGCACTGCCAACTGTATGTAAAGCTGCGTCACTATTGTCTGTCAATCTCAGAGCACGGCTAGCCAAAATATGGTCAAAACTTTCTAGAGACAATCTTGAAAGCCTCATAATATGCCTGCAACAGTTAATAACTTTGGAGGTTATTATAGACAGCGGTCCTGTACAAGGAAATGCATACATTACAGCAGCAACAAAAACACTCAAAGTAGGATATCAAGTTAAAGAATGTCGGACGTGCGAATTTAATAATATTTTGTCTCACTGTAGATTGCATTTTATGCAAATATTCTTGCTGGTCAGTTAGAAACTGCAAAAGTCGGTGATGCGGAACAGGACGATGTACAAGCGAATGTCGAAGATGATGATTACTTCTTCTATCAACAACCTACAAAGCCACTTTCACAGAAATTTCCTGAGGACAAATTAGAAGCCGAACTGGGTGTTTCAGCTTTAGACTGCCGGGTGCCGTTGGTGCCATTTGAAGAATTTTACAATGAACCTCTGAGCGATGAGATTCAAATGGATCGAGACTATTTGGCCTACAAGAACTTGTTACTAGACGCAAATGGGGAAGGTTTGTTTTTCTTTTTTGTTTTGGTGGACAAATGCAACCAATAAACTAAATATTTTGTAGAATTTGATTTTACGTTTATGCTGTACTCCTTTATTCTGACGCCTGCAAAGAAAGTGATAGCGTTGTACTATGACAGCAGAATCCGAATGTACAGCGAACGCAACCAGTCGATGTTTACTGCATTGAGTTATTTTGGTGGGGACAATGAAATCGGTCCCAGGCCATATTTGAAACTGAAAGTTCGTCGGGAGCATATAATAGACGACGCATTAGTTGAGGTGAGTTTGCAACAACTTCCAGATGATCAAAGACAAAATATAAGAAATTGTAATTTTTTTTTGTCATGCAGCTGGAAATGATAGCCATGGGAAGTCCAAAGGATTTTAAAAAGCAATTGGTAGTGGAATTTGTCGGTGAGCAAGGTGTTGACGAAGGAGGTGTTTCAAAAGAATTTTTTCAATTAGTGGTTGAGGAAATTTTCAATCCAGATTTTGGTATGTTTACTTATCAAGAAGACACGAAGACTGTATGGTAAGTTTTTAACACTTAATCATATATTGAACTAGAATTAAAAAAAAAATGACTTTCTTTTGTACAGGTTTAACTCTTCACCTTTCGAAAATGAGGCCCAATTTACACTAATAGGAATAGTCTTAGGCTTAGCTATTTACAACAATATAATTTTGGCTGTGAATTTCCCAATGGTTGTCTACCGCAAGCTGATGGGAGGGCATGGTTCATTTTATGATCTTGCCGATTGGAATCCTACTCTTTACCGTAGTTTGAAATCGATGCTTGAATACGATGGAAGCGACATGGAAGATGTCTTCCTGCAAACCTTCAAAATTACCTATAGTAATGTATTTGGAGAAACTGTAGAACATGAGCTTAAAGCCAATGGCGATACCATCGCAGTTAATCAGGAGAACAAACAAGAGTTTGTTGATTTGTATAGTGATTTCTTGTTGAACAAGAGTATTGATCGACAGTTTAAGGCGTTCAAGAAGGGTTTCGAAATGGTTACCGATGAATCTCCACTGAAACTGCTTTTCCGTCCTGAGGAGATTGAATTACTTGTTTGTGGGAGTCGGGTAAGTTTAATTTAAAGTTAAATAAACAAACAAATATTTAATTCTAATTTTATTTCATTTAGAATTTCGATTTTGTGGAGCTGGAAAAATCCACAGAATACGAAGGTGGTTACACAAGCGATTCCCAAATAATCAAAGACTTTTGGAGTATTGTACATTCTCTGCCAGATGAATCAAAGAGGAAACTCTTAGAATTTACCACCGGTTCGGATCGAGTACCTGTGGGTGGTCTGAGTCGCCTGAAATTGCTCATTACCCGCCATGGATCGGATAGCGATCGTTTACCAACGAGTCATACCTGTTTTAATGTTTTACTCCTACCCGAGTATAGCAACAGAGAAAAACTAGAAGAAAGATTACTCAAAGCTATTAACTATTCAAAAGGTTTCGGGATGCTATAATGTTTCAAATCAAACGAACAAGTTAAAAATGCGGTGTATGAAATGTTTAGAAGTTTGTTTTATTTCAACATTGATTTTATTTTTATATGTATGTCTATTAAAGCAAGGCGCGCAGAGTGTATTTATAAAAAAAGAACAATAAACATAAAAATATACATTGTTTGCCTATTGCTGCTAACAGGTTAAATATTTAAGTATATTGTTTTAGTGTTTTTCTTATGTTTTGTCTTTGATCATCTGGAAGTGAAGAAAGTTTACAAAACAAAAGACTCATGAACGAAAGCCAAATGAATAAATTGGATGGCGCAATAGTCTGTTGAGAGCTAGGGGCTAGTGACTTAAAACTCTCAACCATTCCTGTGTGCGAGTACTGTTGTCAGGGATGGAGGGAACCTACGGTTTTAAGCCGAATCCGAACGCCTAATTTGAGAAAGCACTTTTTATGACAAGAATTACTCATGGAGAATTTGTCAATTCTGTGAAAAAAAAACTTTAAGTGGCATAGACAGGCAGAAAGCCAAATGCACGAAAGAGGACGGTGCTTGACGAAGAAATGATTTAATTGATTTTTTGGTGGCGAATGTAAGAACATGTTGAATTTAAAAATGTTCATGTGGGGCCTTATTGTTGATTTAGATCATTATATTTTTTAAGATCAAGTATACTTCTTGAGAATGTTTTCACTCAGTTTTTAACTTGAAATTTTACTCTGTCTTGTGGCAGAAATGGATGGGAACTATAATCGTGTGTTGAATCTGCTTAGCTTATGTATAAATACTTTGCATGACAATGTAAACTCTTCAAAGATTTGTACATTTCTTTGAAGAGAACGCCCTCACAAAAAATTCCGAATTCGAGATTTTAGTCAAACATGAAACATGGTAGGGAAGAAGAAAAAAGTGTGCCCGGCGATTCCGTCCGTCTTACTGTCTCTCGTTACATCCTAATTCATTGCGTAGATTGAGTTCAAACTTGGAAATTAAGGTTTTAATAAGATTCGCGTAAGGCTATTTTATATATTTTTTTCAAAGACCAAAAATAATAATAGTCCCCATTCAAATTTTTGTTTACCAAAAAATTTAAAATACGAATTTTATCAGAAACGGGCCGAATTTAATAAATCTTTTTTTGAAATATTTTGTCTAAACTAAAAAAATTTTTGTTAGTATTGCTCCAAAAGGGGTTTCCCACATAGAAGCCCTATTTTGTTTTTAAATTTTCTCGAGACCTAATGAACTAAAGGATTTAATTTTTTTTTTGAAAATATCTAGTTTTGACAAATTGTGTGTAAAATTGTCTGTTATAACAGTTTTCAAAACAAATTTAGTTATCATGTTAAGATTTTTTTAAGAAATTAAATGGGACTTAAATATTAAAGATAAAGTTATTTTATTTTGCAGGTTTATTTTAATAAAGTTTAATCTACCGATCCAGTTAACTCAGCAAAGGAAATCAACTACTAAGAGTAACAACACATCAGTATCTTATAACTGAAAATTGTAGAATGTTTTTAAGCCTACATCAATCGGCTAGAAAACCCAATAACCTGTACAAGTTATAAGGTACTATCTAGTAGACCAGGAATTAATAACTCCAAACTAAGCAACTTACTGAATCTCACTGAATCGATAGGAGACCTTGAATCAAAGGTGAAAACCTTTGAAACTTCTATAAGTAAAGCTTTTAGAGTCTCTCTTGCCCAGTTAAATATAGCCGTAAAACCCTTCCTTCTTGGTGGAATGAAGAACTGTACAGTCTTAGGAAAATGACGAGGATAATTTTCAATATCTCTGGAGAGAATACTGTCAATCAATCGAAGACATAAAGGACTCCGCAAGGCTCAGCAAAGTTTTATCGAAGGAACATTATAATCCTTCATTTCTAAAAAAGCCTGAGGAACCTGGACAGCCTTTCCAGCCGAATGTCTTGAGCTACTGATGAAGACGCACTTTCCGGGTTGCGAGAGTGATAACCCCGAACCGCGTGAAACCACAGAGCTAAGCGTACCTCATGTGGAGCAAGTCAATTCCGTTATAACTATAGAATATATTTTGTGGGCCATCAATACTTTTTCTCCATATAAATCCCCAGGCATAGATGGGATACTGCCAGTTATGCTTTAAAAGTTGCATGATGTGGCAGCTCCATGGCTGGAACAAATTTTCAAAGGATGTCTCCTTCTCAAACATGTGCCCATGTCGTGGAGACAGGTCAAAGTAATTTTTATCCCGAAAGTGGGTAGGCGAGGTCACGAATCCGCGAAGGATTTCAGACCAATAAGCTTAACATCTTTTGTGCTTAAATCCTTGGAGCGCATTTTTGATTACCATATTAGAGAAATCCTAGTTGGACGCCCTCTCGAAAACTCTCAGCATGCTTATCTTAAGGGCAAATCTACGGAGACTGCCCACCATGAGGTAGTGCGTACTGTAAAACAAACAATCCATTATAAAGAATCCATAGAAGAATCGCTCGTTAAGTTCGGTGTAGAATTCTTCGTTCGAGAATGGATTATTTCCATGCTCAGTGGTAGGAAGATTCGAGCCACTCTAGGCAATACAATCGCAACGAAACACGTGAGTAGGGGAACACCCCAGGGTGGTGTCCTTTCGCCTCTTCTATGGCTTCTGGTCATGGATACAATTCTCGTTAAATTAGAGAGATGTGGAGTGAAGGCGGTAGCCTATGCGGATGATTTGGTGCTATTGGTGTCAGGAAAGTACACCTCTGTGATTAGTGAAATCACGGAGTCAGCTTTGAAGAAAGTTAGCAACTGGGCACCGAGTTGTGGACTAAGAGTTAACCAAAGTAAAACTGAACTGATGCTCTTTACCACCAAAACTAAAGTACTGCCCTTCACACTACCTCGACTCAACGGTCAAATCATATCATTGTCTTCGAGTGCAAAATATTTGGGAGTTATACTCGACCCTAAACTAAACTGGAAACTAAATATTGAAGTACGGGTTAAGAAGGCCTGTGTTGCCTTCTACGTCTGCAGCAAAACTTTCGGAAAAAAGTGCGGACTTAAGTCGAAGATGATTTTATGGACGTACACAGCCGTAGTACGTACAATCTTAACATATGAGTCGATTGCGTGGTGGCCTTAGTAAGGGTTTTAATGTTATTTTCTCATCCAGAGAAGATTGGGAGGATGACATCGTGTCGATAGGTTCGACACAACCATCTTTACTGACGGCTTAAAGATGGAGTGCAGAGTTGGTTCTGGGATCTTTTCTGAGTCCCTAAATGTAGCTAAATCCTTTAGGTTTCCTGACTTTGATAGCGTTTTTCAGGCTGAACTGCTGGCAATAAGGGAGGCATGTAAGATACTTAAACAAAGCCCAAACTAAAACCGAAATGCGGCTATCTTAACAGACAGCCAAGCAGCTGTCAAAACAATTAACTCGGCCACATCCTCATCTAAATTGGTCCAGCAATGTCGCAATGAGCTTGCGAGCCTGAATATTAACCTCGGTGTCACCCTGATCTGGGTTCCGGGCCATAGTGGTATCGTGGGAAATGAACGGGCTGACGAGCTAGCCAGGCAAGGATCTGCCCTTCATAGCTCACTTGCGGAAATGGTTAACATTCCTCTTGGTGCTATGAAGGGTAAAATCTTTTCTATCTACCAAACTGAATCAAACCGAAGGAGGAGCAATTTACCCAACTGCATTATATCTAGGAAGATATGGCCCACATATAATAAAACCCGTACAAACGATCTTCTATGCAGGCCAAGGCAAGACATAGCCAGGATTGTTGCGGTTTGTACCGGACATTGGCCTATAGGAGTTCATGCGGAGAAGAAATATTGACATTACGGCAGATCCTGCAAAAAAAAACTAGCGTTCATTTCAAAAACTTAAAAAAATATCTTACTGGCGGGTGCTCTAACTTAATCCATTATCTTATAACTACTGCCTTTCGGCCTTAATTTTTCAAGAAAGGTTTTAGACAAGGTAATGCGCTGTCATTAGATTTTTTTAAGATCGTACTTGAATGAATAGTGCAGAGCTCCCACGTCAACACTAGAGGCACTTTCTTTCAAAAGTCCGCCCAATTACTGGCATATGCTGATGACATTGACATAATCGGAAGAACTCAGTGTTATGTCAATGGGGCTTTTGTCAGAGAGAAAAAAACTAAATTAGTTTTTTCTCTCTGCTTTTGTGAGTATTGAGTCAAAGGCGGCAAAAATGGGTTTGAAGGTTAATGAGGGCAAAGCAAAGTACATGGTACCAAATGACTAAAAAGTTATTTTTCATTTTTAGGTACAGTAAAACCCACTTAAATGCCCATCCCGATTAGAAAAATAAGCACGTACAACACTGCGCTATATTTTTTTTAATGCTTATATTTTATTTTTGTTTTGTTTTTTGATTCAAATTGTTTAATTAAATAGTTTTTGACAAATTAAGTTTTAAAGTTGAAATTTAGAGATTTTTTTTCGGTTTTTAATTTTTTTAGAATTTGTTTATCAATTACATTTTTTTTTGTCAATATTCAATGAGCTGATATATTTTTAGTCAAATACTAAAAACCTTAGAAAAAAAACTGAAAGATACTTTTTCATAGAAAATACCTTTTTTCCTTTTTTTGAGTACAATTTTCTTAATCCGGGTGTTCAAATTTCATTCCAAATTTGTGTGTCCCAGTCTGCTAGTAACCAAGTCTAAAATACCTGCGACCCTCTCAATGCAAAATACGAAGAATTCGAGATGTGGAATAGTTGTATATTTTATGAGTACAGGTCAATTATTGAATAAACAGATTAAACCTTTTTTGTACATATGTATATTTGCATCACTATTATCGTAATCTTCGAATTTCTGTTTATACTGGCCCCAGAGTAGCCCCATCGCATCCCCACTTGTATGTGAGCTCTAAATCTGTTTCACTGGTCTCAAGGCTTTTTTGGAGTTGTGGTTCCAAATATTGATAAAACGTGATGTTGTGTGATCTACTAAATCTTGGAGCTTTATTTAGGAAACTGTCTCACTTACGCTTTTTGGTGGGTAACAATCCAGCTTAGCTTTATACACGGAGGTATGGCACGGATATATATCTTTGTTGACTTGATGAATCACTTAGTATTGACTAGCAGTTAAATTAGCTTCCACGAATATCCTCAAAGCGTTTACAGGATAGTGTTTCTCAGTTTTCAGGGTTTAACTGCCAATCGCAGCTGCTTTCCATTGACTTATCTGTGCTGCGAATGTCTGGTCATCAAAGGACACACTCTCTCGAAGTTCCTCTGTTTTTCGACGTTTTGTTCGGTCACTTGATTCCCCGAACTCTTTGCTTGGGCGACCTTGAGATCTTCCGGGAAGTATGCCAACAGGTAGTGTTACTTCTTCGCTAAGCCACTCTTCATTCTTATCCAAGAAACGCTTTTCTGTGCAGCTGTAGAGTTGCCATCTCCTTTTATAGTTCGCTTTGAACGCCTTGATAATTTTTCTAAGTTCATCTATTTTCTCTGGGGGACAGTTTGTGATATCCATACATTTTTTATCCAAATCTTAAAGTTTACCGTCAAAGAGTCTTTGTGGGCTTCCTCTTCCCAACTCATGGAGCTGTTTCCTTCTCAAAGACAAGCTGGAATTAGAGTCATCTGGAATAATATAAAAAATGTTTAGTTATGGTCGCTAGAAAAGAGTTTTTTTCAAATGCTTTGTTTTTTCTTAGGCGAAAACTTGTGAAAGGTTTTGAAATGCAGGACTTTTCTACATATCCAGAAGTTAAATAATATACATATATGACAAACATTGTTGCGGGGTGTTGCCAACATTCAAAAACACTAATGTTTGGTAAAACCAACGGAAAAAGTGCGAATTTTGTAAGTACATAATTTAACTCATCGATATGAAGAACTTAAGTTTAATATATAAAAATATCTTTGCCTAAAATACTGTTAGGTTAGGTTATAGTGGCTGTCCAAGATGGAACGGACACACTTAGGCCAGTTTAATGGCCCATTGTGATACCACATGAATCTTGAGGCTTCCTCCTAAGCTCAATGGAACCAGTTAGAGTCTCTTACGAAACGTGAGAGGCTCGTTTAGATCGTTAAAGAAGAATTCTCCTAGGTAATTCTTGCGTTTTCGAGCTAGAGCAGGGCATGTGCAGAGAAGATGAAGAACCGTTTCTTCCTCTTCCTCGTCCATACAGCTTCTGCAAAAGTCATTTGAGAATACGCCTAGTCTCATGGCGTGCTTTCCTATTAGACAGTGTCCGGTTATGACACCTATTATCGAGCTTATATGTGATCTGCTTAGAGAGAGCAAGCACCTTGAACGTTTTAAATGCAATGTTGGCCAGATGTTTTTTGTGGCTTGACACGTGGTGATGTTGGTCCACCTGGTGCCTGCCCTTCTCACAGCGTCTTGCATTAGTAGCAGTTTACAAGTAGCGATTGGTATGCCAGTACTTGCCAAACGTGGTAGGATGGGTTGTACTGTACCGTTCCTGGCGAGTTCATCTGCCTTACAGTTACCTGGAATGTCTCTATGGCCCGGCACCCAGCAAAGGTGAATATTAAACTGTTGCGCCATCTCCATTAGAGATGATCGACAGTTATGGACTGTTATAGAGTTTGTAGAGACTGAGTCCAGAGATTTGATAGCGGCCTGGCTGTCGGAGAAAATACGGATATCAGATGTTGATATCACGTTTTCTTTGAGCCAAGACAAGACTTCTTTAATCGCCAAAAGTTCCGCCTGGAACACGCTACAATGATTGGGAAGGCGGAATGAGAGACTTAATTTCAGTCGTTCAGAGTACACACCACCACCAACCCCTTCTTTGGTCTTTGAGCCATCTGTGTAAAAGTGGATTGACTCATCCTCTAAGAATGTCCTATCCTCCCAAAAAGATCTGGTAGGTATAGAAATCTGGAAATTCCTATCGAATTGTAGTTGGGGGATGGTGTAGTCTGTGTGCTTTGGAATTGATTCTAAGTGCCTTAGAATTACGGAGTGGCCAATGTTGTTGTTAGTCCACTGCGACGAAGCATTGAGGCGGATAGCAGAGCTTGTAGCTATTTGTTTACTAAATATGTCAAGAGGTGTAAGGTAGAGCAAGGTGTCCAGTGCCGTAGACGGGGTCGTGCGAAGCGATCCGCTTATACATAGGCAGGCTGAACGTTGAACTTTATTTAACTTATCCCTGTTTATACCTTTCTCTAAAGCAGTCCACCATACTGCTACACCGTACGTTAAAATCGGTCTGATTACCGATTTGTATAGCCAATGCGTGATTCTGGGTTGTAAACCCCATTTATTACCAATAGCTTTTTTGCAAGAAAAGAGAGCTACAGTAGCTTTTTTGACTCTTTCCTGTACGTTGCGTTTCCAATTTAGTTTTTTGTCTAAGACAAGACCTAGGTATTTGGCCTCGTCTGAGAATTTTAATTGGATTCCTTTAATGTAAGGAGGGTTGACAAATGGAATTTTGTATCTCCTCGAAAATAAGACCAGATCGGTTTTGTGTGGGTTAACACCCAGTCCACACCGATCAGCCCAGAGTATTAGTCTGTCCAAGGCATTTTGTAAGAGTTCTTTTAGGATATTAAGATGCTTTCCTGAAACTGCTATAGCAACGTCGTCCGCATAGGCTATCACTCTGAAACCCTCCGCATCCAGACTAGTTAGGATTTCATTCACCACTAGGTTCCAGGGGAGAGGGGATAGAACACCACCTTGCGGTGTCCCTCTACTAACGAATCGTCTGCTAGAAGAGTTGCCCAGTTTTGAATTAATTATTCTGCTAGTAAGCATTAAATGAATTAACTCCCGAAGCGAACTCTCTACATTTAGAGATGTCAGTGCAGAAGTGATTGCAGATGTGTCCACGTTGTTAAAGGCACCTTCGATGTCAAGGAAAGCAACCATAGTGAACTCTTTATGATGGAGGGAATATTCGATGGTGCGTACTAAAGTGTGTAACGCTGTTTCCACCGATTTACCCTTACAGTAGGCATGTTGAGACGAAGACAGAAGTCTTGTATCGATACGTGCCCTTAAATGGATATCAATCAATCTTTCCAGGGTCTAAAGAAGGAATGATGATAGACTTATAGGTCGTAAATCTTAAGGATTAACTTGGGAGCATTTACCTGCTTTAGGTATAAAGACAACTTTAACTTCTCTCCATGCCGAGGGAACATGGACCAGGTAAAGACAGCTGGTAAAAATTGCCTCAAGGATTGGTGCAATTATATCAGAAGCCTTTTGTTATTCGGCTGGTATTATTCCATCTGGTCCTGCAGCTTTAAATGGTTTGAAGCTGTTGAGAGCCCATTGTAGCTTATCCTTTGTGATCAGAACTTGTGGATATGTTGTATTTGAACTTGAACGTATAAAACTGTTGCAAGTTTCGGTAAGAGAACTACCAGGAAAGTGAGTGTTCAATAGCAAGTTCAGCGATTCATTACTTGAATTAGTCCAGGAGCCGTCTGCATTTTTCAAGCAGCTTGGCATAGCTGGATTAGTTGAAAGAATTTTCCGTAACCTAGAGGCTTCAGAAGTTTCTTCTATCATGCCACAGAAGGATCGCCAAGAAGATCGCTTGGATTTCCTTAGTGCCTTCTTGTAGATTCTTAGGGATTCTTTGTAGGAGTCCCAATGAGAGGCTAGTCTTGCAGCTTTGGCCCGGTTGAAAAGTTTCCTGCATTCCTTCCTGAGCGAGTCAAGCTCTGAGGCCCACCATTGTGGTTTCCTCTTTCCTCTTATGTGTATAAGTGGACAAGAAATTTCTAGCGATCTGTTCATAGCTGAGGTAAGGTCATTGACTTTGTTGTCAAGTTCGTTAGCGTTAGAGGAAGGACTAGATAGTCCAGATTCTAGTAAACTCTGTAATAAGTTCCTGTATAAAGCCCAGCCAGTTTTCCGATAGTTTCGAAAAGTCAATGGACTCGGGTTATTTTCCACCTTTATATTGAACTGGATACATCTATGATCAGAGAACGAGTGTTCTTTGGATACTTTCCAGTCCAAGATAATATGGTGTATACTATCTGAGACAAGAGTTATGTGTAAGACTTCTTGTCGAGTTTTAGTTATGAAGGTTGGTTCATTACCAACATTACTTACTAAGAGGTTAGTACCAAGAATATAATCAAAAAGAGACTCACCTCTGTCGTTGATATTCGTACTGCCCCATACAGTATGATGAGCGTTAGCATCGCTCCCAATAATTAGGCGGATCCTTTGCCTTTGCGCTTCAGCGACGACTTTCTCCAGGGTTTTTCCAGGGAGAGGGCCAAGGTGGTCATGTCCAAGATACGCCGATACCAGCCAGAAACTTCCTTTGTAAAAAAAACTTCCTACTGTACATACCTTGATTTACGATATCCATTTCAATTTTTTTCACAAAAATCATTTTAAGATTAAAAAAAACACAAAAAACACACTTTTTTTTAAAAAATCGCCAACAAACAAGTGCTTATTTAAGAAGTGCAAGTTGCAACTGATGGTGTCGCGTACGGGGTGACAAATTTATAGATCGACTTCAAAGTAGCCTGGTTATATACCTGTTATGGGACTCATGCTTAATCTTGAGAGTGAAAGTTGACAAAATTGATTTATGGCCACGTTTCAGGTCAAAATACCACACTGTGCGTTGTATTTGATCTGCGTTGTAGGGTAACAACTTAACCTAACAAGCTGTGGGTTATATTTTACGGGCTTTCGTAAGGCTATGGACCTACGATGACTAAACTGCCGATCTTTGCTGAAACAAAAAAAATAGATGAATGGTATGCTAGTTGTGATTGGATTATGAATAATGATTATGTATTTTCCAAAACCATACCCATTTTATAAAAAAAATATTTTTCACGATAAGAACTTATATTCAATACACTAATGAATTATTAATATTTAAGCATAATATTTACCAAACGTAATAACACAATTTGTATCTAATATTTAGCCAATGACCAGTATGTACTTAGATGCTAAATTATTCCAGTTAATTTTATCCCCTGAATCGAATTAAAAAAAGTTGAATTTTTATACTTTTAAGCGAATTATACTTCATAACCATTTTGTTATTCGCTATAATTGAGAATTGGTATGAAATTTAGTTTGTTTCCGATTCTATTCAGTTCGGAAATGAAAAATACTTGAAAGCATACTTAACGAAAACAATTGTTTGTGTATTCAACTAGTTCGTTCAAAGCTTTTTCCATTGGATAACTTTATATTAATTTCATATTAGAAGGACCAGGATGGAAAGTAAATTATCTGAAGATAAGAAAGAGGAAGAACGTGTATGTTTAAAACAATCGCCTATTGGTTGTGTAGTAAGGCAGTTGTCTAAAACGAATAAAGAATAGTTCATTGGTGTGCTCAGCCATGTTTATGATGATAATGAAGGAATGTTATTAGTAGGTAGAAGGTACTTACTACAATCCAATCACATTCCTTCTTTCTAACAAGTTTTTAGCGCAAACATGGAGCTATTACCTTCAGTTTATTTTTTCGTTAAATTTTAGAAGAAACAAACATACGAACAAGTACAAGAAATTGCTATCCATGTGTTGTTTACAGTCAGGCTCTTATGCGTTTTGAATTTTAGTTATGAAGTGACACGTAAGCAGTATTTGTAGAGGTTGTACGTTTCTTAAACTAGTACTAAGTATTTATTTTTTTATATAGGCGAATGAAAGTAAAATATGTGTGAAACAAGCTTATTCGTAAAGAATAATATTTTAAAATCATATATACAAAAGTACCAAGATATTTATTCTTGATAGACACTTTAAAATAGATTGTTGATTGAACATATCATATTCGTTAATCCGATGCAGTGGCGCTACACGGAAATAATTGGTATTTACAATAGTTATAGTTATAAAAATACTTAAATATGTACCACATGCATAAATTTGGATAAAAGATAGGAATGGTATTAAAATGTTGTGAAAATAATTTACTTTGAATACAGTTAAAATAATTTTAAAAAAATATTTTAAGATTCAAAATTTTACCCGAAAAATAAGTTTGTCTTCAAAAATCTAAATGCCATTTTATAAATCATAAAACCCTCGATTTTCCAAATTTTTTTTTTTGTTTTGAAAATCGTTAGAGCGGTTTTTTAAAATTCATTTTGTCTTCCAAAATTTGAATGCCATTTTATAAATCATAAAACCCTTGATTTTCCAATTTTTTTTTTTGAAAATCGTTAGAGCGGTTTTTTTTTTTAAATTAATTTTGTTAAAATTTTTAAATTTTGTTCTAAGAATATTTTTCGTATGCAGTTGTTTAGTGATTGTAAATATACGCTTTACATTTGAATTTCGTAAAAAAATGTTGACCTATTTTTGAGATATAGAATTTTGAAAAATAAAATTTCAATTTTTTTTAAAAATCTAAACAATACAAAATTGCATTTTTGATAATCAAATATTGTTAAGGCAATATAGGAGCTTATTTAGAAATAAATTACTGAAATCAGTTCATAAGTTGCTGAGAGAAAATTAAAAAACAAAATAACGGTTCTATGGCCAGTTGGTTATGATCTTAAAAAAAAACGCCTAACGCGAATCTGCTCAAAACCTTAACTTCCAAGTTTGAACTCAGTCGATCCAATAGTTTAGGCTGTAGGAGCGTGGACAGACAGACAAAACCGACCGGACGGAATCGCGGGACCCACTTTTTTCAACTTCTCTACCATTGCAGGTCAATCCGCCAACACCCTAGACTTGTTTCTTACCTCTGACCCTAATAAATACACAATTAGTGTATTACCGCCTCTAAGCACATCAGACCATTGTATCGTATCTGCAAAATTCTCATGTCGAAAAAACCCAGTTAAAGAAAAAACTCCTTTGAGAACCGTTTGGCAATATGAGAAAGCCAACTGGGACGATCTCAATGAATTCTTCAGGAAATTTAACTGGTCACTATGCTTCCTCGATAGTGACGTGGATTCCAGCGCAGAAATGGTAACAAATTTAATTCTTTGTGGAATGAGAAATTTTATCCCGAATAGGGTGAAATCTATCAAACCCAAAGAGAACTCATGGTTTGATTCTAGCTGTAAAGAGGTTATTAGGATCAGAGATGTAAGTTTCCGTTGTTACAAAGCCAACCCGATTGAGGAAAACTGGAATAAGTTCAAACAAACTAGAAAGACGTGTAATAGTCATATTCGTCGAACCAAAATTTTGCATCATCAGAAATTAAGGCAAAAATACTACAATGTCCCAAAGGTAGTAAAAATGTCTGGTCATTTGTAAAAAACGTACGAAACACCACGTCATCCTTGGTTCCAACGCTCGCCCACAGTGACACTCATTATGTAAGCTCGATTGATAAAGCAAATTTGCTTGCAGCACAGTTTGCTGTTAATTCGACGCTACCGGAAAGTGTCATGAGTCCTCCTGTTCTTGAGAGCGTAAATAATTCTATGGGACGAATCTTCTTTCGCACTCGTGCAGTTGCAAGAGTACTGAAAGAACTTGACATACACAAATCCGCTAGCCCGGATATTATCTCCCCAATTGTTCTGAAGAGGTGTTCTTTATCGCTGGCAAAACAACTGCGTAAACTTTTCCATCTTTCCTATCCTACAGGTCTCTTTCCGAGCGGATGGAAAATAGCATTTTTCCAGCCTGTCCCTAAAAAAGGCGAATCCTCCTCTCCCTTTAACTATCGTCCAATAGCACTCACGTCCCTTCTTTCCAAGCTCAAGAAATATCTTGAAGAACGGAAGCTTCTTAATGACCGACAGTATGGTTTTCGTAGCAATAGGTCCACTGGTGATCTCATGGTTCATCTCACCGAACAGTGGAACAAATCTTTACATCGTTTTGGAGAAAGTAAGATTATTGCCCTTGATATTTCAAAAGCATTTGATAGAGTTTGGCACCAAGCTCTCTTATCGAAAATGCGTGCTTTTGGTATTGATTAATCTCTGAAAGTCTGAATTTCATAAAATAAATGATGGTGTTCCCCAGGGCTTCGTTTTGTATACGACACTCTTTTTTATATTCATAAATGATCTTATGTCTACCACTTCTAATCTATTAACCCGTTTCGCCGACGACAGTACCCTCAGCTTCCCATACTCGTTTATAGATTCACATCCTTGTCCTTCGGATGTGGAACTTCAACGGCAGCGTATGATAAGCTTATTAAATTCTGATCTTGACAGCATTGTACAATGGGGAATCAAAAACCGTGTAGAATTTAATGCTTTGAAAACTCAATGCTGTCTCCTGTCGTTAAAGCGTAACCCCGATGCCAGTATCTGAGTGGCACTTGAATCCAAGAAACTAATCAACTATCAGTACTTGGTAGGTGTATCACAGATCACCTTTTATGGAACGATCATATATTTGATATATTGGATTTGAGGCCAAAAATGCTACCAGGGGCTTAGGATTTTCCGACGGTGCAAGAAATGTTGTACCCCTTCTGATCTGGCTGTAATTTACAAAGCCTAGAACACCGCCGCAATGTTTCATGCCTTTCCTTGTTTTATCGATATTTTTACAAACAATGTTCTGTTGAACTAGCCAGATGCA
The DNA here is from genome assembly GCF_945859685.1 of Eupeodes corollae. Taxonomy (NCBI): domain Eukaryota; kingdom Metazoa; phylum Arthropoda; class Insecta; order Diptera; family Syrphidae; genus Eupeodes; species Eupeodes corollae. The sequence goes on along the minus strand of NC_079147.1, from coordinate 309,301,317 downwards.
TTCCATCCCTTAAACGATTCAGTCGTAATACTCGCACTTCCAGGAATGATCATCAGTTTACCCTTGAGCTAAATTTCGGGCGTACTGTCAAGTATAGAGATTCTTTCTTAAATCGCACATCGAGAATGTGGAATACTTTAGCCAACTCTGTTTTTCCCTCCCATTGTGATGTTCAGAACTTTAAGACCAATGTGCACCGGTATCTCCTTTTAAATCCTTCAATAATTTCCTAATGCTCGCACAGTGTTTAAATATAAACACATAAAGGGTACTAATGAACCCTTGAGTGCCTGCAAATTATAAAAAAAAAATCGTAATATCATGTTTGATTAAAATCTCGAGTTCGAAATTTTGCACGAATGCAAAACTTGCCATATAATTCCTATATGTCGCAAGTAAAAAAGATACAATAGGACTAAGCTTACCTGATATACCAATTCTCCTTTTGTAAATTCGAGCCAAATTTGATTTGGTTAACTTTAATATTTTTTGTATTTATTTTTTTAATAGATAATTTCTACTTATATTGAAAATTACAATCACAAAACTTATTCATTATTTTTTTTTAATTCGTTAATTTATTAACTACAATGTTGTATATTATGTAAAAGGGGTTATATCTAATATGCTCATTAAACTCGTCTCTATAAAACAGATAACTCTCCTCATAAATTACTCATAGTTATCACTTTTAATAATACTTTCGCTTCTCCTGATACTTAATATTAGTAAACGTTAATGTGAGCTTTTTATTTATGGTAGCAAAATAAATTATAAGTTTCAATTACAACGCTTCAGTAAAAAAATAAACAATTAGAAATTCCTAACTAAAAATAGTGTCGTTTTCTTTTACATCAATGTCTTTTTGTTTTTTTTTTTATAAACAATTCACAGCGTTTATTTAGAAAGGCAATAATTTTTACCAACATGTGAGGTAACTACACATTGGCGATTTTTAATTTTGCTCCCAATTTATTGTAAAGCTATTTTATTTTTGTGAACTAAAAACACAATAAATTCTTAAATCGATTATGTAAAAAAAAATATTATTAAATATTAAAATATTTATATTTATTTTATTTCTTCCTAAAATATTGGATAGTAATCAAATGTGAATTGATTTCTTTTTAAAATAGGAAATGAAAAAAAAATAACATTGGTTAATACACAAACCATTTGAAAATATTTACAAAAAAATGTGTGCTTAATTTCAAGTGCTTACTATTCGCTTGGAAAATAAAAAAGAACTAACGGCCGATCGCTTCGCTATAAATTTTGGGACGGGGATGTGGAGACCGTTGAAGGGTCTTCCTCTGTGCCTGTGGTTGCATCAACTGGTGGAGCCGTTGCCGATTGTGATGAAGCCAATTGTTCCATAGAAACCTCTCCCTCTAGATTAATTCCAGGAGCGGTACTTATCGATCTTGCTAGTTTTATTTTCTGGCGTTCCAGTCGCTCTTTTTCACGTGCCACTCGCAGCTTTTCGAAGTCATCGTCTTCAGTAGGGTCCAAATTTGATTTTGATTCGGATTCCTCCACTGCTTTTTTGTAAAGAAACAAATTATAATTATGTTAGTTATTTTATTTTATTTTTTCGATGAATATAAAAATATAAGTGTATTGTAAGTCTAAAATCATGCGTTCTACAACTAATTCAAAAATACAAAAAGTAACAAAAAGGGCAGCGGGATTTTAATAATGTACCACACAAACTCTGCAAATATGTCTAAAGGTTATTTTTTTATTACGAATACTTTCATATCTAGCAACAATTAACAAATACGATTGTTCGTTATTTTTGTATTTACCCGGTGAAACAAACCAACGAAAGTTGCTTGGTCCTCCCATACGCACTGCACCAATTGGGAAATTTTGTTAAAAATGTGTTTGAAGTAAAATAAAAAATTTTGTGGTTGTGCTCAGATTTTCCAATCAAATAGTTTTTACATTTTAAGTAAAGAGAGTACCTATTTTTGTGTCGTTGTTCTGAAAACAAATTTAACTCTTTTGGCGAATAAAAGTTATTGCTTTGACCATGATTTCGAATTTTAATTCCTAGCCTTGAGATGGCCTTCGAGGGATCGCAGCGAATAGAAGGCTGCATTGAACCTTCATACATAGGGGACAATTCAGCTAAGTCATAAGTTATCTTCAACATACATTTTTTTAATTGCAATTATTCTTTCAATTAGTAATTGATAATTTAAAACGTTATATACTTTGAATGTGATTTAATTTTTCAGTTTTATGATCTAAGATTTAATTCAGATTTTGAAAAATGGTCCATATGTTCATATGAATCTTTTTGCAATAACCCCTGAGAACAATCAACTTAAAAACTGTTTTTTTCTAGTTGATTAAGTTTCGTCTCATTAGTCTTAACTTAGAAAAAATCGTAAATTTCACGTGGCATCAACTAACATAACCGTTAAAGAAATAGTTTAAAGATGTTTTGTCATTTGCTGTCATTTCTTTAAAAAGTAAGTTAGCTACTGATGGCCAAAACTAATATTCATACCTCGAGTTAAGTTTGTTTTCAGATAATAAGGACCCTCGTTTCCTTGAAATTGTTTAAAACACTCACCTGTCTCCCTGCTTCCATCATCTTTCTCGCTTTGATGGAATAAACTTTTTGTGCTATCACCCATTGGCGAACATGGTACAGTTTGAGACGCAAATGCAGGATTCCTTGAACTCGGAGCTGAAGTCGACAGTAAAGCATCAACTCCACCTGGAGGAAATAGTGATGGTTCACCATTCGATTGCACACGTGTATATTTTGGAACATCAATAGGATCTGAACGATCATGCATTTCATTACTTCCACTAAATATATCCTTTACATTGGGTCTTGCACTATCAGCACCACGTTGTGACGTTATTGTCATTTGTTCGTCAACTTCTTCAATCACTTGGTCCGTTATTCGCATGCTTCCACTTGCAGGAACTTTAGCAACACCTTGCGGAACTAGACTTGTTGAACTCACAGAACCAGGAAAACGGTAATTACCTTGCTCAGATGTTGGCGTTGCCGAGCCAGGACGAGTTTCTTCGCGATTCAAGAAGCGTTTTAGTGCAGATGCTACTGTATTTACCCTAGATATTGTTCCACTAAGGCTGACCAAGCTTGGGGACGAGCCTTGGCGCGTTTTTCCATTGCCAGCAGTAAAGTGAATTCCACTAGCTGCATCGTCCACCTGCACATACAGTTATTTTAATTATTGAAAATACATATAGAGTGGGTAATTAGAAAACGAACTACGTGGTTAGTAGTTTAATTACAAACCACAAAGACAGACACTTTAATTGTTTTTTTTATTAAAAATTCCAGGAAACCAAATTAGAATGCATTAAAATTTATATGTACAGCCAAATAGAGCGGGATAAAAGAGGTGAACTAGGAGATCACTCTGTGAAGAATGGAAATTAGAATCAAAGAAGTAAGTTAGTTGACACCATTGATCCGCAGCCACAAACTACTTAGTTGATTTTTTTTTGAACAATATATTATCTACATTAGATATAAAATAAGTACTAAATATAAAATTAAATCAAAGCAGCAAACATTTAAAAAGTTTCAGAATTCAACATCAATCTTTGCCACTCAGTATACCTTACTAAATGTTGAAATATATCTCAGGATGGGTCCTAATTTTCGTAAGTTATTATCTTGTCGAACCGCCTCCCAAACAAAGACCGGGAAATCTTACCAGTTTAGCTGAATTCTGAAACATTTTCGTTGTTGTGTTTAATTTATATTTATACAATAGATAACCACAAACCAAAAAAATACAGTAGGGATTTGGATCTAGTTTAAAGAATTACTACTAAGCTTGATTTGAAAACATTATAAATTGTATGAAGTTTATAGTTATTGGTTACATAAAGGATAAAATTTATGAATACTTTTAAATAAACAATTGAGAAGTGGGAAAAAATGATTACAACAAGATTTAAAATAAATGTTGTTATGTGTTTCTTTTGAAAATAAAATGTATTTACTTTTATATTTAAATAAAAAGAACTTAACGAACAATTTTCAATTGCATGTAATTACTAAGTGAATTTTAATTACCAAAACAAGTTATTGAAATGTATATTTTTACAATTTAATTTACGTGTAATTGTAATGGAAAAAAGGACAATTATTTTTTACTTGTAATAATAATGAAAGTGGAAATTGATTAAGGAAAGTAATAATTATTACTTAACTCTGAAACAGATGCATAATTGTTCTTATTAAGTTCTTTTCTCGTCTAAAGCTAGATTGAATTGTCTGACCAATTATGCAAGTCCATTAGTAAAAAATTGTTATAAAATTAGGCTGCGGTATTTTAACAATAAAAATATTCATTTATTGGAGAAATGTTAAGTATTAAGATCAAAGCATTTTTGGAGAAGTGAGTATTAAGTAATTCTTTTAAAATAAATCTAATTCTGAATTTTTAAATGTGAAGCCAGTCAATATCAATATTTTTTTTAGGAAATCGCATATTTTCAAATCAAGCTTTTATTTATTTATTGAAGAAGTGTTCCACTTTGAATACTTTTTGTTTTTTTTTTCAAGGGAATGTATACCAATCACCGAATGCTAAAATAAATTTATATTGAAAATATTATTAGGAATTGAGAGAAAGAATTGCTCTCGATTTTAGTCATATACTTGTGTCGTAGGTAGCACGCTCTGAATTTAAATCCTAAATTGATTCTAACCTCCTCGATAGGATCCGTTTCTGGGAATTTATAATTAACTGCTTGCATTTGACCTGTTTTACCAACCATTTCATCGATCTTCACACTAGACAAGTTGGTGGGCATCGCTGCTGATTTGGAAACTTCAATTTTAGCTGTCGATGCTTCGGGATGCTCTTCGCGGAACTTCTCTGTAGCTTGGGAGTAGGGTAATTCGTTGGGGAAAATCTCATCCCAATACTGATCCTTAATAAGTTCTGGATGCTCGTGATGCATTTCATCAACAATCATATAAGAAACTTGCAAATTTCGATCGACCATCCAATTGACCTAAATACGATTCGACGAAACAACTTGTGATTATTTAAACAAAAATTAAGGTTTCTTTGTGATTCACCTCAAAATCGTCATCATCCTCGCCAAATGGATTAATCAATGACTCAGCCACTTTCAACCAACCCATGTAGAAGAAAAATTGCAAGGTTGTAAAAATTGGGAAATACAAGTCGATATTTATGGTGACTCCATTCGTAACGCCTTTGTTATCAATCCATTGTTGGGCCATTACAGAAGTTAAAAAGAAAGAATAAACAGCAAGCGTTACCACTTGTGTGTAAACGAGGGGTACACTTATTGTATCGTATGAGATCAACAATCCACATTGCCCACGGAATTTATTCAATTCGTCTATAATTGTCTTAACAGCAAAGTCATCACGTATCCTACCCTCTTTACGGGCCCGAGTAACTATACTCGCAGCCCACACAATTGGCAACCAATGTTTTGAATGCCTTGGAAATTTTGAATTTAGACTTTCGATAATGACTTTTTCATTTTCGACAAGAAGACCGGCGTCCACAAGGTTGTCCAAACTGGGAAAGCGTTTCTTAACTCGAGGTGAAATATTAATCAACGCCATGGTAAGGCAAAGACACACATAACGCATAACCGTTCGGCGCATAACACGACCACGTTCATCTTGACCGTGCATATTTGAGCTGACGAAAACGGCTATAGGATCCGGCCAGGGTATACTCGTATATTGATTCCACCATCGTGTCATAACAATTTGAACATAGAATCCGAGCACAAACGATAGTGGAATGAGGTTACTGTAAGTGGCACAATATTTAACGACTTCTTCGAATGTTCTGAGGGAAAAAAGAAATAAATTGACATTAATTTCGTGTTGTGTTTTACTTTGTTGCAATATCTTTTGTTGCACTCACTTTTTCTGGTAATCATCCAAACAATACCTATACATTATATTTAAACCATAATACGCTATGAGGAAAAACAGCAGGTCAAGCCAAACTAATTTGTAGATGCTGCCACGCCACCTGTTGAGAAAAGTTAAAATGCATGTTTTTTTAATAAGATATAAGAATCAAAGTAATTTTGTTTAAGACAATCTTTCTAATCTGTACTTTCTTTTTAAATACAACGGTTTTGTAAATTTTTCAATATATCTTAAAATATGTACAGATTTGTCTTTCGATCCCTAGGAATCCTATAGTAAGTGTTATACTTGATAGGTATTTGATTTCATTTATTGAATCATTTATAAGTTATAGCTATTTGAAATTTATAAAATAAATTACTTATAATTACACTTCTGTCGTTAAACTCATAAAAAAAACATTAATATTTGATATTTGTCTTGATTGACCTTGAGGCTAATAAAGTATTAAAGGAGTGATTGTTTTTCTTAAAGTCCCCTAAAGATTAAACAGACATAAATTGTGTTCTCAACACGTTTTAGAATGTGATAAATGGCTTCTAAAAAAACAAAACAGCAATTAAATAATTGTCACTGTAATTAAACTCATTCAATTTCTCATTTCGCTTGAAACTTTTAAATGATTTTTTTTTTATTAAAAAAAAAAACATTCAAATACTTTGTTATGACTTCGTTGCCAGAGTTGTCAACTCAAAAACTAGTTAAGATGAAAATAACAGAGTTAAGTCGTGGGCATATAGCTAATGTTAAATAGGACTTCAAGATTTCATGAAAAAGTTTCTAGGGTTTATTATTTTTAACTTCCCATAGGAAGTTATTGTAATGGGTCCGATTTTTCAAATTGAAAATTTTGACAGTTCTCGACGTTTCAAGGTCCCTAGAGTCGAAATAAAAGATTTTTAGAAAGATGTCTGTGCGTGCGTGTGTACGTACGTTCGTACGTCCGTAGATAATAAGGCATAAAGATGCAGAAAGGGCTAACAAGAAAATTGCGTGGGTGGTTTTTTTACCATAGCAGTTTGAAAAAAGGTGAAAATTTTGGTTAACCCTAAATATCTTACGAACCAAAAACGCTAGAGCCTTGAATTAAATTGTATATAATATATTGTAACCTGATACCAAATAGGTATATTTTTTGAAAAAAATCAATATAACGGGTTTTTTATAAATCAATAAAACTGAAAAAAAAAATGTGTCACCTCCAAAATTTTACGACTAAAATATGATTTCATCTCTAAAACAATTTTGTGCAACGAAGAATAATGTTTTTGACATCTGATAAAATTTTGAGAAAAATCTAATTGACAATTTTTTTTATAAAAAATAAAAATCTAAAAAACATTACTCAAAGTTCGTAAAAATTGAATATCGATTCAAATGTCTTTTCAAAAACTTGAAATTTAGGATTCAAGCTTATTTTATCTTATAAGAAATATTGTTTTCAACATTTTGAAAAATGTTGAGAAAAATCGAATTGACAGTTTTTTCACAAAAAATAAAAACCTAAGAAAAAATTTATAAAAGTTGGTAAAAATTGATTTTCGACTCAAATATCTTTTCAAAACTTTGAGATATTGGCTTTAATTTACTTTTATCTTTCAAAAAATCTTGTTGTCAACATTCAGTTAAAGTTTGAAAAATCGAATTGACAGTTTTTTTACAAAAAATTAAAAACCGAACAAAAAATTAACAAAAGTTGGTAAAAAATGATTTTTGACTTAAATATCTTTTAAAAAATTTGAGATAATAGCTTCTTTTTAATTTTTTCTTATAAGAAATATTGTTTTCAACATTAGGACAAATTTTGAGAAAAATCGAATTGACAGTGTTTTTACAAAAAATAAAAACCTAAAAAAAAAGTATAAAAGTTGGTAAAAATTGATTTTTGACTGAAATATCTCTTCAAAAATTTTAAATATTGACTTCAAACTAATTTAATCTTATAAGAAATATTGTTTTCAACATTTGGTAAATTTTTTAAAAAATTCGAATTGACAGTTTTTTTTACAAAAAATAAAACTCTAAAAAAAAAACAATACTAAAACTTGGTAAAAATTAACTTTCGGCTCAAATAGCTTTTCAAAAATTAAAAATATTGGCTTCAAACTTATTTTATTCCACAGAAAATATTGTTTTCAATATTCAGTAATTTTTATATAAAAATCCAACAGTCCGTTTTTTCATAAAAAATAAAATCTACAAAAAATGATACGAGTACATATAGACAAGTAAGTAAGTAAGTAAGTAAATCGACAGACGGGATGGGAAGTTATCAGTGTGGGTCGCATCCCAGCCTCTTTTTTTTTCTATAATTCAAACACACTCAACGGCTTTTTTATACCTTTTATATGCTAGAGACGAAGAGTGAACATAAGGAAAAAAAGGTAGGGGATTGAAACGAGCGTAGTGTCATTCCACATTCGCGTAGTACGGTTTAAGAAAGAATCTCCGCACTTCACAGTACGAAGTTGGGCTCGACGCTAAAATGATGGGCGTTTTGGAAAAAAGCCTTCTATTATAATTATAGTGTTAATTAATAGAAACTCGTAAAACTGTAATCTACAGCTGACGTATAGTAACATCTTTATCTTTACAATTAAATACATATTCATATATAACAAAATATAATTTTTATAAAATTATCAAACACGTCTATCGCATGCAAAAACACCTATGTCAATAACTCCCTTGACTTATAATCTATAGCAATAGACATAGATGTACTGTCATGTAACTTCTGATCTCGTTTGCATTGATATCGTTATTATAAGGCTTTTGCCCTATCATTTGCAGCTCCCGCTGGTGCTGCGGGGCGTTTTAATCAAAATTGGAAATTAAAGAGCTGCACGAGACAGTCACTTTTTTATCATTTCAAGACTGAACTGTCAGCTATAATTTGATAAAGTTCATTCAGAACTCAGATTAATGTGATTATAGAGCTCTTATTCAAGGTCATTAAGTGGATCATAACCATTATAAGACTTGAAACTGTGATAGGCACTTAAAAAAATAGATTTCATTTATTCTTATCTTTTGAGTATACCTATGTACACATAAAATGTACATACCTATTAATGTGAATAGGCAGAATACAACCCTCGTTAAGTTATGTTTACACATTTTTTGTTTTGTGGTTAAGCGTGTACGCACCATAATTTTAACATTTATTTGCATTCAAGTTAACCGATAATCATATTAACATAATTGGGATGTTGTTTTTATAGCTTTATTTCATAGTCATGGGAATAAAATTGCACTTGAGCAAAACAATATAAGGTACTTGATAAAAATCTGTCAAAAAATAATATAAAACCGCTTTAATTAGCTCAGCTTTGGAATATTTTTCTTCGTATATTTTGTTATCTAATCCTAAAACTCTTAATGACAATTTGTTGTGACATCAGTTTTTATTTTGACTTTGATTCTTGAAATAATTGATGACACAACTTTTAGATTGTGGGTTTACTATATAATTTTAAGAATGGAAATAAAAAAATAGATATAAGGCATTTTTTTCAATAGTGTTTTGAAAACAAAAAAATACTCCCATAAATAAAATATTTTAGGTAGTTATGGCGATTTATTAACTCAAAATTATTCTTCAAACTATCCGTTTTTTATTTTATGACTTTTTGCAACATTATTACAACTTTTGCCATTAATATGTTGTAAAAAATTAAATTTTTACTTCGTAAAACAAACCCACTTATATCAATAACAATAGAATATTGCAGTCAATATTAAAATTAAATTAAACAATTAAAAACATACATTTCATACAAGTACGAGCATAGGGTATTTTTTAGCGTCTATGGCTTGACAGCTAGATATGTCAATCTTTATTGACATTTCTGTTCAGTATTCATCAATGGCTGCGTTCAATCTCAGAAAGATAAGGTATACTGATACCTTTTTGTTATTGTTTGACGTGTAAAATAACAGCTGATAAAAAACAGCTGAGATGTCCAAAAAAGAATTCAAAGGAATTCAAGAATTTTTGGGGTATGTTGGTATCTGATAGAACAGCTGATTCAACACATGGTTGAATTTCAAGGAACTTGAAAATTGTTTTCAGCTTTTTGTGTTTGTTGGTAAACAAAAAGATACAAAATATTAGTTGAAGTTGTATTTGAGGATGTTCTGTACATAATAGACGATGAAGAAGCTGTGTGCTTTCAAATTTTAGAAGGTAATTATGATCTATTTTTTTTAAACATCAACATGGACTTATTTTGTTCTCGTTTTGTAGATGACCAATTTGCTAGGTCTCACATCCAGCCTAGTGTCTAGTAAAATGAGCAAAACTCTTAGCTAAATTGAACCTTTCTTCAGCTGATAAGAAACTTTCTTGCTTACTCAAGATCCAAACAAAAAACAACAATTTTTTCTCCAAGTTAAGAGTTCTTTTATTTTGCTGCACTTTGTGCAAGAGATCCTAATAATTTTAAATCGTTAATAAGCAATTTATTATAAATTGCTTATTAACGACTAGTTTGTTCACATTTTTTGGCTATTCTAGTTGATGGTGCCCCTTGAATGGTTTTTAAAAGAAGCGTTGGATAACCAAACGGATATATTATGCAACAAAAGTTCTTGCGTTGGTCCCACCATTAAGCTGAAACTTTATCTACTGTGAACAAACTCAAAATCCTACCGCAAAGCTACTTCTGCTCATTCGGTAATGAGATCGAAATTCTTCCAAACTATACCTAGATATTGACACTTCATAATAGTCCTACTGCCCTATTATGGTTATCAAATATCAACACGATATTTGATAAAAGTTGATAACTATCAACAAAATTAATGAATCGGTATTATAGTGATCAATTATCAATATTTTTGATAAATAGTGAATTAAAAGATCTATTGTGAATAGATTTAATGATAAACTCGGTATTACGGCTATCAAACATATTGATACTCATCAAATATTCTATAAGCTACAAAATCTTCGTTGTATCAAATATTCGTAAATGGTAAAGAATTGTAATTTAAATGCGATTTATAAGTTTTTTTTTATAGTTTTTATTGAATATACAAATTGAAGAACGAATTGCATTCACCAGAATTGTTGTTTGAAGGCATAAACTGAGGAACGAAGGTTTATCGTGCAAGCTAAAAAAACATTATTACGAGATGCTTCAAACCCACTGGACAAATTATAATTTCATGAATTAAAATAAGCAAATTAAACTTGGTAGGTATTACGGCTGTCAAATCCTCAGGATTTTCCTCCATTACTTCCACAAGCCTTTCTATTTGTTTTCTGTTGCTAACTATTCTACTCCTAAATAAACAAAATATTAAGAAAAAAGAGACATTTATTTAATGAAAACAACTTACATCATTCCGCCGATATTATTTATAGACCAAAACACAAGAACTTAACACAAATGACAAACGTCAAACACCAAACAAAACCTATTCGCAATCGTATATTGATTAGTATTCACAATGGATAAAAAATCATCATTTGATACTCATAATACCAAATTATCAATAAATTGATACAAGTTATCAGTTATCAAATAATTGATAGTTGATAGCCATAATAGGGCTGCTAGTTTCCTAATCGTTCAAAACCGGAGATATCGCAAGTAAATTATTAAATTATTAATAGAATTCGAAAGGAGCTAAAAGCAAATTTAACATAACATTTTATTGCAATATCAGTTTGGTCACAATTTTGTTTCCAGAAGTGGTCCCCTCATTTCATGGAACTTAACGCCTCTCAATTAATTTGTATCCTTTGTCACGGCCGACAAACCAGCAATTTTGAAGCCTTATTCAGTCACAAGTAGTGACAAATTAGACTGCTCGAATAGTCTACACTACATCAAAAAATTGCACGTACAGCACTTGAACATAAATTGGTTTCTCTTACACTATGAACTCCCTACCACAAATCTGAGCTGATTGACTTTATTTGATAAAATTATAATGTATAATAGGAAATGCAACAAAACTGCAACAAAATGTTTCAGCTTTGCCTCATGGTTTTTTTACCGTTAGTAGAATTTTGCCAGGAATGTCAAAAAATTGCGCGTACATCAAACAATTGTTCGTACACTGCTCTCTTCTCTAACAAAACGGAAATAACGGTTCTTTTTGAAATGTAAATTGTGTACTGTAATGATATTGAGAGATCTAGGCTCAGTATGCCGTGGTGTATGATCTTTTCAATTGTCTTTGTTTTTAATTTTGTTTTAAGTTTAAGTGTATTTTGAAAATGGAGGCTTCTCATAAAAAAGTATCTCTTGAAGTAAGAAAACTAATTTTTAAACTAAGAAACGACTGAAAAAGTTATGCTGAGATATCGTCAACTATAAGTAGACCACGGTCTACAGATCAATATGTATTAAAAAACTTATTTGACAAATAAAAGATTTGAAGTGGCCCCAGGAAGGGGTCGAAAAAAAATACTAGACGCTCATATGGAACGAAATATTGAAAGAATGGTAAAGGCTGATCTCAAGTTAAGTGCTCCTAAAATACAAATATGTAGATATACATAATTAAGTTTTTTATAACTGTGCGTGCAATTTTGGTTTCCTACTTTGCCTAATTTGTTTCATTTTTTTTCCTTCATGAAGTTATTTTGTTTTGTTTTTAATCCTCGTATAATAAACAATATCAAAATTGAAAAAAGAATAGTTGAAAATCTGATTTTCTTTAAATACCTTAGCTATTATTTTGAAGAATCACCTGTACCAACAATTTTTTGATATAGTGTATATACAAGTTTTAGTAGCGAGTATGATAGCCTTTCGATTCTTCATAGAGAGAACTAATATTGAAGTGACTTCCGGGGAAATTTTGTTCCATTCTTCTAATATACCGGCTTTTAGCTGGTTTTTATTACTTATTTTTGATTCTCGGACATTTCTTCCTAAATAATCCCAAAGATGTTCAATGGGATTAAAGTATGGGGATTGGGGAGGATGAGGTAATTGCGATTTAACATTATAGAGAAGCCACTAATTTACTATCCTTAATGAATGTTTAGGATCGTTGTCTTGCACAAGTAAAAACTCATCCTTAAGGCCAATTTTTAAAGCGCTGGCTTTCAAATTTTCTCTTAAATGTAAATATTTGTTTTATCCATTGATGTTCCTATAAAAACTAAATTTCTAGCACCGTTGATTGCAAATTATTCACATCTAATTCTGTGTTTCGTTTTCTCCACACAAATCTGCGACCGTCCGACCCAATGATATTAATCTTGCTCTCGTCAAGGAATAACACATTCTTCCAAAAATCATCTTGTTCCGAAACGTATGCATTCGCATAGTTCAAGCGTTTTGAAACGTTTGCTTTTGATTTATAGGTTTTTTTTATCCCTTTGAATGCAGAAAGTTCCGAACAGTTTGAGGGTTTAGCGATATTCCATCATCTGCTTGAATGTCAGCAGCTATGTTTGTAACTCCTAGCCGCGGCGGTCATATCTCCAAAATAATATTTATTTAAGAAATAATTATTATCATTAAATAACCCAACAGATTATAATGGTAAGAAATCAATTCCACAAATTTTCTGTATTTTGTTATTATTTTAAGTTTTCAAGCTGGTAAAAAAACACCCTATATTTACATACCTTTTATATAGTATAAGTAACTAATCGATTTGAAAATAATCTCGTCACAAAAAAAAACAACTTAAAATAATCACAACTAAGCACAATTAATCAGGAATTGATAAAATTAATTGACATAATTTTCTAAAGAATCCCAACGCCTCGCTGTCTAGCTAATTTCCACTTAATTTTGTTTTGGTTCTTTTTTCATTATCACTTAAAACTCCTTTGTTAGAACAAAAATTAAAATGATAACAATGGATGCGATCTTTAAATATTTTTTATTGTTATTAGAAACGCAAAGTGTATTCGTCGTCCTGGCGCTGATTTCTAACTGATTAGGCTTAAATACGAATGAAAGAATGTATTAAAAGTACCCCTGCAATTTTTCAAAATGGGCAAACAAAAGAAGTTCAAGGTATTCTCGTATGCACGCCACTCATAAGCATAACAATTGCTAGAGCGAATAATGGACACATTAATAATTAAACCTGAAAAAATCAATAAAGTAAATAAACAAAAAACACAGCAATCCGGAGTTTTTCTTTGTTTTGAACTTCAGAGTCAAGTTGACACATTCATTCAATTTTCAAAGAAAAACAAAAAGATGGAAATCAATATTGCAGAAATGTTTTGTGTTTTATATTCACATAGAAATGGAAAGAGGCGCTGAAGGATGAAAAACGAACTAAGATGATATATGATGAAAAAAGAGGTTAGAATACAGTACAACTTTAACGTTTGAAAGAATTTACCTATAGACAAATTATCCTTGAAACTTGAGAAAAAGTGAAATCAATTTCAAGTTTTTCGAAACATAGAAAAAGCCTTATTGACCAACTTATTGAATGATTGCGAATTATGTATGTACAGTGTCATTAATATTCGGTTTTTATTCTTAAACATACTTTTGTTGGTTTTTTCGTAGTAAAATTTGAATTTAGGTTTATTATTTGGTTATTTTATAAATAAGTATATTATTCCTTAAATATTTTATTAAAAAAATGTTTGCAATCACTTAACTGCATTAAAATATACGATAAACAACGCAAAAAGGACACATGTAAGCGCTTCATTAATATCCGGTTTTTTGTTTTCTTTGCTGAGTTTGACATTTGCTCCGATAAACAGTTTGTCTATTCAAGAGTACCGTTAAAATAAAATGTTGACTAGACGTTTGCATACATTTTTAAAACAATTAAGAGTAAGATAGTTAGGTTTTATTTAAAAAGTTAATCACAGGGCGCAAAGGAAAAAATGCAAGCCTTGAAAAAAGAAACCTTGTTATTTTTCACCATAATAAAGGTGAAACATACAAACAAAATTGCTGATATTTAAGACATGAAGCCAAACAATGTCGATGATATTGTTACAGGTATAAAAGAGAAGGAAGGATCGAACCAAAGAAGTAGATGGGTCAACCAAAAAAAGTTAACAACGAAGAAGAACGGCTTATAGTAAAAAAAATTAAAGCAAATCCTCGTTTAAGTGCACCAAGTGATAAAAAATTCGGATCAAATTTGCGAGGTAACACAAAAATAAGAATGCAACTTGGTAGGATGATGTAATATTTGCTGACGAGAGTAAGTACAACCTCTTTGGATCGAATGAAAGAATTATGGTGTGGCGCAAGACAAATGAAGGCCTTAAAAGGATGAACACAAAGCAAACAGTGAAGCATGAAGGCGGGCGCATCATGGTTGGGGGGTTTATTTCAGCAAGAGGCATGGGAAATTTAGTATTCATCAACTATATATTAAAAAAGGGATACTATTTGAAGATCCTAAAAGAAAATTTAAGTGCTGAGAAAATGGGCATTTTATGGAATTTCAAATTTTACCAGGAGAACGCCCGAAGCACAAGGCGTATGTTTTAAGGGAATGGCTTGTGCATAACTCTCCAAAAGTTATACCAACACTTCCACAATGTCCAGACCTTAACCCAATCGAGAATTTGTGGGATGAATTGGACCGTCGAGTTCGCGAAAACCCTGTCTCTTCAGTAAGCGCACTAAAGCAACGGCTTCAAGAAGAATGAAGCAAAATAGACATTGAATACCTTCAAACAATTATAAAAAAACATCCCGAAGCGACTAGACGTAGTTTAATCCAATCGAGGGTATCCAACAAAATATTATAATCAATGGTAAGAAAGATTAATTAAAAAGTTAATATACATATGTAAGTATGTAAAAAAAACGAATATTAATGAAGTGCAATAAGAAGATTTGAAAATGAAAATCGCATTGAAAATATGCCGAGAAACACCACACTCGACATTTTCAACACTTATCATAAGCGTATTACGAATATCATGCGTGAAAAAAAAAATACCCGAAATAGTGCACTAAAACTGGCTGAAAGTTTGCGTTAGGAGCTAAAGAAGGAATTTTCAACATAAAATCTGAGGAACTTCAATTGCGAACAAGGTTTTAGCGGTCGAGTTACCCGGAAAAAATCTTTCATTAACAGAGTTAAACGACTCAACTTCGTAAAAGAGCATCAATCCAAGGATTTCTGGCAAGGGAATTCTGGAAAAAGTATTTTTTGTAGTTGAATCAAAATTTAATATCTTTATGTCAGATGGACGGCAAAAGGTATGGCGAAAACCAAGTACCGAGCTCCTTCCAAAAATACTTTAGCAATATTGAAGCATGATGGTATATCGGTGATGGTTTCGGAATTGTTTTTCTGCAGTTGGGGTATAGCTGCTTCATATTATAGAAGGAATTGGATCACATAACCAATTCACTTTTTACCAGGACCCAAAGGATAAAGCTTACTCGTAAAATACCCGCATGTGGCTGCTTTATAATTGCGCTATAGAGTTATGGAAACGCAACACCAGGCAGCGGATATTTACCTAATCAAAAATGTATGGGACCATTAAGACCAGGAAGTGATCTGAAATTTCTGCGGAAAAAATAAACAAAAATTGTCCAATCATTACGAAAAAAGGATTAAGAACATGATACAAAATAAGGGATATGCCACAAAGTACTAAAATGTTGTCAAGCTTCTGTCCACACATTTTAAATTATGTTAAGGTCCGGGGAATATGGTGGCCAAGGCAGCAAGTAGATGTTTTGGTTTGCAATGAAGGATTTTACCTCTCGGGCTGTGTGAAAAATCCATGAAATTGGTCCAAAAAGCTCGGTAATTTTGGAGAATACTGATTCCAGCAGGCTTTGTAAGTTTTTGCAGTCATTTTACTATCTTGGACTACCAAGTCTATAGTGCCATAAAACGAAATTGAGCCCCAGACCATAACGCCTCCTTCTTTGCTATGGTGACGGTTTAAAAACCGCTCCTCTTTCCTCATGTCACCTCATGTCATAATTATAATCATCTGGCCCATATAGGTTAAATTTTTTTTCGTCGGAAAAAATAACCTTCCGCCAATCATTTGTAGTCATTGATTTCTGCACATCCCAGCTCAAGTGATCTTTCACAAAACACAAGCGTTGCTTCTTCCTTGCTTTATTAAGTGGTGTTTTTTTAAGCTTCAGGCGCTTTATGTGTTTAGCATTGCGGATCGTGCGTTTGACAGTCGATAAGCTGGCCTTAAAATTAGCTTTATCCCTAATTTAAGCTGCCGATAAAGATAAATTTGACGCTATTCTAAGTATATTTCGCGTTTCGCGAAGTGTTAAGGCAAAGGAAGTGTTTCCTTTATAACTTTTTAGATACGACGATGGATTTTTTAAATAGTTCCTGACACAATGATCGCTTCGATTTATTTTTGGGGCATGAAAGACCTTCGGAGTAATAAACATCTATTCTTGCCATTTACTCCACTGTCAAACATTTTTTCTTGCCCATTTTTATTACAACTCAATAAACAACAATTAATTTATGAAATGCACCGTTTATACCGAAAATAAAATGAATTCACTTCACAAGACAACGTTTATATGTTCACTGCTTCTAATCTTATGACCCGATTTATTTTCGCATATTTTCGACTCAATCGACAATTTGTCATAAAAGATTCTTTAGCTAATTCTCTAATATCCCCAAATTTTACATTTTGTTGTTAAAAAAGTTGTCTTTCATTTACTATAGTTGTTTTTTTCTAATCCACCATGTAACGGGAGAAATATCGATTTTACTTCTCAAAAATGCCTGCTTCTAACCTTATGACTCGCAGTGTATATTTGTCAGTAACGTTTGTATAGACAAAGTGCATCAGGATATCGTCTGAAACCCATCCCTATCCCTATTTCCCTGAATCTCATTTCTCGGACTCATAAACTCATAACATGTTTGTTAAGAGCAGTCATAGTGACCTTAGTGGACGTAAAATAAAAAGCCATTTTTATTTTTTCGACGAGTTTTATATTGTAGAAAATGTAATTAATTAAAAATCTTTTTATTTAAATACATTCGAAATTAATACTGTTATTTACACACAATGGATTTTCTTTGTTCTTAAACGCTTTTTAACGTATTTCCATAACCAAAACAGTCACTACCAAAAAGATTCCACACAATTATTTATAAGGACTATTGTGATTTAAAGTTCCCTCGGAATTTTTCTTTTAGATGGGATTTAAGATTTGGCACTGTTAGTTGTAATCTTAAGTTCTTATGAACACCCTTTTCACCTTGAAATTTGATTTCCGATATCAATACGTTCCAAGGTTTATTTTGATATTATCCATGTTCCAAATTTTCAAAAATGGAACAAATTGCAAAGAAAATTTTATTCCCAATAGCACCTCTATTTTATGATAACATATTTTGCAAGTACATTTCATTAAGACCTAACTGGCTCAAAATCACCAAGATTGCAAATTTCAAAATTGATTTTATGACAAAAAAAATTGTTGCATAATGTGTATATAAATAAACTTTGACATGGCAGTGCACAGAATGCTATACATTTTTATTTAATATTGCTTAGTACTAAATACCTTACAGAAACCATCAATTCGGGATAGTTTTTCCAAGTTTGATACAATCAACAAAAGAAAAACAAAGCACATAATTTAAGCTTTGTTTAATAACATGGGTATATTATGTATCTACAGTGAGTGTCATTAATATTCGGTTTTTATCATGCAATTTCTTTTTTCAAATTTTCCACTTATAAACATTATTATAATTTTTAGTATCAGCTTACTTTATTTATGAATGAATATATTCTTTACAATTGATCAAAAATTATTCGCCATTTACCATCCTCCGCTAAGATTATTAGATGTAAACGCATAAAGGCTGAATGTAAACGCTCCATTGATATTCGGTTTTTTCTTCCTCTGCTTGTTTTGACATTTCTTAAGACTAACGGTTTGTTTTTTTTTAATGTAAAATTAAACCAAACTAGTCTGTAGGTTTTCTGCGTACATTTGTAAAGTAATTAGAAGTCAAACATTATAGAATTATTCAATAAATAAAACATGGGTCGTAAAGGACAAAATTCGAGTCTTGAAACAAAAAAACTTGTGATTATTCAACACAAAAAAGGTGAAACTTACAAGAAAATTGCAGAGTTATTAAATATGAGCCAGGGATATAGTCCGGAGATACAAAAATGAAGAAAGAATCGAGCCAAAGAAGCAGTTGGGCCAACCAAAAAAACTTACGGCGCAAGAAGAACGGCTTATAGTACGAAAGATCAAAGCTAATTCTCCTTTAAGTGCCCCAAAAATAGTTGAAGAAGTCAGAATTGAATGCAAAAAGCAAATATCTGCATCACCCATTCGTCGTACCATCAAAGCATATGGCTACAATGGTCGTGTTGGATGCAAGGATGCAAATTGGTGGGACGACGTTATTTTTGCCGATGAGAGAAGTTTAATCTCTTTGGTTCAGACGGAAGGGTTATGGTTTGGCGGAAACCTAACGAAGAGCTAAAGGCAAAAAAATTAAAACCAACTGTCAAACATGTTTTGATTGTTGTTTTCTTGTTTTTATTGACGGCATTATGAATAAAGAACAATATTTGAGAATTTTGAGAGAAAATTTTAGACAAAGTGCTGAGAGAATGGGTGTTTTGTACAGTTTCAAGTTTTACCATGACAACGATCCGAAACATAAGGCTCATGTTGTTAGAGAGTGGCTACTCTATAACTGTCCAAAAGTTATCCAAACGCCTGCGCAATCCCCAGACTTAAACCCCATTGAAAATTTGTGGGATAAATTGGATCGAAGAGTTCGCGAAAACCCCGTTACTTCAATAAGTGGACTTAAAATTCGACTCCAAGAAGAATGGAACAAGATGAGTGTTGAATATCTTTCCAAAATTATAAAAAAACATGCTTCAAAGACTTCAAGGAGTCATATCAAATCAAGGTTATCCGACAAAATATTAAATCATTTCTTAAAAAATGAATTTCTTAACGATGCATTTGCGTTTTTAGAAAAAACCGAATATTAATGAACTATGTTTTTTTAAAGTTTTGTTCCTTTTCTATTTTTTTATATTAATTAAATATTAATGGCAGTCACTTTATATTAAATAAGTCATAATGAAAACAATACATACAAAATCTTCCACAAGGAAAATACGTCAAATCAAGTCCGGGAACGTTCCCGAATCTGTTCACGTTATGACGATTTCAAATAAGAGCGCCCTTTGATTATACGGCGGCCATCTTAAATGCGATCTGACTTTGTCAATAGGAATATATTTGAAGTTTCTTTTTTATTTCGAGTCGTAAAAAAGAATTTCATCAATAATTAAATGTAATAAATTCGTTTACGAATTGACATATTATTGATGTACGCTTTACGAATAATGAACAGAAAGGTACTTAACATTTAGATATAATTTATTTGACGAAAAATACTCTGACATCCGGTTTTGTTATTGTTCTCTTCCTCGAATGACGTATAACACCGCATGGCTGCATTTACTTAAAATTATTTTTGATCGATTATCGATATGTTTACTGAAATGACTTGTGTGGTATCGGACAAACTATTTTTGCATTTTTATAGCTAATAATAAATAATCTTTTAGTACCCTTTCTAAAACTAGATTTTGTATAAAAAATACGTTGTATTAAGTAATGACCGGCCTTAAATACCTTACATTTTTCAATAATATTTTGGACCTGTTGTTAAAGATTGTATATTTGGACGCGTTATCGAAATGATTTTCTATGCGTGTATATTGATTTCATTTAAAATTTACTTTATTAATAAATTATATTGATTGATGGACACACAAAACAGGTTAGTTTTAGTATTTTATTATTTTTTTTCTCAATTAAGTCAAGATTTAAGACATTTAATTGCTAGCAATTCTGCACCTTGGTGATTTTGAGCCAACTACTCACCATACAATAGCAAAATGCAGAGGTCATTGGCATCAACCGAATTATAAGTGGAATAAATAAAGGTCAATTACCTGTTTAGATAGTTAAATAAACGCACTGAACTTTCCCGATAGCTTTAAACAAAGGTAAGTAAGAGTAGCCTCAGGTAGACAAGTCTTTGTATACAAATTGTAATTACCTTCAATTCAATTCTGGATTTTTTTATTACAAAATATTGTAATAAATATAATGTCTTAGAAAAATAAGATTAATTGTAAACATTCTTTTTGTTTCGAATGTATCCACCCCAACGACCCACAACAATCCCATATTTCTAGATTCCAGAACACAATAAATAGAAAAACAAGACGGATAATAGACATACAACCAAATTAGCATATCCTGGTTTGCGGGCTCTGTGGGATTGTGGGTGCTTCAGGAAAAGCTTCAATGACAGCACACTTGAAATCGGGGCAAGTTAAATAGTGCCAAGAGAATATACAAACATACATAGATGTGCACATAGAAAAGATGATAAATATTATGATAATACGATTAGTAAATAGCTTTAATGTGATTCTATCATCGCTTTGAATACTTGTCAAATGGTGTTTAAGAACTGAGGTTGCGTTAAATGAGGGGAGGAACATTATTCGGTTGAAATAGTAAGAGTGGGAGGATTTTGACGTTATAGTTAAAAAACAAATTGAGTACAAAACTCTTGACCTCATTGCATTTTGCAGAAATATAATATGACTGATTTTCTGCAGTTGGTCACATTGCGCATTAACGAAGTGAAATAAGGTCAAATTATTTAAAAAAAAAATCACTTTAATTTATGACCTTAATGAATTTAGCGTTAAAAATTATTATATTTAACGAAAACTTGGCTAAGATAGCTTGACTTCAGAAGTATGTAACTTTTTAATTGTATAGTAAAACTTTCATTTTTTCAGCAAAGTCTTCTAAAATGTTGTTTTAAACCCTGGTTTGCTTTTACAAGCAGAGATAAAATCATTATTTTAAAAAAATAGAAAATAATTGATGTTCGCATTTAAAATCACCTCATAAAAGCTCACCAAAGTCAATTTAATTCCATATAAATCAATCAATCAATCAAAATCATCATCAATGTTTAAATTGCATCAACAATCAAGTAATGGTCTGATTTTATCATTTTGAAGTAAATATCGGAAAATATCCCGCTGATAAGCTCACGCTGTGAGCAATTAGTGTGACATGCATTCAACAGGCATGATGCCAGAGCTTCTGTGTTACTACCTTACGTAATGGCATAAGCGATATTGGTAAACTCAAGTAAAGTACACATTACGTTCCCCTTATATGGATTTAGTCTCATAATTACAGTTTATTATGATGTATGAATGGAATGCGTTAAAAAACAATTATACATTGTATTTTCTAATAAATGACAAGTTTTAAAATAACAAATTCAAAACATTGGTTTATAATTGTTGCATTTAGATAATTATAAGCATTGTTCAAAATTAATCTCTTCTCTCGTTGAGAACGGACGTGTTTCTTAAGGTGTCTTGGGGTTCTTACATAAACTGTTCTTTAATCGAAAAATCGTTGAGTAGTTCTGCATTTGGAATCATGTGTGTTTCCCATTGCGGAAAAAACGAATCTATTACTGTTGATATTATTTAGTTTTGTTAGTAAAAATGGACGAACTGGGCTTATTTTGCAAGAAAAAAAACAATAGAAAAGAGATTTATGTTTTGCTATGTTTCCAAAAAAGGTTTATCTCAGTTTAGAATAGATAAATCTCAGCTCGATTCAGGTATATAAAGAATTAAAGCGAGCTTCAAGCTCGCTTCAACACCACATGTTAATGTAGTAGTCTACGAACAAAGCCCTTTTTTGAAGTTTTTTATTATTATTTTGACAGATCTTCTTTCAGTGGTACCAATTTTTTAATACAAAAATCTTTCCACTGCGGATCGTTTTGTTGGAAATTTCTCACTTTACTATATATGAAATGCGAACAAAACACACGTATTGTGTAAATGTTCAGCTCGCTGAAATAGAGTACTTGTCTGAAAATGGCAAATCTTATCGATGTGATAAATGCCGCATGACGCGCGCCGCCGCACAGTGGTACGAGAGCGCAAAAAAGTCTTTTTAAGAAGTTATATTTATCCTTTTAAATTTTATGTTTAAGTACTCTTATATAACCCGAGCGTATGATTTAAAAGTATTTTTCAACATATATATTGTATGTTCTGATTTACAAGCCCTCAAAGTTGAAAAATAATTTTACTCAAATCGCGAACCGTATTTTCAACAAATTTTGAGATGTTTTTTTCCGAAGTTCCTTTAAATAAATTCTCTAGCTTCTTAAATAATTTAATTGGTGTATTTTCGATTATCTAAAATAAAAAAAAAATGATTATTTATAAAAGATACCTTCTATAAGTAGTCTGAAGCTTAAGTACTAGGAAAAAATGTGTTTTTTTAACTTTTTGATTTCAAAAAAAAGCTCCAAAAGACTCCAAGAAAGTAAGTATGCCAGCATATGCTCCATGCATTTATGTAAAAGCACAGAAAAAATCAGCTGCAGATACGTGCAGATGTGGAAGTTATGATCAAAAATGTTTCACTGAATCGGATTTCAAAAAACTGCGTTTTGACGGTGGTGTTTACCAAAAAGTTTGATTTCTTCGTTATTAATTGTCAGAATGAACTGGTTAAGCCCATTATTTTAAGAAAAAATGTCAAACTTTATTTTAAAAATAAAACAAAATTAATACATTGACACAGGTCTGAGAATTTCGATTTTTGCGAAACCATTTATTTCTGCCCGGAAAATTTTTTCAACTTTGAACTCAATTTTCTTGGAAAGAACACATGAAAAGCAATATAGTTTTATGATATTTTAAATTATATGATAGAGCTTAAAAAAAATAAAGAAAAGGATTAGGGATAATCCTTTATTTTTTTAGTTTTTTGCTAAAAGTAGGGCAGGTAGAAATAAAAAAGGTGTTATTTTTAAAGTTTTATTGCTTTGTTGTTTTTTGTGTATTGCGTAATTTTGTATTACCTGTCTTATTAGAATAAAATCTCTTACTTAAAGCTATATATATAAAAGATTAAATTAAAAAAAAGTCAGTATTGTGTTATTGACCATTTGTGCAAGGTGTTTAAGAAAAATGTTTACTCTGATCAATCAATAAGTGAAAGTGAAGTGAAATATAATAACAAATATACATATAGTGAATAGTGAATTCAATACATTAAAATGCATTCAATCGAAATTCCTTATTCGGTGTTGTGTAGCGAACTTATCACTAAGGGACATGATGTTCAAAATCTTCTACCATATTTTGAAAGGGAATACCCCAACTTAATTTCTGAGCAAATAGAAACTGTGCTGTCAGAATTAAATAAACGTTTTGTGCCTCATTTTTTGAGTCGATGGAACGCAGTTCATAGAAAAAAAAGTCATTTTGAAAAAAAATACACTCATTGGCTCGAAGGAGTTTTCGAAGTAGAACTAACCCAAAGTGTATTGGCCGAAACGTCAACTAATATGGGAAGACCACGAAAGAGTTTTGACGAATGCTGTGATCGAGCTAAAAGGTATAAGAGGGACGAAATTAGAAATATATTTCCTCAAGAAGAGATAAACTATGCAGCAACATCAGAGAGCTTTTCCTGCTCACAATTTGATCCGGATAAGGCTCTTGCATTATTTATACAAGCAGAATTGTCGAAACGCCAATATGAAGTATTAAGACATGCCCTAAAAGATGAAGGACATGATGTTTTTCCACCTTATATTAAATTACTAGAAGCAAAAAAAAAGTGCTATCCTTTAGATATAAGCATTACGGAAAGCTCATCAAGTGTGCCACTACAAAAATTGTTAGACCACACTGCAACAAGGTTATTAGAAGGAAAGACATCAGAGGAGATAACCAGAATTGAAGGACAGTCTTTAACATTGTACACTAAATGGGGATGTGATGGTGCCTCTGGACAGCCACAATACAGTCAAACATTTGACAATGAAGAAACTTCGGACGCTAATATGTTTATGACATCTTTGGTACCAATGCAAATGGCTATGGAGGATAACAGGGATATTATTGTGTGGAACAACGATCGACCATCCTCTACAAGATACTGCAGAGCCATCCAAATTTTCTTTTGTTAAAGAAACTGCAGAAATCATACGAAACGAGAAACAAAGAATAGATACGGAAATCAGTAATTTAACTCAGACGATAATTCAAATAGGCGAACGTCAGTTTACAATCAAACACGAACTCATGTTCACAATGCTGGAGGGGAAGACAGCTCAATCTATAACAGAAACTCCTGCAGCTTCTTCCTGTTTCATATGTGGAACTACAACTTCTGGAATGAATAAATTGACAAATATAAGAACCAAAGCTGTAAACAGGGAAGCTTTGAAAATGGGAATGTCTCCTCTTCACGCTCGGATAAAATTTATGGAGTGTATCCTCCATGTTGCCTACAATTTGCCATTTAAAGCATGGAGAACCAACAATGAGACCCCATATTAGAAATGCTCAGAAGAAGAAAATTCAGCAGGAGTTTCGTGAAAAACTGGGCATCATTGTCGATCTTGTAAAACAAGGTACGGGGACAAGTAATGATGGCAACACCTCCAGAAGATTTTTTGCAAATCCAACCATGACTTCAGAAATCACTGGAGTTAGTGAATCCCTAATTCGGCGGTTTGCTGTTGTCCTTGAAGTAATAACGTCAAATGAAAAATTAGATTTAAAAAAAGTGCAGCTTACATGTGGGAAACTGCTGAACTGTTTGTTGAGAAATATAAATGGTACAATATGCCAGCAACCGTACATAAGATTTTGATCCATGGAGAAGAAATAATTAAAAGCTGTGCATTTCCTGTTGGATCGCTCTCCGGAATGCCGAAATAAGGATTATAAAGCCTACCGCAGGTTTCATTCGAGAAAATGCAGTCGAATTGCGACGAATGAAGATGTGATGCATCACATACTCATATCCTCAGATCCAATAATAACAGGTTTAAGGCCACAGGCAAAAAAGAAAATACTTCCAATCAGCGCAGACGCTAAAAATCTCATTTTAGCGTCATAAAATTACTACTTCATAATTGTTTTTTATTTATTTTTTGTATGTATTTATCTATTTATTTATTTAATTTTATAATATACATAGTTAGTAATAATATTTTGTTCAAAATAAAAAGTTAAGATTTTACTAAAAAAAACTTTTATTTACTAAAAAAAACTTTTATAATATAACATCAAAAGCCTCAAATTTTAGAAAAATGTCAGTAACTTTTTTTCTAATAATTTTTTCTTGACCAAATTTTGACCAAACGTTTATAAGACTACTCTTAACATGTGTGTAAAATTTCATTAAAATACGTTTAATAATTCAGATTTAACAGACTTTTTTCCGCTCTCCCATACAAAAATCAAAAACCCTCAAATTTTAGAAAAATGCCAATAACTTTTTTCAAATAATTTTTTCTTGACCAAATTTTGACCAAGCATGTATAAAACTAATCATGTGTTTTAAATTTCATTAAAATTCGTTTAATAGTTTAGACTTTACAAATATTTTTCCGCTCTCCCATACAAAAATTAAAAACCCTCAAATTTTAGAAAAATGTCAAAAACTTTGTTTATAATTACTTTTTTCAACCAAATTTTGACCAAATATGTATAAGACTAATCTTAACATGTATCCCAAATTTCATTTAAATCTGTTGAACCGTTCAGATTTTACAGACTTTTTTCCGCTCTCCCATACAAACCGAACCACTGTGCGCCGCGCCGTTCGGCTTTCGCTCCAGCAACAACAACCCTTTATCAAATCTCACATCCAATTGCGAGCCCATCGAAATCAACAACAACTGCAACGTTTTCCTCTTCCTGCAACCTAATACAAGAAGTTCTACCTTCGAGCATACTCGTATATACCACACAATGCACTGATACAATCGCTCACTCATCTTCGGTCAATGACTCAATTACCTTACAAAATTCTTTTTATGAAATTTCAAGCTTGACAAAAATTAATACTGATTTTCTTTGCACAATGCAACAGCTAAAAGATGAAAACAAATCATTGCGCGATAGTTCCATTATTCAAAAAAGGAAGTAAAACAGATAAAGGAAATTATAGACCAATAACTTTGTTGCCTTCAATATCGAAATTGTTTGAGAAGGTAATTAAAAGAAGAATTTTGTTTACCTTAATAAAATAAACTTTTTGAGTCCATTCCAATTTGGATTCAGGGCTGGGCTCTTCTAGAATTTTGCTGCATTTTACAAGAAGGTTTAGATGCTAAGAAAAAGTGTGCTGGACTATTCGTGGATATTACTAAAGTCTTTGACATGGTGAACCATAACATACTCTTGGATAAACTGTATAAAATTGGTTTTCGTGGATTCATCTGGAAATGACTGGAGTCTTATCTAAAAATTAGATCACACAATGTAAAAGTTGGGTGCAATACAAGTTCCTCTAATAATAGTCTTTTGGGAGTCCCACAGAGATCCGTGCTGGGACCAATTTTATTTATGGTTTCACTTCTTTTCCGAGGTAAAGTCAGAGCCTTTGCCGATGACCTTGGAATTGCATACTGTAGCAATAGTCCTTTGAATCTAATTTCAGATATTAACTATGATGTTCACTTGCTAAGATTTTGGTTTGCTTAACATGAGTTAATTGTGAGCAGCAAAACAAAGTTATTGTTTTTCAGCCTAAGAGGTAGTATCTCTCCCCACATACCAATAATTTTTCATTCTCACGATTGCCTCAGTCATAAGTTACTTTATGGTGAGTGTAATAATACTCAATAATACCATCCCAACGTTAAATGCAGCGGTAGCTGTTTTGAAATTGAAATAGTTGAAGACTTTAAGTAACTCGGCATCTATATTGATCAAAACCTTAACTGGGACAAGCACATTTCTATTTTAAAAAAAACTATCTTCTCTCATCCACCCGTTGTTTCTTCCACCTGAAAAAACCTTGCTCTTCAATTTTGTTGAAGATGGTTTATTTTGGCATTTTTCATTCCAAGTTGCAATATGGAATACCCTGTTGGGGCGGTGCATATGTCAACAAACTACAACAACTCACCGTTATTCAAAAATCAGTTATACGTAACGTTTGTAAAACCCATCGTTTAACACCATCAATGGAACTTTTTAGGTCTTTAAAAATTCTTCCCGTTAGACGTTAATATTTTTTTAAAGTTTTAAAAGTTTTTTTTAAAAGAGCTGGATTTTTGGAAAATCCGATTTCCGACACACGAAGTCTTAGAAGTAATTCCTCCTATATAGTAAATATCCCATATTTTCGTACGACAAGCTACAGGAACTCCTATTCCATTGCTTCCTGAAAACTTTTTAACACGCTTCCTATAGAAGGTCGTAAAATAAGAAATATTGGGGCGTTTTTAAAAGAAATGAAGTGTGTATTCGAGCGCAATGTAATATATGAATTCATTAATAAGAATAAAGAAATTATCTATCTATCTATCTATCTATCTATATCTGTTCACATTAGCATTTAAAGAATTTAAATAAATAAAAATATGTGGCGTTGGCTTAGAATGTAACAGTTTTGTTCAAATGTGTTTAAAAACAAAATTATGTCATGTTTAAGTTTTTCTTGTTACTAGTCTTACAGTTTTTTTTATTCTTGAAGAATTATTAATCAAAAAGTTAAGAAGGAATTAGCAGCGTTTCACTGACTAATAGTTCTTATTTACTTAGATTTTTGGTCAAAAATTATGTATGTATATTTAACTTTCACTGTGTAAAATCAAAATTCCATATCTTACTATAGGGAGCTTAAAGATTCATAATTTTAATTTGATGATTGAGTCATTTTTCGAACGTTAACTCTAATTCAATAATAAACATCACCATAGTGCCAATTTTTAAAAATTCTGATGACATCATGGTGACTTTTTTTACGATGGAGATGATGAATGTTTTTCGTTGGAAAAAATATGTAAATATTATTATTATTATTATAATTATTATTTTGTCTGCCCACAACTCACCTCAGCAACAATTTGAGAAAGCATCCGAATCCCCTACATGTCGCAACTTCGGCAGTGTATGTGATGGTCATCTTGCTCTTGTTGTTTTTTGTAACTTGTTAAATTTTTTAATTAGCACTTTTGTTGAATAATTTAGTATCAGCATATATTTTCATAATAATATAATTGTATACTATGTAGAGTTTTTTAAGCATATATTATTGAATATCACAAAGTTTTGTTTTAACACAGCACATAAATCAGTCAGCGGATGTTATTGGTAGAGTCTGAAAGAAAGAAGAACAAAATAATAAAAATGGGTTCATAAAAGATTATGTCTGTTTTTAATCTACAGTGATTTCAAATCAAGTATTTTGCAGAATTTATAATGGTTAAATTAATAATAAAAAAAATACACTAAGTGAATACTAAGTGTCCTCGAAGCTACTTTACAGATTGGAAGGAAAGTTTTCTCCGAATTTTGGGGGCTCATCGACAATTTGGTCAGATCTTCAATTGAATTGAATGTCTTTTTTCTGATACTACAGGCTATTAATAAGTTTTAATGGATTCGTGGAGCTATACTCAACATTTATCATTAACCGGTTGTGGTTATATACATATATACAGTATTGTGCAAAACCTAAGCAACCATTTTGTTTTTACATTTCAAAATTGGTTTTTCGATTCTTTCGATATTAAATAAATTATGCAATTTATGCGATATTATAGGTTTATGTTCATATATTGTATTTTGATCTTTTTTATAAAAATATACATTCTCAAATAAAAAAAAATTGTTAAATTTTAATGTGCAAAAGTAACTTCGTTTCCACTGTAAGAGAATTTTTGATAACGGGACTTTTACAGTAAAATTTGGCATATAATGCAATCAACAAGAGTGTAACAAATATCATTCCTTAGTTTGGATCGATTAAGGCCCAGCTTCGGTTTGTTTTTCGATATGTCCCGAAATAAGTACGATTTCAACTTTAAAATCAAAATAATTAATGAGTATAATCGTGGGGCATCAAAAATTTCAATTTCCAAGAAATATAACATTAATATTAATTAATATAATTAATCGACCGCGTAAAACAACAAGAAGAACCGATAGACAAATTTATAACATAATAAAAAAAAAACGTTCATCAGCTCAAAGGAAGTAGTACACTCATTAAATCTTAATATTGATGCAAGCACTGTGCGAAGACGTGCTCTAGAAAATGATCTTCGAAGTTACAGGCCATGCAAACAACCGATGCTTACCAAAATAACATTTCAAAAAAAGGTTGTGTTTCAGTCTTATGATATTAACTCAACTTAAGTATTAAATTAAACTTTTAACTTATTTAAAATAATTAGATTAGATTTTGCAAAAAAGTATCACCAAGAAATGGGAAACGGTACTTTTCAGCGATGAATCAAAGTTTAATTTGATACAGCCAGATGGAATATGTCACGTGTGAAGAGGTAAGGGTCAACGGCTCAATCCAAGATACTGCAATGTCACAGTAAAACATGGGGGTGGCAGTTTGATGATTTGGGCCTGTTTCTCAGGATATGGACAAGGTCCTTTGCATCAAATTGAAGGAATAATGGACAAATTCGAATATAAACGTATCCTGGAAACGCAGATGTTACCTTCGATGGGTGTTTCAACACGACAACGACCCGAAACACACATCGAAGCTGGTTAAAAAGTGGATTGAAGACAATGGGATTCAAGTTCTGGATTGGCCGGCACAATCACCAGACTTGAATCCCATTGAAAATCTTTTTGGGATTCTCAAAAAACGAGTCGCTGGGCAACGCTTCCAATCCAAGGCGGTACTCTTTAAATCTTTACAAGAACAATGGAAAAACATACCACGAGATGTCATCTCTAATTTAATAGCTTCCATGGCGAGAAGATGTGTCGAAGTCCTAAGAAATAAGGGAAACTACACAAAGTATTGAAAAAGTTGCTAATGTTTTGCACATACGAAATCGTTGAATTTTTTGTTATTTTATTTTTAGAAAATGTTTATAATGTTATTATTTTTATATAAATATAAAAACACGATACATACAAAATATCATAAATTGCGTTATTTTTTTATTATCCAAAGCATATGGGAAAAACAAAATTGAAATGCAAAGTCGAAATGGTTGCTTAGGTTTTGCACAATACTGTATAGTATATATAGAAACATGCCTGACGGTATAATAAATGAAATGCAGGTTTAAAAATATACCGTACGATGATTCAGTTTCTTCTTGTATAAATTTACGCGCGTAATTTACATAAATTTATCAGATCACTTAGTAAATTGATTAACATATTGGGGCATATTTATAAAGAATTATTAAAGTCGTTATTTCTTGATCTGTAGTTTAAAAAATTTGCATGGCCAAAGCTGAAAATAAAAACGACCAATCGTACGAAAATAAGATGAAAATAATTTTCATCTGATGCGGTTTTTAACATCCCATAGGAAGTTATTGTAATCGGTCCGATTTGTAGAATTGAACATTTGAGTGGGAGTTTTTTTAACCGCAGTAATTTAAAAAAATTGTTTAACCCAAAATAACTAACGAATCAATAACGCTAGTTACTTGAATTAAATTTGGTATTATAAAATATATTGTAACGTGATAATAATTAACGAAAAAAATGGTTATATCTCTGAAATAATTGTATGCAACGAAGAATAATGGTAAAATTTTAAGAAAAATCGAATTTACAGTTTTTTTATAAAAATTAAAAAAAAAAAAATATTACTAAAAGTTGGTAATATCTCTTCAAAAATTAAAAAAAATGTTGCTTCAAACTAATTTCTTTTACAAATATAGTTTCCGACATTACGCAATTTTTTTTTATAAAAATCCAACAGTCAGTTCTTTAATAAAAAAGTAAATATACAAGAAATAGTACTTAAATGCTATTAAAATTGGTTTTCGACTAAAATATTTCATTAACAAAAATTGATATTGAAATTAAACTATTTCATCATATTCGAAATATTGTTAGTAATTTTTAAATTTGTAAAAATAATTCAACTGACAACCTTTTTAACAAAACACGAAAGCCCACAAACCATTTAAGCGAGACAAATCGGCAGACGGAAAGGGAAGCTATCAGTGTGGGTCGCATCTCAGCCTCTTCTTTTAGGATCACAATATGTTAACATTATGTCAGGAGATCGAATATTATCGCTTAGTAAAATTGAATTTAAAAAATGTTTTTGCAGCCCAAACGCTTTGTTCTTTTTATCATCTTGAAGCTCTTTGGCCAACATTATATTAATAAAGGTATCGAAAATAAGTCTATCTTTCGTTTTAAATTAATTAATTTAAAAAAAATCTCCACTAGGAAGCAGCTGAGGTGTGAGGAAGTGACATCAAGTTATAAACGAACTTACCTAAATTTCGAAAACAATATTTATTTAAAGCGTTTTTATGATAACCGACCTTTTCTCAAAATTCTGACATGTCCATTTTATCCGTAAGATTATGATCTTGAGATGTGATGATTTTGATATGTTGAGCCATCTGTCAATAAATTGTGAAATGAATGCATTCAGCGTGTGCAATTCATTGATCGTGCATTTGTTATGGGACGCATTCAATTAAATACATTTGGGTACCGTTAACAAATGAAAAGTGGTTTTGGCTTGCATTTTATTTTTGAGAATAGAGTCGAGTTTTTTTTCAATTTCTTAAAAAAGGGACCAAATGGAATAAGAAATGAACGAAAATTATGACCAAATTTGGTCGTAAACCAAACTGGCAACCTTGGCCCCAAGTTAAGGTTGCATTCTACAACAATATTATACTTCAAATGACAGGTCAAAGCTAAAAAATGCTGTTATATTTTCAAACTTGTTATTTTTTGCCTTCATTCCTCAAAAAAAGTAAGTAAAACAAAACTATATTAAAAAAAAAAAAAACATTTAAACAAAAAAACAACTAAAAACGTTTTATAATATTTTAGATGAACAACAAGCAAAATATTAAACGCGAACGGCAGAAAAACTGGTATTCAATTGCGGTATCAATCGACATTTTTCTGGACAGCAAGTTTACGTACAATTTATTTGATATGATTTACTTTTTCAGCTTTTCAATTCACAAACAAAAATCAAATGTGACATTTGGCTACTTAAACACAGCATTTGCTTTGTTTTTAGTTAAACCACAGGTTTAGCTCTAAACTTACATTTATTTATAAATAGCCTTAACTCTGGACTAGGGATGTTGCCAATATTCGCATCCGCAATTACAACAAGAAATCATATGCAATGGTCACAGATTTAAGGATATAAAAGCTCTTGCTAAGTGGCCAGAGGACACAGTTTATTTGTATATTTTAAGTGAAAAAGTGATACAGATACAGAACATAAATGCCGCCACCAACAAAAAGCAGCATCTGTATCTATTTTAAAATAAATCCAAACTATCCTGACAAGTCCGAATGCAAAATCATTAAACGTACTCACGAAAACGTTGCACGACTTCTTCGTTGAAAAACCACTTGAAATCAAAGCACCTATAAGAGTTTGTTTTATTTGAGAGCGCCAACAATGAAAATCTTTAAAACAAGAAAGAAGATGCAGGTATGATATTTTTTTATAAACATAAAATTCGTCCCTTCATTTTTTTCGTACAAAATTGTTTC
This sequence comes from Eupeodes corollae, assembly GCF_945859685.1. Lineage (NCBI taxonomy): Eukaryota > Metazoa > Arthropoda > Insecta > Diptera > Syrphidae > Eupeodes > Eupeodes corollae. The sequence continues at coordinate 309,267,838 of NC_079147.1, read as the reverse complement.
TTATGTTCTTAAAACCATCTTTTTACTTTTTAGAAAAAATTGTAACACCTTTACAAGAAGCAAAGAAACAACCTTCGTTAGAGGAATCTTTGCAAAAGGCCAAAAATTGGATATTAGCAGCAACAACTCATATAAAATTGACAAAAATTATTGGAGAAATGATAGTGCTTCAGAATTTACCATTTAACTTTGTATACGGACTTGGATTTCGCCGTCTTATACAAGAACTAGCACCCAAATATAATTTTAGAGGATGAAACTTTTTTACTGATTTTATTTGCAATGAATTGTACGGAAAAGTTGCTGCTAAAGTCAAAGAATTGCTTGAAAAATATGACTACATGTCTATTACTTCTGATATTTAGACAAATCCCAGCTCAAGTGTTTCCTTACTAAGCTTAACTTGCTACGGAGTATCAGAAAACATCAATCGTATTAAAATGCGAGACGTTTGAGGATCGCCATACAGGTGACATCATTGTAGACAAATTCAACACAATGCTTTCCGAATGGAATATTTTGAAGGAAAAAGTGCACTGTATTATACGAGATGAAGGCTCCAATATGAAAAGATGTATGCGACTAGCATCATTGACTGATTTAGATTGCACTGTTCACAAGATGCAAATTTTAATTCGACATGGTTTACAATCGCAAGTAAAAATATGCAAGACATTAAGCAAAAATTGAAGAAAATTTCAACCCATTTCAACCATTCAACTATTGCTCAAAAACAGCTAGAAAAAATTCAGGACAGACTTAATCAACCACATCTTAAAGTACTCCAGGATTGTGTGACACGCTGGAATAGCACATTTTACATGTTTGAGCGTTTTTCCAAGATAAAAGATGCATTAAGTCGTTATGCCAATAACAACAATATTGAACCAATTTTGCCAGAAGAGTGGAAAATAATTGAAAGCTGGCTTGAACTACTCAAACCTTTTGAAGAAGCTACTCGTGAATTGAGCAGCTCTCAGGCACTTATATCATCTGTGAAACTTGATGAATACTTATCAAAACCATCGGACACTGATGCCATTCCGCTGGCAGCCTTAAATCTGAAAAAAAAAACATTTTTAAACAAAATGTTTATCTTTGCAAGACAACAATTTGTATGCGATTTCAACATACTTAGACTTATGTATGCTTATAGCGAGCACACATTTTCCAAACCCATCACCGAGGAAAGCATAAAAGATGTAGTTCTAAAGATGATAAATGATCCATTAAGCACCAGTTCTTCTACGTTGTCACCAAATGCAACTAATACAAACAAAGAAGAAAATGGATGAGACTTTACATTCGGAACCAGGAACGTCCGGTTCAGGTTACAAGGCTTGCTTCAGAAGCGATATGGCAATGATGCTAGATTCATCAACTGAAGACGAAGGTGAAGGAGAATCTGATTACGCTAGTCCCGAAGCACTTCTCCGAAGGGAGTTAGCATGTTACCGAAATAAAAAAGACTAGAATTGGACAATAATCCAATTCATTGGTGGAAAGTCCATCAAACAGACTTTAAAAGGCTCTCCAAAGTTGCACTGAGGTATTTATCACCTCCACCAGCCAGTGTTCTCAGCGAACAACTATTTAGTGAAGCTGGATTATTATACCATCCGCTAAGAAACAGATTACATTCTGAGAAGGCTGCAATCTTGCTTTCTATTAAATATAACTCACCCATTTTTAACTTCCCATAGGAAGTTATTGTAATGGGTCCGATTTGTCAAATTGAAAATTTTGACATTTCTCGACGTTTCAAGGTCCCTAGAGTCGAAATAAAAGATTTTTGGAAAGATGTCTGTGCGTGCGTGTGTACGTACGTTTGTACGTCCGTACGTCCGTACGTTCGCAACGTTTTTTTCGTCGTCCATAGCTCAAGAACCAGAAGAGATATCGACTTCAAATAAATTTTGTTATACAGATAAAAAGGCAGAAAGATGCAGAAAGGGCTCTCAAGAATATTGCGTGGGTGGTTTTTTTACTATAGCAGTTTGAAAAAAAGGTGAAAATTTTGGTTAACCCTAAATATCTTACGAACCAAAAACGCTAGAGACTTGAATTAAATTTTATATAATATATTGTAACGTGATATCAAAGAAGTATATTTTTTGAAAAAAATCCATTTAACGGTTTTTTTTATAAATCAATAAAACTGAAAAAAAAATTTGTCACCTCCAAAATTTTACGACTGAAATATAATTTCATCTCTAAAACAATTTTGTGCAACGAAGAATAATGTTTTTGACATCTGATAAAATTTTGAGAAAAATCTGATAGACAGTTTTTTTATAAAAAATAAAAATCTAAAAAAAACATTACTCAAAGTTGGTAAAAATTGAATATCGATTCAAATATCTTTTCAAAAACTTGAAATTCAGGCTTCAAACTTATTTTATCTTATAAGAAATATTGTGTTCAACATTCTGAAAAATGCTGAGAAAAATCGAATTGACAGTTTTTTTACGAAAAATAAAAACCTAAAAAAAAATGTATAAAAGGTGGTAAAAATTGATTTTCGACTCAAATATCTTTTCAAAACTTTGAGGTATTGGCTTTAATTTACTTTTATCTTTCAAAACATCTTGTTGTCAACATTCAGTTAAAGTTTGAAAAAAATCGAATAGACAGTTTTTTTACAAAAAATAAAAACCTAAAAAAAAAAACAATTTATAAAAGTGGGTAAAAATTGATTTTGACTCAAATATCTTTTCAAAACTTTGAGATATTGGCTTTAATTTACTTTTATCTTTCAAAACATCTTGTTGTCAACATTCAGTTGAAGTTTGAAAAAAATCGAATTGACAGTTTTTTTACAAAAAATAAAAACCTAAAAAAAAATAATTATAAAAGTGGGTAAAAATTGATTTTCGACTCAAATATGTTTTCAAAACTTTGAGATATTGGCTTTAATTTACTTTTATCTTTCAAAACATCTTGTTGTCAACATTCAGTTGAAGTTTGAAAAAAATCGAATTGACAGTTTTTTTACAAAAAATAAAAACCTAAAAAAAAATGTATAAAAGTTGGTTAAAATTGATTTTCGACTCAAATATCTTTTAAAAAATTTTAAATATTGGCTTCAAAGTAATTTTATCTCATAAGCAATATTGTTTTCAACATTTGGTAAAATTTTTAAAAAATCGAATTGACAGTTTTTTTTACAAAAAATAAAACTCTAAAAAAAACAATACTAAAACTTGGTAAAAAATTACTTTCGACTCAAATAGCTTTTCAAAACTTAAAAATATTGGCTTGAAACTTATTTTATTTCACAGAAAATATTGTTTTCCATATTCAGTAATTTTTATATAAAAATCCAACAGTCCGTTTTTTTCATAAAAAATAAAATCTACAAAAAATAGTACGCAAATTTGGTAAAAATTGATACGAGTACATATAGACAAACTTTTAAGCAAAACAAATCGACAGACGGGATGGGAAGTTATCAGTGTGGGTCGCATCCCAGCCTCTTTTTAAATTTCATTATTAAACGCAAGGATTTGATCAATAAAATGTTCCTTAATTTACGGACTTAAAATTGTTTTTATTTAATAAATTATAAAATCCGTATCCGCATCCGTGGATGTGAATCTCAAAAAATCCGCTTCCGCGGATGTCAAAATTTGTATGTGTACATCCGCAACAACCCTGCTCTAGACTTGTTTGTAACAACTTAGCAAGAGTTTAGCAAACATCTATGAATATGCCCCATTGTAAAGACTAAAAAACTTTAAAATCTTATTTTGAACAGTACTTTCTGCTATTTGGTCATTATCAGCATGTCGATGCCCAAGCAAATAAAAAAGTCTTGAGCAAGTAAAAGGGAGAATGTAAAAAAGATTGTTGTTAAGGGCCCCATCGCTTGATACTTTTTTGCAATTCTAAAGGAAAACCTTGTTTTCAAGATAAGATAATTTATTTCCATTGTTATTTATCACAACTGCAATTTTAAATCAGTTTCGTCGACTCGTCCACTTCAATTCAGCTTTTGAAGCTAAAAGTATCATGCGGTTATGTGTTCAATCTTCTTTACTACATACATGAGAAAGAACGACTTCACTTTTTTAATTGTTGGGACAATTTAGTCTAGAGATGTTTGTATTCCGACAATGGTGTTGAAATCTTCTTTTCAAAGATGTTGTTACTTAACCCTAGAAAGATAACCATATTTCATAGACCATAAGAGATACACATGATTTATACGTCGATTCGACGTAGGTCATCTTTCTAGGGTTAAATATATTTATTAGTATTCCATACATAAATCAAATAAGTATTTATTTTTGTATTCCACTAACTCGTGATTTGTCTTTACAAAAGCAAGGTCAAAGCGTGTCATCTGATTTTGGTAATAAATAAATTGACGATAAAAGTAAATAAGCGCCGAAAAAAACTAAGTCTTTAGTTGGGATTGGTTAAATTATTTCTTACTCAAACATTTAAATACTTCCTGCCATTTACCTTACAAATTTGTTAAAATTTCATTTAAATTTTTAAGAACCCATTGTCCATTTTTTAACTAAATTATATTGTAAGTCTGTTCGACTCTAACTCTTTGAAGTACATTGGGCAGCTTCAGACGACGTAAGGGACTTGGCTAGCTGCCAAAACATTACCTTTAATTAAAGCTACTTTAATGGAAAGTTGACTGGAAAGTTAGTCAAGAAAATTCTCCCTAACTATTAAGTCAAGTCTACTTCTATCAAATGACAGTTGATCATGTTTTTTCACTCAACTGAAAGCTGAACTTTTTTACTCTAAGATTTTTTATTTTCTGCACAACTTTATTTATTATTTCTGTAAAAGGGTTCCTTGTCAATTTGGAAAAGAAATAACTAGTATTTCTTTACAATTCAAAATACAAATCGTGGTGAACTTGTAGCTTGCCTGAGGAGTGTTTCGGAGACAGTCATTTTGTTGGTACTTTTTGTACTATGAACTTGTAGTAGAGGTTTGCGAAGTAAAGTTCTGAAATTGAAATTCGTGACACTTAAAAAACTAACTAGTTGCCTTGGTCAAAATTTACGTTGAAAAAATGAATTTGTCTGCAAATGAAGTAGTTTATGTTAGCCCATTCTTAAGGCCTAACTATAATAGACTTAACCAAGCTTAAGCCAGCTGAAGGGAACGAACCAATTCGCAGCCTTATATGTCACTAACCATAATAGATGTTCTGCTTTTGTTTTGTTAAATTTCGCTTACCTTCTCGCAATTACGCAAAAGCCATTTAAATGACTCGAGCTTAAGCAAATGTAAAATTTGCTTAAGGTACTTGAATCCATTATGGTTTCTTTTTGTTTTGACGATAACTTCTGATAACTTTTCGTTCGGTTTTGACATTAGCTTACTTTCGGTTAAGTCTTTTTTTTCGAATGTCGTAAGCTTTGTCAATCACAAGAATGTTTTTTTTTTAACTAAAAAAGGTTACTGACAAAATTTTCCAATAGTTTGGTTTTTATAGTTCAGTTAAGACAAAATCTCAAAACTGTCACCAACAACGTCGTTACTTATTTAAAAATGTTACGTTGATCCCAATTATGCAAGGAAAGGTTTTTGTCAGTGTTAATTGACCAAGACATTATGACAATAACCCATCAATATCTTGTGGTTTAGTAAAACTTTTTTTTGGAGCACTTGAAAGATAAGGTCTATCATGTCAATGCTTCAGATTAATTTTAGACCTTAAAAATGGAATTCGTGAATTTATTGAAGACAGATATCCGAAGTCATGGAAATATGATGCTGCAACCGTAGGCATAGCTGCCAAATTGCTGATATTGTTTTTCAATTTTAAATGGCTATATTCATTCTTTTAAATAAAATAAACAACATCCATTAATCGCTCTTTAAATGACACTGTTTTTTTTTTAAATATCATATTAAAACCTCTTATTTGAGACTCGTTATTTCTTTGATGTAAAGGTATTATGCAATCGTTCGATGTTCAAATAGTAGACATGTGCATTCAAGAGGACACAAGCGTCCTCAAAACCCACCTCTGTCTATCAACTCCCACTCTCACCTCCCCGTGGTGAACATCGGGTGCCTAGTACCCCAACTGGAGATTGTGTTCCAACCCCAGTGGAAAGTTTTGGGGGCAGTAAACGAGACAGGGGGGAGAGGTGTTTTCACTAATGCACCTCTCCTTATCCAGACGGCAGCGGAGGAATTCCCGAGATGGAATCAACGGTGGCGTCTACAGTTCTACTAAGGTTGAACTACTTATAGTGAACACCTTATAGGGCTTCTTCGAACCTCAGTATTGTTTTGCCCGACCCTGAAAAAAGGGGACCTTCTAAACTGCACCAACTATAGAGGAATCAGTCTACTTAGCATCGACTATATAATCCTCTCTCCCGTAATTTGTGAACGTCTAAGGCCAAACGTCAACAACCTGATAGGTCCTTATCAGTGTGATTTTAGACCAGGAAAGTCCACAGTCGATCAAATATTCACATTACGGCAGATCCTGGAAAAAACCCAAGAACACCAAATTGACACACACCATCTTTTCATCGATTTCAAGGCCGCATATCACAGCATCTACAGGGACGAGCTGTATAGAGACATGTCTAGTTTTGGCATCCCTGCCAAACTAGTCCGTTTGTGCAGGATGACCATGGAGAATTCACGCTGCTCCATAAAGGTTGGAACCAACTTAACAGAACCTTTCGATGTCAAAAAAGGTTTTAGACAAGGTGATGCGCTGTCATGTGATTTTTTTAACATCGTGCTTGAAATAATAGTGCGGAGATCACACGTCAACACTAGAGGCACTATCTTTCAAAAGTCTGTCGAATTACTAGCATATGCTGATGACATTGACATAATCGGAAGAACTCAGCGTGATGTCAATGGGGCTTTTGTGAGTATTGAGGCAGAGGCGGCAAAAATGGGTTTAACGGTTAATGAGGCAAAACAAAGTACATGCTGTCGTCAAGAAAGGACATACAACACCGACGTCTTGGTCAAAACGTCACCATCGACAGACGTAACTTTGAGGTAGTCAAGGACTTCGTCTACCTAGGTTCCGCTGTAAACGCAGAAAACAACACCAGCGCTGAGATCAAACGCAGAATAACTCTTGCTAACTGCTGTTTCTTTGGACTAAGAAAGCAATTGAGTGGTAAAGTCCTCTCTCGAGGAACCAAAATGTTGCTATATAAGACCCTTATCATCCCCGTCCTGCTATACGGTGCAGAAGCATGGACCATGACAAAAGCGGATGAAAGCACCTTGGGTCGTTTCGAGAGAAAAGTTCTTCATGTGATCTACGGTCCCGTATGCATCGAAGGGGAGTCGAGAAGAAGATGGAACGACGAGCTGTACGGGCTGTACAGCGACGTAGACTTAGCCAGAAGTGTAAAAGTCCAACGACTAAGATGGCTGGGTCACGTAGAGCGCATCATGGAAACCAATGTTCTACGGCTCGGAAAGTCTTCCAATCCACTCCCACAGGACAGCGCAGTAGAGGAAGACCACGGATCAAGTGGCACGCACAAGTGGAAAGTGACCTCACCCAACTTGGAGCGCGAAACTGGAGACATCTAGCTAGGGACCGAGCTAGATGGAAAGGAGTTGGGTGAGGCCCTAGTTCACACAGGACTGTAGCGCCACCTTAAGTAAGTAAGTAAGTATTATGCAATCGTTAACCCGAAAAAGTGAATGTAGTCACTGCTTTAGATAAGATTTTAAAAAATATAGAAATACTAGCTGACCCGACAAACGTTGTGTTGTAATATAAATAATTTCTAGAGAATATTTTAATAGAAATATAAAACTTATTGTAAGTTCGTAAGAATGTGGTATATAAGAGGGAGAGTTGCACTGTAAGCAACAGTGACAAAATATTAAAATAACAAACCAACAAACAAATTTTTATAATTATTATTGCTTATTATGACAATATTACAAAAAAACAATATCAATCCCTTAATGGAACAGAGGGTACAATATTTTTTGTGATCCCATCTTTCGCCAATACAAACAAACTGGATAATTTGTCAACTCGAGAGCACGCGACGTATAACTGTCCGTGTGAAAAAAAACATAAAGTGCTCAAATCTAAGCCTATAATTATGATAGTCATTGGAAATGTAAATCTAATTGGAAATTAAAGGCGTTTGAATTGAATTGGCACATTTGCGTTTCGCGATACTGATATATTTTCACCTCGGAATTTTCCATTTGGAATTATGGCTTTGATAACATTTTTCATTCATTTTTAATCAACCACACACAACGAAAATTATGCAGGGGCATGCCTGGTAAATTCAATGAGTTAAAAAAAATTGTTGGATAATTTACAGCTTCGGTAGTATAACAAATGTTATATCTTGGATTTAATTCGTTGACATCCACATTTTTTTCTGCTAAAATTCTTCTTTCTGCCAGCCACTCATGATTTGTATATTGTCTCTGCACTTGTACATCTAGAAATATCTGGTCAATGAGAGCATCTTGTGAATCAATAATCGTGCAGAAATCTACCAGTAATTATATGTATCCCGTTTCATCTGTAGTAACATTTTCGTCGCCTATATCTAACAGTTGTTTTGAGAATGAATCAGCGGACTGATCTTTAAGCATTTGAACACGAATATTTACTTTCAGTAGTACGCGTTGATCTCATCAGCGTAAGTTGAACGCGGAATAACGGGAATTCTTTGTCTAAAATCACCTGAAAGGAGAAAAAAAGTGCCGCCAAAGAGTCTGTCGTTTTTTTTTATATCTTTCAATGTCCTGTGCAACGCTTCAGCCGAATGTTTGTGTACCATAGTGCATTCATCCTAGATGATAGTTTTGCATTGTTTCAGCAATGTACTGGATGATTGTGTTTTTATATTGTACACCGCGCCTGGGTTATTTTCAATATTTAGTAGCAGTTTGAATACTGAATTAGCTGTTCTGCCTCCATCCAATAAAATTCGAGCCAATGCGATACCATTACTTCATCGTATTTTAGCAAGAATTAGCAAAATAAGAAATATTCTTCCAGTTCCACCTGGTTCATCGAAAAAAAAAGAATCCACCTTGTCCTGTCGAAACTGCAAGCATGATGTGGTCATAAATTGTTCTTTGTTCTTCATTCATTAGTGGGACATTGCAAGCAACAATCGCTGCCATTTCTACGGTATTGTATATTGTAGTTAACGATTCAATTCAGTGTCTATTAAATCAGATGCATTTCGATTTGGTGAATCCATACCGGAATGACTGAGTGGTAAGTTGGCAATGATAATGCAAAGATCCTCAATAGCAATCAATGTTTAATTGTACATAGCGTCACTTAATACCATTGTAAGATCGATGCACCGTTCACGATGTTGATGCAATTAAGCCATAGCACTTAGGAATATAAAAAATAGATAAAAACCTATTCTCAGATCTACCGAATGTTTATGCAAAATGTCATTAAAATTGGTTGAGCCGTTTCGGAGAAGTATGGCAACTAACACTGTGAGAGGAGAATTTTATATACTAGTATGTATTAGATAAGAAACAAAAGTATAAAAATCAGTTTCTTAGAATAAGTCAAGTATTATTCTTAATTCCTAACATACAAAATACTATGTACGCCTCATAAAATTAAAAATTATCTTCTGCAATTAGTCTCTAGAACTTATTTTCGCCAGAAAAACACCATCATAATTTTTCATAAAACGAAAATAGATTATCTACTTCTTGCCGAATATTTGTTTCTTAGCAAATGCATAAGAATGGAAACTTATTATTAATGATTTTTGCCATCTGTGTTTACCGATTCTTTTTCAGATTTATTATTATTCTTAAAAGAAAAAAAAAGAAACTAAAAAACTCAATGAAAAGTTTGGCTTCCGTAAGGATTTTTATTGTTTCAACAATGGAAAGCTTTTTTAACCGAAAAGTCAAAGTTAGTTTAATGACTATGTACACATACCTCAAACGACACAGGAAAATGAATAAATTATTTCTTGACGAAAATGCCAATGGACACATTAAATAAATTTGTTGACCCGAATGGCGACATGGAACTTTTATTTTAGTTTAATTGTTTTTCTGGTATATAAAACACTTGAACGTTAATAGAATATATGTACACATATTTAGATATAACAATCCATAAATAAATATACAGTAGCGAGCAAAAAAAATGCAAACAAAGAGCTCAAAAGCAATAATTGTAAACTGTATTTTTCGTAACGGTAAAAACTGGCTTTTGTTTTTGTACAATGTAATCACAGTATGTGGAGGTTTGATATTGATAAGCATTATTACCGTGCTGCTCGTCTGGTGTCGTCAGAAAAAATTTTAAGTGGTAAATAAGGTTTTCAGTGCGAGCAAAAAAAATGCAAACGGCAAATATTTCTACGAAGGTAAGTAAAATAAATATATTTTTTTGTATAAATCAATTGGAATATGTAATAAATAGAAGCACCTATCGACAGATAGCAAAAAAGCTATCATAAATGCTGTTAATAACGGACGGTTCATGCAGGATATTGCATTGGAGTTTGGAGTGGCGATATCAACAGTTTCGCGCATTGTCTCCAGATATCGGGCACGAGGGGATGCCAATCGGAAGGTTGGTAGTGGCCGCCCACGCAAGACAACCTCCAGGCTAGACCGAATCATTGAAAGACAAGCTAAAGTCCATCCTCTAAAAACTGCGGTGGAAATTATGCAAGATGTAAACGAGCAATATGATGTTAACGTAGGAGTGCATACAATCAGACGACGTTTAGTCGATGCGGAACTTTTTGCAAGACGGCCGGCCAAAAAACCTTTCATAAGTTCCATCAATAGAAGAAAGCGGCTTGACTTTGCGAGGCGCCATATCCACTGGACAAGCGAACAGTGGGCTAAGGTCTTATGGAGCGATGAGAGCAAGTTTAACTTGTTCTCATCAGATGGCATTCACTATGTGCGAAGGCCTCCAGGACATCGTTATAACCCCAAGTATCAAGTTCCTACCATTAAACATGGAGGAGGATCGGTTATGGTGTGGGGTAGGTAATATAAGATAGTCAAGAAATGAAATTAATAGCTCTGCTATTTTTAAGGTTCGTTTTCTCGTGAAGGAGTGGGTCAATTGTGTCAAATAAGTGGTCGGATGAATGCCGAAATGTACAGGGACATTTTGGAAAGCCATATGCTTCCACATTTTCGATCCAATATGCCCGAAAATAGCCTATTTCAACACGACAACGACCCAAAACATACCAGCCGGTTAGTAAGGAGCTACTTGGAAGAGGCCAATATCGATGTTCTGGAGTGGCCACCGCAATCTCCTGATCTCAATCCCATAGAAAATTTATGGGATCTTGTAGATCGGGAGATTAGGAAGCGGAAGCACTCAAATTGTGCACAGCTGATGGATCACATTCGATCGGAATGGGAACAAATACCATCAAATGTTTTGGAGTCTTTAATAGACTCAATGCCAAGAAGATTGCGCGCTGTTGTTTCGAATAAAGGCTTCGCAACAAAATATTAATATGAATAAATATAATATGAACTAAAAACGAAAAAATGTTATCAAAAAATATGAATAAATCACTTTAATTTATTGTTTTTCACATATTTGCATTTTTTTTGCTCGGCTAAAAACGCATATTTAGGTAGACTTTTGGCCAAATAATTGCCTTGAAGTAAAATATTCCACAAATCGACCCTGTTTCGTGAAAATACAACATTTTCAATATTGTGTGCCAAATTTGGTAGCATAACGATGTAAAATGACTTAGTTATCATAGAAAACTCTTTTAACCTTTTTCGTTTGCATTTTTTTTGCTCGCTACTGTATATCTTATAACTTTGATTGAATCATCGAGTTCTTATCAAGCAAACAATGATATTTTGACGCCAGTGGAAGAGTCAAGTGAATAAAATTACTGAGGAAGATGAGGTATTTGTTTATGGTTAAACCAGTTTGCTTGTTTGTTGATTTTTCAAGTCGTTATCTTTAAAGTTCTTTACAATTTGTAACCAGAACGATGATAAAGATAAATGAAATGATTTCAAATATACTTTCTTATGCAAACGAATGCAAATAATGTACAATATATTTATTATTTTCAATAATGCTGAATAATACACACGAACATTTTCAATGACAACCGTGCCGCATATTTATAGGTACACTATTCATTTTTCAATTCATCACTCCTAAGAAAAATATATGTATGTCGGTACTTCAATTACTTAAAGCTACACGGGATATGAATCGATTGTATTAACTTATCGCTTTCTTTGAAGTATCATAGTTTATGTCCTAATTGTTTCCATTCATAAGAAATGCCAACAAAATGAGAACATGCTTTTAATTCGTAGCAGATGTTTTCAGTTTTTCCTAGGGTAAGTATTGGATTCGTGAAAACACAAAAGCATAAACGATTCACTTAAATTTATTAATAATGTATGTAAATAAAATAACACATATAATAATTTATTTAAAGTAAGGTAACTAAAAATGAATAAATTAGGTGGCGCAACAGTCCTTTGAGAACTAGGGCCTAGTGACTTACAGCTCACAACCTCTTGTGTGCGAATAATGTTGTCAAAACCTACAGTTGAAGCCGAATCCAAATGGCTTATTTTGAGAAAGCACTTTTTATGACAAGAATTACTCTTGGAGGATTCGTCAATTCCTCGCAAGAGGCAGTAACTGTGAAAAAAAAACTTAAGATTGCACATTCAGGGATTAAACCCAAGACCTCTGGCATGACAGTCCAACGCACTTTTTTTTAAATTCATTTTTAACTTCCCATAGGAAGTTATTGTAATGGGTCCGATTTGTCGAATTGAAAATTTTGACTTTTCTCGACGTTTCAAGGTCCCTTAAGTCGAAATAAAAGATTTTTGGAAAGATGTCTGTGACGTCCGTAAGTTCGCGACGTTTTTTTCGTCGTCCATAGCTCAAGAACCAGAAGAGACATCGATTTCAAATACATTTTGTTCTACAGATAATAAGGCAGAAAGATGCAGAAAGGGCTTTCAAGAAAATTGCGTGGGTGTTTTTTTTACCACAGCAGTTTGAAAAAAAAATGAAAATTTTGGTTAACCCTAAACATCTTAGGAACCAAAAACGCTAGAGACATCAATTAAATTTTATATAATATATTGTAACGTGATATCACAGAAGTATATTTTTTGAAAAAATCCATTTAACGTTTTTTTTTATAAATCAAAAAAAAAACTGAAAAAAAAAATGTGTCACCTCCAAAATTTTACGACTAAAATATGATTTCATCTCCAAAACAATTTTGTGCAACGAAGAATAATGTTTTTGATATCTGATAAAATTTTGAGAAAAATCGAATGGACAGTTTTTTTTTATAAAAAATAAAAATCTAAATAAACATTACTCAAAGTTGGTAAAAATTGAATATCCATTCAAATATCTTTTCAAAAACTTGAAATTAAGGCTTCAAACTTAGTTTATCTTATAAGAAACATTGTTTTCAACGTTCTGAAAAATGTTGAGAAAAATCGAATTGACAGTTTTTTTTACAAAAGATAAAAACCTAAAAAAAAATTATTAAAATTTTTTAAAAATTGATTTTCGACTCAAATATCTTTTCAAAACTTTGAGATATTGGCTTTAATTTACTTTTATCTTTCAACAAATATTGTTGTCAATATTCAGTAAAATTTTGAAAATCGAATTGACAGTTTTTGTACAAAAAATTAAAAACCGAACAAAAATTAACAAAACTTGGTAAAAAATGATTTTCGACTCAAATATCTTTTCAAAAATTTGAGATAATAGCTTCTTACTAATTTTTACTTATAAGAAATATTATTTTCAACAATAGGACAGATTTTGAGAAAAATCGAATTGACAGTTTTTTTACAAAAAATAAAAACCTAAACAAAAAATTAATAAAAGTTGGTTAAAATTGATTTTCGACTCAAATATCTTTTCAAAAATTGTACATATTGGCTTTAATTTACTTTTATCTTTCAAAAAATATTGTTGTCAACATTCAGTAAAATTTTGAAAAAAATCGAATTGACAGTTTTTGTACAAAAAATTGAAAACCTAAACAAAATTTAACAAAAGTTGGTGAAAATTGATTTTCGACTCAAATATCTTTTCAAAAAATTTGAAATATTGGCTTCAAACTAATTATATCTTATAAGAAATATTGTTTTCAACATTCGGTATAATTTTGAAAAAAATCGAATTGACAGTTTTTTACAAAAAATAAAACTCTAAAAAAAAAAAATACGAAAACTTGGTAAAAATTTACTTCCGACTTAAATAGCTTTTCAAAAATTAAAAATATTTTCTTCAAACTTTCTTTCACAGAAAATATTGTTTTCGATATTCAGTAATTTTTTTTTATAAAAATCCAACAGTCCGTTTTTTCATAAAAAATAAAATCTACAAAAAATAGTACGCAAATTTGGTAAAAATTGATACGAGTACATATAGACAAACTTTTTTAGGCAAGACAAATCGACAGACGGGATGGGAAGTTATCAGTGTGGGTCCACATCCCAGCCTCTTTTTTTTTTTAAATTTACAAGCACTCAAGGGGTCAATAGTGAGAGGAGATACCGGTGCACATTGGTCTTAAAGTTCTGAACATCAAAATGGGAGGGAAAAACAGAGAGTATTTATTAGAAACTAATTTCAATATCTTTTTTCATTATTACTTAAAAACTACTTAAAATAAGGTCCTTAAAATAAAACTTAAAGTAACTTAAACTACCTATTCTACCTATACACTACTTAAAACCAGAACAACCACAGCACCAAATCTAACTATTTAACATTTTTTTGATTTTCATATTTTGTTGTCCTTTTTTTTCTTATTCCATGTTTTTTTAAATTTTATTTTAATTTTTTTTATATAAAAAAATCTATAAAACGAGTACGTAAGCCGGCCAAGGCTTAGAACCCCATCCCGACTATACCTAATATCAAGTTGCGATTGAAGCCACCAAAACCCTATCAGTTCGGTCCCGTTCGGACACAGCCCTACTGAACCGAAGGACCTCTGCTCCGCCTTGTGCCATGACGTCCCCATTGTAAAGGAGTCGCCTATCCACGGTTTGTGGTCTGGCGTGGTAGATTAGCGGAACCGCCAATCTATCCTGTATCAGACCGCATCTGTCTAAAAAGAGGAATGCCTCTGGAAAAATGAAGTCGCTCAAGCTCACATTCTCTTAATATTCGTTCTTTGTATAGAACGCCTAGAAAACTAAATAGTTGCTCGAAGACAAAGCTCTTACAATGTGACCTTTATCACGAAATTGTCAATTCTGTTGATTCGAGCGCCGTTGTATAGGACCTCATTGGAATAGTAATGCACGTAAGAGGATTCGGCTGTTCGATATAGGCCGGTACAGCGTCGTAATCCAACGCACTAACTATCATGCCACGGGTACTACAAAATTGGGTACCTATTTGAAATTCGTCAATCAAAGTTAATTCAAAGTTTACGTAACATGTGGATTTTTTAATACAACGTCCGATACATCAACGATTTGTAAAACTGATGTTACGATTGGTCTTACAAACCTTAGTGTGTCACTGTGGGTTAAAATTATAAACAAAATGTATGGTTATGGTTTAATGGTTTTTTTTTATAATAAGCACACACTTAAAGGGATATTACTACCCTTATTATGAAGACACGCTGTGAGCACTAGGAAAGGGAAAGAGAGGTTGAAAGGAGGTGTCGGTTCACATTGGTTTTGAATTCCTGAATATTTCAATGGCTGGGAAAGACAGAGTGTGGTAAGGAATTCCACATTCGCCTAGTACGGCTAAAGAACGAATCTCTATACTTGACGGTACGACCGAAGTTAGGCTCGAGGGTATACTGATGAGCATTTCTAAAAGCACGAGTATTACGGTTGAACTGTTTATGGGGGGAATGCAGGTGGCTATTTCACGAGAGCATAAACCGTTAAAATAACGGTAAAAGAGGGTGAGACAGAAAACTTTACTACGATGTTCAAGCGACGTAAATGATCCTACGATGATATTATCACCAATCAATCTAAATGCTCTACGTTCAACACCGTCCAAGAGGTTTAAGTAAGTGGCAGGAGCACCAGCCCAGATATGGGAGTTATACTCAAGATTTGGACGTATATAAGTCTTGTAAAGGGGAGAAAAACTTCTTGCATCGCCCTAGAAAACCCAAACATCTTGCGGCATTTTTGGCGACATCGCGTATGTGATCATTCCACAAAAGTTGGTTGGTGATAAACATACCGAGAATATCGAGATGTTCAGTCTCCTAGGTACAAGTGCCAATTATTGATAATGGCAAGGGTGGTATATCTCGCTTTAACGATACAAGACAGCATTGGGTTTTCGAAGCATTAAATTCCACGCGGTTTTTTATTCCCCATTGTAAAATGGTGCTTTTTAATCGAAATCATGTGATAAGCTTAATCCATAATTAATATCTCAAACTATGGATACCTTACATCTTTTACAAATATATTTTAGTTTAAAAGTGCATTTCATAACTTTAAATAATCAGGGATTAAAGATGACCCACTGTGACTGTGAAACTAAACTAGCCCAAGTTTGTAATTTTCTCATGGTTGTTGCATTCATACGATTTATTAATCATCGAAACAATCTAACTTCCAAGTACGTTTGTGCGACTTGGTCGCGTGTCTTATTTTTACCGCACCCACCCAAGCCTATGCATTTATGCATTCAAGACATTACCTACTGTTTGTTGATGTTCTTTTGTTACTTTTTTATTGCCTTCATACGAGTACACTATACACATAGTTTTTTTTGTAAGATAACCACATATCGTTAAAATATTGCAAGATGTTTGAATAGCGATAAGAATCCTGGAAATGGCTTTTAACATGTAATTACATCAACACAAAACGATGTGAATAATCATATCAAAGGCCTTGAAGTGTAGGAAATGTCCATTGTTATTATTTTGAAATAAAAAACAAATAAGACAAACATTAATTTAGTCCAGTCTTATTATTAACAATTCCTCAGAGAAAAGTATAGCCATTAAATGACGGTATATTAAAGTTTTGCCAAAATATAAAAACTAAATACATACACTACTCGTCAACTGAATACGCACAAACATTTTTGAATATATTTTATACATTTTTTCCAAACAGTGATAGCTATTATGCCATCTGGTGATGGTAAAAATATTCGTAACATATAAATAACAGAATTTCAAAGTTTTATCCAAAAACAACCGTGAGTTTTTCCTTCAACCACTTCCAAAGTGAACCTTATGCAAAGTAGAAGTTTTTTTGAGTCAACTGAATAGGTGGAAAAATTAAAATTGTTACTTCCACTTTATTTTTAATTACTTCGCAAATTCGATCCGGCATGGAATCGTATAGCTTTTCAAAGTAATTGAACGAAATTTCGCTCCACGCTAATTTGATTGCAGAAATTAAGATTTCTTTGTCTCCGAACTGACGACCACCCTCATAAACTTTGCGTACTAACCATCCCCAGACATTTTCTATGAAGCAACTGAACTTGTTGCTCCTCTATCCATGTTTTTATTATGCGCGCTGAGTGAATAGGCGCATTATCATGTTGGTAGGTCCAGTTTATGGGTCCAAAGATGTTAGAAAAAATTTCTTTCCAAAATTACTTTATACCCAGCTGCTGTAATTTTTGATATAACAACTTTTTCATTCATCCTCTTTTCCAACTCATGTGAAGTCTTGAAAAATCTAATCGCAACATTTTCCATCTCTCATCAAGTAGTGGTTTTTTCTTGAGTTTCATTTTAAGATGGCTTGAGTTGTTGATTATTCTAAAACTGTTGAGCAACTTGAGTTTACGCCGACTTTTTGTTTTATTTTTGCCACAGAATCAGAAGAATTTGATGCACATATTAAAAATCTTCGTCTCTCAGCCGCTGTTGTTGCTGTTTTCTTACCTCCCTTCATGTTTTTGCCGTATGCATCTTTATTTTTCAAGTAAGAATAAACTACATTAAAACTTCGGCCAATTTAATCAGCTATTACACGTCCAGTTAGGCCTTTGTCTCTAAGTAAATCGATTTAAGCTTTTTTAACACTGTTAAAACACAGATCTAAATTCTTAAAATTTGAAAACAATAAAATCGTTAATTTAAACTTTCAAGCACTTCAAAAAACTTATAAACAACTAAGAAAATGGCGTTGTACCTTTTCAACTGTCTAAAAAAAACTCCTACTTTGCATATAAAACACTTTGCAAGTGTTTGAAGAAACACTCACGGTTGTTTTTGGATAATCCTTTCGGAATTATCTGCTTAACATCTTAAGGGAATAGTTAGCGTCAACAGATGGCATAATAACCATCACTGTTTGGAAAAAATGGATAAAGTATATTAAAAAATGTTTGTGCGTATTCAGTTGACGAGGAGTGTACAAACATATTTATGTATGTATGACAAAACTGTCGGAAAAATGAAAATAAAAATAATTGCAGCCCAGTTTTATAGGAAATTCAATTTCCTACGAAACAATTTCTCAATTTTAGAGATATCAGTCGTTAAAATTATGATTATACTCTCAAAATGAAAGAAAACAAAATTCGAGTTATAGAAACTTCGCTTTAAAGAAATGAGACAAAAGTTAGTCTAATTTTTTTTAATGTATTAAATGGAATATGATTTAAGAAAACAAAATGGTCTGTAATTAACAGAAGCTTAAAAAAATCAGTAATCATTCGTCGGCGTTTTCTTTCATTGCATTTTAATTTATAAAAAATTTCAATCTGGTTCATTACGTTAAAAAAACGATCTGGCGTGTCGTTTTCAGTAAGAAGAGCATCACGTGTTGTTTCCAAGGCTGCATATTATGCCTTTTTTTTTTTTATACCCGAAAAATCTTCTTGCATTTCTCTGAACTCTTTTATGGGCACACCAAAGTCTGCTTGAGTTTCTCTTAGGTCGGTCAAACTTAAATCGTCTTCTTTATCCCAATGAGAAAGTTTGCCAAATCCAGCTTTTATAAATTAATTTCTTATTGTGGATCTCTTTACATCACAGTTCCATGACATTGACAAATTTTTTATGCAGTCCAGTGGGGTAATTTTTGGATTAACATTCCCCTCCTCTAGTAAGGAAAGTATTATGCTGATGATTCTTTTTCTGTAGAAGCACTTAAAATTTTGTAAATATAACACCTTGATCCATTGGCTGTAAGGCGGTAGTCATGTTTGGTGGAAAAAACAGGCTTAATAGACTTTAAGTTTGTTGGTGATTTGTGGACACTACAGTTGTCAACAAAAAGCATTTTTCGTTTTTGATTAAAAATTACTTTGTCCCACTCCTTAACCCAATCTTCAAAAAAGGCAGTTACCACAAACGACTTTTTGTTTCCTCGGTACTTTACAGGTAAAGACTTTACTCCTTGTAAACATCGTGGCTTATTGCTTTTGCCGATGAAAAGAATTTTAAGTTCCTCTTTTCCACTCATATTTGCTGCAATCATACCCGCTCTTTACTATGTGTACCACCGTGACATTTCTCATCCTTAAAAGCCAACGATTTATTTGGAAGGCATTTATAAAAAAGTCTATTTTCGCAGGCATTAAAGATGTCATTTTCCCGATAACTTTCGATTAGTGTTGGTAGAACATTTTGTTTCCAATGCTCGCAGTCTTCTTGATTAATTAAGGCACTATCTCCACTTAATGATTTTTGAACAATGCCATTTCTAAACGAATGTATGTTGTTGTTACGTCAAACCTACCTTTTTTTTTAATTTATCAAGCCAACCTGTAATTGTAGCAAAATTAGTTTCTCCTATTTCAATTGCAAATTTGTAGCCTGCTCACTTATAATTGTACCTGAAATTGGGAGGTTTTCATTTCTGGTTTTCGTAAACCATTGCGAGACAGCCTTTTCAACACGATCATATTTTAGAGGTTTTCTCTCATTGAGGTTTTTTCGTTTCGTGAAGTTTCAGCTTTTTTTTCCTGTTCAATATGGTGGAAAGTGTACTTCACGGTGACCCATATTTTATGGCTACGATTTTATTTTTGACACCACTCTCAACTTCATATATGACTTTCAGCTTTTCAGATGCTTTAATTTTCTTGCTGACATTTTAAATTCGTGAATTGCTGCTTTTCCAACAAAAAAAAAATAAACAAAACTAGGAACTTTTGCGCATAAAAACTAGTTATAGTTAACCCGTTTAAAACCGAAGTTTAAATGAACAAAATACAACCTCTGAATAGCCATCGCTCTTCTTCAAACAAAACTAGTGAAATTTATTACAGTAGACTTAATTATTTTTCAAAAAATTGAAACAAAAGAGGGTTTGCAAATAAGAGCAAACAATTTAGAATGTATCTACTGACAAAAATCTTACTCAACCTAACACCTCTTGACATATTTAGCAAACAAATAGGTGGAAGCTCTGCTATTCGCCTCAAAGCTTCGTCGCAGTGGACTAACAATAACATTTGCCACTAGGTATTTAAAACCAATTTCAAAGCACACATACACCATCCCCAACACCATTCGACAGAAATTTCCAGATTTTTATACCTCCCAGATCTTTTTGGGCGGATAGGACATTCTTGGAGGATGAGTCAATCCATTTTTACACAGATGGGTCAAAAACAAACATGGGGTGTGTACTCTGAACGACTGAAATTAAGTCTCTTATTCCGGCTTTCCAATCATTGTAACGTGCCTAGGCGGAACTTTTGGCGTTAAAGGAAGTTTCAGCAGATCGCGTATAAGCTCGATAATGGGTGTCATAACCGGACACTGTCTAAAAGGAAAGCACGCCACGAGACTAGGCGTATTCTCAAATGACTTTTGCAGAAGCTGTATGGACGAGGAAGAGGAAGAAACAGTACTTCATCTTCTCTGCACATGCCCTGCTCTGGCTCGAAAAAAATCATATCAGTATAATCAGCCCTTCACGTTTCGTAAGGGACTCAAACTGGTTCCATTGAGCTTAGGAGGAAGCCTCAAGATTTATGTGGTATCACAATGTGCCATTAAACTGGCCTAGGTGTGTCCGTTTCCATCTTGGACAGCCACTATAACCTAACCTAACCTAACCTACTGAACAAACGTCTTAGTAAATTCCGAAAAAGAGGTTAAATAAAATTGGATCTCCCCAATAGAAGAAAAAGTTTGAGTTAAAGAGACTATTTGGCATTAATGAGAATCTTAAAAATTCGATTTGAAAAATCAAAGTTCTCAATAAAATTTAGAGTTATAGAGAAATTCTACTTAAGGAAGTTCGAGTTATGGAAGTTCGACTGTATTTCTTAAAATTTAATTCGAAATGTACGAGAATTAAAATTCAAACTTCAAAGACCAACATCTAGAAAACTATAACTCTTAGCGGTTTGGTGCTGGATATTATTGTTTTATGATTTTTTTTTGTTGTGAGTCTAGAAATTTTTGAAATTAAGGGTAAATAACAATGAAAACGTTTGTAGAACTTTCAATTTTAGAAATACTACAATAAACGAGAATACTAGATATTAATTTTAAGAGCTCGAATTTTTAGTGAACTGTTTTTTTTTTACAGTTCCAACAAATGTCCACCTTACAACCGGCAAAAGCAAATAGTCGCCCACAAAAAACAAGCTTGTGTCTAGATACAAAAATATGTACATATGTATAAAATAAAGTTGCATGGTCTCTTCAAGACATAAAGACACCTAAACTAAATTTAAACAGAACAAACGAGCTTAACTGTACATTTTAAACGTGCCACATCAAATTTTAATTAAATGCAATTAACTCAACCGTTTCGTATATTATGTATTTTATTTTACTCACAAAATTTGTCTTGTGTTTTAAATAAATAGTGAATAAGTATTATTTATAATATATTGACGAGCAATGCTAAATCAAAATCTCTTACGACACTTGGTCAACTTGCTTATTTTATGATTTGAGTAGGTAGTTGTTTTAAATAATCTTAAGCAAGAAAAAAGAATAACGTTTTATAGAAATACCAACTTGCAAAAAAATATTTTTGAAATTATTTAAATCACACAGAATATTTCCTTTATTAGAAAATATATTTTTAGTTCTTTAATAGACTCCTTGTACTTCAGATACCTGTTCCATGTGCATACGTAATTTGTGTTTTAGTACTTTCTATATAAGTAGGTATATAATGAGTCTTATAAAGTGTTGCAAGCTTTTACATTAATTTCAGAATTTGAATAAAAATTATATAACTAAGACTTCTATTTACATATTTACATATATAAAAAAGAGGAAATTTAACATCAATTATTTGCCAAATAGTTGAAAAGTAAAAAACTTATGCTTCTTATTCTTCTCATGGCGATGGGCAGAGAGTTCCAAAGGCGTACAATATGAATAAAAAATTGACGCTCAGTGTTTAGAAAATTAGATCGGGATATTATTAAAGCAAAGGACCTTGTTGAATGAGGGAAATTCAGCTTACCGTATAGATAATCAGGTTGTTGTGTTTGGATGATTTCATTCAGGTAACTCAGAGATCGAAAGTTTATTAAACTGTCTAGGCTACAACCAGAAATCCGTAACGCAAAAATGGATATGTCATCATAAACATAGCGGTCAATATTGTTGTTAGCCACATTCAATTTGCGGCTAGTCACACAGTCTAGTTTACAAAAGATTTCACACCCATACAGCACAATTGGTAGTATAAGGGCCTTAGCAAGTAGCAGTTTAGTTTTGATCGGAATGAAATTTCGAGTGACTTGAACAAGGCGGAGACTTCCATAGTGAAAATGCGATTGAATACTACTCCTAGGTTTCTAGCAGTGCTAACATATTCAATGGTTTCGTCGTCAAGTTTCAACAGGTTTAAACCCGACAGATCAAAGTTTCTGCGATAGATGGAGAGGGATGTAGATTTGACAGGGTTAAAGCGGAGATCGTTTTTTTTTTACCTCTGTGAAATGCGGAGCAGATCCTCATTCATTAAAGCTACGGCATCATTTTTAGCCCCAAAAGGTCGACCTATCAGGAGCTGCACATCATTAGCATAAAGATGAATTAAACAATGTTTAGCAACTTGTGGTAACTCATTTATGTAAAGTGAAAAGAGGATTGGTCCAAGAAGAGATCCCTGTGGCACTCCACTCAAAACATTGAGAAATGTGGACGAGTGTCCATTGGCCACCACGCATTGTTGCATTCTGCTGAGATACGAAAGAACAAGCTTAAAGGAATCTAAAGCAAACCCAAAGTAAATTCACAGCTTTCTACGAAGAATTGAGTGGTTAACAATATCAAAAGCCTTTGAATAATCTAACAGTAGTAGCAATGTAACATGATCACTGTCCATAGCAATTCTTATTTCATCAGTTACAAAAAGTAAGGCGGATTTGCAGCTGCGCTTAGGTCGAAAACCAGACTGACAGGTACTTAACAGGTTGTTAATTGTAAGATATTTTTGGATTTGCCCAAGAACACGTTTCAAACACCTTCGAAAGAAACGGAAGAATGGCAATCGGCCGAAATTCTGTAGCAGTACCTGTTTGCTTTTTGGGTATGGGAATAATCTTAGCCTTCTTCCATTCTAAAGGAAACTCGGAAGCAGTCAATATGCTGTTAAATATGTAGGTTATATAGCACAGTATATATATGGAAGCAGTAGTCTCAAGAACTTAGGGTCCATTTGGTCCGGGCCAGTAGCATTAGATTTAATCGATATTATTGCCTCTACAATGTCTTCCTCTTGTATTCTTATAAAACTCAAAGAGCTGTTGATAGCAGTTGGTTTATCCTCAGTAAGGGAATTAACGGGTGAAGCAAAGTTTAAGGGGATGGACGTAAGCTTTATGTTGAGTGCATCACAATCGACGTCACCAACAGGCTTTTTAGATTGTTTGCCAATACCGATTTTACGCAGGTTTTTCCGCAATTTTTTGCCAGAGGTTAAAGAACCAAGTTTGTTTTCATAATAAAGTCTTTTTGCCGTTCTGACCTTAACTTAAATTCTGTAGGCGACATCTCTTCGTGACATCAGAGCAGAGATGTCGCTGTTCAGCCAAGGTGGAGCTGTATGCCTAACGAGAAAGGTTTTAATAGGAATTGACGTTTTGTCGTAAAAACCTGATTTGATCATTTACATTTTGCATATGGTATAGTGAGTTCCATTCTACGCAGTCTAAATCGCGCACTAAGTCAGATGTGTTTAAGTTTTTGAAGTCTCGGTATTGATCAACCTAAAAAACCAAATCCAAACATACAAAAAGTAAATCGTGTTTGGAGAAACCAGGTGCTAAAACCTGGCTGTAAAGCATAACCTTACCAACATGGCTGGCAAGATACAGATCTAGTAGCGAACTAGACTCTTTTGTGAAGTGGGTAACAGTCGAACAGTTAACGGGACTCAGATTCAGCGCCTTAAATACATTAAGGAAATTTTCAGCTAAACGCTTATCCAACAGATTACAGTTGAAATCCCCACACAGTATATTATAAGAAAAGCGAGAAAAAATTGGCTCTAATGTCGTAACCAATGGTATTATGCTAATATGGTTGTATGGTCTGTAAGCCGATCCAACTTAAACATTTTCAGAGTTACAAACAATACTGACAAAGACATATTCAAAAGAACAGTCGTCATCAGATTTGCATATTAATTTGCAACTTATCCCGTCACGCACAAACAAAGCGGCACCTCCCCCACAACTGAACTTGCTATCGGCTCAGAAAATTTTGTACCCTTCAAACTATAAAATTAACAAAACTTATTTATTTTTTGAAAAAAATCCATTTAACGTTTTTTTATAAATCAAAAAAACTGAAAAAAAAATTTGTCACCTCCAAAATTTTACGACTAAAATATGATTTCATCTCCAAAACAATTTTTTGCAAAGAAGAATAATGTTTTTGACATTTGATAAAATTTTGAGAAAAATCCAATTAACAGTTTTTTTTATAAAAAATAAAAATTTAAAAAAAAACATTACTCAAAGTTGGTAAAAATTGAATATCGATTCAAATATCTCTTCAAAAACTTGAAATTTAAGCTTTAAACTTATTTTATCTTATAAAAAATATTGTTTTCAATATCCTGAAAAATGTTGAGAAAAATCGAATTGACAGTTTTTTTACAAAAAATAAAAATCTAAAAATAAAAATCTAAAAAAAAAATTAATAAAAGTTGGTAAAAATTGATTTTCGACTCAAATATCTTTTCAAAACTTTGAGACATTGGCTTTAATTTACTATTATCTTTCAAAAAATATTGTTGTCAACATTCAGTAAAGTTTTGACAAAAATCAAATTGACAGTTTTTTTTACAAAAAAATAAAAACCGAAACAAAATTAACAAAATTTCAAAAATTTAAGATAACAGTTTCAAACTAATTTTGACTTATAAGAAATATTGTTTTCAACATTAGGGCAAATTTTGAGAAAAATGGAATAGACAGTTTTTTTTTACAAAAAATAAAAACCTAAAAAAAATGTGTAAAAGTTGGTAAAAATTGATACGAGTACATATAGACAAACTTTTAAGCAAGACAAATCGACAGACGGGAAAGGAAGTTATCAGTGTGGGTCACATCCCAGCCTCTTTTTTTTCAATCTGTATTTAACTGGTTTGATTAGTCATGGATTTTATTAGTATTCACCAATCGCCAACTGTTCAAAATTCCATATTTTTAACATAAGTCCCATTTTTTGTTTAGAAAAAAATTACTGCTGAGTGCTTATTCAAGCTTCACTGTTTTTATAATTAATTTAATTTAAGCATTATATTGCTGCCCTACCCATTTATGGGACTATTCTTTACATAGGATGCAAAAGTAGATTATTTCTCTTTTCATTTAAAAGACAAACAAAAACGTTTATTTATTCTGAATTGTTTTGATTTATTCAACGTTTTATTTATATAATAAGGTTGACATTGAATGTAGGTATACATTCTGCACTTAAAAGTGCCTAACAACAATTCCATGTAAGTTATTCACTCAGTGACTGTTTTAATTTTTTTGTCTTACCAATATAATAATTATAGATAATCATATTGTTTCATTGCGCGGAATTTGTGTTTGCACGCTAGCAAAAATTGTGCTCTGTAATTAAGCAAGTGGCGAATTACATGTAGGTGCACAGAATTAATTTTTTTTTAAAGAGAACTAGAGAAGATTGTTTCAATATATTTTTTTGCAAGCCGCACATCGGCGTATGTTAAGTCTGACTCGATTGATCACTGTTTTCTATATAGGGTGTCTAATAAAGATTGGTCAATAGCGTGGAGTGAATTTTTTTTCCGGAAATCTTTAATGCCTTAAATTAAATTTGGGGACCCAAAGGTTGGGTGCAAAATTTGGTCAATGTGTGACGTCATCCTAGGGTTCCTTCATGACGTCATTGTTTTGAATTTTTTGCAATGTCCCCTTTGTTATCTCTCCAGACGCCCACGAAAGAACTTAAAATATTGGATGATCCAAGTGTTTTAAGTTATGACGAGGACGAGGGCGATGTCGACAGCGATGTTCCGATATTACCTAGCAGAAGTCCGTCCATTCCAAAATTACAAGCTAGGATAAATTTAACGAATTTAACATCAGGCTGCCACAGCACAGGAGTAAACGACAGGTCAGCATCAATTCTTGTAGGTTCTCTTTTACAAAACATTGGTGTCGCTTCCAAGCTAGATTCTTCAAAAGTAACGAGACGAGAAAGACAAAAATTACGTCAAAATCTTCAATGTAAAATTGAAAATATAACAGGCTTGCGCTTGCTTATACTTTGACGGACGAAGAGACAAAACAATGATTTTGGAAACAATTGGGGCCAGAACACATCGGAAGATTTCAGTGGAAGAACACATTGTACTTGTTTCTGAGCCAGAAGGACAGTATCTGGGACATGTTACTAAATCCTGCGGGAATGCCAAAACAATATTTTCAAGCATAGTTGATTTTGTAAAAAAACATCCTGTGTGTTAATATGGAAGAAATTACAGCGGTTGGATGCGATGGAACTATTGTGAACACTAGATCCAAAAATGGTATTGTATGTCAGCTGGAAGCAGCCATTGGTAAGCCAGTACATTGGTTTATTTGTTTCCCCCACCTAAATGTACTCCCACTTCGTCATTTAATGGCACATGTTGATGGAAAACCAATGACCCAAAAGAGTACTGGGAAAAGCTCTTGAGATCTGTGATAGTTTACCAATTCAAGGTTTTGAAAAGATAATGGTAGAACTGCCTCTGATAACTATAGAACATTTAAGCACGGATCAGAAATATCTGTATGAAATGTGTGAAGCAGTATCTAATGGGAATGTAGCGTTAGAGCTTGCAAACCGACAGCCAGGAAGAATGTCTCATTCAATTTGGCTTACAACAGCTAACAGGATTCTACGACTCTATGTAGCAAATGAAAAACCTTCAAATGAGTTATTGGTTCTGGCTACGTACATATTAAAAGTGTATGCGTTTGTTTGGTTTCAAATGAAAACAAAACCATCTTGTTTAGATGGACCAAAACACATTTTAGCACTAATAAAAGCGTCAAAGTATCTACCCAAAAACCTTAAGGCAATTGTTCATCCGGTAATAGAGCGTAATGCATATTTTTGCCATCCAGAAAATATTTTACTTGCTATGTTAGCTGATAGATGAAGCCATGTCCGGGAATTAGGCCTTAGAAGGATTTTGAAAAGCGGAGCGGATATACAAGGTAGGAAAATAATTGAAATCCGACAGTTTAAGATCCCAAAAATAAATTTTGATGCCGATGATTACATCGATCTAATAAAATGGGCTACAGTTAAGATCACCAAACCACCTTTAACTAGAAAAATATCAGATGACGACTTACGCGCAATAGTTTTTTTTTTTGCTAAAAACTTGTGGTGTCAAGAAAAAACCAAATTCAACTTTTAGTACCATAGGCATACGAAAATTAAAAAAAAAAAAGTTCAAATTCACTCCGGCATATTGGACAAAGCTGAATATGACAGACCAACATTTTTAATATTTAATGATTGTTTTTTATTTCAAACATTTTCTTTGTTCTCAAACCGTAAGTCCTTCCTCAATAAATCGGATACCTCACTGAAAGAATTTTTCAAATCGGACCAGTAGTTCCTGAGATAACACGTTCAAACAAACAAATAAACTCTTTTTTTTTTATAATATTAGAATAGATTGAAATATATTTTTTATTTCTTGCTAGAAAAAAATAAATACTTCCAAGTTGCTATAAAAATAAGACCATTCTTAACTGTTCCCACTAGATCTTTAGGGGCCGGTTATAGCTATCAGTAAAATGCATCGGTAAAATATTTTTGAACATGTTACAAATTTATTTTTAGCAAAAGATTGATGCAATAAAATAAAACTTATATTGAAGGATTTTGTTCAAAAAGAAACAATGCATTTAAAGTTTTATTTAATTTATAAATCCATTTTAATATTTTTAATGATGAAATTTTATTTTACTGAACAATTTTTTACTGTTCCGATCACATCATTACAAATTTTTCTCATGAAAGCAACAGTAAAAAAATTGTCTAAGGCGCAAAGCTCGATATTATGACCGAAAGAAAACAACATTTATTGACGTACATTTACTGCTTGCTATAAACACTCATCCGTAAAACATTTCCGAATCCTCCTGTTTCAAATTTTACTGATGCATTTTACTGATAGCTATAACCGGCACCTTAGTGTGATCTTTCTCTTACTATTACGTATACTAATGTCGTTACTTTGCGAAAAATTGACAAGTTCTCCAAGAGTAAGAGGCCAATTATAACTATCATTGGTTTTTATCATTGTAACCAATCATTGGATTTTGGCAATACGTTTACAGCGATCATTAAAAATGTCTGTCATTAAAAATAATTGAATTGATTGAAATCGACCCTCAAATCTTCACTGAAAGAAATCTGTAATTGAAATTGGAACACGAATCAGTGGAACGGTTCGTTTCACTTTTGAGCGTATAATTATCAGCAGTTCAAGAAAATGAATTTCCGTCCAGAAAATAGAAAATTAAATTTTTAGAGACGAATAAATGCGATGCTGTTAAAACCGTCCGAACGAAGTTAATTCATTGTGAACTTGATATGATATATAAAATTAGTTGGACGTTTTCATTCATGAAACATATATCTGTCCCTGTTTCTAAAGTGTTCCCGTTTTCTACGAAACTACAGGATTCAGGAACCTTATTAAAATTTGTATATTTGTTGTGGGACACTGACAATTTCTCATTTTATAAGAATCTATAGGTATATATAAAAGATATCGTGTTAGTTACACTATTTATAACTCAAGAACGGCTGTACCGATATGGCTGGAAATTGTTGGGCAGGTAGCTTAGAGCCAGGACATAGGATACTGCTTATCCCGTTCAACAGCGTTCCCGTTTGACTTGACATTAAACGTCAGTCATCATAAAACGTGGTATAACAAAAAATAATCAGACTTGGAATAAAAAAAACAGCTATTTAATGGGCGTATGGTATGGACGTATTAAACTGCATCTGACAACAAACATTGCTTAATGATACATCTGCTGAATATTTCTTTGAGCAATTCCTGACTATCGGTAGTGGTCAAGTACCAATCGATCAATCGAGCGGATTGATATTATTTCCAAATAATTTCTGTAATTTTGTCTCATCAAAAGTCAAACTTATCAGCAATGTATTAAAAAACATTTTTTTTGAGCAAGCAATCTTACCTGCTAAGAATAAAGATTTAGATGAACTGAACTACATAATTAGAAATAAGATCATTGGAACAATGCATTCATTTAAATCTATTGATTGCGTCACATATGAAGATGAAGCCACAAACTATCCAATTGAATTTTTAAGCTCCTTGGATGTACCTGGCAATTAACAATTTACTCCTAAAGGTTGGCTCTGTAGTACTCATGCTTCGAAACATAAACCAACCAAAACTGTGCATCGGTACTTGTCTGTTGGTTAGAAAATTGATAAACAATGTAATTTACGTGACGAAACTGAAAGGAAAATTCAATTATGAGGAAATTCTCATTCCGAGGATCCCGAAGATCCCAACCGACATGCCGTTTGAATTTAAAAGACTTAAATTTTCGATCCGTCTTGCATTTGTCAGACCATCAACAAATTACAAGGCCCATCCTTAAAAGTTTGGGGTTTGAATCTAGAATGTCCATGTTTTTCCCATGGTCAATTATATGTGGCATGTTCACAGGTCGGAAGATCATTTGCGTTGTTTGTTTTTGCGCCTGATAATTAAACAAACAAATAAACTAAGACGGCACAGAGTTCGCGCGGGTCAGCAAAAATATTAAATATCTATTCCAATCAGTGTATATCTTCTTGAACAACACATTTTTCTCTACATGGATCTTCATAACGAATTTATAAAACTTTCAATTCGTATTTTAGATAAGAATTTCAAGAATAAATAAAGTTAATTACCTGAACTAGGATCTGATAAAATAAAAAGGAATATTTTACATTTTTATGTAGACATTTTTAACCAAATAAACAAAATACAGAACTTAAACTGCTGAAATACATAGCTGCTACGAGTACATAAGTTATCGATGATGCAATGCCATCAATATATCCTCTTTTCCTACACCAATTTCTGCGCGGGGCTTATGTTTTATATTTTAAGCCAAGTTAAAACTAAATAACAAAACAACAAACACTCTTGCAAATGTAAAAAAATAATGTCAGTAAATTTTATAGTATTTCCAAAAATTTAACTTTCACTGATAGATAGTCTGTAAAAATAACGTTTAAATATTTAGTAAGTATTTCAATATATTAAAGGTTTTAATACCTAGCAGTTTAAAAATACGTACACACATAAATAATTAATTAATTATTTGTATATTTTGTGCTCGATGAAAATCTACTGCGGAAAGATTCAATCCACTGCTTTTTCTCTAATAATCTACTGCGCTCTTCTCTTCTTCAAGTGGCAACGCTGATTAACGGAGTAGATGCTGAACACCAAAATTTGATATTTGAAAGCCGGGAAATTGAAAAAACCATCGTCAAGCAATAAAAATGGCGGAAGAGGCTGGTCGCTCTAGTGCAGAAGGAAAGATAATTTAGAAAAAACTAATTGCATATAGCATTTTTATGAATTAAATTTATTTCAGACGTCAAATGGACCAAAACTATGACTCTTTTATTTAATTAAAGATAATTTTGAACGACTTCAAAAAGACGACATTTGAAATCATGACAGTTTAGTGCTCAAGTTGTTTTATAATTAAATCAGAGAACTCTGAACATACTCTGCTCAGAACTCTACTCTACTCTGTTCGCTCAGAGTCTGCTCAGAGTGCTCACTGCTCAGCTCTGAACTAAAAAAGTAAAACGCCAAATCATAGCTATAACTGAGTACTGACACCTAATCTCTGACATTAAGTACGTATTCGCCTTTAAAGTATAGGTCCCCTCCACTCCTGACAACATTACTAGCACACAGAAATGGTTAAGAGCTGTAAGTCACTAGGCCCTGCTTCTCAACGGCCTATTAAGCCACCTAATTTATTTTTGTATTTTATAATTTCGTTAATGAAGTTCAAGATTGTTATAAATCGCAGCAATATGACATCATCACATTGTCCCTGAACTCATTGTTGAAGTGTCAAAGAGTTACGATTTGTGACAGTTCACAACTTGGCTCAAGGAGATAAATTGGAAGTATTGAGCTCAATGAACTTAAAAGCAATACGTCATCCCAACCGGATGAAACAATTAACATAATACCTACAATAAACAGGTATTATTTATCAATTTGAAGTTATAAAAACAATTTTTGATTTTTTTGTATTGCTAGTTTCTAACAATTGTCGTTTCTAAATGACTGCGTTCAATTTTCCATAAATAGGTTATCCGGATACCTTTTTGTAAGTGTTTTTTTAGAGAAAAGCTAATCTAAAACAGTTGGACTATCAAAAAAGATATTCAAAGGTATCCAACACTTTCTGGTAGGTAGGTATATGTTGCTATCTGCCAGAACAGCTGATCCAACAAATTCATAAAATTGATTTTTAATATTTATATTTTTAAGTAGAAAATTATATTTGAAAAAACATTTAATTTAGAATTGGCGATAGAGAAGTTTTTTGCAAATTTTAAAAGGTATGCATGTATTTATATCAACTAAGCTATCCAATTCGTTCAGTTTAAATATTCAGGAAAGCCGATCTAACATGAGATTGAACGGCCAAGGTTTCTGACAGATTTCAACATTTTGTAACAATGATAATTTAGAAAAAAAAAAAACAGATCTAAAAACAAAATTGAAGGGTGTACGGCTTATTAACTGAAATTATCACCGAATACTATGTACTTTAACCTACATTACATTATTTTGTATTTACTCGAAGCACTGCTTTCACATGAGTCATATTATTAATGTTGTCTTTTTTTTTGGAAAGGTTAAACGATGAACAGTCCACCAAAACTGTCTGTGCCCTTACCCCAAGCCGGAGAACACATTTAGGTTCCCTTTGCATCGTCATCATTTTGCATTATCATACAAGTTGTGCAAGACAATTATGATAGTAAAAGCTTAGCTCATGGGTCAACGATAGTTCATTAAATGTTTGTAAACATACCTACCCATAATAATTGAGCCATTTTTTAAACAAACAATATGAGCACAAAATATTTGTCAACTACATATGTAATTAACTAACATGCCTTTTGGCTATTGGTTATTATGTGCTTACCATTTAAGATCCGCAGCCTTACTTGGAATTCTTGAATGATGTAGGTATTCTATTTTTTGATCACTCCATTGAGTCACTATAGTTTAAGTTACG
The DNA here is from genome assembly GCF_945859685.1 of Eupeodes corollae. Classification (NCBI taxonomy): domain Eukaryota; kingdom Metazoa; phylum Arthropoda; class Insecta; order Diptera; family Syrphidae; genus Eupeodes; species Eupeodes corollae. The sequence continues at coordinate 309,235,092 of NC_079147.1, read as the reverse complement.
CCTAATAGATTCCCACAATAAATGAGAGAATCAGCAGTCAGCAGAGTATACAATGACCTTGCTACTTCCGGGTTTTGAAATCACCGTTGACAATAATTCAAACCGACGACCACGCGTCGTGGTTATTTTATGTTTTTATAACTAATTAAATTTTTTCTATAAAAAGGTTGATAAATCACTTCAGTTCAAGGGGTCATTCAACGAACGAACGGACGACACTCATAAAATGTCTTTGCTCATAGGTACGCGATTATTTGTTTTGTTTTGTTTTCTTTATTTTCACATTTTCACTTCTTCCTACATAATTATCATGATTTTTTATATGCACTAGTTTTGTGTTTGTTATTCCACCCAAGAACCAAGCACATGCCAATAGGTTCCCTCAAAACTTTGCTAAGTTTTAATATTTAATAGCATACCATAGACGGTATTTTAAATTGTATAATCGATTCGATGATTAAAAAACTTTTTATTTTCAAAAACAAATATCATATATTTTAGCTACAATTACAAACAATTAATTTTACATTAAAACTGTAAGTATAAGTACAAGCACATGTGAGGAGTTAACGCTATTTTAGACTTATTTGTTTCTGCTTTGTTTTAACATTTTGATTTTGTAGCTAAGCTACCAATAATTTCTAAAAACGCGGACGGTGTCAAAGAACTCTTTAACTTAACAAAGAAATCACAAAATCTATTATTCTTTTTTCTTATGGGATTTACACATCACATAGCCGGATCTGAAATCCTATCAATTACAAAAAAATGCAAAACAACCAACAATGACAGCGACAAACCGTTAGCCGAGCAAAACACAATACACAACAGACTAGACGGACACACCACAACTGAACTGAATATAGTGAATTGAATAGTGGTTGTGGAGTGAATTTCTGAAGTCGACAACATCCCCAAATGAATTGAAAATGAACAGACAGTCACAAAAAACTGCAAATTAGAACCAGTATTGCCACTCTGTTCGAAGTGAAAACAAAGTGTTAAATTTTTATTTGGAGCTTGACTGTTCTTTCTTTTTGATATATTTTTTTTTCTAAACAGATAACCCATCAAAATCATGGCTCAGCTTTCGATTATCACAGCACGAATTTCGACTAGCGTTTTTTTTATTTGATAGATATGTGCAAATAAATAGTAACTATAGCAATTTCAGAGCGAGGAAACCTTTATTTCTATTTTAAATTAATTTGTTCACATATAAAACAAGTAAAAATGGTTGATTTTGACATGTCTTCCCTGTTTTTTGGTCAATACTGCCATATTTTATTTTTTTTGTTGGATTTTTTTTTATTTTAGTGCTCAAATGCATTAAGTACTTTGCATATACCCAAACTCGCATCGACCCCAAATCCTATAGTGACCCAAGCAGGGGGCAGCATGCCTCCCCTTACATAGCTAGATGTTAGTACGCAGTACCATCAATTCAACAAAAAAAACTTGTTTCAGGCTAAAACAACGAAATACAAAAAAAGAATGGGGTCAAGTCCAAAAAAGAAAATATTTTTTTCTATGACTTAAAGCTGTTTTCTCGCCTTAATATTTATAACATGTTCTATTGAGACACCTGCCTTACTGTTAAAAAAATCAGAAGGAAATTAGTGCTGCGGTAATGGAAAGTCGCTCCAAAATTATAACTTGAAACTTGCAAGTTGATTATATTTATATTATAATAATTAAATAATCGTTAAATTTACGCATGAAAGAAAATTGTAACTATTTATTATAATTAGGAATACGGCAGCACTGATGAAAGCATGATGAATTGTTGAATGAACTAAGAGTTTATAAAATGAATATGAAGTAGAAAGGGATCGGAACTTACTCCAATTGTATATATGGAATAGTACTTTTTAAATTTATGAAAATATAACCTTACTTTTCAGCTATTATACTTGTATTCGTTTGTTTAACAAATGTTTTGTCTTTTAATTGATATTAATTTATCAATATAAATCAAAGGGTTAATAAATAACAAACTAGACGAACAGAGTTACTAACTCTGCTTACATTTAGTAACTTAGTTTTTATGAAGAAGCGTGTTTAAAGTTCTCAATCTGCGTTTCGATGCTGCTTGGAGCTTACTTAATATTTGTTTAAGACTTCATCACAAATAAATGTAATGTATCGGAAAAAAATCTTAGGCATAGATTTACCCAAAATTAAACAATACCCACCGATATTTAAACATGTTACGATATTAGGAAAATAAATACATTATGAACCACAACAGTCCGCAAAGAACTAGGGCCTTACTAGGACGTGTGTGTTAAATTTCAGGAATGGGGGAGACCTACAAATTGTGTACCGAATTCGAGCGGCTTATTTGAGAAAGCACTTTTCATGACAAGAATTATTCTTGGATAATTTGTTAAAAAAAAGAAATTTAGGAGATGGAACTTAAGGCCCAACTATAATAGGCATAAGCAAACATAAGCTTATGTCAAAAACCCAACGAAAATGCACTTAAGTTTGCGAAATTACTGCATAGCCAGTATGCAATTTTGCACACATATCTACATGTCATATTTTACTTATGCGGCGAGCGACTGGGATCGCTCTTGCTTAAGTTAACGAAACAGAGAAAAATGGAACGAAACGGAGCTAGAGTCCATCTATCTATTCGCACGTTTACTTATGCGCGCATATGCTAGCTTATGTCAAAAACCCAGCGAAAATTCACTTAGGTTTGCGAAATTTCTGCATAGCCATAATGCAATTTTGCTCACGTATCTACATGTCACATTTCACTTATGCGGCGAGCGACTGGGATCGCTCTCGCTTAAGTGTGCTTAAGTTAACGAAACTGAGAAAAATTGAACGAAACGGAGCCAGACTCCATTATGTTCACTCGCATTGAGATTCTTTGTATTCGCACGTTTACTTATGCGCGCATATGCCAGCTTATGCCTATTATAGTTGGGCCTTTAGTCCTCTAGCATGACAATCCTGCTTACTAACGATGACGCCACGGGTATCACTAGGAATTAACTACCTTCACTAATATTTTTTCCAACCCATTTAACAATTACCGTCAAATTTCAAACAATTTTCACAAAACATTTACACCTTCCTCAGGTCTATGAAAAGATGAAAAACTCATATAAATCCGGTCAGTAATTTTTAAGATTATCGCTAACACAAAAGACACACAGACAGAAAGATAATTTTTAGTGATAGTACTAACAAGTTTTACTACAATGCCCAACGAGCTTAAAAAAAACTATATCAAAGCCATTATTATTCATTCATTCCACTTTTTTGGTCTTAAAAGATTTCCTCTTAAGCACCCGGAATCAAATTTGGTATCTTTTTTGTAAAGTGACGTCAGCATACATAACAAACAACTCATGAGCATGACGCTGAATGTTTTTATTTTGATATACATACATAGATACGTATAGATACAAGCCCTGAAAACACATGTTCACAATAAGGGGAAATCCACTAGTTTACAACAAGTCGAAAAAGCTTTATGCTACTCTGGGGATTTCATTTTGGATGAATTTCAACATTAAAACGAATCTCGAGGTGTGTAAGCATATCAGATGAGTGTTAAAATGGTGAAAGCTTTTAATTAGTCAAAATGCGATTGTTGTAGCCGGTAAATGTTGTTTATGTTTTTTTTTTATTAACGTAACACGTGTATGTAAATGTAGTAATAGTAATTATAAGAGCAGGGTTGCTAAGATATTTTTTAGTTATTAAAATTATTGGAAATATGTTTATTCTTTACAAAGGTAAATTTGTGCTTCTGTTTAGTTAAGGTATGACGGAAGTGAGCTAACAAAAATTGTGACAGGTGCTAAGTGGAATGCTACTCTAATTTCTTTACTTTTTTGTATGCTAATTATAAATCCAAGGAAGAAAATAATATTTTATATAGTCTATATAGGTAGATATGTTTAAGGGTTCAGAGGCGTATGGAAATGGCACTAGTAACGAAATAAGACTCATGAACTTTTTATAAAATATTAATTTTAAGGTAGCTTATTCATATTAAGAGAAATGGAGCAACTATTGACTTAAACAAAAACACAAACTTCATTGCAAAAAGAAAACGTAACTACCAATAGGCCTAAGGTAACTACAAACCGGTCTAAGGTATATTCTATACAATTCTAGAACAATTTTACAAACATGATGTTACTTAAATACTTTGGTGAATATTCCAAGCGAAAAATCTTAGCGCTGTTGTAGCCTTGCAGATAATGGCAAACCTTTCCTTGAAGTTTGATCAATATTTGGAAGTTCAATAACAAACATGGCAAAGAAATCATCGTCATTCATTTGAAAGGGATCCATTTGGATTAAATAACGTTTTCGTTTTCGAAATCAAGACAAGATCGATTATTAAGTCCACCAGTATTTTATTTTTAACAAAACAGCTTTAAAATAGGATATGTCGTGTTTTTGTTAGACTTTTTTAGACGCCATCATTCCAAAATGGGTTTTAAATGTCTGTGTATAACATAAACTGGAGTTTAATTAAGCAAGGACAAAATCAGAACAAGTCATAGAACTGTTAATATCATTCATTGAATAAAACTAAAGAAGGACTAAAGCACTTATTTGCAGGTTATTATCGGTTTGGTCTCGATTTGCTTCCGAAAATGGTATCAAATAATAGTGTTTTCCTTAGAAATAAGTGAAAACAATTATTACTTGCATGTTACAATTTCTTCCGCTTTATGTTACTTACATATTTCATGAAAATTTTCTAAAAATGAAGCATATTAATCCTGAAGTTAATGTAACATGAATTCACAGAAAGATCCAAACAATTGTCAACGGCCAAAAATATAGATTTGCTTTCTCTTCTGTCAGCACAAAATGGTAGAACACAAGTCTTAATCTGCATTATTTTGCTTCAAAAACGTGAATGGATATAAAGAAATCATCAATTAAATTAACAATTTTCGGATCATAAGTGAGTCATTAAAATGATTCCAATCGGTGTCTTACTACCCGATCGGAGAGTTTTTACGCGGGTTCCAAATTTCCAATCGAAAATGACATAAGACAATAGATTGTACTGGAAAATGTGGATGATTCATAGGTAGTATCCCAACGTAAATATTAAAGGTTGCATATGTAAAACCAGATCCGAACTAACAAATTCTGCAGTCCTGGGAAGGCTTTAGAAAAAGCAGGTACAGAAACACTTAGATAGGTGTATGAACATTGAACATACAATGTAGGTACCTCTATAATAGGTACAAACTGTTAAACAATACCTATACCTCATTCCTGAAACAATTTGATATGCTCTGTGGATTAACTAATACATTAGTAAATTGATTGTTTCCTTTACGAATTTAGGATGCACTTAAAAATAGTTTCTTTTTTGGTATGATAAGTTGACTCCAGTTTGAGCCTTTGAGATCAAACTCACTTCTGTGAAACCGGATCTAAGCATGACAACTTTTTCCATATCCATAGTTAGCAAATTAGCCATCTTTAGTAGCTCAATATTTGTAGACATAAAAATGAGCTCAATAAAGAACTCCCATTAATACCTACCTAAAAATCAAAATGCTCAAAATTTTAGTTATTTTGCCTCATAAACATCCAATATTTTTCAGGTAGGTATATCATCAAACAGCTTCATACAAGTTCGTCGCACTGCTGTAGCTGTTGCTAACGCGCATTTAAATTGGGCGCAAAATCAACCCAAACCGGATTTTTTTATGTTTCAAACTCTTTGTTTTCACCCCCTCTTCCATAACATAATTTTTCATTCAAAATGAAAAAGAAATCATCTATACGCTTCTGTTTCAGCGCCATCTGCATCTGTTTCGTTCATACATCAAAAGTATCTAGAATTATATTAAGATTGTAGATATACCTACCTAAATACGTATTCGTAAATCTGCTTTCACACAATTCAATTCTACACCCAACTCCAGCGTCTCGTGCTTCATCTACCGCACTTACACAACAACAAAAGTATCTATGTATATATGTATGCATGCATCCGATACCACCAGTAGTTCATATACCTACCTATAAATATCTACATCTTCTATCTACATACAACGAAGCTAAACAACCCAACCTGTATCACGAACCAGGCTTGCCATACCACACATGATATATTCCTATGAACAGCTGCACAAAGTTAATGTTTGAGATACTTTCTTGATTTCAACAAAGTATGTATCAAAAAGATACAGAAACAATTATATTACTTAAAAATTGAAATACCGGAAACCCAAATAATCTATTTTAAGATCTAGATAGGATACTTATTTTCAAAAGTTTGTCTAATTAAAATTTGTCCAGACTTAAAAATGTTTCCAGACTTCTAAATACGCCAGCTGTCTTCTAATCATGAATAAATTAGGTGGCGGAACAGTCCATGAAGACCAGGGCCTAGTGACTTACAACTCTTAACCATTCCTGTGTGCGAGTAATGTTGTCAGAGATGGAAGGGACCTACAGTTTATATGCCGAGTCCGAAAGGCTTATTTGAGAAAGCACTTTTCATGACAAGAATTGCTCTTGGAGTATTTCTCAATGCCTCGCAAGAGGCAGTACCCGTGAAAAAAGATAGGTGGACCAGGCAGGGGTTGAACCCAAGTCCCCTTGCATGACAGTCCAACGCACTAACCATCACGCTACGGGTACTGAACATGAAGTACAATAGAATAAATTCATATTTGTGAACTAGTTTGAGGAGTTTTATCCTGAACCTATATCAGGCGCTGGCTGCGAGTTCAAAAAAAAATCAAACTCCATTTTTAGAACTTAGTCACTTTAATTTAAATTCTTAAGTCTAGTTTTCTATTGCCATTCCGGCAAGTAGGTAATGCAGTAGTGGACAGAGCTTTTTAATGCGGGTTATGATTTATCCCAATTTCGAGAAAATATGCTGCAATAACCAGGAAGCTTTTAATTCTAACAGTTTTCAATTGAATAGGTATGAAGAAAGATAATTTTAATTAGCAAAATATTTTCTATCAATTGATTAAATTATGTATGTTAATTAATTTTTGAAGTTTTCTATGAAATTTGTTGTAAAAAAAGGTAGCTACAAAAGTATTTTATTTTTACTTGATTTGAGCATTTTGAGTTAAGAAAATATATTGCTATAAGTATGCTTTCAAAAACAATCTGGCAAGCCTGTCATGAACGCGTTTAAAAACAAAAATATTCGAATACAAAGACGAACCAGTTGGTCTGTAGTCTAGTACTGGTACTGGTACTCTGCTCTTTAGTCATTTTTCCTCTTGCACTTGCACCCCCGCTCGACTCCATGACGTGCACAGCACAGATAAATTTATAAATATTTTTGGCTTTGGTACAAAACAGCTCTGCTCTACGAAGCAACAACAAGCCCTAAATGAAAGAGAAAACCGATTTTACACTAAGTGTTTCCTTTTTTATCCCAATGCATGAGACATGCGTAGTCGAAATGGCGGCATAAATAAAAAATATTTTCAATCATGATTTTATTTTTTGACAGAACTTAATTTTTTTCCTTCAAAATTTTTGAGTAATAGATATTTATTAGGTCTTGGGGTGATCTCTATAACTTTCTAGCCCAATTTTTTTGACGATCGTCACTACTATGATCAAGTCAAAATTTAGGTAGGTAGGTACCTTTTTCTGGTACGAAAAAGTACGATTTGGGGTAGACCGATGTACAGTTTAGCGTAGATTGATTAAATATGGCCATGTTGCAAAACATGGTCATGTGTAGATACTTTCTTAATTCCCTTTACATAAAACAACAATATTTAAATGCTTTTAAATGAAAGGAGTCGATATTGATGAAACTTTCTTAAATTGATAAGGTTCAAGTAGGTTAGGCACCTATTTACTTGGTTACAAAGGCGGATAGGTTCCCTGAAAAATGTATGTGCATATCTACCTTAAAGACTTTTGAAACTATTTTCCAAGCGGAGTGCCTTTGAAGGTATGTATAGATACATACAAAACAGGTACGGGGGAAACTGAACCGCTATCGATCTGGGAATATATTACATACAAAGGTATAACTATATACTTATATGACCGGGTGTACATACATAGGTACATATTTTGTATGCTTATATTTCTGGGAAATAGACGCAACTATGGTATAAATGTATATAGATACTTATATACCTTAGTATCTACATACATTCAATTTCCCATTTAAAAGTACTTACTACTTAGGTACGTTATGCATAGGTACCTAGGTAATAGGTATCTAGCTAATCGGGTATTTCTAGGCATCTTAGTAAATATCTATTGCCAGAAAATGCTTTTGTTAATGAAATAGAATAAGAATAAAAGAACTCATAATACCTAATAGTTCTCTTCTAAGCATTTTAAGGTCAATGAATCTTGTTCTTCAAGAAAATATGATTAATTGTGCAGCTCCCTACATTACCTATTTGATCATTATCAAGTTCTTTAAATGTAATAATTAGGTAGGTACATATGCAAATATGTATTTACCTACCTATGTACATAGGTACATATGTATATTTATGTATACCTACTGTACTTACATAAAATTCCATGTAAGATTTAATAAGTATTATACCTTGCTATGTACAAAAGTGAAAGCAAAATGGAATCTCACAAATGTACATATGTAGCTGGCAGATAAGCAATAGATACCTAGGTACGTATGTAGATTTGTTTTTAATGCCTAGGTTAAGTAGATACCTACATAGATACATAAGAAGTTAGGGAAAATGATAAGCTGCTTCTGCAAGCACACTCAATAAAGTTAATAGCTACCCAGTTACTTTTTGGTTTTCAGAATTTCCAAAGCTAAATTATGATAGCATTTTGTTGAAAAATTGTAGGTACGTATGTAGGTACATAGGTTATGTATGGACTCGCATTAGGTAGTAAAAAAGAGGTGATTTTGATACCTCTGTAAAAGATTAGTTTCTAGTACTCATACTCAATTGTTCAGTGCTTAAAAGGTAGAAATCTGACGTTCCTAGGTTAGGTAGGTAGGTATATCCATTTTAGATTGATTTTCTAAAAACATGCCGAATCCAAACTGTTTACAATTTATCAAAAGAAAAAGTATTCTGTAGACGAGGGAATTACTAGGCTTCACAATAACTATGGCCCATAGAGAAAACTGTCATGTTTTATCAGCTGATTTTGACAGTTCCTGTCATTGATAGATACCAAGTTTATGTCAATATCGATTAATTGCAATTATTTTGTCTAGGTTCAAATCCAAATTAAACAAACAAAATTTTGGAACAAAATGTAGAAAAGTGGGCGTGTTCTGCCCAAATTTTCAAAGATCTCTACTGAATTTATTTTTAAGCTAAAAAATGTAGATATGGCAGGTAGAGGTAAAAATGTGTAGGGAGGTACCTTATTAAAAGTGACGTCCATATAAGGATACCTTAGTAAATAATATAAGATTTGTAACCAAGGGTCCTCGACTTTAAAAAACATTCCGAAACACTAATCGGTAGACATATCAAAGCCAGGTCAATACGCCCAACAATTTTTCAAGCCATCTAGATTCTTCGAGAACAATAAAATAATAATTCACTTAACACGAACTGGTGGCGCTAGTAGTAACGAGAAAAATTTTACAAAAATCTTTACCTCTCACTTTCAGATCATCTCCTTCTTCGAATCACTGTTGCCAAAAGAGCAAAGCTTCTGTTCTCATCAATATATCTTACTCCTTTCAGCACACAACGCCAAGGCAACAAATGTGAGCTGTAGAATTTTCGCCGCCATACTGATTTGAACACGAGACGAGGTCGGTTGTGTTTCGCGCGGCATTTTTGTATCCCATAGTACTTTTTTCTCTCTTTTTACTGGGCATATGCTCCACGGTTGAGGCAAAACCCACTGCAACAAAGTAGTGCGAGTAGTGTATGTATTAAGAAAAAAAAAAGTTGCAGTCGTCGTTCTTCATCGAAATTCGATTCGATAGAAAAGAAAAATGGAATTTTCTTTTGAGAAAAACTAATTAAAACATTATTTTGATGTTTTTTTCGTTGCTAATGTGATCGATTGGGGATTTTAATTAATTTCAAGTTTCTTTTTGTGTAAAAAGTGTGGATTTGATGTCTCAAAATTGAGGTCGATGAGTGCTGATTTGCAGAAATCATTACATACCTACATACTTCTTGGCTGTGCTGAACTTTTCCTTTGATAAAATTTGATTTGGATAATATATTTATTAAACAGTCCAAGGAAGTAAAAACATTATGAATAAAGGTACGTTATTAATTTAAATAAATTCGTTTAATTATTTTCTTTTTTTGATTGGGACAAGAAGAATTTGTGATGGAAATGAAGATTAAAAAAAGAGTAGGTACCTAGGTTTCTTAAAAAGCGAAGTGTGAGATGGCGGCGGCTACGGCTACTGCTACTGCTACAGCTACGACAAATGTTGTAAGGGACTTTTTAATTAAGTATGTTGGCAAGTAGATGGCGTGATGTGGCAGGGTTTCAATTTGGACTTAGGATTGTGTATTTGCTGCATTGCATCTCAAAAGCTTTTCTGTTGTGTGATTGATGCGGTAAATGCGGTCGGTGATGCCAACTTTCCGATCACTTGATTCCCGAATCATGTCTATTATAGAATTCACTTTAGTCTGCGAATGCGAAATGAAAAATGCGGTAAATCTGCTGCACTTAACCACTTCACTTATTGGTCTACAGTAAAAAAAGCCAAATCAGAATTTTGGTTTGTGATTTTATTATTTAATTCTTTAGTGAATTATTTCCTTTTGGATATTTAATAGTCAAGTTGATCATTGAAGATCGTTTGGAAAAGGTTAGACTCAACTTTCCAGTATCGCAATTTTAGAGCGAGGAAACATTTATTTCTATTTTTAATTAATTAAAAATAAAGTTCACTTTTTTACATACATACATACAAAACACGCAAAAATGGTTGATTTTGACATTTCTTACCTGTTTTTTGTTCAGTGTTGCCATGCTTGCTTTTTTATTTTGGAGATTTCTTTGATTTTAGTGCTCAAATGCAAAAAGTACTTTGCATATACCCAAACTCGCACCCACCCCAAATCCTATAGTGATCCCAAGCAGGGGGGTTGCATACATAGCTGTTAGTATTAATTAGAAAAAACTTGTTTTAGGCTCAAAAAATGCAATACAAACAAGTAGGGTTAAAGTCCGAAAAAGAAAATATTTTTTTCTATGACTTAAAGTTGTTTCCTCGCCTTAATATTTAAAACATGTTCTATTGAGACGCCTACTTAACTGTAAACAAAAAAAAAACAGAAGGAAATTCGTGCTGCGGTAATGGAAAGTCGCCCCAAAGTCTACACTCTCATGTACACAAATTTATTTCTGGGCCATTAACAATTTTCTCTGGTTTAATTTGATGATAAATTATAAGCAGTAATTAAAAATCACAGGTTAGTTTTTATTTCAAAAGAACGATCTTTTCATTTAATGTTCATGCCTAATATTAAAATACAAAAATACTCATATTGAAATTCAATTAAAACGTTTTGATTTGGCAACAATTTCTGAGATAAATTTTAAAAAGCTTTTAAATCAGGCCATTGCCCTATTTGTCGGTGCGGTGTCTGTAGTCAGTATTTCCCTCTTCACCGAATTAATACTTCTCTTATGTTTACTTCCTCAGTTTTCGGTAAACTTTAGACACGTTATTAAAGTAAAATAACTATTTTTTTAATAACATCATTAATTTTACATGAACATGTAAATTTACATGCCATTTTCCTAATTAATTTCCTTAGACATAAATACCAAATTTCAGCTCAACCCAGAAAATATCTTAAATTAAACTATATTCAAAATATCTTGAAAACGATATCTTATTCAACGTACCTACATACATATACAATTTACAGTTTTGGCCTAAACAAAAGCAAGTTTAATTGCTTTTTGTTTTTAAAATTTAAATATGTATTTGCAGTTTCTAATGGATAGTTGATTTTGTAATGGTTCATTAAATATATCACAATTAGTTCAATATTAGGCTGGTCAACAGAAAAGCAACTTTTAAAAAATACATACCTACATATATACATATGTACATATGCTAATTTGGCAGCAAAGCCCTTGTTTTTAATCACTTTAGGACATCTTCGAACCATGAAGCCAATTAAATATAATGCTGTTTGAGTTAGTTTCCCAAGCAAATTTAATTTAATCCTATGTAGATAATTTTTATTTTTGCAATTAGTCGTTACAATTCATCAATCTACAATTTCCCATAGATTTTCTATGGGGTGAGATCCAGGGACTGTGCTGGCCATTGTAACGTATCAACCAGATTTTCTTGAAAAGTCCATTTCATAAGCAACTTATCATCTGCGTTTGGCAGCATTATATTTTGCAAAATGTAACGGTACTTAAAACGATCCATTGCATTATCTATTTGGTGAATCGGTCCTAGTCCATGCCCTGAAAAACATTTCCATACCATTACGTTACCTCCTCCGTGTTTCACAGTAGCTTTGGTGTAACGTGGATTTAGTGCCTCTGCGAACACGACATAAACCATTTTCTAAGGGCTTTTTTACTTTTTATTTAGTTTAATTTGACTCATTCCACTTTTCTTTATTTTTTCTTTTTTTCGTTAGAGTATTTATTTCCAGCCATTTCAAGTGTTTGGCCAACACTGTATGTCTTGAGTATCTTAGGCCTTTTATTTTAATGTGGCATCACTGTCGTGGTTACGCCCCTGATTGTAGTATTATATATTTACTACCAAAAAGTAGTCTGTGCAATAAATGTATGCAGTACAGGGATGTTAGGTCGTCTGTATCTAACTCTAACTGCTATCTATACTTTCTATATAATCTTAATTAAGAATCCAAGAATTTCATTCATATGAAAATCATTACATACTGAAAATGCAATTTCCTGAATTCAGATTCACAAATAATTAAGTCTCGGATACCTACGAAAATTTGTTGCCTCCACAGTTTATTTTTTTTTTTTGGCTTAAATTATTTGCAAAATTTGGCGACAATTTAACTTTGTCATGAGCACTGCAATTATTTTGAAACACACTTAAATAATATTAATATAACTAAAAATACCCTTTATAATTTAAATCATACAAATGCCTTGTTGAAAACGATAAGTATCATTAAAAGCTCAGTAAAAGCTTCTCGAAAGCTTCCTTACAAAATCCGAGCTAGTTTGTATATACATTTTTCAGCGTTACCATTTCCTCCACGTTAACTTTTTTAAACATTGGATAATTTTGTATTTAAGGGACTTTGAGATAGTGCAGCAGGCACCCTTGTAAGGAGCTTACTTTAAGCCCTTTACTGCACAAACTTATGACACAGAATATAACATCTCTAATATAGTAAGCGTTGCACCTACATGAGATAATCGGAAAATGAAAAGTGGCAAGAAACTCGAAAGTGCACACAAAATCCATCTTAAAAAATTGTGACACTATAGAAATATCTACCCTTTTTGTTTGAATGAGAAATGAAAAAAATATTTTCCACTTTTTAGTTTTGTTGGTTTTATAATTGTTATAACTTTTCTAGAAGACCTTGATTTCGATCCCAGCATCCCCGAAGATGAACGAAGATTCTATCTTAAGGCCTATCCAAATGTCAACCATGTTAGAGAACGTAAGGTGCACTGCACAATATGTAAAATGCATATTGGTACGGCCCCTTCCAACGAGAGCATCATTCGCATGCACCCCATTTTGCGAGTTACTCATTGCAAAAAATGTCATGACTTCTATAACAGTGGGGAATTCAGCAAGGGCGAAGATGGCAGCGAACTATATTGCCGTTGGTGTGGACAAGGCGGAGAAGTCTATTGCTGCTCGAACTGCCCATTTGTATTTTGCAAGTCTTGCATTATTTCGAATTTATCAAGGGGAGTAGTTGCGGATATTGAACAAAATGAAAATTGGAGTTGTTTTAATTGCGCTCCAAAAATGTTATGGCCGTTAAGAGCGCAACATTGGGCTTTGATAAAGTTCATTGATAAGCAGAAAAAGTGAGTTATAAAATGCCATTTTATCAGGCTTTTTTTATATTAAAACGTTTTTTTTTCAGAGCAATTCTCAATTCTAATTTATCTGATGCAGAAATAAAAGTCCAAATGACTAAAGACCGAAGCTTATGTTGCAAGATCAAAAAAGTAAGTGGTTATGGAACTGATTCATCGGACTCCAGTGACATCTCCCTTTCTCGTCTGAAAAAGAAGGCAGGAGAAAAGAGAAGCCGAAAATCATTATCAAAAGAAGATCTCTCTGGTGGAGCTTCTCCTGCTCAAGCTAAAAAAGCAAAAGGAAATGATGAAGTTGTTTGCACTCCAGACGTTTTAAGCATGCTAGAGCCGGAATGTACTTTGACAGTGCCTACTAATTCCAAGACACCCACAAATTCTCAGCCTTCAACTTCCAGCCCAAAAATAATGTCTATTCAGCCTCCTGCTAAACGCATTAATACTCCTCCATTGCTGGTTCGAAATGCCCAGCCTGCACCTTTGCGTTCCTTAGCTCCAGCTCAAGTTCTTAAGAAAACAGTGGTTGGACCAAGATTGCCTTCAGGCCAAGGATCAGACTACACTACTCCCGTATACCACACAATCAATGGTTATCGTATTGATTTGAATTCAGCGGCTCAGCAAGAAACTGTCCGATTGCCAAATGGGAAATTAATTCAGGTTAAGCGACAGGGAACTGGACCACAACAAGTAACAACAGTTCAAAATGCTCCAACTCAACATTCCACTCCGACAAGAGTTATTCACAATATAAGTGGCCCAAATGTTTCACCTATTGCGAGTGTTCCCACTCAGCAAATAGTTCACTCTAGTGGTGGACATATTATCCGCACACAATTGCCAGCTCCTCGTTCGATTGCTATACAAAATACTGGTCTCGTTAATCAGTTCCAAATACAACATCAACAGCAGCAACAACAACAACACCAGCAACAGCAGCAGCAATCGGCACCGGTGCAGCCTCAATTCCAGCAAATAACAATACGTCAGCCGAATCAACAAATCGCCACTATTCGCTATCAAGGTAATTCAACCCCCCAGGTGGCAAATATGATGCAAAATGGAACAATGCAGATTTTGAATGGAACCCAGGTGACAAATTCTGCCGGCCAACTGCCCAATATTCGACCAATGCCAACGTTCATAAAACAATTCTTCCCCAACACTCCACTGGGTCAATCGCGCACTCAATTGCAAAGTCAGATCTTCAATGCAATGGAAATTTGTCAACATTTGATGGGCAAATTACAGACACTCACCAATTCGAATGCGTATAAAACAGCTAAGAGTATGACCGATGTAAAAGAACTTTACATTCACCTCTCGTACTTGCTCACATATGCAATAGGAAGATTTAAAGGGCTACAAGATAATTGTTTAGCTGATATGAGAGATCTAGGATTTACAAATGATGCAAATAGCTTAGAAAACGGCCAACTTGCTGCAGGTGAGTTCTTAAATTTAGTTACAATTTTGGTGATGGCAAAGCATGGGTATTATTTTTATTTTTTGAAACACCACATTCCAATCACATGTGACATAAAAAGGTTACTGTTTTTTTAATTCCTTAAATAATCACCATACCATTTTACTAAATCATGTATAAAACGACAATTGCTTGATCGGATCGTCGCTTTAGTAAGCGGCTGTTATTTGCAAATGCCAAGGTTTCGTGTTTAACACGTTTATTATAGCCCAATTTCTGACGTGTCTGGAAACGGAAATAAGAATCACCTGTCTCAAAGGGTACTCAAAATATGTACATTTAAAGTTACAATTTTGAATATCACGACTACAAATCCATGAATTCCATCGATTATCTTTAATAAGTTATTATTAGTGGTGTTATGCAAAAAAAAAAGGAGTTTAGTAAAATAATTGACTTCAATGATAACGGTATTATAGGCTGTTATCACCACATTCACTGATAGCCAAACAGCATTAAAATCGATCTTTGTCACAACAATCAAATCGCATTTCGAAAAGTACTGTCGCCGAGAACTGACGGTTCTTAGCATTCACCATAACGTTAAAGTATGATGAGTACTAGGTCACTGTTTTATGCTTAAAGGATAGGTACAAAATTGAACCAATCAAGTATAAAATCAACTTTTTTAAACCCATAATGTAAACGGAACCCATTTGTAACAAGATACTGTAAGAAACTGATGAAAGATGGAAATGCCTTTAAACCATTACAATGGGAAACTGGCCCAAATTTGACAAAACTTTATACCGTTCCAGTATGCATCTAGACAAAACAAATCTGTACGACTCATTTTAAGCTTGATCGCAGCATATTAGGTTACCATAAGAGGAAAATGCGGCTTGCCACTGGTGGCATGTGCAAAGGCTGTAGAAATCAACCGCCTGCCTATCAGCATTATACCCAATATTGTTCTATGTTTTTGAATATTACGACTAAAAATGAAAGATGTAGATCGCTTTTTTTTGGTAAAATTAGTCTTCATAAATTGAGACAAGGCACAAGTTGTTAAAAAATGAATTTCACTTTAACAAATTAAATACAAATGTTTTACTTAACTCTTTTTGTAGCATGTTAAAGTAATCCTCCAATTATGTAAACTAATTAAAACAATGTGTTTTCTCGGATTTTACAGGGATTCACTTTTTTTTAAAATTCTTAACATCCATTTAATACAATACACAACATTTCAAAAACTAACAATAACGCATTAAAATCAGTTTACCATTTCGAACCTGGTTGTCTACTAGTGTTTTGGCAACCATAAAGAACTACTTACCTGAGTAAAATATATGAAAGTTATTATTCCGAAACGGTGGTAAAGTTAATGTAACTTAATTGTTTAAAACTATATTTCCACAAATCACAAGGTACATACAAACGTTTCGTAATTTTTTTAAAGTTTCGGTCCTAGGAGGCTTATATAGGGTGTCCCAAAATTAACGCAAGATTTGAATTAAATAGAAAACGCCGTCAAATTGCTTTTTTTCAGGGTTGCCAACACTTCACTGCACAAATGGTGGCAAATTCCAATCTTGCGTTAATTCTGGACACCCTATAATAATTCCGGGTGGTCATAAGGGTTCTTCATAGAAAAGCTTCTAAATTTTGACTATCGAACAGCTTATCTTGACTTTTCTCAAGCAGCGTGTTTGTGCAATGTATTGCTTTGGAGCTTATTATTTTAAGAGCTGGAGTGACTTCATCGATTCCATTCATCCAAGACTAAATTAATCACAATGGGCAGGTTCAGGGACTTCATTCTTTGAACGTAAATTTTGACCAGGCAAATAGTTAGTTTTTTAAGTGTCATAGATTTCAAATTCACAAACCTCTACTTCAAGTTCATAGTACAAAAACTACCAAAATCATTATTGTGAACAGAACACTCCTTAGGTAAGCTACAAGTCCGTCATGATTTCTATTTTGTATTGTAAGGAAATAATAATTATTAATTTTTCAAATTTACAAGGAATTTTTTTGCAGAAATCATTAAATGAAGGTGTGCAGAAAATAAATAAATTATAGAGTAATAAAGTTCAGCTTTCGGTTGAATGAAAAAACTAGATCAATTGTCATTTTAACATAAGTTGACTTGATAGTCAGGGAGATTTTTCTTGGCTAAATTTCCAGTCAACTTTCCAATAAATTTGCCTTAATTGGAAGGCAATTTTTTGACAGCTGGCCAATCAGATGCTAGAAACCTTACTTTCAAATCCCTTATGTCGTCTGAACCTGCCCAATGTAACGAATAATCCGATTTTTTGACCTGTTGATCACGAAAATATAAACCTGTAGCTCCACTTAACATATCTTAAAATATGTCTAAACAGATGTTAAAATGTTTTAGCAATGTAAATTTTTGTTTGAGAGAAATTTGGGCGATTCACGACTGAAGAAAAAATTGGGTGAGAACGAAAAATTCCGGGACAAATAAAATTTCCAGGATTTTAATAGAAATGTTTTGCAAAAGAAAATCGATGGAATTTCATTTCAAAGTTTGTAGTTGTGGTATTCAAAAACGTTAATTTAAGTTAAAAAAAGGTATACTTCACCAAAGGCAGTCCTAAGTTTTCTTTAAATCGTGTTATAACACTTATTAATAAATTCAGAACTCAAGTTTATTTTGTTTTACTCCAGGAACTTTGAATAAAAATTAATTACAATCCTTTACCTGCAAAAATTTCATAAAATAAAAAAAAATGAAAACTTCGGAAATATGACGTAATTGAGCACCACAACAGGACGTCTCACTTGGAGTTCTTATTATTTCAAACAAATATCACTGGCCATAAAATCGAATTTCCTTTTTTTGAACAATTTATAGTTAGTTAAAATGTATTTCGTATTTAAAAGTAGAAAAGTAACAAAATTTCACGTGTGAATGTTCCTCCACCAGGCAATAAGGATATCATTCACATGGAACCTCGTTCGTTTGTTGAAAATATTAAAATATGATATGAAGTACATTGTGTTAAGTAAAAAGTGTTTTAATAAAAAAAAGCAGAAAAAGCCCAAAGAAGCCGAAACTGTCCTTCAGTAAGTACATTATATTGGAATTTTATGCTGAATTCGATCATACGGTCCATCATTTAGGCAAAAAGTATCTTTCATAATGGACCGTTCACTTGATTTGTTTTATTGTTATTGTTATTTTTTTTAATTGTAATCAAACCGCGATATTGGCTATTAAATGTTGAATTACGCAGCTGATGTTCCTTGGTCCACGTGAATGATACCTTATGCTAAATTGATGTTATCAGTAAAACGTTTTCCTATAGTTATGATTTCCCGGTTCCTTTCGAATTAAGCATAAAACTACAAAATTAAAAAAAGAATACTGGTATAAATGTATGTATATTTTGTTTTCAGGTATGGATATGGTTCGAACTGGAAAGATAACAGATTTTTCAAACGTTGACTTGGAGAGTTTCCACTCTTTGATTGTACAGAATATGAATCTTATGAAATCTGCAGTAGCAGATTCTTCAACAAACACAGATTCACAAACAGAAGGATCCGGAGGCCCAAAAAAATTGACTCCACTAAACCATAACCGCATGATTATAGGAACGGAGAAGAATGGTTGCCCAGTCGCACCAGGGGAAGATGAAATGGCTAACGATGAAGATGAGGAATGTCTCTTGGTCGAATTAGATGAAAGCAATAGTCCTCAAACTATAGAACTCGAATCCGAAAGTGAAATAGAAGATTGCCTTTTAGTTGAATTAACCGAAGGGGTATCCGACAAGCCAACTTCTCCGTTAACACCACCCATGGTCGAACTCAATGGAGAAGAAGTAGACGAATTTGGAAATTCAGGACTTTTGACTTCGTACGAAAGAGATGAAGACTTCACACTGAATTACGTTGATAGCGAAAATGGTGTTAATTGCTCTTGCGTATTTACAACTGAAGAAGATATCCAATTGATGGACATTCTTAAAGACTATCCCGAACTATGGTTCCCCAAGGAATCAAGAACTTCTGTACAAACAATGGACTTATTATGGAAAGAAATCAATACAAAAATGCCAAGTAAGACAAAATATAAATGCACTTATAAAATTTGTTTTAACTCAAAATCTTATATTCTTAGATGGCCTCAACAACCGTGAACGCTGGAAAACTATAAAAAAGAGCTACAAAAAAAGCCTTCAAAAGGGAGGAATTCCACCATATCAGTATGCTCATCACCTTAAATTCTTGGAAAAATCTACATTTCAATCAAAAATTACAAAACGCTTAAAACACCAGGCAGAAGAAAACAACAAAGAATCAAAACAAGACAAAGTAATGATGGAAAAGTACAATAAAAATCAAATGAATGGTGGCAAAACAAATAAAAAAACGCAAGCGAAATCTAAAAGCTTTATTGAAACGAAACCTCATTCTTTAGAAGCAAAATTAAATAAAACTTCAATCGATTCCAAATACGAAAATCCATTCCAAGACCATGCTTTCATTTCTAAAATTATTCGAATCATAGAAAACTACCCAAACTTATGGCACCCGACCTCGGACCTGGTTTTGAAGCGTTTACCACAGCCAAAAACTTGGGACGAAGTAGCCAAGAAAGTAGATGATCCAAACTGTGAGACATATATTTTTTTTTATTGTTTAATCATATTGTTTAATTTTAAAATTTTGTGTTTCTTTAAATTTCAGATACCGTTCAGGATATAAAGTTGAAATGGAAATCACTGAGATCCTGTTATACCAAAAATACCGTATCCGTAGAGCCATTCAGAGAACTTTTACATTTTTTAAATTTCAAAAAAGACGCTTGAACTGATTATTGGTTTAACCATATAAATTATTTTATTTTTTATTTTAAAAGTTTTTACTTAAACTAGATGTAATGCAAACATTGTAAAAATACGAGTACACAAAATACAAATATATTTGAAACATATCAAAGTTGTTATTTTTTCCTTTTAAAATATAAGATATCAAAAACTTCTTTTATGATTTAATACTCTTATGAATTAACACTTTTTAACGATTGTTTTAAATTTTGTCTCCCATTAGAAAAACAAGCTAGTGATGCTGAAGAAGATGAAATTACAATTGTCGAACCGAAAACCGATACAATCAACTTAGACTCTGATAATGAAGATGATCTCCCTCCGCCGCCAAGTAAGTCAATGGGAAATCATCCAGCAAAATCTGTCATCACGAGTAACTCCAACTTGATCACGCACACCAATCAGGTGAGGTCTGAACAATCGCCGCCGATTGTTACTCCGACAACAACAACCAACGCAGACGATGAATTAACAGCGGAATATGATTTCTCAAAGGTTGCAAGTCTTCTAGCTGGTATGTTAGAGGTCGAGCTAACCGAGGGCGGAAACGAAAGTCCTCAGGCGCCTAAAAAACCACGTAAAAAGACCACAAACAAACCGAATCCAACATTAGTCAAACAGAAAGAAATACAAGAGCGTGAACGCTTGGAAAATATTAAAAAGAATTGCGTTAAGTTGAAAATGGAGGTTCAAATTCCGCTTAATAAAGTGGAGGATATATATGAATATGCCAAGCCCATGCTTGAGGAACTTAAACATGAGAAGTTAAAGGCAGATGAAAACGAGTTGTCAGAGAATGAAACTTCGAAGAAAGAAGAGGAAGTAGAAACAAAGAATGAGCAAGAAGGGGATAAGAAAGCAGAAGAAACATCCGAAAATGATATTGAGAAAAGTAATCCGGAGAAGGAAATACAAGATAAAGAAGACTCTGAGGAAATGGTTGTTGTGCTTGTCGAAGAGGCTGATACCTTAAATGTAAATGAAGAAAATGATAAGAGAACAGCTGATAGTAAAAATGACGAAATGGAAGTCGAAGATGCTGACCCTATTGATCAGGAAGAGTCTCAAAATAGTGAACGAGAACTTGTTCAAAAGGAAAATTCCGTGCAGCCAGACCAAGATGGAGATGTAATCCAGCCAGATCAAGAGGAAGATTCAGTGCAGCAAGATGAGGGAGAAGATTCAATGCAGCCAGATGAGGAGGGAAATTCAGTGCAACCAGATCTAGAAGAAGATTCAATGCAGCCTGATCAGGAGGAAGATTCAGTTCCACTTAATCATGTTATTGATTCAGAACTCCCAAAGGAATCAGTCGAGAACAATGAAAAGAATAATGAAAGTGAAGGCAGCGATGAATCAAAAAATAAAGAAGAAGTTGTTGCAAGCGTAGAAGTTAACGACGAGGACGCCGAAAACAACGAAGAGGAAGAAGAAGAAACTGAAATGTTAATAGATAGCGCAAACAAAAAAAACTCTGAGCTGCCATTAAACACAAAATTAGCTGACCAAAGTAACGCTGAAAACGACACTGACCCGCTGAAAAGCGATGATTGTGATAAGGATCAGTTGCTTCCAGTCGAAGACAAACAAAACAAAAATGATAAAGACGTTGAAAACAATATCGAAAGTAGTAGTCTCTCGCACAATTACAATACCATCTTGGGCAGAACAGAGGTAGTTTAAATCTAGGCAGGCACGACAAAATATTTCAAAATTTATAATAATTTTATATAAGCTAAGTAATTTCTGCATATAATTATTTATTGTTTTCTATTGCAATACTGTTTACGTATGTTTGTTTTATTTTTATTTCTTTTTTACTTAAGAAACTCAATTAACGGATAAGTTTCCGTTGCTTTATAATATTACAATATTATAATTTTTTAATTATTATGTAAATAGGAAAACAAAATAACCGTTAAATAAATCTTAGTTATTTTTGTATATTAAAAATAGGTTAGTGATGATCTTGAAAAGAATTAAATTGCAGCATTAAACTATGTTAAATGCTAAATGGAAAATATACTAAATAAATGTGAAAACACAATTATTATTTTTATTTTAAATTTCGTTTGTGTTTGTTTCATTTGTATAGACGACGCGTGCGTCGGGGTGGTGTGTGAGATATTTTTTTAAACAATTTTAATTCTAATAAATGTATGTATGAACTCAAAAATGCATTTATGGTACTTTGGTTGGTTATGAAATGGTAACTAATGTTTTCTTATTGTATGCCGAATTTGTTGTATTCTGTTCTGCAGGGTTATCTGCAGA
The DNA here is from genome assembly GCF_945859685.1 of Eupeodes corollae. Taxonomy (NCBI): domain Eukaryota; kingdom Metazoa; phylum Arthropoda; class Insecta; order Diptera; family Syrphidae; genus Eupeodes; species Eupeodes corollae. The sequence continues at coordinate 309,212,535 of NC_079147.1, read as the reverse complement.
CTGGCAGTTTCAAATATCAAACATTAAAGGAAGTATTATTTACAAACTATTGTGCAAAACATTTGCAATTTTTTTGTTTGTTACTTATAATTTCTGATTCACTGTATATAACATTTGTATTTTTTCACATTTGTCTTGGAAAATGAAGCTACTCATTGCGTCTCTTTAATTTAACACAAAGAAATCGACAATATGTCCCGTTAGGAGAGCAAAGCATCATGAAAGAACTGAGAGGACATACATATGCACCTGTGCAAAAAATATGCAAGTTTTTTTTACAGGACCAAAGAATATCGCGTCTTATTCGGCGGGAACCATTTATCTCGTCGGCATCCATTGTAAAGGAGCTCAATTTAACGGTGGAAAACGAAAACCCAGGAACCGATATAAGCCAAATCATGTTTGGGCTATTTTGAAACATGGAGGTGGCTCGACAATGGTATGGGGTTGTTTTTCCGGTCAGGGATGTGGTCCCCTTCATCAAGTAATTGGTATTATGGATCGATTCGGCTACAAAAATATACTGGAAACAATAATGCTTCCATATGCCGAGGAAGAGATGCCGTTGAATTTAGGATTACAACACGACAACGATCCAAAACACACCTCGAAGTGTGTTAAAGAATTTTTGGAGGTCAAAAAAGTGGAAATGCTAGATTGGCAAGTTCAATCCCCTGACCTGAACCCCATCGAACATTTGTGGGAATTTTAAAACGCCGAGTAAGAGTCCAGCGGTTCTCGTCGACAAAAGCCCTATTCGAAGCACTGCAGACCGAATGTGAATTAATTCCCATGAAGACAATAAACTCCCTTATAACCTTGATGCCAAAAAGATGTGAAGCTGTAATAAAAAATAAGGGTTATTGGACCAAATATTACGAAATTTTTATTTTTTAATATTTGGTTCAATAAACTTGCAAATGTTTTGCACACCCTTTTAGAATTCTTGTACAAGTTATTTAAAAAAAAAAACTATTTAATGAATTAATTTTTTGAAAAAATATATATCTAAATTTTCCTAATAAATTAATTGTCCAAATCATACCAACAAATCATTGTTTTGCTTAAGTCTGAGTTGATTAAAATGCAAAATAAAACTTGCAAATGTTTTGCACAACATTGTATGTACCTAAAGTGTTTTTGAACTATAGCCAAGTGTTTGCAAGCAAGTGCTTACTATGTTTTTATGATATTTGTATCTCGTAGAAAGGGATCTTGGATGTGATCTTCAATTTGACTGTTGATTTAAAAACGATAGTTTATTAGTATTTATTTCATATGCGAGGAAATTTATTTTATTATTTATTTATTTATTAAATTTTATTTAAAAACAAAAAATATAGGTTCAAAGCAAACAAAAAGAAATACAATTTTCTAATAAAAAGCTAAAACTTGAAAGGAAATTGCAGATGCGATCGGCAGCAGCATGAAATACAAAATTCGTTAATACTTACTTCCACGGCAGCTTTTGTCAAAAATGTTTTAAGTAAAATCAATCAACGTTCTTAGTCAACATGGGAATACATTTAGCACCTAAATTGAATATGCAACTTCTTTTAGCTAAAAGGTTAAACTCCAAAATAAGGATAATCTCTTAAAGCGGAACCTTAAGCTGTATACAGACATCACACTTGTGTGTACACATGCGTGCCGGGAGTCGGGACCAAGAACAAGAGATCACAATGAATTAACTTTTTTATTCGAAAAAATGACGACCCTTCACACTCAAACACAATTATATAAATGCAACTGAATAATAAAATAATGTGCGAGAGCCTTCCCATATACAGTATCGGACAAAACATTTGCAACTAAAAATGAAAGTAAGCATTTTCTTAAAAAAAAATTTAAATTTTATTCAGAATCAACACAATCGTGATATATTATTAATTCTGTGTATTCAAAGATTCATAGTTAAAATATATAACACAAAAAAAAAACTTTTAGTAACTTAACGTTTAATTTTATCAAGTAACTTCAAATTAGCACGCGACAAAACAATTGCAACTCCAATGAAAAGATATAAACATTAAAAAATAATCAATATTTTGTAGCGAATCCTTTGTTTTTGACAACTGCCTTGCATCTTCTTGGCATGGATTCAATTAAATTTTGAATGATGATTGGAGGAACTTCATTCCAAGCCGTTTGTACTCTTTTGAAAAAATCGTCTACATTTCTTACATTTTCCCGATTAATTTTCCGTTTCACGATTTCCCAAAGGTTTTCAATTGGGTTTAAGTCTGGTGACTGTGGTGGCCAATTCATAACAGTGATGTCATTATCATTAAGCCAGGTTTTAACCAGTCTCGATGTGTGCTTTGGGTCGTTGTCCTGCTGGAAGACCCAACGCAATGGCATTTCCTATTCTACATATGGCAACATAACGTCCACTAAAATGTGTTTGTATACATATTGGTGCATTATTCCATTTATGCGATGCAATGGGCCTAAACCACCAGCAGAAAAGCAACCCCACACCATAACATTCCCACACCCGTGCTTGAGAGTGTTTATGCAATAACGTGACTCTAATCTCTTGCCACGTGGTCTTCTTACGTAAGATATTCCGTCACTTCCCATTATATTAAATTTGGATTCGTCACTGAAAAGAACTCGACTCCATTTTTGCTTGTCCCAAGAAAGATGTTCCTTAGTAAACTGCATTCTTTTTTTCTGGTTTTGAAACGAAATTAAAGGTATCTTAGAAGGCCGATAACAGCTCAAATCAGCAACCGCCAACCGACGAAATACCGTTCTAGTGCTTAAATTTAATTGAAACTCCTATACCAATTTTGAGGCAGATATGAAGGGATCTTTTTTGACTTTTCTTATGAGCATAGCATCCGTTCGATGACTTGTTTTACGTGGTCGACCACCGCGATGCGAAATAGACACTTCTTTTGTTTTGAGATAATGGCTTATTATTGGTGAGACCGACGATTTATTTACATTAAATTTTTTTGAAAAGTTTTTTTGTGAAATGCCCGAATTAAAATCGTCTACAATTCGTTGTCTTAACGGATCTCCAAATTTATTAGGTGACATTATTTAATAATTTTATATTGCAATTGAAACCGATATCACAGGAGATGTGCTTTATGTAAATAAATAACAGCAACTTTGCTTTCAGGTCACGACCTTCAGACAATTACTAAATGCAATGCAATTATATAATTGGTCAAAAAAGAACGATGTAACTGTTAATAATTCAGTTAAATAGTGATGACACTTTAGTTGCAATCGTTTTGTCGCAGGTGAATTTCAAATTACTTAATACAATTAAACGTAAAGTTACTAAAAGTTTTTTTATGTTTTGAGTGTTATATATTTTTAATAACTTTGAATACACAGCATTAATAATATATGACGATTGTTTTGAATCTGAATACAATTTTAATTTTTTTAAGAAAATGCTTACTTTCATTTCTAGTTGCAAATGTTTTGTCCGATACTGTACATCACTGTCACTGATGCAGTGAGAGCAAAAATCAAAAGCTTTTGATTTTAATCTCTCCGTATCTGACAACGAAAATCGTGTGCACCTGCCCACAAAAGAAACACAATTCCATGCATTGACAAATGTGAACATATAAGCGTGGTGTCTGCAGGACGCTTAAGTTAGTAAATATATCTATCGTGAGTTTTCCTGCCTCGGAATTTTTTCATTAAATGGGAAAGTCCCTACAAATACATTTTTTTCTCGATAGCAACTAATTTCGAGGGAAACTTTTTAGCAAAAACACTCTATAATATGTACATACATATGTATATGTATAAGAGTATGTTTGCTTTAAAGCATTGGGCGCATTCATGAAGCTAGTGACTACGTAGTCAAAAATTTAACTAGCTTTGTGAATGCAAAATTGCACTACAAAGCTAGTCAATTCAGAACTGTCATATGAATGACAAATACAAATATATAAAATAAGAAAAATTTGTTTTCAGAACTTTAAATTGTTTTTTTTTTTTTTCTTTTTAAATTCAATAAAACCAAATAGAAGATGTAATATAATTGATTTATATTTGTATTTAAATACCGAATGATTTATTTCATTTTGAATTCTTGTGTCCTTACAGAGCATCTGATTGTTAAACGTCAAAAGCAGTGTGCACTAACTTTGTAGCCGAGGGAAATTTCAACTACTTTTGTAGTTAGATTTAGCTAATCAGAATCCCTTGACTACGTAGCCACTAGCTTTGTGAATGCGACCACTCAGTTCATTTTGAATTCTTGTGCTTTACCGAACAGCTGATTGTGAAACGTCAAAACCAGTATGCACTAAGTTTGTAGCCGAAATGTTTACACTACGTCGGAGGGGAAATTTTAACTACTTTTGTAGTTTCATTTAGCCAATCAGAATCCCTTGACTACGTAGCCACTAGATTAGTGAATGCCCCATTAATACGTTTGCAATGTACGAGAGAGCGAAATATTCCAAAAAAAATTTGTATTCACGATAGCGTAGGTTCCATTCCTGCCTGTAAGATCAACATTTTTTTCACTGGTAGTGCCTCTTGCGAGGAATTGACAAATCCTCTAAGAATAATTCTTGCCATGAAAACTGCTTTATCAAAGTAGCCGTTTGGATTTGGCTTAAGACTGCAGGTCCCTTAGATTACTCACATACATGAAATAGTTGAGACGGACTTTATAGCGTTCAATACCCCAACTCCCTCTTTACAATACGAAATAATTGATGCATTTTTAGACCAAATACCCAATAAGGCGCCAGTTATAGGTATCATTTGAATCGATATTTGATGGTGTTTCCCTTTGATTATAAATGAAAATTATATACTGATCGATCACAAATCACACAAAGAATTTTTGTTAAGAAAAAAAAAAATGTTTAATTGCGCATTTATTTTTCTCTAAAAATGTATTTTTCTATTTTCCGTACGGAAATTCATTTTTTTGAACAGCTGATACTTTTATGTTGAAAAGTGAAACGAATCGTTCCACTGATTTGTGCAACTATTTCACGCAATTAAAATGACAGATTTTTGTCGGTGGATTTCAATCAGGAATTTTTTTTCAATGACAGAAATTTTGAATGATAACTATAAACGGCTTGCCAACAAAATTCCAATGTTTGTTCAAGGACGAAAACCAATGGTAGCTTTAACTGGCGCCTAAGTGCTCAGGAAAGTATTCGTCCGGAAAATTATCTGATCTTACATAATCCGTAGTCAAGGAAATTTAGATACTCACTTTCTACATTCTCTACATTTTTTTGCTCTGGTCCAAAACGAGAGGACTTTTTAGACAACTTTAAGATATGTAAATGAATTTATCGGTTTTTGTTTTTTAAGTAAAAACATTTGTGTGCCTAATTTTCCTTGATTATTGGAAGTTTTTTGCTTCGAGGTATTCTTCCGATCAGTTATTCAAAATTTGTTTCCAATTTTTTAAGAATTTCATTTAAATATTTAGTTGTGTAAAAGTACCTGAATGCAATATTTTTCTTAAATTGGTGAGATATGTTTCCGTTTTCAATACGGTTTTACTGATTAAAGAAGGATTTTAAGACTATGGAAAAACACTGTGTACGTAATTATAACCACCTTTTTCCTTTAAAAGCAACATTTTCTAAGTGATCAAAATATTTTCCTATTTTATGAATTTTTAGCTTCTATTAGGTTTTTTAATTAATTTCATTACAATTTCGTGAAGGCTTGCGACAACATAAAGGCTCTTTATATAGGTATACAACCTCGGTAATCATCTTGGTTTTAACTTCTCATTTGACATAGCACTGAATTGAACATGTCTCATAGAAGTGTAGATGCAGCATAAGCTTTTCGACTTTACGTTACATTACGCCACTTCAAAATGTGACATCCCTGTTCTTCAACGGAAATGTCAAACTTTTGTACACCTGCCAATTTGCTCTTGCTCCGATTTTTGGTTGAGCTCGCCTCAGCCGCTACTCCACCTACTCCTACAGTGCTGTTCTTCTACTTCTACTTCTAGAATGACTCCCTTGGTTTTGATTTATGTGACTCCTAGGCTCACGTAATTATTGACAGTGACAAATTTTGAATTCTTCGAATCAGCTTACAAAAATTCACATTAAACAATTTCAAATACTCGATTCAATTTAAAATGAATCGAACTAGCAAATTGTTCTGGCCAGTCATAGTGACACCTAAAGATGCTGTTGTGAAATCCTCTGAAATCACATCACGAAGTCAAAAGGTAAACCAAACCAAATAAATGTTTATTCTATTATGCAATAGAAACATTTCTTTTAGTTAATGCTGGAATTGGGTCTCATCAAATCATCGAATAATGGAACATTTCAAATATTACCCTTGGCTCAGAAAGCCCTCGACAAATGTATTGCTTTGGTCAACAAGCACATGAATTCAATTGAAGCTCAGAAGATCTCACTGCCTGTTTTAACTTCAAGTGGTCTTTGGAAGAAAACGGGTAAGCAAAGAGCGTGAATTTAAATAAGACCTTAAAGAAAAACCCTATTATAGGGCGACTTGATCAGGGTGTAGGAGAATTCTATCTCGTTAAGGATAGACATGGCAAAGAGCACTTACTAAGTCCGGTATTTACTATAAAAGATTAAAAAAAACCTCGAGGATTTGTTGATTTGAGTATTCTTTTTCCAGACTCACGAAGAAGCTGTAACATCAATGCTTGCTAGTGCAGCCCCAATCTCCTACAAACAGTTGCCACTACGTTTGTATCAGGTATTTAGTAGCTTTGAGTTGTGAGAGCTCAATTCTATGAATTCTTTTCTAGATTGGTCCAAAATTTCGAGATGAATTGAAGACCCGCTTCGGACTTTTGCGAGCTAAAGAATTTATCATGAAAGATTTATACACATTTGATAGAAATATCGAAGAAGCTCAGAAAACCTATGAACAAGTCAGCGAGGCATATTTATCATTCTTCAAGAAATTGGATGTTCCTTTTGTCAAAGGTAAATCCAAGACCCTGACGTAACTTTTACAAAGGTCTTATATTTTATTTTTTAGTCGTTGCCAGCACTGGTATCATGGGCGGAAGTGTCTCACACGAATATCATTTTGTTTCGCGGACAGGAGAGGACCGAATTTTCCAGTGCGAGGCTTGCCATTATTCGTCAAATGAAGAGGTCTCTGGGGAGATACGAAAATGCCCAAAATGTCAGTCATCGATAGAAGAAGCACGAGGAATAGAGGTAAACTTAAAAAGGTTAATCCCTAAAAACTTTTTCAAATTCATCTCTTCTTTCAGATTGGCCACACATTCCTCCTGCAGGACAAGTACTCTAAGCCACTTGGTGCCACCTTCCTACAGGCCAATGGAAAACCTCAAAACTTATCTATGGGGTGCTATGGCATCGGTATAAGTAGGCTCCTAGCAGCATCCTTAGAAGTGAAATCGTCAGAAAATGAACTCAAATGGCCAAAGCTTCTTGCACCGTTTGACGTTTGCATAATCTCTGCTAAGGTATCAAGCAATACAAAAAATATAAAATAAGTCAAGTATTCGAGAATATTTATGATAGGAAGGAAGCAAAGAGCAAAATGCATCTTTTAAATACGAGGAAGAACTCTACAACAACATAACAAAGATTTGTGACCCTGACGATATCATCCTGGATGACAGAAGACATCTGACGATCGGCAAACGACTAATGGAATCGAAGAGAATGGGCTATCCACTCATCGTTGTGATAGGCTCAAAGGTTATGCAGAACCCTCCACTTATCGAGCTATATATTGATGGAATCGGCAGAGACGTAGAAACTCCTGAGCTCCTGCGAGAGATAAACGCCTATGTGATGTCAAAAACACAGCTCATGAATGAAGAACATAGAGATAATAGTTTTGATCGTATTTTATCTTATAAGCAATAAACAATAAATGTAAAAAATGGATGTGAGTATTGCCTCAATTAGCTTTGTCTTGCAAAAGCCTTTGGTCCTCCAAATGCTTCTCCAGAGCTAATTTCATGGCTTGAATAAATCTTTCCAAGTCGATAGAATCGTTGACGTTGTGCATGAAAATGGCATGTGCCAGAAATGGGAGCTTCCTCAAAGTCCTTCCACTAACTCCGACACTTCGTTTCGCCAGGCAAAGCAAATCATCGTTGCAGTTGTCGTCATTGTATTGTGGGATGTATTCAGTCTTGATCATTCCGACTCTCATCAATTCTCGCAACATGGAAATGTAAATTTGATAGATCGCCCTGACAGATGGCAGCCCGATGTGCTGTTTTATATCAGCGCGATCAAGGAAGGCTAGATCAATGTTGGAAGCTAAATTAGATGTGGCTAAGATCAATACATTTGGAGATTCTTTGATGCTATCGAGCTGGGTTAGTAGAGCATTTACAACACGCATGGCATCCTTAGGCTCCTGACCTGTAATACAAAAGTCTTGAAGGTTTCTTTCAACTTAAAAAAAGGACTCCTCACCAGACATTGATTCTCTTGCATAGGCTATTGATTCTACTTCATCGATAAGAACGCAAACTAGGGATTTTGGCTGGGCGATAATTTCTCTAACTTTTGTAAACAGTTTCATTACAAGTTTGCCACTCTAAAAATCAATAAGAATTCTTTTGAGTACTTGAAAAACATGTAAGAAAATTTAAATTTACTTCCGAAAACCACTTGGAGAACAGACTGTGGCTGTTGATCTCTATCAAATGAGTGAATTTGTACCTAAATTGTGTGTTGGTAAGAAAGGACATTACTATTTGAGAAGAAGCCACTTACGTTGAGAGCATGCGGATGGAGAGTTTCTGGGCGATGGCTTTGCATAAACTTGTTTTGCCTGTGCCTGGAGGTCCATGCAGCAAGACAATCCTATTACAACATATGACATTCTGGTTTACATTGTGAGCAGAGAAAACCAATGAGGATTCTGCGAACTTCAAAAGATTTTCTTTAAGGTTCTCCTCATAGATGAGGTTCTCCCACAGACCAACGAATGAATGCGAAGGTAGGAGCCAGTGATTGGAAGCAGGAACTTCTTCGCTGTCCCCTTCTTGGTCACCCTAAAAAACGAAATACCCACATTTTTTAAATTGTTGAGACTTATTTTAAGGGTTTTGTGTATTACCTGGAACATTTCGACTTCGACATTCCGTTGGTGAGGTCGGTAGATGTGATATTTTAGTGCAGAATCGACCTTAAAAAAAAAGAAAATATTCAGGTAATTTGTATCTTTTCGAGGTAAAAAGGTTATACTCTACCCTGGGAGAACTATTTTCATCGATCCATATACTTTCTACGTGCGTTTGGATAGTTGGTCCACTTCGTTCATTCAAAGGTACTTCGCCACCAGACAAATTGAAATTCTTGTTGTTTTCAAAAATAAAATCCAGCTCGCTCCTTAACTGACTTTCAATTGCTTCTATTCGACTAAATAAGTTCACAATAATGAGGTTTATTATTTATTAATGTTAAATCAAAAGATTAACTTACGTATTCCCAGGTTTAAGTTTCACTTCGACGTGAATTGCATTGTGATTGTTTAAATTGGAAATATTCATTTTTTTGAGTTAAAGATTTTGCCGGTTTTAAAACGAAAATCAAATTAATTTTGTTTTTATTTTATAGTTGTCAACCTGAGAAATGTCAAGATTTAGGCCTGAACGCTTTTATCTAGCTTTTTGCTGAACTGAAAAAATGGGTCTGTTCATTCGAAGACAATTTCGAAGTATATTTTGACGTTTGATCTTCGAAAGAATTGATACAAATAAAAACTATCGAGATACATGTATCCAAATGACATACTGCTAGTCCATATATATTCCCATAGAAAATCATCCTTAAAGTGATTCCACCTCAATCACATAATAGATTTGGATTGCTAGTCGATACTCTGGGGCAAAACCGCCCTTAAGGCTAGGTGCGCACATGTAACATTTTCGAAACCAAATAGTTCCATCGTCAGTTGCCACAACATCGAGAACATAGGCAACTCAGAAAGTAATCAACGAAATAAACCAATACATAGAAAACATTTATTCACCTTGAATAAATTTTTCTTTCTCTTACAATCAAAAAAAATGTATCAACGATTTAGTTGAATGACAGTGCAGTTACCTATAATCGGGTGACTTTCCATTTACGCAGCACGAATTTCCTTTTAATTTTTTTACAGTTAGGTACGGGCCTCAATAGAACATGTTTTATATGTGAAGGCGAGGAAACACCTTTGAGTCATAGAAACAAATATTCTCTTTTTCGGACTTAACTCTACATTTTTTGGATTTCATTTTTAAAACTAAAACAAGTTTTTTTTGAATTTATAACAGGCGTACTAACAGCAACCCCCCTGCTAGGGATCACTATAGGATTTGGGATGTGTACGAGTTTGGGTATATGCAAAGTACTTTTGGCATTTGAGCACTAAAATCAAAGTTATCATCCATAAAAAAAACAAGTGTGGCACTACTGAACAAAAAACATGGAAGAAATGTCAAAATCAACCATTTTTGCGTTTTTCGAGGTAATCGCCTAGTTAGTTGTCAAAACACAAACTAAAAAGTTGCTCGAATGGTCTATAGTGCTAAGTTTAGAAATCAAACTCGAAACTAAAAGTTGCTTGTGCGCGCCTAGCCTAAAAGTCTTTCACCTCTTAAGCTATGCTTGCCTTCTAGTAGGCTTGGCGAAAAAAATAGTATTCATTTTCAAAGGCCATCTGTTATTTCTATGTTTAAAAAGGCTTTTTTGTCAAAGAAACTAAAGACATTATTACAAAATTGTCAAAACAAATAAAACATCAAAATCACATTCAAAAACTTCTCTATATTTTCGCTGAACCTACAGAAGGGCTATTAGGATTAAAGAATGGAAGACACCAAAGTCACATTGTCTAACTAGCCATTCTTTTTTGAAGGCATTGTTTAAAAAATAATAATTAATTTTGAAACACAATTTTTTATTTAAAAAAAAGAAACTAAGGACTACTGTCTAAGTGCATAAATTGTTTATTGTTTATGTAGCTATCAAATCTTTAACATTTTTGTATTTATTTAATAAACTATGCTACTACAAATTTTAAAAATGGGTATAAAAATTAGGGAATTAGTACTGAAAAAGACTTACTTTTGTTACTATGTGCTTCTTAATTAACGCCAAACCTTTAAATGTAAATAGCTTAGCTGTGCTAATGACTACTTTTGACTAATTATTTCAAAACATTTCAGCCCGCAACACACTTTCAAATTTGTATTTTGCGGTGCCTTAACTTTACTTTGCACGTCAATTAGTAAGATATTTTTCATTCATTGGATGAACTGTTTTGGAACTAATTTAAAGCATATATTTTTTTAAAACAAGCACAAACTGCTGCCTTAAGTTTTCCACACCATATTTATTTACGGTACATGACTGTTTACCTCCGCCGGTTTACCTCTGCCAGTTTACCACCGCCAGTTTACCTCTGCCAGTTTACCTCCGCCGGTTTACCTCTGCCAGTTTACCTCTGGACAGTTTACCACCGCCGGTTTACCTCTGGACGGTTTACCTCCAGAGCAGGTAAGGTAGTTTGAAATGTGGCTTATTTTGCTCACAGGGTGCTTCTTAATAAATGCAAAGGCCGATATTTCTGCTTCTTAGTGTTTTATTTTATAGTGTTATTCGGCCGTGAGTTTATTTATTTTTAAAAACTGTTACTCATAAATGTTTTTATGGTCAATTTCTCGTTTCGTCTATTGAAGAAAGAGAAATTTGAGCTTTGTTTGATTAAAAAGATTGAATTCTGTTAAATATTCAAAAAAAAACACAAAAACTTACTTAAATATCAAATGAATATTTTGCTTTAGAAAAAAAACGTTATAGTGTTGTGGAAGTGTCATAATTCATTTCATAAGTAATACAAATAAAGAACAACACAAAACTAAATGCCAAAAGTTTTCAATTCGATGCTAGTTTTGAAAATAATAAACTACTTTATCTGCTCTGGAGGTAAACCTTCCGGAGGTAAACTGGCAGAGGTAAACTGGCGGTGGTAAACTGGCAGAGGTAAACCGGCGGAGGTGAACTGTCCTGCTTCGATTTATTTAATACATGTTTTTCATTAGGTTTAAATTGTTTTCCTTTTTCTTCATAAATGACTTTTCCACTGTGCACAACAATTTCGTGAGATATATTTATTTACCATAGATATTGCAACAAATATTTTTTATGGAGATATATTCAATGTTTTTTTTTAAAAAAACATTCTTCTTTTCGATAACTTTAACTTAAACTGTGTATGGACACAGTTTTCTGTGAGATATTTTGTCTGGACTCGTTCATTTTAAAGCAGCCTCTATTGCTTACAGCGCCCCTAGTATTTCAAACGTAAACTACAAGAAACAAAACTTCACATTTTTTTTGACAACTGTAGCCAACTTCACCTAAATCTTTCTTTCAAAAAACTGCAAAATGGTGAGTGGATGTCGCTCTGCTAAAACCTAAAATTAATCTTCATTTTTCAAAGACATCGTGTAAGAATTTAAACTTATAACTCGGTTTTATATTTCTCTGTTTAATTAACATTCCTACGAAACGATTATTGTAATTAAATCGATTCTCCCAAGCTCGCTTTTCGTGATGTCTTTGAGAAACTGATGTAGTGTCAACATTGAGTTGAAATGTGAGTTTTAATTAGATTTCCCTTATTCCTTGCAGTCGAATCAGAAGAGGAAGAAGACCAGGAAGCTTCGTGGTCATGTCAGTCATGGACATGGTCGTATCGGTAAGAAATTATTCTATTTGCATTTTCATCTTGGAGGACTTAAATTTCTTTACTTTGTCACATAGGTAAGCACCGTAAGCATCCTGGAGGTCGCGGTAACGCTGGTGGTATGCACCATCACCGCATCAACTTCGACAAATACCATCCCGGTTACTTCGGTAAAGTTGGTATGAGGAACTTCCATTTGAGGAGACAGCACAAGTTCTGCCCATCAATCAATTTGGATAAATTGTGGTCTCTTGTTGGTGCCGACAAGTACGCCGAACTCGCAAAGGAGAAGAGTGAAAAGGCTCCAGTCATTGACTTGGTTCAATTCGTAAGTTCAATTTTTCTTCCAAACACATATTTCACACTTAATCGCATCGCACGAGGATACTGTTTAACATGAAGATTACCCTAAGGCGTCGGGCGGACAGAATGCGACCGTACAATTGCTATCCCCATGTAGAGAACAGCCTTTCAGATTAAACAGTATCTTTCTTAAAAAGATTGCGCGCTCAAATTATGAAAATACGCTTCCACTCCATCGTACTAACGTAGTTCAATCTTTTTTTTATTGACAGGGCTTCTACAAATTGTTGGGACGCGGTCATCTGCCAAAGCGACCAATCATTGTTAAGGCCAAGTACTTCTCAAAGAAGGCTGAAGATAAGATTAAGAAGGCTGGAGGAGCTTGCTTGTTACGCGCTTAATTTTAAGGTGAGTTGTTGGTTTTTTATTCTAATTTGAGAATAATGCAATGGACAGACGCTGATGTTTCAATTAGCACGTCAGACTTCTGCTGAGTGAATTCTAGTCTACCATAACTGAACTGAGTCTTATTCCTTAAAACAAATGCTGAAAAACCCTTTTTCGAATTGAAATTTAAGTGCTTTTTTCTTTCCAATTTCAGGTCTTTCCAATCACGGAGGGGCGAGTACATTGGACATCGAGAATGTACTAAATGTGTACAATTTTTTAATAAAATTACGTAAGAAAAGAAGTTATAATTTGTTGTTTTTATTTTTGGTTTTAAAAGATAAGAAATCTAAAACGTGAGAATATACCTTTGGAAGGTCGATAATTGAGAATACAATATACAATGTTCTTCTTCAAAGAGAACTTCCTTGTGGTGTGTTGGGGAAATGTTAAAATGTTCAACCGCCAAAACCTTAACTTGAGACAGATATCATTAGAACTGCCTTTTTAAGTGTTTTTAGATTTTAAAAAGCCCTGGATAAGTATTGAAATCAGATGTGTCTTGTTTTCAATTGACTTATGTATATTCAAAAATAAAATATAACATTATTTATTTCATTGGAAAGCAAATACGATACAAAAACAAGAAATTATACAAATTATGAAAATCGATACCATTATTGAGTGATTTTGATAATTATTATCTAAATGAAAGGCATCTTACAAAGAAACAATATATAGTATATGTATTTATTAAAGGAAAACGTTCCTACAGCTTGAAGTATTCATTTGATAATAAAAAATAATTTTTCTAATTCATTAACTCATAATAGAATAACTACTTAGAGTTATATATAAACTACAAAGTAACATATTTTGTTAAGTGATTTATCTAGCTTCGGTTCGTTGAAGCTGACTCGTCCATGATACAACACCACCAACAAACAATGAAATTACTCTAGTAGTTGAACGTGTGGAACCTAGAATTGCTAGAATTTTCCATCTTCCGTGCTGCAGAACTTACTGCAAAAGCGATGTCTGGTCGAGTTGTTATTGGCAGATACATCAAGCTCCAACAGCTTCACGGTATGGAACTTGTTCTTTAAAATTTTCAAATATTGAATTTTCTTCCTCCCGACCAGCTGGAGTTTAGTTTAGTTTACTTTATTGGTAATTGTTACTAACACATTAAGATAAATCTTATAAGGTAGTGAAAATTTATGAATAATAATATATGATAACATTTTAAATAATAAGTTACAATTGTATATAACATAAAAGTGAATTTAAATAGTCAAAGAAGAAAAGTATAAAAATAAATAAATAATAATTATGTATGTACATATGGACATCTATGAACAAACGAAAAAAAAACTTTTGGCAAAAAACTTTATTGTATCCTTACTATTGGTAATTATTTAAAAAAGTAGAAGAAATAAAAAAAAGAAAGAAATAGAGAATTTTAAGTAAGATGTCTGTAAAAGATAAGTTAGTCGTTTTGATTAGAAATGAAATCATGTAAACTTTTTTGAAATGTTTCTATGTCACTAAGTTCTCGCAAGTAAGGTGGGAGTGAGCTCCAAAGGCGGCATGCATTGATGAAAAATTGTCTCTCAGATGCAAGACACGTAAAACGAGGATGAATTAAATAAGTTGATCTGTTTGATACTGAAAACCGAAGTTGTTCATAAAGATATGTTGGTTTTCGCGTAGAAAGTAGAATCAATGTTCGGGATTTGATAAAGTTATCGAAAGAATTTTTAAAAAGCTACGTCTCAGATGGGTAAGTACCCGTGGCATGATGGTTAGTGCGTTGGACTGTCATGGAAGGGGTCTTGGGTTCAATGCCTGCCTGCCTGTGCCACCTTAATTTAAAAAAAAAATAATTTTCGCGGTTACTGCCTCTTGCGAGGAATTGACAAATCCTTCAAGAGTAATTCTTGTCATGAAAAAGTGCTTTCTCAAATTAGCCGTTCGGATTCGGTCTAAAATTGTAGGTCCCTTCCATTCCTGACAACAGTACTCGCACACAGGAATGGTTGAGAGTTGTAAGTCACTAGGCCCTGGTTCACAACGGACTGTTTCGCCTCTTAATTTATATCTTATTTTATTCGTCTCAGATGGGAAACATGGTAATATCTCTTTAATCCATAAATATAATACGATTTACACTATTAAAGGCTACTTTTAATTTGTTGTTGCTAAAGAAATCATTATTCTGATAGATTTCACATCCGTAGGTTAAGATTGGTAAAACCAAAGACTTAGCAAGTAGATGGTCATTCCATGTAAGTCCTATTGAAAACCACACTAAGGTTCCTAGAAGTGGTTCTAATATAGTACCATTTAGCATTTGCATTTGTTTGGGTCAAGCCAAACCGTTATCAGCTGCCCAATTTGAGATCCGCTCGTAATCCAGATTGATATCAAAAGCACAGTTTTCGATAAGGCCTAGTGAACAACTTCTATAGATTTGTATGTCGTATGCATAAAAGTGCTTTTAAGCGTCGGGAATAGAGAAGCGATTTCTCTCATTAGGTGAGCTGAATTTAAGTATTATCTTTGCGGGGAGTTCATGTCTATTGTTTCTGTATCTACCTTTCGATTGGAAAGCAGCATTCAGTGTGGGAGGCGCGTAGTTGATGGTGTTACAAATTTTGTTGACAATAGAAATTATGTATTCGTTTTCTAATTTGGGTATACCAAAAAGGACAGCATCAGCTGCAACTTCCTTCCTTTCGGATGTATCACATCTTTTCTGTAGATCAGCTACTTCTCACAAAAGATGGTCAGTGACGGTTTGATGGGATTTTATTTTTGCCACATTTTCTTGGAGTGATTTCATCGATTGTTCGGCTTCTTTGACGTGAGAAAAAAGGTTTTTTTCTATTTGTTCGAAACGTAAGATGAATTCAGCTCGAAGATCATTTATCTGTTTTGTGATTTTGGAAACAATATCTTCACTCAGATTTTTTATTAGGATGTCAATGTTGGTTGAGGATGGTGTAATTATTGTTGATTTTTTTTTTATTAATTTGCTGTCCAAATTCAGTGAAGCTGATACGATTGGAGTGGTATGCTTGGGAGTATTTACCAATTTCTCTGAGTTGAGTTGAGTGTCTGGATTTTCAGAAATCCAAACTAACGACACTTTTGATTCTTTAGGAAAAAATGTTAAACTTGTGAGAGGAACAAAAATAATCTTTATTTTATTGTTTTTAAGCTTAAACTTATTATTTAAAACTTGAGATTGTTTTTGGTTTGTTGCTCGCACATCACTTTCGATATTTTCCCACATTTAGAATTTTATTGGGTATTTAAAAAAATATGATAATGAATATTTTGCCGCACGAAACTCTCGGTAGTCTAATCTGTAGAGCATATTCACTCACTTGTCAAAATTGGATTACATTCATCCATTGTGAAAGGATCAAAAATTCGTTTTGTATATTTTTCTTGGCTTACCTTAATTGAACCATCATTTTCAATTTTTATCTTCATGCCGAGAAAATTTTCAATAGTTCCAAATGTAATTTTAAATTCATTTTTGAGTGCAAATTTAAAATTTT
Source organism: Eupeodes corollae (assembly GCF_945859685.1). Taxonomy (NCBI): domain Eukaryota; kingdom Metazoa; phylum Arthropoda; class Insecta; order Diptera; family Syrphidae; genus Eupeodes; species Eupeodes corollae. Next base: position 309,195,586 of record NC_079147.1, on the reverse strand, counting down.
GAAGTTCGTATCGCCTATTTCCATCGTTTCTTGCAATCTTCAGTCGAAATACCCATCGATTTTGGACTACTTTGAGATACTCCCCATCTGTCATCTACCTTGGCTTTTTTCGTTCTCTTCTATTGATGTTCAATTCGTTTTCCATTAAATCTCCAGCATCGACTAATGAAGCATTTTCTTCATTCTAAAAACTTGAACTTGATTGATTTATTTCTTCAGAACTTAAAGTTTTTTCGGTACATTTTTCACTGTCTTCATTCTGAGAGCCAAACTCAAAACATGTTTCTGCATTTTCTTCAGTGTTTGCTTCCCCATTTACAGTCTGAAAAACAAACTCAAAACTGTTTCTGGTACTTTTTGATCTCTTCTAGGAATGTATCTTCAGGTTTCGCATTGCAGACCACTTCTGGCTTGAAAATTACGTCATGACTGCAGACAATTTTCTTCAGGTTTGGAATCCACACCCGATATCCATCTTTTTCATTGACATACCCAACAAATCTGCAATACAAATTTTTTACCAAGTTCAATAGGTATGTGAACATAACATCTAGTGCCAAATATGCGTAAATAGCTTAGAGTTCCCAGTTCTTATCCATACCATAATTCATATGGAACTTTGACGGTCCTGTACGGTTCAATACATATGCTGGTGTATTACATGCCTCAGCCCACAGACATTTTGGCAACTAACTTGCGACTCTCATACTTCTAGCTGCTTCCACAATTGTTCGGTTTTCACTTTCTGTTGCTCCATTTTATTGTGGTGTATAAGGGGGTCCAATATATTGCTGTATGCCGAATTTTGACAGCAATATTCGTACCTCCTTACTGCCAAACTCTTTACCGCCATCACGACTCAACTTTTTGATTATGTGTCCGTTAGTTTTGTCTTCATTCAAGAATGTTTCAGGTGATTTACATTTGACTAGTATACCTGTAAAACATACAGCTCATCTTTAAGGTACCCCTCTACTATTACTTCACCAGTGTTTTGAATTGTAACAGTTCGGTCATTCATTGTTGTCTGTATGTGTTGAAGTACAACTGTCACAATGCCATTGATCATGTCTCAAAAAATGTCCTTTTGTTGCATATAAAGAGAACGCCATCAAAGCAGGTCGCTTCATGTTGCTTTGTGTGGATTTGTTCTGTGGACATTCGGCAGCCCAATGCCCGAGTTCTTTGCACTTATTGCATGGAAATTTTATCTTAGCACGTTCCAGTTTACTATTTACCTTTTCTGGTTGCTTCTGCTTTTTCTTAAAATTTCCTCTTGTAACAAAAGCAGCGCCATCACTCTCGATATTTTGTTTCGTTTCTCTGGTTTCGATGGTGCATAACTTCTCGATCAATAAGTTCAAGGTTTGTTTTTCGGCAGGAATTGTACCCCACAAGTCTCTAAAATTGTCAAATTCCTTACCAAGGGTTGACATGATTCTGCCATTTAGAATCCGTTCAGAGAGGCTGCTTTTTGGCTAGTTCATCATTGAGATCTACAAATAGCTTTTGCAATTTCTTAATGTGTGCACTGATGTCCTCTTGTTCATCTTTTCTTGCTTGGAAGAAACTGTCTATTAACATGTTAAGCCTTTTGATGCTGCTTCTTTCGAAACGAGCGCATAATTTATCCCAAATGTCCTTGGAATATTCACATGTTAAGACAAGGTCTGCGAAAGACCTGTAATGGTCATATTCGATGAACCAAGTTTTTGCATGATAAGAAATTAAGGCAAAAAAATACTACAATCTCCCAAAGGCAGTAAAAATGTCTGGTCCTTTTTAAAAAACGTACGAAACACTACGTCATCCTCGGTTCCAACCAAAATAGCGTTTGTCCAGCCTGTCCCTAAAAAAGGCGAATCCTCCTCTCCCTCTAACTATCGTTCGATAGCACTCACGTCCCTTCTTTCCAAGGTCATGCAAACTCTGATTAATTATCAGCTCAAAAAATATCTCGAAGAATGGAAGCTTCTTATTGACCGAAAGTATGGCTTTCGTAGCAATATGTAGGTCCACTGGTGATCTCATGGTTTATCTCACCGAACAGTGGAACAAATTCTAACATCGTTTTGGAGAAAGTAAAATTATTGCACTTTATGTTTCAAAAGCATTTGATAGAGTTTGGCACCAAGTTTTCTTTTGGTATTAATGAATCTCTTATTCGTTGGATTAGAAATTATCTTTCTAACTGTTCAATACAAGTTGTATTGAATGGTTTTAAGTCTGAAATTCATAAAATTTTTGCTGGTGTTTCCCACGGCTCCGTTTTGTCTTCGGTTCTCTTCCTTATATTCATAAATGATCTTATGTGTGCCTCTTTTAATCCATTGAACTGTTTCGCCGACGACAGTACCCTCAGCTTCTCATACTCGTTTCTAGATTCACTTTCAAATCCTTGTCCTTCGGATGTGGAACTTAAAGGGCAGAGTATGATACGCTCATTAAATTCTGATCTTGGCAGAATTGTCAAATGGGGAGTCGGAAACCGTATAGAATTTAATGCTTCGAAAACTCAATGCTGTCTATTGTCGTTAAAACGTAACACACCCCCGATGCCACTATCTATGAGTGGCACTTGTATCCACTATCCAGGAAACTAATCAACTGACCTTTTATGGATTGATCATATATGTAGTTGATATTGCCAAAAATGCTTTCAGGTGCTAAGGATTTCTCAAACGGTGCAAGACATTTTCACCCTTTCTGATCTGGCAGTTATTTACAAAGCCTTCATCCGTCCAAAGTTTGAATATAATTCGCACATCTGGGTAGGTGTCCCTAAAAAAAGTTTAAATCTCTTGGATAGAATACAAAAAAGTACTTTAAAAATAATAGGCGATAGAACTATAATCGAAACATTTACATCGCCGCAATGTTTCATGCCTTTAATTGTTTTATCGATATTTTTACAACAAATGTTAAGTCGAATTAGCCAGTTGCATTCATCCCCTTAAACGATTCAGTCGAAATACTCGCACTTCCAGGAATGCTCATCAGTTTACCATCTTCTTTTAAATCCTTCAATATTTTCCTAGCCTGAGTGTCAGTAAATTATATAAAAAAAATATAAAATAACATTATCGGGACTCTGAGCCAAATTTTTTAAGCATCGGGACAGAAATATTAGATCTTAGGCTATCCTATCCGAATATTGAAAATATATGAGTAAAAGGCATTTCTATTCCTAAGGTCATATCATAATAGATATTTTTGAAGATCAATAGTCTGAAAACCGTTACATCTGCAGTTATAACTTTAGGATCAAATTGTTGTTATTTTATTTGTTTAAAGTAATGAAAACATGAAAAACAAATCTCTTTCAGGGTTAAAACTACAAACGAGCGAAAAAAGTGCGAAACTTAAACTGTTTTTTCTGATTTTTTGATATCTTGCGTTCTTCGCAAGTTTAATTGATTTCCAATAAAACTAATGACTTTTCTCTTATTTAAGTTGTTCAATGAAATGACCTAGTTCTTAAAAATATTTCCATTGTACACACAAAGTGACAACAGTTATCGTTACATCAATCAAATATTAATTACGACTTATCCTTAACTCTCAAAAATAACTTTGTAGAAAACTTAATATCCTATAAAAAGTTCTTAGCACTATACTACAAAGATTTATAGTTTTATAGATATTACTAGCCAAAGTTTGAGTAACATTGAATTTCTATACATTTTTGAACCAAGATTTAGTAGATATTGTAAACTTCAACGGCTAATATCTCAAAAGATATAAATCTGGACTTTTGTAGCGCAACTTGAATTTCCTTTAATCGCCGCCGTGATCGTTCCATTTCGTCTTTGAAGGAACACTCCTTAGAAGCTAGATTTTGGTTCATTGAAATGATACCTCCTAAAAACTCAACTTTCCAATATCAATAAATGTTAGGGATTAATCCAATTACTTAGATCCAGAATTTTAATAAATAACAAACATTTCAAAAATATTTTAATTAAACACATGTGCCTTTAAGAAAACTTATGTATGTACATTTGTATGTATTATTTTATTTGATTTTTAAAATTAGTTTTTTTCACAAACCAAACGAAGATAGGTAATTTTCCTTACGAAACTTGAATATCAAATCCTTGGTTGTCATTTGTTGAACTGCTGCCTTGGTGCCATTGTGTTCATGAAAAAAGCCACAATAACGTTTCAGGGTGTACATTTTAAGCTCCTTTATCTTTCGGTGCTTCAATACAACTTTGGTACCACACTTTTTCAAAGCAGCTAACTTCTCTTCCATGCAAGGCCGACACAAGTCTTGGCTTGTTGTATTTTTGTGCCAATAATCACCAATTGGCGTTTGCTCACAATTCGAACAATAAGCCATGTTAAATGGTCCACAGGTAATAATAGCCAATGGAATTGGTATCCTGTCATGGCCAAAAGAAGTACAAACCTGAACTTGGCGTTTGAAAAAGTTATAAGTTCCAGGACTGAAAAGGAAAATTACAATCGGAAAGATTAGGGATTTCTTTAACGAATTTCTGTAATATTTACGCTGGAGTTAAAAATCTTGAATAGTTCTTCAGTTTTTCCCCAATTCCAAATGGTTTTGCAGATGTTTTGCAAAATTTGGGGCTATCAATGTCATAAGTTCCGACTGGAGGAACGACACACTTCAATTTCCCATTTTCTTTGTTTCTTGGGGTTTTACTGGCTATAAGAGTATAGCCAGTTTTATTGGGATACTGTTTTTGGGTTGTTTAAAAAAAAATGTAACACAATTTTAAATAAGCAACAACTAACCTTTTTGATAAGTCCCACATTGGGACAGTATTCAAATGGACCAGGATAGTCTGATAGTTTTGAATTCAGCAAGCGATGCCTTGGAATTCGTGTACCAAAACAAAGATTATCTTTCCTATTTTCTCGATAGTTCTTCTTCATTCTGCTTCTCCCAACCTAGCTCTAGGTCAACAAAATTCTAACTGAAGTAAAAGAAGTATTTATATGTTGATAAAGTGGATTTCCAAAAACAAATCCTTTCAATCAATCACTTTCTATTTGATATTCAATTTTGGGATATCTAATAACATATACAAAATCAATATTCAAATTTATTCAAGATTTATTTACTATAGCTTCCTTATTTCCCAGTTTCTATTTCTACACGCAGGTACTTTTAACCACAATACTTTCAACCTCAATGCTTTCACGCAACAAAAATAAAAAAAGATACAAAGTTTTATTAAAAGCATATTCAAATTTATATACATTATCTACGTACATATATGTTGGTATATAAATGTATGTAGGTTATATAAAAACCCAATTTTTCATACAAATATTTAATTGATAGGTTTATCAATAGTTTGTTGAAGATTTATAGATTGAAAAAATTTGTTAATTACACAGAAATAAAATTTATATAAAAGAGGGATACATTTTAATTGACGTGCAACGCCTTTACAAAACTTTGACTGTTGTTAAAGTATTTTAGTTCAGAAATTAATGTCTATTCTTTAATATTGAGCAAAGATTTACTATCCATAAATAATTGATATTTTTAATCAATTTAATTAAATGACATTGTGACTGTCAATTACCAATATTTAAAAAAAATCCTTATTATATGTTCTCGTCTATTCTCCATCTACGAGTATGCATACGGGACCAAACATCACCCGAAGAATTTTTCTCTCGAAGAAATCCAAGACGCTCTCATCTTTCTTTGACAGAGTGGAGGCCTCAGCGCCATAAATGAGAACCGCGATGATGAGTGTCTTATAGATGGTGATTTTAGATGCTCGATAGACTACTCTGCTACTCGATTGCCTTCTAAGTCGAAAGAAGCAGCAATTTGCAAGAGTTATTCTTCGTTTGATTTCAGCGCTGGTGTCGTTGCCTGTGTTAACAGCGGTGCCTAGGTAGGCAAAGTCCCCAACTACCACGAAGTTATAGCTGTCCATGGTGACGAATTGTCCAAAACGTCGTTGTTTAATGTGCTTTTTTGATGACAATATACGTGGTCTTGCCCTCATTGACCACTAAACCCACCTTCTTCACTTCCGTCACAATGCTCAAAAACCCTCCACTGACATCACGCTTTGATCTTCCAATTATGTTAATAGCATCTCCGTATCCGAGTAATTGGATATACCTTTGAAAGATTGTGCTCTTTAGTGTTGACGGTTGAGTTTTGCACAATTTTTTCCGGAAAGATATTGAGGAAGTCGCATGGCAGTGAATATAAAACCTGCTCTATCAAGGTCTTTTCCGACCTTGATAGAGCAGCGTGCATTCTCCATCGTCATTTTACACAAACAGATAAGTTTGACAGAGATGCCAAAACAAGACATTGCTCTGTAGAGCTCTTCCCTATGGATGCTGTCATACGCAGCTTTGAAATCGATAAAGAGATGGTGAGTATCGATTTGAAGTTCCTGGGTTTTTTCCAAGATCTGCCGTAGTGGGAATATTTGGTCGATAGTAGACTTTCCTGGTCTGAAGTCACACAGGTCGTTGGCGAAGGGCTTCAGACGTTCACATAATACCGCAGAGATTATCTTATCTTATATGCAATGTTAAGGAGACTGATGCCTGTGTGGTTGGCGCAGTTCAGAGGGTCTCCTTTCTTATGTATCGGGCACACTATGCTGAGATTCCATTCATCGGGCATGCTTTCCTCCAACCATATTTTTCAGATGAGTTAGTGCAAGCTCCCTACCAAGTCATCGCCTGCTGCTTTAAATAGTTCGGCAGCGTTGCCGTGAGCTCCAGCAGCTTTGTTTGACTTCAGTTTAGAAATAACTATCTTCACTTCGTCGAAGTCGGGTAGGCGGAATTGGTGAACTGCGTCGCCTAGGTTGAGTGGTTCTATCTCTCTTACAGCGGAATTCGGTTCGTCATCGCCGTTATATAATTTGGAGAAGTGGTCTTTCCATATACTCAACATATAGGTTGCGGTTCTACTAAGATGTTCCCCAGATCGTCTTTACAGGCTTCGGTTCGTAGCTGGTACCCTTGGGAGGTCTTATTTACCTTTTTGAAAAATTTACGCACATCATTCCTGTTATGACATTCCTCTATCACCTCGATCGCGAGCTTCTCCTGCTCTCTTTTTTTTCATCTAAGAAGCCGGTGTTCCTCTTTCCTCTTCTCCTCGTAGAGCTCGCGAGCAGCTCTGGTCCTTCTGTGCACTTCCGGTTTGTATGCCTCTTGTTTCGCTGCGTGCGCTTGCCGGCATTCGTCGTCAAACCAGCACTTCAGAGGCGGCATCGCTGATGGCTGCAAGACAATGTGGCCACTGGTTTTCAATGCTTAATGCAGGCAGCATAGGACTCCTTAAGAGGTTACTAGAGACTCGATTGTAGCAGTCTAACATCGAAACTTCTCACAGTACTTCCTTGTTTTGGCTTGGACCGGGATATCCGTACCTTGGGTACAACGAGGTAGTGGTCCGAGTCAATGTTGGCCCCTCGGAAAGTTTGGATATCCTGTATACTGGAGAAGTGCCGTGCGTCGATCGCAGTGTGGTTGACAGTTGATTGATCAGGAGATTTCCATGTCCCCTTGTGAATATTGAGAAGTGTGAACTGCGTACTAGCTACAGCGAAATGGACCAGCCTGAATCCGTTGTCGGAGGTGGTGTCGTGCAGGCTGTATCTCCCGATTATGCCACCAAAGATGTCTTCTCTTCCTAGCTTGGCATTAAAATCTCCTAAGACAATTTTAATGTCATAGCCAGGGCACTGCTCATATGTCTTGTCAAAGGACTAGAAGAATATGTTTTTGGTGTCTTCATCTTTCCCCTCTGTTGTGGCATGCGCGCATATTAGGCTTATGTTGGCGAATTTAGCCTTGATGCAGATTGTCGTGATGCGCTCTCTCACACTGTTGAAACTAAAGACCTTTTTTCTGAGTCTAGTTCCAACAACAAATCCACATCCAAATAGACGCTGTCTTTGTTCTCGGTAGCAGTCGCCATAGTATACATCTTAGTCTTTTAGTTTGCGTTTGCCCGGTACACCCCATCGCATTTCTTAGATGGCTGTAATATCTGCCTTGCAGCAGTTTAGGGCTTCCGCTAATTGTTCGGCTGCACGTGGTCAGTTAAGGGACCTAACATTTCACGTATAGATCCGAAGTTCGTTGTCCTTATTTCGTTTGCGTGGGTTGTCAACAGTGAATCCGTCCGTATGCGAGGCTTGTTGGTGCTTCGCAACTAAGGTATTTTTTTACGTGGCCAGGAAGTCACCCCGACGGCACAACCCCCAACCTGAAGGTCCAGATCCTTAGTCTAACTCCAAGGACGGGGAGCCGGATAAACCACTCCTTATAGGCTTGGGCTCCGAATATGTCAAAGAACACCTATATGGTGTTCACTATAAGTAGTTCAACCTTACTGGAACTGTAGACGCCACCGTTGATTCCATCTCGAGAATTCGTCCGCTGCCGTCTGGATAAGAAGAGGTGCCTTAGTGGAAACACCTCACCCCGCCTCTCTCGTTTGCTGCCACCAAAACTTTCCACTAGGGTGGAAAGTTGAGGTACTAGGCAGTAGGCACCCGATGTTCACCGCGGGGAGGTGAGCGTAGGAGTTGATAGACAGAGGTAGGTTTTGAGAAAAATCCTGTGAACGCTGGTGTCCTCTTAAATGCACATGTCTACCATTTGTCTAATGCAAAAATCAAATTATACCGAATTCTTATTTGACCTTTCAATTTTTTCATCAGGTCAAGGTATTGAAATGTACCTCTTTTCTAATCTCACTTAGTTTCCGAAAATTCTCATAAGTTATGAGTCTTCATTTAAATCTGTATGAGGTTTTGATAAATGGCATTTTAGAGATCATTTTTGGTGGTGAATTCGATTCGATGTATTTATGTCCATAAGTCTTAAGTCATAAATTTGACAAACGAAACAATACTTTTTTAAGGGTAAGGTTGTCCTGAATTCGAATCTTGCCGTATAATATATCTGTTGTACCAAGTTTTTTAAAATATACCTCTTTAAGGCGCTTATAAGGCCTAAACAGTAAATTCTATGATGATTTTGAAAAGTACAAATCTGTACCTTCTTTTTAAATTATTTTTTTTAAAGTTTGAATCAATTAAGTATTTTACTTAGTTTCCATAAATTCTCATAAGTTATGAGTTTCCATTTGATTCTATATGAAGTTTTGAGAAACTATGAATTAAGTCACAGGAACAGTGGAAAATACAGCGTGCGGAAAGGCATTCCACATTCTTGTAGTACGGCTAAAGAACGAATATTTGTACATTAAAAACATGATGTGATTCGTTACAAAACACAAATATTACTTTTAAACCGTTTGGCATTTTTCTTTTAAAAAATATTATAGATCAAACGGTTCAGCGTTTTTTAAAGATTTATGTAAAAATGGATAAAATTTAACAACTTAAGCATATTTTATTATTATTTTGTACAAGAGTGGATTTTGTCTAAGAACTTTATTACTTAATATTATTATCCAGCTTCAATTTGCACTGGTCACATGCGTCTAAGCTATATCCTTTTTTTTCCAATAATAAGGCCAAAAAAAACTACGAACATATATTTATATTTTCCAATCATTCATGTTTCATAATCGAGTTGGGAATATTTCGTAAGTTAAGAGAGCACCTACTTACAAAGAAACATTGTTAATAATAAATAAAATGAAACCCTTTTATTTCGTAAGACTACTCAAATATGCATTTGGTAAGCATTTACTTTTGGTTACGTTTTGCATCTATCAATTCCCAAAGCCCAGATTCTTGATTTATCTCTTATTTTCCCAAAAATCACGATTCCATATTAAAGATGTTATGTGTCCATCCTCATTTGCAACAAATCACTGCTGTGTGTTTTCAACTAACACGTGTTATCGTTTCCTTAACATAACACAACCCACCGTTCGTCGTCGTGTAGTCGCCACCATCATCCTTGCTTAAGTATTCCTTGGATTATTCCCAGATGATGTTTCGAATCACACAACATTTCCAAAGCCTAAAAATAAGAAGAAACAAGAAATTTCAATACTTACTATATTTAAGATGTGGTATGAGCTTAATTAGGAGCAATTTAAAATCCATTCATGCTTTGATGCTCATCAAAAAATCAGGATATCCACCTAGACAAAAAAAAGACGAATCTTCAACGCAACATCATCAGTGTAGGAGCTGGAGCCTGGAGCTTGGGGCAGCAGCAAATCGCTCTGACCAATCAATCGGTCTCTCGAGAGTGGATTAGCCAAAGCCATCAACAAAACCACCCACATGCTCATCCAAATTATATTATGCTGCATTGTGTCGGACGGACCACATCCTCTACATGCATCTATTCATGGCATAGAGTTCAGTTTGTTTCTTCAAGATAGACCAGATCCAGATCTAGATCCATTAAAAAAAATCGGACTCTTTCCTGATGCCCATAACAAAACCGAGAACAAGAACGAGTGCTCCTTTTGCGACCGACCAACACATGACGAGATGGTTGGATATGGATACCAATCTGGTATGCATGTCACGTTTAATGGCACACAAAAAACTCCTGACATCCACCACTCCACCAGACCAGACCTGAGCGCCATAGCGAGCATATGGAAGGGAGTATATGCCGAATTTGGAAACACACTCTTCAAAGACATGGCCATTGATCTCTCCTTCTCTATTCGAGTACAACCATGATGAATACATATGTTTATGCTATTTGGATTTGCCTTTTCCTGGTTTTTCCACACCCGCTCCAATATCCCCCCCCAACCAAGTGTATCAACATCCTAGAATATAAAGGGTGTTTTTTTGTTGTGAGGTATAGACAAGACTATTTATTGGCTGCGTTCCATCGCAGACAGGTAGGGTATCCGGATACCTTTTTGTTTAGTGTTTACGTGTAAAATAACAGCTGATCAAAAACAGCTGAGATGTCAAAAAAGGAATCCAAAGGTATCCAAGAATTTCTGGGGTATGTAGGTATCTGAGAGAACAGCTGATTCAACACATGGTTGAATATCAAGAAACTTGAAAATTGATTTCAGCTTTTTGTATTTTTTGGTAAACAAAAAGATACAAGATGTTAGTTAAATTGTATTTGAGGATGTTCTGTACATATTAGTTGATGAAGAAGCTATTTGCCTCCGAATTTTAGAAGGTAACTATGGGCTTTTTTTGTACTCGTTTTGTAGGTAACCAATTTGCTAGGTCTCACCTCCAGTCTAGTGTCTAGCAAAATGAGCAGAACTCTTAGCTAAATTGAACTTTTCTCCAGCTGATAAGAAACTTTCTTGCTTACTTAAGATCCAAACAAAAAAAAAACAGTTTTTTCTCCTAGTTAAGAGTTTTTTTTTATTTTGCTGCACTTTGTACAAGAGATCCTAATAATTTGAATTTGTTAATAAGCAATTCATTATACAAATCAAGACTAGCTTGTTCACATTTATTGGCTATTTTAGTTGATGGTATCCCTTGAATGGTTTTTAAAGAAGCGTTGGATAACCAAACGGATTTATCATGCAACAAAAGTTCTTGCGTTGGTCCCACCATTAGGCTAAAACTTTATCTACTGTGAACAAAGAAACTCAAAATTTTACCACAAAGCAACTTCTGCTCATTCGGAAATGAGATCGAAATTCTTCCAAACTATATCTAGGTATTGTCACTTTATAATAGTCCTCGTTTCGTTAGGATAGTTTTCTGTTAAACGTAAATCGTTTAAAACCGGAGATTTCACAAGCTAATTATTAAACGTATAGAATTCCAATTGAGCAAAGAGGAAACTTAACATAGATTACGGATTAAGGTTATGTCTTATTTACTAAATTGTTATGCAGCTATCAATTCATCATCGTCCGACGAATCAGTTGAATTATCCATTTAATGTTTTATCTTACAACAATTTTGACTTCGAAACTTAAATATTTTTGTGAACAGCTGAAAGCTGTTTTCATTTTTTGACAGCTACATATCTCAATACAGCTATCCAACTCGTTCAACAAGGTATCTAAAAATCCACCACCAAGATACCCTATCCAACACGAGATTGAACGCAGCCAATCTGACTGCAATTTTGACAGATGTCAAGTGATTTATTTTTAGTTTGACATTTAAACATGAATAGAATGACGCCCGAACAACGCTTCCAAATCAGGCAAATTAAGTATGAAAATAATAGTTCTGTTCGATATGCGTATCGTAAGAAATTTGGTTTGTCGATGGAGCTCGCACGTTTAGTTCAAGCCGTACTTAAATAAACAACCGCATTTGGAGTGATGATAATTTTAAAGTGTATATTGAGACACTGGTTCATTCACAAAAACTGACTTATTGAACTAGCTTTGTGAATGCAAAACTACACTACAAAGCTAGTCAATCTGGAACTGTCATATTATTGACAAATGCAAATATATAAATAGGAAACATTTTTGATTTGATAACTTTAACTTGTCTTTTGTGTTTTTTAATTCAATAAAATCAAATTTGAGACACAATTTGAATGATCTATATTTGTATTTACATAAATACTGAACGATTTATTTTATTTTGAATTCGTGTGTTTTTACCGAGCAGCTGATTGTGAAAAGTCAAAATTATTCTCTACTAATTTTGTAGCCGAATTTTTTACACTACGTCGGAGGGGAAATTTAAACTACTTTTGTATCAGAATCCCTTGACTACGTAGCCACTAGCTTTGTGAATACGACCATTATCTTTGAATTAAAGCAAATTTCATGTCAATTCAGACAATTATTTTTTTTTATTTCATTTGAAAGTCTTATACCTCTAAAAAAACACCCTTTATATCTCCATATTCTAGACCATACATATCATTGCAATCATTGAAAATTCTGATGATATCCTCTCGAATTCGTCTATTCCAATGAAATGGCGTATTAACGCCAGGGTTCCTCAAGCGAACGGACTTCTTGGACAAAATATATCGACATTCGACACACAAAGGTCGAACCCAAACGACTGACACAATGGACCAGGTTTCGAGTTTTATAGGATGTATAGCTGGTGGGACAAGACGACGACGAACAGACAGACGCTAACGCACAAGTCATTGGAGTGAATGAAATTCGCCTGGAATAATCAATGAGCGTAAATAGTAATAGGACGGATTTGATATGGTAGACTCGTATTCGCATAGAGTGTTATGAAGCAAAAGATCAAGGAAATGCGGGGTTGTACTGTAGGGATGTGTGTCCTTATAGATATCCGTACGACCGAACGACGACACACTTGTGTCAAATTCAAATTTGATGAACGTGGCTATGTCCGCCGTCACGCAGAAACACTTGAGATATTCAATAACCTTATGTATATTATGGTCCTGTCCTGATGGTGAAACTTCTGAATTAATTTGAAACAAAAAGCTGGAGTATCTAATAGACTTGGGCAATGGGCATGGGCTGCGGTAATATGACACCAGAAAATTCTATACTTACAGCTAAGTGATGAAAAAAAAGAAAATGGTAAAGTGTGTTGATGGGAAACCAATTAATTAATAAAAATAAGATTTATTTTTATTTTATCAAGTATGGTAATAATAGCTGATACCATTGTTGAAACAATTTATTATTTAAATACCATAACACTTCACAAATAAACAAATTGATAATAATGAACAAAATAAATAAAATAGAGTAGACGTAGGCAATTCCCTTCTTTATTTAAAACGAATTAAATTAAATATGCATCAGTTTAATTATAATTTTAAATCATTTACGTTGAATCCTTTCGACGCTTCGTCGTTGGTTTATATGTAGGCTTGTAATTTAAAGTCTTTTTTGCAATTATTTTTTACAGCTCTTTAGTCTTGGAAAAAAGAAAGTAATTTTACTCGATTTTTTGTTTATCAAAAGAAAAAAAACATAAAATAATGATGAAAAAGTCTAACCCTAGTCGTTAGTGTTCCAATAAAAAAGGGGTTGCTTCTTGATTATTTTGTTTGAGCCACCAAATTATGGTCTTTTGCCTCATTTAAACATACATACGAAAACAAATGAGGAAAATATAATCATTGAGTACGCAAATAAAAGGATACCCTATTTTAAGTGACAGAAGAAAATCAAATGGGGAAATTAGTTTTTGTTGGAATGGCATAATTTTTGAAAAGGAAAATGGAGAGGGAGTTGAATTAATCGTGGCGATTACAGAACTCAAAGAATTTTACTCCCGGTGAGCCAACTCCATGCTCTGACCCTTCACTTTCTTCAAACTTAAGTACGAAAAACGCCGGTTTGTCGATTTCTAAGAATACCCTATCATTTCTGAACTCGCATATCGTCAATGTCAGTTTCTGAAATCTAAACGTAATATAGTTTCATAAAAAAAAGGATTAAGGTTGCGATTCCAGTAATACGAAATAAGTTGAACAAAATGTCAGTGTCTCATTTTTATTCAGTAATAGCAAACATTTGGTAAATAATTGAAACTGTCACTTTAGCTCATTCGCAGATTTCAGTAATAAGGGTTAATGTTTTAAAATTTAATGGAACCACAAGATTGTATCAACTGAGATTATGCCAAGTTGTACAACTCCATCTTATCTCAGCTAATCTGGAGGTATAACTTGTTTCAATTTGTTTTTATTGATCAGCCTTGTTAAGGTTGTCGAAGATCAATTTATTTGACTCTTGATAACATTTATAAATCAATGAATAAATCGCAATTGATCACAAATTTTGTTATCCTGAATTCGAATTTGACCTAAGGTTAAGATTCTGAAAAATACATCCATGTGGTGTTTTTAAGACTTAGTTAAACAAACAAAATGTTCACAATAACAAATTGTATCATCGTTTTGTAAAGTACAAATGTTTGTCTTCTAGATATGTGCCGTTGAAATCTTTTTATAATTTTACATAAAGCGCGTTTTTTGGTATTTCATATACATATAGCACAGTGAGAAATTGCCAACAAAACGATCGGGAGTAGCCAGATTATTGTATTTAAAAATTGGTGAATAATAATAAAAAAAAACACGCAAAAAGAAGAAATGTTTGTGAAAATCAAAAGTTAAAATTAACTTAGCAAAAAAAAACTAACTAAAACTAATAAAATGGTAATTAAGATGAAATGGTAAGAAAACATCTGTAAATTTAACATTTAACAATTGCTTCAAGGAGGGGGTTTGTTCGTAGACCACTACATAACATGTGGTGTTGAAGCGAGCTTGAAGATCACCTCAATTCTTTATATACCTGAATCGAGTTGAATGATTTGTCTTGAATCCCGTCGGAGATCGCAGTCGAGTTACAATTTGTGAAGAAAAACCTGTGTGGAGGAGTTGGTTTAAAAGATAATGCATTATGGTCTGTTTATTTGCATTTTTGTGTGAAAAAATATAGTTTTGCTTTAATGAAATTACAAAAAAAAATATGGACATGGACTAGGTAGCATTCTTATATGGTGGTGAACTAATCAGTTCTTTATTGTTTAACACGAATTAAACTATCTCACTTGGACTTCACACATCGAAAAACACCAAAAAGTTTTCTTTAATCTAAACTGAAATAAACCTTTGGTGGAAACATAGCAAAACTTAATTATCTTTTCTATTGATTTCTCTTGCAAAATAAGCCCGGTTAGTCCATTTTCATTAACAAAACTAAATAATATGAACAGTAATAGATTGATTTTTTTTCCTCAATGGAAAACACATACATGATTCTACTCAACGAACACAGCCATCGACATACAAATGCAATATCAATTGTACAAACTTTTGAGAACGAAATCACATAAGCTACAATCGAGACTCGTATAAATCTTAAAAACCCATCCATAGTAAGATTCTACTCTTACTTTTATCAGTGTTATTCATTCCATGGATATTGTTTTTGTTATTCGTGTAAAATCTTACTATACTATGGATAGATCTTCCAACAAAACACGGGTATAGTTTTCAAAAATACTGGTTAGCTGAGAGTATTTATTTGACTATTTATTTTAAAAAACTTTATATAGTAGGGCTTTCCCAAACCTCATCAAGTGAGTGTTTTAAAGAATCTTTTAAACAATATCTTCAGAGAAAGCAGTCTCAAATGATCAGAGTACTGAAATGGATTGCTGTTTTTTTCTTCTTTTTAAATTATCATTCATATCTTAACATGTATTATTAAGGGAATTTTTCGAACATCTAGGGTTTTGGATGAATCTAAAAATTAATTTTTTAACGTAATTAAAAAAGATATTTTATCTAAATATCTACAGGACTTATGTTCTCCAAAATTGAGGAGATTCAAAGCATTGCTTTATTTTCTTCAGCTTCATTTTTACCGAAAATAGTTATAAAGTATCAATGCCTTTGGCTTTCGCGATGCGTAAAAATGTTTTATGAAGCGATTGTCTAAAAAAAAACAATATCGCCATTTTGAACCATTCACAATAAATCTTTATCGAAAAACGTTTACAATTTATCAAAAATTTGTATTGTTGACAAAAATATTCGTGTTTTTTTGGCACAGCTATCCGATACTTGATCGGTGAAAAATTGAATTGTTTAGGTTTGTAACTCCAATAATCGGATAACTCAAAGAGTATCGAAGGCTTTGTTCGCAGAGTGTAACGCACTTTAAATGCGTTCTTTTATTTAAGTTTATTTCGAATTAATATTATATCCCACAAATTAAGGAACGAGTCAAATTCAAAATCAAAAGCACTTTGAAACATACTTCTCTGTTTGACATTTGTTATTGTTTTATTTAAAAAAGGTTAAGTTTATGTGAAGAGATTTCGTAAACAGTTACAAAACTAGATTTCATCTACTATTCAGCAGGAAAAATCTGAGATTTTTACAAATAAATTTCAAAAGCAATTAGAAAACGACATAAGTTAAATAATTTTTAAGGCTTAAAAAACAATTTTTGTAGTTTTTTTTTTAAATGGCTCTAGAAACAACAAAACTGTTTTGTAATATTTTAAATTTACCACTTTTTCCCTGAAGTGGCAGTTGTAGTTAAGTAAAGATAATTAAATGTTATTTATACAAATTGTGACAGTTTACGCGGCTCTATGAGTACCCCTATTGTCAAAATTAAACTTCAAAAGTCTTTCACATTTCACATACCAATTTCAATTTCGATCTTTCGACCCTGCAAATAAATGGGTCACCTATAAGAACTTCAATTTCATGAACAACGACTGACCAAATCTACGAACATACCCCAAAATGTTAAAAACTTATCCGAAAGCAAAACCAAAATAACAAATCAAACTTTGAACAAATTCAGATTAATGTACAAATGGAAAATCAGGAAAAAAGGTAAATTATGAAGCATTTATTTAAATTTATAAATCAGGCATATAATACAATTTTTTCTTAAAATATGTTGCATAAAAAAACATGGACAAAGGAGGAGACGGAGGCCTTTCTGGACTTCTACGCTTGTTTTTTTTATCTGACAGCTAGACAACCATTTTGGTCTCGAAAAATCATAATTATTTTTCAGTGTTTTAAGTTGAAACAAAAACATATCAAACCCTATTTGAGGTCTCATGATCTATTCAAATTAAATCAAACAGGAAACACGGCCAAGCGGAAGCAAATAAAACTGAAAATGGTCTTTTCTACTGTATATACCCTTCAGGTTGTTATCAAAACATAAAAATGTTTTCTTTTTTGTTTCCTAATGATGGACAGGATATACTAACTAAGGGGTTTTTTCTTTATTTTTTATAAAGGTTATATATACTTTTTGTTTTCAACAAAGACAACCCTGAAGCTCAAAAACTCAATTGCTTATCCACAATACAAAAAAACGGTAAAAACACCTTAACATAGAGTGTTCGTAGAATCCCTAATTTGTTTATCCGTTATTTGCTTGAAGTGCTACAATTTTTCCACTCAGGTAAATGTGTGTATGTATTAGGGTACATATACATATATTTTTTACCCTCTAACAAGGTGATAGGGTGTTAAGTTGTTGACGTAAAATGTACGGGAAGCGGGATACTCGATCGATATTCCATTTCCAACTCAAACTTTCCCCAAAATGCGGGTTCACTTTTTTTGTACCTATGTCCCTGCAAATTACACGACAACGCATAATTTGCTTGTGTGTTGGTGAGTAGTATTAAGTGTGTGTTTATCAGCTCATGTACATTGTACATTAGACTGATTCAAAAAGGTAAGTAAATAGGTTTAGTATTTAATGCAACTATATTTGTGTTTGTTACATTTTGATAAAATTATACTCCTGTCCAAATTTCATCATTTTGCGTGAATAGTTAGAGATTAATGGGAGCGTTTTTTAAGTTCTAAAAAATTGTAAGGGAACTTTTAGCTTCTTCGTTTTTTAACTTAAGAACCTGATATATTTTGTTTCAAAAAAGCAGTCATCAAAATCATACCAAAACATGAAAAGATTCCATAAAAACTATTTTATCCAAAAAATTATAGTAGAACAACTATACATTTCAATTAAACCCTAAATAAAAAAATTCCACTTGTTAGAAAATATTGCAAGACCTTTTTTAAAGACCATTCAAATTTCTTTAAGAAAAAGTTGCAATTATGATTAAAATACCACAGGATTTAAAAAACCCTAAATATTAATCAAGAAGCTGACATTTGGGCAGGGACATTTTTTCACCAACCTTCAACCAAAAAGCTAGTTGCACTCAAAACCAGATACTAAGTTCTTTTATGAATCAGTCTAATGTACTTTGCCTCTATTTTGAATAGGTACAATTTTTGGTCAGGACTTTGTGGGTTTTTTCCTATAACGAATTTATCTGATCAATACGGGACAAGGCAATTTGATAAGAACACGTGTCGTGTATGGAATGGACGGACATAGAGTATGGTGTTTAATTTACATACACATTCGTTTTTCTATTTATTTGAAGGAAAAAAAGTACACAATGTGTGCGTTTTCCTCGCAGGGTGTGCTTTTAATGATTTTTCACAGAAGAACCAAAGAAAAATAAGGAAGCGCTTTCAAATATGAATACCAAAGTCTAACAGAGGTGTTTACATAGTGGAAAGGCCATAGTTCTCATTCTCATTAAAACGAATTCAGTATGGATTTTTTTTAACTATAGAAACTTATGTATGCAATGTGAATGACAGTTTGTTTTGTTATCTTAATTTGGCAGTACAAGTTTCGAAAAGTCCATAGGTGTAGTGAAACTGTCAGAAGAAAAACTGACAAAGGATGCCATCATTAGATTATATGTATGTTATGTATATTCGTTTCTTAAATAGACCAATACTTTGAAACTTTAATTCCTGGTTCTTAGTTCACCTAATATTTTTAGGCCGATAAATAGATGTTCCAAATTATATTCAAAGAAAACACTTTATTAAGATCTGATACCTTTATAATCACCCATGGAACACGAAGGTTAAAAAAAACCGGTTTCCAAAACCTGGTGCCTAAAAAACCAAAAGAAGTGTTTTTTAGGCACCAGCTACCATTGTTTTTTATAATTCAAAGAAACATTGGAATTTTTTTGACAAGTCGCTTATAGCCATCATTGAAAATTTCTGTCATTAAACATTTCTGTCAGTGAAATAAATCAAATGATTTGTATTTGTTTGTTTCTTTCTACTGGTACTAAATAAAAAGATTGCAAAAATATTAGAAACAAGAAAAGTATCTAAATTTATAAAAATTATGATTGCACAAAGGAAAAAGAAAATTATTGTTGCTTTTGGCAATATATCATGCATTAAAAAACAGCAAAAGTTACAGTTTCTGAAGGCGAATTTATCAAGTACATACATCCTGTATTACGTACCCGAAAACTTCAAGAAGAATATTTTTCTTTATTTTAGCGCTTGGAAAAATACCCAATGAAATTTAACGTATATTTTAGAATGGACAAAGACGAATTTTACTTCATTTTAAATGAAATCTAAGATGATATTGCACCAAAGAACAATTTGAACGATGGAATTTATAAGCTCAAAGGAAAAATTTTGCTTCAAACTACGGTAAAACAAATTGTACGCATATTTTTTCTTAAGAATTTAATTGCTTGATTTAATAACAGATTCCTTGCTACTGGAGCCAGTTTTGCTGATTTGTCATTGAGATTTTTGATGAGAAAAACAACAGTTCGAAAGTGCAGAATTCAAAAAACGTCTGCTATCAATACTCGTCTCAAGATAATCTATTCGGCTATGTCTTAGATGGCAAGCATATAAGAATGTTTGCTCCACGGAACTCAGGTATATTCAATTTTAACTATAAAGTGTTTTTTGACAATCCTGGTGGCTTTAGTGGACACAAAATACAGATTTGTAAAGGTTGCCATTGGAGCTTATGTGTCAAATTTAGATTCAACAGTATTTTTTTCTTGCAATCTGGAAATCAATCCATAAATATCCCAGTTAAACTCAAAGTACCAGCTAATACTCCATTAGGGGAAACAATTGAGAAATAACTAATGTACTTGTTGGTGATGAAGCTTTTGGTTTAAGATATAATATTCTTACACCGTATCCGGCGACTTCTCTTGACCAAAAACAGCTGATTTGTAATTATGCTCAGTAGATACAATTTAATAAAGTTGTTGTTTTCAGACATTACAGGGCTAGAAGAATAGTAGAGAACACATTCGGAATCTTTGCCCATAATGGGAGATTTCACTTAAAAAAACTTGAGGTACAACCATCACTTGCGAAGCCTTTGATATTGTGCTGTTGCATTTTGCACAAGTATTTGCACAACCAGCACTTGCGAAGCCTTTGATATTGTGCTGTTGCATTTTGCACAAGTATTTGCATAGCCCACTCCCCACTAGCATTGCGACTTGCCACTTGCTGATCACGAAACGAACATTCAACAACAAGCTTCAAATGCTCTTAACATTAGAAATTAATTTGCCAACTCGATGGTTAATGAAGAAAACGTAGAGTTCCGATACCAACAAATTTCAATTCAATCCTTTGTATAATAAAAAATACTTAAGTTCATTACTTTTTTTTTTTGATTCCAAATACATTTTTTTCTTAAAATTTTATAGCTGGTGACATAAAATAACATGCACTTTAATTTTTCAAGCCTAACTTACATTTAAAAAATAAATAATTTCATCTTAAAACTAGTAACACAAAATTAGAAACTTTATTTTCTACAGCATTATTAACATACACTAAAAAAAAAACAAAAAAATCATTTCTTGAGAATAGCATACAAAAATATCACAAGGCTTTCAGCTATTGCTCATCTTATAGAAACTCTTCAGCCAATAAGTCTAAAAATTTTCTTTGGAAATTTTGGTTGAAATTTTCCACTTATTGAGCAATGCTTTGAAAAAATGTCTCCATCGGCTTCTTCTTTTCGATTGCTGTTAGGACTTGCTCAATCGGTTCATTCACGCCGGCATCAGAGCGTCGTTTCTTCCCTTTTCTTCTTGTAGAGGTCGAATCTACAGAATTCAAAGGACCTGGCATATTTAATGTGGCTTGAGAACACAGGATTTCAGCATGGCCGCCAACAATGTCTATTGTTACTTCAAATGAGCTCACCTCAACCTGACTTGGATTCTCACTGTAATTCCCACAGTCGCTTTAAACAAAACAAAAAATGAACATATAAAAACATTAAAAAGTAAATAAACAAAATATACTCAGCTGGAACCTTTACGTAAAGAATAAGGAACCGCAAACTTTTGAAGTGAACCTTTTTACTACTGCCCGAGTAGCCTGAATCACTTGGAACATTACTCTCCAATTTCCCGTAGTTTCGGAACTAATCCCCCAGAGCACTCTAATAAATAGATAAAGCTATTAACAAATTGAAACTTTGTAAACTTGTTATTAGGAGATCGATAAGATTTGAAAACGTCGTTAAGGATTGTTTGAAAACGAAACAAAAAAATAAATAATTTTCGTCTAGTGAAAAGTGAAACTATGAGAATTGGAGCATTCTTATCGTAGCTTTTCTAGAATCGAGTCATTGTTATTGAAATACCACCTAGCATTTCCAATAGACCTTTTGATTGGAAATTATTAAGAAGGTCCTGCTAGGCCCTTTCATCAGAAGTGGGATACATCCTAAGCCAGCATATAATCAATTAAGAATTTTGAATATAATGGTCCTAGAGATAATTCAAGAAAGAATTGTTGCTGAAGAAAAAGTTCGAGATGTTTCTGAAGAAATAATTGGAAGAAAAGTCCACGTTTTTGGAGTTTTGGAATAAGAAAGGAAAAGGAAGTTTTTTTTTTCAAGATAAAAAAGATAAGTAATTATTTTTATTTTTGTCTTATATTTGTATTTGTACAATCGGGAGAGTGGTATTAAGGAGATTGCTGTTCAGAACGATCAGCTAAATTTAATCAATTTTAAAGCAGTGGGAGATATTCGATTAGTCAAAGATAATGATTGGCAAAAAAATAATAAGTATTTTTCTGTCTTGGACTATGATCGTTTGCGTGTAGATATTAAATAATGTTGATTTAGGGCTTAAGCGAGACAGTTTAGAAGATTTAAATATTATACCACAAATTCAATCTGCATTATTGGGAAGAGTTTAAGCTTGGTTTCAAAAATGTGGTTTCTGCATTATCAATGGGCAGATTTACTTTCGTCGTTGATTCATACTTTTGCAAGTGGTATGAATGTTGTTGCGGTTTTGGGGATAGTGGCGAATTTTGAAAGTAGTGATTCCAACTTTTAGAACGATTTTATCATGGAAAAAACTGCTTAAATTCACCAGTTACCATTTGAAATTCCTGAAGATATGATAGTTCGATTTGTTACTGGTTGTATTGGCCCATTCATATACATTGAGTTTTTATAATCAAGCATTAGAAAAATCTTCTTGCCTGATCTGCAAGGATATGTCGTTCTATGCAGATTGTCTTCATTATTTGTTACTGTAACCCGGGTCAGTTTTTGAATACAGACAACGTGATTTTTCACTTCTATAATCAGTTTTGCATCAAACTCCTCGTTTTCTTGGTTTTTTATTATTTTTTCTATTTAGAACATATTTCTAAAAAATGAGATATGTATAAATGTTAAATTAATTGGTACTCTCCCTCTATTTATTTTGTTTTTCAAGTATTTATCACCACTTCTAAACACCCCAAAGAACCGGGCACAGGTGTCAACAAAGAATTAATAATAAATAATAAACCGTCAAAGTTTTTCCTGATTGAAGTGCAGCCGAAAATTTTTTTCGGACAGAAATCTGTCATTGGAATTGAGTGAAATTGAAACACAAATCATTGGAACGATTCCTTCCCTTTTTGGAAATAAAAAAAATTAGCTGTTCAGAAAAATGAATTTTTAACGAAAAATAAATGCACCATTTAATTTGTTTTTCTCTAAACAAATTCTTTGTGTGATTTCCGATCGATCAGTATATAATTTATTTCTAATCAAAGGAAACTCCGTCAAATACCGATTCAAAATTTTTTTAATGATAGCTATAACTGGCGCCTTAGTGAGCAATGAACAGCTAATATCAATTTTAAGTTGGAAACTTTTCATATCGAGATATTAAAGTAAATAAAATCATAATTTAAAACTGATTCTTTTGTTTTTATAAGGACTTTTTTCAATCAAGGCCACAATTGATCAAACCTCTATTCCTATTCCTTATAGTAAGGTTATTATGCAAAGAACTGAAACTTGCAAATGCTTGAAGTCTTTTATGTATATGATGTTTTTAAGATGCATATAAGAAGTTTAGTTTGTTGTCAGTTGTTTGACAGTTAAGAATGTCAAACTGTGTAAACATTTCTGTTCAGTATGGTTTCACAATTCATTGTGAATCTTTTAACGTTTCCAAATTGTGGGAAATTACTTTGAAAAAATAATACTGTTCTGTTTGTCCATTTTATGGCTTAAGTCATAATCAAATCACCAATACATTGCTCACGAAAGTGATTTTTTTTCGAAATCAGGAAGGCGTTTGCCGTTTTCGCAAAGGGCGAGCTCATTCTGATTAATTTTTTGTTTTCAAAAATAAATAATCTAGTTATTAAAACATTTGGTGAAAACTGAATTTTCAGAAGTGTTTCGATAAATTGGCCCTTCTTACTGGTGTGACTTAACACTTTTCGATTGTTACATGGGGCTATGTTAACTCATTGGCTTTTAACGAAAAACCAGCAACTCTTTAATAATTTGAAGTCAATTTTTAATCCAGTATAGATGCCATACGTCCAAATTCATTGAACAAAAGTGGTGCCAAAATGGTTTGAGGAAATGGTAAAATTGAATGTTATCCATCAATCTATTGACAAGATAATAATAACAATTCATTAATTTCAACAATTTGTCTGTGTTTTGTTTATAATTACTCAAATTGTTCAAGCTTTTTAAAGAAAATGTCATCCAATCCAATAAATGTGTCACTTTGAAGTAAGTTTTTCTTGAACAAACAGAAAATCGTTTTAATGACCGTAATTTCTTCTTAAGTTTAACCAAATTGGAAGTTAGCAATTTCTTGAAAAATAAACAAAGAATTTAAGTTACAAACTTCGTTACACACATAAAAAAAAGAAATTTTATCAAACCAAAACAAGTTACGAAAAACAGGTTCAAAGGTCCTCCCCTCTAACCTTGCATCATAAAAGAAAGTAATTAAACACACGAACAAACAACCTTACCACCTCATTTCATAATAATTATTAAAAAGGACAAAAACTTCTTTGGCCAAGTAAAGTATAGTGGTCTAATAAAAAGGACACTCTACTTTGTCCCCTTGCTTCGAGTTTCAAACTCGTCAAGTCTCCATCTCCAGGAAACACCCTCCATCATAGTCATCAGTAAATCTAAAATATGAAGCTTTTGCTTTTCTATATCACACCCACTCCTGAGTTTGCAATTAAAAAAGATTTGATTTTTTTTGTGGCATGGCGGGGTGTGTCCAAAAAGTGTTTATGTTTTTTAATAAATCGGTTCAGTAGATTGTTGCAGGTTTTATATTTTTTAATTTTTTTGTTTTTGCTTTTTTGTTTCAATTTCAGTTCAATTTGCTTCCAGTTCGATGAAGAAATTAAGAGCGCTTCAGGTGATGTCTCGTTTACACCACGGACCATTGGTTGGATAAAAGGATAAGTTTTGTGTGTGTGCAATTTGAAGGTGTTTTTACTTACCTCAATCGAAACTGAATCCATGTTCATGTTGGCTCTGCCACAACATAACACCACAAGGACATAGCGCTAACGAACTTGAAAATACCGTAAATGGTTCATTAAAGCGATAAACGTACCTACTCCCTCTACAAACCCTCCAAAACCAAAACATCTCCTTCAGCGCTAAAGGACCCACAGAAAGTTATGTATATAAGGAGGGGTGTTAGGGGGGGGGGTTGTTGAACACCTTACCTAGATACACAATGTGATACTGGAGAGAAGTTTATTTTTTTATGGGAAAAATCTCACCTGGAGCTGGTGTGTATATAGAAATTGGGAAGAGGAGTCGCATGGACAGCATTTTCCTTGACTTTAATTATGGCATATTGACTTAGTAAACAGGTTCCGTACAATTAGGAAAATTCAGCAAGGGTCATTCATAGTCGTTAACAGATAAAGGACTTGTTTTTTTTCTTCTGGAAAGGACGAAAGGGGGGTTCCAACTAACATACATAAATAAGGTACACATTAAATGCATACACTTTAACAATGATATTCGATTAGAAAGTTGATTACAAGGTTTTATTTAAACAAGGAAATTAACTTAAGCTGAATCCTCTTGCTTTTGTTGTTGGGAAAATAAAGAGGTTGGGTGGCGAGAAAAACAACAAAACTGCAAATGAAAATTTTGATTTAGATTTGTACTGTTGACGAAGGGAAATTTACGGTACACAATTTGTGTAAGACTTTGTTGACTTAATAACTATACTATTGCATAGATGTATTATGAATATTCTTTCTAGAAAGATGCTTTTCAAGCTGCCTAAGAAGTTTTGATAATTTTTGTCAATGGTTTTACAGTTGAGAATGTCAAAATACGTAACCATTTCTGTTTAGTAAGGTTTGGCAAATTATCATGAATCGTGTAACACCAGAATAATGTTACAAAAGTTGTGAAATTTTACTTTGACAATCAGTTCGCAAAGTTCATAGAATACTTCGTCCAAACAATTGCGTTAAGTGATAAAGGTCATTTCTGTTGTGAAATGGTTTCAAAAATAACGTATACATAGCGAGGACAAACCTCAAGTCATTAACAAATCACTGACTGTTTGGCGTGGTTTACACGATGGTGGCATCATCGGTCCTTATATCTTTCGACATGAGGAAACAGCTGATTTTGTTTGCTCCATTACAAACAAGCTCCGTTTTGTTGTCCTTTGTTGTTCAATTTTCTTCAACGCAAATGAAACATCTACCACGCTTTTTTGACTGGGGAGAAGAAAATCCATTTCAGCCTTCTTGTTCTACTTATTACGTTTAAAATTGTTCTATTGCCGTTCTACTGCGAATATTCTCATTTCGTAGCTTTTGACTTGGTCGTATGTTCAAAATTCGCCTGCACAAGCTCATTTTTGTAGCCCGTAAGTAAGATTCGGTAGAATAGCAGAGTCAAAGATATATTTCATTGTTTTGTGAGAAACCAAGAAACGCTTTTGGCAAATAAGTAAGTATAGTGAAATGCTTGAGAGATAAATAGACCTCTTTTTTAAATGCTCATAATCTAATGATAAAGCAATCACATCTAAACATTCATAGGTCGCTGGTTCATCCGGCTCGAAGGACCAAAATATTTTGCCGAGAAATTACCTTTTTTATTCCACGTTATAAAATCAATTGAATTGTATTTTATTCTAATTTACCACTTGCCAATAAACAAAACAAAATTAAAAGAAACAGACTTACTTTGATTTGTAATGTTTACATTATGACATTTATAATTGGGATGTATTTAATGTACACATTAGTTACAGGTCAAATGATATTGTGTTATGGGAACGTTCTTTTTCTGCGCTCGTATAGCTACCTAATCGTCAAAAATCTTTTGGCAAATTAATATGTCACGTGAAACTCATAAACTATTTTGTGTGTATGACAAGAAGACAATATTTGTCCGGCCTGCGAACCAAGTTTCAAGTTCAAATGAAATGAATGAGACTTTTCCTTGCCTCTTGTCTGCTTTTATAAACTTATTGCTTTTCGTTTCGGTATTGCTTGTCATAAATAACAAATGCACAGTTTGACAGTTTGCCACTGCCTTAAACTCTAGAGTCCCATTGTCGTTTCTTCTTTTCTGTGACTTTATGTTTTGTCTTAGTTGTTTAAATTATAATCAAATGCTTTTTTCTGTATAGACTTTTTCTAAGCCAAAATGAAAATGGAAAAAAAGTCTTCAATCTTAAAATAAAAAAGGTTTCCCATATTTCTTTAGTTTTATGCAGATTTTTTGATTAAAATATTCAACACAGCTTCTCAGCAAACAAAACAAAAAAAAAAACGTATCTATAGAAACTTTTCATAACGATTTTCATCTCTCGAGAACAATAATTTTGTTGCTCTGGCCAATATAGATGTCAATCAAGTTTCTCCATTCAAAAAATTATGATCACTCTCGGAATAACAAAGCGAAGCGAAAAATCCTGCAAATGCTTTTTGCGCCATTATCCTCCGTAGATAAACTAATCCAAGCCAAAATTATGGTTAGCAAGTAAAAATTAATGAATTTTATATTTCATGAGATAAGATAAAACACCCCAGTGAGCTCTTCACAAAAAGTTCCTTGTCGCTATTATTTGTCTCCGGATCTTTTTTCATCGTAGCACAGTATAAATTTGAAAGTTGGACGAAATATACGATATGACGAAATGGCAAGATACCAGTATGCCTAGCCTACTTTGTGGGTGTTGTCATCAAAGTCGCAGGCACAGAGATTTCAATCCGAAATCGTCCCCATTCACAACCTGAGTCTGAACTTGCCTGTTGCCAGAGCGTTGACATTCTGATGCCACGTCCTTCCGTAAGTCGTCCATGCAGATGCAGGAACCAGACCCAGGGAGGCTGTATAGTGAATATGACCCCCAAGGGCCTAAGGGGTGATATTTCTCTTAAAATATATATATTTTTTTCTTGCGGCCGTTTCTTCCTGTCCAAAAATTGCCAAAGTATTTCCATTATATTTTTACGATGTGTTTTGAATGGCATCGTTGAAATTACTGTGTGCCTACCGGCCACTTTTCATCATCAACCCTCTATCACCGTTACCGTCACCGGGAATGGTATTGGTGTTGTCCTTGTCCATGATGTTGATGGCCCAGAATTCAAATTCACAGGATGAACCTCGCTATGATGTTGATGTCGATGTCGCACAGGAACAGAGAACAGAGCCCGGCGAAATAGGATTTTTAAGCTTAAACTACCCTTTGGATTTTGTGCCCTTTGCCCGGTGTCCTGTGCCGTCGTCGTCACCACCGCCATCGTCATCCTCCTTACACGCTATCTCTAGCCTCTATATTCTGACAGAATATCGCTGTTTCCTTTTTTCCTTTTGTACACTTTGTTGCCGGTTTTTATGGCCCTTGAAAACTTTCCCATTCCCGTAGGAGAGGATGAGTCTCTGTTGTTTGTTTGCCAATTTTTGTAAAGCCTGAAATTTACCAAACTGCACCGGCACCGGTACTGAGACCGGGACCAGGACTGGGAGCTCGAAGTATACTAAAACAACAACAGGCATACAAACACAAAAAGTAGCAGAATAATGTCATTAAATCTGCCGGATTACAATTTCGCCAAATGGAGTTGGGTTATGTGGAAGAAATGGTGTGGTGGACAAGAGATTAACATTTTGAATGTTGGTGTATTTTTTCTTCTTTTTCTTTCGTCATGTTTTTGTTTTTTCGAACCCACCTATTGTTTTTTGTTTGTGTCTATTTTGTTGTTATTTTTTCCATATCCCGGGATCAAGAGCAATCCTGAACTTGGATAGGGGAAGCTTTTTAAAGGCTTCTTCAAACGAGTGTACAAAATAAGCAACCCCTTCGTCGTAGTCACCGTGTCGTGTTGGTCGTCAATCGTGCCGTCTAATCCCCTATTCAAATGAAGGAAAATTTAAAATCGTAAAGTTGCTGTAATTTTTTCGGTCGCAAAGATAAAACAACACGGGGCTTTGGACGAATTTTTGGTGAATTGTATTTTGAACATATTTTTTCCAATGTGACCTTATGGTTGTGGTTACCTGGAAATAAATGTGTTCGAAAAGGTATACCGAACCTACTATTTTTGTTTGGTTTAAGGATATTTCAAATATCTTATTTAAGAAATTATGAGAAAAGTTCGACAGGCTCATCCAAAAGAGAATTTATCAATTTTATTTATTACACAAGTGCCATCGATGCAATTATGACATTTTGATGATATATTAATATTCATTTTGGAAAAAAATTACTTGTTCCTTAAAGAGTTTGCTTTTATAGTCAACGGTGAATTTTTCAATATATCCCCTGAAGAACAGAACACTTATAACCGTCCATTAATTTAGTAAAAACTCATGATTTTCTGAACTGATTTGGGTGATTTTTTCTTTGAACATAATCTTCACAATACTAGAATAGCTAAGAAAATAATCTAGGAGATTTAAAGGAGAAGTCAATCAATGAACTGTGAGCGTTTTGTATGGAGACACTAATAGTTTAGAATTGAAATCAATCCGCAAAAACTGTTTGAACGGATATTGGACAATGTTTCTTTTTATTAGAAATGAAAATTATTTTTTTATTGTTTGGAAATTACTCAAAGAATGTAACAAACAAAAAAGTTTAGCTGCTCAATAATTTTTTCCTAAAAATGAATTTTTCTATTTTCATGAAAATAAGTCGTTTTCCTGAATATTGTTCTTATTCTATTGTTATGTACAAAAATCAATCTATTATTCCACTGATTTTTGTTTTAATTTTACATAATTTCAATGACATATTTCTGTGAAAAAAAATGGCCGTGAATTTCAATCAAGAATTTTTTCCATGATGGAAATGTTCAATGATCACTTTCAATGTCTGTCAACCAGTTTCAATGATTTGTTTAAATGCTGAAAAACAATGAATACTATAGCTAGCTTATAGAAATGAAAAAGGAAACCCGTCCTGAAAATAGTACTCGAAATAGTAAAGTAAACTCCTATATCATTTTCAGTAAAACACAAAAAGGTCACCTACTCTGCAAGTCTTACCGAAACTGATTTTGTAGATGAATTTTTTTTGAATTCAACCTTACTTGTGTAGTTTGTAGCACCCGTGGCATGATGTCTAGTGCGTTGGACTATAGGCTCCACCAACGGTTGCCCCAAAGGCCCCTGTGCCTAAGGCACCAGAGGTGCAGCCTGACATTGTAGCCTTCTTGTTGAGCATTCAAGGTCAACTAACAGGGCTGCAAAGTCAGATAAAGGAGCAAGGCAAAAGGGTAGATCATCTCTACTCTTTGTTGCCTGGACTGGCGCAATTTAGACCATAATGGGCGCGCTGCCAGAGACTCGCCTAAAAGTCCTAGCTGTGAATATAAATTCACTGATTAGGATTGAACGAAGAGCCAATATGTTCCAATTGTTGAAAGACTACAGTCCTGATGTGTTTATGGCTAGCGAAACTAAGCTAAACCACAAACACAAATTGACTCATAAAAAATTACAATATCGTAAGAAGAGACCGGCCCGACTCCACTCAAGGGGGCGGTGTCGCTCTCTTTATACGAAAAGGCATTAATTATAAAGTCATATACAACAATGAATTGCGAAAGCTCAAGACGCTAAAAGTTTGTTTGCGTTGTATGCATTTCTCTCTCTCAAGGGAAGCGGATGTATATGATTGCGACTTATGCGGCTGGAGCTCCGCAGGTTACTTAATTTGCACCAGAAATCGAGATTGTTTTTAGGGAACTTAAACTGAGTTTGGAAGAAAACTATTTCATCTTGGCCGGTGATTTGAACGCAAAACATGAAGATTGGGGAAATCAACATAGTAATCCCAGAGGCAACCATCTTTTAAATTTACTGACAAGACTCAAAAACTTGTACAGACGACTGACAGACCCACGCGACTTGGAGGTTAGGACACTGAAGTCGTCAATAAAAAAATGTCAATCTGTTGATTAAAGAGAACTACAGGCTATCAATTAACAAGTACTGGGACCGCAAGATCCGGTCAGTTAATCCGAGTGACCCTAGTATGTTCCCCAAAATCAGCAAGATATTCGGGAAAAAAAACGATAATGACATTCCGTGCGTCTGAAGAGAACAGAGCGTACTCATGACAGGAAGCCATCTTTGACAATGGCTTTTACATAATTGAAGATCCGAAGGAAAAAGTGGAGGCGGTCGGTGGGAGCTGCTTTCCAGCAAGTGTACAAGGTGAATGTTAGCATTCGATCCAACCACGACCTGGAAAACAGAGCCTTACTTAATCACTTTTACCTTCGAAATGATGTGACACAATGGCGATCTGAGAACCGCGGTTTCATGCGGTTCAATGACGACTCCTTGGCAAATGCCATAATTGCCGAGCAAGCGGGACCAAGTCCCTTGTTTGCGACGAAGGTGGAGCTTCAGCACATCTTCAATTCAATAAAAAACAAAAAGTCAGCAGGCGTCGATGGTAAAATTAACGTAGTAATTTTTGTAGTAAAAATTAAAAAAAAAAATTAACAAAGATTGTAGAGCTCAAAATGTCCTATACAATTTTTCTATAGATAGCTATTTTATTGAAAATAACGATCCTCTAATGCAAGGCTTGAAAACGATATTATACCTTTATGAAAACAATAAAATTAAAATTTTCTAGGGTCTTGGAAATTTTTCTATCATATTAGGATACGTTAGAAAAGTCTTAAAATAAAATCATACACATTAAACTCTGCGTAAAGTTATAATTCCCCCTCGAAAAAGTTATTTTTAAACGTTAAGAAACGTTAAAAAGGAACAGAATTTGGTAAGAGTTTATATAGTCTAGGTAGACTATAGATTTCGATTCTAGTATTAGTTTATCTGACACAAAGGCTTTGTACTTATAATGTTTATCTTGTTTTAATTAAGATGTTGCAAAAGTTAAAGAATACCTTGTTTTTTTTTTTTTTTTTTTTGAGAATAAACCAAACAGTTAACAGACCACAAAATATCTAAGGATATACATTGGGCAGGTTCAGGCAACATAAGGGACTTTTTTTGCAGTCAACATCATTCTTTCAACGTAAATTGTGACCAAGGCAACAAGTAAGTTTTCCAAGTGTCATGAATTTCAAACTCAGAACTTTACTTCAGAAACCTCTACTTCAAGTTCATAGTAAAAGAACTACCAAACACATTACTGTCTACAAACCCTCCCCGGACAAGCTACAAGGCCACTGTGATTTGTCTTTTGTACTGTAAAAAAATATTACTTATTTCTTTTTTAAATTGAGATGAAACCCTTTACAGAAAACATTAAATGGATTTGTGCAGAAATTAAATAAATTATAGAGTAGTAAAGCTGAGCTTTCAAATGAATGAAAAAAAACATGATCAGTTGTCATTTTGACATAAGTTGACTTTACTTGATGGTAAGGGAGATTTTTCTTGACTATCTTTCCATACAACTTTCCAATAAAGTTGCCTTAATTGGAAGGCATTTTTTTGGCAGCTGGCCAATCAGATATTAGAAACTTGCCTTACCTTCAAGCCCCTTATTTCGCCTGAACCTGATCATTGTTTTTAATCCAAACAAAAAACAATATATGTTCTTGAAAGTAAATCCCTATTTTTTATTTTAAAAGCTTCTTAAGGGAATGAAGCTTGTTTCGTAAATACGTTTTTTGTTCTTTATATATTTTTGTATGTAAACGTTAGAATTAATCATCATTTCTCTATTATCAATGCCAACAAACATTCTTCATTTTTTCCAGGAGATGTTGCTATCATATTGAGATGTCTGAGTAGCTTTTATGATAACAAAACCTTAACCTATAACCTTCTAAGATAAAACAATGACAAACTTTAGGTTCACACACCGACAGGTATATTGCTTTGTTTAAGTTATTCTCTGCTCTCTTTGATTTTACTCCTTGTATAAGGTATAATTTTACTATATTACTTAATGAGTATACTTTATCTTCATTTTAGTCTTTAGGGGCAAGCTTAGGTCTAAACTGTTATAGACGAAATGGAAAGAATTATCCAAAAATTAAGAGTTACGTACTTTCTGACGCAAAAGAATAATATAGTTATTTCTTTGAAGTAGTTTTTAGCAAGTCTTACGAAATTATAACAAAACTAATCTTAAGCCATATTTTCAATAAGTTTGCTTCTATATTTTATATAAATCCCACTACTTTCAGTTGTTTTCGGGTTATTTGAGTTGAAAACTATTTTTTACCAATTTCTGTACGGTTTTTAAATATGTGCAATTCGTTTTTTTTTCTTAAAAACTTTCTTACATGCCATAAACGTTATTCCTCGTTGCATACCTACAATTATTTTAAGGTATTGTCTGCTAAACAAAATTCATTTGAAGTCCCTATCGGCGACGAAAAAATGCATTCCCAACTAACGTACATAACGCAAACACAAACATCTCTGAAAAAAACCTTTCATTAAGATTTTAGGGACATTTAAAAGTCTAATGGTAAATCGATAATGATTTGAGGATTGTCTCCAATCCATATACGACAACCAGAATGGAGCTTCAATACTTAACAGTGAGAAATGGAAAAGTGGTTCTATAAACTTCGTAAACAGATTTATTTATTTCAAAGTAAATTTCCATAATTTGGAAGCTTTGTTGGCACAGAAATGTCAACATAGTTTGACATTCAAAATCATAGACAAAAACCATTGGAACTTTTCATCATGGAGATAAGAACTCCCTATGCAAGAGGTTCGAAGAAAATTATAATCAGTCTTGTAGAACTATCAATGAAAACTAAAGTTCTTATAATTGTTGAACTTAATTTATAAAAGTATTGCAAATTTCTTTTTCAGATTCTTAAATTGCTCCGCACAAATAACTAACCGATAAAATGGATATTTTCCTCATAAATAAAATCGATTGACTCTAGCAAAAATTTGCATATGCACCTTTAGTACAGCTCCAAATGAAAAAATAAGCATTATAAAAGTTCAAACTTCCAACATAGCAATGCTTATTACTTATTTACTCGTCTTAGCTGACATCATACTCTAACATACGCTGCTGCCATTCGACCCCCTTACCTCTTTATCGTCTTATTGCTGAAGGGTGTTGCATGCACTCTCAATTTTGCTGAGTAAACAAAATCGGTGACAAAATATTAAAAATACAACAAAATAAAAGAGTACACGAGTATGTACACCAACTTATGTATAGTTATTTAAAAAATAAAAATATTAACAATATTATAACTGCGGCGTCACCTTTTTATCTAACAACAACGACAACGGGCCACAGTGAAAAAAATTAATATAAGGGAGCAACGAGTCACGGCACGGCTATGGCTACAGCATGGTGCGCTGTTTTTACTACTGCTGTTGCTGTTGCTGCTGCTGCTGCTCCCATATGACCACACCATTCCACAAACAACTTCACACGTCACCCTAATGCAAAGCTAAGCATTTGAAATAGGAAGCAACAACAAAAACAACTAGCTGAGCGAGCTAATTGCGTCGCATACAATATCTTGCTGCTGCTAATTCCATGCGCCCATCAACAACATCAACCAACTCAGTGCTTTGCTTAAGCGTGTGATGTACCTCTACCTATAGCGTTGTTGCCACATAATGTTGCGACGACGACGACGTCGGTTGTCAGTTGTCACCTCACTCACCCGCGACCTGCCCGCAACTGCCCACCAACGCCCCCCATCGCCCGTCGCCTCGCCGCCACATCAGTTCAGTTCAGTACTACAATATTATAGCCACTTGCCACACACAATCAAAATACTACCGCCAGCATTCGCAACAACAAAAAATTAGTACAAATTGTGATTTCGACGGGGAATGTTGCGCTGATCTTTTAGCGTTCATTGTTGTGATCAACCAACTCGTATTTTCGGACAAGCCACGTGAGGCGTGAAGCTTTTTGGCCAGTAATAATTTTATCTGTGAGCTAGAGGAGCGTTGGAAGCCATGACCAATAGTGGTCACAATGTGATTCCTGATGCTGGCGGCGGCGATGCAGCAGCTGGCAGTGGTGGCAATACACCAATTGATCGAGTTGAATGGTCCCGCAACACAATCCTGGAATTCATCGAAGACTATCGGGGCTTCAATGTGCTCTGGGATCCAAACACCAAGGGCTACCACATTAAGCAAGTCAAATATGAAGCCCTCAAGAATTTAAGCCGCAAATATAGCACCGAAGTGCGTGTTATACGCAGCAAGATCAAGAGCTTACGATCATCGTTTCACCGTGAACATGGTAAGGTGATCAGTGGCAAGCGCAGGGGGGTCAACTATCAACCCATGTGGTTTGCATATGAAGCGATACGTTTCATTCTCGAAGGGGAGCGCAACGAATTGGGGGGCGGCAGCAACTCAAGTTTTGATGCTGCTTGTGGCATTGGCGGACGTGAACATGGTATGGCTGTTACTGCTGCTGGTGATGTTTATACGAGTAATAATGCTGTTGGTGGCGATGGTGCTTGTATGGTCTCAAATGGCATTGATGCGAATGACGAACTGGTGACTTTCGTAAGTTTTTTTTCGTTAACTTTTTTTTTATTATTTTGTTTTGTTAATTTGAATTTCAAGTTTGCATTTTTAATTTAGCGTACCTCTGTATAAAAAGTTTAGACGAAAAATAATATTCATGTGCTCTATTATGGAGCTTTGAAAATATCAGAAAGATGTTATTATTAGATTATTATTATTATTATTATAATTATTAAACAAAAGGTCGTGTTTATATTTAGTCTGCCTATTTAAAAATTTAAGTCTGGGTTACCGTATTACATAATATCTTTTTTTTTTATGGAAGAACAAAGTTTTTGTTTGCTTTTGCATGTCTATTTGCATTTTAGAAACTAATGTCGTAAAATATTAAGTTTCATGCGATATACAACTTAAATAATGCAATATCTTATCAAAGCCTTTACCAGGGACGTATAGTCCGTAATGTTTCAATTTACTGTACATTTGACCGAACCAAAAATATTCAATTACGTGGATGGGAAACCCTATCGTTCAAAACCTGTTTGTTTACATTCTTGTATTTGTAGTTTTGAAACAATATCTAGCGCCATTTGATAAGTTAACAACAAAATATTCTTCGCTTTTGTTGTTTTCATATTTGTACTTACTTACTTGTTTTCTTTGAAAGAATCCGTAGTAAACGAATTTATAATTTTTTTCATAAAAACAGCTTACAAGCCATTATTAAAATTAGTGCAACAATTAACAAAAAAGAGATTGTATTTCCCAAGCTGCAGGACTCAAGGTGTGTTCAAAAAATCATGAAATTAAGGGCGAGGGCACAATTTATTGCCAGTTTATTTAATTTTCGCTTGTGAAAAACTTCAGTCCAATTTTATAAAATCGTTTCCTTATTTAGAGATTAACAATTAAGCATAACTCTCTTAAAGTTATTTTTTAGCACAAAATTTAAGTTTGACTGAATTAATTTTTCAATCCTTACAAGGTTTTTGTAAGCAGCAAAATAAACGTTTTTAATTTCTATTTGTGAACGCACCCTTTCATTAATTGTCACTGTCAAATAATTTAGTAAACTCAAGACAAGCAACTAGTCTGTGATAACAAGTTAAGTGGTAAAAATGGACTTTACAAATTAGTTGTAAGGTGTTGCCATATCAGCGAGAAAAGGGGTTTGTCAAAGATTCGAAAATGTCGCTGCCGTTCGCGTCTGTAGAAAATGATCAAATCAGTCAACTTTACAGCATCGTATTCACGATTTGGACATCGTACATAATGGCGTATTTGATTTGGATTATGCTAACGGAGGACTAATTTCGCAAGTTGTTAAGTTCTTATCGAAAAACCCTCTTAATGAAAGTAATAAAAATTCTTGATCGTTGTATTGTAAAATATGTATGACAGTTCATATTTTTTTTTACAGAAATTAATAAGTTTTAGAAAAACAAACGTTTTTTTTTTCTAAATTTCATAGTGTACAATTATGAAAACAAGAAAAAACAAATATTTTTATTTGTTATCATCAAACAAACTTTTACAGCTATCGTAATCTCACAATACACTCATCCTCAACTCGGTAACCGAATTTTTTAATCGAAATTCATTTTTATTGACGTAGTACAGTAGTTTTTCAGTAATTAAAAATATAACGAAATATGATTTTGTTTAGTCTTTTAAATTTTTTGTTTTACTTGAAATTTAAAAAAAGCATACAAATCTTCCAATTTAAAGCCAACATCATTTAAAATTTTGTTGGTTACGGTTGCTTTGTTTTTGAACACGCCCGTTAAATTTTCAAAATCAAGCAATTTGACTGTTCGGAGGGCAGTTCTCAAATATAGTCCTCTGCAACTTTTAGTCAAACGAAAATGTCAGCCTAGGATTCCCATGTTTGTGATTTAGTATTTTTGATGAATACCCTGATGGCAGAAAAGTGATGGAAAGAAATGTGCTAGACTAAGGGCGAGTTATAGCTTTCATTGATAATACAAATGATTAAAATCAATCATTGCAATATTTTTGACAGGTCGTTGACAGCGGTCATTTAGAATTTCTGTCATTTAAACAAATTGTCTGATGGAAGTCCACCGGAAAATCTGTCATTGGAATAGAGTGAAACTGAAACACAAATTAGTGGAACAATTGTTCACTTTTAGGAGCAAGTTATAGCTATCATTGAATTTCATTATTAAAAATAAACATTGAAATTTTCTTGACAGTTCGTTTATAGCTTTAATTAAAGTTTCTGTCATTGAAAAAAATTTCGTGATTGATATCCACCAAAAACCTTTTACTGACAGAAATCTGTCATTGGAGTTTTGGGAAATTGGAACACAAATTAGTGGAACGATTCGTTTCACTTTTGAACATTAAAGTATCAGCAAAAAAATGAATTTCCGTTCGGAAAATAGAAAAATACATTTTTGGAGAAAAATAAATGTGCAATTACACTTTTTTTTCTCAAAAAAAAAAACAATTTGTGTGATTTCCTATCGATCAGTATATAATTTATATTTCTAATCAAAGGAAAACATCGTCAAATATCGATTCAAACATTTTCCGAACCGATTTCAATGATAGCTATAACTGGCCCCTTAGACGTAAAAAATTACCAAAATGAATTTCCGTTCGAAAAACCGACAAATATTTGTTTAGCAAAAAAATACTTTCCGATAAAACGTTTTTTTTTTAATTTTTTTCGTAGTACATACTTTAATAAAAAACGCGTAGCAAAAAGGTCTAAAGTACCAAAGCTTTTCTCCTTTAAAGTTTCGTTTTTTGGGAGGATATTCTGATAATACCGTAAAATCAGTGAGGTTAATATAGGGCCAACCGATCTTCACAGAAAGAAAAGATTGGAATAAAATTTTTTTATAAAAAAGGTATTCGATCTATTCCTTAAAACACAAAAAAACTATTGATAATTCGTGAGTTAAAAGTCTTGAATTAAATAAGAAAGTAACTCTACGAAGACTTTTTTAGTTACTTGCAATATACTTGATCCAACGATTCTTAAAACATGCTAACACATATTCCACTAGATCTGGTCTCACGAAGAAACCAAAAACGAAAACATGACATGACGCCTCAGCGTCACTAATTTGAATTTAAGTTTTTTTTTTTAAACTCAAAGATTCATTTGAGCGTTATAAAATTTCAAGGTCATCAGTTGAAAAAAAAGAAAAACAAACAAAGCGACTTGCATTGAGGTAAGCAATCAAATAAATAAATACAAACAAACAAACATCAGCACTCCGCTATACATAAGAAGTGGCATTTTGAACAGCTTGTCAAATATAATTCGACCAAAATAACTTTTATCTACCGTCAACGTTTGATCATTAGTATTCAAACCTAGGTTTACCTAATTACGGCAAACACAAAAAATGATACTTTACTTTGCATTCCGTTCAACCTCTTTATTCGTTTCGTACTCAACATTTTGAAGAATCATTATGGATTCAAATAAATTCAATATGCAAATGACTTGATGAGAATACTCGTATCAGCACAAGAAATTAAAACATTTTGCTGGCTCGTGAGAACCAGGGTCTTGTGACTCATAACTCACATCAAGTTTTGTATAAGCTTAAATCAAAGGGACCAATAAGTTTTGCTTACAATTTAAAGAATTAAGTACATACAAGATTTTTTAACACTTTCTTAAAAGTAAAGTTAACATTAATTAAACATTCGCTTTTACCTTTCAGTTGAAGACAGATCAACTTAATGAACCACATTATGCCAACATCAGCGCTGGAGACGTCAAAGCTGAAATTGTAAGTAATTGTTATTAAACAATAAATCCAAACTCCAATGCTCAAATGGACATTAAAAATAAATATCATTTACAGCTTGAGACTTCAAATACTGAACTTGAAAATATGACAAGATCAGAAAAATCAAAATACAAAAAATCATTGGCCATTAAATCAAAACGAAGAAGGTCACCGAAAAATAATTCCAACACTCCGCAACTTCGAACCGATAGTGATAGCGATAGTTTGGCAAGTAGTCCATCGTGTAAGAAGATGCGGAAAATTGATGCCAGTGAATCGGATGAGTTTGGAGTTTTTGGTGAATATGTTGGAATAACAATACGAAGGCTGAAGACATCTAAAGCTCAAGTTGTTATCAAGCATTTAATTAATAATTTGCTATTCGATGCTGAAATGGGAAGATACGATTATGGCATTCCAACATCTCGAGAACCGCCTCATTTATATGCGACGACAGATTGATGTTATGGCAGTTCGGGAGTTATTGTAATTTAGTCTATAAGATCAGGGATACTTAAAGCTTTTTTTATTTTGTTGTTTTATAAGACGTAATTCAAACTCAGGTACCTTAAAAGTTATAGTCAAACCTAGAAAGGGTATATTTTTTTAATGGTTAAAATACATATGATAAGGTTTAATAATTTGATGTAAAATTGTTTGTTTTTCGTTTTGTTGTGTTTTTATCTACAAGTTTCTCAAGGGTTTATTCATACCCTTAACATATTTTAAGATTAAACACAGATGAAATATAAGGGCAATATAGAGTAAAGCATTCCACATTCTCAATGTGCGGTTAAGAAAAGTATATTTATACTTGACAGTACGTCCCAAATAGAAATGATAATGAACATTCATAGGAAAACGAGTATTTGGGCAAATTTATTTAAGGGCGGAGAGATGCAACTGGGCAATTTGACATATCGTTTTTCAGAGAGATAAATAGATACTTTATTTTTCATTGATAAGGCTTTACAAAAATTTGCTCAGAGATTTGATATTTGAAATATATCTTACAACTGAAAAACGTTATGAAAGTTAATAAATACACTTGAATTAAGAAAAAATACATTCGAAGGAAGACTATGGTAACATAAAATTGTTTGAAAAAAACGATACAATAAGGAAAGGCTTGAAACATTGCGGTGGTGTCAGTTAAAGTAATATTGCCTGTCATTTTCATGCTTATTTGGATTCCATCCAAAAGACTTAACCACGAGTTAAGGATACTTGCTGAAATATGTGATTTATTTGGTAGTTTTAGACAAAAGCCAATTACATCCAGAGCAGTAGGGGTGTAATATTTATGGCAGTATTTTTGGAAATATCAAATTTCTGATCATTTCATAAGAGGTGCACATACCGATTAAACAGTTGAATAGTTTCCTGGAAATGAGTGCCATCCATGAATAGAGGCATAAGCGGTAAGTTACGATTTAACGTAATTATTAAAGTCTACCCTGTTAATAATTACCCATTTGTACGTAGTCCTAGTCTAGATCAGAATTCAGGATTTTTTTATACGGTGCCGTTGAAGTTGTATATCCTTAAGACAAGGATTTTAATCTATAGAAAGTAATATGAAAAGCTAAGGGTACTTGCGTTAGCGGATCAGAATAAGCATTTATTTTATGAACTAGCCTTAAAATCATCCAATACAACTTATATTTAGCGGTTCAAAAGATGGTTTCTAATTCAACGAAGAAGTTATTCATAGAAAAACTAATACTGACCTTAGAAAGGTCTTGAGTGCACATGAACTTATAGTAAAAGAGGTGGTAGGAAAGATGGAAAATCTTACGAAGTAGTTTTGCCAGCGTTAAAGAACACTTCCTCAGAACAATAGGGCAATAGTATAAGGGCCAACGGATTTGTGTATACCAATACATACTAGTAATGGGTTTTTATTAGGTCAGCGCCAGCGTTTTAAGGTAAGGAACTTTAGTTGAATGTTGTGAAGATATTGACGTATATGTTGACTATTTTGAAAAAAGTATTTTCGATGGTATTAATGCATCTGTTCATAAGAAAACAATTAATAAACTAGCTGTTATTCTTCCTCGTACCATTTGAATATTATTAAAATAAGAAATATGTTTAGATGGAACTGGCTAAAATACCGACAACAACGATTTTTAACAAATGAACCTTCTCGACAAATTAATAACAGAATCGATATCAAAATTCAGGAACATAGAATGGAACAAAAAATTTAGTTCCTTCTTCCTTACATCCTAGTTCTAAACCGTTTTGAAACATACATAAAATAATTTAAAAGAAAAATATTGAAATACTACCCCTTGAATATTCAGGGACAGTTGATACTTCTAACGAAGACAAAGCAAATATACTTGCAAATACTTTTGCTAGTAATCATATTACATATTACCTTTAACCTCTACAACGATCCTATTTTTAATTGTCCACCTCTAGCAGCTCTAGTCCAAGAGGGTAATGCTCCTCTACACGAGAACGGTTTTTAATTTATGAGCAGTTTCACCGCACAAACTATGGTCGCAATGAACCCATTTCTCGTTGCATCAGAGAAAGCAATTTGGAGAAACTTTTAAATCAATAGTTTTAAACAAAATTTAAATATTGTTATTTATTATACATGTATACCATTTTTTATTATTTAATATAATATTAATATATACCGCTCATACACAAACTCATTATAAATGAAAGTCCAACCTTTTTGATGAAACTTATACAAAGTTTCTTAAGTGATAGAAACCGACCTTGACGAAGTGAAGATAGCTATATCTAAACTTAAGTTAAACAAAGCTGCTGGAGTTGACGGCATCGCTGCCGAACTATTCAAAGCAGCAGGCGATGACTTGGTACGGAGCGTGCACCAACTCATCTACAAAATATGGTCGGAAGAAAGCATGCCCAATGAGTGGAATCTCAGCATAGTGTGCCCGATCTCCTTAACATTGCGTATAAGATCCTCTCCGCCGTATTATGTGAACGTCTGAAGCCGTTCGTCAACAACCTGATTGGTCCTTATCAGTGTGGCTTCAGACCAGGAAAGTCCACTATCGACCAAATATTCACACTACTGCAGATCTTGGAAAAAACCCAGGAACTTCAAATCGATACCCACCATCTCTTTATCGATTTTAAAGCCACGTATGACAGCAGCTATAGGAAAGAGCTCTACTGAGCAATGTCTAGTTATCCGTTTGTGCAGAATGACGATGGAGAATGCACGCTGCTCTAACAAGGTCGGAAAAGATCTTACCGATGCATTTGATGTCAAAAAAGTATTTAGACAAGGCGATGCACTGTCATGCGACTTCTTCAACATCGTTCTGGGAAGAATTGTGCAAAACTCAACCGTCAACACTAAAGGGCACAATCTTCCAAAGGTCCATCCAATTACCCGGATACGCAGATGATATTGACATAATTGGAAGTTCAAAGCGTGATGTCAGTGGAGCGTTTTTGAGCATTGCGACGGAAGCGAAGAAGATGAGTTTAGTGGTCAAAGAGGGCAAGACCAAGTATAAGCTGTCATCGAAAAAGGACACTGAACAACGTCGTGTTGGACTAAACGTCACCATGGACAGCTATAACTTTGAGGTAGTTAAGGACTTATTGTCTACCTAGTCACCACTACACAGACAACGACACCAGCGCTGAAATCAAACGAAGAATAACTTTTGCAAATCGCTGCTTTTTTGGACATAGAAGCCAATTGAGAAGTAAAGTCCTCTCTCGAGCATCTAAAATCACCATATATAAGACACTCATCATCACTGTTCTCATTTATGGCGCTGATGCCTGGACCCTGTCAAAGAAAGATCAGAGCGTCTTAGGATGCTTCGAGAGAAAAATTCTTCGGGTGATGTTTGTACCGTACGCATAGATGGAGAATGAAGGAGAAGATATAACGACGAACTGTACGGACTGTACAGCGACACTGACCTAGTTAGCAGAATTAAAGTCCAACGGCTTAGATGGCTAGGTCATGTAGAGCGGATGGACATCAACGCTCCAGCCCGGAAGGTTTTCGAATTAAATTGTATCTAATATATTGTAACGTGATACCAAACAAGTAAATTTTTTGAAAAAAAATCAAAAAAACTGGAAAAAAATGTTCACCTCCAAAATCTTGCGACTAAAATATGATTTCATCTTAAAAACAATTGTGTGCAACGAAGAATAATGTTTTTGACATCTGATAAAATTTTGAGAAAAATCGAATTGTCAGTTTTTTACAAAAAATAAAAACCTAAAAAAAAATTTATAAAAGTTGGTAAAAATTGATTTTCGAATCAAATATCTTTTCTTGGAGATATTCGCTTTAATTTACTTTTATCTTTCAAAAAATCTTGTTGTCAACATTCAGTAAAATTTTGAAAATAATCGAATTGAACAAAAAATTAAAAACTGACAAAAAATTAACAAAAGTTGGCAAAAAATGATTTTCAAAAATTTGAGATAATAGCTTCTAACTAATTTTTACTTATAACAAATATTGTTTTCAATATTCGGAAATATTTTGACAAAAATCAAATCGACAGTTTTTTTTTACAAAAAAAAAAATCTAAAAAAAATGTATAAAAGTTGGTAAAAATTGATTTTCGACTCAAATATCTTTTCAAAACTTTCAGATGTTTGCTTTAAACTACTTTTATCTTTAAAAAATATTG
Organism: Eupeodes corollae; assembly: GCF_945859685.1. Classification (NCBI taxonomy): domain Eukaryota; kingdom Metazoa; phylum Arthropoda; class Insecta; order Diptera; family Syrphidae; genus Eupeodes; species Eupeodes corollae. The sequence goes on along the minus strand of NC_079147.1, from coordinate 309,151,667 downwards.
TTGTTAACATTCAGTAAAATTTTGAAAAAAAATCGAATTGAGAGTGTTTGTAAGAAAAACTAAAAAAATGGTTTTTAACGCAAATATCTTTTCATATGAAATATTGGTTTCAAACTTATTTTATTTCACAGAAAATATTGTTTTCAATATTCCGTAATTTTTATATAAAAATCCAACAGTCCGTTTTTTCATAAAAAATAAAATCTACATAAAATAGTAAATAGTAATTTGGTAAAAATTGATACGGGTACATATAGACAAACTTTTAAGCAAGACAAATCAACAAGATGGGAAGTTATCAGTGTGGGTGGCATCCAAGCCTCTTTTTATTTAATGTATCTAATTAGATGTACATCATTCTACTGTCTACTTATTTTTTCTATACATTTTTCCCGTTTACTAATTTATATATATGTATACATATATTTATTTTTATGTTTATTTATTTAGTTATTTATTTATTACCAAATTTATTCATTTATTTGTGTATTTATTTATTTTTGTTTGCCTATTTATTTATATATTTATTTTTTCACTGATAAAATAAATCATCGGAAATAAGTTTCTATTTAATGTAAGCTTAACCTATCTGTGATATAATTATAAACATGCTGTTTAAAAACTAATTATTATTTCTCAGAAGTAAGATACAATTCGATATCATATCTCTGACTTGAAAACTTTAGCTTTTGTAACTTTATCTTTGCCAATAAAATAAAAATTTCTATCTATCTAGTGATTTATTTTCAGTAAGGTTTGTTATTTCAAGAATTTTAAAAACAACTGAATTTCCCTAGCAAGGTATAGATTCAATCATTAGGTCTAAAGCAAAATTACCGAATGTTATTTAGCTATATGCAGCTCCCTTTCCGTAGAATGGATTACGTCAATAAACTCATAGTCTTACGTTATGGATCAGTAAATTAGTCTCAAAGGTAGTGCGATTTAACTCCGCTTGACTATTTTCTGTGGAAATATGTGAAGTCTTTATAGTATAATGCTAAAAGACTATCTTTCGAGTAAATTAAACTTCTTGCCAATATAAAAGAAATCATTTTTGTTTTATTTCATTTCAAAAGTCGGTATCTATAAATATGTATACACATTTTATTTAGGTACGTTACATTATTTCAAATGTTTTTAAGCCCCCTCAGACTTACTCGGTGCTGAGATAAATATCGCTATAATACATAAATTGGAATAGTTCTTCAATGGTTCAAATAAGATTACTTATGCCATTTATGTATAATACTTTTTCCAAACAACTTTAAAGTGCTTCCTTTCTCTGGAAAGCTTAAATAAAAAACAACTCACTCTTCACCTCTGTTGTTCTCCTTTATCCTTTTTTTTGAAGAGGGTTTAAAAACACATTCTTCCATTATGATATACTCTATAAATCATTATCATCATAGTCATCATCATCGACATCTATGTGAAGTCTCATTGTTGCACAGGAACAAGGAACAAGAAACAACTATAAAGCACTTACTTATAAAATACCCCAACAAAATGAAACGATCCGAAAATCTAACAAAATTATAACAACATTTCAATTTGAACAAAAGCACTTTGCTCCTTATATTCCTCAAAATCCACTTCGACTTCCGCGCGCTTCAGACGCAGTAGGTATTTCTTAAGGTTGGAATATAAGGAACGAAGCATCCTGCACGCCATCATCATCATTGGGAAATATTTTCTTAAGCTTTTCATTTTGGAATATCTTTTAAGGAGATTGTCTTTTTCCATGCCCTCGTGTTTTATCTTTTTTTTTTTGATTTTTCCGTTCCCAAAATCATCTCTTATTTTGAGTTTATTTTTGTTTTCATCAAAACCATCATAGTCATTTTTGCAATAACACAATTTCGAAAAGGTAAAAGTTAAACCGATTCCATAAATTACTTTTTTTTCAATTAAATTTAAAAAATTTCGCTGCAGGTGGGAAGACTTTTTAATATTTTTTTTTGTTTACTATTTTTGATCCGAAGCTTTGAAAATCCTAGAAGAGAGTATTACAGCTTTGGATGGTACAGCAACAACAGAGTGATGGGGAATAAGTAATGCCCTTGAAGAGTACTCATTGTTGTTATTTTTAAGATATTTTGTGATAGGGAAGAAATTAAGGATAAAATGAATCCTTGAACTGGCATTAAGCTGGTTTACCTTGAAGGTGTGCATGCAAATGATATCATTATTTTTTTTTTCTTCGGAGAACGTTGGTAAATCGATAAGATTGTCATTAAGTGTCTTAAAATATCGTCAATATTACAGGGAACTGTCAATCATTTCTTGTTAAAGGAAAACATGTCATTTTCTTAAGTTTAAGCTCTGCTTTAAAATTGAAATAAGAAGAAATAAGGATTTGATTTGATGCCAATTAATGACAATATTTCATTACTGTTTATAATTTTTGTTGTATTTAAAAAAAAGTATCAGCCGTAAACTAGGGTGTATTCTTATTATTTGCTTGTTTCATTTTATTAAGTTCCTTACGTTTAAAACGTGTTTAAAAATATCCTTTTAGACCTATCCTCATACAGAATCTACTCTGGAATAGTCCCGTAGTGGAGTTTGGTTGATTTTACGCTATTGCTTCAAATGTCAATTGTTTTCAAAATTGGACAGAAAAATATATCCTAGTTTTGAAAATCTGTTAAAAAGAAAAGTTCCTGAAAACAGTAAAAGACATTTTTGTTTGAAAATGCATGGTGGCAGTTTTGATAAGAATAAGAAACACTATCTGTGGACAAAAAAAACATTGTAAGGAGGTTTTTTGTATGAAATTTTATACGCACAGTTTAAGGCAGCTGCTTGCCGAATTTACAATTGAATATAAGAATGAAACAACAACAACTTGTGTGTGCTACCACCAAGTTCATATGCTGGAGTTATAGCTATTTCACGGGGGCCAACCCGATCATCAGACTCCTTTAGTGGTGCTTAATCGCTTTTTGTTCAATTTAATTTTTGAAGAACTTTTGCCCGAGCTGGGCTTGAACAAGCGATCTAGCGTGTGAGGAGCTAGTGCACTACGCACTACGCCACCGCACCCACATGAAAGTTGTAAGCCAATTACAGGTTTGTTTCGTTCTATCGAACTATACTGAACCGATTAGCATTTTTCAAGCCCAGCTCGGGCAAAAGTTCTTCAAAAATTAAATTGAACAAAAAGCGATTAAGCACCACTAAAGGAGTCTGATGATCGGGTTGGCCCCCGTGAAATAGCCAACCCGATTTAATTTAATTTAAGTTCAAAGAATGAACAAGGCAGATAATTGCAAAATCAGTGCATATAAACTTGGCACGAATTTTTATCAAAAAAACTAAGAATTGAACTGCCCAAAAGAGTCATGAATTGAAATTAAATGTTCATTTTAGCACAATATTACGTTGCAAATGTTTTGTAAGTTTCGAAACTTTTAAGAGAGATGCAAAAAGAAGTTCAAACAAATACGCAACCTAGAAACTGAGTAGTTAACAAAACTGATTATTCAAACAGTAAAGACCTTTAGCATATGACCTTGAATGCTCTTTTAGTCATTATTGCAAAAAAAAACAAGTGCAAACTTTCAAAAAATTAAATAATAATAAATGTGTTACTAGTATACAGCGATTTAATTGAAAACCTAAAAATGAAAAATCGAATTTGAATACATTTTTATTCAAAATAAAACAAAAAAAAAAGGAGGAAGGGATGATTGGTGCCAATCTGTCAATATTTCCAAATGATAAAGAAAATATGAATAACAACTTTTTGTGTAAGGAAAAAAAAGGGTTAAGCCAATATCTTTCCTAGTTGTCATAACACTGGAGCCAAAAGTAATTGTTTCTGTAAAAAGTTGTCGATTGGATCTTTTTTAATTTTCAAAAAATTAACAACTGTACTTTGCACACAAATAAGTTTGATTTAAATTTCCCTTCTTTAAGTCAAGATTTTTAGTTGCAAACCAATTTTGTAAATTTTAATAACACCTTTCAAAAGTTTCCATTTCTTATAGAAACAATACTGTTTCAGTTTTTGTAAAAATGTCATCTTAAGAAATTTTGCATAGAATGAAACAATTTTGAAGTCTCGAGATTTTCGTGATTTTGCCAACTTTCAGTATTATGTTTGTAAGGTTAGGTTATAAGTGGCTGTTCAAGATGGAAACGGACACACTTAGGCCAGTTTAATGACCCGCTGTGATACCACATGAATCTTTCTTCTAAGCTCAATGGAAACATTTTGAGTCTCTTACAAAACGTGAGAGGCTGATTATGATGATATGATTTAGATCGTTAAAGAAGAATTCTACTAGGTAATTCTTGCGTTTTTAAGTCAGAGCAGGGCATGATCGGAAAAGATGAAGAGTAGTTTCCTAATCGTACAGCTTCTGCAAAAGTCATTTGAGAATACGCCTAGTCGCGTAGCGTTCTTTCCTATTAGACAGTGTCTGGTTATGACACCTATTATAGAGCTTATGTGTGATCTGCTTTGAGATAGCAAGCACCTTTTAAATCCAGTGATGGCCAGATGTTTTTTGTGACTTGACACGTGGTGATGTTGTTCCACCTGGTGCCTGTCATCCTTACAGCGCCTTGCATTAGCAACAGTTTACAAGTAGCGATTTTTATGCCAGTACTTGTCAAACGTGGTAGGATGGGCTGTACTTTACCGTTCCTGGCAAATTCATCTGCCTTACAGTTACCTGGAATGTCTCTATGGCCTGGCACCCAGTAAAGGTGAATATTAAACTGTTGTGCCATCTCCATTGGAGATGATCGACAGTTATGGACTGTTAAAGAGTTTATAGAGACAGAGTCCAGAGATTTGATAGCGGCCTGGCTATCTGAGAAAATACGGACATTAGATGTTGATATCACGTTTTCTTTAAGCCAGGACAAGACTTCCTTTAACGCCAAAAGTTCCGCCTGGACACGCTACAATGATTGGGAAGGCAGAATGAGAGACTTACTTTCAGTCGTTCAGAGTACACACCTCCACCAGCCCTTTCTTTTGTTTTTGAACCATCTGTATAAAAATGGATTGACTCATCTTCCAAGAACGTCCTATCCTTCCAGAAAGATCTGATAGGTATAGAAATCTGGAAATTTCTGTCGAATTGCATTTGGGAGATGGTGTAGTCTTTGTGCTTTGGAATTGATTCTAAATACCTAAAAATTACGGAGTGGCCAATATTGTTGCGACGAAGCTTTGAGGCGAATAGCAGAGCTTGCAGCTATTTGTTTGCTGAATATGTCAAGTGGTGTTAGGTAGAGTAAGGTGTCCAGTGCCGCAGATGGGGTCGTGCGAAGAGATCCGCTTATACATAGTTTTATAGCTTTGTCTAAAGCAGTCCACCATACTGCCACACCGTACATTAAAATCGGTCTGATTATTGATGTGTATAGCTAATGCGTGATTTTGGGTTGTAAACCTTATTTATTACCAATAGCTTTTTTTCGAAAAGAGAGCTGCAGTAGCTTTTTTGGCTCTTTTCTGTACGATGAGTTTCCAATTCAGTTTTTTATCCAAGACACGACCCAGGTATTTAGCCTCGTCTGAGAATTTTAATTAGATTCCTTTAATATGGCTAGGGTTGTCTAATGGAATTTTGTATCTCCTCGAAAATAAGACTAAATCAGTTTTGTTTGGGTTGACACCCAGCCCACACCGATCAGCCCAAAGTATTAGTCTGTCTAAGGCATTTTGTAAGAGTTCTTTAAGTTTGTTAAAGTTTTATTTTTTTTTTGTAAGAAGAAGAGTTAAATCGATTTTTCAGGGAGAGTACAATAACTCAGGCGACAAAGTTTAATGACGGATTTGTATAGAAGAGTTAAAAACAAGCATTTTATACCAAGACAAGTGTGGGTCTATCTAACCCCGTCTATGCGGTAGGGGTAATTTAAAAATATGTACGTTAAATGGAAACAAATTATTAAATAATATTGGTAATACTTAAAACTAAGTTTTATACATTTTTAAAGCCAACTCTTTTATCTATTAGATTGTTTTTTTTTTCAAGTCAAAACTAGTTTTGGAAAAAATTGTTTTAAACTCAAAATTTGTGCAAAAAAAAGTTAAAAAAAGATTTAAAGTGTATAATTTTTATATTTTAATGTTTTTTTTTTTAATTTATTGATTTTATTTATATTTGATCAAAAAATGAAAACTAGATGGCTTTATGTCTTCTAGTTCGTCAGAAAATTGAAAATTACCAAAAAAAAAAGAAATTATTTTAATAATATCTTGTCCCTGAGTTTTCTGAATACGATAAATGATGCATAGTTTTTTTTCAAACTGTATTTATCTATATCTTTGACAGTTCATGACATATGTATGTCCGATGAAAAAAGGTATACAAACTTACGAATGTACGTACACACGAACTAAGGCTTCTTACTTAAAACTTTTTATTTTAATTTCAAGCACCTTGAAAAGTAGAGATATGCCAAGATTCTCAATTCACCAGATCAGATTTCATACAAATTTAATTAATTTAAGAAAAAACTATATGCACTTTTTTATTTTAATTTACGATACTTCTGTCTTCCGCAACAAAGTCCTGAACGCATTAAAATGTTTAGTTTAAAAAAAGTGTATTTGCTTCTGAAAACAATTTTGAGTATTTTTCGATTGCGAACGAATTTAATTTTATTGTTCTCTGAACTCTCTGATTTTTTAAGTGCATATGAAATTTCGATAGCTGTCTATGGTTTGACAGTTGAGAATGTCAAAACGTGTTGACGTTTCTGTTCGGTAAGCTTTGGCAGTACATAATGAATCGTTTAATTTCAGAACAGTGAAAACATACTAAAACTAATGCCATGAATTTATCAACCAAATAATAATCACAGAGAACTTATATCAACTTTAGTTTGTCTTGAAATATTAAATTGCCAAAATTTTGTACTTTAAGTCTAAAGTTACAAGCTTGATCTACGGGAAACCACGTTATGTGTAGGTAATGATATTCTACGGAATTCGGAATAATAACTGGTGGATACGGAAATGGGAAAAATTGCTGCTTCCTGTGGAGAAAATGTGCAGATCAATCTCAACAATATTGCTTAGATGAAAACGAAGTTCTGAGAAGTCATCCAAAAACTTGAAGAATCTTAACGAAATCAGATGATAAAAAATGCCCGTTAATCGGAGAGCAGATTACTCTACAGCCAGCTTAATTATGGCTTGTGTGACAAAAACTGCTTCTAATATTCTTTCTCCTATAAAGATATTTCCATAATTTTTAAATCAAGATGCGAACTTTTACATTTAAATGAAAAACCATACAGCGGAAGCTTCTGTACCAATTTTGCAATTTATGTAACTTGAGAGATAAAAAAGGTTGCTTTCATTTCATCAGTGTTTTCGAATTTTTAACCAACAAAGAAGAGTATGTTTTTGTAAACCATCAGTATCAGTACAGGAAACGATTGAAATTTTAAATGGATCAGCTTGGGTAAGGGGTCTTGGGTTCAATCCCTGCCTGTTATACCTTAATTAATACCGCATTCGAGAAAAGGACAAATCCTTCAAGAGTAATTCTTGCCATGAAAAAGTGCTTTCTCAAATTAGCCGTTCGGATTCGGCCTAAAATTGTACGTCCCTTCCATTCCTGACAACAGCACTCGCACACAGGAATAGTTGAGAGTTGTAAGTCAATAGGTTTATTATAAGATTGGGCGACCCTTATAAGCTAACAGCTAAGCCAATGCTTAAACATTCAAAAGCGCTTTTGAAAAAAAATATATAATGATTACTTGCAATAAATGAATATTTGAATTGAATTGAATTGAATATTATTTAAAGTAATCAAGCTCTTAAAAAAGACTCGATATTTGATTTTCTTGGACTTAATTCATAATACAGAAAAAAAAAACTCGTTTGGGTACACCATGGCGTATGCGTGTTTTTTTTATTCGTCTCCAATTTTATAATACCATTAAATTATAATGTTTTATATTTGTTAACCTAACTTTTAAACATTATGATTTCATAAATAATGAAGCCTGAACTAATTTGTTCACTCTCTTCTTAATCTTGTTATTTTTTATTGCTAACCTTGAAATTTTTAATTTCGTTTTGTAAAGTTTTCTCTTGAAAATCTTTTTTCTTAAAACTTTAAGAGTTTTCCAATACAAATCTTGCGCCGGTAACTATTTAAAGTTCATAATTCATCAATAACAGGACAGGTTGGGAGTTGAAAACAAAACCTTTCAAGTAAACATAATTTCAAAATCTGTTTTGAATCCTTGATAAGTAAACCATGACTTAATGCCTGGGAGCCACCACCCTTACGTGCATCTAGATACTCACCCACAATTTCACACAAAATCTTACATCAAAAGCTTGCTTAAACCTTAATGGCTATTTGTATCCATTTTGAAACAAAACAGCTGATGAGTTCCATTCCCTATGCAAGTAGTTCACCCTCTTCTGAATCTGAACACAGTTAATAGTGAATACTCAGAAATAGGGGGTAAGGAACTAATTTTTACTGTCTACATCTATTCTATACTCCATAGTTGATGTTGCTTGTGAAAAGCGGCTTAAAAAAAAGGGCTTTATATCAATGTAGATATATAAGTATTATTATTCTAGTCCATAGAAGCACCTCCATATAAATAAACCTTCTCCTCCTCCTTCTACCCATAAGGAACAGTGACAAAGTTACACAATTTAAGCGCATTCATAAAAGTTCTGAGCTCTGGGTATACCTATACCCACCTTCCTACAATCGTAAAGTGTTTGCGAGGTGCGAGGATGATGGTCTCCTTAATGTCTTTTCGTTTAGTGTGCTATTTTTTGTTTTATTATTTGGAAATGTTTCATGTAACAATTGCCTTGCCATTGTAATCTCTTTGGCCAAGTGTTTTTCGAGGGGGTGAATGAATTGGATACACGAAATTCACTTGCAATAGGTACAAGTACAACAACAAAAAAAGATTAAGTACCTACCTAAAATTCTCAGAGTGGTGTCTTTTTATGAGTCTGCGGCTATTTCGTTCCGACCGGTGCGGTGGTGCGGTGTTCGTTTCGTTTACATAAGTCGCAGTCACATGAAAATGAAATCGTCTCTCTATTTAGTGCCTGCCTGTAGCTGTAGTGTAGCTTGTGCAGCAACAGCAAGAGCTTCAGCTGCACACATAGGGCTGCACAGCTAAAATAGACACCGGGTCTGTCCGGGTCCGGGCCGAAAGTGTTTGGTTATTTTAATGTGTGTTAGTGGATTTTGTCACACGTACCCATACAACTTAAAGCATGCCAAGCTGGCAGTAAATCTGTAAAATGAAAGAATGAAAAATACCCCAATTGATGAAATGGAAAACTTTAAATTTAATTAAAAAAAATAAGAAAATAAAACAATTTGATTGACTTTTTGGACACATCCTTTTCCTCCTTAACCTCTTAGTATCACCGACGCTCCTGGAAAAGTAATTCAGATTTTCACCCATCTCGGAAAACCTTCAATTTCCATCTTGCTTAGAAAAAAGTCAAATACCAAACGAAAGAAGAATAATTACTGACTAAACTTACAGCGATTTTTCCAATGCCCCTGCCTGCCTTCACCTCACAGTCCTCTTCGATTTCTTTGAAAAACTCGTTGTTGTTCGTTGAACAGCTGATACACCCCTTCTAAAGAGGGTTGAAGGAAGGGCACATACACCGGGAGGCCATATGCAAGTAGATAGACACAGCAAACGGTGTGATAGATAGATAACCATATGATTGCTATGTAACCGGCTTTTTTGAAAATAATGTACCACAAAACAAACAACGATAAATAATGGAAACAGGCATAAAGAGTAATTGGGGTTATCTTCTATCTACTTTCTGACATTCATGCTGTTTCTTTTCTGTGTTTCTCTTAATTTAAACATATGATCCCGGCTGATTTGTTGTACATAGCCTAAGGGCGCAGTCGCACTGAGAGGGAAGCCTTTCAAGCTCTCATCGTTCGTCTCTATGTTTTCTTATATCTTTGGCTCGGCTCTCACTTTCTGTCAATGGATTTTTCGTTTTGTTCTTTTCTCATTTTGTTCTTGTTCGTGTTCTTTAAACAACTGTAACTGTGCTGATGTGTGCTTGCCTTAAATATACTCTCGTATACTAGTCGAAAGGAAAAAAACAGTTTTTTTTCCTTATATTTCGCACATCTATTTTTGGGGCTGATTTGTTCTTTTATTTGGCAACGGGTACAGAAGCAAAAGGTGCCTTTAAAATGAATTTTGCATGCATTTGTCAAAAATAAAACGGTTTTATACATTTTGACAGATCTCAACATACTTAGGTATACAGTTATATGTAAATACATTTTCTTTGTACATGACAACAAAAAAAATGTCTAAATTTTATTTTAATATTCTTTCTTTATTTTTAAGAAGATTTTCATCTTGGGTTTTTCCACTTGAAGTCTATAATAACAAATAGTTAAAAAAATATATAGGATACTTCTATACGTAAAGTAGGTATATGAATTTTCTTTTTTGACGTCATTTTTGATGCAGTGCCAGAATTTGTTCAGTCTTAGTTTTTCCTTCCTCTGAGGTTTGTTTCGATGATATTGTGTTGTGCTTGCTATACTTTTGGTCAGCTCGCTTTAAAGGTCAAACATTCCTTTCTTTTTGGATGTTGTATACCTACATACATAAGAAGGTATTTTGTTTTTCTTTTTTGTTCCATTGGCTGTTTTATATTTTGATTGTTGCTGGCAATTTGTTGGATGATGTGTACCTGGTGTAGGGTTATGTCTATTTAGACAGAGTGGGACTGGGGATGTGAAGCATTATTTAGGTTCCTGTGCTTGGGTTTCTAGGGATATAAATAGGTACACTTTCTGAGAAATTGATAGGTAGTTGTCAAAACGAAAAATGAATTGATTACACTTACAATTTCTGGCGTCAGTTTAGGGAGTTCATTCCTTCTGTATGCCTATACATTAAGGTACTTACATATTTGGATGTGTTTTTCATTTATGCTATAAAACGAGGGGCGATAAATTCAACCCTCACAGAGCACAAGGGGGGTAAAGTGATTTAATTAGAATTCCATGTTAAGGCCTTTTTTATGCTGAGTGCTAAAATATAGGGTTGTTTCAACGTAATGAGCTAATATAATGTATTTGCTTAAAAGTATGTATAAATACATTTTTACGCATGGCTAAGAACTTCAGGAAACTTTAGTTTTTGAAAAGCATTTTCCTGCCTATTTATCTAGTAATAGCTAACTTTACATGATACTTTAGAATAAAAACACATAAAAGCGATTTTTTGAAATGACAAACAAATTATGACATAAGCGGAATTTTTGGGATACTAAGTCGGTCTTATAGGAATACCTATAGTTTTAAACTGTTTAGTAATACAAAGTACGAAAAATTAGTTTGAATTTTAACCACTTAAGGAATTATTTTTGAGAAAAAAGTTTTTATGTTGCACAGTTATTTTTGGTAAGAAATGACTTTTTTCTTATTTACTGTCGGAAATTCATTTTCTTCAACAGCTGATTTGTGTTTCAATTTTATACAACACCAATGAGAGCATTCTGTCAGAACAAATGTCCGGTGGTTTTCAATCATTCATTTTTTTTTAAGTTAAAGAAATTTTCAATGATTGCTATAAACGACCTGTCAAACGAATTCCAACGATTCATTTGAATGACGACTCAATTTTGTTTAGCTGTATAAGAAGTTTCAATTGGTTATTGATTATGGTTTGACAGTTGCGAATGTCAAACTAAATTGACGCAATCTTTTGTGATTGGTGTAGTGACAAAAAAAACCTTCCATCTTGTGGAAATTTCCTTTCTACATAATAAATCTGTTCGCTGATTTATTCGTCAATATGCAAAATTACCATTTCCAAAAATCAATCATCCAACAATCGGCTACATTTGGTTCCAATAAGCTGGAGCATTTGGTCATTCACAACTTTTTTCTATAAATTGTCATGTCAATTAGCTCTCTCATTCGAGAAAGTAACTAACTTTGGTAATAAACTTGAGTAATGGAAAGTTGCACCTATTACTTCATATTTAAGGAATCGAACAAAGCATTCAAAAACGTTTTTCTAATGCACACCAAAACAATCTTATTAGAAACACAATTTAAATGCATTAACATAACTGGTATTTATTTAGACGTGTGCTTTTCAATCTGGCAATACTTTTTTATAAGTTAGTCTTTTTGACAACTGTCACTTGATTTTTGTTCAGTTTGGGTTTCTATTTTGTAATGAAAAGACTTTCTTTTCAAGGCAACCTAGCCTGAGATCCAATTAGCGCTGTAGTGCTCCGTTTTGATACCATACACGACTGTAAAAAGTGGTCGAAAAATGGGCTTTTCGTTTTAAATAAACTCACACTTAAAAATAACTGTTTAAATTGTAGATGTAAAACTTGACAACTGAATGTTTTTATACCACTATATACAAAGGAAAAAGGTTTCAAAAGTCATTGCTCCTTTACAGGAATCAAAAAATGTAAAATTTGTTCCATTTAAAAAAAGAATAAATCAATTTCAAAGGAATCTTTTCTCCCAGTCATTGAACCCAATTCCTGTTTTGTATTCAAATATTATTCATTTTATAAAAATAAACATCAAAAAGCTATCGTGTATTTTTAAAATGTATTTTTTTTCATTTCCGTTTCATCTGAAGTGCTAACCAAATGAATTATTCAATTAATCCTTTTACATCTTAGTTTGATGCGCCTGGCAACAATTGCCCTTTTTGTTATGAGTGCGTACTCGTAATATAGTTGCTGGGCAGTAATGTCTTTTCATTTTGAGTACAAATGCAAATTTATTTTGCTGTTGATACAAATTACAAAGAAATAGACCACAAGTTATAAAACAGCCCTATTCTACACTGATGCAACACACTGTACAGTGGGATGAAAATTAAAGACGAAAACTTATCGCTAACCAACAAAATGTCAAATTTTTGAAAAAAATAAGGTTGAACTGTCAGTTGATAATTGGTAAACCTTTTAACTTTATTTATTGAGAAATTAAGCTTATTAAAATTGGCCAAAATGCATTTTATATTTTTTTTTGTGTAAAATAATTTAAATCTCCAAATATCTTATCATAAGGCTGGTTAAGTCTTAAATTTGGATATTTATCAGCTATCAATTGATACTGATTGCAAGAAAGTTGATTGTTAAACTTGAAAGTTTCGTTATGGCTGAGTATACCAAGTAAAACTTACTTCGAAGAGAGTATTCGAATTACAAAATATAATTGTTGGTTCCACTGACATTGTCAAGAAAGCATATGCTTGCCCAAATGTCAATTCTTGAATTTATTTTGCAGGGGTGTGTTCATAAATTTCGCCTTTCTCTCAGTCTAAAAAATGTATGAAAATGTAGCTCGAATTGTTTAAATTTTTTCTCATTTTCGAATTTGTGCGACAATTGCACAATACAAAAATTGTTTCAATCATAAACTTGACTTTATAAGGATAAAATTGTATGATTAACTCACTTTTGACAAATTTTGATTGAAGAAAATTAAACCACTCTTGATGATTGATCACTCGATTAGATGTGCGAAAACTACACTTTCTTTATTATTAACGCCAAATCGAATTTGAATGGAAAATTAAACTTCAGTTGGGAGAACTGTTTCTTAAACTTTGTTCTCTTTTTGTTTTCAATATCTGATTAAACGTATTTGTTATAAAAATAATGTGAAAATAGTAGAAAAGTCTTTGGATATTTTTCATATATTAAGTCATTTTTAAGTCATAACAAGTCATATTTAAGTCAAGTGTAAACGAAGCATAACTTGGTATGAATATTAGCAATTGCAATCCAAATTTGTGTTTCCTTTTAAAATCATTGGCGTAAAATTTTAAAAAAATTTTAGTAAGTAGCAATTTTTTAAATATTATGCAATTATTAAGCGACTCCAAAATTGTAAACCTTTCTTTTAGCTTTGCCAAGTAGAAATTTGCTAATTCGCCTTTTATTAGAAAACAGACATCCGAACATGCCTAATAAGTGACAGTTCGTGAAAATAAACAAAGCAAACAACCTTAAACGGACCTATAAATAGAAATTCCTAACTGTAGACTGGGCCATTGCAGCGACGACGGGTACAGATGTCATATGGACTAAGGAAGCTGATAAAATTTTAAGTAGCTGTTCCTTGATTTAAGCTTTAGAAAATTGTGAAAAGATAGTAAGATGTTAAAATCGTTTAAATTAGGTTTGTCATCTTTTAAGCTTAGTAAATTGCTAAAAATGGCTTTAGCATTTTACTTAGTTGTTTAAAGCTTTCCACCATTGATAATTTAAAAATCTAAACTTTTTAAAATAATACACTTTATTTAAAAACCCAACTCTTTAATCTTTAGAAAAGACTCATATATCGAAAATGAACGCATTTGGGAGAACAAGTCTTTCAAGAAAAGCAAAGAAAAGAACAAATCATTTTTTAAAGAGTTTAAACATTTTATTTTTGTTCCGTGTACCTATCCTAAATATATTTGTATTTTATAAGCAGTTACATATATCAGGGCTAAGAATTATGCAAATCTTTTATTCTGCAAGAGATATGCATATGTTATAAGATGGAATACATCAATAAAACATTTGAAAGCAAGAATAAATTTTCGTGCAAATTTAATCACAAGCAAAAGTTCAATTGAAGGGGTTAAAGACCTAGGATTGTTTTTCCGAGATGAGGCCGTTTACTTTTTAAGACTTTGATACCTATACCAAAAAAAAAAGAATGTTAAAAACTAAAATGAATTGAAATAAAATTGGCAGCTTTAAGTTCAGAGCAGAAGCTGTCAATTCCTAGTTGACGCACAAATACGTCAATGCATTACTCGTATCTACCTTAGTTCTGTTTGTTTTTGGTGTTTTATTTTTTAAATTGAAAAAAAGACAAAAATCAAACTCACTGTGTTACTTTTCACCTGTCAACTTGACAGCTAAAACAATTTTGTTTTTATCTGAGATTTATTTATGCATACGTACGTAAAAGCCTTTAGTTGGGTTGGGACTTTGCTTTGCTTATGTCAATAATTGATGTCATTTTCTTTTTTGAGTGACATGGAAAATCGTGCCAAAATATTGTCATCTGATTTAACAAGCTTTTGATGTGTTTTGTTGTTGTTGTTTTAAATTTATTTTATTTCAGCAAAACAAAAAATTATCGATGTTCCTTGCACGCGGCACATCAAAAATTCCCAGCTATTAATGACAGTTCTTATAGTTGCAGGAGGAAAGGTGTACAAGTCGAGTATACTACATAATACTTGCTTCTGGCAACGGAATATAACGGAATTCTCGACCGGCATACTCGCCAGACTGCTTGGTGCCAACAAATCATTAAAACGTAAACTCAAAGCAAGAAAGTGTTAAAGGGGTTTAAAGCAAGCAAGGGGTGCCGGCCGTATAGCCATTATGTGTATATTGGGGTTGGTTGTTGCTGTGGTAAGTAAAATAAATCACATTCTTCTGGCCCCACCACCGTACCGCACCCCTTCGGCATTCACTTCAGACATTTAGCTCATTTAATTTAATTTATTTGATTTTTTATTGATTTTGAAAGACTTATCACCGAGCGTTCGAACGTTTTTAGTCGTTCTCGTTTGGCTTTGGCCGTTGTCGTCAGCAGTGTCCAACAAATCGACAGGTTCTGGTGCAGACACCTCGAGTGGCAGTGGGTGATGTAACATCGTTTTTGCTGTTGCTGCATGTTGCATTCTCCCTTCTTTCGACGAGGGGGTTGGAGAGGGTGACTGGGTGAGGTGACATGGTTGAAGCGTTGAAAGCAAAAGCTGTAAGACTTAATATTGTTTACTATACTTAGAAAGTGGGATGGGGAGGTATTTTGAGGTTGGAATGGTGGAGCTGGGAAAACGCTGAATAACAATGGGACGTATATATTTACATGAGGTAAGCAGCAAAATTAAATATATTTTTTTTCCTTCTCCTGTGGTTATTTATGAAATAAAGAAAAATAGATTCCACTACAGTTCCCCGTTCGTTTATGTGGGGTAGATGATTATTTTAACGAGGGTTGTTCGAGACCGAAAGTCGGTTTGGGATATACATAGCTTCAGAAACTATCTAGGGGTATAACCTAAACTATATATCAACTATGCTAAGAAATGAGAATAATATCGTACGATTGCTTTTGGCTGATGTAATTTTTAAAAATGTATTTTTCTGAATGCGACGTGGCAAGGCGAGGCAGTGCGGTGGTAGAGAGGCGATGGGGTGATATTGTTATTGTCGGTTGTAGAACAAACATTATTCGGTGTTGACAAAGGGTAAAAACGTTAAGAAAGACGCGGTGTCGACAGCCAAGGACAAGTCGTATAATTCGATTAGAAATTGCTTTGCGAGACTTAATAGTTTTTTGTTTCTATTTGTTTGTTAATGTTTTGAGATGGAGGTCTTATGCCAAAAACAATACTGATGTTTTGGTTGAACGATTTCTTTGAATTAAAGTGGATGACATCAGATTTATTCAAGGCCATATTAACAAAAACATACAAAATAATTGAGTTTGTCGAAAATTGTCACCTGTGTGCCATAACTGCTTAGGAAAATTACAGACTGCAGCAGCCATTGTTATATCTAAACAAAGAAGCTAACAAAAAACAGAAGTAACATCTTAAAGATTAATATCGATTGTAAAATCATGGAAAGAGTTTTTAAAAAACTCATAGTGAAAAGCCTCAGCAATGTAATAGAAGATAAGATATGAGATTTATTCTGAGATATGAGTTGGGATTTAGAAACATTTTACGATAGGCTAAGAACAACATCAAATTAATGATGTGGTAGGAAGACAAGTGTGCTTGGCTATATTCTTAGATTTTGATGAAGTCTTAAGAAGGGTTTGGCATTTGGAACTTGAGAACAAACTTCCCAGACAGTAATACGAAATACTGAAATTATTTTTTTTCGAACGAAGTCTCTTGATGACAGAAAGAGAAAAATAACTCGGAACTAAAGAAATTGAGGTTGGTGTACCACAAGGAAGTGTCCTGGGACCAAAATTTTACCTTTATTTTGAAAAGGGATAGTGAAAATTACCGCTATGATAGCCATACGGAGCTACGTAGGCTTCACAAAAATTAGAACATTCCGTAGATAAAGTAAGGGATTGAAGGTAAACATTTCGCATGAAACTAAAAGGAACATAATCGATTTTTATAAACATTACAAACAAAAAGGTAAAAATTTTCAATTTTCAGATGTGACATGCTTCACTACTGCCAAATACGAGTACCTTAAATTTTCTTTTGGTCTAAAGCTTACCATGGAAAGAGAGCATTAAAAGAAGGAGAATAGTTTAACTTGAAGAACAGATGAAGGTAAGGTTGTCTAGAAAAGAAGTATATAACACTCCAGTGATTACAAAAACATGGTCGAAAACCAAACAATGTTCAAAGATTAAGAAGAACCAAGTCTCATGAAGTGATGGATTAAAGCTGTGACAGAAAGAACGGCAGCTTAAAATCGAAAACCGTCTTTGTTTATTGTCTCGAAAACTTAATGGCGTCTTCTGTCACACAAGTGTAACCCTCACCCATGTTACTATCCATGATTGGCACAAGCATCAAGAAGATTGAACAGCTTTAAGTATCAGGTATGTGCTTGACAAACAATCTCTTGTAGTATAATAAAATATTTGACTTCGCTAAAAATGCTGCTAAGGTTTAGGTGTTCTCCGTCAATGCAGTTCATTAATATTCAGATTTAGCTAGAATCTATAAAGCCTTAATTCTTCCGAAATTTGAGTAAAATTCCCATATTTTGAAAGGTGCTCTAATAACTCACTTGGTTATCTTGGAAAGAATTAGAAGGAGAGTATATGCTTTGGAATATTGGCTCCGATCGACTAAGAGAGAAGAGGCCGAAAAAATCATCTTTTTAGATGAAGCTCATTTTGAACTTGGCGGGTATGTAAATTATCAAATTTGTTGCATTTGGGGCACAGAACACCCGAATGCATACATTGAAAAGCCGATACACCCAAAACGAGTCCCTATTCGGTGCGGAATTTGGTCCAGAGCCATAAATGAGCCAATTTTCTTCGAAAATGAGCAAGGAGTAGCCGTTGCAGTTTATGGCGAATGTTGAACGAATTTTTGTTTACAAAAATTGAAGAGGAGGATAAAGGATGGCACTACTTGCTACATAGCCGAAGCTACACTCGATTTTTTGGGCCCTCTGTTTGAAGTCGCATTATCAGCAACAGAGCTTATGTTGTTATTTGGCCACCTTGGAGCTACTATTTCACAGCGTTGGGCTATTATTTTTGGGGTGCCGTAAAAGATAAGCGTTACGCCAACAAGCCAAAAACAACACTTATATCTTTTGAGCGTTGATGCAAGGTGTCATGTCTATCATTATTATGTCACTATTTTAAAGAACAAAACCCTACCGAAGGACCCAGTTGCATTCCTCCCTTAAAACAATGCATCCATAATTCCCGTACTTCTAGGAATATTTATCAGATTAAACTTGAGCAAATTTCGGACGTAATACTAAGTACAGAGATTATTTTTTCATGCCGTACTACACGAATGTTGATTGCTTTACCAGGCTCAATGCATTTAAATCTTTGCAATACGTTGATATTAAAAAACCAATGTGCATCGATAGCTCCTTTCAAATCCTATCCTCCTTTAAAAATTGCTCGTACTGTGTTTAATCATTATAACGGTATTCATATTGCCTTAAATGCCATGGGTAAGAAGCTCGAAATGGGTTTTATTGAGCTTAGCTAAGAAAAAGTCATCGGCTTAGGTCAACAAAAGAATTAAGTGCGTCTTACTTTCAACCTGATTTGACCCTAACCTAAATTGTGCCATAATAAACTTTGTTTTTTGTTAAAGTTCCGTCTTCAATATTATTAGTTTTTACCGAGAGATTTGACTTAATTCCAAATGAGCTCACGAAGATTTGTAGAACTAAAGTGGATTCGAAGAGGAATTTTTAAAGCATACACTACTTTTTAACTTGTTCATTAATTAAGCTTTAAAAAGTTGTAAACAATTCTACGAATTTGATAGCCTCTGTCCTAACCCACAAAAAGATAACGATTTACCTAGAAAATAAACGTCTACCTTGAGAACAACAATTAAAAAAAGGAACGCCACCAAAACCTTCATGCTAAATTCCACAAAATTTGCATTTACTTATGTAAATCTATAGGAACCCAAAGTATGATAAATCCCAAATGAACCGCCTTCACCTACAACAACAGAGTAAGACGAACATTTAAAAAAAAAAGCTGTCATCCATCATCTGAATTACTGATTCACAAAGTGCCGCACTTATGTCGAGCAGTTACATTCTTTAGCGAGGGTATAAATTTGAATTTGAAATAAACCCATTCCCACTTTCTTTAAAGCCCCATGAACGGTCTCAACTCAAAACCCCAACCCCAAACCCCCTTTCTGTATAGCCCAGAGGCTGAAACTGAAAATTGAGAGAGTAAAAAAAAGACTGGAAGCACAGCGGAAGAAACTAAAGCAAACGAAACCAGTAGAATAGACAACGACGACAACGTGAACGACAACGATGACAGATCAGGGTTATTGTTCGATGTTGCCATGTGCACTAAATATTCAGGAAGAAGGCCGCTCAACTCGAACGTTTCTAAGCTTCTTCAAATACCTTTTTTTTGCCATTCCTCTGCATTTCTTGTCTTCTTTTTTGAGCTTTTGAATATATACGAGTATGTGTGGTGAGATGTTCAATGATACACTAACTCCATCTAGGTTCCTCACCTATGCATCACAAGTATTCATAGAAAAATAGAAATCTCACCCCAAAGGCAGAGCTATTGCCTCGAAGGAAACGGAGACGGAGAAGGAGACAGAAGTGAATAAACATTTTGCATTTATAAATAATTTTTGTTTATTCCCTCCTTTTCCTTGTACCTACCTATCGCCTTCACCATCGCCATCGCCATTACAGTCTTCGGTTCATCATTTTTCTTTTAGAAGAGAGTGAGAGGGGCTAACGATGCAGAGGTGGGGGTGGAATCGGAGGTGAATTTAAATCAATGCTTACCAATCCACCCCGATGCACATTCAAAGGCATGAAATGAAATGCACCAAATATCCTTGAAGAGTATAAGGAACTCGTGCTCGTAAAAGTATCTACATATTCGCATATAGTCCTCATTCTCATCGACATCCCCTTCGATAGCAGAAAGAGAGGTATACGGGCTACATTATATCGTTTAGTTTGGATTCTTAGCATTTTTATTTTAGTTCGCATTCTGCCCGTTCCTCCCCACTTCTGTACACATTTCAATATCAATTCAGAAAATTTTCTCTGACATATTGCATAAAATGTTTTTAAATGCAACAAATACTCAGAGAAGCTTTCATCACGTTTCATGCATTATGAGTGTGAAAGACAGTCGTACTTTATAGGTTCGGGTTGGAGCTTGGAACTGGGACTGGGATTGCTGATGTGGCATGGGTTTTGGTACCACATTAAATGGGTGGGTGAAATTTGAAATATGGAAAGTATTGGATGGTGATGATTGTGGGTTGGTGATTTTACCAAGGATACATTTGAGTTGTTATTCTTAGATATTATATCTACACAAAAACTATGTTAAAAAGTTTTTGAACCGAGCACTCAATGTGACAGTTGTGCTTAAAATAGTTAATAGAAAATAATTTTCGATTTTGTTTTAAGGAAAATGAAATACTGTTTGTTTTCTTTCCACATTTTCTTATTAGGCTTATTTAGAAAAAAAGTTTTTTTTTTGACACATACTTTAGGCTTGGAAAATCTTCCATTGACCAAATCTTTACGTAACGCCAAATCCTTGCGAAGACCCAAGAATACAACATGAACACTCATCACCTCTATATTGATTTTAACCACTAATAGGTATAACCTCGAGGTGCTCAAAGAATTCATATACCTGGGCACTGCTGTAAGTCTTGAAAATGACAACAGTTCTGAAATCAACCATATATTAATACTTGCTGTTCTGATTATTTTTAATAAGTAATAGTAAATATTTATACCAAAAACTTAAAGCATGAAGTTATAACATCGTACCAAATAGGATTTTAAGAGGCTGCTATCTTTTGTGAATGCAATCAAAAATCGCATCAAGATTGCAATCATTCTTGCATTCTTAATTCTTAATGTATTCATTTAAAGTTTATTTAGTTATTTATTTTATTTTTTCTTATCAATAACTGAACAAAAACATACTTTTTATAACTAATTAAAAACTAAAGTTTTACTCGTAGCATTCAATTGCAGTTTTTGCATAGAATGATTGGAAAACCTTTAAGTCAAAAGATTGATTGTAATCAGATGCTTGGGAAACAAACTATTGCAATCTCTTATGTCAATTAATTGGAAAATCTATAGCTCCAGTCTCTAAGTGAATGCAAAGAATGTAGTCTTTTAACTGAAGTCATAAAATATTACATTCTCGAATGCAGGGCCGGCCCAGCTAAACTTGCGCACTGTGCAAGATTAGTAGAAAGCGCCCCTTTTTTATATTTTCACACATAAATTGATACACAAGCATACGCATTTCCCACATTACCCAGGAGGTAGACTTTCAGTGCGGTATCCCAAGTAACCCTAAAACGCAACGCTTATATTATCAACCAAGATCTCGAAAAAATATCAAATTGGTCTCAGAATAATGGTCTTTTCTTAAATCCTACCAAGTCAAAATGTGTTATCATCAATAAATCAGCAATTAACCTGGAGTATTTTCCAAGCATCTGCTTGAATGGTATACCAATTGAATTTACATCGAATGCGCGAAATCTAGGCATGTTGTTTAACAGGAGACTTACTTGGGACAGCCATATCAATGTGGCGGTGGGTAAGGTTTATGGGGTTCTTAGAATGTTATGGTCGTCACAACATTTTACGCCCTTGAACACTCGGATGATGATTGCCAAAACGATTGTGATCCCAATATTAACTTATGGTTGCGAAGTTTTTAGCAACTGTGATGCCAACAGTAGAAGGAAATTGAATGTCGCCTTTAATAACATAGCTCGCTACATTTTTGGTCTACGTCGTTTTGATCGTATTTCGGAATTTTCACGCCAAATTTACAACTTTTCCTTTGATCATCTCATGCGGTACAGGACGCTACTCCTACTCTGTAACATAATAAACACGCAACAACCTTCTAGTTTATATAATAGGATTCAATTCAGTTCCTCAAGCAGATCCTTAATGCTTATGCACCCTCATTATTCCTGTCGTACCTCTGAACAACAATTTTTTGTTTACGCTATTCGTCTGTGGAATCTTCTGCCTAGAAACTTGAAAACTTTAAATGGAGAAACTAAGTTTCGATTAGAACTCCGAAGTCATTTTCAAAGTGCCTAATTTTCAAAGAACCTCGCATAAAGTTGAGAGTTGAGATTAATATGTACGAATTTTATATTACATGATTTTAAATAACGAACTGAACTACAAAAATTTGTATAAATATACATATGTACATAAATATTATATACTAATTGTAATTTTAACTGAATAAATCAATTTGAATTTAAAGAATGAGATTATTAATTATTAATTAAATTAAATTAAATTTTATTTAAACTCAAAAAATTTATATAAATTCATCTTTGAAGTAGCCTGTTAACTATTTTATGTTTTGTATTTTAGCATATCACTAATATTATAAGATGTACGTCTTACTGTGTATGCATTCAATGAATAAATCTAAATCTAAATCATTTTAGAAATGAGCAGAGGGGAAACGTTAAACTTGGAAACATACAGAAATGAGATAATCAAAGTCTAAAGAATTTAATAATAAGATAATTTTTGCTAATTTTAAGTTTAGAAAAACTTCGTTCCCCTGACCGGTAAATTCGGAGCAAAATCTTCAAGGTTTGGACTAAAAATAAAATTTAACACATTTTAACTTGAGCTTTGTGGTGTAACAAGCGGGGATATTACGGTTAACTCTTGAAACAATTCTTCTCCATCTAAATCCTTAACACTGCATAATGTTAAAACATTCTGCAAATTAAGGCATGACGCACGTACATTTGGTTACATTGAATTGCACCTGGCATTTTGTAGATGAGACGGGTACGGTGCATAATACAAAACCTGCACGTTCTAGCCCATATATTCAATATGAATAAGTATTTTGCGTTGTCATACTCTCTATGTTAACTTTGGGACTCAGTGTGCAGGAAATAAATCTCGCACATATATGAGGTGGCATGTATTTTTTTTATGTTGTTGTTGTACTAACAGGCTGAAATTTTTGGAAATTAGGTAGGTAGGATTTTTACCTACAGTATCTTGAGTTAAATTTTCATTGAATGCAAGAATGGAAGTGATATTAGTCAGTACGCAAGAGATGACTTAGGACCGTTCTGATGGATGTTTTTTGAGACTAAATATTTTAAGAATGTTTCTGGTTAAAAAAATCGCAAACAGTAGTACATATTTGTTTGCAAAAGATCCGATTGCATTTTTTTGCTCCTTTTAATGCGCCCCCAGAATTTTGCGCCCTATGAATTTGCACATATTGCACATGTGCTTTGCGCGGTCCTGCTCGAATGATTGGGTAGTTTTACAAGTCTAGAACTAACTTTGAAATAATAGAAAAATTAAATAGAATCCAACATTTGTTAGTTTTTAGAAAACAGTTTTCTATGTATTAGAATGTATTTTTCTGTTGACATACTCTTTTAATTTTTAAAACTGTAATAGATAAATAAATATATATGTTTGCCTTACCTATTTTTCACAGTTATCACTGTGATTTCGTCCATCTGCCTGGAAAATCAAATCTATTAGCAAAACTGCGCTAGGTGTTTTTTTTTCATATTTAAAACTAATAATAACAGACTACATACAAATTTCTTGGTCAATAACTTGGCTTCATTCAATATAAAAAAATTGTTTGAATTGCCACCGAAGAGTACCCCCAAAGCGTAGTTTTCATTCTGAATTTTGATCAACTAATCTATCGATTTAGCCCCATTTGCTGATAATAAATGTGTGTCGCAACTAAGTACATCTTAGATTTTAAGTGCAACATAATTTATTTTAGGTTGTCAGAAAATATTTAAGATACACTTAACTAAGTTCTAGATATATTGAAATGCATCCAACTTCGTGTCATTACAAAATGGCAAACAGACGTCAACATGAAATTTCAAAACGGGAAATTTAATGTGAAGTTTTGATTTGTGGGAAGAATACAAAATATTAATTTATGATATGGCTGACAAAAAAAAGAGGAAGTAACCCAATCTTATATCAAATGAAAGACTGACGCTTTAAGAATGTGGAGACTGTTTGCTTTTACCTTGCCTAACTCTAAAATTACGGATCAATTTTTGCTGCTATCTGCAAGCTTCAAAACGAGACCCAAAAAGATGAAGCTTTTCAAACAAATATTCAAACTCTATTGATTTCTGTTACAAGAATATTGTATCCAACCTGCTATATGGCCGTCAGCTTGTTATCGATTTATCATGTTTTGGTAAGGCGAAATCTTTGGTAAAGGGTCAGTTGATCGAAGCCGAAAAAAGTGTTCATTCCTATCGTAAATTTGAGGAGAAGCTTTAACTTCAATCAATTCGAGAACCTCAACATTTATCAACTCCAAATTCATATTTGTTAGTTTTACTTTAATGTCAATCAAAAATAAGTTTCGTGCTACAAATTTATTGAAATGTCATCAAAGGACCTTATAAATTTCATAACAACAACTTAAAAACTTAATGATCTACTATTTCTGCCCCATAAAATAAGTTCCATTTAGTGCCATTTCATTTCATTTCATTTCATTTCATTTCATTTTCACTTG
Organism: Eupeodes corollae; assembly: GCF_945859685.1. Classification (NCBI taxonomy): domain Eukaryota; kingdom Metazoa; phylum Arthropoda; class Insecta; order Diptera; family Syrphidae; genus Eupeodes; species Eupeodes corollae. The sequence goes on along the minus strand of NC_079147.1, from coordinate 309,126,864 downwards.
TGTGGTTGAGGATTTTCCGTAACTCCACCAAGGATTATTTAAGGGGTTTTTATTTAGAGGCAACTAAGAAGTTCAAAGAGCTTTGTTTATACGCAGAAAGCAAGCAGTCCGTTTATAGCATCTTGTACAGAGCTGTAAAAAATGCAATCATTTTTGTATTGCAGTTAAATGATTGAAAAGACTTACATTTTGAATAATTTGACTTCATGTCAGTACTTAACTTCAAAAAAAAATCACAATTAATTTTGAAGTCTTTTGTAAAAAAAATCATTAAGAGAAGTAGAAAGACTTCAAGCAGTAAAAAGACTTCAAAACATTCAAATGACTGCACTACATTGAACGCAATCAAAAGACTTAATGAATGCAAAGAATGTCAAAGACTTTTAAAAGACTTACAAGAATGCAAGCAGTAAAAAGTAATGCATTCTTTTGACTTAATGATTTTTTTACAAAAGACTTCAAAATTAACTGGGAATTTGTTTTCGAAGTTAAAGTATTGCATTTAGCAATGTTAATACATTCCCAAAATTCAGTTAAATGAATGGGACTTTTCGCGATGAAATACCAAATGATTGCATTGTTTACAGTTCCGATCTTGTAAAATATCCGCTGATTTTTGGAAACTAGCTAGAGAGCTGATTGGAAAACACTTTACTATCCACACAAAACTGTCTTCGAATGTAATGCTATCCCATTTCAAGGATCTTTTAAATCTTGAAATAACGCCGACAAAGTAGCAATTCGCAGCACTTGGATTCGTAGTCGACTCTCTGGACTGTGCATTTACATATATCGAGTTGGAAGAAACGCTGGAGACGCTTAAAGATGGAAAAGCAGCCGGTTCGAATGGTATTCCAGTGAAATTTTTAAGTATGGGACTGTCATACTTAAAGAGCACCATTTTAAACTTTTTAATGCAGTTTTATAGAGAGAACTGTTTGCAAATGAATTTCGAGGTGCTTTTACGTTTCCAATCCACAAGAAAGGATCGTTATTTGGTGCAGCTAACTACAGAGGATTTCCTTTTTAAATGCATCTTACAATATATTTATAACGATTAGCGTTTGGAAGTTGGATTGAGACCGGAAACTTGCTGAGGAAGTTCCAGGCTGGATTTAGATCGATTTTAAAGCAGCTTTTGATACAATCGATCGAGGTGCACTATTCTACAAGCTGTATAGTCTTGGGATATCGTTCAAGTTTGGTCGCGTTCTTGAGCACCTATATAGAAGAACAAGGGCTGCTGTATGGACAGGTGAAGAACTCTCAGACTGGTTTGAAACCTAATCGGGAGTGCTACAAAGTTGTACATTAAGCCCTACTTTGTTTGCACTATTTATAGAAGACCTTTTAGACTACCTGCAGGGTGGTCAGGGTCAGCTATGGAATTTAGTAGTAAATATAGATAAATCGAAGGTTATGGTTATTAAAAGTGGTGGTGGACGTAACGCATCAAATGCAAAATGGAGCTTTAATCGAGAAAATATTGAATGTGTGCGAGGCTAAAAATCGCAGGTATGGGGATGTAAAAGTACAATTCAGATGAAATACTCCTAACGGGTCGTGAAAAGAGTGGCCATAAAAGCGATAAAAGATCAAAATAGTTGGCATCGAGAGTGGCAAAATCTTTCTTAGGAATGTCAAAATAATTTTAATTTACTCATCGAAGATTTAACAACCGCTAAAAACATCTTGTGTAAAGTCATTTCAAAAGCTCATGAGAAATGTAGAGCTGAATATATTGCTGAAACAGATTAAATCTTAACCTTACAGAGAATCCATTTTAAGGATTCCAATAAAGTTCGTGTGATGTCTATGATGGTCAGACTACGTAGTGAACTAATAGATTTAAAATTCATTCCACACAGACCTGACTTACCCCTAGAGTATAATATATGCAACCTATCAGAAAGAGAGGATATTGTACACTTCTTGGGTAAATGCACCATTTTAAAAGAAATCAGAAGGAATGTATTCAGAAAAGACTTTTTGTCGGAAGATCAATTGATAAGTTTATTGAATGAAATGTTAAAAACTTTACGTATTTTGCAAAATGGCGCTTTGATATAGAACTGCTATAATGAACGAAGATTTATGATTATGTTTAATAATTATTATTTTCGATCTATCATAAACTTTATATTGTTAAAAAATGAAAAATATTTTTATAAACAGACTCTTCGGGTGCATGGAGCAAGTTGTTGCGACCCCTTCGTGCATTCGTTTCCTAATAATGCTCTGACTATGTCTTTAGCGTATTTTTCGTTTATGAAACCCTTTGAATGTGCGCTAATGAAAATGACAACATGTCATTTTGTGTGTAGTTAGTGAATCAGAGGGTTGAAGAACTAATGCCTAAACTTTAGTTAACTTTTGACAGAATTACCTTTTTTTATGTTGAGAATTAAATAATTCTAGTATCCGAATATACATGACCGACTTTGATTTTTTTCCAAAGTTTCTATTACATAAACCACTGTATTTCATAAAACTTCTCCCATAACATTGTTATCAACTACAAAGCAATCGAAATTAAAGGAAATAATGAAAAATCACTTCAATATTCTCCCCCTCTCCCTTGGTTTAAATTTATTTTCATCTTTTTTGTTTAATATCTAAGTTCAATGTAGCCAGGTTAGCCAAGCAATTGAACAGAATCGGGCCATTCATCCTGCACTTTCCACAAAACCGAACCGAATCCTATGAAATAAAATTCTGACAGTCGACTCATCTCGTAACACACAAACCTTAAATAAGTTCAAAAACGGAATATGAAATCCCCCAAAGGGAGTCCGTCCAAACAAACAAAAAAGAAGAAGCATACCCAACTCATACAGTTCACACAAAAAGGAAAAAAAACCGTTGCAACTAGAAAGTTCACTACACCCATCAGCCCTGGCAAAACTACTGACAAGGCATATGCAAAGTTGACGAGGTGGAGGTGGTGGTGGGGGTGAAGGCTTAGTTTAACCCATTCACAATATTTTTAGTTTGCCCTAACTATAGCCCACTAAGTGCAGTACGGCTATGGCAACGGCAACAGAACAGAAGCAGCAGGTACCGGCACCTACATAATACAGTACATACGATGGGAAAATATACCGAACATTGTGCCTAGCAACAGCAGAACTATCAGTTCAGCCAGCAACAGGGAGCAATAGCATTGAATGCGCAACAACACCCCCACAACACCATAGTAGCAGCTGCAGCAGTAGCAGCAGAATTGAAACCCCAATAACCACCGCAACCATCACCAGTTTTTTCATCATCATCATCATTAGTAGAGAAGAGCGACAGACCGGTAGACCGGCAAAAATAGGTTTTTCTCTGTATTTTAATCTATCTATCTCTTTTTCTCTTGTGGATAGTGTCGCATGCGGTCGGGTGACGAATTTATTTAGTGCACCAGATCCTATCCAACGGTACTAATAGCAATGAAAAGAATTATAGTTTCTCTAGAGAAGGAGAAAGATATAGAGAGAGCGAGATTGACAGAGTTCCCAGTTGGGCGCCATTTCACCAAACACACAAAACTATCCCCACCCAAGTTGGTTTTGGTGTTTGTTTTTTTTTTTACTCGTTTGAAAAACTCGATGGGAATGATAAGCCTTCCTTATAGAAAAAAGTGCAACTTTTTAACGCTTTTCGGAATACATACTACATACCCTACACTCTTTGCTTTGCAAGGAACTAAGGCTTGGAACGGAGACGGGAACGGGAACCTCTATATCTCTAGCAGAGCTATGATTCGTGTCTCGTTTTTCATTCTGCTGATCTCGTTGAATGGATGAATGCATCTCTTTCCGTGTGCAGCATGATATTTTTCCTGCATTTTCGAGGTGAAGTGGTAAGCTAGCTATACAACAAGATGGCAGCTTGCGGCTCACTGTTGCCGGGGAATAAAAAGAAGTATCTCATGATGGCTTTCCTTAGCGGAATAGAAATAATCCCGGAATGGGGGTATTCGAAAAATGCTTCAGTTTTTGTGAACTTGCAAACATTCAGGCAATGTGTATAGTTAGCTGAGAGAGGGAGTGAGAAAGCAATAGAGAGGACAGAGGGCGAAAGCAAAGTGAATTTTTCGCAGACAGAAGACTAACCAAGAGTTGAATCCTTGCGTTGAAATCGCTCCTGGACAAAATGATTTCTTTGGATTTCCGCTCTGTAGCCAGTTTCTTTTGTATATGATTCTGACCGGGACCGGGTGCTTGTACTTCTGCCTCGATGTTGGATCCTGGCTATTCAAAAGAAGTTAATAAGTGCTATAGGAGGTGCAAGTGGGAGTGAAAATGATGAGGAATGAGAATAAGCACAAGAAAAAGCATGAGAATGAGAATGAAGTCGAGGAAAAGTAGCAGAATGATTGAGCTTTTGTTTTATTTCTGCCAGCTATAAAATTTTCTGTAGGATGCGGTTTCTAATTAGGAACTCATTAGTTGTTTCTATGCTTTATGGGGGTTGATGATATTGGGGGTGTCTTCCCATCGCACATCGCAGCTGAGTATTTATTTTCTCTCTCTTTTAAGAACGATAGTGAGAGAAGACGCAAATGTTACTTGACGGTAACGGTAATGACAATTTAATTGGCCGGACTAAATGAGGGAATAATTTTTCTTCTTTCGCTTTCATACTTTTATATTACACCAAATATTTCTCTTCAGTTTGGATGAAAGGCATTTGAAATGGATTTATGGATTATAAAGATGAAAATGAAAATATAAAAATAGTAAAAAATGAAAATACACTCATTATCCCAGTCCTGTCGTCCTGAATAGAATATGCAAACATGAAATCCGAATTGGTCTGTCCCTTAGGATTCATAAAGATATGAGCATTGTACATCAGGGTGCTTTTTTTGTTCCATTGTGGAATTAAGTTGCAAATGTCACAAGCGTGCTTTCATGAAAATTTGAGACCACCTTACTTTAAGTTTTCCCAGATAAATAACGCGTAATCTTAAAGCTTTTTTCATCAAATTTCTAAGGCTCCGAGATATTTTATAATCCGAGTTTTTTGGTTACACTCAGTTTGTGCAGTTATACCGCCGATTGAATTTTTATATTTGGTATCACTGGCATTGTCAACTTAACGCAGGTTACATCAAATGTCAATTTTGAAGGGATGTGTTCAGAAAGATTCGTTTTTTCTGTCGAATTAAAATATACATGCTGGTCGAGAGTTTTTCTCATTTTCCTATCTGTTAGTAAGCGATCATTACACTATAAACATATGTATGTAGGTTCAATCAAATACGTGTGTTCCTGAAAATAGAATTGTACACATTTAATACATTTTGATTGAAGAAAATAAAACCACTTTTGATTTTACTTCATAATTGTTTACTCATTTTAATGTGTGTAAATGACATTATCGACATTTATTAATTTTTAAGGATGCCATCTGTTTAATAGTTGTACCCGTGGCATGATGGCTAATGCGTTGAACTGTCATGACAGAGGCCTTGTTTTCAATCCTTTCCTATGCTATCTTAAGTTTTTTTTCACGGGTACTATTATCGAAATTTATTATTTTTAAGGATGCCATCTTTTTAGTAGTTGTACCCGTGGCATGATGGCTAATGCGTTGAACTGTCATGACAGAGGCCTTGTTTTCAATCCTTTCCTATGCTATCTTAAGTTTTTTTTCACGGGTACTGCCTCTTGCGAGGAATTCATAAAACCTTCAAGAATAATTCCTGTCATTAAAAATGCCTTCTCAAACAAGCCATTCAGATTCGGCTTAAAATTGTAGGTCCCCCTATCCCTGACGACATTATACTCGCGCACAGCAATGGTTGATGGCTGAATCACAAACACGCTTCAGCTTCACCTGACGTTAACGAGTTCAGCCATAGGAATTCAATGCAATCACAATGGAGCTTCGACCTCACCTTTCGTTTGACAATCGTAAGGAAAAGAACGTAATGTAACGTAATGTGACTCCAAACGGAAGCTCTAGTTAAATTATCTGAACATTTGCTTTGTCTGACAGCTCAAAAACTGTAAAGAATGTCAACTTACAAAATATTTGTTCTTTGGAGGGATAAAATATTAGAAATGCCATTCAAAGCAACCTCGAAGCTTTTGTGATTCAGCCATGAGAGTTGTAAGTCCCTATAGGCTGTAGTTCTTAACGCACTGTTGCGCTACCCCAATTTATTTATTTAAGCTGGTTAGTATTAGCAAACCAACTCTGACAAATAATAGACCGTGTTTGGGCTGCTACCAAAAATCACTAAGATATAATGCTTTCGAGATATTAGTTTTTGAAGTTAAAGTAGCATTACATTCCCAAAGATTTTTAAACCAAATAAAAGAAAAGAGGCTGGGATGCGACCCACACTGATAACTTCCCATCCCGTCTGTCGATTTGTCTTGCTTAAAAGTTTGTCTATATGTACTCGTATCAATTTTTACCAAACTTGCGTACTATTTTTTGTAGATTTTATTTTTTATGAAAAAACGGACTGTTGGATTTTTATACAAAAATTACTGAAATAAAATAAGTTTGAAGCCAATACTTTTAATGTTTGAAAAGCTATTTGAGTCGAAAGTAAATTTTTACAAAGTTTTAGTATTTTTTTTCTTTTAGGTTTTTATTTTTTGTAAAAAAAACTGTCAGTTTGATTTTTTTCAAAATTTGTCCTAATGTTGAAAACAATATTTCTTATAAGTAAAAATTAGTAAGAAGCTATTATCTCAAAATTTTAAAAAGATATTTGAGTCGAAAATCATTTTTTACCAACTTTTGTTAATTTTTTTTCAGTTTTTATTTTTTTGTAAAAAAACTGTCAATTCGATTTTTTCAAAATTTTATCAGATGTCAAAAACATTATTTTTCGTTGCACAAAATTGTTTTGGAGATGAAATCATATTTTAGTCACTGCTATGGTAAAAAACCACCCACTCAATTTTCTTGAGAGCCCTTTCTGCATTTTTCTGACTTATTATCTGTATAACAAAATTTATTTGAAATCGATATCTCTTCTTGTTCTTGAGCTATGGACGACGAAAAAACGTCGCGAAAGTACGGACGTACGAACGTACGTACCACGCACGCACAGACATCTTTCTAAAAACCTTTTATTTCGACTCCAGGGACCTTGAAACGTCGAGAAATTTTAAAATTTTCAATTTGACAAATCGGACCCATTACAATAACTTTCTATGGAAAGTTAAAAATATCGTAAGGACCAAAAAAACTGATGTCTCGAAAACTATAAACCTTAGTGCTATGGTGCTCAAGACTTTTTTGTAGGAAATTAAAGTTCCTAGAAAACTGTTTTCGACAACTTTTCTGTAAGTCATACCCTTTTCGAGAGATTGGTAGGAAACTTAGAAACTCATGAAAACAAAGACGGTTTAGCGGCCCTCACTAAACCGTTGGTAAGAGTTTTGGGTATAAAAGTATACAATCCCCAAAAAAAGCACCCTAATAGGTACATGTGTTCAATTCAACATAGATTAGGAAAAAAAAGTCTTAAGCTCTTTCATTTAAATAGAAGAATAAATAAGTCAAATAAATTGTTCATTATACACCTGCATACAGGTGTACAGTGTACACTCCAGCTTTATGACCGGCCCCGAAAAAGGACATTTGAAAAATTTACATTAAACTCTACCACAGAGTTGCCATTCTAAATGCAAATCAGAAGCAATAAAAATTCGTTCCTAAAGCTACAAGATATACATTTTTTGTCGTTAGTTTCGAGTTCCACTTTGGTTGTTCAACAGAGAATACGAGGCTTGGTTGGTTATGAAAATAATGCATTCGACTTGACCACAAGCGAAAAATGGCAAACGTAAAGGTCACTTAAATACAAGTTCTTTCTTTTTCTCTCTTTTGTGGAAGTCAAGGTAGACATTATTTTGCAGACATCTTTGGTATCACTCATCCCAAATGGGCCCGCTTCTCATAACGACCGGTGGCGGCGCAACTGACCAAAAACTTTGGCTGTGGTGAACAATCACCACTTTCCAGGTTGGAATTTATTGCTTTAAAAACGGACACATTTACCGTCCGTTGGCCTTCTTCGAGGACATTATTCATAATTACCCAGGATATTCCAGCCAGCAGAGAGGTATGTGTTTTGTTTTGTCCAGTTGACCACCTTCACCACTAGCACCGTTATTATTGAGAGCAAACGAAGAAAGAACAGTGGTCGGTGGTGTGGTGTGCTCACTTAGAAATGAGTTTCCGCCAGAAACATGTGCTCACCGACGATTTACTACAAAAATTGTTATTTATAAGGCCATGATGGCGGTAGCTTGACACCCAACCAAAAACAGGGTTTCCCCAAACTATTTTAAAGTCCCTCCTCCCTTTAACAGCAGGCTTCGTTTATTTTTCTTATCCTTCAACCTAGGGCCATCCACTTTTGAACAGCGTGCGGGCTAACAGAGACTATAGAATTTAAAACAACGAAAAAGAGAAGAAGGAACCTCATGCTTAAAAAAAAGCACTGATGGTGTTTAGGAACTAAATTTCGATTTTTGGTTCGTGTTAAACGAAAATTGATAAAGATCGTAAAAGAACTAAGGGGGAAAAAGTACAGCACAAAACACCATGAAGCATCTACAACAACTTTATCCAGGTCCTCGAAGGATAAATTACATGATTTTCGCCATCACACATTCTCGCAGCGCAAACATCAGAGACTATACTCGTATATCTATGAGCTATGAGTACAAGTCCCTATAAACAGTGCACTTTTGGTCTGATGCAACGGAATTGGTAGCGAGCGAGCGAGCGGTATGAAATTTATAGCCAAACGTCAGAATGAAATTACAAAATTGTGCTGTAGGACTGCAGGTCAGATACCATGGCGTGGGTTATTCAGCTAGCAATGTCCGACGGAAGGGAAGGTTTTTGGAATGTTAAGGAATGGGCTTGGCTCGGATATTGAGAGATGTTGTTTTTCCTCTTTTGGGGACTTCGTCTAGCTGCTTGCATTTAGGTACTTTGGGTTTTTTGGGTGGGTTTCGAGTTTACCGAAAATTGGGCTTCACAAATTGGGTGGCAGAGAATGAAAAGAAAAAAGGAACAATTTTTGCTCTGCACTGCAATGTTGATTATTTTTCAGTAAGTGATGATTAATGGTGACTTACCGGACTTTGGAGTTTTCGCATTGGAAAACGGGTGTTGGACAGACAGACAGACAGTCAGTCTTTGTGATAAGTAATAAAGGATGCTGATTTCAGACAGCTGCACAAATTACTAATTGATTAAGTTATCGGCGATGATGATTTTTTTTATAAATGAAGACAATCACTGGTGCTCTGTCAAAGATTGATTATTTCTTACAGCAGTTGTCAAGTTATCTTAAAGGCGAACAAATAAGTTAAAGCTATAATCTATGAAATACCCAGGGAGTTAATATGCAGTTTAAAATGTTACTATCCATGTTTTTTGGAAATGTATACAATAAATAAACACAACATTATGCAGTAGAAACACTTCCGATACATGTAAATGGCAAAGTGAAATCCTTCTGTGGATAAAGATTTGGTTTTAATTCGATATAAGATATGTTCATAGGGTAGGGTCCAACATACAAATCACTTATACTGGCACAAGAGGAGATCGAGGAATTGAATCGAATTGAGATTTCGATCCAGGTACATGGTACAGTACCCGTGGCATGATGGTTAGTGCGTTGGACTATCATGCAATGGTCTTGGGTTCAATCCCTGCCTGTGCCACCTTAATTTAAAAAAAAAAAAAAAAAAAATAATTTTCGCGGGTACTGCCTCTTGCGAGGAATTGACAAATCCTTCAAGAGTAATTCTTGTCATGAAAAAGTGCTTTCTCAAATTAGCCGTTCGGATTCGGCCTTAAATTGTAGGTCCCTTCCATTCCTGACAACAGTACTCGCACACAGGAATGGTTGAGAGTTGTAAGTCACTAGGCCCTGGTTCACAACGGACTGTTGCGCCACCCCATTTGATTTTTGACATGGTAGCACTGAATCGAGGAATTGAATTGGAATAGAATCAAAATGATATTTGGGCTTTATTTGTGTGCGTACTGCTACGTGAATAACTTTCAAACAAATTTAAAATTTTAACAATGCTCTCAACACAATTCAGCTTTAGAACAAACGAGAGGAAAACACATATCACACATGCAAAACCTTATTATTATTATAAGCTTTTTATTACCTTATCATTTTAAGTACATTTAAATACATGTATAGATACAATTTTTAATTTAATTTTAAATTTTAATTAGAATTTTTACAAATTATTTGATAGAATGATACAAATTACAAAATATAGAATTATTATTTAGAAAATGGAAAAGTAAAATAATTGATATTTAAAAGTTTGGTTCCATTTTGTTGCCAACTTTGTCAATCTTTGATCCTGTAGTCTTAAAAATCTCCTGCCCAACTCCATTTTTGTCTTTTGGGTCTATATATCACGTCAATTATTCGAGTACTGTTTCGGATGTCTTCATTTCTTATCCTTCCGCTGGGTCTTATCCTGATATTCTTTCTATTTTGAATTGGCAGGTCCTTAGCTGGTCAAGAGATTTCGTAGTCAAGCTCAGGGTTTGTAGTAGGCATCGGGAAAATAGCGGAGTCGAAGAGATATTTCCGTGTTTCTACACTTTGGTCCATTTCCTAAATCTGTTTGAGGCTCCAGAATTGTTTCCAGCTGTTGATTTTTTTTTCTTTTGGTCCTTAAAAAATTTTAGTTGTCTCAAGTATATGTAGTCTATTTTTTAATGGTCCAGAATTATATCTTCTCTGATGTGGTTTGTCCTCACTTTTGTTTTTGATTTGTTGATTTGTAGTCCATAGTTCTTGCACAAGCTAGTAAGTTCTGTTGTCGTTTCTTGTATATGTTTAGCTATTGTAGATATCAGTACTATATCGTCCTCATATCATATGTTGTTTAGAAGTTGGCCACATATTCTCATACCATATTTTGTCTTCCAGTTCATCTTTTGAAAAATATCCTCTAAGACTACACTAAATAGTGGTGGTTAAAGCGGGTTCCCTTGTCTGAGGTATCTTGTTATTTTAAATTTACGTCCTGTATTTTTGTATATGTTTTTGATAGTCCTTATAACGTTTTGGTTTTTTTTTTGAAATTCCTATTCTCATTTTGAAAAATTGACCCCAATGTTCAATGTGTGCGGAAAATGTATCCAAAGATTAGATGTGTGCGTATAAATTGACTTTTGGTTAATCTTTGAGTTCTCTACGCTTCCTTCTGTTTTTATTAATTGTGAAAGAAAAATAAAAATACAGTTTTATTTAAGTAATCAAAGCCAACTTTAAGAAAAAAGACATAAGCTGTATTATTGTACATTATTTTGTAAAAATAACCAGAAAACATTACACTTTTTCACCGATAGCGCTATCTGTTACACGTTAAAAATAATTTCATATTTAATTTTCAAAATTGAAACTATGAAAACAAATGAAATATAAATTTTTCTTATATTTTTTTACCGTTTCCTCTTTAAAGTTGTCCATGTTATTGAGTTAAGTCGTCCGAATTTCGCTAAATTTTGTACAATTAAATTTTAAACTATTCTAACAAATGTTAAAAAAATGCTGGCTTATTGCAAGTTTGTCAAACCGCTTTTTTGCAAATTCTGGGTATATCTATAAATTCAGAGTTCAAAATGGAAAGTTCAGTTGGGAAAACACCATAAGAAAAAGAATGGGGTTAGGCTAGATCCAGAAAAAATCAACAAAAAAGGAGATGTAACAAATTTAATTAAAAAGTTGCACTGTGTGGAGTCTCATTACACCAGGAAACACAGTTTTCGGCCATATTTTTCAAGTGACTGGAGCGTTAAACTGCTTTGGAGGTAGTACGACAATGGAGCAACTGGGCCACGAGTTGTGGACTAGGAATTAACCAAAGTAAAACTGAACTGTTGCTCTTTACCACCAAAACTAAAGTACCGCCCTTCACGCGACTACCTCGACTCAACGGTCAAATCCTATCATTATCTTCCAGTGCAAAATATTTGGGAGTTATACTCGACCCTAAACTAAACGGGAAACTAAATATTGAAGTACGGGTTAAGAAGGCCTGTGCTGCCTTCTACGCCTGCAGAAAAACTTTCGAAAAAAAGTGGGGACTTTAGTCGAAGATGATTTTATGGACGTACACAGCCGTAGTACACCCAATCTTAACATATGGGTCGATTGTGTGGTGGCCTGCTCTTAGCAAAGCCTATAATATTAATAAGCTTAAGAAGGTTCAGAGAACAGCTTGCGTGGGCACCACAGGGGCCATGCGTACTTGCTAAACGGATGCCTTATACGTTATTTTGAATCTTCTACCAATTGACTTTTTTATTAAATACATAGTTTCCTGCAGCGCTATTAGGCTGAAGGAATCAAATAGCTGGTTGTCAAAACCTTATGGTCATAGCAACACTACGAAATTGATTCCCTCAGATATTATCTCGGTAGACACTGACTACTGCACTCCTACTTTGAACCTTAGTAAGGCGTTTAAGGTTTTCCCATCGAGAGAAGATTGGGAGGATGACATCGTGTCGATAGGTTTCGACACAACGATCTTTACTGACGGCTCAAAGATGGAGTGCGAAGTTGGTTCTGGGATCTTTTCTGAGTCCCTAAATGTAGCCAAATCCTTTAGGCTTCCTGACTTTGCTAGCGTTTTTCAGGCTGAACTGCTGGCAATAAGGGAGGCATGTAAGATACTTAAACAAAACCCAAACCAAAACCGAAATGTGGCCATCTTTACAGACAGTCAGGCAGCTGTCAAAGCCATTAGCTCGGCCATATCCTCATCTAAATTGGTCCAGCAATGTCGCGATGAGCTTGCGATCCTGAATATTAACCTCGGTGTCACCCTTATCTGGGTTCCGGGCCATAGTGGTATCGTGGAAAATGAACGGGCTGACGAGCTAGCCAGGCAAGGATCGGCCCTTCATAGCTCAAACCGAAGGTGGAGCAATTTACCCAACTGCATTATATCTAGGAAGATATGGCCCACCTATAACAAAACCCGTACAATCGATCTTCTATGCAAGCCAAGGCAAGACATAGCCAGGATTGTTGAGGTTTGTACCGGACATTGGCCTATAGGAGTTCATGCAGAGAAATTGGGTATCTCTTACAAGACCTTTTAACGTAGCTGTAGTGACCAAATAGAAAGTGAAGCGATAATCCATTTCCTCTGCAAATGTCCTGCTTTTTCAAACATTAGAATTAAATACTTTGGAAAAGCATTCTTTCAAGAACTTGATGAGCTATCTGAGACAAAGATTAGAGACCTAATCTTTTTTCTCAATGCGACAAAATGGCTCTAATATAATCGCTATGAAGATTCTCTATCAATCTATCCCTTTCAATCAAAGGTCAAACGAGTTTTTGGCATCAAAACGGCCGGCGCACTACAGCGCTAATTGGATCTCAGGCTAGGTTGCCTTGAAATCGCCATTTCTACCTACCTACCTACAACAATGGAGCTGACACCAGTCTTACGGTAAAATATCACATTTTCTGGGAAATTTTTCGAGGAGACTTCAACCATATATTTGACACACCTGCGATGCTTGTTCGGAGTGCATTAGATTAAAGTCTCTTATTAAGTGTTCATTAGGGAAAGAAAAAAATGTTGATAATGGCAAAATATGCGGTACATAAAAAGAAAGCTAAGGCTTTTCATGAATTGCTCTAAAAACCCTCTGAAATAATCTTTAAATTTTCATTTGACTGTAAAAAAATCTAGTTTTACCAAAAGTTCCTAATCAAGCTGCTTATTATCCAAGGCAGTTTTATTAGTTCCATTTTACAATCTGTGAAGGGACCTCAAAAAACAAACAAACATCCGATACTGTTAAACTTTATTCTTGGTCTGAAGATCAACGGTTGAAAGGTTCGAACGAAATCGCATCAATTTTATTCTCCTACCTAAAAGGCCTGAATCTCGAAAGCTGTTCTAAAATTCAGATGTTTTCGGATGGCTGCCCTGGCCAGAACAAAAATATAACTGTTATTGGGATGCTGGTAAAATGGCTTTTTTCTCGAATTCGTTTTTCCAATAGTTGACATTCCAATCGTACTTGCCATCTGACAGGGGTTTCGTCGCATTGAAAACGAGCAAAAGAAAATGGAACCAATTATTCAGCCAGAAGAATACAAAAGCATATTTGAAAAATTAGGACAGGTTAAGATCGTTGGAAAGAAGTACCCATCTTTGACTTTAAATCTTGAGTTGCCAAAAATGTTAAACCACCTGGTCAACTGCATTTTTCTTTTACATCCTTAAAATGCATCATGCTTTTAAAGCAAAATAAAAATATCGTGGTCAAAAAAGAACAGGTATTTCTGGTTCACATTGACATTGACACTTAAGAGTTTTAGAAGAGCATAATAGATGTCGCCCTTAAATCTTTCCTTCTGATATTGTTTGTTTAAGCCCTAGGAAAATAGTGAAAGCTTTCGAAAGAGATTGTACATTACTTTAAAAGGTTTGTTTGATTATAAAAACGTGTTAGAGAACAGAGTTTGGATATTAATTCCACATTCTTTATGTGCGGCTGGAAAAGGAATCTCTTTATTTAATTATACTCCAAAAATTAATATCAAGGTTTAACTTGGATATACGAGCATAACATCAGAAAAACTGAAACCGGGTACTTTGATAACAAATTGCTTAAACAAATAACGACAAAACACCGAAAAACAAGGAAACAGGGATTAACATAAATGAACAATGTTTTTAAAATCTTTGTTTTTTATTCCATTTGAAATGAAGAAAATAAAATTGGTCAACAGATGTCAAAGTTATTTAACATTCTTCAATACAATTGTTGGAGCTTAAGAAGTTTTTCACTTTAGGGAGGGTTATATTTTATTTTATGTCCTTTCTTCTTATAATTTACTCTGTATGTTGGAAAACTATAAAATGTATATTCCTAAATTTATTCAAATCGACTTATTAGAACAGTGATTTAAGGCTTTAACTCGGCTGTAAGTAAAAATATGCCTAAGTTTCCATTTGTGTATACCCACCAAACTTATATAATTTATAAAATATTCAGGTAAAATTATACCTTAAGGACCAATTAAACGATTACAGTAAGGAATACCTCATACCTCTGCAGGAACGCAGCACTCTGATTATTTTTAAATTGAGCAATTTATTTGCCATTAATATATTTTAACCTACAGAAATAAAGATACACTTCTCGGAGATCTCCGTTTTTTTGGAACATAAAAGTTTCTTCTTCCTTTTTTTATTTAAATTTTACCATCAAGAAACCCTCGCAGGATTAATTTTAATCCATCACTGATTAGAAAAGTTTTCTGTACTTCTATGTCCTTAGCACATACAACACGAAAAAAGGCATAAATATACGGAAGTGGAAGAAGACTCTAGCGTCGTCGACTATGTTTATAAATTTTGTGGTCCACCGAATTGCCGGAAAAAGTTTTTCATTTTGTACTTAGTTTAAGCTGTTTAGGTTAAAATTCCTTCTTTTTTTATGGTAAGGTTTGGTATGTTTCTATGGTTTATGGTGTGGCATTAGTTTCCTCAGTTTTCCTAAAATAAGTTTCTTTTTTTTGAAGTATTAATTTTGAAAGTTTATACATAGAAATTTTTCTTTTTTTATAAATATTTAATGCGTTTTTTTGTTGTCAACAAAAATTAAGGGATGTAGGTATGAAAGAAATGGTGTGTCCACACAAAGTCCAGATATGTATAAATGTACAAATAAATGTACACGTAATGTCACTTAGAGTTGAAAGCTGAAAGGTAAATAAAAATGTATGTAAATATGAAAACCTAAAAACCTGAAAACCTAAGCTACCAAAAGCAGCAATCACTTACAAAATGTGACCAGAAGGAGAGGTAACTGAAAAAAATAAACAGCTTAAAAGAAACTAAGGTTATACAACTGTGTCACAAGAATATGCTCTTTATTATAATATTTTAGTAATTTAATAACTCAGAAAGAAAACTTAAACGATAACATTTTACTAAAGTTAAAATCAAGAAATGTCTTAACTTATCTTTTAGTAATTTTCTGAATCTCATTCACTTTTAGCTTTTTGACAATACCTGATTATTTAGGTTTTTTTATTTTGTTTCTTTTTTCATGAAATGTCACTATTTAGACGTGTTCAGATGCACCACTTTCAATTAAAGGGAATTATAAATTTAGTTTCGGAATTTATGGTTGATTCTTGTTGTATGTACATAAGAACGGATGAAAACTCCTCGTAAACTTAAGACAAATGTGGCACTATTTTTGGGCAAGGAGGAAGCTTTCAATAAGCTGTTTTGATACTGATTGTTGCTGAAAAATTGAAACCCATATTATTAAAGATCAACTCATGTAACGATTGTTTTTCTAAAAGTTACACAACATTCAACAATAACCCAAGACAGAAATAATGTTGGAACATTTTTTTTATAATTATAATTTTGTGTAACGATCATTCCAATTGTTAACTTCTTTGTCTATTAAATCTGTCCGCATACCGTCAATGGACGCGGTCATTTGATAATGTGCCAGTTAATATAAATAATAATCTAGTACTGTCATCCAGCGTTACCACTTCTCAAAAAAAAGTGGAAGTAGATTTTAGGAAAAAAGTGAAGTAGATTGATAAAAATGGAAGTAGATTTCAAAAATTAAGTTTTTCATATTATTCTATATGTTTTTAAATTATATTATTTCAATAAAAAAGTAGAAAACAAATGTAATTATTTAAGGCTTCATATCATATACTTCAATATGTAAATATAATATTTCTTAAATTACATCTTGGTTGTTAGCAACAAAAAAGCAAAGATTGGGCTCGTGTTGGTCATATCAAATGACTTTAGGATGTTTTTATTGCAAAGGACGAGTTCTTCAAGAAATAGTTATTGTAATCGTAATACAATTTTAGTACATCAACAAACCTTTTATCTTTGTTTTTGTACAACTTGACTAATAAGACTAGGGCACAACTTAAAACATTAAAAAAAAAAATAAAATGCATGACTAGTTCGCATGAACTCGCTCATGTATTCAAAAATGTCTGTGTAAAACTATTTCCTGTATTGAATTAAAATGAACCTGCAAAAAAGTTTGTTTTCAAAAATAAACAATTTTTAAATTTGCGTTTGAAAATCGTTTTTGAATTTTAGTTTAATAATATTTTTGGTATATAATTTTGAAGTTATTATTAGACGACTGGCATTTCAATTTTGTAAAAAATTATAACCCATTTTCAAGAAATCAAATTTTGAAAAAAATAATATTTGTTTTTAAATTAAAAATAAAAAAAATGATATTTTTGGCAGAAAAAAATAGTTTAGTTCTTGAGAAAACTTAAAAACAAAATAATGGTTCTAGCTGGGATGGGATAGCCTTAATATATTTTTATATTGAAAGAAGCTAAACTAAGAACACAAATTTTAGCAAGAACTTAAAAAAATCTATCGGTTTGTTTTTGAAAAAAATTCGAATTATCGATTTTTGACCGTACAAATTTGTATTGAAGCTACTGTTATTTTTAGTTTGAAAACATCGGAGGACCGAACACAAATTTTAGCAAGAATTTTAAAAAATCTATCGGTTTGTTTTTGAAAAAAAATCGAATTATCGATTTTGACCGTACAAATTTGTATTGAAGCTACTGTTATTTTTAGTTTGAAAACATCGGAGGACCGAACACAAATTTTAGCAAGAATTTTAAAAAATCTATCGGTTTGTTTTTGAAAAAAAATCGAATTATCGATTTTGACCGTACAAATTTGTATTGAAGCTACTGTTATTTTTAGTTTGAAAACATCGGAGGACTACTTTTTTCGTCTTCTCTACAATCGTAACGTCATGTTTGATTAAAATCTCGAATTCGAATTTGTTTACGAATGCAAAACTTGCCATACATGCCCTATATGTATGATAGATAAAGATATTTACAAAATCAAACTATGTATGTATGTAAATTTGTTATTGAAAGATCGATAAGCTTTGAAAACGTCGTTAAGGATTGTTTGAAAACGAAACAAAAACAATAAATAATTTTCGTCTATTGAAAAGTGAAACGATGAGAATTAGGGCATTATTTTCTAAAATCAAGTCGTTCTTATTGAAATTCAGCCTAGACATTTTCAATAGCCCTTTTGACTAGAAATTATGATAAAGGTACTTCTAGGCCCTTTCATGTATGTATGTCGAAAATGACAAAAGGGTTACACTAGAATACATTAGATAAACGTAACTTCACTGCAAATGCCAATACTTAAGCGATTTTTAATTCTCTAGAAAATTTTAAAACTACATACATATGTACAAGAGTGAGAGAAAAAAGGAGTAGATTCAGTCTATTTTTATTAAATTTGAAGTAGGTAAAAAACAAGATACTGAAAATGAAGTAGATTTCAATATTTTGATGATGGTGCGAAGTAGGAAGTAGATTTTAAATTTATTTGAAAAAAAGAAGTAGATCTACTTCAATTGAAGTAAAGTGGTAACGCTGCTGTCATCTTCTCATAATTTCATGTGCGAGTAGATGGGGACAGTAGTTAAAATATTAAACAGCACCAGAGAGCGCCTGATAAAGCTGAGAGATTTTTATCAAATGACATTTCTTCCCTATATTCTTTTTGTTACAGTTTGCTTCTAAGCGAAAAAGCACTGAATGTTAAATTTTTGATACAAAATTATTAAAAATTATCTTTCGTTAAAACATAGCATATGATACTCTAGCCCTAGCATATACAAATACTACTTGTATAAGTAGCTTCAAATTATTAACGAAATATGCTATAAAAGACCTTAGAGTACGATAAGCTTCAACCAAAATAATAAACTTAGTTTTTCAGCAAATAACGTTTATTTGTACTTTAGAATTTGACAGATGCAAAAAGTAGTAGATTGCTACTAGCGAAGAAATTGGTTGCGTTCAATCTCAGGTAGATAAGATATCCGCATACCTTTTAAGCGTTGTGAGCGTTAGAGAACAGCTGATTAACAGCTGGAATGTCAAAAAAGGAATCCATATCTATGACTTTTATTGTTGATTTTGAAGAAATACAAAAATAATTTTCAAATTGGTATGTTCTTTTTGTAAAAATAGGGTGAATTTTTAAAATTATTTATAAAAAAATTATTGAAAAATAATCTGAATGAAGGTATCTAATCGTTCAATAAGGTATCCAAAAGTCTTAATATCTACGATGGCCTAACCAACACGAGATTTAACGCAGCCATTGCAACTAGCAAGCTTATAACTCACTAATACTTAGTCAGTCCAAAGGAAAGCTGCTAATGGAGGCTTGAATAATATCTTACAAAGCTTCAATAGCAGTGACTCAACATAGCTTTAAGTTGTATGAGCGAGGAGGTCAGTTAACAGACTACTTCTAAAAACAAAGTTGTCACCAATTTATGGTTAAGAGAGAAACAAATATAGTCTATGTCTAACTGCTTTTTGGTAACAAAAAAATAGTTAAATCAGTTAATTATACGATCACCATTATTGTCAATTTCAATGAATATTCAACCAGAAATGAGCGTCATAACTAAACGCATTGGAAGGATTATGATAAATTGTCAAATCTTACTGAACAGAAATGTCAACACTGTTTGACATTTCCCACTGTCAGACGATGCACCACAACTTTAGAAACTTTTCTTTATAAACACAAGATATTTACTATGGCATACTTTTAGGAGTCCGATATATTAGGATCAGAATCTTGAAAAACGAAAAATAAAAACATTTACAATAGCAGTAGCCATCCATAATTTTAACGTGTTGTAAAAAAGAATGCTAATGCGGCAGGGGAGCATTAATCCGTTGTCAACGTATGGTAGTTGCTCTATCAGCTCATGTCCCTGGGTCCGCAGCAGAATGATGGCATGTAAAAGCCGCATAAGAGGCCAGGTTTTTAGAAATGACCGATTGCTTGGTATGGTCTGGTCATTCATCGTGTACGATGAATGTTTAATTCTCGTCTCTCCTGTGTTCCCTTTTTGTCTTTTCCCGGTAGACATTATGGAGCCATGATGTTGTCTTCTACATATACTCGTAGATATGGAGTGGAAGTGAAGACTGGACTGGCCTGGACGGTGGACATAGTAAAGACACAGTCAACCCAGACCTTGCCAATTGGCTTTAAAAACCAGTCAGTGGAATAGAGCGGTATAGAGTGATGGCAAAGGTTACTTTTAGCTATACTTATTTGAAACAGTTAATGACACTCGATTATACTCTTTTTAGTCTCCATTCCGTTTTTGTTACTTATTCTTTTTTTCTTCTTAGATTTGCAGTCTCTTACTTTTTATTTATATCCTTCTTCATTTTCTGTGTGGGACTTTTCTGTAAATTGGATTTGCCACATCGAACGGGATGTTGTA
Source organism: Eupeodes corollae (assembly GCF_945859685.1). Taxonomy (NCBI): domain Eukaryota; kingdom Metazoa; phylum Arthropoda; class Insecta; order Diptera; family Syrphidae; genus Eupeodes; species Eupeodes corollae. The sequence continues at coordinate 309,106,503 of NC_079147.1, read as the reverse complement.
TATAGAAAGATCCATGGTCTTGGTTTGGGGGCCTATATATGTATGTATGTCATGTGAGAGTTACCTACATAAGAACGAGACTTGACAAACGACAACTCAAATAAAAAATATCAGATTTCCAATTGAACTTTCCATCAATGTTGCTGGCTGCAAAATGTATAGAATGTACCTTCATTTTGAAGGATAAGGCGAGGAAGGTTTATGTGTGTAGTTTTGTAATGACTTGAGATATATGAACAGGTAAAACCACACCACAGGAACGGATGTGTTCCTTTTTCTTGTACCTTGTACCTATGAAAATTGAGACGAATTATAATATGAATGTTAAGGTGGGTAGGTATATGGAGGGTATTCTGACAAAGAGATTCGAATTTACAGTAAGTGAAGCACCGCAGGTGGAAGAGTGATGGTAAATTTGAAATTCTATTTTATTTCTGAGAATTACGAAATTATACTTCATTAAATTTATGAAATATGGATTTCATTTACAATGCAGTTACATAAACATACACTTCCAACTCCTACTTGTCTAGTTTAGGGATAATATTTTGGAGCGTTCTATAATTCAGGAGCATAACTCATTCCAAGGAACATTTTATGTACCTATAAAAGATTCAAAGAATTAATTTCGTCAAAATATTGCATTTCTCTAAGGCTATTGTTTAGAGCATACGTGTTTGAAGTTTATTGTTGTAAAATAAATCAATTCGTATTTTCTGTCAAAAATAATGGTATCAATTAACCTACATCAAAGTTATGTCATTTATTACGAGAACGTTTGAAATTTCGAAACTAATGAAGCACTTTTAAAAACAAATTTGAAAAGTAAGTTTTTTGTGAAAATGAAGGTAAACTTGAAAGAGAAATAATTTGCTGTGATCGAAGACTTTAGTTGGCTTCAAACTCAATGATATCAGCGAAAATGAAATTGCGATCTTTCACAAAATTTTCAGTTACTATTATTTCAATATGATACCAACGAACTAACGAATATTCGTCCATTACGATATTTATTTCCCATGGCCAGTTTTTATTTATAATAACAGCTCCACAACAAAAACTAATGGCTGAAACACAAACAAGCTTCAGCTTCGGCTTCGTCTGCGTTACGTTGGGTCTGCTTCACGGTTACTTTGAATGACACTTCCAATATGACATTTCAAAAATGGCATTTCTGTCATTAAAAGTTAAATTTATCGTCAGTATAATAATCAATAGGAATCCCTCGAAAAGCAAATGTATTTTGTTTGGTGACTTTTTTACAGCTGTTGGCTGTCAGACAAAGCAAATGTTTAGCAAATTTAAACTAGAGCTTCCGTTTGGACTCACAATTCGTAACATTACGTTCCTATAAATTCCTATGGCTGAACTCGTAAACGTCAAGCGAAGCCGAAGCTGAGGAGTGCTTGTGTTCCAGCCATAAAAGGCTTAGCTGCCAACTTTTTCTTCGTGGAAATGTGGATGGTATGTAGAACGTAAGTTGAGTTAATTATACGCCCGGTGATGGATGACAAATATCCGAAACGTGTCCCGATATATGTATCAAATAAAGTAAAAGTTGTGAAAATTATTGTTTTTCAAAAACAAAACAAGATAAAAATAAAATTAAAATTTTATATTCGTTTTTATTTTCGTTTTTTTTTATATTTTGAATTGAGTTTGACAGTTTGTTAGAATCAATACTGCTTACGTTTGTTTAAGTTAACGAAACTGAGAAAAATTGAACGAAACGGAGCTAGACTCCGTTATGTTCATTCGTATTGAGATTATTTGTGTTCGCACGTTTAGTTTACTTATCCGCGCATATGCTAGCTTATGCCTATTATAGTTGGGCCTTAAGTCGCTCGCCGCATAGGTAAAATCTGACATGTAGATACGTGAGCAAAATTGCATTATGGCTATCCGCATTAATTTCACAAACTTAAGTGAATTTTCGTTGGGTTTTTGACATAAGCTTATGTTTGCTTATTCCTATTATAGTTGGGCCTTTAGTTACATTGTGGATGTGGATGGTATGCAGAACGCGAATAGAGTTTGACAGTTCGTAGCAACCACACTGCATTTCGTTACTTCCAAATTGTTTTTTACAAAACTGTCTTCTTCTAGAGAACAAAATGCACATTTTATTATCTTTCCATAAGTTTCAATTGGTTTTTATAATTCAAATGTGTTTTTGTTTGAAATTGACTTTTTGAAATGTGTAAAATAACGTTTGAATCAAGTGAATTGGGAAAGTAAAATGTCATTCGCTAAGAATAAAAAACTGTTATGTCAACAAAATGTCAAAATGGACGAATGTTCGTTCATTCACCGGTAGTTTGTCCCATTTCACTGGTCCTTAAGAGAGGGAGCGGTGAGTTGGCCGATTCTCTTCAGCATTTACAAAAGCGATCTGATAGATAGTCTTACAAAGGCAATTGAGTACGCCGACGATCTAATTGCGTACAGAACGGCCCGAAAGGTTGAGGTTATTAGAATTCTCTTGCAGCGTGATTTCGACAAGATTCAGCGATATTGCGACGACTGGAAACTGAAGATAAATATCCAGAAGCCAGAGACAATTCTGTTCCGGACTCCGTTGGCTAGGGCCACGAGGGATACGTGTAAGAATTGGCGCAAGATGGTCATCGTTGATCTTCACGGGCAGCCATTGGCGAGCAAAAGTGTAGTGAAGTACCTCGGTATCTGGTTAGATCAGTATTTATATTTCGACAGACATATAAATGCTGCTCTGACCAGGGCCAGAGGAGCCTTCGCTCTGACGAAACGACTGTTTTTTAGCAGTCGGCTTGACCCCAGAGTGAAGGTAATTTGCTACATGGCCCTCATACGGCCAATGATCGTTTATGGTTGTCCTGTGTGGTTCAACGTTGCCCCTTCCCAGATGGAGAAGTTTCGGGTGTTCGAGCGGCAGTGTTTAAGACGCTGTACCGGATTATATCGAACACCCGAATCTTCTTATGTGCATTACTATTCAAACGAGGTCCTATACAACGGGGCTCGAATCAACAGAATTGACAATTTCGTGATAAAACTCGTTCGAGGTCACATTGCAAGAGCTATGTCTTTGACCAACAATTTAATTTACGGGGCGTTCTATCCGAACGACGAGTATTTAAAAAGTGCACGCTTGAGCGGCTTCATTCCACCAGAAGCATTCCTCTTTTTAGACAGATGCGGTCTGATACAGGATAGATTGGAAGTTCCGCTAATCTACCACGTCAGACGACGAACCGTGGATAGGTGACTCCTGTACAATCGGGACGTCATGACACAAGGCGGAACAGAGCTCCTTCGGTTCAGTAGGGCTGTGTCCGAACGAGACTGAACTGATAGGGTAAAGCAGGAGAACCAGTTTTGGTGGCTTCAATCGGCACTTGATAGTATTTGTAGTCGGGATGGGGTTTTAAGCCTTGGCCGGCTTGTTTTATAGTTTTAGGGTTTAATTTTAAGTAGAGTAGGCATGGTGGCACAAAAGGAAATAGAAAAAAAATAGAAAAAAAATAAAAAAAGAAAAGAAAATACAAAAAATAAAAAAAAAACAACAAAATATGAAAAACAAAAATGTTAGATAGTTAGATTTGCTGCGGTGGTTGTTTTAGTTTTAAGTAGTTTATAGGTAGAATAGGTAGTTTAAGTTAGCTTTACGTTTTATCTTAGCACCTAATCGTAAGTAGTTTTTAAGTAAAAATAACAAGGATACTGATATTAGTTTTTTAAATTTTGTAAAAAATAAATAAAATATAAATTGAAGTAAAATAGAACTCAGGGCCGAAAGGCATTCGTTTTAAGTAACTAACTAATAAAAATGAATTAAAAAAAAGTCCTTAAGAAAGATTCAAATTTCTCTTCGTGTTGTGATGTTATATTCTGTAAATAAAACTTATTTAAGGTGGATATCTTTGATAGTTCTCAAAATATGAAAAACAAGTTCATTCCAAAATACGGACGTTAAATATCGAAAAATATCAAAATACGACAAATTGCACCATATATACATGAATAATCTGAAATAAAAAAACCTTAAAATGATTATTGAAAAGTTTCTTCATCCTCAAGTGTAACTTTTTTATGATAGGAAATGTAAGATCTTGACTGGATGAGGTGTAATTTTAAAAAGGCGGTAGGTACTATTTGCCACCCAAACAAGCAAACAATCGCAATATTACAATTAAACTGGCCATGTCATTTCTTGAAGACGTAAGTATATTGGTTTAAAGAGTCAAGAGTGATTTAAGACCCTTAAGACTTTTTGATTCTTTAAGTCATGTACAAAATAAGGGATATTCCAATGATCTACAATCGATTCAAGACATTAAATATGGAATTCGAGAAATAATAGAGGATATACAGCAACAAGCACGATTCCTGAAAACAACACGTGCTGCAAACATAGCCATGCTGGACTAATATCTTTTTCTATTGTTAATGTGGCATACCTTTGTTTTTTAAAAAATATCCAAATCCGTTTAAATAAACACTCCTTTTTCTTAGTATTAAAATGAAACCACTTATTGGAAAACACTCTATTTGTTTATTAAACAAAATAAGATAAACTACTTTGGTATCAGTCCATGGCACTTAAAATGGTGTTTTCTTAACCAATGTGCTGGGAAATTTATTTAGCGCTGGCAGAGTAAGTCATAGAGCACCTAGGACTTACTATTCTATCCTCACTTTTGCTTAGCTCTTAAAATTGATCCGTAAAGTTCTATGATAATCTGATGAAAGATTCGTTTCCAGTCTTTGTCTTGCATAATATGAATTTTATGTTTCATATAATATGAAAAAGCAATTTTACTCGGATATAACGTTATTGCAGCAATTTATATCTTCTTCTATAGTCTAGGCATAAAAACGAAAGATTAAGACAATATCTCTATAACATTACTTCAAATGCGTAAATTTTCATCTGGACATTTTATCCTTAAGCCATTTCCACAAACTATTCTAAATATCTCATTCATAGCTTGAAAACACACATATTTGGGCAATGCATTTTGCAAGAAAACAGATAGCGATAAAGATTAAGAATCCCACAAATTCCAGGCCGAAATAAAGTCACAAGAAAATCCAACCACTTTCCTAACCCCCTCTATCTCTTTATACATATTCCAATATCCAATGAAATGAACACTATTATCGTTTTCAGCAGCAGCAACCAGCCCAGTGTTAACTTAGGTACCCATAGCAAAATTTAGAAACTGAACATTGTTTGAGAAGGGCTTTTGTACAAAAATTATGACCACGACGACGACGAAGACCCGACTATGGCAAGGCTATGTAGAAAATTGTTCTGTAGAATCCCGATGCAATTTTCCGATTGCCATCATCATCTCTTGCTTCTCTCAAGTATAAACCGTTAAACTGCTTTCTGCTTTTTCGGTAGTGCAAGGTGGGTATACAATACTCGTTTAGACGTTAGTTTTACTGCTGCAGCAACAAACCAAACCGAACCAAACCCAAAAGATTCAAGCTCTAAACTCCCCCTAAAGTGCATTTAAATTTAGACATATCGGCCAAATCGTGACTTTTATACTTTCCCATTAGTAGATCGGAATAAGAAGCCAAACACATTGGGGTCGACTATCCATTACGGTACCTACCTTACAACCTACCTATTGGACAAAAAGGGTGTTTTTTATTTAGAAGTATGGAACTTTAAGTTTACAAAATTGAATGTCATTTACAAATGATATATTTTTGTTTAACATGAATAGATTGAAGCTTGATTAGAAATGAAGCTCAATTTCTGTTGATAATGTAAACGTCAATAAACAAAACTGACGTATTTGATGATAACTGACTTTTCCGATCATAAGTTGGAGAAACCATGGGCTTTGGTTTCAAAATGACGGAGGCGCAGTGTAACATGTGACAAAGCTCCTATCAATATTGATTTATTGAAGAAAAGGTTTGGTAATCGCACAGTTTAACGTTACGGATCTTGAATTGTTCTAAGATATCGTGCGATTTAGAGCCACTCGACTGTCTTTTGTAGGGATATGTGAAGCTGATAGTCGACGCCGATAAGCTCGAAAAGATTTACCCCTGATGGACAACATCCCTAGTGTAACTACCGATTTGTGACCACAAGTCTTGGAAAAAATCAAGCTGTAGCTGCCAAACTAATCCGTTTGTGCAGGATGATCATGGAGAATTCACGCTGCTCCATAAAGGTTAGAAAAAACTTAAACAGAACCTTACGATGTCAACAAAAGTACTAGAGAGATTTTCGTAACATCGTACTTGAAAGAATAGTGCAGAGCTCCCACGTCAATACTAGAGGCACTATTTTTCAAAAGTCTGTCCAATTACTAGCATATGCTGATGATAATCGGAAGAACTCAGCGTGATGTCAATGGGGCTTTTGTGAGTATTGAGGCAGAGGCGGCAAATAATGGGTTAAACGGTTAAATAGGGCAAAACAAAGTACATGCTGTCGTCAAGAAAGGACGTCCCGGTCAAACCATCACCATTGACAGACGTTACATTGAGGTAGTTAAGGACTTCGTCTACCTAGGCTATGAACGCAGAAAACAACACCAACGTCAGCGCTGAGATCAAACGAAGAATAACTCTTGCTAACCGCTGTTTCTTTGGGCTAAGAAAGCAATTGACTAGTAAAGTGCGACCAAAATGTCGCTATATAAGACCCTTATTATCCCCGTCCTACTATACGGGGCAGAAGCATTGACAATGACAAAAGTGGATGAAAGCAACTTGAGTCGTTTCGAGACAAAAGTTCCTAGTGTGATCTATGGTCTCGTATGCATGCAAGGGGAATAGAGGAGAAGATGGAACGACGAACTGTTTGGGCTGTACAGTGACGTAGACTTAGCCAGAAGGGTAAAAGTCCATCGACTAAGATGGCTGGGTCACGTAGAGCGCATGGAAACCAATGCTCCGGCCCGGAAAGTCTTCGAATCCACACCCACAGGACGGCACAGCAGAGGAAGACCGCGGATCAGGTGGCGCGCACAAGTGAAAAGTGACCTCACCCAACTTGGAGCGCGAAACTATATACAAGTCTAGCTAGGGACCGAGTTAGATGGAGAAGTTTGTTGGGTGAGGCCCACACAGGACTGTAGCGCCACCTTAAGTAAGTAAGTAAAGAAGATAGTTTTTCCAATGAAGCAAATTTCATGTCGAAAATTATCTGTTTTTTATTTAATATCAAAGTCTTATGCCTTTAAAAAACACCCTTTATATTGAAAAGGATGAGGAAGATACTCGTAGTTTTCTGCAAGTGTGTACCTATGGTAAAAGCCACCTTGGAAATAAGTTGGGGATAACCTGGACAGACCTTCGATCCGCAAATCACCAAACACTTTGTGTATGTTTGCCTTTGGAGACCAATCGACCATTGAAGATGATTATCCCACCACCACTTCCTTACTCCTTCTACATATTCGAACTTCCTCCTCCATGACCATGTACCAACTCTTAAGCCGTTAAACGCAAAGTTATACATAGCCTTTGCCTCTATCTCTGTCAAACTGCGACGACAATACCAAACGAGGAAGCTTAACATATGTAGCTATGAACATTAAGTATACAGGGTGTTCGTATAATGGCATGGAGAGAATTGAATGGGATTTGTGATGCTTTGGCCCAATCTGAAGCAACATTTACGTAATGAGGTTCCTCGCAGAATACCATAGGACCACCTCAACTTCTTACATTACCCTCTTCATGATGTGCATTACTCCTTTGGGGGGGTTGGGCGTTTTGGTCCCCGTTGTGTTGTTTAAGCTTACAGATGTAGAAAATAACAACAAGATAATACTCTGGCGTAGATAATGGTGGAATACTCGCACAAACCGTAAGCGACTCAGTTCTCTGCCCTTTTCTTCTCCGTTGAGGTTGAGGGTGGATAGGATATGGCATGATGGGCTGGGCTGAGCATGGGCATGGGGGCAACAAATTGTGAGGTGCTGCGAGATGTGCTCGTTCGACAATGACGACCTGAAACAAAACAGCTCCAAGGATTTTTTCACAAACATCTTATGGGGGCACCTCCATGCTCCGTCATCACCAAAAGCAGACGGCGCGGTAGCGGCGCTGGCAGGTAGCACACATACCATATATGTAGGTACTGCATAAACCCCATTATGCCACACCACCACTAAGACCATCCATTTAGGATTTGCAATCAGGATAAGAGCTTTTGTCACTTTGTGCAAGAGGGATTTTGCACAAGGACAGCAACATAATAGAAGGACTTTAATAGCTCCAGCAGCTGATACGATATGCATGCGATCAGATGCTCTGTACACGAAAACACGTTGAGTTCATGCGCCACATATAGCCCAGCCTGAGATAAAGCTGCAGTAGCGGAGCTCGATGAGTAGGAAGACGACGACGACGACGGAAAACAAGGCGATTCGTCGATTGGCAAGGCGAGTGCGAGGCGACCGACGCGACGAACTGAAATGTACTTTCAACATTATTATTGTCATTTGGTAAATGCTGCTGGTTGCTGGTGCTGGTTCTGGGGATGTTAACTATTGCCGTTCCTTGCTGTATGCTATTTGCTTCCTTAAATACAGAATGGAAGCAAGGAACTACATACTTCTATATCTGAACATAGAGAAGAGTCACAGAGTTGAATTAAATTTCCTGGGAAATGTCATTGAAATTTTTGATGTGGCGACGAAAAGTCATTTAACTTTGAAGGCAATGGAGAGGAAACAATCTGTTAAGCTGCACAAGCACATCATGAATAGACAAATAGTTATAAAGAAAAGGAACTTGCACAGGATTTTAGGGCTAGGGCATAATAATCATCAATACGTGGAGGTTAAACAAAATGCTACGAAATCGAAACAAAAAAACACGATTGGTTTTGCTGGAAACTCTGTTAACATAGGGAGGTAAATGGCTAAAACACATATGCAGCCTTAATTTCAATAACAGATGATATTATAGGAACGGAATTCATGGAAGGCTGTATGGAGCCAAGCACTTCACACCGTTTCTCTTTCTGAGCATAAATCAAAACATCGCGGCAACATCGCAACGATCTTCCACCCCAGTGGAAGATCGTTTTTTGGTGTTGTACAGTCGTTGGCATCGGTCCAAGACTTCAGTGTACCTTAAAAACGATCTATGCCGAGCTACAGGCAAAGTAATTTTGTTAAGCTCAAAGAAAAAGGCTCATGAAAACTTATTGCACTCAAGCCGATACAAGAGGTCCATCAAATTACTAATTACATACAACATGTTTTTGAGAAGCAATAAAAAAAAGCGGGATACTCAAAATAAAACCTTTTTATTGAGAAACTACTAAGGTTCATACTCTTTATACTTTTAAAGAACTAAAATTTAGGTTGCGGAAATTCGCATTATATATAAGTAAACTTTAATTCACAAAAAAAGGTACTTTTTGAAAACTTGATTCATAGGCTTAATGTTAATTAGTTTTGTTCATACCTACAACACAGAAAACATATGTATGGTTAAAATAGATGATCAATTCAGTGAAGTAATAAATATTAACATAAGAGTCCCACAGAGTTCCGTCTTAGGTCCCATATTATTTATATTAACAGTATATTTGGTATTAATAAAGCATATTATGTTTTGTTATAGTCTTACTTTATTTGATATGTTTTCAGTCATAGAATTATTTAGAAATTGGTGCAGTATTAGTACCCGTGGCGTGTTGGGGTTAGTGCGTTAGACTTCAGTCCCTTCCTGTGCCATCTAAAGTTTTTATTCAATTCTCTAAGAGCAATTCCTGTTTTGGAAAGTGCTTTCTCAAATTAGCCGTTCGAATTCGGCTTCAACTGTAGGTTCCATCCCATTACTCGCACACAGAAATGGTTGAGAGTTGTAAGTCACTAGGCCCTAGTTCTCAACGGATTAGATTTAGATTTAGATTGGATTAGAATAAGATTTTATTAGATACAATAATTTATAAAAATTTACATAAGGTTTACAAATCTTTTATGACATGGCAAAAGTCTGTCAGGTTGACAATATAATTGTAATTTAACAAAATAGTTACTCAAGTTAACTATAATACAAATAATGATAATAATAATTAAAATGCTTCTCTTAAAATTTGGTTTCGATATCGTACTCGTAATGCGGATTTTACAAATTTGAAAAGAGCCGACCAATAATTTCCATTCAAAAGATAAATAACTTCTTCCGTTGTGAAAATAGCTTTTCATAGGTATAGTTTTCGTATTTCTATAAGTATTGGACATATTCCCACAAAATGCATTATATCTTCACGAGTATTCAGATTACACATAATACATTGGATTGGGAGATCTCGGCGGTGGGGTATACAATTTAACGGCAGTACCTCTCCTCGTGTTTTAAAAATGGTAGCTATTTTATTAACACTCTCGTTATTTACGAAATAACTTATCTTGCTGAGATCGTGCTCGAGTTTGGGATAATATACTCTGTATATTGAAGATTGTGCTTCTTCGATAAATGATTTGTGCATACTTTCATCCAGAACCAGAATATTGTCTAACTCTGATTTCATTTGATGAAAGTTAAACGGTTCTAGATTAAGAGGACATCTTGTCTTCTCAGCCAATTCCTTTCACTTCAGTTGTTGTTCAGCAGTTGTTCGACAGTTTAATATTAAAGTCTCAACGGACTATTGCGCCACCTGATTTATTTATTTATTCAGTATTCATAAAATCGTTATTAGTGAGAAAACAAGAATAATATGTTCTAAGTCCTCTGATGTAGAATTGAATCTCACTATTCTTACTCAGCATAGTTATGACTGCAAAAAAAAATTCACGACGTAGTAAAAGCCTTGTCTTATAATTTTTCTTCAAACGGTTTCTGTATTGTTACCAGTTAAGCGCTGGTATGCTTCCTTTCAAACATCTTTATTTCTATAAATTCTAAGAGAAATTTTATGTGAGAAGTTGATATCTTTTAAGCCACAATAAGCCAGCTTACACTTTACGTAGTAACGATAGGAACCTTGCCATCAATCCAGTGCACACAAAACTTATCAGTTTAAAAAACTTCTTTACTCCGATAGCACCAAGGCTTTTCAACGCAATACTTACGAAGCCTTCGCATACAAAAATGGCTCTTTATTTTGATCTCCACGATATTGACGATGATATTATTACGATCCTTATTTAATGTTTAACTTACTTCTTGCTAGCCGGACCTCTGGTAAGTCCTTCCATTTATTGAATAATCTTCAGTTGTGTACAAAAATTGCTTAGGTTCGCTGCCTACAAAACATAGCATTCCCAATTCCTAAACTAAACAATTAGTTATTACTTTTCCAAAAGCCATTTCCACTGCTATAAAACCAATAACAATTGCCTACACGCTTGCCAATTTACAATAGCTTCAAGTGTAGCAATTAATTCTCAAGTTTCGTCTAACTAATATCCAAGGCACAATAAAGGATTGACTGATTTTTTCAGTTTGCTCGTACATTTCTCTTTCCATTTCTGTTTACATTTAAAAAAGAAGTGCATTGGCTAGGACATAGGACATAGACATACAGAAACGACTATAGGCAAAAAGGATAACAAATATTACATCAACAACAAAAACAACAGCAATAACAAAAAAAAATAAGGACCTACTGCTCAATCGGTAGGATGTTAGTTCTTATGCTTTACATGATGGTGTGCTTCCTTTAGGCCTGGCATTTTACGTAATGATGGCAATTTGATATTTATGCAATTTTCCAGTGCACGACAACAGGAAACCCGATATTTTTCCATTGCTTCGTTCGGGCTTTGAAGACGAGAAGCTTAAAGAGAGGAAAGTCGGCGGTTGGTGGTCGGGGTTTAATCGGTATATGTTGGTATACTAAACTCGCACAGTGTTCAGTCTGTGACGACTGACGAGTTACAAGTTCGTTAGGACAAAAGGACGATTGAGTGACGGTGCAGCGACGATGAACGGTGAACAAGCACTTTTCTAGCTCCTCTATCTATAACTAGGTACGATATACAGCGAATCGATTTTGCCTCAAACACTCTCCGTTCTATAGCACTTTTACTGACAACAACACACTTTATATCATGGAGCTTGCAAAATGAAGAAAAAATAGAACAGACCTACAAGGCTCTTATGTGGCGGGGGATATGCCATATACAGAACGTTATAGGTAAGATATATAGCTTTAGTATAGACTCGGCGAAGCTGGAAAGGACGATGTTTATGAGTTTACACGGAGCAGAGTAGGTATAGGTATACGGACCGTAGTAGATGCTAGTTTAGTTCATGTTTATGGTGTTTTGTCTTTATGATTATTAATTATAATTAAGTTCAGGAAGTAATGATGGGTTCGTGTTATTTATAATGAATGGTGGATTTTGAACACATAGTCAGCGAGCGAGAAGCTGCTATACACCATCAGGAGCAGGAGCCACGAAGCCTAGATGCACCGACTACGATTAGTGCTAAGAAAATAATGATGTTAGTGTAAGTAATACACATGTTACATGCATCGTATGCTGCTGAAAATAGCGTAATTGCTAAACCATATACCGTCGTCGTAAGGGGTGGTGGAGACGAACGATAGAGGGAATATTGAGTATCAGGAAAATGTAAACAAAATTAGAACAACAGTTTTTCCACGAGATGTCAAAATTCTGATCATAATTAGATAAACTGGGATGAACTTTATAAGCTTTAAGCCAAAACAGTATTTTCATGATGCTATAGGTTTTATCCCTTTAAATAACTTTTTTTTAGAGATTATCCACAAAGAGCTTTTATGCATGGTTTGGATGTTTTTGAAATATAAATACAACATGTAAGACAATTATAGATTTAAAAGAATTATTTTTAATTTTGCTCACCGGTCTCAATGGTACTAACTATAAAATAAGAACAAAAGCTGTAGTTTAAGGGCCTTTATTTATAACTCAGAGGGTGGCTGATGAACATAGCTACTTTACGAAGCTCGAATAATTTTTTATAGAGAACGTTTATTTTGTTTTAATTCATACAGTTCTAAAGATTCCTTATTAGAACGTTTTCGATGACCAACTGGTGGGTTGATCTCAAGATTTCTTGAATTATTGTTTGAATTAATTCCTTTAGGACGTTCAAAATTTCGTTCCAATTTTGCCATAACTGGTCTGTTGACTTGATGTGGGAACTTGCTTAATCCTTTTGACTGACTGAATTGAAATGAAGTCTTTTCCGGCGGTTTTCAGAGTGAATAAATTCCTTTAGCGGTTCTTCGTTTTCTTCAAAGAGCATCTGCCGACAAGGCACCGCACTGTGACCCGATCTGTGTGAAGGTCTGCTTCATAAAGGATTTTTGGGTTCGACGCACATCATATTCTGCAGTTTTGCATGTAAATCATTGCCATATAAGTCGAAGTGGGCTTCATCAGGCATAAAAAGGAAATCATCATGGTTTAAAATGGTGTCATTAACCAAGGCGTTATATTGCTGAAGAATTATTATGCATATGATTAAATAAGAATCTATTTTTCAAAATACGGGAGTCGTGCACTGATCCTGGCCAGCAAACTTTTACTCTTTGTGGTGATAGAGTGGTTTCCTTACAATCACATGTGTACAATCCAGAGCTCAAATGGCGTAAGGAAACTCATACTTACTGCTCCATAACCTTTGGGTTTCTTCTGTTTCTTCAGAAGTGTGTGGGAATATGATCCAATCAGTTGCACGGCTTGCAATTTTTGTTGTGACTTGCTGTAAAACCCTAAATATCGTTTTTTGACTGACACTAATGTATTCAATAACACCGCTTCAAAATCCAAGATCTCCTACATAATGCAGTAAAATCCTCACTTTAACATGATGAGTCAAAGCACTGCCGCGTGTTTCCAGGGTTGGGCCCAAAAACTCATCTGTCAATAATTGCACACGTGTTTCAGTAAATCTAAACAATTTTCAAAAACCTTCACCAATTGGACATCTTCTATTTTTATAAACAGGATTTGTATTCAAAAACTCTTCTATTGATAGCTGTTTATCAACTAAGTAAGAGAAAACCCATCCTCAAAAATGTATGCGATCGATCTCATGATGCAATCGAGCGTTTGCTAATCTTTTTGCATATCAAAACTAGGACTTTTTCACATAGAGCTTTCGTCGAGAAATCGATCTCAACACTTTGAGTTCGAACTCACAGCTTGATATCGATCTTGGTCTCTCTACTTTGTTTTGCATACCACTCTAAGAAAGTTCTTAGAAAAGTGAGTAAAGAGCTTGAACTCATCTTTTTGCATATGACCCAATGACGTGATATCGGCGCAAAATCCAAATGCGAGTTTTCTCATTCCAATTAAAAAAAGTTGTGAACTGAAAGGTTATTAGGACTTGTTTTTGTAGCACGATTCACCGTCTACCTTTCATAAGGTAGGTGATTAAAAAAAAAGGCCCACCTAATAGTTGTTTCTTAATTTCTTCACAGTTTTGTGAAGTGCAGGCTTGAAATATATTAAATCCGTTCCATTCTATCAACACTTAAATACAAATATTATTTTTGGAAAACAACGCGAAAAGTATAATTTTCCGAACATTAAGGTCCATTAATTTTTACTAAAGATTACAAAATGTCTTGTTACAATGAAGCCTATTTAAATACAGAAAAACATTCTTGTAAAACCTACGCGTTTCTTATTTGTTTTGAATTAAACATATACGACTTAAACACTCTTTTCTAAGATGAAATATGACGTAACAAAATTGCTTACTGTCTTACGTACAGTGGATAAATTTTTGTTTTTCATTCGTGTTTTCTACGTCACAAAAGTAAGTAAGCACCAAAAGCGTTAGAAGGTTAATAAATTATTGGTGCAGTTAACTCCGTTTTTTTTTGCGTTTTTAGTTGCCTAGCTCTATTTTTAATGTTTCACTTTTTTCAGTTTACAATTATTAATAGATTAATGAAAAGAAATGGCTCCAAGAGGTAGGGAACTAAGACTTGATTTAAAACAAGTGACAATTGGACACTATTTGGAAAACAAATTGCATCGCTAGATTGGTAAAATTGTTAAAAAAAGTCCATTTACGATCCACAAAATAATAATCAAACTTAACACCACTGGAAGTTTGAAAAATTACCTTCGCTCTGGACGACCCCGCGACTTCACTCAACAAGGATGCCGAAAAATTGTAAGGAAAGTGAAAAGGCACCCGAAAATAAGTGACCCAAAGATAACAGCAGAAATATCCAATTAGACAAAAAAGTCATGCAACCCCCAAACGAGTCGCCGATTGCTCCACCAATCTGGTTATCACGGTCGAAACATTAGAAAGAAACCTTTCATAAGCAAAGTAAATTGCCAAAAACTTCTTATATTTGCAAAAACCCTGAATTTAAAAAAGCACATTTTTGGAATACTGTAATATTGTCCGATGAAAGTAAGTTTAATATCCATAGTTCTGACGGACGTGAAAAGGTTTGGAGAAAAAAAAAATACAGAGCTCGATCTAGCGAATAGTCAGAAACTGTAAGGCACGGAGGTGGGAACTTTATGGTGTGGGGTTGTATGGCAGCATCTGGCGTCTGTAAATTAGTGTTCGTAGATTCTTTTATGAATAGCTTCGACTATTCAAATATCTTAAAGAAAAATCCAGAAAATTGGATATGGGTAGGTCATTCGTCTTGCAGCAAGACAATGATCCTAAACATACCTCAACTGTTGTTAAAGAGTGGCTACTATATATAACGTTCAAACCTAGCTTAAAAAACCACTTTAGTCCTCCGATTTGAATGTCATAGAGCATTTATGGGAGCATCTCGACCGTCAAGTTAGAAAACACGAGATTTTGAATAAAGACCATCTTAAGTGTGTTCTTCAAGAGGAATGGTTTAAATTTGGCAAAAAAAACTCAAAATATAGTTAACTTAATACCTTCTCAAATGAAGGAAGTTATTAAGTCCAAGGGTAGTACCCGTAGCATGATGGTTAGTGCGTTGGACTGTCATGCCAGAGGTCATGCGTACTGCCTCTTGCGAGGAATTGACAAATTCTCCAAGAGTAATTCTTGTCAACTCTAGGTCTCCTGGTTAAGAGTTGTACGTCTCTAGGCCCTAGTTCTCAAACAGACTGTTGCGTCACCCAGTTTTTATTAAGTCCCAACGAAGTACTAAATTTGTGATTCACTGTAGAATTTTTGAGCTTCTGGAAGATTTTTCTATAAAGTTGAAATGTTTGATATGAACTAAAACAAATCTAGTAAAAAAGAAACAAATTATTTATTCACCTAATCAGTCCCGTGGGGCTATTATGCATTGGGACTTATTTGGTTCACCTATATTAGTTGACAAGAACATTTACATTTGGATGAAAACTTGTTTTCATATAACTCCTCCCCTTAAAAGGTAAGTCCTATTTCATTTTTAACGTTCGCCTTCTTGTTCGTTGGCTTCTCGTTGCAATTTATAAACTGATCTTTCCGACAACTTTCTTTGGTTATCAACCTTTTGCTGGCCGTCAATCACGTATTTCATACAATTACGTCTTTTGCCAGATATCAGCAGATTTTGCCGGTTATCGATCTTTTTTCTACGGCTTGATTGTTGTTCGGTCTAGAACTTCCAACTTCTAGTCAACTGCCTGGTAATTCCATTAATTTGCATGTCTTAACCTTTCCTTTTCGTTACTTATTCTTCAGTGTTTTGTTTGAAGTCCCTTTCTTTCTACTTGACGGGAAAAGTAGGTATGAATTTAATAACAGCAATGTCTGGAATTTTTTTACATTACCAGTTATGCTCATCGCCATTATTATTAACGTTATAGATTAGATGAATATGCTTCTGGACAGGTAGTATCAACAATATGTATGCAGAACCGCAGCTAAGATGATGGTGAAGTGTAATTTGTTTAAAACCTCGAAACATTATTTCTTTAGAAATCTTTTTGTGTTAATCGGAAAACAAAAACTTTATTTGCGTTTAACATTAGAAGGTCTTTTGGGCTCATCCCGTATATTTACTTGATTCGAATTTTTGCTGTGCTTATAAATCAAACATAATGGGAAAACAACAGTCGTTAAGCTAAGCCATTAAAAGCCAACTTTGAACATTTCAAAACTAAACGAAAGTCTCTTGAAAACCTAAAATCTCAAAGTAATATAGAATAAGAGTTCTTTTGTGATGTAATCATGTCAAGAAAACAAACTTTTTTAATCGCCCCATTTTGAGTGGACAATCATTTTCATATTCATTTCCATTTGCTTTGTTCCCATCTACGAAGGAGGAGATTAAACATTTAAAGTTTCATTCAAACATAAACAAGTTAATCTCTTACACTTAAATCTTCAACAACAAAAGCCAAATTGCTCTGTTTTTCCTACTTCTTTACCGACTTTAACCCAACCACCCCAAACTAAGACCAAGACTCAAAACACCACTGATGTATAGTTTTAGGTATAAAAGGTACAATAATGCTTCAAAATTGTGCACCTTCTAAAGATCTACATAGACACAAGTACATTATACATATTGCATCTATTATATTCGAATTTTCAAAAAGCCAAGCCCAATTTTCTTGTTTTTCTTCTTTCTTCGATAATAATAACTGAAAAGCAGAAGAAAAAACAGTCAACACAAGTTGGAAACTAAACTCCAATTTGAATTCCAAATGAAATGAGACAGACAGCTCTTAAGGGGAGCGCCAAAGAACCTTCCTTGAATTCATAAGTACACAACTAACAATCAACATCATGCCACACAATGAATAGACAATGCGGGCCCCGATAGGGATACCAATTTATTATTCGATTTTATATTGTTTTTTCCACAACCAAACCGAACTGCAGTAACAGTAACAGAAACAGCAAAAGCAAAAGCAGCCAACCAGTCCACCATATAGTCAACCTATGTATATCTACCTTTGCCTTCGTCTTCGGTTTCGACATTATTCAGAGCCCCAGCAGCTCCGGCATCGGCACCGACATTATAAGCCATTCATATACAATATATACGTCCTGGAAATATGCTACTTGCGTTCAAGTAGTCAACTCGTTTGGTATCGATCGCATAGTAATAAATTGTCGCCAGTGTCAGTGGCTGACTTGACTGTGTATTGCTTTATAAGCCCCCTCCCTATCATCTTTAAGGACTTGTTGGAGCTTGGAACTTGAAACTTGGAGCAGGGATACCACTTACAACTCTTTTCGAACCGTCATCATCGGTTTACATCAAGCTGGCGAACTACGACGATGAGCGACCGACCGAGCGACGATTGTACTCTTGCTCCTTCCAGGTACTTGAACGTTAGTGTGCCCTGCCATAACCTATTCCTTGCAGATATGTCCAATTGGTAATGACCACTCAAACGGAAATACAAGTCACAATCTATATAGGATAGATACTTTTCTATCCCGTAGGTATGTTACATGGCTGGGCTTGGATTGGGTTTGGTTGATGGTTGCTCAAGCTCATGGATTATGTACCAATACAGGATCAAACCAACCTGGAATTCAATGGGTTGGGGACTTGAGGAGGAAAAAAGAGTAGAAAATAGTACGAATGTATAACGAACGTGTTGTCGATAATATGGAAAAAGTTTCTACAGAACTTATACCTTAATTTTTGATAACTTGATTTTCAGGGCAACATTTATATATTTGTATGTTAAGTCTTTGATGCAGGGTGATGAAATTGTTGTTGGGATCAATAAATAAAATGAAACAAGCAAAATACTTCAGGAACATGATGAAAAAAGTTGTTTTTATAAGAATGAGTGTTTACTTTTACATGTAAATGAAGTCCCGGGAATACCTCCTGGGATGTTGAATTTCTGATATTTTCCTAGTATTTACTTGATTCGAAGAATTGATGTTAGACGAGTGTTGTTTTTGACACTACTCTCTGTCAACGTTATTTATAAGAACATTAAGGGATATAACATGGAGGCCATTCCTTGCACAGAGACAATTTGAATGATATTTCTGACCTGATTACTTTATCCTTGAATACTGTTTTTTGTTTTTGATAGCTAATTGCCTGTTCCTTAGGTCTTGTGATCCCGGAATTCGTAGAATTCTTAGAACAGAGCTTTAACTTTCGAAAACAAGTGTCAGAATCCAATGGTGAGAATTCCGAAAAAGTCAGACATTTTGTTATTTCATAAAATTTGTCCTTTCAATGATTTACAGCTTCTTAGTTGAATTTGTTCAGTATCCTTCCAACAGTAAATGCCACCTTTAGAAGCTGATTATATTTGAGAAGTGTCTAAAACAATTCTTTGGATAATATATTTTTAAGCACTTAATACAAAGTAAGTGCACACTTACAAATTTTGAATTTTGCCACTTCCAATAGAATAGTGTTGCCAATGAGAAAAGTATAAACATGTGACAGATGACAGTTCGGGGTTAATAACAATGGAGCGCTAAAGGAAACAACAACTCATTATTATTGTTGAGCTATGCGGCGGTTTAGCGTTCTTGGACTTTTTTCTATTTTTTTTGGAGGCACATAAGCCCAAGCCTTGATAAAGAAAGTTTCAAGATTTTTAATGAAAAAACTATCATTGGCTTAAAAGCTTAAAATTTAAAAATCATATGTTTGATATGAAAAATGAAGTGATACTGGCAAACAAATTTTTTTTAAACATAAGCCTATAGTCTTATAGGGTGATTGTTCGCTATTTTCTTTTTGGCAACACTGGTTTGACAGCTCAATCATGTTGTGTCACTGTCAAAAATCTATGTGTTCTAAAATAACATGAACCATCTAACAAAAGAAATCCGTGTACTGTTATAAAAGTTTATCGCGCGCTTTTTATCGAAAAATTGTTTTCAGCGATGCAGCTCGTTGCGGGTTGCTTGGATTAGTCAACAAGAAAAACTGACGTATTTGGTGTAAAGGGTCAGCCAGTATCATTGCAAGAGCTACCAATGCATACCAAAAAGTCTTTGTTTGGTGTGGTGCGTGGGCTGGCGGCATCATTGGCCGTATTTCTTCGAAGATGATGCGAATCGTAACAAAACGGTGCCACATGCCAGAACAAATTATTTCACGATTAGGGCCGGCGAATTACCCGGCTATATAAGGGGTGATTTTTTTGAGGTTAGGATTTTTATGCATTAGTATTTGACAGATCACGCGGGATTTCAGACATGGTGTCAAAGAGAAAGATGCTCAGTATGCTTTGACATTTCATCATGAATAGACTTACTAACGAGAAACGCTTGCAAATCATTGAATTTTATTACCAAAATCAGTGTTCGGTTTGAAATGTGTTTCGCGCTTTACGTCCGATTTATGGTCTACATAATCGACCAAGTGAGCAAACAATTAATGCGATTGTGACAAAGTTTCGCACTCAGTTTACTTTATTGGACATTAAACCAACCACCTGAATGCGTACAGTGCGTATAAAAGAGAATATTGCGTCTGTTTCTGAGAGTGTTGCTGAAGCTCGTGAAATGTCGATTCGTCGCCGTTCGCAGCAATTGGGTTTGTGTTATTCGACCACATTGAAGATTTTACGCAAAGATCTTGGTGTAAAACCGTATAAAATATAGCTCGTGCAAGAACTGAAGCCGAACGATCTGCCACAACGTCGAATTTTCAGTGAATGGGCCCTAGAAAAGTTGGCAGAAAATCCGCTTTTTTATCGACAAAGTTTGTTCAGCGATGAGGCTCATTTCTGGTTGAATGGCTACGTAAATAAGCAAAATTGCCGCATTTGGAGTGAAGAGCAACCAGAAGCCGTTCAAGAACTGCCCATGCATCCCGAAAAATGCACTGTTTGGTGTGGTTTGTTCGCTGGTGGAATCATTGGACCGTATTTTTTCAAAGATGCTGTTGGACGCAACGTTACGGTGAATGGCGATCGCTATCGTTCAATGCTAACAAACTTTTTGTTGCCAAAAATGGAAGAACTGAACTTGGTTGACATGTGGTTTCAACAAGATGGCGCTACATGCCACACAGCTCGCGATTCTATGGCCATTTTGAGGGAAAACTTCGGAGAACAATTCATCGCAAGGAATGGACCGGTAAGTTGGCCACCAAGATCATGCGATTTGACGCCTTTAGACTATTTTTTGTAGGGCTACGTCAAGTCTAAAGTCTACACAAATAAGCCAGCAACTATTCCAGCTTTGGAAAACAACATTTCCGAAGAAATTCGGGCTATTCCGGCCGAAATGCTCGAAAAAGTTACCCAAAATTGGACTTTCCGAATGGACCACCTAAGACGCAGCCGCGGTCAACATTTAAATGAAATTATCTTCAAAAAGTAAATGTCATGGACCAATCTAAGGTTTCAAATAAAGAATCGATGAGATTTTGCAAATTGTATGCGTTTTTTTTTAAAAAAGTTCTCAAGCTCTTGAAAAATCACCGTTTAGTACGATTTAACGCCTTTAGACTATTTTCAAGACCGGTTCGATTAACGCATTGGTAGCCAATATTGAAGCATATATTTTTGAGATAACTAATAAATTGGATAGCGCAACAGTCCCTTGAGAACTAGGGGCTAGGGCCTATTGACTTACAATTCTCAACAATTCCTGTGTGTGAGTACTTTTGTTAGGGGTGGAGGGGACCTACAGTTTTAAGCAGAATCCGAAAGGCTAATTTGAGACACCACTTTTCATGACAAGAATTACTCTTGGAGAATTTGTCAATTCCTCGCAAGACGCAGTACCCGTAAAAAAAAACTTTAGATTACATTATGCAGGGATTGAGCCGAAGACATCTGGCATGAAAATGCAACGCACTAACCATCAGGCTACGGGTACTAGCATATTTTTGAGATACCGTCCGAAATTTTGGAAAAACTATGCAAATTTTAGACAAAGCGGATACACTATTTGAGACGCCGATCACTTCATATGTAGTTTATTTTTACTTTTATATTCTAATTTTTTGATATGTCAGGTGCGGGTCCATTTGAGAGTATCTTCTTCTGCTAGTTAACTCTCGGGAGACTGTTTATTTGAGAGCCAAATTTTGGAATTTCGCTATCGCGAGCTCTCTGCCAGAATATTGAGAGTTTTCTTGCTGAGGCCGAGGGTACTCTCATAATCGTGTCCACTTGATAGATTTCTTCTGCTAGCATATTATTAGTTGGCCATGTATTCTTACAAGCGAAGGGTTGCAGCTGCTTTAATTATGGGCATTGTTCTTAAAAAACAAAAATAATTTTAAAAAATGTTGGGTCAAACCGTGGGTAGGTCATCGTAACCAATTTGTTACGGGGTCTGCTCTTTCAAGAGAGCTTTAAATTGAAGATCCTCAACAGTCTCTTTTTGCCGTTTTTCAGTTAGTGAAATTGAATTTTTGAAACAAAACGTTGGACCCGCATAATTTTTAAAAAAGATACCCAACTAAGGGAGCCATACCAGTACGTGAGCGTAAACATGGTAACACTTAGATTCAACTTTGGTAGGAAAGTCAACATGATTACAAATGATATTAGATTCTCTGATGCATCGAGATCGAGTTTAGTCGGTGAACTAAAATTCGCGAACATTTTGTCTGAACCCTTTTAATCCTTAAACAGTGAGTTTTATAACAAATTACTGAGCAGTATTCTAGGGAAAATCTCACATAAGCATAAAAGCATTTATTCGTAGTTCTCCACAATAATTCAACTGACTCATATTTTTCAATAAGTCTCGTCAATGATTTGACAGTTGAGAATGTCAAACAGTATTGACATTTCCATTGAGTCAGGTTTGGGAATTGATCATGAGTCATTTAACGACAGAAGAAGAACACTACCAATACACCACCACCCGATGGCAGCATCAAACCTTATTCTTTTTAAATAAGGAAGATGTTATTGGTACAGTAAATGGTGAGGGCTCTCGAGATATGCCGACTCAATGTTTTTACGAAAACTACAAAAATCGGCGACATTTGGTTACAACAAAACTCCCATACAGCGTGCCAAGCCAGAATTTTTAAATCAAAACCAATTTGGTGACAACTTTATTTCCAGAAGTGATCCTGTTAACTTTCGACTTATCGTCCCTTGTTTAATTTTTATGGGACTTTTTTATTTATTGGTTTATGGTGACGAATTAGCACCTTTAATAGCAATAACAACCTAAGCCAATGCGGACATAATTTCCATTTACATAAAATCTTACCAAGGGTTGCCGACAACAATATTTTAAAAATGGTTATTTAAATATGCTTGATTACCAAAATCCCATCATTTGTTTCTTCTCCAAAATAAAAGTTCTGTTAAGTTTTGCATCTTGGAAGTACCTCAACTTTCTGAGATGGGAATTTGTATGTATGGGAAGTTTACTTACGTCAAAGAAAACGCCTTCAACACTTTTGAATCATTTCATTGAGAAAAACTTTGTCTTGTCTTAAAAAAATGTTGGACTATGCAAATTTTGTATTTTAACTCAAAATATTCGTACTAACTCAAACTCAAGACATGTTAAAATAAACTTTTTCAAAAATCAACAACTGACTTAGTACTTAAACTTTCAAATTTCATACTTCGATTGCTATAGAACTTTTATAAACAGTTTTCTTCTCATTTTTTTTTTATTTTTGATAAATATTTTTGTGTTTTGTATTCTTTTTTTTCGAAAGGCCAAACTTTCTTAACAGGCGCGCACATCCGTTTTTGCCATACTTATTTCTTTTAACGAACCCCCATAAACATCGCTTAACTGTTTTTCGTCGAGTAGGTATTTCCCTTATTAAAATAGATCAAGTTGAATAAAAAAAATGAACATACAACATAAACAAAATCTATTAAGGAGTTTATATACGAAAAAAAAAGAAAAACAAAATAAGAAAAGAAAAGAGAAAAGAAGAAAAACTTAATGAACAAAACTTCCATTTTTCCTCCATGTCCATATTGATAGTCATTGCCAACGCCATTATCATCAGTTGTTTGGAATAACGCGGAGTGGTGAAGCTTATAGTATTTCCGCTTGAGAGCATATTGTAAAGTTGAACTTTTCTTCATGTCTTTCGCTCTATACTATGCGAATTATAAGGGAAACGGGTACGGTAAGGGGTATGGGTATCTGTGTTTATCTTCTTTTGCCTAGACGGAAGCTATTTTCCTCGTATTCCATTGTTGCGCTACAATAACAAGACTTACAATATTTTCCTCCATTATACTTTCTCAAACTCAAATCAGACTAATGGTCGTTACTATAATATTTTTCCTCAAATCATAATCATAAACTTTTCGTAAATTGCGTCCGATTCCGATTTCTTGGTATTGTCCTTGCGCTTGCGGCTGTCATTAGTGTCATTTGAAGCGCGCCAATCGGACTCTTCCAAACATCGAATTCAATGAACAATCCAAACGACTTATTATACAAAAATAAAAACGAGTATATGAGCTTGAGAGCATCAGTAGCATCAACTTTAGCAGAATCACAAAGCTGACAAGCTAACATTTGCATTTCCTTATCATGACGTCAGGCTTCTGAAGCGGATTGCATTCGAATCGCATTGGTTTTGTATTGTTGTGTTGTTGCTGATGTCGATGGTTCATGTCTTATTCAACATCCGACGGCCATTAAAACTAATCACACCCATCTTTCACTCTTTGCAAACTTCCGGTTGCATTTAAGCCAAACCGTGGATGCCGTCAGCAGTGGAGGGTCTTTCTTCTTTGGTACTTGGTCGTTTGATCTGTGTCTATCTCTTAGTCCTGGACTGGGCGCATAGGGGAAGATTGGAGGGTAAACAAACTCCACTTATAGATATACAAAGCAACGTCATGTTGGCTTTTTATTGCTAATTAATAATAATTATCGGGTTTATTGTCGAGGGATAATAATTTGAAACGTTTCATAGTAATTTCGCTCAAAATACAGGGCCAGCGCAACTGGAACGCCTTCCTTCCAATAGCAATGTGCATTGTAAATAGCCTGATGCCTGAGTATGGCGGGAGCAGTCATCCGCATTGTGGAAAGAGACACGCGTGAAATATTAATGACACTTTTTGCTTAGTGCAACAGCAAATAAGTTGACCTATAATTTTTCCCCTGGGGCTTATGTACGTATGGTCGTACGAGTTTGTGGAAAAACATGCGACACGATATAATTCCGATAGCATAAACTAGGTGACAAAAGCAATCATAAGGGAAAGGATGGGAAGAGAAGGGATACCTTTCGCAACTGACGGACGTGACGGATGGGGAAAGGAACAGGAAGGACGAATGGGGCTCTTGCTGACGCTGAATGGGTCATTTGCGTGATGTATATGCCTACTGGGCTTGGGCTTGGGCATGGGCTGGTTCCTGAAGTTCCTGTGCAAATGTCTGTCAGAGAGGGTGACAGCTCAGGCAGCGAAAAAGTAATATTTATCATCATAAACAAAGTTGTGTTGTATGCCATCAGGATACATGATTAACTGTGGTACCACGTACCACACCGACAAGGCCTCTTCGGCAGCTACAGCTATACCTACACAAAGCCCCATTGGGACGCATTCATAATCTGGTGAGCGTGACAAAATTGTTGTGCAACGTGCACTTCATCTTCGTAATTGGCGTGCATATGTCAAAAATAAAAAAAGCCAATTTCGGGTTCGGGGTGACACCACTAGCTTCGGGCTGTGGTGGCGCTGGCGGTGGTGGAGTAGCAATCATTTATGTGAGAGATTCATGAGCGTATCCTGTGTGTTTTTATAAAGTATAGTGTTCCATATGGGAGCTTGTTCATTAATAACTTGAGAAGTCTTTGCATGGCAATCGTGTGCAAATATAAAACATGCTACATCATCGAAATTCATATTATACGTAAGTATTTTTTGTAAGTGCCACAGAAAGAAGAAAATTTTACCTAGACCCAACCCAAACCCAAACCTAAACCCAACCCACCTCGAAGAAGCACATCTGGCATGACGTATACAAACTCTCACATCTTCCCATCTGTACTTACAGACAACACGGAGGGCCACAGCTCACTTAGCCAAGTTGATGCCATTCAATTCCTACATCATAGCAAATGCAAAACAATTCCCGTTGATTGATGACTTGTCGGTGACACATCAAAATGGCTTCCTCTCCATTGCTGATGCTGATGGCTGATGCTTCTTTGGGAGGCCTGCTCTTTGGCATCGGCATGATATTTAGATATCATTCCTGCTCGTACCTATTTCCTTGTATTTATGTGGCCGTGGCCAATATTGTTGGGCGATACTTATGTAGCTAAGTTTTAGAGTAACGCAAGTAAAGGATGTTGTAACAAGCTCCGGGGCCGGACAGAGAAGAAAGTTTTTATGTTCAATCCATTAGTACGGGGGACTGTGAAATTAAGAATGGATATGTTACAGAGTGTGTTTTTTTTCGTAAAACGTAGGTAATGTCTTAATTGAATTTATGAAAATATTGCTTTAATATGCTGATTCACTGTCAAAATTGATATATCAAAACGCATACCCAGAGGTTTGATTTATAGCCTTCAAAGAGGTAAAGGTACCTTTTCAGATTTTGGTCTATAGTTTAAATATCTGAAAACATCACAAATGAAAAAGGTGTAACGATGAAATGGGGGTTAGTATTTTGATTGGAATCATAAATAGAAATGTGAACTTCATCAATACTGTGAAATTTTCTTTTCTTTAAGTAGCCTTCTTATGTCAAGTCCACAGTGTGAACATAGGGACAGAAAGAAAGGTTTTGAAAAGAAAATTCCGGGTTCGAAGTGTTGAATTGCTGTTAATGATTAATGACAAGGAACAATATAGTGTGGTAAAGCATTCCACATTCACGTAGTGTAGCTCTAGAATAAATCTCTAAACTTGACAACTCCAGTTACACTTGAGGGTGCACTGCTTAACATTCTTGGAGGATCGAATATTTTAGTTAAATTATAATTAAGGAAATTAATGCAAATGGCTATTTAGCTAAAGCTCAATCCATTAGATAACTGATAACTGGTAGTTAGGTAGTTAGTTATCCTTTTTCCAGTCACTATTACCCGTGGTATGATGGTTAGTGCTTTGGACCGTCATGCCAGAGGTCTTGGGTTAAATCGCTGCCTATGACATCTAAAGTCACGGCTACTGCCTTTTGCGAGGAATTAAGAAATTCTTCAAAGGTAATTCTTGTCTTGAAAAGTGCTTTCTCAAATAAGCCGTTCGGATTCGGCTTAAAACTGTAGGTCACCTCAATTCCTGACAACGTTACTCACTATCAACGGACTGTTGCGCCGCTCAGTTTATTTATTTAGTCTCTTTTAACGCTTTCCTTTGAATATTGTCTAAGACTTACGAAGGTTACTGGGAGCGCAGCCCGAAAATGGAAGCTGTACTCACTTTGGACGTACATTCATAAGTTTTATAAATAATAGGCAGATCACCTAGGTTTAGAAAAAGACATCAGTGTTCATTATCAAGCATAGAAAAACTCTAGATAAGCATTGTTTCTTTGGCCTAAGTAAGGAATTAAGAAATAAGTTCCTAGCACGAAGTACCAAGCGGACCCTGTACAAAACTCTCATCATTCTAGTTTTGCTGTACGATCTTTATGGAACGATTTGTGTCCACACAAAAAATAACATGTGGCGGAGACGATTCAATGAGCTACTAACCACTGGTTAAAAAAGTGCGAGAGGCTGCAGCTGGGGTTGAAGAAATGAACTTTGAAGCTCCAGCTCGCAAGGTTTTAAACGCAACGGCCGATAAACTCGCCGACTTGCTATTTGAAATTAGAGACATCAAGCTAAAATTTTTTTTTTTAATAAGCGCACACTCAAAGGGATAACTACCCTTATTATGCAGACACAGTGTGTCGGTGCACATTGGTTTTGAATTCCTGAATATTGCAATAGCTGAGGAAGACAGAGTGTGGCAAGGCATTCCACATTCGCGTAGTACGGCTAAGAACGAATCTCTGTACTTGACAGTACGACCGAAGTTGGGCTCGAGAGTATATTGATGAGCATTTCTAGAAGCGCGAGTATTACGGTTGAACTGTTTAAGGGGAGGAATGCAGCTGGATATTTCTCTAGAGCGTAAACCATTAAAATAACGGTAAAAGAGGGTGAGACAAGAAACATTTCGACGATGTTCAAGTGACGTTAATGATCTTATGATGGTAATATCACCAATCAATCTAAATGCTCTACGTTAAATACTATCCAATAGGCTTAAGTAAGTTGCGGGAGCACCAGCCCAGATGTGGGAGTTATACTCAAGTTTTATACGTATATAAGTCTTGCAAATAACAGCCAGATCAGAGGGGGAGAAAGACTGCTTGCATCGCCTTAAAAAACCCAAACATCTTGTGGCATTTTTGGCGACATCTTGTATGTGATCGTTCCCCAAAAGGTGGTTGGTGATACACATACCGAGAATATCGAGATGTTCAGTTTCCTCGATGCAAGTGCCATTTATAGGTAATGGCAAGGGGGGTTTATTTCGCTTTAACGATTTAAGGCAGCATTGCGTTTTCGAAGCATTAAATTCCACGCGGTTTCTTATCCCCATTGTACAATGCTGTTTAGGTCGGAATTTAATGAGCTTATCATATTTTGTCGTTGCAGTTCCACATCCGAAGAAGAGGGGTGCGAATCTGAAAACGAATATGAAAAGCTAAGAGTACTATCGTCAGCGAAACAATATATTGGATTAGATGTTGCAGACAGGAGATCATTAATAAAAATGAGAAAGAGTGTTGGAGATAGAACAGAGCCCTGGGGCACACCAGCATTTATTTTGTGGTTTTCAGACTTGAATCCATCCAATACAACTTGTATTAAACGATTCGAAAGGTAATTACTAATCCAATGAAGGAGGGATTCAAGAAAACCGAAAGCACACATTTTTGATAAGAGAGCCTGATGCCAAACCCTATCAAATGCTTTTGAAATAGCAAGTGCAATAATCTTACTTTCTCCAAAACTATGTAAGGATTTGTTCCATTATTCGGTGAGATGAACCATGAGATCACCAGTGGACCTATTGCTACGAAAGCCGTATTGTCGGTCTTCGAGATATTTCTTGCGTTTCCATGACCTTGGAAAGGGGGGGACGAAAGTGCAATCGGTCGGTAATTAGAGGGTGAGGAAGATTCGCCTTTCTTGGGAATAGGCTGGACAAATGCAGTTTTCCATCCTCTCGGAACGAGACCTGAGGAGTAGGACAGATGAAAAAGCTTACAGAATGTTGTACTTCTATCGCCAACTAAAGTTAAGAAAGTAAACATAATAACCAAATAACACTATCGTCTCTATTAGTGGTTACAGGGAATAGTTAGTGAGTATGGCCACGAAATCGCGTAGAGCACAAATTGGAGGCAAGATTTACAGAAGGGCTGAAAAATGTTTGAGAAATTTTATATCTACTTTGGAAAAAGGGTTCACCAACACCAAATGAAAACTTTTACTTTTACAGCAAAACTAGTTGTGTAATGGTTTTAGAGTTTTAATTTTTTTTTAGAAAAAATCTCCGCTTATCACGGGATCTTATCAAACCTCTATTTCAGGGTTTTTGTAAGTATTTTTACATGAACTTTCTTCAACATATTTTAAGCGACGGAACTAATCAAGCTACTTTGGCTCAGTTATAGCAGCGTAAATAATTTGTCTAAGCTTGGTTAGAAACTCTTTAAATATGTCAAAAAGAAGCAGCATTTACGAACAGCTTAAACTTAACTGCACATATGTAACTAGTAATATCGAGTGTGGTTTTGTATTTTCGTGCTCTAGATTGAAAGTTCAATTTTTCTTGACCCAATTTGGATTTTTTGTATTGTGTTTTGGGTTATTTGTTAAGAACCTTATAAACAAGTTCCATTATGTCGATAACGGGTAGATTATTGTTTTGTGTTACAAATGGTAAGGTAGTGTGAACTGTATACTTAAAAATTTGAAGCAAAAGAGGTGGATATATTTTTGAAATGTAAGAAATATTAATAAGAAAAAAGCGATAGCTTTTTAAAACTTTAAGGACATGAAACTAACAAAGTTTTGCACAGCTATTGACAATAATAAAAAAACTCAGCTTTATAAGCACTCCTGTATTCGAAACTGACTTTAAGGAAGTTCTCTTTCCCTCCTCTACGTAACATATGAACAAATATAATTCGAGAACTTCCATAATAGTCAAAATATTGTTTTGAGAGGTTTAATGTCTTTATTAACTTCCCATAGGAAGTTATTGTAATGGGTCCGATTTGTCAAATTAAAAATTTTGACATTTATCGACGTTTCAAGGTCCCTAGAGTCGAAATAAAAGATTTTTAGAAAGATGTCTGTGCGTGCGTGTGTACGTACGTTTGTACGTCCGTAGTTACGTTCTCGACGTTTTTTTCGTCGTCTATAGCTCAAGAACCAGAAGAGATATCGACTTCAAATAAATTTTGTTACACAGATAAAAAGGCAAAAAGATGTAGAAAGGGCTCTCAAGAAAATTGCGTTTGTGCTTTTTTTACATTTTATACATACACATTTTGGTTAACCCCAAATATCTTACGAACCAAAAACGCTAGAGACTTGAATTAAATTTTATATAATATATTATATCGTGATTTCAAATAAGTATATTTTTTGAAAAGATAAATGGATTAACGGTTTTTTTATAAATCAAAAGAACAGAAACAAAAAATTGTCACCAACAAAATCTTACGACTAAAATATGATTTCATCTCCAAAACAATTTTGTGCAACGAAGAATAATGTTTTTGACATCTGATAAAATTTTGAGAAAAATCGAATTGACAGTTTTTTTTATAAAAAATAAAAATCTAAAAAAAACATTACTCAAAGTTGGTAAAAATTGAATATCTTTTCAAATATCCTTTCAAAAACTTGAAATTTAGGCTTTAAACTTATTTTATCTTTTAAGAAATATTCTTTCAACATTCTAAAAATTTTGAGAAAAATCGAATTGACAGTTTTTTTTACAAAAAATAAGAACCTAAAAAAAAAAATAATAAAAGTTGTTTTTAATAAGATTGATTTTCGACTCAAATATCTTTTCAAAAATTTTAGATATTGGCTTTAAACTTATTTTATTTCACAGAAAATATTGTTTTCGATATGCAGTAAGTTCTATATAAAAATCCAACAGTCCGTTTTTTCATAAAAAGTAAAATATACAAAAAATAGTACGCAAATTTGGTAAAAATTGATTAAAATTCAGCTTACCGTATAGATAATCGGGTTGTTATGTTCGGATGATTTCATGCAGGTAACTCAGAGAGCGAAAGTTTATCAAGCTGTCTAAGCTACAACCAGAAATCCGTAAAGCAAAAATGGATATGTGATCATAACGACGTAGATTATAAATAAAGCAGGCAATAATGTTATAAGCAACATTTAATTTGCGGCTTGTCACACAGTCTAGTTTACAAAAGATTTCACATCCATACAGCAAAATTGGTAGTATAAGGGTCTTAGCAAGTAGCAGTTTAGTTTTGATCGGGATGAAATTTTAAGTGACTTGAAGAAGGCGAAGACTTCCATAGAATTTACCAATGGCACTATTAAGGTGGTCATCCCATGTGAGAGTGCGATTGAACATTCAATGGTTTCGTCGTCAAGTTTCAACAGGTTTAAACTCGATAAATCATAGTTTTTGCGATAGATAGGGTTAAGGCGGAGATCGTTCTTTTTTGACCACTATGAAATGCGGAGCAGATCCTCGGCATCATTTTTAGCCCCAAACGGTCCACTTATCAGGAGCTGCACATCATCAGCATAGAGATGAATTAAACAGTGTTTAGCAATTTGTGCTAACTCATTTATGTAAAGTGAGAAGAGGATTGGTCCAAGGATAGATCCCTGTGGCACTCCACTCAAAGCATTGAGAAATGTGGACGAGTATCCATTGGCCACTACACATTGTTGCCTTCCGCTAAGAAACGAATGAACAAGCTTACAGGACTCTAAAGAAACCCCAAAGTTAATTCGCAGCTTTCTACAAATAATTAAGTGGTTAACAGTATCAAAAGCCTTTAAATAATCTAACAGTGTTAGCAATGTAACATGATCACTGTCCATTGCCATTCTTATTTCATAAGTTACAAAAAGTAAGGCGGATTTGCAGCTGCGCTTAGGTCGAAAACCAGACTGACAGGTACTTAACAGGTTGTTGATTGTAAGATATTTTTGGATCTGCCCAAGAACAGTTTTTTCAAACACCTTCGAAAGAAACGGAAGAATGGCAATCGGCCGAAATTCTGCAGCAGTACCTGTGTGTTTTTTGGGTATGGGAATAATCTTAGCCTTCTTCCATTCTAAAGCGACGTTTATATGGAAGCAATAGTCTCAAGAACTTAGGGTCCATTTGGTCCAGGCCAGTAGCATTAGATTTACTTGTACTGTTATACAACCCAGAGACCAGTTTAATAGCAGTTGGTTCCTCCTCAGTAAGGGAATGAAGGGGTAAGGCAACGTTTAGGGGCGTTGGACGTAAACTTGTTGTTGAGAGCATCACAATCGAGGTCACCAACAGGCTTTTTTAGATTGTTTGCCAATACCAATTTCACGTAGGTTTTTCCATAATTTTTTCCCAGATTTATTAATACAAAAAGTTTAAAACGATTTCTCCGTAGTTAATTATCTCCAAGAAAGGTACTCGTATCTTCAGACATAATAAATTTTAGATTCTTCTTAGAAATTCTGTGTAAGTCAAAAACGATACAAACGACTATTAATTATAATGCATGTAAATAAACCTGGCTTTGAGGAAACGATGCACGCACAAAGAGTTATACCCATATTCAAATGTTCATCATGATAAGCTTCAGCCATTCGTATTGGTGGTATGATAATCAACAATTTCATCACGCACTTCGCTCATCTTCAAGCCAATTTTTTATTCATTCCAACTTTACATTGTAATTAATCCTCATAAATTTAAGTCAATTTTGTTTTACATTTATGTTTTGAGATCATTTTGTTGTTTGTAATGCTGAGCCAAGTGATGTCTTTCAACTGCCTGCAGCCTGCATCATAATGACTCACAGCAACATTGTGTAAAATAAAATAACAATTTTAAACTTTTCTTGTTAAAAAAAAACAAATGAAAAATTAAAAAAAGGAAATGTCTGCATAAACAATGCCCGCGGATGCATGCAAAAGCAGATCGCATGCTCGACAGAACAAAGCGCTGAAATACAGCGCAGCCAGTAGCATCAACATCAACACCATTATAATCATCAACAAAACCAGAAACAGAAACAGAAACAGAAGCAGCAAGCAGCAGCAGCAGCGGAGAAGCAACAACGTCGACTCCGACTCCAACGTCGACCGACGACGTCAGTTCTGCAGCCCAGCAACATAATTTAACTGCGAATTGCGAATACGAATGCGAACTGAATTGAATTACAGCTCTGCACTGAGGAATATCGCCTTTGTTTATCCCCGTATCCGTATATTTCTTTAACCGTCCGTCCGCGTCGTGTCGCCCTAGTCGTCATCGTTCGTCGTCTATGCCTCTGTGGAACAGTGGTACTGTGGTCCGCCTGAATTTGAATGCATTGCGTGGAATTGCATCGCATCGTCGAGCCTTTGAATCTCTGATGAATGCATTCAGTTTTGCAGTCAGACAAAAAGTGCTGGTATCGGTAGGTGCTGCTGGTGGGTGCCTTTGCAGGGCCGTAGTGAGACAAATTTTTCTAGAAGTGTTGAAGGTTCAATGATTGAGTTTAAGAAAGAATATAGTTTAGGCTTTTACGCGAAACCCTTTAATCACAGATAATAAATTTATTATCTGTGTTTTAATGTTACAAGGTTACTCTGGACAAATCTGAGCATCAGGCAACCCTGTTTTTAATTCAATATGTCAGAGGATTGTTTTTAGGGTATTGATCTTTGAACTGGATTAAAGCATATACATTTTTTTGAAGTTGAAATTGAATTTACTTTATTCAAAGATAATCTTCTGGAATTGTAAACATTAAATGTGATTGCTGATCATATGACTGCCATGGCTGACTGGACGTAGTCTAATCAGTGATGCGTATATCAGCAATAAAGTAGCAAATGTTGTCTTTAAAGAGGTAAATTGCTCCAGACCTATCTTCATAGACTAGCGACTAGTTCACACAGAAAATAGTCAAGCGTCTCTAAATCGCATGATTTTGGAAGCCAATTCGCGGGTTCGTAACGTGAAACTATGCGTTACCAAACGTGGCATGATGGTTAGTGTGGCATGATGGTTAGTGCGTTGGACTGTCATGCAAGGGGTCTAGGGTTCAATCCCTGCCTGTGCCACCTTAATTTAAAAAAATTTATTTTCGCGGGTACTGAATCTTGCGAGGAATTGACAAATCCTTCAAGAGTAATTCTTGTCATGAAAAAGTGCTTTCTCAAACTAGCCGTTCGGATTCGGCCTTAAATTGTAGGTTCCTTCCTGACAACAGTACTCGCACACAGGAATGGTTGAGAGTTGTAAGTCACTAGGCCATGGTTCACAACGGACTGTTGCGCCACCCCATTTGATTTGATTTTTGATTCGTATTTATTAATGACAATTTCACAATAAGATTACAATCTTATTATAAGTGAAGGCTTTACAATATTTAAGAATGTTCGAAAATGTTTAACAAAGCAAGATATAGATAATAATAAATTAATTTTAAGTCTGTGTTAATAGAAATTGAAAATATTCAATTTTATTCTTTTTGCTTAAGTATTACGGGCCAAGTGTTTAAAAAGACGGTTTTTGAATGTGTTCGCGTTAATGATGCTTCTGATCGTAGTTGGTAAAGTGTTCCATAATTGAGTGGCATGGACAAAAAACGTACGCTCTGATTGCAGGCAATAAAATCTGGGTTGAATTAGGACTGCGGTTCTAAGTGAACTTCCAAAAACTAATCGGTTGTACAGGTACTCAGGTTGACGAGACTGCATAATTACATGTAAATGGATAAGTGACCCAAACTTTAAGAGATTATCGAAAGTCAGTACCATTTATTGTTTTGAGTGACTAGAAATATGCTCGAAATATCTTATATTGAAGATGTATCTTGCAAGATTGTTGTTTATGACATTAAGTTTTCGTCTTGTTGAGGAGTCAACACTATAGAAAACTTCACATCCGTACAACAAAATGGATAGCAGTAGTGCTTTGACAAGCAACATCTTAGTTTTGACAGGAACATACTTTTGGGTTGACCATAATGGGCGCAAGGCACTATATAATTTACCAATTGTGGTAGCTGCATGATTAGTCCAAGTTAAAGTTTTGTTGAAAATTATCCCCAGAATTATCCTGGCAGAATGCACATAATCAATGGTCGATCTACCGAGTTGAACTGGTGGAAAACTAACCAAGATACGTTTGTAAATGCATAGTGTCTTTGACTTATCCAGGTTCTGCAGAATAATTTCTAGGTCTTCATCTTCATTTATATGGCTGATAGCATTACTTATGGCATCAAACGGACTGCATATGTATAATTGGACGTAGTCTGCGAACATATGAACGTTGCAGGACTTAACTAGATGAGGAATTTCATTGACATATAGCGACAATAACAGCGGCCCGAGAATGGAACCCTGTGGCACTCTTGCGAGACTGCAAGATATGACGACAACTGGCTTCTCACAGTCACTCATTGCTGACGATCGGTTAAGTATGAGTTTTACTGCATAAGAAGAAAACCCGAAATCATCTCTAAGCTTTTTACAAAGTGTAAAGTGATCAACCGTGTCAAACGCTTTGGAAAAGTCCAGCAACGTTAAAAAAGTAACACAATTAGTGTCCATCGATCTTGGAATATCATCTACAACAAAAAGAAGAGCAGTTTTGCAACTTCTGTTTTCTCGAAAACCTGATTGGTTTGAGCTTAAAAGGCGGTTTGTATTTAGGTTGTTGCATTTGCATTTGTTTTAAAATCGACTTTTCGAAAACTTTTGACAGGTATGACGCGGAAAGTTGGTTGCAAAATAGGTTTTTCTCGGCATTGCCAACAAAGAACACGTGAAGAAGAGTGGAGGTTTCATTATTTGCAAAGTGAGTTGCCGTAGACGCATTTACAGGCAAAAGGTTCAAACTTTTAAATTTGTCAATTAAGGAAGTGGAGGAACGAGTATTTAGCAAGTTGCAATTAATATCTCCACACACAACTATGTTTGGAGCGATAAAAGAGAATCTATTTGGGCATAGGGCAACCCTATTTTTAGTCTATGGTGGAATTTCAGTCTTCTTTCTATAGGTACAAGTTAACTACAAATGGTGTCGGGAGTTCAGACTCGATTTCTCGATTACATGCGTTTTTTTTTGTTTGTCCCTCCAGCAACGGACCTGATTTTTGCATCATGGAGCTCGATTTGCTGTGCAAGACGAGAGTTTGCAAAAAGCTAATATTAAAAACCACGACCATTGCGCCCTCTACCGCACCTTGCCGCTTCGCACCGCTCCACGTTGTAATCTGATTTTGAATTATATTTCCAACAATTTTTTTGTGTTTTCATTTTGCTTTTGCATTTTCAAAAGTTGGCCCCCTTTTTCGGAAGAAGAAATCAGAATATGATGGTAGAACAATGCGCAGCGGTGTTTCCCACGCATACTGCAATTACTTACAACTGCTCTTGTCAGATTGGGATTGTTGGTTGTTGTTGTTGTTGGCTTAGTGTTTTGTTTGGCAGTAACAAACAAATAGACAAATAGCATGATACAACGGCATAGGTAGGTTGGAGGAATTGGTGTACGCGTTTATTTGAAAAATCGTGCTTCAAGGAGAAGCAAGCAAGAAATTCGTGCGGTCTTGCGGAGCTGGTCGGTGCTGGCTGGAGCACCAAAAACACTTCACCGAGAAGAAATAAATGCGCGGTACCAGGAGCTGATGAGCTGCTATTATGCTTGGGAGAAAATGATTGATGTGTGCTGCTGGCTTGCAGGTGGTTTGGTTTCGCTTATAAAGCCGAGTCGAATAATGCCAATGATGGGAGGGACGAGGGTTATCCAACGGTAATATAGTAAAATTAACATAAATTTAACATTGACGAGTGCTGGATGATGGCGTAGTCGTAGCGGCAATGGCGATGATGGAAATGGTGTTATGTCATTCAGTTGGGGCGAATAAATTGCGTACAATGGGAATTTGAGTTTAGTTTTCTGAGTTTGACATGACAGTTGCTATTGCTATTATGCTGCTCGCTGTCTGTCTCTGAATTATATGTTCTGTTTTGGTAAGTGAATAAGTGATACGATATTGCTATAAGAGTCTCAGAGGAAATCGGTTTATAGTTGAACAAGGTGATTGGAGAGGGACTTGCTTGAATGATACTGATACTTTCAGAAATATGTATAGTTTATGGGTAAGAATGTCTTGAGGTATAGAATATATAAACTAGGTTATGAATGATAGATTAGTGTCGGTGAAAGGAAGAATTTATTACTCGAGAAAAACAATTGATTCCAAAGGAAAGGAAAGCTTTTTTTTTTTTGAAGAATTCTGTCTAGAAGAAATTAAGAATTATAGTTCCTAGTTGCATTTAGCCTTATCCGGTGCAATTCTATTCTAATTTAAAATGAAAGTTCTAGATCTCTCCAAAATACAATTAACCTACATTTGGTACAATTCTCTTGATAAACTGATTAAAGTGTTGTCAGCTTTAGAACAAATTTGGTTAATCCGTTTTATTAAGTTAGGTACTAAATTAAAAACATAACCTTTTTAATGAAATATTTTAGCATCTTACAGCGTGGACTGCGTTGTGCGTCCAAAAGGTCGATGTTCATGTGTCCTGCAGTTCACATATTGAAGCACAGTTTGCTGGGTTCTTCATCGACTCATGAGCCCAGTGATCTACCAACCCGATTTTATCTGTTAAACCGATATGACTTCTGAGTTAATGACATTTCAAATGAATGGGTTGAATCAATAGATTAGGTTTGTTTGATTTCAACTAAGTGTCACGTGTTTTGATGCACCTTTTATAATAAAACTTAATTATAGTATTTAACTATAGTGAACTGATATCTATTGCTTTTGCAGAGCCATATTCTTCTCATGATATTTATAAACGTGAGAAATATGCCAAATACCACACACAATCTCCCATTTAGTACTCTGACCAATGAAATTGCTTCATTTTGAAAGTGTCATGGAGGCGTTCAAAAAGAATGCAATCCTAGTAGTAGAAGAATCTCAATTGCTGACATGATTTCTAGTTGAAAGATTTGTATAGCTTTCTAACTTCAATCAATTTTAATGTTGTAAGTACATAAATATTACATGTAATCAAATCATGGAGTGATTTGTACACTATTTGATTTTGTTTCGTCTGTAATATGTTTTTTCTTAAACATTGGATTTTCTCTTATACAATTTTGTTTGATACAAAATTAAGGCATCCCGCCGTATTTTTGTTTAAACTAGTGAATTTTGTGGGTTGTGTAAAGAAAAGCATCTAAAAGAACGTTTATAGTTTGCAGTACATGAAACGAGAATTTTGCAGACAGGGAGTTTTTTACTTATTACTTTTATATTAATTTAAATTAATAACCAAGCTGAATCATTTGCAAATAGATTTATTTAGGTTTACAAGAATAAAATTCAATTACATGAACTTTGCTCGCACCCTTAGTTGTATGATTCCTTAAACGCATCTTAAATTCAATAATAATCCGAGATAAATTCTGAAATTTGAAGAATTTCGTGGTTATTGGAAATAAATTAATTTATTATTATTATAAAATAATGTTGTTCATGCTTTTTTTTAAATAAAAATACATTTTTTTGCTAAATACATCAACAAGATGACAATAAAACTATAAGAATATATAATAATACAAATCTCGAATAATCAAAATTAAAGGACTGAACAAAAATTTGGTTGTCAATACTTACTTACTTACTTAAGCTGGCGCTACAGTACTGTGTTGATTAGGGCCTCACCCAACAAACTTCTCCATCTAGCTCGGTCCCTAGCTAGATGTCTCCAGTTTCGCGCTCCAAGTTGGGTGAGGTCACTTTCCGCTTGTGCGCGCCACCTGATCCGCGGTCTTCCTCTACTGCGCTGTCCTGTGTTTATGGATTCGAAGACTTTCCGAGCCGGAGCATTGGTTTCCATACGCTCTAAGTGACCCAGCCATCTTAGTCGTTGGACTTTTACCATTCTGGCTAAGTCTACGTCACTGTACAGTCCGTACAGCTCGTCGTTCCATCTTCTCCTCCACTCCCCTTCAATGCATACGTGACCGTAGATCACACGAAGAACTTTCTTCTCGAACCGACCCAAGGTGCTTTCATCCGCTTTTATCATAGTCGTATAGCAGGACGGAGGTGATAAGGGTCTTATATAGCAACACTTTAGTCCCTCGAGAGAGGACTTTACCACTCAACTGCTTTCTTAGACCAAAGAAACAGTGGTAAGCAAGAGTTATTCTGCGTTTGATCTCAGCGCTGGTGTTGTTTTCTGCGTTTACAGCGGAGACTAGGTGGACGAAGTCCTTGACTACCTCAAAGTTACGTCGGTCGATGGTGACGTTTTGACCAAAACTTCGGTGTGTTGTATGTCCTTTCTTGACGACAGCATGTACTTTGTTTTGCCCTCATTAACAGTTAAACCCATTTTTGCCGCCTTTGCCTCAATACTCACAAAAGCTCATTGACATCACGCTGAGTTCTTCCGATTATGTCAATGTCATCAGCATATGCTAGTAATTGGACAGACTTTAGAAAAATAGTGCCTCTAGTGTTGACGTGTTCTTTCAAGTACGATATTAAGAAAATCTCTCTAGAACATTTGGTGACATCGTAAGGTTCTGTTTAAGTTGTTTCTAACCCCTATGGAGCAGCGTGATTTCTCCATGATCATCCTGCACAAACGGACTAGTTTGGCATCTACAGCTCGTCCCTGAAGATACTGTCATATGCGGCCTTGAAATAGATGAAAAGATGGTGTCGATTTGGTGTTCTTGGATATTTTGCAGGATCTGCCCTACTGTGAATATTTGATCGAATGTGGACTTTCCGGGTCTAAAACCACACTGATGAGGACCTATCGGGTTGTTGACGATGGGCTTTAGACGTTCACATATAACGGCAGAGAAGATTTTTTGAGGCCATGTTAAATAGACTGATTTCCCTATAGTTGTTGCAGTTTAGAGGGTCTCCTTTTATCAGTATCGGGGAAACAATACTGTAGTTACATTCATCGGGCATGCTTTCTTCCGACCATTTCTTACAGATAACTTGGTGTGCTCCTAACCAACTAATCTCCAGCTGCTTTAAAGAGCTTGGCATTCAAGCCATTCTCTCCAGCGGCTTTATTTGACTTCACCTTAGATATTGCAATCTTTACTTCGTCTAAGTCGGGATTGATGGCTTTCGTCGTCTATGTTGAATGGATCATCCTGCCTGACAGCGGAATTCAGTTCGTCGTCGCCGTTATACAGTCTGCGGAAGTAGCCCTTCCATATCTTCAGCATTGACTGCGGTTCCACTATGATGTTTCTACTTTCATCTTTACAGCCTTCGGTTAACCGCAGCAAAATCTATGAGCCTGAATCCGTTGTCGGAAGTGTTGTCGTGCAGGCTGTTCTTTCCGATTATTCCACCAAAGATGTCTTCCCTTCCTAGCTTGGCATTAAAATCGCCCAGGAATATTTTAATATCGTAGCTAGGGCACTGCTCATATGTTTTTTTCTAGGAGCTCGAAGAACATATCTTTGGTGTTGTCGTCTTTCTCTTCTGTGGGGGCGTTCGCGCATATCAGGCTAATGTTGCCGAATTTAATACGTATGGTCATGAGGCGCTCATTGATGCAACTATAGTTCAAGACTTCTTGCCTTAGTCTGGCTCCAATGACGAGTCCGCATCCAAATTAGCGCTGTTGGTTATCGTGATAGCAGTCCCCATATTAAATATCGCAGTTTTTCATCCTCTTTTTGCCCGGCCCATCCCATCGTATTTCCTGGATGGCGGTGATGCCTGCTTTAAAGCGGTATGGGGCGTCCGCTTATTCTTTGGCTGCACGTGGTCTGTTAAGAGACCTAACATTCCACTTGCATATCCGAAGTTCGTTGTGCTTAATTCCTTTGCGTTGGTTGTCAACAGTAAATCCGTCCGTATCCGAGGTTTGCTGGTGCTTCGCAACTATGAAAGCTTTTACGTGGCCAGGAAGTCACCTCGACTGCACAACACCCAACCTGGAGGGCCAGATCCTAAGTATAACTCCAAGGATGGGGAGCCGGATAAAACCGTTATTTATAGGCCTGGGCTCCGAATAAGTTGAAGTGAAGAAGCCCTATAAGGTGTCCACTAAGTAGTTCAACCTTACTGGAACTGTAGACGCCACCGTTGATTTCATCTCGGGAATTTCTCCGCTGTCTTCTTGATAAGGAGAGGTGCCTTAGTGGAAACACCTCTTCCCCCTCACTTGTTTGCTGCCCCCAACAACTTTCCACTGGGGTTGGAACCCAATCTCCAGTTGAGGTACTAGGCACCCAATGTTCACCGAGGGAAGGTGAGAGTAGGAGTTGATAGACAGAGTTGGGTTTTGAAAAAACCTGTGGACGCTTGTGCCCTCTTGAATGCACATGTCTACCATTTGAATATCTGTCATTTGGCTATCAATACACCGTACGTTTTATTCTGCTTTTTATATCTTTTCATCGACAGAATGTCAAGACTACAAATATAAAAATTTAAACATTTTTTTTTAAAGATTCTTATTTATCCTTATTGAGTATTTTTAAACCATTCGTAAATTAAAATTTGTGAATTGATTTTTAAACACTGGCATACACCTTACATTTTTCAACTTTTAGGGAAACTATTCATGGCTTGTGTGGGAGAACATTTCAATAATTCTAATGCGTTTATGAAACATGTAGCTTTGCGTCAATTAATGGCGCAGTTTCAACTCTCAAACGTCAAAAATTACATCTTCAAAAGTAACAGCTGCTAAAAAAGCGAACAATCCAAAATCAAATCCCTATTGTTAATAGAGTTTTGATATTATTACATATTCATATGCATATGTTCATGTTAAAAGTTCATCTCTCTTATCGCCTGCATTGTTTTTCTTTCATGTGCATAAGATTTATAATTACTTTGCATATACTGAGAGTCGATTCAGAAGTCAAAACAAAATGAACGAAATTATCCCACTAAAACACTGTTATTAAGAACTATAGGAGTTATCGGGAATTGAATTGGGACTCTTGGGGTTATTAAATTCAGCGTGAAGGTAATTATTTCCTTATTCATGTAAACCGCACACATGATTAATAGGCCAACAAAACGATATGCACCAAAAGAGGGTTACCAAGTTACGAAACAGTGAAATGTTTCATTACATTTGTTGCAGGTTAAATAGTTTTTTAAATTTTCAAAATTTAAGGGTCTATTTACATTTTCTTTCCAATTTGTTTGAATATATTTTGTATTTTTTTTACTGAATTAAGTTACATTTGCAATCAAAAATTCATATGTTGGCAACCATAAGAAGTCGTGCAATTTTCAAAGAGTTATCATTATAAAACTATTCGAGGCGACACAATATTGCCCGATTCCGATGCTGGCGCGAGTTTTATTATGTGTTTGAAAAACAAATTAAAAGGGTAGCAGGGTTGTTATTAAAAACCGTGAATGGGCGGGTTCATAACATATGTTTGCAATGCATATAAATATAAATTTTCCTCCAGATACAATCAAGTGAAAGGAAATCCACTTACTCGTATACCTATTTTATACATGTACTACATATTCAATTCATGAATTGAACATGAAACAACTAACTTAGCTGACATTATCAACATATTCAACAACTCCAGAAGCCAGAACTAAAAGAAGCCTTGACTGAATGCTTTAGCTTAAAGTTGGTCGAGACAGGGCAAGGGCATTGATGAGATAAAGTGACAGCTTGTTGAGAAGTGAAGATGACTCTTTTGATTGTAATCCAATTACTTTCGATATCTATGTTCTTTTTCTTGGATTTTATTTTGTTTCCAGAGTTCTTCAGCAATCATTCAGCTTTCAGCTTCACTTGCTGATGCCCTGATGGGAATTGCTTGTTGCTCCTGCTTGGATATCGATATTCGATAGTGATGGAAAATGGAGCGGGAGCTCTTGGCGATTTTTGTGCTGTGTTTTTGGTAGTGACACATTTTACTCCAATACGTGTGTACTCTGTCGAATTGCTATAATAGTCCTCGGGTCTTGGGCAAATAATCTGAATCTTAAGTTGGAATAGGAAGAAAATCGCATCTGTTTTTGATGTATTTTTATTTGAAGTTTTTGTATCGTGGATGTGAGTACACAAAATAGGACATAAATCCCTAAAACAGGACATAGGGATTGTGAAAGAGAAGAACAAAGTCATTATATGAAATCACTCCAGGCTTTTG
Source organism: Eupeodes corollae (assembly GCF_945859685.1). Taxonomy (NCBI): domain Eukaryota; kingdom Metazoa; phylum Arthropoda; class Insecta; order Diptera; family Syrphidae; genus Eupeodes; species Eupeodes corollae. Next base: position 309,063,298 of record NC_079147.1, on the reverse strand, counting down.
AAATGATGATATGTGTACGAGTAGTGTAATGAAATACATAAACAAAAAGAATCTTTGGAAATTATTGGTGGAGGTAAGATATGAACATGAAAGAGCATTCTATTTATTTGTTAGCTAATGTGACCTTTTGAGGAGCATAATTTGGAAAAAACTGTTTAAGAGAAACTTACTATAGTCTGAAATAAAATGTACTTAGTTTCATTTGGAAGCTATTATAGGGTCCCGAGAACTACTTGATAACTCTTTTAGAGAAATGGCTAAACATAACTACTTTCAGGGTCTGCTCTGCATACCTTATTAGTCCTCCGTTTTTTAAGAACGAGTAAAGGCATAGTCTTCCAACAATTATGTTTTAAGGGAGAATTTCGGTGGAGATACCGGTGTACATAGGTTTTTAAAGTTTGCATTTTAAAATGGGTGGGAAAAACACAAACTGCTTAAGCATTCTACATTCTTGATGTGCGGCAAAAAAATGTCCTATCATTTCAGAGCTCATTTTTATATTCTGTTTAAAGGAAATTGGGGAGCCTGTCCAAAGATGTAAGTTGTAGTCCAATTTTTGATGAATGAAAGCTTTAAAGATTATTGCCAGCTCCTATAGTTGTGAAATCTTCTTAAAAAAGGATTGGAGTAGTTTTTTCCGTAACATCAATTTAAAATAAGACAACATTTTCGATTGGGCTTAAATGATTTATAAACATATAATGCTATTTTACTTTGCTTACTATAATGGTCATACATATTCACACAAATTGAACAAAAACTGCTCAAGAGCACAAATTATACTATTATCAGAATTATTATAGGTATGATCCACGAAAAAAGAAGTTTTCATTTCACATTTTTTGAAAAGTTTCTATACGCCCGAGATTTTCTCACAGTTGAAGTCAAAATTCGTCGTGTTATTGTGATATTGCCAAAAATCATAATTCAATTTGAATGCTTAAAGATTATTTATCGAATAAAGTAAATTTCTTCCACAGTTGCGCAGACTAGTTTATGTATTAAGTTTTCATTACAATTGGAATTAATGCATATGCAAGTTTGTGCATCAGCAGATTATTTGAATTAAAATTACTGTTTTGCATCACAGGGTCGGATCGGTCACGTCACTGCTAAGGCATAACACTAGCAGTATTTTTTCTGTGTTTCAATTCAATGAATTTTATTCTACATTTTATCTGTTTTGGTTTTACACATTTTTTTATTTTGCAATGACTAGACAATTCAGAGTACATTATTGTAATATTCGTGAGCTAAAGGCGAATTTGTTGTTGGCATACCGCCATACTGTTTCATACAGGCCAGCTGTTTTGGCACTAAGTAAAACCAAAGTAGGTGAGGATTCCGATCCTGCTGAATTTTTTATTCATGGGTATAGCTTGGTGCCTTTATTCTTTTCCCACCATTGCCTCGCCATATACATTAATAATGATGTTGCTTATCAGCTCTTACAACAATATGGTCTTTGCACCATTTCCTTTTTTAGTTATATGTGGTTTAAATTATCCGCAAATAAGTAAATCATTCACTACTGCTTCCTTTATCGAAGCCCAAATTTAGACAGAGTATCAACTTCTCGTGAATTTTATTCCTTGTCTGATTCCATCCAAAGAATTGTTTCGTCCTATCCTCGCACTGAAATCGTTGTTACGGGCGATTTCAATGTACACAATTCTTCAAGGCTTCAACATTCAGGCCAGACAACACCCGATGGAGTCTGTGCAGAAATCTTCACTGAGTTGAACCACCTAACTCAGCTGGTCAACGAACCCACCCTAATATCGGACGTTGAAGGTCGAGCAGAAAACACTCTTGACTTGTTTCTTACCTCTGACCCTGATAAGTACACTGTTAGTGTTCTATCTCCTCTAGGCACATCTGACCATTGTGTTATATCAGCAAATTTCTCGTGTCAAAACTGTTCAGTTAAAGAAAGAGCTCCTAAGAGAACCGTTTGGCAATACGAGAAAGCCAACTGGGACGGTCTCAATAATTACTTCAGGATCTTTAACTAGTCACTATGCTTCCTCGATAGTGACGTTGACACCAGCGCTGATATGATCAAAAGTTTAATTCTCCTGGGAATGAGAACTTTTATACCGAACAGGGTTAAAAGTATCAGAGTATCAGTAAGTTTCTGTTGTTTTAAAGCCAATCCAACTGAGGAAAACCGGAAAAAGTTGAAGCAAGCCAGCCTATATTGGACATAGCAAATTTTTACATGAAAAAAATTACTGTAATGTCCCAAAGGCAGTACACATTTTTGGTCATTTGTAAAAAATATGAGTAATTCTTGTTGTTCCTTGGTTTCTACGCTCGTTGTCAATGACACTCCATTTTTTAGCTCTTCAGAGAAAGCTTATCTCTTTGCTAGGCAGTTCGCCGCCAATTTTACGCTACCAGTGAGTGTTGTGACTTTGCCTGTACCTGAGCAAATTAGTGATTTTATGGAACCAATCTTTTTTCGCACTCGTACTGTGGCAAGAGTCCATGGAGATCTAAACACGCATAATTTCGCTAATCCGGATGGTATTCCCGCTATTGTTCTGAAGAGGTGTTTTTCAACGCTGGCAAAACCACTGCGTAAGCTTTTCATCCTTCTTACTCCTCAGGTCTCGTTCTGAGAGGATGGAAAACTGCATTTGTCCAGCCCATTCCTAAAAAAATGCGAATCTTCCTCACCCTCGAATTGTCGACCGATTGCACTTACGTCCCTCCTTTCCAGGGTCATGGATACGCTGATTAATTATCAGCTCAAGAAATATCTTAAACATCGAAAGCTTCATAATGACAGACATTACGGCTTTCGAAGCAAAAGCTCCACTGGTGATCTCATGGTTCATCTCACCGAATAGTGGAGCAAATCTTTACATTATTGAACTAGATATTTCAAAAGCTTTTGATAGGGCTTGGCATCAGTCTCTTTTTATCGAAAATGCGTGCTTTCGGTTTTCATGAATCCCTGATTCATTGGATTAGTAATTACCTCTCGGATCGTTCGATACAAGTAGTATTTGAAGCCCATAAAATAAGTGCTGGTGTTCCCCAGGGCTCTGTTCTATCTCCAACACTCTTTCCCATTTTTATTAATGATGTCCTGTCTGCAACTTCTAATCCAATATATTGTTTCGCTGACCAGACCATAGTACTCTAAGCTTTTCATATTCGTTTTTAGACTCACATCCCTATTCTTCGGATGTGGAACTGCAACGACAAAATATGATAAACTCATTAAATTCCGACCAAAACAGCATTGTACAATGGGGAATAAAAACCGCGTGGAATTTAATGCTTGGAAAACCAAGTGCTGTCTTGTATCGTTTGGCAAGATATTCACCCTTTGCCATTATCCATGGATGGCACTTGCATCGAGGAGACTGAACATTTCGATATTCTCGGTATTTGTATCACCAACCACCTTTTGTGGAACGATCACTTTAGCAATATCGCCAAAAATGCCATAAGTTGTGTTTAGGTTTCCCTAGGCGATGCAAGAGCATTTAAATTGGTAGATGATAATATCATCATAAGTTCATTTACTTCACTTGAACATCGTCGTAAGGTCTCTTGTCTGACGCTTTTTTACCGTTATTTTAACGGTTTATGCTCTAGTGAAATGGCCAGCTGCATTCCTCCAATTAAACAGTTCAACCGTAATACTAGCGCTTCTAGTAATGCTCATCAGTATACCATCGAGTCCAACTTCGGCCGTACTGTTAAATACAGAGATTTGTTCTTTAGCCGTACTACGCGAATGTGGAATACCTTACCACACTCTGTCTTTCCTAGTCATTGCAATATTTAGGAGTTCAAAACCAATATGCACCAACGTCTTCTTTTAAACCCTCTCTCCACTTCCTAGTGCTCACACTGTGCCTGTGCATAATAAGGGTAGTAATATCCCCTTAAGTGTGTTCTTATTATAAAAAAAATCACATACAAAACAAACTTTATAGTTGGTAAATTAAGCTGACAGTTCTGTTAAGAAATGCAAAAACTACTTTTGGAAGTTCTTAAAACCAAATTACATTATACTGTAAAATATTGGATACAAGTTTTCAAGTTTGCCGTATCCTACCCTTTTTTTTAAAATTTACAACTAACATTTTAACTCACTTTTAAGCCAATAAAAGCCTGAGACGTGTTGAGAAACCGTAATGATGCTAGACATTAAAGGCCTACTTTATCAATAGAAATGACATGTTATTGCATTCATTATTGTACTTAGTCAAAATTCAACTAGATTTGTCACGTTGGGCTTTGAGAACTGAAATGTCAAAATGTTCACTATTTTTGAAGCCGAAGTTCTTAGACTAGGTGTCGGAGGAGAAATTGTATCTTATTTTATAATCGCATTTAGCCAATCAGAAAAACTTGATTACGTGACTTAGTGATTGCGCCCATTGTGTGCTCAGTTTGACGTTTCACAGAAAAACCAAATCTACGAAATAAAATAAACAAAACTTTAATTATTAAAACTAATACAAATACCCTCCTTATAATTGAATTGACATTTAACATAAATTAAATTTTAAGCTCATATTTGACCTTTTTAAGTACTTCTCGTATTGAAACCTATTCAAAAGTTCAGTTTATTTTTCAAACGTTTTAATTTTAATTTTACAACAATTAAATACTTCCCTCTGTCTTTACCTGCATATGAGCTGTAACTATCGATTAATATCCACATTAAACGTACCGCTGCAATTAATTACCCTGTAATTATTCATGCAATGCATTGCATGATTATTTGTTGCCTTAGCTGTTTCTATATTCTAAATAATCACCTTGGAATACAAAGGCTGAGAGTGAGAAGGGAACAATACTACTTCAAGGTGTTTGCAGTTCTTACGTTACGAACTTCACTTTATATGGGTATCTCCCTTTGAAATGGAACAAAATATATACAAGTAGCGGTCAACCGGCGATTCTTTTGATATAAATTTGCTAAGGTACTCACAGTATTTCGATTGAATGGAAGAAAATGGAAAAATACTGTGATTAATGCTCAAAGCATTATGTGTAATCAAAACTCATACAAGTGCATGCGTAATGAATCTCGTGGAAAAAAATATTGAACAAAAAAATCTAACAGAAGTTTGCGGTGGTGCTCACCAGGGTTGCCATAAATTACATAGCTCGGCATAGCCCAATTTGAAAGCATTTGTATCCTAAAATGCGAGCCGCAGCAAAAGTTGCCCAAAATAGCCCAATTTCAATCAAGCAATATACATTTTTTGTTTATAAAAGTAGATGAAGTCTAAAGTACCACAATCTGTAAGCTGCTCTAAGAAGGCAGTCGATATTTTGAATGATTGTACAAACTTTTTAATAGCCAATATAAGCCAGTATTAGATTTGGGCTATTAGGGCCCATTTATGATTGAAGTGTCAAACTTAATTTTTCTTTGACAATTTTGGAACAATATCTATAGCTCAGTTTCTGATAAATAGCTCAATCTGGCAAGCCTGGTGCTCGGTTGTAACTTTCGTAACGGCCGGCCGGCAACAGCAACGGCTAGGCGACCATTTGTCTGTTCTGATTATAAATGATATCCCATCACAAATGTATATGCACTTCTGACGTCCATATGGAAAAATTATATTTGAGTAGCAGCACAAAAATGGACACAGAAAATAGTAATCAGCAGTGGTGAATAGAGAAGGGAGTGCCGGGGATCGAGGGTAAAGAACACCCGCCATGAAAGCCGGCCGGTCAGCTTAGCGACTAGCAACTAGCGAGCCGAGTTGTTGGACAGACATCAAGTCGCCAAGCTAACGTAACGTTTGTAATATGAGTCCAGAGGTGAGAATGCATTAGTGCATGCGTAAAAAGTCGCTTACGGAATGCGGTCGCAGAGTGAGACGTGAGGAGGGTGAGGGTTTTGTTTCACGGTTCTCGTACTTTTGTTATTAGGGTTGCTTTTTTAAGTATTTTGTTGCTATTGCTTTGCCTTATAGCTTCAAGTGACTTTTATTATTCGTTGCAAAATGCATTTGGTGCAATGTGTTGCTATGCCATTGTTGTGTGCATTAAATCACCGCCATTACCGCAAACCATGACAATGATTTTTTTTTTCTTTTTAAGCGTTTTTCTACTTAAGAGGCAAACAATGAACAATAAAACTTTTTTTATTGTTGTTTCTTTTAGAAAAATGTTAACAAGTGGAAAAAAACAAAGTAACTACGTATAGAAGTGGTGGCAGAGGTAGAAACAGATAGTGGGATGGAACATGGAAAAATACACGGTCGACATCGATTAGGAATATTGCGTAAGAAAAGATAGAAAGGCATTATTATCTGAGTAGTGAAAAAACAGCACTGTTTTTGAAGAAGCTAGTGTGTATTCGCCCTTATATCTTTCTCGTTAGGTCTAATCTAAAAAATGAAGTTCATTGAATTAACACCCAGAGGCCAGTTCTCTAGCTGTCAAACCCTACAAGCTCCAGCCAGATGTCAAAATCTTCATCAATATTAAATTTACTGTAATGATGTGTTTTCTGTCATAATCGATTTTATTTTTATGTAAGACCTTTCATATTTTGTCTGCTAACGCAATGCGAATTTCAAATGTTTTTCTTGGAATGAAGTCCAAGGTAATGTTTTAGGTAATACTAAAAGACGTGTATCTGCATATTTTTTGGGTTTATAGCCACAGTACACAAGTGAAAGAATGTACTCAAGTGCGGAGATGGTATTTTTAAACAACATTATTAACATTTGTAGATAATTTCAAGATGGGATTTTCTTCCGAAATGAAAAGATGTAGATCCAAGAATATAAATGTTCATAAAGTTTTCTCTTTTTCCCTTATGTATGTTTACTCTCTAAACATTATCCATTCCTTTTCCATCAACTGCAGTTCACACTACCTTACCACAAAAAAGCCATCTACCCGCCATATAATGAAACAAATTGTGTACGTTTATAAAATTGAGCTAGATAAAAACCAGGATCATAAATTGTTGTTTTATTACGTGTTTTCTATACTTTTCTTTTACTTTCGGGAGTTCATTTAAATAATTGTGTCCAAAATGTTTCCATTGTTTTCTATTCAATTCTTGTTTCTTTATATGGAATCAGAGTCAAAAAGGTCGTGAGTCTAATGAGGACTTGCCAAAATGGCCTACGATGGCTTGCCAGTCATTTATTTCCATGCGACATCAGAGTTTAATCAAACCGAAACCACCTTAAAGCGATCTTGTGTGTCAAGTCAGGATGATTGTCAGTGTTTAATGATTCCCTTACGCCCCCTGCTTTCCATATTTAATTGCAAATTAATCACACTGACAGCACAGCACAAAAGCCAATGTGGGCTGTCAGTGAAAACGAATTTGCTGCGGGGGCAACTCTGATGTACCGAATGGAACAACACCAAAAACAAAAACCAGCTCAACCATCAGCACAGCAAAGCAACACGCGACAGTTGCATGGTCTCTAATTGGTTTGTCTCCATCATCACATGGAGGTGCCTACAAGAGCTTACGACTTACGAGTTCCCCAAAAAAGGGGCTGGCTCCCCTGACATTGACATTGGTAAATAGCGTGATGTATTAATCGCTTAAAAAAGTGACAGGTGGAGAAACCTTTGACATTTCATTTTATCTGTAGATCAATCAGGATCTGTCTCTTTTGTGTTCTTTTTATCTTTTTGTTGTTGTTGTCTGCTTTGTTCGATAGATGATGATCGTTTTAAAAGCAATTAACAACTTCAGGAGTTGAATGTTTGATTGAGTGTTGTAAGGGGAATATGGCAGAGGTGAGGATCGACGATAGAATTAATGTGTTCATCATTATTTGTTGGTAATTGCATATAAATTAGAAAAAAATTATATAAGGTTGGCCTTTTATTTGTCGATTGAGACGCAGTGTGGCGCGGCGAGCGGTTGGTGGTAAATTATAGAACAAAATAATCAAATATGGAAAACAAGTTTTATAAAAAGGCAGTTATAGGAGGCAGAGTGATGATTTTAGATGCTGATTTAGAAAATAAAAGAAAACGAAGCATTAGAAGCGAATAGAGGAGATTTGCTGTGGGAAAGCGTCGCATCTCGTATCTGAGTTAGCTTTGTGATCATAAAATCTTATTATATGACTTAAATAATTGTTAAGGTGTGGTAACAGTTTTAAAGCAAAGTTGGCTTGATCAACAAATTATGGAAACGTTATTTGAAATTATTTTTAATAATGGCTTTAGAGGGACGCGAATCATCTTGTTACGAGACTCATAAATTATTGTAAGCGTTTCTGCAATTTAATTGTTCTAAAGAAAGCAGTTATTAAATGGAGCGCAGTTTTCATAAACAAAAACTGTCAATTTCTTGTGCACTTGCTATCTACTAACGGTAAAAGTTAAATCAAGTTTTAAGGTATAAATAAGATAGCAAAAGATACGTTTAAGCAATTTAGATACAAAAATGGGATTACTTCAATAAAATTCCGACGAACTCCAATTTTTCGTGGAGAACTCCATTGGAATACGTCAACAATGCTTAAAAAGTACTCTTATTTTGAAAAGGAGCAACAAATTTTGAAGAGGGTGAAAGGGGCTCCATTATACTTACTTGCAAATTACTCGAAATTGTAGGTTTTATTTAGTTAAGACATTTATTTTGAGTGAAGTTGTTTAATTTTATTGGTTTGTGCCTGGAAACAAAATTTGTGTTTGCAAAATAGATTTCAGAGTGGTACCGCTGCTGGGAAGACACCGCCATCTTGAAATAAACATTTTATCACAAGATGATCCGAAGCAGACTGTTTAATTATGAGGTTTAATTAAAAGTTCCTGGAAATTCTTTTTATGCAATTGTTTTTAATGCTTATGTTGGCTGTCCGTAATGGAGTAGGGAACACTTAGGCCAGTTTAATGGTCCATTGTGATACCACATGAATCTTGAGGCTTTCTTCTAAGCTCAATAAAACCAAATTGATTCCCCTACGAAACGTGAGAGGCTGATTATGTTAACATGACTTAGATCGTTTAGTTCGTTATAGAATAATTCTCCTATGTATAATTTTTTCGTTTTTGGGCTCAAGCAGGGAATTTAAAGAGAAGGTGAGGTAAACAAATGTTTGCTCCTATTCCTTATCCATGCAGTTTCTTCAAAAGTCATTTGAAAGTACGCCTAGCCTCGTTGAGTACTTTCCTATCAGATACTGCCCAGTTGTGAGTTGTGACACCTATTAACGAGCTTATATGCAATCTGCTTAGAGATAGAAAGCACCTTGATCGCTTTGAATCTAGTTCTAGCCAGGTGTTTTTTGTGACCTGAGACGTGGTGATGTTATCCGATCTGGTGTTTGCCTTTTTTATAGCATCTTGCATTAGCATGTAGCGATTGGTATGCCAGTATTTGCCAAACGTGGTAGAATGGGTTGTATTGTACCATTGCTGGCGAGTTCATCTGCCTTACAGTTTTCTAAAACGTCTCTATGGCCCGGCACCTAGCAAAGGTAAACTGTTATAATGCTTAAAAATATGCAAAACTTTATCGCTTTCCTAGAACTCTTCTTTTTTGGAAATACACTTCTTCTAGCTCCGCCTCCAATGCCTCTCTGGAAGTCTTTTTCAGTAATTGTATTAAGCTCCTCCAGCTTTTTTTTTTAATGTCAAAAAATCATCAAAACTTTCTCTTTTCATGGTCCGCTTGTGTCAGATGTTTTAAATAGGGAGCCTGGAAAATTAGTGTCGTTAATGTCATGAAATGGGCGATTGATGTCGGGCCTTTGTAATAGCTGAAAAGTTTCAGTTTCGAAGACAAACGCGTTGCTCCATTTTTCCTTCCATCACGAACAAAACTACTAAAATGAAAAGTGAAAGAACAAACTTTTTAAACATTGGTTTTCAGTCAAAAACCTTTGTAACATTGAAAGAAAGACATTGACTTATATTTTTGGATATATTTTGAAAGATCCGATTTCCCGTTTTTTTGTACAAAAAATAAAAAAGTTCTAAAATAACTAAAAAAAATTCTGGAATATTTCGAATGTGCCTTATTCAAAAATATGATTTTACGGTACTTATTTAAAGTTAACTGTATGAATTCCATTTTAGTCTCTTTTTAACTTGTTTATTTTGCCAAAACAAGTGAACTTCCTCACTGCTTATTAGTGCTCCATTAGTCATTTTATTTTGAGCTCATAGACGGAGCTCCGCACTGGCTCGGATTTAAAAAATAAAGGCATCCTGATTGCTCTTATTTATTCAATACAGAAATATAATCGACTTTTTTACAGCTCACTTTTATTTTCCGAGCTTAAAAACAAAAACACCCATTGATTTTGGTGTGAAGAACCAGACCCAGAGTCAAGTGACCTTTTCTGAAGCCTTAACTCTAAAGAGACCTACACTTAAAATTTGATGCCGCATTCAAACGGCTCTGCTTTCAAGCACAATACGAAAACACATACAAAACAAACAAACATACAATTTGATCGCATTGAAAACATAAAATACAAATGTCTCCTGCATCGTAATTTTTTCGCTGGATTGCATCGTAAATTATACAAAATTTTTGAGTTTAACCTCAAAATAAAATGCAACTTGCATATACAATGTAACGACTTCACATGGTTTGAGTTCAGTATGAGCTTACAACAGCAACGGACGGAGTCGGAACGGAATCGGCATCAGCATCAGCAGAGGCAATACTCTGAACTCTGCAACAAACAACCTTAATACCAACGACAAACAACACAAATTGTCGAAAATTTATAGCTGCAACTGTATCTGACAGATGCAATTATCTCAAAGTGTTTCGTTTTTAATTCTTTTTTTTCGTATTTCTTTTTTAATTCACTGCAAACACACAGCTCAACAAATATAAAAACTATAAAAGAACATACCTCGGTGTAGTAGAGCAGTGTCGTCTCTGGGGAAATTCATTTTTGTTGTAGCGCTGCTTGTTTATCCGTCAGCTAACAAATTCGACCCTGGCTGTTGCAATATCGTCTCTGGGGGTTCCTTCTAGTTCTCCTTTTTTGTTTTTTTATGGATGCAAATAAAAATGTCCGACTGACAGTAACAATGGTTAAGCTAGATGGATGCAATGTTGCAACTGTCGCAATGGCCTAAACCGCTTCTTTGCCTCTGTGCTCTGTCGCTCTGTATAGTTGTGTGTCCCTTACGCTTACTGCCAGCCATGTGACATCACGGACGGTTGGACAATTTCTCCATACACTCATGTCTCCCGATGTCCGTCCACACGGAGGAGCATCCAGCTCCAGCCCCAGACCCAGCCAAGTTAGACTACAAATCATTTGCATATGAGCTAAGCTATGACAGTAACACAACATATTGTCCATACATATAAAATGCTGTGCGATGTGGAAGGAAAGTTTTGCAATGGAAAAGTTTTGATGTGGTCAGCTGTCACACGAAGTGGATTTATGGATATCCTAGAAAAGCCATAATTATGCACAATTTTCATTTTGTTATAGCATCACAGCAAGATATTCCCTTGAAGGATTGCCGCCCATCAGCATCAACTAATCAATGGTTCTTGTGTCAGGGAATTAGTGTACTTGCCATGAGATATGAGGACGAGGAGTGGATCCTATTATTATTATGTGTAGAGAGCTAGCGAGATCAAAGGAATAAAGGGTCACACAAAGAATTGACATATAATCAAGGAACTAAAAAACTTATTATAACAACGATGCTTTTCTTTTCTATCGACTCAAAAAATCTTTTTTGTGTGTTTTTTTTTTATTCTGTATGAAAATACCTAGAAACAAAGCTTCCGACCGGGAAAACGTTACTGGCACTGGCATTAAGGACTACCTATAGTGTATACCAGCCCACATAACTAGTAGATTGTAGATCCACTTACAGAGCGGTTCTCCGAAAGGCCAGGTCAAAAAACTGAAACAAACCCTTGGTTCATCATCAGTTGCGAGAAGGACGAGAAATATCAGATGCAAAGGATGCATGTGTTATGTAGGGTGGCATCCTTGGAGCGAAGATAAAAATGTACACAAGCCATATACATACCTACTCATCATACAGCTACCAAAATTGTCTTTCCGTTGACGTTGTCGTCGATGTTTTGGAAAGCCGATGATAGAGACCTCATAAGAGCGTCACCCACTTCACAACAGCATCACTACAGTAGTAGTATATAGGATAGGAGTAGCAGTAGCAGTAGCAGTAGCAACAGCAGTAGTGTAATCAACCTGAGGAGCACAACCAAAGAGACGAGGATGAGGATGAGATGAGGATGAGAACGAAAACGAAACGAGAAGAAGATAGGACGAAGGACGTAGGCGGTATAGGACGTATAAGAGAAGCAGCAGTATAGTGATGGCAGTATCCCTGTAAGAGGCTCTGTGTCGTAAGCATCCTTAGAGAGTTTGTGTTTTGTATTGGATGTTGTTGTTGCCGCGCTTAATGCTGATGCATGCCAACGCCGGCTGGTGTCATTATACCGAAACCAAACAACCCGACTAGAAATATATCATTCACACACATGTGACCACCCACAACCCACTTACATCCTGCCCCTTTCTCTGATGTCCTTTGAGCACAAATGCATATATCAGGAGTTCCATAGCGATATACCTCCAGTACTAGAACCAGCACCATCACCATCACCAGATCCAGCTCTAGCTCGAGCTCGAGCTTCGGCACACATGTGTCGCCTCCAATGCGCAAAGTAAGCATCTCGACGGGAGTATTTATGCAGATAAGGATTTAGTTACCTGGGATACATGCACGTTTCCTCCAACCACTTATGTCCTGAATGCGAGTGCAATTAAAGTATGTGTGTTTATACGATGGAATGATGTCACACTGTGAATAGAACTACGAACGGAGACGGCGACGGCGACGGCGACGGAGATGGTGATGAATATGAAGGCATCAGAAGCGGCAGAAGATTGCTTTGCAGATCATATACTCGTAATGTACATATGTGAAGGAATACGAGCTTCAGCCTGATGAGGAGAGGGAGAATTTTTATGCAAAGATAAGTGTAGATATTTGTCCTTTAGCGAGAACAATAGCGAATGGTTTGCATTTGCATCCTCGTCATCGTATAAACCTTGCTTTTTACCCGCACTTTGAAATATATGAGGCTAAAGGATGAGCTTTTCTAAAGGAGGCATATAAACCAACATGCATAGATACGACTACGAGTAGAGAATTTTTATTACTTTCCTTGAAGTTAATCAAAGTAAAGGATGAAAGACGTCTTCTTAGTTCATGTCAACGCACAATATGATGATGGAAAAGAACATACCGCCAAGGGGATGAATATGTTGAGAATAAGTATAAAAAAATGTCACCTCCTTCAAATGATTTGTTCTCTGACACCAACACTTACTGCGGTGTATAAGCTTACACAACTTATAGCAGTAATTTTTTCAACACAAAAAATACACATATTCACTTCCATGGAAATGGAAATATGAATTTTATTTATATTTAAATAAATGCCTTTACTTAAGATCTTCCACTTGAAGGATGGCGATGGCGTTTGGAAAAATTGAACTACCTACTCATGGGTGTTTTCTGTGAAACAAAAAATTAAGACTTTTCTTAAAATTTAGGTGTGTTTTGAAGTGCCTAGCTAATTAAACGTTTTGAAGAATCCAAACTGGTTTTCAAAGGAATTTAGTTCAAATTCAAAGGTAAAATACATTTTAGAAGAACAACTTGATTTAAAATTGGGATTTATGTAAGGATTTGTTTTTGTTCTTTTAAAATTGTATGTTTTTTTAAAAGATTCATCTTGTGTGTGTAAAAAGGTACGAAAATGAAAATTGAAAATTATTCATAAGTTTTTTGTCAAAGGAAGTATGTTCTTTTATTTATATCACCAAAAAGGGGTCCAAACAGTTAACTCGGTTGATATGCTGAACTCAATGGTCGAAACTTGCAAGCGAAAAGCAAATACAAATAATAATGAAGAAGAGCCAGCAGAAAACAACAACAATGAAATTCTTATTAATTGCAACAACTCAAGTCCCGAAGCTGAGCAAAACAATGACAACAAAAATGAAGCTTCTCAATAATGCATACGCAATGCACACACATCAGCGCTGTCTACCAAGGAATTTTAGCACTTTTAGTATTTTTTCTTTTTATATATTTCATTTAACTAATTCTATTTCACTTTTTTTAATGTCTTTTAAATATTTTCTTCTTTTAAACTGTTTAATTGTTTCTAGTCGATTTTTATTTTTGGAAGTCTATTCAGCATTTTTTCTACCCAAAAAATTGAAATTTCTTTTTCTGGCATCTTTCTTTATAAAACAAAGTTCTTCATTACGCTGTTTCGTTCTTCTCAGGTGGTGTTTTAAATATAACATGACCTATGAGTCAAGCTAGAGGTAGAGGGGTTCCACAGGTCAGCAGCAATACAAATTTCAACAAAACAGGGACTATGCTCAAAGTTTTTCGAAACAGATACGATGGATTATCTGTATGTCACATAAATGCTCAAAGTCTGCTCAAACACTTGGATGAATTTAAAAGTACTTTCAATGATTCCAAAATGGACATCATTTGCGTATCTGAAACATGGTTGACCGAACAAGTTGATAGCTGCTCATTGAGCACCGGTAACTTTAAAGTTTTCAGATCTGATCGTACTGTTTCTAGGGGAGGGGGAGTGGCTATTTTCATAAAAAAATGTTTCAAAAGCAAGTTAATAAGGAGTACAGACAATAATAGTGGATTGCAATACCTATTTATAGAAGTCACTTGTGCATCCAATAAATGTCTGATTGGTGTTATCTACAAACCTCCTAACATAACAGACACAAACGTCATTACAGACATTCTAGAGGAAGTAACACCTAACTTTAACCACATAATTATTGCAGGTGACTTAAATATTGATCTATTAGATAAACATAACAGTAGGACCAAAAATTTCAACGAAAATCTATTATCCATCAACCTTTTTCCAGTTAACACTGATCAACCCACGCATTTTACTTCGTCTAGCTCCACTCTACTTGATACATTCCTGGTCAATCAACCACATCTTGTGAACTTCTATGGGCAGCTTGATGTTCCCGGATTTTCCAAGCATGACTTAATTATCGCTTTTTATAACATTAACCTAAATCCGACCTCAGAAACAGAAAGCATTTCATTTGGGAATTTCAATGCAATCGATATGCAATCATTGGTAACAAGTATATATAACTCTAATTTAGAAAATATATACTACATATCAGACGTAGATGAGCAAGTTTATTTCTTTACTAACAAAATTAATGACCTTTTTGACACCTTTGTGCCAATTAAAAACGTGCGAATCAAAAACCCTGAAATAGGATGGTACACTAGTTACATTGATAAACTTATTCTGAAAAGAAATATATCTTACAAACGTTGGAAAAGGTTCAAGTTACCACTGTTGTTCATGCAGTACAAAACGTTAAGAAATGCAGTGAATATTCAAATCAGAAATTCCAAGCGAAGATTTTTTGCGTCGAGATTTAACAATGTTTCTTCCAAAAAATTGTGGCAGAACATAAAATCTCTTGGTATTACGACGAAACAAAAGATTGCTGAGGTTGACTGTGACGTAAATGAACTAAACAAACAGTTCGTAAGTTCTAATTCTGACACAAATAATGGTGTTGCGTTTGACACAAACTTTGAAAGAAGTAATGAGCTTCTCTCAAGTTTCAGTTTTAAAAGAGTTTTTGAAGTTGAGGTATTTAAGGCCGTAAAAGACATAAAATCCGACGCTATTGGACTAGACAATATGCATCCTAAGTTTGTAAAAATTATTCTTACTTTTATATCTCCTTTCTTGACACATATCTTTAATTCAATATTAACAAAGTCCTGTTACCCGGCACTATGGAAAGCTTCAAAAATACTGCCAATTCTTAAACAGTCTAATTCGCAACAAAAAGAATACCGACCAATTTCTATCCTACCATTCATTTCAAAAGCGTTTGAAAAGATCGTTAGTCAGCAGATAACAGCATTCTTGGAAACACGGAATTTAATTACACCGACGCAATCTGGCTTTAGACCGAAACACAGCTGTACGACTGCGCTTCTTAAGATAAGCGACGACATACGACAACAAATCGATAATAATAAAGTCACAACTTTGGTTCTCCTTGATTTCTCTAAGGCGTTCGACACTGTTTCACATACAATTCTTCTGAAAAAACTGAGTTCTTTTTTCTTCTTTGAAAACTCAGCCTTAGCCCTCATAGCACAGTATCTAAGCCATCGAACTCAGGCTGTTTTTGCTAACTCTAGGCTGTCGGATTTCCTCCCTACCCCTAATGGTGTGCCCCAGGGATCGATTTTGGGACCACTCTTATTCACACTTTTCAATAATGACCTTCCATCTGTACTCCGGCATTGCAAAATTCATATGTATGCTGACGACGTTCAAATTCATTTGAGCTACAAAATCGGCATGGTTGAAGACGGAACTGCCAGAATAAATGAAGATTTGATGTGTATAAACCAGTGGTCCAGGGAGAATCATCTTAAACTTAACCCTAAGAAATGTCAGGCAATCGTCATCAGTAACACTGCAATAGATACTTCTTATTTCCCTAGTATTGAACTTGAGGGGAAAACGTTAAGTTACGTTAGAACAGTTAAAAATCTAGGGATTGTTTTTAACCAGAAACTTACATGGGACGATCACTTGACTTGTGCCGTTGGTCGAATATATGCTGCTTTGCGGGTTTTATATATATCTGCCAGTTGTCTTCCAGTCTCAATAAAAATGACTATAGCAAAATCTCTTGTCCTACCAATACTTTTCTATGGCAGTCCCATTTTCTGTGCCCTTGACAGCGCTAATAAACGAAAACTTCAAGTCGCGTTTAATAATGTTGTTCGCTTTGTTTATGACTTGCGACGGTTCGATCATGTTTCGATGCAAGCAAGTAGTGTTTTCAACATGACCTTCAACAACTACATAAACTATCAAACTTTGACATTTCTTTTTAGACTTATTCATACTAGATCTCCTGAATATCTATACGAAAGGCTTAGGTTCCCAGTATCACAAAGAAGTAATGTTCTAATTGTCCCTTCTTTCAAATTCAGAAATTCAAAACAACAGTTCTTTGTACACGCTGTTGCCCTATGGAACTCCTTGCCTGCTAACCTGAGAGGGATACACAGCAGCACTCGTTTTGAGAACTCTTTAAAGAACTTATACAAATGCTGAAAATGTTTCCAAAATAAAAATCACTTTGTCTTAGAATTTAAAAATGTATGTTATTTAATTTTTCATCATGATCATTTATCTAAAATAAATTTTCTCTTAACTTCAAGCAAACTGTAAATTTAGCATAATAATTTGATTCCTCTTTTTAATTTGATAAAATTTAAATCTGAACATAATAAGTATTAAAAATAAGACTCTATGTTTTAAAATGCTTAATGATAATAAATAAATACAAATACAAAAATACAAATACAAACGCTTTAAGCATTTTAAGTAATTTCAAAAGAATACGGTTTCAAGTGACAATTTCAAAAATTGCCTAATTAACATAATTTTCAAAGAACTTGCAAAGATATAAAAATACTTTGTCCATTAAGTTATCACAAAAATATAAAATTTTAATGAATTCCTAAAGAAGTTACTTAACCACATCGTTGAAACAGTTTTTCTGCTTGATAGTTAAAGAAAAAGTATAGATAGCTCTCAAACGTGTCATTTTTGGAATAAGAACGGTTCCTCAAATGGTATAAAATTATTACAAAAAGCTGAATTATTAATTTATACAAACAAAATACAAGTGTTTTTTTTTTCGTTGTAGTATTCTTGAGGAGAATATATTTTTTTGTCTACGAAACGATTAAAATTGTGTAGAACTTTTACACACTTGAAAAATTTACTTTTTACCGACCTTGATTTACAGAAGTAAATTTTGTGTTAAGGAAGGCTTAGAAGTGCTCTCCGCAAATCTTAAGCACTAACGATTTTTCACAGAAACAATTTCAGCCCCTCTTACTTAAGAACTATATTATCAAGAAGCTTCAAATTTCCTAATTACTCGCACTGTTTTTAATTACAAATAGAGGCTGGGATGCGACCCACACTGATTACTTCCCATCCCGTCTGTCGATTTGTCTTGCTTAAAAGTTTGTAGGTTTTCGTGTTGCGTTCAAAAGTTACCAATTGAAATATTCTTAAAAATTTCAAAAATTACCAAAAATATTTTTAATATCAAGAATTTTTAATTTTTAGATTTTGTTTTTTTTTTTTATAAAGAACGGACTGTTGGATTATTATAAAAAAAAAACTACTGAATATCAGAAACAATATTTTCTGTGAAATAAAAAATTTGAGGAGAATATGTTTAGTTTTTGAAAAGCTATTTGAGTCGAAATTCAATTTTTACCAACTTTGAGTAGTGTTTTTTTTAGGTTTTTATTTCTTATAAAAAACTATCAATTTGTTTTTTCTTAAAATTTTACCAGATGTTAAAAACGTTATTTTTCGTTGCACGAAATTGTTTTGGAGATGAATTCATTTTTTATTTGTAAAATTTTTAATGTGACAAATTTTTCTTCAGAGTTTTTAATTTATAAAAATACACTTATTTCAGTTCCATTTTCTATAAAAAAATAGTCTTCAAAAGACACTTCAAAAATAACAAGAACTGTAGCCGGCTGACTGACTGAACACCAATTGTGAAGCATTTCCTAATAACGTAGCATCTTAAGATCTTGTAGTGCAACGAAAGTAAAAACATAAAATTCGTGATTATTTACTAAGAGGCGTGATATCCTCCTACTTTTTCATAAATTTGTTATTATTATCTGTGCAGAACATTACTGATTCATCAAAAATAATAAAATTCGAAGCGTATGTACCCAAAATAAAATCTAGAAGACTTTTGAACTTGCCATAGGAAGTTATTGTAATGGGTCCGATTTGTCAAATTGAAAATTTTGACATTTCTCGACGTTTCAAGGTTCCTAGAGTCGAAATAAAAGATTTTTAGAAAGATGTCTGTGCGTGCGTGTGTACGTACGTTTGTACGTCCGTACGTCCTTACGTTCGCGACCTAAAAAAAAATTTAAAAAAGTTGGTAAAAATTGATTTTCGACTCAAATATCTTTTTAAAACTTTGAGATATTGGCTTTAATTTACTTTTATCTTTCAAAAAATCTTGTTGTTAACATTCAGTTGAAGTTTGAAAAAAATCGAATTGACAGTTTTTTTACAAAAATAAAAACCTAAAAAAATGTATAAAAGTTGGTAAAAATTGATTTTCGACTCAAATATCTCTTTAAAAATTTTAAATATTGGCTTCAAAGTAATTTTATCTCATAAGAAGTATTGTTTTCAACATCTGGTAAAATTAAAAAAAAATCGAGTTGACAGTTTTTTTTTACAAAAAATAAAACTAAAAAAACTGGGTCGCATCCCAGCCTCTTTTTTTCTTATATTATTGTCTTATATTATGGTTCGATTTTCACCGAAAACTGGTTTCCTATTAAAAACAACTAACATTTTTTGTAATGTTAGCAATGTCTTAAATTATTTCCACAAAAGAAAAAGAGCAAATATTCAGGTTTTTAAAGGGAAACCTTGAATAGGAGATCTTAAATTGTATACTAAGTTGCCTTTAAATTCCTGTGGCATTAAAGAACTATATGGCAAGTATTGCATATTGCAAGTGGGACCCCCCATTTCGTCTGTCTGTACTGGCCCCTACAGCCTGAATCATTGTGACGATTGAAATTATTAAGGTTTTCAGCAATTTTTTCAAAAAAAAAAACACCATTTCCACATACAAATCTTTTGGTTTAAAATCGAAAATTCGAAGTTTTTCAAAAATGAATCCATATTGGTTATTTCAAACTTTCTCTATTTTTTTTTCTTAGTTAAGCTTCTTTCTACAAGAAAAACATATTTTGCCATTCCTCTAGAAGGATACCCCTCATAAAACCGTTATTTTGTTTCTCAAGAACTAATCTTCTCTTTCTGTGCAAACTCTTGTCGATGTAATTGTTTTTTAATTTAAAAAAAATAATAATAATTCTTACCAAACTTGATATCTCAGAGAGGCTTGAACATTTTTTAACGAAATTTAAATGTGAAATCAATCCCTGGTAGATAATTTGTTTGTATTTCTGTAGGCATTCCCTTCAATTCAAACTAATCGTATTGAATTAATATATTATATTAACTATTATATTTTGAATTATTAATTTTTTGTATATCAAAACAAAATTTATATTTTACTTTCTAAACTTTGTTGCAAAAAGTAGCACTTTTAACTGAGGGCTGGACCAAGATCATAATATGAATCTGATATTCAGCCCTATTAGAAAAACTTAGCACAAATTCATCAAATTTTGACCAATTTACGATCCAGGGGGGGTCATATGAACCATAAAGGTTATACAGTTAAGCTGTATAAGTAAAGATTTGTTAGTAATTTAACGGCATTCACCAAAAAGTGGTTTTCTGTCAAGAACATTTACAATGTTTGTAACTTAAGTAATGGTTTAAATTATTTTCATAAAATTTGTATTCAAGAAAAAGAGCAAATATTCAGGTTTTAAAGGCGAAACCTTGAATAAGAGATCTTCAATTTTATATCAAGTTGCCTTTAAATTCCTGAAACTAGCCTTCAATTCTATCTTATTTTTTGTATGCACATAAATAGTTCGACCTTCAAATGATCCCCGAAGTTAGCTTTTTGAACTACAAACTCTTGAAATTCGACGAAAATATTTTGAAGCAATGTTTATTAGAGACTTAATAAATTTTAAATTGATTGGTGAGGTTTGTTTTAATTATCCGGGGTATACTTTAAGAGTGTTTGATACCTTCCGTGTTCCTCAACACAGAGTTGATTATGGCTTAAATGATCCAATTTCCTGTTGTTAAGACAGTCAAATTCAGTGTGTAAAAATGAAAATGTAGATTTTGTCCAATGTTCTAGTAGAGATATTTTAAAGTCACATTTAATGATTTTTTTTTGAGCTATGGAGTTTAAAAATTTGTATATTATAGTTTATTATTATTATAGTTATTTTGTAATAATTAGTCTATAAGAGCTGTGTACTCTACTTCATGAAATATACGTATGTAAATAAAAGTAAATAAATATAAGAAAACTAAATGATCTGTCAAATTTTCAGTATTATGCGATACAGTGTATAATACATCATTTAAAGATACAGTATTTTAAATTTACAGAATTTTGACCATACAGTATTTCGATCCACTATCTAATTATGCTTACAGACCATTATTAAAAGTTAAAACTAGAGTTGCGTTACAAAACCCTTAAGAAAAAGTTAACCTTTAGCACGGAACTATTTAATAGCAAACATCTGTCATTATTAAGAGCTGCCTTTATTTTATCAACATTAAGGATTACAGACAATTTAAAATTTCATATGAACAAAAGTTTTAATTTAATTTACCTACAGAGTACAAATTACGTACACATAACGTGAGAAATTGAAAATGTTTCCAATTACTTCTACAAACAATTTACAACTCTTCAGTCGATAATATTTACCCATCGACAACCCCGCTATAAACGAGTACCTACGAGATACATTCGTGCAATTATCTTTACATCAAAATCAATATTTTAATGTACAAACATATATACACTTTACACAGCCCACCTTCTGCTTCTCTTCTTCTTTGGAGCGTGAAAGCAATTAAATTGTTAATTGATCATTGTTTGATTGTTGTATATTTTTTTTTTGTGTATATTGTATAGTTTCAGTATCTTAACAATTAAACAAACATCAAGCTCTCTTCACAGCGCCGCACCGCGCCGGCCGTTTCTCCTCTTATCATCAAACCTCATCAACTATATATTAACTTTGTTCCTAAATTAAATGCAATTAACACTAATTACTCAGTGTGATAGCAAAACCAATGACCAGATGTACTAATTGAAACAATAAACGTGTTCTCAACAACAACAACAACTACAATAGATACGAGTACACTACTTTTTATGTCGACTGATTGTTGTTTCATGTTTGATTACTGAAAACCAAGGTTTCAAACCCATGTACTCCTTGCCATGTATATCTTCCTTCAGGTTGATAAGATAGCTACTTCAGTTGCCAAGCAAAACACAATAATAGAAGCTGGGCCAAAAACAACATAGGGTTGCCATGTGAACGGCACTTGAAGTTTTAACCGCAGGAAACTTTCAACTAAAACGTATATACATATATACTTCACAAGCACATCCCTACATATCGTTATCTTTATCATCAGTAAAACCACTATCGCATCGCATATAGTTAGATACTTTAAGTACATATGTATCTTTCTATCTATTGGATAAAATAAATATATAGATAGATAGATAGATTGTATATTTTGGAGTGGCCATAAGAAAAGTTTATAATCCTGATGCTTTAAGGAACGAAATCCCACTGCCTGCTTGCCTCCTTTTTTGAGTGGTTTTGAGAAGCTAGAAAGTGTGGGAGGTGTATTTTTGTACGTGTGCAATAGATGATGATTATATTGGGTGTGGAAGTCGAAGTCGAAGACCTATGCAAGTGGAATGGGATATGATTTGGGGCTGGACTTGTATAAATATTTAATTAGATTTTCTTTTGACATAGAAAATTGATTTTAACTTTTTCAACCATCTCTGGGTTTCTTTGATTTGCTGATACGAGTATAGGTATAAAGTTGAAAGGAGAAGTTGTTGGTGTTTTTGGGGGAACATCATCAAGGCTTAGACTTTAATCTCGCATACATTATATTACTTTCTTGTTGATTTTCGATGTAATTTTTTTAATTTTCGTTTTAATGTGGTTTGGTTATGTATAAGGCTTAGAGGTGCCTTTTGCAAATAATAAGAGTTATGTAATTAATAAATTATATTTTGCACCGTGCCAATATTATATTTTCTAAAAACTGTAAAGGAAATGGAGTAATAAGAAAAATGAGGTTAAGATAGCCACCTACACAAAAAACTTCAAGTTGGTGCTCTTTGAAAAAATGTTTGTTTACAATAAGCCAAACTATCATATGATGATCATTAAAAAACTGCAAAAGCAGTCAAAAAAGAAAGTTATAGCGGTTTTTGCCGATGTATTCATGAAGCTAGTTGAGTTGCTAAAGGAGGCCCTCCAGGTGGCCTTTATCAACTAGAAGCGCCCTTACAAAAGTTTGAGTGAGAACCAGTGGTCAAGAGTGGAGGAAAATTTACTTAGCCTTTACAGCGATGTGGTACTTTTCTCTACCAGCACTATGCCAAGATTTTGGCCGCTCTCTACGGTTAATTAAATTCTCATCTGCCATGATACATGCACCCTAAACGGATTAAGAAGCAACGATCTTAAATTACAAGATACAACCCCAAAGATTGCTTTTAAAATGACCGCACCGCCAGACCCAGAGTTGGAATTAACATCACGCGCTCCGCATGACGAAAGAAAGGTAAGAGAACTTTTTAAAAGCTCAACCTTGACTTTTGGAATACAGATTCAAAATTCATATACATGGAAGTGCCCATTGAGAAGTGGCAAGAAGCTATTGTAATATTATTTTAAGAGAATATAGCTCTACTTCCATCTAGAGCTTCTAATGGCTGTCGACTAACAATACAAGAATAACTATGAAAGTGCTAAAATTTAAAACAGCATGAGCATAGCAAGCTTACGATGGCATTCATCTAATCCAAAAACTTTAGGTTAATAACGAAAAAATTTATGGTTTTATAGTAAAGGGCCAACAGAAGGCTACTATAGTGCGTGCAGGGTTGTACAAAAATGTATCTTTTGCTCCCTTCTTCCCATTTAAGCGGTGAAATCTGTATTGATGTATTAGTGTACACCAGTTGTTGAACTGGGCCTTTTACTTGGATCCAATGAGATGTTCTTCGACCTTTATGGATGCATTACCAGGAGGTGTTAGATATGCTGGAGAGGTCATTAAAGCTTAACTCTTCGCTGGCACCTTATGATAAATCGACTTTCGGAATACTGTAGATGATGGAGCTTGGTAGTGGAGCTGAATAAGTCGAAAGTGATGGTTTTAAAGAAAGGTGGAGGAAGGTTAAGCTCAAGTGAACAATGGTACTTCAACAATAAGAACATAGGAAGAGTGAAAGAATACAAATACTTAGAAGTATATTTTACCCAAAACTTAAGTATGGAAAAAGACCTCAACGAAAAACTTCTTAATGCTAAAACCGCGATTAAAGTGGCATGGAAGGAATGTTTCAACAACAAAAACATTGCGCATAGCAGTAAATATAAAGTTTTCGAAGCAATGTCCCAGTCAATCCTGTTCTACACAGCCCAAGTGTGGGGAACAAAGAAATTTGAGACTGTGGAAAAACTGCTGAGATTTTATTTAAAACAAACGAACAAAATGTTTCGGCTAAGAAGTGAACTGCTAAACATAAATTACGTTCCACATCGCGAAGATCTTCCACGGCTATGTGATATTTGCAACACGGCTGAACGAGAGAATATTTTTCATTTTGTCGCAAGGTTTCCAGTCCTGAGAGAAACTAGAAGAAATGTACTTGGTAGAGACTTTTTATCAGAAAACGAAACTTTAGCTCTCTTAAATGAAGTAGATGTGTTTAAAATGCTTATATATTGCAAAACAGCACTTATTTATAGAAGCAGTATTAGAGATGAAAATTTTTAGTTAACACAACTGCAACTTAGTTAATTACAAAATTTTAATACAGTTTAAATTTTGTAAATCAGGCAGACGGCAAAACCATACTTTAAAGATTGTTTATAAAAGTTCACAAATAATTGCAGATAAATGAAAATCTATCTAATCTAATCTTTCGGATGCATCACTCCGTCAAATTTATCCTAACTTAAGTTAAACTAATTAAGAATGTTGTTTTTGTAGACTTTAATTTTTGAATATTGTTATTAATAAAAAAAACACTTCATTTCTGTATTCATTCTTCATTTATTAATTTGAGTGATCAAATATTTTCAGCCAGACTTTTTAAAATTAGTAAGAAAAATAACTAAACCATTGAATGATACACTGTGGCGTATGCGTAATTTTTTGAGTACGAAATTGGCTTACTTGAGTTGATCAATTTCTTATGGTTAATGTGGACAGTCTTGTTTCCACATGTCATGCTATCAGAGCTCTTCCATTTTGGATGAAAAAAAGTTTATGATCATCGCACGGTAGTGCTCGCCAATCAAAGTAATGTTGCGATTTGTATCATCCTTAAAGAAATACGACACAATGATTTTGTAGCCCTAGTGCTAGATCTTTGCAAACACGGAAGATTTGCTTTTTCACGTATCTATTAAACCAGGTATGTGCTGCTTTTCTATACATAATTTTTCTATAAAAATGTGAATCTTGGGCAAACGTTTCAAGAGCACATTTACTGAAAACTCCGAGTTGTAATAGGTCGTTCGGCCTATATTGCTGCAACAGCTGTTTTCACATCTCAATTCTTCCGAAACAGAGGCACAATTGCTACGAACGGTGGTGAATAATTCACGGTCATCATTTGCACTGCAATATTGTCCTCAGTTCCCGCTCTAGCTAAATGGCTTGGTGGTTAAATGGCCAACAATATAAAATTGGTGTTAAATTTAGCCTCAGTACGTCGATTAAACCGATCATAAAATGGAAGAAGCGTGCAATGACCTTTATTTGTAATAATTTGCATGATTTGTTAATTTGCAAGACAATTCATAATTAATTATAAACCAAACTGAATATATCTGACAATCCATTGAAGAAAGCCAGTGGTATAGTTGGAAGGGTTCAGTTCTGGATAATAATAGGGTTGTTGTAGCACCTACTGACAATTGTGCGTTATGTGTCTTATATAAAAATCCGATTTTTCCTTTTCACCTGAGTGTTGTATAAGTTTATTTGGTGTTAGTGGTAGCGGTGGGGGTTGATGGTTTAGCAGTTTTAAGCGTCCTAAGTCTTTTTGGGCAGATTTTTAAACTTCTTCTTCCAAAACAATGAAATTGCCTTTTTTGAACCAATAAAATCGGTGCTTCCGTTTCGAATTCGGTTCAACACCCGATTTCTTCAAATTTAAAGAGGAAAGCAGAGCTTTATGTGTTTTTTTTTCCACAGAACTGGACAAGGAAAAATGAACCATGAAATTTCTGACAACGTGCACTGGTTAATTTTGATAGTATTATCTTAATTTGCACACTTACGCCATCTATAAGCCAATAACCAATTAAAGGTTATAATGCCTGTAGCTGAGTTTACCGTGGTGTAATGCAGATAATTTTTTAAATTGCATGATGTAATTTATTTCTTTTTCGGGAAGTTTGATTAAATCAGAACAAATAAAATCTTAAATAGTTCTTGTCCAGCATTTATAAAAGATGCATTTGATCATTGAATCTATAATTCTTGCCCTCCCATCAAGCATGATGCAATTTATGATCTTGGTTTATCATCATTCGTTAATTAAAAAAACAACAAGAAAACAATTCGTATGTCTTTCAACAAAATTTACGTTAAAGCAATGTTTTCTGTCGTTTACTCATTTTGCTTCTTAATGCCTGAAGATACTTTCCCTGCTAAATACGGATTTATAAATTTATTTATGGATATGTACAAGAGCGGAACATATGTACATGTTTTTGTGGAGGAAAATACAAGATCAAGATATATTACACACAATTTTGATAGGCCACTGAGGAGGCGACACCGAACAAGACGAGCGAGGAGCAGAAGTGACAGTGAAGTATTGAATTTCGTTGACACTGAAGCAGTAAAATTGTCAACCACTGTGAAACAAACGCGGATACTTTTGTGTTTGAATGTAACCGGCAAAAGGATTCCACATGAATAAATCTTTCTGGTGGTTTTTCTTTCGGTATTTTCAAGAGAAAATGTATTTTCTCTCTGGTATTTTTGTTTGCAATCAATTTGAAATACAAAAAAGACGAATGACGGAGGTCTACGTCCTTGTTCCATAAGAACATTCTGTGTTCCATGGCAATGAAATAAAATTAATTGCATTTTGTAATGCCCTCTTTTCTATGCATAAAATGTGACTCCAATTAAAATTGTGATGATTAAAGCAATATGTGCGTGCAAGTGTTATCTTTAATGTGAAAATGCAACAAAAGCAGACAAAAAGGAAGGAGTTATCGTTGGCGGCGGTGGTGATGGTGGTGGTGGTAGGGTGCAGGAGAAGTATTAAAAGTTAATGAAAATGATTTTGATTTAAGTGCGTGATGGTGTTCATGTTCTTTTTGATTAAGAAAGTGTAAAATGTAATTAGCCGGACCGATAAAACAGTTGCGAAAAATTATGTAATGAAGAACTGTGAACAAAGTTAGTAGTTTTTTTTTTTATTAAGAACAGTTTGAAAAACCCTCAGCAAAAAGAACATGATGTGAAAATATTTCTGTTGAATTTTAAGTATTTCAATGCAATGTGGAGGAAAAAAAGAACGAAGCTATTTTTTTTAAATAAAAACCCAGGTAACCGATGTTAACTTGGAACGCACCGTTTCCAAAATGTATTGAAAACGGCTCAGATATGCGGAATACATTGACATCATCGGGAGCTCAAGTGTCAAGAATTCTCAGCTATGGACGAACACGCGAAACGCTTTGGTCTTGAAGTAAATGAGGAAAAACAATGCTTATGCTTCATATGTGTCAATCTTCCAGCACAAAACTTCACTGTTCGTATAGCAGTTATTTTGCTGTAGTCAATGACTTCACCTACCATGGAACAAGTATCAATAATAAGAACGAAACATCGGTTTGGCCAAACTCCTTTTTCGGAAGACAAAGAACTTATATCATGTTATCCATTTTGTGGTTTGCAAAACAAACGTTAATAAAACACATGATATTTCTTTTTTATTATAAAGTTTGAACTTTGACATTATGTGTTAAAGATTACCACGCTTATTGTTGCAAGCAATTATTTTGAGGTAATTTTTGACCACTTTTTGACAAATATTGGGCGGTATCTCAGCCATAACTTAACGCATGTTGTTAAGTTAAAAGTTTATCTGTAAAAAATTGTCTTTTTCGTAGCCCCACATAAAAATGTCCATCGGTGTTAAATCGCATAATCTCTTGCAATAAAACCATATTCGCTAGAGTTGTGTGGCATGTGGAACCGTCTTCTTGAATCCATATATTCTCCAAGTGGTAACACTCGTTCCATCGTCGTTTTCGAAGAAGTAAGGTCCAATCAAACCTTCTGACCAAAGAGCCCACCAAACAGTAATTTTTTGTTTATGTAATGGACCTTTTCTTCAATTATTTGACGATTCTCAGAATCCCACATATGACAGTTTTGTACAATTTGACAATTTTGAGAAATGCGCTTGTTGCTGAAGAAAATTTTGTTCGAAAAATCTCCGTCTACCTTTTATATGGATATTGGTGTAGGTTCAAATCTAAAATACGACATTATGCGCCCTAAGACAGTCCTAATTCCTAAAACCGACTAGAAATTGCCACATTCGGGTCTTCGGCAACACTTTCACTTACAGCAGCTTTATTTACACTGCTACGAGCGAAACAATCCAGTCTCTTTAAATTTCTTCACAATTTTGCCAATTAACAATATAGTTTGACAGATTTCGAATTCCAGCCCTATATTTCTAAAACCGCAAAATGGATAACGCTTTAAAAAACGCTGATTCTACTAACTCTGCTTTAAGGCGCCAAGGACGATAATTAAAAAAGGAATTGATATTGGACACTTGAAAAAGACAAATTCTTTAGTGAGGCCCTAAACGCGAGGACTTTAAATGAGGGAGAAGTAAGAATTGTATTAAATTGTGGATGTAGTCCAAAGAGCCCAAACAGCGTTAACTACACTTCTTCGGCAAAATCGAGTGAATGAACAACAAAGCTTTAGCCAAGATAATCTTCAAATCCAGCCCAATGTATCGAGTCGGAGAGGAAGACTAAACTTTCATAGACCAGGTGGTTATTAACTCAAGAACGCTTGGTGTTGGCAAACGATGGAAGTAGGCAGTATTTAAGGCAGATACCATTAATGGGTTAGGAGCCGGTTAAGAAAAATGCTTTGAACAAACTGGTCTCTTAATTCTCAAAAGTTTTCAGATCTGGTCTTGTTTTTTACTCAGGCTAGTTTGCAGCAGAAATTAACATAATTCGGAAAGCGACATTGTTTTCATAGTTGAGATCTCAAAATTTTGGTTTTTTTAATAAAAGCGCTACAAAGTTGTTTTAAATAAAACAAAAACGGTTTTGGATATCAATGAAATTCTTTATTCCTGTGAAAGTACATGTGATAACATTATGTATGGAACTCGATTTCTTTTGCATGACCACCACGGGCACGTTTGTAGGAGTCCAAACGCTAAACCCAATTTTCAACGGTTTTCAAGCATAAAGTGGCCAAACTGCTGCACTTTTAGTTCGATATTCGTACAAAGTTTATCAATCCTCGCCGGATTGTTGGCATAGATCATAGAATAGATGTAGCCACACAGGAAATATTCAAAAGGCGTTAAATCGCACGACCGATGCGGCCAAGCGACTTGACCATTTCGTGAGATAACACGTTCTCCAAACTTTGTTTCCAATAAATTGATTCATTCGCTGAGTGACTTAAGGCGCAGCGCTCCGTCCTATTGAAACCATATGTCCTTCAAGTCCATATCATCCAATTGGTAGCGATCCCCATTCACAGTAACGTGTCGGTTTTGATCATCACGGCAGAAGTATGGTTCTCACGCTGCCGCTGGCCCATTAACGACACAGTAATTTTTGCAGGATGCAATGATGACTAACGGAGTACGTGTGGATTGCTGCCTGACCAATACCGCATATTTTGTTTGTTGACGAAGCCATTCAGCCAAAAATGAGCATCATCGCTGAAGATGATTTTTCGATGAAAATCTGAATCATTTTCAAGTTGTTACTCAGCCCAAATCACGAACATACGACGACGCTTTTGGTGGTCGAGCTGTTTTAGTTACTGAGTCAATTTAATCTTGTAGGGATGTAGGCCATGATATTTTCGCAAAATTCGCCACAACGACGTCACAGAGATGCAAAACGCTTAAGAACCAAGCGTGAGAGACACATTTGGGCTTTCAGCAGCTGAAGCCTCAATGGCAGCAATTTTCTCGACACTACGGGCACTTATTTGTCTTACTAACACGGAAATATTTTATACTTTGCCTGTGGATTTAAATTTTTCCACTAAACGCTCAATTGTTGAACTGCTAGGAGGATTATGACGACCATTAATTGGACGTAGCGCTTTTAACGTTGAAGTCACTGACTACTATTTTTGATTCGTTGTTGGTTCGTA
Organism: Eupeodes corollae; assembly: GCF_945859685.1. Classification (NCBI taxonomy): domain Eukaryota; kingdom Metazoa; phylum Arthropoda; class Insecta; order Diptera; family Syrphidae; genus Eupeodes; species Eupeodes corollae. The sequence continues at coordinate 309,033,057 of NC_079147.1, read as the reverse complement.
TATCTTTCCATCATGAAATTTCAAACCTTCGTGAAGAAATGTAAAATGAGCAGCGAGAAATATGGCATCGTATGCTGTTCCTATCGCTTTATTTTTGTACCGTCTCTGTTGAAAAAAAAGAAGAAAATGGTCGTAATTACAGAAAAAAGTAAAATTTCTTCGGAGTAGTTCTTAGAGAACTATCACTATATAGAATTTTGATGCTCCTTAAAAGTTTACAGGCTTTAATTTTGTTTTGTATTTTTAAATTTGATTGTTTGTTAAAGCAAAATATCCAAATAATTAATTAAATTATCCAAAGTACTCCAAAACCCACATATCGCAATGTTCTTCAGACTGTGCGAGTTGCAAGTATCGACATACTGCAATATTTATTTTGGTAGAACATAAATATCTAAAACTACATTACAAGGGACACAATGGAAAAGTTATAGCCTTTATTTGTAAAGTAATGATGTTTTTTTTTTCAGTACAACTTGTATAAATACTGTCGAAACTCCTTTAATACTTCACTAGCTTTTTTAACCATCAGTTAGAAAACGTCAAAATAAGTCACCTTCAATCATCGTTACCTTAGGTTTCTCTGAACTGTATTCTAATAAATTAAGGTCACTTTCTCCTTCGATCTTGTCGAAAAGAAGAAACCCAGAATTTTACTACTCCTATCTTCTATATCACTAAAATGACGTACTTAAAACTTATTGCGTGTATCTTTTTCCATCAGCTTCTTTGTTTTGACAGGCTGCAACTTCTTATGTTCGCTAATCTGCTAGCGCCTTTTTAAAATTGCCTGGGTGCCTAGTTATAGTGGTTAGTGGTTACCCACAAATCACAAACAAGCCAGTTATCCCATCAGACTCTTATAGCAAACAGGACACCATCTTGGAAGCTAGACAAACAGCTTTTTGTTGTTTTGTTTTTAGTTGAACGAAACAAGTTACACAACTTGATAACCTATTAACTTAGGAGCACTGATCTTTCTCCTTTCTCGCCTCTTTAAGCCTCATTGAACATGGAGGTCTTATAGTATATTCTGGGCAACATATAATGAAGAACCTCACCTAAGAAACTTGTTTTTGTTGTTCTCTAATTTTAATGAAAACAACAAAAACAAAGAAGACCATTCTGCAAAGTGGTTTCGGTACAAAGGAAACAAAAAATTAAACGATCACACTTCACCTGCTCTGAAGATCTGCCAAAAGAACCAAGAACTTTGCAAAGTCTAGGAAAATAGAAATCCAAGATTGCAAATGACAGATGACAAAGCACGACTATCGCGTCTTCGTTGCTGTCGTGAAAATGGAAACAACAACATAAATATAGCAAAAAACTGAACCTACAAATAATAAAAATAAAAGAAAACTGGGCTAACTCTTCGTTAGCTATTAAAAGGTTCTTAAATCACACACCGACGACGGACGTTTTGCCATCGGCTCTGGCAGAATAAAGAATACAAAAATAAACCTAACCTCATTGCGCTATTACATCATTCTAAAGAGGTTGTAGGTTGGGCAACCAACTTCAGATACACAACAGGGTTGCCATATTTCAATTCGACTATTTTTTTAAAGGAACAATAACAAAACTACTTAATTTGGCAGAAAATTGTAGGTCCCCTTTAAATATGGCTTTTATCAAGCTGCAATCAGGATCCCTAAAAACTGTAACATGATCATAATAGAGGTTCAGCTTTTGAATAAGAAACGTTCTACGAAAATATGGCAACTCCTTCACTTGTAGCAGTTTTCTCTTCTTCGCGAAAACCAGCAATAAATAAAATAAAATAAAAAACTCGGAAAACAAACCCGATAGAGATGTGAAAAAGAAACTCAATAGAACAAAGAACAACTCTTTAGAGATTCGAACCCCAGAACCAAGACACCCGGGAGGGAGCTTCAGCTTGATAGGAGTGAGTTTTGTTAAGTTGGTTTGGTTTTTGGTACACCAACTAAAAAAAAGAAACAATAACAACCCAACAACAAAATCTCACAACACCGTCAGGTTCGATGTCTCGAAAAAAGAGGTTTTCTCGAAAAACTGGTTAGTTCTTGGATTTTTATTTTAACTTTTTTTTTTAAGGTTGGTTCTGTTCAACAACAACTGGTAGGCTTATCCCTATATTCCTCCTCTTCCATGTTTCATGCATGGCTCTGTCATGATTTTTGTTAATTTAAAACAAAACAAAAAAGAGCAAAGCAAACTCAAATAAAGACGATACAACAACAACAAAAAAATCTATTTTAAAATTAATAATAAAATGTAAATAAACGTACAAATAAAAAGGGCTGACAATAACAATGAAGACAATCAGGAGACCAAACTTCACCCTCTGTACCTCTAACTGATGAACCGATGAAAATGTTAAGGCTTTTGCTTAAGTCATTGCATGCGATGGAATTGAGATTTTAAGATATTTGAAAATCAAAAGAATAATTTAAACTTTATTAAATTGATTAATGTTTTATTTGCTGACAAATAATTTTGAAATGTCGCTCTCTAAGACAAAAACTTGAACTAAATAAATACATAACTGGGTCTGTCTTAATTGATTTACTGTAGTACGTGCACTCTTAAGGATTTTTAAGTACCCTTTCTATAAAAAGGGGTATTGCAGCACATTGGCCTTGAATTCCATATTTGGAATATTCTTATATCATGAAAGCGTGCTATAAGGAATCTACATTCTCATAGTACAGCTAAAGAACGAGTGTCTTTGTTGAAATTAGGAACAAAGTTTAGCTCAAAGGATGGAGTTACTCTGTTACTGGAGCACCACTTCAGAGATCAGAATTTTACTCAAGCTTTCTACGTATAAGTCTGGCAAAATTTCTGCTGAAACCGCTCTGATTAGTTGTAGAGCGTATGCAAGGAGTATAACCTTACATTCTCGACACATAGTTTTTAAGAGAAAGTCAAAACCAATTTATTCAAAGAACTTGCTCTTGGTCTTTCGAGGCAAACCACTCATCAAGTCATTTTTGGTCCCCTTCATAAGAAAATAGGTAGTAATTGGGAGAGGCCAGGTGTAGAGAGTAAGCGGGACTAGGTAACACCTCCAATTTTTGGAGATTGCTATAATGGGCTGTAGCATTGTTGATAAATCGGCATGATTTCACGCAGAGCTCGGTCCAATCTGATTAGTAATTGGTAGTGGTTTTAGGCGTTGACAATTTTACCAAATTAAAAAAGTCCTAAACCTTTTTGAACTCATTTACATACTATTTTTCCGACAGCTAAAAATTGAAGGCTTTAAACCGACGAAACCAATTCTTACATATAATTTTTAAAAAAACGAAAGTCATGAAAGTGTGTGACTTGAAGAAGTTTAACACGATTCCACAGACGATTTCTTTAAACGAAAAGCTTTCAGGCGCATACTCTTTTCCGCCTCTAAATTGGATATGGATACCCAAAGAAAAACGGACTTTCTACTATGACATTGCTGAAAATGTTTAATTAATAAAAAAATTGGAGTATCAATTCGCGCATTAGCGCCATCTATAGTTTATATATTTTTGGAAATCTTTCAACATTCTATAGCTTCAAGGAAAATGGTCGTAAAACAATTTTAGAAACAAGAAATTTTACTTTTCAGTGTTTTAGTTAGGGTTTGAGGTAAAAAAAAAATTAATTCGGAATTTGGAGCGGTATAAATACCAGTTGGTTGGATTAAATTGAATCTTTATATTATTTTGGTGGGTATATTAAACTGTCAAAGCAAACTTAATGTTAGTTGTTTCCACAATATTTTTTAATAGTCGCTTGATTTTGCAAAAAAATTACAAAAGGACAACTTTTAGGTTGCTTTAACAAGTCTATTTAATGATTTAAATTATAGGCTACTGAGATATTATCCAAGACAAGGTGATCTTTTTCAGATCGAACAGTGAAATCTCATCAAAATAAATGGAAGGTCAAGAAAATAGTAAGCTAGAAGTTAAGTCGAAAAGAAACCAACATAATTCAATAGTTTTTTAATGAATAGGTATCTTAAGATACGCTCATATCCTATAACTAAGCACTTGAAGCTACAATTTGATGAACGACCATTTTCTTTAAAGCACCAACCAAAATTTCTGGAATATAGTATTGTCATATTCGGCCACAAAAATTTATAAAGACACTAAAAAACATGAATAAGAAAGAAAAACCTTTTATGTTTGCATTAGAAAATGTCGAAATCTGTAAAGTTAGTGAATCGCAAAATAAATAAACCATCATGAAGCACTTAGCAGTCTTCTGCGTGAGCTTGTTTTTTATTTCATGGCTCAGATCGTACTTTGAGAACCGCCGATATAGGTTCTCAATCTACGAGACTATTCAATCTCAGGAGTCTCTTAATGCATCAACCTTGGTCCTTTATTATTTGTCTTAACTAACAACGATGATATTAATGTCATTGATAATTCAACTAATTCTGTTTTTGCTCCATCTGATTCATCTTCCTTGGGGTGATAATCTATTCTTACCACCTTATGAAGACCGCCTAAGACTTATTAATCTGTACATCCTCCAAAAACACAGCAAAGTCGCTGATATTTTCTTTCTTTTAGAAGGTACCATAGACTCACCGTTTCTTCTACAAAAGACTCCTAGTTATACTAATCTAAGAAACGTCAGACAGGCCTCTCTCTTTCGCCTTCCTCGTCATCATCCATTATGACCTTTTTTAACTTATAACAAGAATGTTACGCTAAGCTAATAACGTGCATACCACCTTTGACTTCCCTATAAGCGTAATATAAATAAAAAACCAAGCAAACAAACCTAAATCTAAGGAACGGAACTATTAATTTGATATGTCAAAAACTGTGAAGTGATATGGATTCAGCAAATTTCTAAAAGTCAAAGTAGCAATTTTGTAAAACGTCAAGAGAAAGTCATTAAAAACTTGCAAAATCATCTTTTTGACACAAAAATGCTCTATAAACACTTTATTTCTAACCCCGCCATCATCACACAAAACTTAGACGACAACACAGGAAATAGTTAGAATATGAGAAATTATTGACGACTGGTTGAGCAACTAGAAATTTTAAACTTTTCTGCAACCAACTATACAACTTTATGTATAAACTTAATAAATTCACTCAACCCAACATAATTCATATTCATTATTTCAAGACTTCAATTAAACGGATTGTCATCATCATCTTGACGTATACTTCCATTAATACGACACGATTAATACACAGAAACTATAAACCAAACCCAATGATGATTTGATTTCTTGCAACGAAGGCTAACTTTCACTTTTTGAATCGATAATGGTGGAAATCTACTTAAAAATAGATATACGAGTATGAACCAGTACCTATAAAAGTTCCACCAGAATAGGATAGCACTATTTTTCAATAGCTATCAAAAGCAATTAATCAAATAATGTGAAAAAGGCAAACTCCAGAGCTATTAAAATGAATGAAAAGCCCAAATCGAAAACCAGTAGCTTATTGCTCTATCTGATTTGATTATTTTATTTTTATTTTACAACTTGAGTCATTATACCAGAACCATTAACCAAAGAAGGCACTTAACTTCAGATATACTCGAATAGGTTTATATGAATCCAAGGCAAAAGGCAACATATAAAAACACCATAATCAAGAGCATAAAGAAACTAATCTCTTAAAAGTTGGACGGACGGACAGGGTACGTTCAGACATACGTACATACGTGTATTTCCTTCTCTATAATCAGGGTTATCTTTTAGTTCTTTTCGAACACGACCCATAAGATTACCGTCATCTCTGCGGCAACCATATGCCCGTACCTTTCATCCAAGAAACATAAAATGTATCTTTAAAGGCCCACGCAGCATTTACATTGTAAGAGTCTCCCTCTCCATCCTATGACTTTAGACGGCTACGGCTCGACTCAGCTCGGCTCGGTTGGGCAAATAAATCAGACCTTTCATTTTTGCTGTAATAAGATTGGACTAGAGGAACCTATAGGAAATCTATAAGGTTCAATTTTCAGCTGTTATTTAATTCTATTTCGATCCCTCGCCGCCACCACCGTAGCGTCGTTCGTCGTTGTCGTATTCAGCAGAGTCGTGAGTCAGCGATTAAAATTTGAGAAGTTTTTGTATTTTATAAGATCTAGGCAATAGGCATATAAAAAAGGAAAAAATGGGTTGAGGTTTCTAAATTCGTATCTTGATTTTAGGTAAGAGTCCAAAAGAGTCTTAGACGAAATATGTATACAACGACTCCACTGAAGCCTATATTGAAGTTGAAGATAGGTGTTGAAGTGAAGGGTATTAGATGCATGACACTGTTTTGGGGCTTATGTTACAAAAATGATAGAGCTCTTTGGAAGTGTATATTGATTACATCAGTGTCATTTGTGTATCTTGGACCAAAAGTTTTAAAATTTATCTCAGCTTACCTTTAAACGGGTTTAACAGATAAGAAAGAAACACTCGTAGTTAAAGAAAATTTATTTTCTTCTTTTATCTAAAGACATAGATAAACTGCATTATTTATGGAGGTTTCAGCTATCGTGTTCTTGGTTGACAATTTGACGTTTTGATTTTTACAAATTGTGCACACAATGTCGTTGGAAAAGTTTTTTTTTCCGATAAAATTCTGGAAATTTATGAGGCTTTAACCCTTGATATAAAAATGTCTTTCAAACATTTTTGAAAAGCCTATGTTATTACAAATAAAGGCTGCATTTAGCTAGTGATATAGGAATCCAAAATTGACAGCAAGAACAAGTTTTAAAAGATCAGTCATACTTGTAATTTTTAAAAAAATATTAAATAGTGCTCAGCAAATCGGGACTTGAAACTAAAAAAAAGTATCGTGAATGCAGACAACTGTCAACTATAAACCTCATCAAAGGCCAAATAGGCGACCCAACGTAAGATTTCTCATTTGTGCTGTAAAGCTGTCACATAGTGTATCCCCTTCTACGGAAGAGTCAGTATAAACTCCAAAAATTAAATGCAAAAAATGGATGCATTTTCCTTAGAACACAATCCCAAGAATGATTTGCAAGAATAATTATATTTTTAAATTGCTTTGTTATTTAAGTCCAGGCTTGTAAGAGAATGCAATCTTTTGGTAATGCAATAAAACTCAATGATTGCATTCACTGATTTCAACTAAAGATTGATACTTGAAATCTTACAATCAATCGATTGCAGTCAAATGATTGGAAGAGAAACTACTGCAGTGTTTTTAAGGTCAAATGATTAGAGGTTTTAAGTCCCAATTTTTATTGAAGTCATAAAATAATAATAATATTCTCAAAAGATTGCATTCTTTTACAAGTCTGCTAGAGTCGTCATAATTGAAAATAAAATGTCAGGAAACATCGGACTGAGTGCAGTTAGTGAAAACTTATTTTCGTGTAATTTAAATGACTCGAAAATTTAAATAAATATGGTATCAAGAAAAAGTTGTATTTTAAAAAAAAATATAGTTTAGGTAAAAAAATTGTGTTGATTTTTAAACGTTTGCATGTTAAAGCCAAGCCAATATATTAAGGGGATGTTTTTTTTTTAAATTAAAATGTTATTATGCCAGCTAATGAAAGATTCAAGACTCAAAAATGTAGAAATCTATACCAAAAAATTATTGTTAAGGATTTCCACAAAACACAGGTGGCAAGAAATAAAGATTTCAGAAAAAATGTCGTTTTTCTAGAAAGTGTTCTGGAAATTCTAGAAAGTGTTTCTAAAAAAATTATGCTTATAAAATAGAAACGGCTACAAGCTTAATACCTAATATGAATAATTAATTAGTTACTTATACAATTAGTTTTCTAGTCGTTAAATGTGAAGTGCTTGGCCCCATTATGAGAGTCGTCGGAATCAGTTAAAAATATTGTTGTATTAAAAACGTAGTGTATCGAGCTAAGGCAAAAAATTGTCATACTTGTTAAAGCTAGGCGTAGAACACAAGCACTTAAGTCAGTACTAAAGTCGGATATCCGAAAACGAGTAATAAGAAACGATTTATCAGGGCCTAGGTGTTACTAAAGAAATGTCAAAATATATTATCTTTCCGGAAGACTCAAAATTAATTAATAATACAAGTGAAAAATGAAGGATTCTTTGTGAGAAGAGAACTTAAAGAAAGTTTTGAAAGGTCGTGTGGAGATAGAGAGGGTAGCTGCCGAACTCTATCTACGGATTCTTGAAAATTTAATTAAGCCTTTTGGAGACACATTTATTTCGAAATACCTACACTGTCTTTTAGGCAGACACGCAATACGACTTGGTGTAGCCTCAAATGACTTCGGCAGGAGCTGTGGACGAGGAAGAAGAGGAAACAATCTCTTACCTTCTCTGCGCTTGCCCTGCTCTTTCACTTAGACGCAAACTTCATCTGGGAGACTACTCTTTGGATAATCCCAGATAACTAGCTAAAAAGGATACCAAATATCTTCTTCGCTCTGTAAAAAGCTCAAAATGGTTCGACTATTTTATATTTGATATTTATTTATTTGTATGTCAGCTGTACATCAAGTTAAACTTAAAAATAGTACAGGATATAAAACATTGATTTAAGATACAATAAACAAAAGAAATATTTACAAACGTGTGAGAACAAAATTAACAAAAAAATAATTAAAATTAATTATAAATTAAAAATGGACTAACATTAAGAATTAAAGATTTCAGAACAAACAAAATCATGTTAATTAAAAGTTATCTGAATCAAGACGCAAGGAAAATAAAATTGAAAATGATTGATTTAAAAGTATGTTCAGTTGAAGTTTGAGAAATATTCAAAACAAATTGCTTGAAACTTTCTGTTTTCGATTCTAGACCTCATGTGACTGGGAAGCTTATTCCACAGTCTAACAGCATGCACGAAAAATTGCCTGCGCGATGTCAAACACGTAAAGGTGGACGAGCGTAAAAAAATGGAACGGCAACAATGGACACAAAAATTAAGTCTGTCACATAGATAACTAAGAGTCTTTTTAAAAATCAATTTAAAGAGTAAAATACAACGACGGTATTTGACGAAAGCTACCAGATCGTAATTTAAAGCTGACGAGCTTGAAAAGAGGCATGATCGAACCTACGTAGGTTAAAAACAAGCCGAGCTATTCCATTAAATGCCACCTTTAGTTTGTGAGCTGATTGAGAATCAGGATCAGCAAACAGCCCACACCCGTATGTTATTATAGGTAGGATAAGTGCTTTTACCAGCTTTAATTTAATATGGGTAGGTAGTACGGTTTTAGTAACAGATAGTCCTCTAAGTGAAGCATAAATCTTTGATACAACTGTATCGACATGGTTATTCGAAGTTAACCTGTTGTTAAAAACCAAACCTAAATTTCTAACTTGGGCAACATATTCAATAATACAATTATTCAATATAACGGGAGGGAAATTATCTGGGTGAAGTTAGTTTATTGAAATTGGAAGAGCTTTGACTTTTTCAGGATTGAGTTTAAGTCCGTTCCGTGCCTGTAAATCAATGCTCATTTTAGATATTGCATCCTTAAGCATCATCTCAGGAAAACTAATATATATTTGGACATAATCTGCATAGATATGAAACTGACAGTAAGACAAAACAGAAGGCAGATCATTTATGAACAATGAAAACAGTAAAGGTCCAAGGACTGATCCTTGGGGAACACCATTAATAACAAGGAGGAACGAGGACATTACAAGACACGGCATGCATACGATTATTCAAATAAGAGTAAATAAGTTTTTTAGTTGTGTCAGAGAAGATTACGGTTTACACAGTCAAATGCTTTTGAAAATTCAAGTAAGGTTATCACAGTTGTACATTTATTGTCCAAAGCATGTCTTATGTCATCAGATGCGTTGAGTAAAGCTGAAACACAGCTATGTCTAGAGCGAAATCCAGATTGCAAAGGATTCAATAATTGCTTGTCTTTAATATAATATTTTATCTGTGGCTACTTATTAGACTTTCAAAAACTTTAGATAGAAAGATAGGATAGCTATCGGTCTATATTCCTTCTTCTTTCCTTGTTTTATGATAGGGATAGTTTTCGATGTCTTCCATAGGATGGGATATGTAGATGTCAATATAATGGTGTTGAAAATTTGCGTTATGTGGGAAAGTAGGAGGATTTTAATAAAGTCAGGATGAATATTCTCAAGTTCGGTGCATTTAGATTTTATTGATAAAATGTCTCTACCAACCAGAATTGGGTTTGTGAAGTAGAGAATTTAACATTCAAACCTTCCAAATCAATATTATCATCACAAGATTGAACATCTTTTCTCAAACCATTATTCTTAATTTCCTTCCGAAAAAACTTTGACGACGGATCTGAGTTAAACTTGTTGTTATAAAATTTGTATTTCGTAATTTTTATCAAATTAGTTACAGAATTACGTAACCGTTTAAAGTCGAAGAGCATTTCTGGACAACCAAAACGTCTCCAACGTTGGTATGAGACATCTCTAGCCTTAATAGCATTAAGTATATCCGCAGAGAGCCAAGGACAACTTCGAGATTTTATACGACTAGTAAGAAGTAATTTTCTAGATTCATGTGGTATCAAAATGGTCCTTTTCTTTTGGCCTAAGTGTGTGGATTTTGAATCTGCAGCCACTTTAACCTAACCTTACCTAAGTATATCAAGCTTTAAAATAATGTAGAACTTTTTTGATTAAAAATCAAAAAGGTTATAACGTATAAAAAGTTTTGATGTGTTAAGTAAATCTACAAAGCCCAGATATCAATCCAATTGAGAATATCTGCCAATAATTCAAATTCAAATCTATCTGAGTGAATGTCAATATTGAAATCCAACAAACATAAGCTGCAAGCAGGAAAGAGAAGTTTTATTTAAATAAGGAAGGGCCCCAAAAACCCATTTTTCGCTCTAACAACTTTTAGCTCCCGAGCTGGTGAGGAAGTGATTTTAAACTGTTCTGGACCTTTCTCTTGTAATAAATCAATATACTGCTAACTTAAACAAAACTTAGCTAAATTAACTCAGGCTTAGTTTTACTCTTACACTGAAAATCAGGCGTTGTCAAAAAAACAACATTTCGTTACTTGACAAATTTAGATACAACATTTTTGCAATTAAACAGATTTAAGAAAAAAAAGCTTCCAAATAATTTGGACAAAAGACTTTTTCTCAAGTTGTTCCTAAGAATTCTTAATTTTTTGTGTGAAATGTTTAATAACAATAAATGTTTCTTTCTTTTCATAACAATACCTTAAATTTGTAGAATTAAATCTTGGTGAACAGTTTCAAGAACATAATAATGCTAATTTATTATTCCGACTATGTTTCCATTTGTAATCGTTTTTTTTTTTTTTTTCAAACTTGTATTTCTGTATGTGTATTATTTAAGGGCATTTGCCAAAAAAGGGGACAATTTAAATAATTATTCCCATCGAAACCAGAACTCGGACCATAAGTCTTAAACATAAAAATAAATTCAACTCGCCTTTCATCAGCAACAAGAAAATATTATACTTAAGCTCCAACATGGACATTTGCCATTTATCAACCACAATTCTACATTAAAAATATGCAAATCAATTTCTATGTAACTAAATTACAGTCTCAACCTCAAGTCAAGTCTCTCAACTTTATATATGCTGATGGCTGATGCCAAACCTTTTTCACTCCAAGTTTTACGAGTACGAGCATTTTGGTCATTCATTTGTAAATGGCCATCAGTCATAATGTCATCGTAAATAAAACTTTACCAACCAGTGATTTGGGAAATTTTATTGTACATAATGTACGGGTATCGGTTTGTCCTCTATACACATTTTGGGAACAAAATGAAATAATAGTAAATAGGGGATTTTAAAAATTAAATAAAAAATAAGTTTCAAAATATGTTAACAAAAATGTTAGATTATAGAACTTAGTCGATGGTTTAATTTTATTGTTATGAACCAAATAAAACCTATAGAACAAAAATCTCTCAGCGTGTTAATTTTAATATCTACTAATTCCTTACGATACCCTAGAATTTTCGAAAACTTGATGTTTTTAATGATCTCATTTTCAGTCCACTAGCTGCGCCTCGCGTTGTAGCTTGCATGCTTGGTAAACATAAAAAGGTTATAGTGAGCCAACTTCAAAATTTGGACATATGATGTCGCGGATTTGTTTTTAAACTATTAGCGAGGAACAATTCTTTAACCTGTTCCTCAGCACACATAATGGAAACTCTGAAAAGGGGGAAAAATCACCCATTTTGGAAACAAATTCTTCACCTTTCTTAAATAAATATAGGTCTAGAAATTGGCAAAAAAAAACTTCCGTAGTCCTATTTTATACTTCAAAGTTAACACAATTGTCAGAATGATATAAGACACAATGTAAAAATTCGGTGAAGTTTGGACCAAAACTAATCTTAACTTAATAAAAGGAAAATTTTAACCAGGCTAGAATCGAAAATATCAGGAATTATCTATATTTTATATAGTTACATGTTTTCCATCTTGCAAATTCAATCCGAATGAAATAAGAACTGAAGGTAAGGGGTTCTTTCGTAGATTATGGTCTAAGTAAAATGGTTCTTCAAAAAAACTTAGTATTTCTTTATTAAATTTAAGCTTACACTATTATTTAAAACGATATACCTAGTTCTTGACATATTAAGTTTTAATTTATTAGCCTCAAGCCATACACATATGGTTGAACATCAAGATCTTCTTAGTTTTAGTAGTTTTATTCATATCATCTATGAAAAAGTTTATGTTGGATTAGGCCAAGTATGGAACAGCTTCGAAGCTAATCAAACCCGACACCACTAATTCTATACTTGCATAACTTCTTCATCATAATATAAGGATCAATTGTTTAAAAATGATTGATTCCGAAACTTTTAACTATTTCTCAACTTTTCTTTTGATTTAGCGAAAGTAAAAGTATATATTAATATTCAGCCATTGTGATTTCTAAGACAACACTTAAAAAAATTGTTTTCGATACTCGAATAAAACTCCAGGATTTCACTTCAGCTTTTATCGACGGTGGTTCAAAAACATTTCTACTGTACTACGAAGGAAAACACGGGCGGTGTCTCAAAACATTGTCTTAAGACGTGTTAATGTCAATGTCGAATTTCAAAAGTTTTCCAGAATCATAATTTTTTGACAATTTTCAAAGTATTGACTTTAAATTTTAAACATATCTTGGAAAATATATTCTCTTTGCATCAGACAGGAACTGTTTGGCAATTTCAAATTTAAGGTCGTTATTAAACTTGCCTTTCTTTCTGCCATGTTTGCGCCCCTACAGCCTAAGTTTCAACTTGGAAGTTAGGGAGAGCTTTTTTATTTTTCAAATACCAAAAAGTCTTATACAACTGTTTTGGTCAAAAATCGAAAATTTGAATTTTTCAAAAACGGTCTAAGAGATTTTTATAAAATTTTCTCTAAAACTCATTTGTCTTAATTTACTTTTTTTGAATAAATAAAATATATTTTTGTGTTGCGGTTTTCTTTGTTTTCATTTCCTCCGGAAATAATGCACAGATTCAAATATTTTTTTAAACAAGCTTTCAAAATTTATACCTATTTGATATTGGATGATCAAAAATTTTTTACGTTCTTGATAAACGCGTGTCTCAAAACGCAAATTTAATTTCATTGAGTTGAAAGTGTGTAAAGGCAATACCGATTCCTAAACCTGGAAAACCGCCAAAACTCCCAACAATCTATCGACCAATAAGTTTGCTAAGTTGTATATGCAAAATTTTCGAAACATTTTTGTTAAATAAAATATAACGCATCGTTAATGAGCTTCAGATGTTTCCCAACGAACAATTTGGATTCAGAACGCATCACAGTATTACTCAACAGGTATTTAAAATGTGTGAACATGGAAAATCGATTCCTGTGGCAAATCGACTGGGCTTATTCTACTTGGTATTGAAAAGGCATTTGACTCAGTTTGGCCCGATAGAATTGTGCACAAGACGGCATATTTTAGATTTCCTTCGTGTCTTGTAAAATGTATCCAAGATTTTGTGTGAAATCGTTAACTTAATCTTTTCGTAAACAACTGTTCATCAAACTATTACCAAGTCAACTATGGTGTCCTGCAGACATGTTTTCATCGAACGAATTTAGTCTTACCCTTCAGAAAAATTTTTAAATGCCATATAATTGAAGACCAATTACTACACTTAAAGGCCAATATAACCGAATGCTGACAAACAACAAGCCATCTTTTTCAGTAGAAAAAGAAAATCGTGTTGCCTACCAAGCAATCAACTTACAGTTAATGAAGTAAATGTTAAATGGTATCCAAGTGTGAAAATCTTGGTATTTATTTAGATAAAAAACTGACTTTCAGGGAACATATTGCCAGAACTCTGCAAAATCTAAGCATTCCTGATAAAAGCTACGAGTATCACAAAACAAGCTTCTAAAATTGATGCTTAACCTTCCACGATTTCATTTCACCATAGACTTACATGAGAAGGTAAATGATTTCTCTAAGAATCTTATTAATCAATTGATGCATCAACTATTTTTCCCAAACGTTATTGTTAGTTTGAAATATTCTTATCTATGTTTAAGTAACGAGTAATATACTCGTTTAATTGTTAATTTATTAATTTATTTTCTATATGTGCATTATTTGAGCAAAAAATAGCAAAATTTCTAATATATTTAAATCTATTTATCAATTATCATTTATACTAACTTTTTTTTAACTAATATACTTCTAAACACAAGTTTAGAAATCTTAGTTTTATTTGTGCCAAAATTTACCTTTTTCTGCATACCAAAAATATTCCTAATTGAAATTTAATAAGTTTTTAATATAAAATTGTAGTTGACACGAAACAACCACCATTTTTAAATTTAAAATTAGTGTATTAATTCCCGTTTCTGTAATCTCGAATTATTTGTATCTATTCCTGAAAAAAAAACAAAATACCATTTATCAAGCTCTAGCGTAGCCTAAGACCTTTAATAAAGGGAACATAAGTAAAATATTCTGCTAAGTTGGCAAAAGACAATTATGGTAAGAGTTGTCCTATGCTTTTTTCTTCTATTTTGTGTTTCTGATGAGGTTACCGTATTATGACGACAAATATTATAATACCTTGACAGTCCTATTAAAAGAGAATTCCATGTACTTTAAGTCGAAACCAGTAAAAGTAAAATACAACAAAATTTATATTAAATTCTTCCAGTTTTTAAATTATTATTCTGTAAATTAAGTTTCTAATTTTATTAGAAACTCAAAAATAAAACATAACAAAACATCAATTTCACACCAAATCCTTAAATTGAAAAGTGTAATTTATTAACACTTTGTATTCTTTTAATAAATTGTGTGTTCTTTCAATGCCCCAATATAGGTTTACCTGTGCCAATAAGATAAACTTCAATTTGAAAGCATATCTACCATCTGTGATCTGTGGGCCTGTGACTGTGACTACTGAGGTGAGGTTGAGGTCTGATGATGTGGTGTTCCATGAAGACAAACCTGGTGATGACTTCACGTGCAAATGGACAATAGACGTTTATCTTTTTGCTAACATTTTATATTTTGCAGATTTAAGGCAGCAGCACAGGCACAGCACCTAAATAAAAGAATAAGAAACAGACCAACAATAAAAACAAAAATCTTAACCACTTTGCTGTTGTCCATCTGCCAGCCTCATAAAGTTTAACCGGTTACCTGATGGCTATGATCCTCCTTCACGTCGTCATCGACGTCGAAACGGTCGGTCGTTTGGTCGAATGGAACCTCATTTCCAGCTCTAAGCGCAAGACCAAAGACTCAGACTCAGAATCAAGACTTGAGACTACAAGTATGTATCTGTATCTTGCTGGCAAATCGATTTATCATGGTCATGGCTTGGAATAGCAATTGGCGATATTTATTTCTGATTCATGCCGCAATTAATAATTATGGGGTCTCTGTTTGAGTTTCTCCTCGTCCTCACTCTCTACCTGTTGCTGCCTCTTTGATTTTCTTTTACTCTATACTCTGTGCTGCGTCTGCACCACTTTGGAACCGTTTTTTATTTTTCTTTCTTTGTTTTATTTTGCAACGAAGCGATATTGGCATTGATATCGGCCAAAAGGCATACACAAAAAGAGTAAAAGACAAAACGGGTATAGAAGGTCCAGAATTCTCGACTGCACTATTATATGAACACAACACGCCATAGCCATCGCCATCAACATCGCCATCGCCATCTTGTGGCTGATGCAATAAGTTATCATCTGTTTTTGTTGTGCAAACTGCCAAGATGCTATAAAGGAAGGAGGACAGTCAGTACTCGTATATTCGTATATCGAAATCGGTTAAGCTATAAGAGTTGGAAAAAATGGATTCGCGTGTATATTTTGTGTTACCTCGACCGCCTTTCATTTCAAATAGACTGCATTTAAAAGATGTGTTGTGTGCCCTGTTTTTTTTGTATGACTGTGGCTGGTTAAACTTGACAGTTCTAATCCTCATAAAGGAGTAAAATTATCGTGGAGCTAATCAAATAAATAAGACATTGACGTTAGAAAATAAAATTTGATGAGGCAGCAAGTTTGAAATTCATTCGTTTCAAAAAAAAAATTAACACATATCAGAAGGTAGAAATCTGCCTGCATAGGAAGCATTTCAGTAGATCTTTTTTTCAGACATTTAAGAACTAAAGTCTTATTGGGAAACATTTCTCGTCTAAGTAACATAAATATAAACTCTTTTTTTCAGCATGATTTTGCGGTAAGGGGCTTTGAATAATTACAGTGAAATGGTCAGTGTTCCACATTCGTGTTGTGCCGCTAAAGAACAAAAAACAGTGAATACTTCTGTTCAATTGCTTAAGAGTGTTACCAGTTAAAATGACGTACAAAATCGTAAGATAAAAGATATTAAGACGGTATTGAAGCGACGTTAATAATAAACTACTTTATGGTGAATAATCATTTTCAAATCTCTTCTTTGACACTGTCAAAGAGAATAAACTTAAGTAAGTTACTTTAGCACCAGCTCAGAAATGTCAGTTATTTCCAGGGCTTTGACTTATATAAGTTTTATAAGTAAATAGTCATATTAAAGTGAGAGTGGTATTATCACCATTCAATCTAAATGCTCAACGTTTAATACTGTTCAAGAGGCTTAAATAAGTTGCAGGAGCACCAGTCCAGATATGGTAGTTATACTCTAGCTTTGGACGTATATAAGCCTTGTATATAACAGCCATATCAGAGGGGAAGAAAAACTTCTGGCATCGCCTTTGAAAATCCAAACATCTTGCAGCGTTAATCAAGATGTACAGTCTTCTCGATACAAGGGCCATCCATAAATAATGACAAGAAGAGGATATCTCGCTTTAACGAGGTTTTTTATGCCCCATTGTACAATGCGGTTTAGGTCGGAATTTAATGAGATAATCATATTTTCTCGTTGCAATTCCACATACGAAGAAGAGGAATAAAAATGAGAAAGAGTGTTGGAGATAGAACAGAGCCCTGGGGCACACCAGCATTTATTTTATGGACTGCAGAATTGAATTCATCCAATACAACTTGAATTGAACGATTCGAAAGGATATTACTAATCTAATAAAGGAGGGATTCGTGAAAACCGAAATCATACGCATTTTCGATAAGAGAGCCTGATGCCAAACGCTATCAAAAGCTTTTGATATACCAAGTGCAATAATCTTACTTTATCCAAAATGATGTAAGGATTTGCTCCACTGTTTGGTGAGATGAACCATAAGATCACCAGAGGACCTATTGCTACGAAAGCACGAAAGCCGCATTGTCGTAGCTTAAGCAGTGGTTTTGCCAGCGTTTAAGAACACCTCTTCAGCGGAGATACCATCTGGAACAGAGGATTTAGGTATGTTAACATCTTTTATGACTCTCTCCACAGTACGAGTGCAAAAAAAGATTGGCCCTATAGAATCACTAACGCGCTCGGTAACAGTCAGAGTCATAACAGTCACTGGCAGAGTTGAATTGCCGTGTCATTGACAACGAGCACGGGAATCGAGGAAGAGGAAGAATTCGTCATATTTTTCAAATAACCAAACATTTTTACTGCCTTTGGGACATTGCAGTATTTTTGCCGTAATTTTTGGTCATCTTAAAATTTGGTCCGTGGAATATGGACGTTGCAGGCCTTCCTGGCTTGCTTGAACTTATTCCGGTTTTCCTCATTTAGATTGTCTTTAAAACAACAGAAAATTACCTCCTTATAACCTCTTTTCAGCTTAAATTGAACCATGTGTTTTCTTTGGGTCTGATGCTTTAAACCTGTTCGGGACAATATTTCTAATTTCCGGGAGAATCAAATTTGTGATCATATCAGCGCTGGCGTCAACGTCTCTATCGAGGAAGCATAGTGACCAGTTTAAGATCTTTCTTCAGTTGGCTTTCTCGTACTGCCAAACGGTTCTCCTACGATCTGTTTCTTTAACTGGAGAGTTTTGACACGAGAAATTTACTGATATGGTCAGATGCGCCTACAGGAGATAGAACACGTATAGTGTACTTACCAGGTTCAGAGGTAAGTAACAAGTCAATAGTGTTTTCTGCTCGACCTACCATGCCGATATTCAAGTGGGCTCGTTGACCATCTGAGTTAGGTGGTTCAACTCAGCGAAGATCTCAGCACACACTCTTTCGGGTGTTTTCTGGCCCGAATGTTGAAGCCATGAAGAATTGTACATTGAAATCGCCCGAAATAACGATTTCAGTGCGAGGATAGAACGAAACAATTCATTTGAAACGCCTCAGGAAAGTTCTTAATGTTTGGTGATTTTATTTTCATATTTAATTCCCCAAGTTCAGAATGTAAATTGATCTGTTAAAGATCCATAGACCATAACCAAAAGGTAGGGTTGTGAATCTTAAGACGAGTTTCAAAGGCGAAGCAGGTTAGGAGCTTTGATTCTTCACTAAATGTATAATTACAGCAAATATGCCGGTTTTGTCTAGCTTTTAAAGTAGCTTTTTGAGCACTCAACCACATTTAAGAACCACCAGAATTGAGATTGTTGGCTGGGGATAAAGTATTGTATTTGTTATCACAACATAAAAAGTGTAAGTCAACAAAATGCTGGATTCACTTAAAGTGTTTTGTTTATACTACACTTTAATATGCGGTATTGTAATCTTACAATACTTTGAATAACAGAATTTAATGTATATGCATAGGCACGTTTTCAAGAGCAATTGTTGCAAATAATTTTGTACTAAACAACTTGATTTTCAAGGTATGCCCGTATCGCATTCGAGTTACATAATCTATTCGGTCAGTCCAATTTTTTACTACTTTTTTAAAATAAATCTGACCCTTTGACCTCAATAATGGTGCCTAGAATATTGGTTTCCAGTGCTTAAAAAGTTGCTGTTTTAACATAACATACTCGTAGTTCTGTAAAACGTAATCGAGAAGCCTTAAAATACACGAAATGAACTAAAGGCGATTTAAGAAGAACACTTCTGGAAATAAAGTTGTAACCAAAATAATTTTTGAATGAATTATTTCATTAGTTTTTGGAAACCGAAAATCAGTCATCAAGGCTCGCAAGCGCTTGACATTCACCATCCGTAACGGCAGCTCACTCCTTATTTCTTCTTAGGAAAAAGTAATTCATTGGCTTTCGCGAACAGGTTTAATTTTTCTCAAATTAAATTTCCAGAAGAAGCGTTGTTCTGGCGTTGATCGATTCCTAAGTAATTGGCAACACTTTACTGAACAAAACATTTTGACATTCTCAACTGTCAAACCCTATAAAACAGCCATCGAAACACCCTATCGGCCTCGGGAATAGAATGAACGTATTGGACAAGTCGCAATGGAATTTTATTTTACATTTTTTGCACCAAATTTTATTAAATTTAAGCAATCTGACATTTGCGACAATAAGAATTTGACAGTTAGTTATTAATGTTCCTATAATATTTCGCGTTTTTAATATTGCATACTCGTAGGGTATATTCAGCAGACCAAAGTATATCATTATATTGATTTATTTATATCTTATCCACTTATCTCCTCGTTTGGCAGAAATTATTCGGTTCTTTCGTATTATATTGCTTATTTGCACACAACTCTGCAAATCGTATATTCAAATTGCTGTTTTTCTTTTATTCACCATATCAGCCAGAGGAAATAAGCTTTGCATAACAAAATAAATCTCTAATCTAATCCTTTACGCACTTTTCACTCAAGCCCGTTGTCACAATCAATTTGTACTGCATCCACACACCAACACCATACCACCACTACAACTGCCTCTGCCACATATAAATAAACTGCAAATATATCTTCCCATCATCCCAAAGGACCCTCTAAGCAAGGCCAATCCAATATATGAACGATACCCATCCCAAACTCAAGCCCATTCTATCGCACAGAAAGTCATTTTGGCATGATTTACACAAACGTGATCGTAAATTTTGCAGCCTCCACAGCTAAGCTTCATACGCGCACGAGTATACGTTCCGTCTTCTCTGCTGGCTGGGCTGGCATTCGAAAATTGAATCAGTTTCAACTCAGCCAAATGATGCGGAAGGAGTGATGGGCTTCCACAGCCACCATTATACCACCCCTTTCCCTCCCTTCAATCAAACTACACACTGGCGAATTCAATTTGTAATAATATGTTTCAGGAGAAGTATTGAATTTTTCACACGTTTCCTTTTGGGATACGATAGGGATATAAAGCGATCAAGTATATATTTGCATAGATGACACCCCTTCCTTTGGGAGAAGGGGTAGCCAGAGTTATAGCATCGCTTCGCCCTCACATTTGTGCCTGATAGGAACGTTTTCTATTTCAATCGGCAATGCTGCAATAAAACTGTTTGTAGGTCTGTGATGGAGGAAGTGGTGATGGGCAAATGGCATAATGGAAGGGGTTGTGGAGCCTCACGGCACCACCGCTGCCGCCGCCGTTGTCGGTGGCATCAGGTGTGGAAAATTGGCTCGGGTTTGGTGGTATATTCGATTTGCACATCATTTTGATTATGCAAAGCAGCAAATAGATACATACTCTTTTATCTATACCTATCAATAAACGTACAGTGTATGTGGCATTGGCATACTCTTTGAAGGAAGGGCATTTTTTCAGTACCGCACCATCAGGATAAACACATTCGATACAATCCTATACCTAAGGACCAATTGGGGGAATATGTGTGGTATAAGCCACAAGATTATTATCATCGCATTCGGGAAAAGGGAAAAGTTTGATTAAGTTTTCGTATGAAGTTCCCATATACGAGTACATACATACATATTTACATACGAGGGCATAATAGTGGAAGAGGAAGAAGAAGCGACGATTTTTCGAGCGAATTGTAGGAATGGCGCCCAACGCAAAACCATACTCACAATAAAAGGGGGCTCACATTAAGTATGCATTGCTCATACGGCCGTAATTTTTGTGAAAATCAAAACGTGTCATCTGACTAAATAAAGCAATAAAGAATTTTACATACCGAAGGATTCCGGATTTGCTGTTAAAACAACTTTTCCAGTTTGAATGAGGACACAAATCGTGACATGTTTTTTACTTACGCTTAAATGTAAGGCCATGTTGATACCTACGGTCTTTTAAATAGAACTAAACTGAAGCCACTTAAATTGACAAAAAAATGATTAAGGAGCCTAAAGGAGGACATTTTCAAAGGCCGTTGCGTCATTTCGAGCTTTTCCATAAAAATAATTCAATATGGTAAGATTTTTTTTTTTAATTTATTAAAAGAAGCCATATTTGAAAGAGTTCAGTTTAGATTTAGGACATCTATGACCTTTGCGAAATCAACTGTTTTTGAAGTTATGATTCGGTCGACATGGCAAAATATCGTGAACTTTAAACAATATTTTCCATTAATTTTGTATAAAACATCAAGAGAGTAATATTTTTATTTTTATTTGAATCAGTTTAGTTTAAAATACAAACAAATTAAAATATATTTTGATTTAAAACAAAGTTTAACATATAATACTTGGAGAGCTGTTTACTCTTCTTGTTTATAGAGAACTAATGCTTTAGAAAAAAATTTGCAACGGCAGAACAAGATTTTTTGCCCGTAGGCACGAATTTTAGCTGGGGGTAATGTATTGGGTTGTCCACAAGTCACATTTGTTTTACTTACTATAGAGCTTCCATGGTTCTTCCATGACAGACTTCTATTAAAGCTAACTCGAAGGTTTTTAGCCTTTTTATTATATTTGATTTGATGATATTTGAGAATCGCTATGGATTATTCACGTAAAATACAAGAGGTCGAAAAAATGTTTACGTATAACTTAATACTTCACAGACCAGCAGAAGATATTTTCACAAATTTACATTTACACAGGCTCCCAAGTGTTCAAAGGACAGCTTATGTTCATCTACGACCTCGTCTGCATATGCACATGCCGATAAAGAAGTGTTTGATGACTGATGAAAGTTTATGTGCATCTAAAAGAAAAGCGGCCCTAAAATTGAACCTTGGGGAACTCCTTTTCTAAGGGACAAAAATTCGGACATGCCTTTGTTTAGTTAGACTTCTTGTTAGTTGTTGACCTTAAAGATATGACAAAACTTATGGAACTGAAAGAGTTTGGTACACAATTTCTTTGACTATGTCAAAAGCCTTCGGAGAAAAGGAAGATTTAAAAATGTAACATTTTCTTTATCAATAGCTTTTCTTATTTGTTCAGAAGGCTTATTGACGTATTCATGCAATTATTTTTCTCGCTTTTTTTATATTGTCACGCACTAAAGCGGTTTTGAATACCCTTTTAATGATATGCAATTAGGAAAGGAGAAACCGATGCACATTGGTTTTAAATGTAGGTACATTGTAATGAGTGGGAAATATTGAGCCTGGTAAAGCATTCCAAATTCGCGTAGTGCGGCTAAAGAAAGAATCTCTGTATTTAACAGTACGTCCAAAATTGGGTTCAAGGGTAAACTGATGGGCATTCCTGGCAGTAAGGGCATTACGGTTGAATTGTTTAAGGGGAGAAATACCACTGGCTATTTAACTAGAGCATTGTTTATAAAAATAACGATAAAAAAATTAAAGGCATGATGCCTTGCAGCGGTGTTCAAGAGAAGCAAATGTGTCGGTAAGAGAACGATCTCCTATAATTTTTAGAGCTATTTTTTTAATTCTATCCAGAAGACTCAAGTACGTTATTGGGGCACCAACCCAAATAACAGAATTATACTCTAGTTTTGGACAAATAAAAGCTTTGTAAATTTAAGCCAGATCAGAAGGGGTAAAAAACGTCTTGCATCGTCTGAGAAAAACTAAACACTTAGTGGCATTTTTGGCTATCTCAAATATATGATCACTCCACAACAAGTGGCTTGTAATGCACATACCTAACATTTAAAGCTGTTCAGTATCCTCGATGCAAATATCACTGATGGAAGATGGAAGCATTAAATTCAATGCGGTTTTTGATTCCCTATTGAACAATGCTGTCAACATCAGAATTCAATGAACTTATTATACGCTGCCGTTGGTAATCCACATCCTAAGAACAAGGATGAGGATCTAAAAACGAATATGAAAAGCTGAGGGTACTGTCTCATCAGCGAAACAAATAAGTGGGTAAGAAGTTTCATACAAAAGATCATTTATAAAAAAAGAAAGAGCGTCGGAGACAAAACGGAGCCCAGGGGCACACCAGCGTTTATTTTGTGAATATCAGATTTGAACCCGTCCAATACTACTTGAATTAAACGGTCCGAAAAGTAATTTCTAACCTAACAAAGAAGAGATTCATCAATACCAAAAGAACGCATTTTCGATAAGAGGTCTTGATGCCAAAGTCTATCAAATGCCTTTGAAGTATCAAGTGCAATAATCTTACTTGCTCCAAAACGATGAGATCAGCAGTGAACCTATTGCAACGAAAGCCATATTGCCGGTCGTTAAAAAGCTTATATCTCAAGATATTTCTTAAGCGAAAATTGATTAGCGTTTCCATGACCTTGGAAAGAACGGGCGTAAGTGCAATTGGACGATAGTAAGAGGGACCGGCCACACAAATGCAGTTTTCCATCAATTTGGAAAGAACCCAGTAGAAAAGATCAGATGGAAAAGCTTACGCAGTTGTTTTGTCAGTGTTGAAGAACACCTCTTCAGAACAATAGCTGGGCTTCTATCCGCGCCAGCGGATTTGTGAATGTCAAGATCTTTAAGCACTCTAGCAGTTGTGCGAGTGCGAAAGAAGATTCGTCCCATAGAATCGTTAAAGCTTTGAAGTAAAGGAGGAGTCATGTCACTCATTGTGACCTGTGCTGCAAGCAGATTGGCTTTATCAATCAAGCTTCCTAAAAACGAACAATTTTGTTTTTGTATAATTTCTTCAAAAGCCTCAAAAACAAATGAAAGATTTGAAATTTGTTTGCACTCTTCCCCACCTTTGGCCATCTTCCATTTAGTGGGAAATAATGTAGTTGTTAAAATGGAGTTGAAAATGCAAATGACTAATGTAAGAAAGAAATAAAGCTATAGAAGAAGCTTAAAAAAGGGTAAAGCGTTACTCCTATGGTAAAACTATTTTTGAAATGTTAGTTAAATTACCTTTTACATGTGTAGATGAATTCAATTGTTTCCAATAGTAATTCTCAAAAAGCATTTTGTATGAAATTTCAACTGAATGTAAAAATTGGTTCATCCAATTCGATTACAATTTAAATGACATACAAAAGACGACACACAGTATTACAAAATCCACTTAATTAGACTTCTTTATTATCTAACTACTCATGTTTTTCACACAAAACTAATTCTAACCCAATTTTCTATAGAAGAATACATTTCCCACATGTATTAGAAAAATTTGTAAAGAAAAATAATTTCGACAAATTTCGTTAACCCTTTTTCTTAATTTATCTTTGTCAACAAAATTATTCAACCCTTCCCTAAACCAATCTATTGAACTCTCTTGAATAGAAGGCTTTGAATTTCAAAGATTGAAAAGTATTTCGTATAGACAGACAAAGGTAGTACAGAAATATTTTCATATTGGTAGCTCAGAAAAATTCAAACACAGGTCTTTTCCCTTCGTATTCTTCCTCTGCCAATGTTGAAAGAACAAGTGCAGTTTTTTCTGTTGAATTTTCCATTCTACACCTTTGATGGATGGCAAGGAATTCCAATTGTTGAGGACAAAGGCAACATTCAGAACACCTGATTGTGTATACAGTGCGGTGCATCCCATTTTATGTTAGTCCTGTTGTTCCGCTTGTGTCTATAGAATATAGAAAACCCTCTGTGATGCTTGAGGTATCCTTTCCTCAGAATCGAAAACAGCCTTTAAAAGTTTTACACAATAGATGCGCAAAAATGCTCTTTGCCACTGACTCATCCCCTGTCGATTTTTTGTATTCTATCAAACGTCGAAAAAAAGATCCTGGAGCATTCATCAAAAAAGAAAAATAACAACAACAAGTTCCTTTATCTTCCTTTTTTCCCTCCTTGGATAGGAGTATTATAGAGTGTTTGATTGACCCTTTTTTCTATGTGTTTTCTGAAGCCTGTGTTGCCTCTGATGATGCTCCGAAAGTTGATCATCATGGGAAATGTTTTAATTTTCTTTCCATTTTCCAACTCAGCACAAAAACTGTGTGTGTGATGTTGATAAAAAGCCTTGCCAATTTAGAAAATTATATTCCACCCTATCGAAGTTGCGTTTGCCATATGTGGCAAGAATAATGGACTTAGAAATGAAAAAACCGCTGACAGGTTCAATAACAAATATATGTAAGGTACACTATACGCGATGCCCGTACGGACTCCTATCGTTTATGGCCAAACAACGAAGGAAATATAATTAAAACCAAATTCGCAGTCTACAGTCGTCGTCGTCGTCCGTCACATCCGTCGTGTCCGTCGTTGTGTCGTCTTTGGCCGAATGAATCTTTATAATCTATGAATGGCATCAGTGAGATGGGCTATTCCCGATTGATCACAGATAGAACAGAAGTACATATACTATAAGTTAAGGTATAGAGCGAAAAGGTATAAAGACTGGTTTGTTCCTTAAAGGAGAAACAGAACTGGAGACTTTGTCTAGACTTAAGACTTCTTATTCTGAAGTTGTTGACATTGATTTGGATTTAATTGGTAGTCCACTTGCATTTGCAGAAAAAGACTTCTTTTTTCTCCATTTCTGTGGATGATGATCACGGAATGGAATATGTTGGATAACAAGCTTCTTCGGATTTCAAAACAAACATTATGCGGTTTCTTTTGATTAATTTAATTGAGCACACAGTGCTCCGTCCGTAGGAATATATAGAATCTCACTCAATTAGATATAGATTCGAAAGGCAATCCACATCGGATGGAACATCGGCACATCCACTCGGCCTGGAAAATTCTGAGGTAATGTTAAACAATTCTGTGGAAGGACATTTTATGAATTCATGACGATTTAAAAAAAAAAACCTTTGGCCCTAGGTATGTTAGTTGCTGATTTAAGAAGATTATATAAGAACAGCAAACCATTCACGACTTAAGACCGGGCATATAACTAACTATTTTAGATTGAAAGATAATTTTTGTCAATGGAATGATCATGTTTTTATTTTATACTAGTTGACCCGTCTCGTCGCTGCTTATGGTGATCAACACTGATCGATTAGGTTCTGTTCTTGGAAATCAAATTGCACTTTTTTAATCAGTATTGATGGAATTACTTAAAATCCTACTCCGAAATCGCTCTATCATGTCAGATTTTTGCAAATTCAACTTTTTAGGACTTCGTCGTTGTTTTATCAATGTCCTTTCTTGATGATAGCATTACTTGGCCTTGGCCTCATTAACCATAATTAAGCCATCATCTCCTCTCGTAATGCTCATAAGCTCGCCACTTCTTCCAACACGATATTAAAGAAGTACAGTATGATAGTTCATCGCCTTGTCTAAAACCTTTTTTGAGATCAAAGCATCTGTAAGATCTGGTCCGACGTTGATAGAGCAGCGTTTTCCATCGTCATTCTACGATTCTAGTTCTTCTCTGTAGATATTGTTACTCATAAGCGGCCTTGAAATCAATGAACTGATCATAGGTATCGATTTCAAGTTCCTGTGCGTAATTTGAATATTTGGTCAGACTTTCTAGAATCTATCAGGTTCTTGACGATGTTTAGCAGCCTGATGACTGTGCAATTAACTCACTTTAGAGGGTGTTCTTTCTTGTGAAACCGTAAAACTAAGCCAACATTTGGGCATGCTTCTTTCAAAATACCTAGTTAGCTTCGTTAAGTTGAATTTCGTTATACAGTTTGGAAAATGATCTTTTCATATTCGCAGCATGGACTGCATGGAGTTTCCCTGATCTTATTTTCAGGCCTCCTCTTTTGCTCAGTGAACTTGTGAGTAGCTCTTATCCTTCTGAGCAGCACCGCCTGTAATTTTATTGTTTTTTTTATTTTTATTATTGGTGATTCAAACTCAAAGGCGGCTAATAATGATGTTATTAAAAATGCGGATGAGAATTCTGCTGTAGCTGTTGTTGTTGCTGTTGCTGGAGATGCTGAAATTGCTAGAGCTACGGAAGTTTTCGTTGCGCCAGCAAAAAAGACGTTGCTGCTGGGGAACAAGGTAATATTGATAAGCGTCTTAAGAGCACTCCAGTTGTTTCCGGTTCCAATATCCAGAAAGGTGTACCACTGGTTAACACGAATTTAAAATGGTTTCAGCTGTCAAAGTTCTGTAAATTAACTTCAACCGATTTAATTATTCAATAGGTACCTTTCATCTAATCTTTATGTTAACTCTTCATATTTTAAACGCTACAAACTCCTGAAAAATGGAACTGACGCAAACATGAGATTTGTTTGCTTTAAAATCAGAATTCCTGCTGAATTTATAAAATCCGTTTTTATCTTTTTGGCCTTAAGAAATAAAGATTCGTAAATCCAACTTCACCCCAAAAAACGTATCGTCGATGCGGAAATAAGGAACCCAAATGTTTCTCCATCCAATTCTGATTGCCTAAAAATATATTATCACAATTCTAGTGAAATTCGTACATAAAACCCTGCACTTTAACTTGCTACTAATAATGTCGACTACGATGTTATCATAATTGTTGAATCTTGGCCTTGGAGTAGCATTTTTGATTCTGAAATGTATACGTTAACTCTTATATGGTCTTCGCTGTGTTACTTCTGGAGATCGTGAAGGTGGGCTAATTTTTGCCGTTTGCTCAAACATGTTATGTGTATTAATTTCACTACCTATCACCGAATTGAACAAATTTGTGTTTCCATCAGTCTTAAACCTGGAATTTTAATGTTCATATACTTCAAGTGAAAATATGCTTATCCCATGTAATTTAAAAAGAGATTCTGAATTAACATTAACTGATCATTTATTTGCTTTAAACTTATATCAATCTAATAGTATTGTTAATTATTTAGATAAAATTCTTGATTTCACAAGAAGATTTGGAAGTTTCAATCACAGATACTGTTCCGTATAGTTTGTTAAACAATTCAATCCACCACAAGGAATTTTATATTGAAAACCAACTATATAAATATTTACAATTTAACTGTAAAAATCTAAAACCATTTGTCTTCTTAAAATCAAACTTCATTGTACTCGATAATTAGCTTGAGATTGTAGACTGGAATACTGAATTTTTAAATCTAAATTTGAAGAACATTCTTAACCGTTTCAATGGGTATCTTGAACACAGCTTTTAACTTATTTGTGCCTTATAGCGCAACAAAAAAAAAATCTCAAAACCTTCGTGGCATAACAAAAGGCTGACTCATTTAAAAAAAAAATCATTTGCCAAGTATAAAATGTCAAACACCTTAGATGACAAACATACATTTTGTAAACTTCGTAAAGAATTCATGGTTCTCAGCAAATTCTTGCAGAGAAATTATGTTTTGAATATTGAGCTTAATTTGAAATGTGATCCGAAACAATTCTGGAGTTTTATTAATTCTAAAAGGAAATCAATTGGCATTCCAACTACGATGAATTTAAGAGGGGGTAATTCAATTGACATTTATAAAACTCTTGATCTTTTTGTTCAATTTTTTGAATCAGTTTAACTTCAAGAACTTAAACCCAGCCACATTCCTGGTGTCGTTGGCATTCCTTAAAAAAATGCTCTAGTTGTGTGTGCTTTTCATTGCAAATTATATTCAACTTATCTTTATCGTTCAGAATATTTTTGGACGAATGGAAATCTTATTTTCTGATCCCAATTTATAAGTCTGGTTCGAAAAATAATCTTGAAAATTACAGAGGCGTTTGTAAGCTGTCTACAATTCCTAAATTGCTCAAAAATAAAGTAAAGACCGAATTAGATTTTTTTTTTGTTAGATCTTTCGGTATTCATTGCATAGAAAGTCAAAGTCAGATGCACACTATCTTCGCGGATTTTAGTAAGGCATTTGATTTTGTATTCCATAACATACTGCTCCCTAAGCTTCCTAACTTTTTGATTCACTCTAATATCCTTCAGTGGATTTCATCTCTTTTTTTAACTGATAGGAAACAAAAAGTTAAACTTGACAATCAAACATCGAGGATTATTAAATGTACCTCAGGAGTTCCCAGGTCAGTCACCTTGGCCCACTTTTATTTATAATTTTAATTGATGATATTTGCAACCTCAAACCTCAAATTATTTTTAAAAGTAAATTCCATTTTTGATGCTTTAATCCTCATCATCATTTATCAAACCGGTATTTAGTTAATTGTCTCAAACTTAATGTCAAGAAAAGCTTCGCTATCTGTGTCTCTAGGAAACTCACAACTTATGAGTTTTGCGTATTCTCTTGATCGTGTCCCTCTTCAGAGAACTGCTACTGTAAGGGATTTGGTCGTCTCTTTTGGTTCCAAGTTTACATTTGTTCAGCACATGAAGTCTATTGTCGCTAAATCCAACTCTGTGATATTGGTGTGATTTAAAGAAACTCAATGACTTTTCGGATTCCTATCCGCTTACATCTCTATATAACTCATAAGTTAGATCAATTAGTTAGACAATTTGTGTCCAGATTGTCAATGTCAACGTAATCTTCTGGGTCTGAAATCTCGTAGAACAATTCATGATGTAGTATTTGTGCCAGATTTTGTATGTTACCATATAATATGTCCTAACCTTTTATCGTTCCCGACGGCCTAGAATAAAAATAAAATAAATTGGGTGGCGCAACAGTCCGTTTGAGAACTAAGGCCTAGTGACTGACAACTCTCAACCATTCCTGTGTGCGAGTACTGTTTTCAGGGATGGAAGGGACCTACTATGTTAAGCCGAATCCGAACGGCTAATTTGACAAAAATTACTCTTGGAGAATTTGTCAATTCCTCGCAAGAGGTAGTACCCGTGACAAAAACTTTAGGTGGCATAGGCAGGGATCGAACCCAAGACCTCTCGCATGACAGTCCACATCGCAATTTTTTAATTTGAGTTTTTCTGGCCCATCCTAACCTATCGCACATCTTGGATGGCTCGAATATCTGCTTTTCAGCAGTTTAGGGCTCCTGTAATTTGTTCGGCTGCATGTGGTCTATTAAGGGATCTAAAATTCCACGTAGAAAGTTCGTTGTCATTATTTCGTTTGTTTGGTTCCTCATCAATAAATTCCTTTGAATCCAAGGCTTGTTGGTTCTTTAGTATTTAGTTCCTATATCTTTTTAAAAAAGGTTTCTAGTTCATACTTTTCGATTTGTGAACAAATTTGAGCCCTCTTAGTTTATTTATTCAATTTAGCTTTAACCAAGAAAATATCATACACTTTTCTACCAATCAACGCTGTAAAATCTTGACTTTAAGGTCGATATGCTGTTTGTATAACTGGCATTATTTTGAATAATAAATTTTGTCAGCACTCAAGCTGTATTGAAAAAAAAACA
This sequence comes from Eupeodes corollae, assembly GCF_945859685.1. Lineage (NCBI taxonomy): Eukaryota > Metazoa > Arthropoda > Insecta > Diptera > Syrphidae > Eupeodes > Eupeodes corollae. The sequence goes on along the minus strand of NC_079147.1, from coordinate 309,002,245 downwards.
AAGCGTCGTAAAGGGAACATCACATTTTAAATGTTATTATAAACCGTTATCTTCCACAAAAATACAATTAATTCCAAAACCACAAAATATCCAGTGTCGCGGTTCTATTTATTTTAAATGATTGCTTCACTTAACACATTTGGTGGTGTAGCTGATAGTAAATAAGGGAGTATGTGCGGTTTTTTAAATGGCGCCCAACACAATCTATTCTAAATCACAAAAACACTACCTTACCTATCTATCCCATTTATTATAGAAAAGCTTTTGATATAAAACAAAAACCAAAACGAAAAAGGAAAAAATATTAGCATATCTACTTTCTAAATATACGAGTATAATATGCGGCGTACCCCACGAGGCTTGTAAAGTAATTTTCATTTTCATTAAGTTTGATTGAATGTCTAACCATGTAATTTTACGACCTTACAAGATGCTATAAAAAATCATGCTATAATACACGAAATACCACTTCTTCTTTTTCTTCTTAGACTTAGCTCAGCCCCACTCCCAATTCCAATTCCAATTCCAATCCCAAGTGGAAGTGCGTGAGGTACATTGTTTATACTTATAGATTCAGAGTGACACAAGGACCTTCGTAGAGTATAAATCCCGCACTAAAATCAACACGGCTAAAAGGCTTTTTCATTAACGATAAATCACCGAATGGGCTGTAAAAACCTTATGTGCGGCAGCAAAGTGAACCTACGAAGTTCCTTCTTGCTATATGTACATTTGAATTTGAACTCGTGTATCGTATTTCGTATACAATTTCATGTTTCAGGATTTTCCAGGGTTCAGGTTCAGAGTTGAGAAAGTTTAGCAATAAAACTCTTCTTTTCTCTGTGATCGCTTGAACAAGTTCTCTAGTTTGCCTTATTTCCGTTCAATGATGGCGGTAGCAGGCATTCAAGCAAATGATGAAAACAGTAAATTCTATACAACTAGGCTTTGAGTGAGCTATGATGGCGCGGCAGCAGCGTCTTCGGTGATGGTGGCAGTGGCAAGTTGTAAATTCTAGCCAAATTTCCGGATAACACACTCGGATCGGAATCAAGGATGCGTAAGAAGCACTACAGCCTACAGCATCAGAAGGGTATACTCGAATGTATCTTATTTTCGAAAGATATGCATTTTACGGCATAAGTGTGTCTTCAGAGATATCCGACTTTATAGGTACGTATTTATACCTTCGCGTTGGGGGTGACTAAATGTTCGTAGTTTTTTGTTGTTGTTCTTTACTGTATCCCTTAAGTGATCTATTAAATCCTAAGCAAGCCTCTGGCTTTGATATACCTGGGTTAAGACGTTTAGTGACAATGTACTACGAAAAAGAGGGATGAATTCAAAGAATCTACGGTTGTTAAAGTGCTCGTAAAATAAAATGGAATTTAGGCCCGAAATAAATTAAGAATGAGTTTACCAAATTAAACATTTTGATTGACTTTGACATTCATCCTGCATGTTGACATACAACCTGCTCATAAGACACAACCTCCTTCAAAAAAATATTCTTAATTCTTAGAGATTAAATAAACTGAACTGCTTTTAACTTCCTGTACCCTGCTTTTTTTTTTGTTGGGGCCCAAAATGAAATCATCAAGCTTCCATTAAAAACCAGGGCGAGATAAGTTTTGTCCTCAAAGCTAAATTAAAAAAAAAGTGAAATATTATAACACAGAGTCGACGTCCTTTGAAAAAAGAAAACAGAGACACAATAACAAGATTTTTTTAATAATATTAATCAATCATCTTCCGAGTTCTGATTTGGATTCGGAGTAGCTCAAAGAACCAACAGATAAACAAACATCCATCGCGTCGCGTCTCGTCGCGTGTGTCATTTCGGTCTATGACTCTGTATTTAATCTCTTTAATGCTGCTCCGGGGTCGGCACGAAAGAAATATACTATGTATTAAGTAGGACAGCAATTTTCGGGCTAATGGAATGTAAAAAATACTTAGTTCCTTAATTGAATCCTCGCCATACTCATTTCAGGCTTTTTTTGTGCCTATCCTATTTCCTTGCTGATCCTACTTGTGCCATGGGTAGAGGGGTATGGGTCATCTGTTACTTTTTTTAATATTTAAATCCATTTGAATTAACATAAACGAAATGGACGCACGGTTGATGGACGTGTACATCCGTCTAACTGAGGAGACTGTCCTTTTTTTTCTTTTTTGAAGAGCCAGATAAAAGTCTGGATGGTTTTGTGATGATTTTGCACTGGATAAAAAATAACATTGACAAAAAAAATCACAGCAAACGAAGAAAAATGGCGAAAAAAAGTAAACGGAGCCACCAGCAGCACCACAAAAATGTATTCAATGTTACTATACCGTTGACATTGATTGATGGTAACTCATCAATAAGCAGGGCTGTCTGGGTAGTTTGTTTTGAAATTGTAGTACTATTTGTATGAAGATTCATTTGAAGGGCGTTTTGTGGGGTCTGGGGTAACGATGCGAGTATATATTGTTGATAATAATTGTTAATGGATATTATGATGACATGCAGTTGATTTTGCGACGAAGTTTGTTGAAAATTTAGATATGTGTTGCTATCGTTGACGGTTGGAGGGTGTTTACAAAAATAGTAGATTTTTAATAAAATTTAGTTTAGTAAACTTTTAGAATTTGTTTCAATTTCCCTTCATTTCTATATAGTCAAGGAAAACTAAATAGATGAATGTTTTGATTTCGAAAAAAATCGGATAAAGCTGAATTTTAGTTTAATCACTCTTAACAGTCTTTGAAAAGTTGTTACAATTTGGAACCAAACCAAAAGGGCTCAAGTACACTCAAATTTACAAAAAAACAATATTTGTAATTTTGTTGTATTGATATAAAGTTAGGAAAAACTTTTTGTATTAGAAAACCAAGCTTAAAAGTAATTCAGCCGTGCAGCATGGCCATCTTAAAATAAGAATTTTGTTGGAATTTTGAGCAAAAAGAAACCTGCAATAAAATGATATATTATAGACTGCGATTAAATTTATTTATTCTTATGTTAAAGCTGCCCAAACTTCGTTTTTGGCGTTAAGATTAAGACTTTGGCTCCTTCTACATTTTTTGGAAATAATGCTCCGGTCTAAAATGGGAGCACTTTTTAGGGAGTTTTAAGGGTCTAGAAATGAAGCTCCTCACCAAAGTTCAGCTTTGTAGGACGTTTTTGGAAATAAATAATACATTTTCTTGGATTTATATTTAACATTCAATAAAATACTTTTTAGTGAAACAGTATCAATTATAAAAATGTATTTGTCTGCAGACAAATACTGTTCTTTATACGTTTCACAAGAGTAATTAATCCTTTAATTTATTGTTGCGCTGTTATAAGTTTTGGTTAGTTTTAAGTAATTGACAATCAAGGTTTTTCAATAAGAGGGCTCATTTTAATATTGAATATTTCTATTTTTTATGAAAAAGGGGACTTTTGGATTCATATAAAAAATTCGTGAAAGTCGAAAACAATATTTTCTGTGATATAAAATAAGTTTGAAGCCAATATTTTTAATTTTTGAAAAGATATTTGAGTCGAAAATCAATTTTTACCAACTTTGAGTAGGTAATGTTTTTTAGGTTTTAATTTTTTATGAAAAAATTGTCAATTCAATTTTTCTCAAAACTTGCAGTTTTTTTGATTTATAAAAAAAGTTAACTGGAATTTTTTCCAAAAATAAATTTGTGTGTAATAGCGATACAAAATATAATATAAATTTAATCTAAGTATCTAGCATTTTTGGTTCGTGAGATATTTAGGGTTAACCAAAAATTGCACATTTTTTTAAAATTGCTATGGTTATTATTGAGATTCCTTTCTGCATTATTATCTGTATAACAAAATTTATTTGGATCGATATCTCTACTGGTACTTGAGCTATGAACGACGAAAAAAAGTCGCGAGTGTACGGACGTACAGACGTATGGACGTACGAATTTACAGACGTATGGACGTATGGCGTCTTTAGGCATGGGCCAGATGGGCCAGGGCCCCGCAATTATTTGGCCCCAAATAAACCAACTCAAAATAAATGATTCTATTCAAGAATTATATATAGAACGAAATAAGGTTAGCAGGCAGTAACAGAAAAACAAGTTTAATTTTACTGAAATTCCCCTCCTCAACATCTTAAACTTCTCGCAACATGAATCTTTAATCATACACCTTCCCACGGTGTCAACATTATTTTGGCAACTCTGCTTTCGTTCTACTCTAGAGTTCTGCACACATGTTGACTTTTCAACTCACTCCATAAACAAACATAAAGTTGTTGACGATTCATTTATTGCAGATCATTTAAAAAAATGTGAGAACTCGGGAAAGGGATACCCCTCCTTTTTAATCAGACTTATCGGGAATTCCTTGGGAAATATTTTTCCCTTCCCGGGAGCAAGTTTAGCGAATTCATTGATATAATGGGAAACAAGTCCTAATGAAAATTTTAGATGAAATTAGATCGGAAAAATATTTGTCCCAAGTGTTAACAGTACATCCGATCTTTCTCATATCGGCGAGTTGACTTTTGTAATTCGGTATGTTAAAAATTTTGTTCCCATCGAAAGGTTCTTAAAATGTATCACTATTCATGAGCATAAATCTGAATATTCGGCTGACACAATCTTGACATTTCTGGAAAACCTTGATATTTCAATAGGGGATTGTAGAGGACAAAGATATGATAATCCATCTAATATGTCGGGAAAATATTCTGTTTTGCAAGCAAGATTAAAGGAGAAGTGCCAATTTTCTACCTTTGTACCTTGTGTAGCACATTCTCTTACATTAGTAGGTCTTCATGCACGCGGCTGGTTGTGTGCAGGCTGCAACAAGTTTCCTTCAAGTGGTTCAAGAAATATACATTATACAACTCTTTTTCCACTTCTACCCATCATCGCTGGAATAAATTGAATGCATGTTTAGGTTCACATAGAGTTCTTAAAAGCTTTTCTGAAAAAAAGATGGTCTACACGAGCTGATGCAGTTAACGCGCTCCATCATGGTTATAAGCAAATTACTGAAGCCTTAACATCTATCTCTAGAGATTCAGAGCAATCCCCAGACACGAAAAGCGAAGCGCTAAGCCTGTCTAAGAAAATGTCAAATTTGGAGTTCCTCATTTTAACAGAGTTTGGAGCACAATATTAGAAAGAATTCATAAAACCAGCAAGAGCCTTCAAAAAGAAACAATAACGATTGACGTTGCTACCAATTTGCTTTGTTCTTTCATAAATGATATAAGGGAGAATTTTGATAAATTTGAAGCGTGTGCCAAAATTCAGAATGCAGATGCTTATTATAAAGACTTATTGCAACGGAAAATAGTACGAAGTTCGAGGGCCATACATTTTAATAGTCCTGCACCATCTAATTGTGAAAGACTTTGTTTACAATTATTGACACTATTTCTTTGGAATTAAAATACGAGCCAATGGCTAGAAATGAATGCATTGTTTGTCTTTTTGTCGATTGCAATTTTTGACTTTAGTGGAGTTGCAAAATGTTTGCGATCAGTTTTTAAAAAACCATAGAGATGTTAATGCAAAAGATCTTGAGGTAGAATAATTGCACATCGTACATTATTTAAAAGAATTCAATAAAGATTAAATGAAGATCTTATTACAATATCAAAATTGTACAGTCTAATTACAGTGGATGAAATTGGGAACACATTTCCAAATGTAGAAACTGCTTGTAGAATTTGTTTATCTTTGATGGTTTCAAACTGCAGTGGAGAGCGTTCATTTTCGAAACTGAACCGGATAAAAAATGAACTTCGAAGCACAATGCTACAAGATAGACCAAACAGCTTGTTAATTTTATCAATTGAAAATGAATTACTGCAGGAAATTGAATTTGATGACTAAGTTCATGATTTTTCAACTGACAAAATCAGAAAAGTATGCCTTCAATAATATTTTATTGTATACCTAAACTTACAGACAATTAAAAAAAAAATCAAAAAACAAATATAAAGAAATAAACTTACATACACTTTTAAACTCAATTTTTAACCTAAATAATTTAAAAAAAAATATATTATGCCTACTTTTTTGGCCCCCAAATCATATTAGGCCCAGGGCCCCAAAAGTCTTAAGACGCCCGTGGACGTACGAACGTTCGTACTCACGCACGCACACATTTCTCGCATCCAATGCATCCAAAAAGTCGTTTTTACATCATATTACCTACTTATTATTGCAGACTTAAATATTTACTACAAAAATTAGTTTATCTTAAAATATTTAAATGCCATTTAATTATTTAAAAAAACTAAATTCACTACTTTTTCGAAATAATAATTTAATATGTCTGTATGTAGGATTTAATTTTGAATTTCTTTGACATTTTCGGTTAGGAAATATTATTAAGCAATTTTATAAAAATTTTTGTTCAGAAACCAAATTATTTAAATCAGTTCCTGAGAATATTTTATACAAAAATTATTATTTTTCTTTGATTCAGCCAGAATATCATACAAATCTATCGGACAGTGATTGAGAAATTTCGATTTTTCGGTTTTGACAAGCAAATTTTTAATAAAAGTTATGATTGTTTTGTTTGCTTCCGTTGCATTTATCTTCATGATAGTGAGGATAAACGTTCGTCTTCTAACTAGTCTTCTAATTCTAATAAATGCGTAGGTAATATTTATTTATCAAAAGATGACAGTTTCAAAAGTAACAGGCTATTCAAAATGAAACTCTATATTGGTTTAGTCTTTGACCTTAAAACATGTTCTCCTCCGTACTGTTTTTCCTTGAAGCAATTTTCAAGAGACCTTTTTCTAATTCGATTACATAATATTTTATATTACTTAGCTATAATTTAAAATTTTAGAAAAGAAAAACGCCAAACCTATTTTGGGAATACTAAAATCGATGAACTTAATAAATCACCATCTCTAACCCTTTCCTATTCCTATCTGAAAGCAGGCATGAAACGAATTTTTTCCAACAAAAAAAATCCCTAAATTTATTCTGCTTCTGATGAAAATAAGAATAAGAATCTATGCGAGTAAATTGGTCGGGAGTAAAGTGGAACAAGACTCATCAATCTTCTTACGCACCCAATTCATCCCCAAAGTATCTATCGTATGTACTGTACACGGCTCCCTTTGCTCTCATATAAATCATCCACTGACTTTGACTTGTTTTTTTTTCGGCTCCTTTAAACTCTAGTTCATTTGTCTGGGCTTTTTCTAGTGTGACCTTTATTTCCTTTTTGGGATTTCTCACACTTGATATTCGATGCACACTCCCATACACATCCTTAAATATCCTAAGAGTAATCTGAAGAATTAGTTCACCAAGATACCTACAGCAAAAACAAGAAAAATATCCTCGGAAACACATGTACCCAACTAAAAGAACCAGCTGAGGGCAGTACGAAAAAAATGTTCAACAACTTGCCGAAGAGTACACTCGAACAATTGCCTTTTTACTGCCATATCGGAAGTCCATGGTTCGTCTTTAGGGATTCGAACTAATTATACGAAGGAAGAAGTTGGAATCGGAGTGAAAAATAAAACAAAGGGAAGACCGAACTAAACTAAACATCAATGAAAGGCTGGCGTTGCTGCTTTAACCATGGATTTATGGTCATGAAAAGAAGCAAGCGGAAAGCAATACAAACAATAAGAAACCGTGGGAATGCCCTTTTTGAAAGGATACATTAACTTTTTGTCCTCCCGCACTCTGACTTATAAATTTCTACTTAAATCAAATCCACCTCTTTTACCACGCCTCTTTTTAATCTTTAGCTCTTTTTCAAACCCCTTTTAAAATAAATCGAAAATTATGGTTTTGCATTTTGACAGCACTTTAGTGGAGTAGTGAACGTAAAATCCTCTTCCACCTTCAAACGACGAACACAGCCCTTTTGTATGTTCTCCATGATGTGTGCTCTCCTGATGGCATGGCGAATAAAAACACCCACTTAAAAATTTATTTCATTTCAATGTTTTCCCCCAAAAACCAAACCATTGCTCTTGCTCTGTACCGTTTCTGTCACTAAATCTAAGGTTCGAACGAAGCCAAAAAGGATACACAGACAGAACAATGTGGTGGCGCTGGCGCTGGCATCGGTATACGAATACGGTATAGGTACAAAAGCGTCAACCCGTCAGCGTGATCCCCTCGTTAAAATTCAATACGCAACCATTATGAACATTCGCTTTGTTAAAATATGCGCGAAAGCAATTGCAAGAAATTGCCGCCACCCACCGACCGCAGCGCCATCGCCACCGCACCTTAACCATCACCATCACCACCGAATCGACCGCCTACTGCTTCTGTATCCTTTTTGCCGCCGTGCTGCGCCACACCGCGCCGAGACCAAATTCGTGAATCTTTCGTTCGTTTTATATTTGAAAGCTTTTAAGACCGAAGTGAATTCAAGATGAAGACATAAAGTACAGAAATAATGTGTATCCTAGATCCGACCAACTTGAGATTCAAGTCGACTCGATTCGATTCCAAGACTATATTATGTACCCTACCTAACCTACTCCCCCGCACACTCACTTTGTTTTATTGTTAAATCGAAGCGAAAATATACACAGAACCAACAATAATATCCTTGAAGCAGCATCACATCACACAAAAATAGAGAGGCTTCGAGTTCGAGTTCGGCTTCGCTTGTTCTTGTTTTCTTGTTGTTTTTATTTTGTTTGTCCTCTTTCGCCACCGCATCCTGCACACAAAATCTCTAATGGATTTTCCAACGTTTTCATTTCATAACATCTATCTTTGGATACTAAAATATAAAAATATGTGTATTGCGCTTATTGTGTCCTTCTGCTTCTGAGAAAGCGGTAAAAGGATGCAAAAATAGAGAAAAACATACAAAATTAAAAAAGAAAAAAAAAATATCCTTGGAGTGGATTATGTATGGATAGGATTGGAAGGGAACGAGAGCGGGAGGAAGGAATTGCACTCCATTGCCATTCACCGTTCACCATTCGCCTTTCACCCACTCCACCTGCAACTCCTGCGTGGAATAAAATCATTCAAAGAAATGCAAGGATAACAAGATTCGTTTTACGTATAGGTAGGTAGGTACTTGTATTTTATACTTCTCTCGCTAGATGCCACTTCTTTACTTTAGACTTTAGTCCTTTTTCTTGATGTGATTCTTCTTTTATTTATAATTTTTTATCATATTTCTATTTTTTAAGGTATTTTATTATTTTTTTAAGGATTCGTTCTTCTCCCTGTGTAGCTTTTTATTTTCTCAGTATTGCTGCGGAATTCCACTATAAGAAGAAAAATTAAAATATAAATATAAAGAAAACAATGAGAAAAAATTGCAAATAAAACTCTACAAAAAAAAAAACAGAAAAACAAGGATCTTTACCGACCGTCGTCGCAACGCGTCCGTGTCCCGTCTTAGAATGGATACTCTTCTTCTCTGTGAATATAAAGTGAAAAATTAGATTTTGAGTAACGGCCATGGAGACGTATTTATATATATAAAAGCGAGTGTATGTATCCTTAAAAAACCTACCAAAAAAATCACTGCCCTAGCTCCAAGCTTCGAGCTCCAACTCGTATAACATTGAAGAACTTCCCAGGACCAAGACAAGCATGAGAAGCAGCTTGAGTTGAGAGTTGAGACAAAATAAAAAGATGAAGAAAAAGACGATGCTTATAATCGGTTTATAAATCGAGATCCTATCAAAGCGAGAAAGAGCGCAAGTGGAATGTTATATCTGGAACAAAGGGAATAATATAATAATTTTCCTCGCTACTTTTGTATCTCAAAAAAATAAAAAGAAGAAGATATAAAGATGAACATAATAAACATTGCAAGATGAGGCCGTCGAAAAAATGGACTCTAGCAGGGGAGGTTAGGGCGGACGGTTGAATGTTGAAATCGCTTCGGAGAGAAGTTATGAACGACTCGGTTCATAAGAAATAAGATGAAGTTTGTTTGCATCTTTTTTATGTTAAAAGGGAAAAACCTTATTATTATGTTTTTTAGACAATCAATTCACAAAGTCTTTGCTTTTTATCTTTTATATAATTTTTGTTGTTGAAGAAACTCATTTGTGGGATCAAATGGATTTCTTATCAAGTTACTTTTTAACTTTTGTTTTATTTATACTTGCATATACATATGTACGTCTACATATATACTTACGACCTTTAACATTTTTGGGCACAAGGACATTTTAAATATGAATGAAATCTTGAAAGGAGTAGATATAGGGATAACCTTTTAGCAATGGAAAATAATTTTAAGGTGACAGACATGTTAAGGATTTATTCAAAAAGAAAACCTTTAAGATAATATTTCTCAGAGTCGAACTTCGAACGGCCTTGGTTTTCTAAATTGAGAACGTAGCATAAATAGGTTGATGTGGTTTACTTTTTATGAACCCTTCATTTCTGTTTAATATTCCTCTTGATTCCTTTTACATAAAACAAACGAGAACTGATAGAAATATACTACACTGTTATTTTAATTCTTTATAACAACAATTCTGTACATGAAATTGATTGGTCTTGAGGATGTATAGAGAGGTTTAGATTTTGATTTGTATTTTTGGTTTAATAGTTGAGATTGAGGTCTGTTCAGTATTGTTAAATTCTAGGACGCTTCCAAGTAGCGGATGTATGTTTAGTGATGAAGCTCATTTCTCGTTAAATAACTTTATGAATATGAAAAATTACGGAGACAATCCATTAACAAACAAATAATAATCGACGACATTTGGTTTCAGCTATAGATGACGCAAATCATCATATTTGTCATACATCTCGTTTAACCATCAAATTAAAATGAGATCTATACAATGAATATCGGACGAAGTAAAACTAAGTCTGTAATTTACGAAGCTTTATATTTTCTTCTACTATTACGTATTTGAATCATTTTTTTTTATAAACTAACGTTACTTTAACCGACATTCATGATGTAAAGCTAATTTAAGGTTTTTCTATCTTCAGTGCACTACAAAAAGGTTATCAGCATTACATCAAACAATGCCAGAGGTATTTGATAAAAGATCCAAGTTTTCCATCCCCCATCTTGGCGAAAAAAAATTGATAATTGTTTGTAGTTGCAAACCAAATATTTATTTCAAATACTGGCAGGTAGATTCTTATTTATCAAATAGAAAGCAATTAGTGAAAATAAATGGTAGTTTGTGTGATATTAGTATTGGTGTTCCACAAGGTTCGGTTTTGGGTCCCTTGGTTTTTTTGATTTTTATTAATTATATTTTCAATCAGGTTTTCAAGGGCAAAAATTACAGGATGATGATAAAACCTTTTCATATGGTTATGGTTGTTGTTATCTGTTTAACTTAATTTCTGACATTAACTCAGACTTGAATATCTAATCGATAGTTTTTCTCTAGAGGGCCCTGTTCAACTCATTGGTGTCAGGTAGAATTTGTGAATACCTTTCAATACCTTGGTGTCAAACTTGATAGTAAAATGAATTGGTTCGATCATACATTATCGTAAATAAAATTATTTACTATGTTGCTCTAGACAGTTGTTTACACTTGGTTTGTACTGCTCAAACAAAAAATACTTGTTATGATCTACTTTGGTAATGTTCACTCTAAAATTCAGTATGGAATAACTTATTGGGGAGGGTCTTATAAAAATAAAATCAATCCGGTTCTTTAAAAATAGGCAATAAGAATTATTTGTAAAAAAAATCGCTTTCAACAGTTTAAATTTGTTTCAGGAGTTTAAAGTTCTTCCTTTAAGACATCTATACGATTTCAAAGTCTTGAGGGTGTTTTTATTAAAAGTGGATAAGCTATCAATAAGAAAAATTCCTCGATACAATTTAAGAGTGAACTCTTTGAATTTAGTATCTATCGTCTCTTATAATAAAATTCACTTGCGCCGATTCTTTACAACAGTACCAAATTTACTTTTTAATAAATTACCTTTCTCAATAAGAAGTCTTTGAGTATTGTCCATTTTCCTACAAAGTGTATGGTTATAGTTGTTTGGTTCCGATCACTTACAAATTGAAAGCTTATTCTCAATAATTAATTTAAAAAAAAGAGTCTCATTTCTTTTTATCACCTTGCACAGAACTATGTCGATAGTTTTGTCAAGTTGAACATTCGCCACTAGGTCTAGCTAGTGATTTACAACTCTCAACCATTCCTGTGTGCGAGTATTGTTGTAAGGGATGGATTGGATCTAGAGTTTATATACCGAATCTGCTCTAGCTCTAGCTGTAAGCTAAGCTAAATAGTGTCTCATAATTTGATTTGTTAGTGTTACATAGAATACTATGGTTGTTCGGAAGATCAATATGTTTTATATTCTTTATTTTACATTTTTAGTTGTGTTATTTTTCAAGTACCTACTTACTTACTTACTTACTTAAGGTGGCGCTACAGTCCGGGGCGGACCTGGGCCTCAACCAACAAGCGTCTCCAGCCAGCTCGGTCCCTAGCTAGCTGTCTCCAGTTTCGCACGCCAAGTTGGTTGAGGTCCTCTCCCACCTGGGTGCGCCACCTGAGTCGCGGTCTTCCTCTACTGCGCCGTCCCTCGGGATTGGATTCGAAGACCTTCCGGGCTGGAGCGTTGATGTCCATCCGCTCTACATGACCTAGCCATCTAAGCCGTTGGACTTTGATTCTGCTAACTAGGTCAGTGTCGCTGTACAGCCCGTACAGCTCGTCGTTATATCTTCTCCTCCATTCTCCATCTATGCGTACGGGACCAAAAATCGCCCGAAGAATTTTTCTCTCGAAGCATCCTAAGACGCTCTCATCTTTCTTTGACAGGGTCCAGGCCTCAGCGCCATAAATGAGAACCGGGATGATGAGTGTCTTATAGATGGTGATTTTACATGCTCGAGAGAGGACTTTACTTCTCAATTGCCTTCTAAGTCCAAAGAAGCAGCGATTTGCAAGAGTTATTCTTCGTTTGATTTCAGCGCTGGTGTCGTTGTCTGCATTAATAGCGGTGCCTAGGTAGACAAAGTCCTTAACTACCTCAAAGTTATAGCTGTCCATGGTGACGTTTTGTCCAAGACGTCGTCGTTCAGTGTCCTTTTTTGATGACAGCATATACTTGGTCTTGCCCTCATTGACCACTAAACCCATCTTCTTCGCTTCCGTCGCAATGCTCAAAAACGCTCCACTGACATCACGCTTTGATCTTCCAATTATGTCAATATCATCTGCGTATCCGAGTAATTGGATGGATCTTTGGAAGATTGTGCCTCTAGTGTTGACGGTTGAGTTTTGCACAATTCTTTCCAGAACGATGTTGAAGAAGTCGCATGACAGTGCATCGCCTTGTCTAAAACCTTTTTTGACATCAAATGCATCGGTAAGATCTTTTCCGACCTTGATAGAGCAGCGTGCATTCTCCATCGTCATTCTGCACAAACGGATAAGTTTGACAGGGATGCCAAAACTAGACATTGCTCGGTAGAGCTCTTCCCTATAGATGCTGTCATACGCGGCTTTAAAATCGATAAAGAGATGGTGGGTATCGATTTGAAGCTCCTGGGTTTTTTCCAAGATCTGCCGTAGTGTGAATATTTGGTCGATAGTGGACTTTCCTGGTCTGAAGCCACACTGATAAGGACCAATCAGGTTGTTGACGAATGGCTTCAGACGTTCACATAATACGGCAGAGAGGATCTTATACGCAATGTTAAGGAGACTGATGCCTCTGTAGTTGGCGCAGTTTAGAGGGTCTCCTTTCTTATGTATCGGGCACACTATGCTGAGATTCCACTCATCGGGCATGCTTTCTTCCGACCAAATTTTGCAGATGAGTTGGTGCATGCTCCCTACCAAGTCATCGCCTGCTGCTTTGAATAGTTCGGCGGTGATGCCGTCAGCTCCAGCAGCTTTGTTTGACTTAAGTTTAGATATAGCTATCTTCACTTCGTCAAGGTCGGGTAGGCGGAATTGTTGATCTGCGTCGCCGAGGTTGAGTGGTTCTATCTCCCTTACAGCGGAGTTCGGTTCGTCATCGCCGTTATATAATTTGGAGAAGTGATCTTTCCATATTCTCAGCATCGACTGTGGTTCTACTACGATGTTCCCTTGATCGTCTTTACAGGCTTCGGTTCGTGGCTGGTACCCTTGGGAGGTTTTTTTTACCTTTTGGTAAAATTTACGAACCTCATTCCTGTTGTGACATCCCTCTATCTCCTCGATCGCGCGCTTCTCATGCTCTCTTTTTTTCCGTCTAAGAAGCCGGTGTTCCTCTCTCCTCTTCTGCTCGTAGAGCTCGCGAGCAGCTCTAGTCCTTTTGTGCAGCGCCGTTTTGTATGCCTCTTGTTTCGCTGCGTGCGCTTGCCGGCATTCGTCGTCAAACCAGGGGTTTCGCTGTGGTGGCCGTGTGAAACCTAGCACTTCAGAGGCGGCATCTCTGATGGCTGCAAGGCAATGTTGCGACTGGTTTTCAATGCTTAATGCAGGAAGCATAGGACTCCTTAGGAGGTTACTAGAGACTCGATCGGAAAAGGACATGGCAGTCTCTTGCGATTGTAGCCGTCTAACGTCGAATCTTCTCACAGTACTTCCTTGTTTTGGCTTGGATCGGGATATCCGTAGCCGTACCTTGGCTACAACGAGGTAGTGGTCCGAGTCAATGTTGGCCTCTCGGAATGTTCGGATATCCTGGATACTGGAGAAGTGTCGTGCGTCGATCGCAATGTGGTCAATCTGGTTGACGGTTGATTGATCAGGAGATTTCCATGTCCCCTTGTGGATATTAAGATGCGGGAACTGCGTACTAGCTACCAGAACGTCTCGCCCCGCAGCGAAATCGACCAGCCTGAATCCGTTGTCGGAGGTGGTGTCGTGCAAGCTGTATCTCCCGATTATGCCACCAAAGATGTCTTCTCTTCCTAGCTTGGCATTAAAATCTCCTAAGACAATTTTAATGTCATAGCCAGGGCACTGCTCATATGTCTTGTCCAAGAGCTCGAAGAACATATCTTTGGTGTCTTCATCTTTCTCCTCTGTTGGGGCATGCGCGCATATTAGGCTTATGTTGGCGAATTTAGCCTTGATGCGGATTGTCGTGATGCGCTCGCTCACACTGTTGAAACTCAAGACTTTTTGCCTGAGCCTAGTTCCAACAACAAATCCACACCCAAATAGACGCTGTCTTTGTTCACGGTAGCAGTCGCCGTAGTAGATATCGCAGTCTTTTAGTTTGCGTTTACCCGGTCCATCCCATCGCACTTCTTGGATGGCTGTAATATCTGCCTTGCAGCAGTTTAGGGCTTCCGCTAATTGTTCGGCTGCACGTGGTCTGTTAAGGGACCTAACATTCCACGTACATATCCGAAGTTCGTTGTCCTTATTTCGTTTGCGTGGGTTGTCAACAGTGAATCCGTCCGTATCCGAGGCTTGTTGTTGCTTCGAAACTATGATGCTTTTACGTGGCCAGGAAGTCACCCCGACGGCACAACCCCCAACCTGGAGGGCCAGATCCTTAGTATAACTCCAAGGAAGGGGAGCCGGATGAACCGCTCCTTATAGGCCTGGGCTCCGAATATGTCGAAGAAACCCTATAAGGTGTTCACTAAGTAGTTCGACCTTACTGGAACTGTAGACGCCACCGTTGATTCTATCTCGAGAATTCGTCCGCTGCCGCCTGGATAAGGAGAGGTGCCTTAGTGGAAACACCTCTCCCCCCCTCTCTCGTTTGCTGCCCCCAACAACTTTCCACTGGGGTTGGAACCCAATCTCCAGTTGAGGTACTAGGCACCCGATGTTCACCGCGGGGAGGTGAGAGTAGGAGTTGATAGACAGAGGTGGGTTTTGAGAAAAACCTGTGGACGCTTGTGTCCTCTTGAATGCACATGTCTACCATTTGAACATTAAGTACCTACTAAAATCACTTAATTAATAATTTTTTTGTTTTAAAGTCTTTTAAATTGTTTTATATAATATAATTAATTGGATTATTATACTTCCCTTAGTAGGTACCTATTAATATTAATTAATTGAGATAAATGTTATGTTTATCTCCAACGTCTTTTACTCAAATTATAATTGTAAGCATTCTTAACCTACCAAAATGAATTCAATACAATACAATACAGCTTTGAAACTTTTGTTTTATGTACAAATGTTTTCCCAGACACAAAACAATACAAAAATGTATTCCTTCTATGACTTTATTATATTTTTAACTTATTGCGCTAAACCCTTGTGACCCTACAATTTTATCAACTTGACGATAAATAGGTGCGGCTAACGTTTAAAAGTTTACCTACAACTTTTTTTCAAAAAAAAAGTCTATAGTTTTCGTGCAATTTGGAACATTTTTCAAGACTACTTCTTTATTAAATACAAAACACCAGCAGCATTTTGTGTAAGAAAGAAAAGTATTACAACATATTCCTTTGTTCTCTAGGTTTTGTCGTTCTTTGTCAAAAAGTTGTCAGTTGGGCCTTTAGGAATAATTAAATTAATATTTATAAATTACGTGTCACGTGTTTAAACCAACTTGAGAGATAGGATAGCTTCGATCTCAATTTATGATCGCAATATAATTTTATTGCAATATAATTTTATTGTCTTCTATTTTACAGTCACAAATATCTGTTCCAAACGGTTCTAACAGATGGCGACTACTGTTGACTAGATTGAGTAAGTATTCAATAGATGGCGCTATGTCAAACTTCCAAAGTTTGTATATAAGCTACAATTTATTAGCATAACCACCACAAATTATTAAGGCTGAAGTTAGTATAAATTAATATTGAAGTAAACGAAATACAGTGAATTTTACTTTTTTCAAGTTTTGGTGTTGGCATAGTCGGCTACGTGTTACTTCGACTGAAGTATAAATTAAATTTATATTACAGTGAATATAATACAACTAAAAACGCAATGCATTAAATTGATAGACAATTTCTGCACTGTTCTAGAGGAAAACAAAAAATGAATTGATTCACAATATTTTTCCGCATATACAGAGTAATTACTTGAATCATAACTCGCTCATGCATCAGGCTTACGCATCGGGCACTAATGACAACAATATCGACTGGATTAAAGGAAAACAACACTTCAGTAATAAAGTTTTGAATTGAAGGTCATTAACGTCTCTGTTTTCGCTCAAACAAAAATCTTGGACTACATCAGGAAAAACACGCCAAATAAACTTCTACTTTAATTCCGTTAGATTACAAAAATCGTTATTGAATGTAATAAAATCCAGTCAAGATGTCAGCTGCAACTTTTGTTTTAAAAATACACATGTACTTAAACTTGTTGTGTAAGTAGTACACGCATTTTATCTGTCAATCCAAGGGTTTTTACATTTCTCCAAAAATTGGATGATTTCAAAGACGCGTTTAGTGCATCAGCTGCAGTTTATCAACAACCCGGGAGGAGTCTGCCGTAAATCACAGAACAAAAAAATCATAGTTTCACCAAAAATATTTTTTTATCACAAAGATCTTTCAAAGTTCTATCTTGCGTCCTTAGTAACATCTTGTGGGCTATCGTTCAGTCATCCCAAATAATAAGCCTGAACTATACATTGACCAATGTTGGTATACAGTAGTTCCCGCTTGATTGCACCTCGCTTAATTGATTCTCGAACATTCCTCATACACATAGATTTTTTCCGGTAATTATAACTGAACCCCGTTCAATTGAATATCTAGCTTAATTGATCTTAAAAAAATGCAACTAACAAACTCAAACAAGCCAAAAACAATAAATTTATTAATAATCCAAGTAAGTTTTTCTAACTTGGAAGCACTCAAATTGGAAGCACTGCTGTCTTCAAAACAAAAAACAAGATGAGAGCTCCCTGTTATTTGTTTTCTGTCATTTTCAATATAAGTTTTGATCGTCGCGACGACGTGCGTTGGTGCCACTAATTGAAATTAATATTTTATCTTTCAATCGACCAAATGGTACAATTAAGCTGTTTTCACTTAGTTGAACAGGTTGTTCAATTAAACGGGAATCCATTTATTGAGCCACTCTAATAATTAACCGAAAAATCTAACAAAATGACCAGCGCAATTAAGCGGAAAATACTGTACTCCTATAGCTACCAAGGCAGTCAAAGTGGTGTGGTGGCTTGTACCTAAAACTAATATTTTGTCCGCTCTTTTTTTTGAATACATCCTTGAAATATTACAAGCAAACCAAAACAGTAATTATCAAAATTGGTTGAGCTGTTTCTAACGTGCAGCAATTCAATTATACATACGAGTATATACATAAATGTATAGATAAAAAGAGGTTGGGATGCGACCCACACTGATAACTTCCCATCCTGTCTGTCCATTTTTCTTGCTTAAAAGTTTGTCCATTTTTAACAAATTTGCGTACTATTTTTTATGAAAAAACGGACTGTCGGATTTTTATACAAAAATTACTGAATATCGAAAAAAATATTTTCTGTGAAATAAAATAAGTTTGAAGCCAATAATATTAATTTTTGAAAAGCTATTTGAGTCGAAAGTAAATTTTTACCAAGTTTTAGCATTGTTTTTTTTTAGAGTTTAATATTTTGTCAATTTGATTTTTTTTTTCAAAATTTTACTGAATGTTAACAAAAATATTTCCTGAAAGATGAAAGTAGTTTAAAGCCAATATCTACAATTTTTGAAAAGATATTTGAGTCGAAAACCAGCTTTTATACATTTTTTTGTAGGTTTTTGTTTTTTGTAAAAAACTGTCTATTCGATTTTTCTTAAACTTTGTCCTAATGCTGAAAACAATATTTTTTATAAGATAAAATAAGTTTAAAGCCTAAATTTCAAGTTCTTGAAAAGATATTTGAATCGAGATTCAATTTTTACCAACTTTGAGTAATGTTTTTTTAGGTTTTTATTTTTTATAAAAAAAAACTATCGATTCGATTTTTCTCAACATTTTATCAGATGTCAAAAACATTATTCTTCGTTGCACAAAATTGTTTTGGGGGTGACAAATTTTTTTTTCAGTTCTTTTGATTTATAAAAAAACTGTTAAATGGATTTTTTTTCAAAAAATATACTTCTTTGATATCACGTTGCAATATATTATATAAAATTTAATTCAAGTCTCTACCAAAATGTTCACCTTTTTTTACCCACGCAATTTTCTTGAGAGCCCTTTCTGCATCTTTTTGCCTTATTATCTGTACAACAAAATTTATTTGAAATCTATATCTCTTTTGGTTCTTGAGTTAAGGACGACGAAAAAAACGTCGCGAACGTACGGACGTACGAACGTACGTACACACTCACTCACAGAAAACTTTCTAAAAATCTTTTATTTCGACTTGAAACCTTGACCTTGAAACGTCGAGAAATGTTAAAGTTTTCAATTTGACAAATTACAATAACTTCCTATGGGAAGTTAAAATTGATTTTTCTACAAGTTTAAGCAGATGTCAAAAAGTTTGTTGTTTAAAGCATTAAATTCATTAACATAGATTTTTGACAACAAAACATTCGAGGTGACAAATATTGTCTTCATTTATGTATTCAACTTTTGTATTATACATTGATAACACGATATTGGGGGTCATACTAATTTTAAATTTTGTTTAAATTTCTGTAGTACTCAAACAATGTTTGTAATTGAACTTTAATTATTTATTTTAAGGCAACATGTCTGCTAGTTTTTGGAAGCACAGTCACATCCAAAATGTTCAATTTTACAAATCGGACGAAATACAATAACTTCCTATAGAAGGCTAAAAGCAGATTCCATGAAATTACATAACAGATAATAATACAAAATTAATTTTATCAATATACAACCGTCTTCTATCATTATTTAAAGTTCTCAAGCTCTTAAGAAAAACACCCGATACAAACCTCTATATCTCAACACTTACCTTTTGCATCATAGGTTTCTTTTATTTGAATTTATGCGCCACAAAAGAAAAAACAGCGCAAATTGATTGGTATGGACGGTTTTCTCTTTGGTCCGATAAAAAGATCCTTAAAACCAATTGCCTTAAAGTATTCCATTGCAAGCTCTGCCTTTAACCTTTTTCCTCTTGTTACGAAATCACAAATCTTTTCTCTCTTCGAAGGATATTGAATCCTGCTTTTTTGGGTTTAAAAGTTAAAATCAATGAAGGAGAAACCTCATTTCTGGTCATTGGACGAAGCCGACCAATCACATACAACGACTAAGGTAACTTCCATACAAGGTACTATTTTTTTTTAATCCTTTGATATATCCTTCCATAAGCCATAACGCTTTTCGATTTTGCTTTTGCTTTCTTGCCACTCTTGACCTCGGCAAAGTGTGTATAGTGTATAGTGGTATTTATTTTCTTTTCATACTCGAACCGTAAGTGCAAATCCTTGTTTAAAAAGGCAAAAATTGAAATAAAAATATAAAACAGAAAATATGAACCATTGATTCTTGCTGAAGCGAAAATTCCTTTGAATTGAATTCCTTTTTCCGATGCAGGCATGCTTCGATGGCTTCCATCCGTTTTTGCCCAACAACATTGCACGGATGAATGCCCTGCCAAGAGCTAAAGGTATATTTTCATGCTCCAGAGTCTGACAGCGGCGGTGCTGTATCAGCAAATATGTTGCCGCTCCATAGTATATGCCTCTAATTAAGCTGGAATTGTCAAAAGCTGATTAATATACAACAACAACAAAAACAAAACATTACTTCTGATGCCCGGCCAGTTGTATTTTTTTGTTTTTAATTGAAAAAAAATTCATTTACCTTTTTGAAATCAATCAATATGCACATCGTCGTCCGTAGTCGTCGTAGCTCGTAGGAATAACGCCCTCACCCACTGAGCTGATCCGAGCCACCACCGCCTCCCGGCTTCAGTGAGGTTGTGACTTGAACCTTAGCAACGAACGTTTTGTTCAACAATATAATGCGAATGCGAACACTCATTACCAAAGTGCATAGGGCTTCTCTTTTGTCATCCTTAGAGCATTCTTCGATATTATGACATCAGCTGGAGGCCTATTGTATGACACTATGTAAACGGCTGTTACCAATTGGAAAGTTGGCATAATTAAACTTAAATTATTTTAATTGGATAAAAGGTTTATCTGTTGGTTGTTGGTCGGTCGGCATTTGTGTTTGTTGTTCTTGCAGTTGGCAACTACGGT
This sequence comes from Eupeodes corollae, assembly GCF_945859685.1. Classification (NCBI taxonomy): domain Eukaryota; kingdom Metazoa; phylum Arthropoda; class Insecta; order Diptera; family Syrphidae; genus Eupeodes; species Eupeodes corollae. Next base: position 308,981,181 of record NC_079147.1, on the reverse strand, counting down.
AACTATACTGGCAAGTATTTTCGTCTTCATTGTTTTTGTCTTCCTTTTATTTGTTGTTAAGGTGTCAGATGTAAGCCCCAGTATTTTAACATCGCTTATGTAGGGTGCAATGTTGCTGCTATTGCTATTGCTGATGATGGGTGTTTCGGTTGCTTAAGAATTTAATGACGCGAAAAAGGGCTTCTAATCGCCAGATATAGAGAGATACCAATGCTATAAAATGGGGTAGTTGGTAGTTGTGTATGGAGATTAGCAAACACGGATTAATTAAGGAAAACTTTTGTTTTAATCCGGGTAAGCATGAAATATTAAAGTGGATAGTTGGTATCAGAAGAGGAAAGGCTGTATTCGGCCTTGAGATAGCATTCATTAATATTGTATAATAGGATCTTAAATTTAAAGACAATGTGGAAGGTATTCAATTCGACACACATACCAACTGATATGTAAATAATCTTACAAATTATGAATGTATGAAGCCTTTAAAGCTTAATTTATATAGTGAAAATAGTGTCGGAGTATTTTTGAACTGAAATCCACGAACGGAAATTTGAAATAAGTTTGTAAGGGGTGATTTTTTTAAATATATAAGAACATTTTTCAAAAAAAAATAACATATACAATTCGGAAAAAAACATGAAATCTTTATTTAAATCGATAGTATTAGGTTCCAAATAACTTAATTTTTGAAGATTATTTCAAATGTTGACCTTGATTACGCCTCAAATGGTCCATCCGCTTGGTCCAATTTTTGGTATAGTCTTTCCAACATTTCGGCCGGGAATCTCACGAATAAATGATTTAATGATGTCTTCCAATCTAATCTTCACTGAACTCGCCTCTTAATAGATCAATTGTCGCTAATGCTGTGTGGCATGTTGCACCGTCAAGTCAAACTCTTGCGTTTGGGCAAAAAAAGTTGGATATCACTATTCACAGTTGAGTTACGGTTCGCATAATCTTAAAAAAAGTACGGTCCAATGATGCCACTAGCCTAAACTGCACCAAACTGTGACTTATTGGTGATCTATAGCTAGTACAGTAGAACATAATGTTTATATAGCAGAGTAGACATTTAAAAAAAATGAGCCCTTAATATTAATATTTAGGACACTCACCCGTGCTATTTTGAATTTTCTCATTTAAAACACAAGCATAACTGTGTAATCACCTGAGGAACCAAAAGTAAAGATTTCTATTGTTAAAGGGATGGAGCACGACTAGGTTCACCTCTGATACTTTAAGTGATTGCCCTTGCGCCTTATTAATTTTCATAGCGAAACAAACTTTAATGGGATTGACCCTTTTGACTTCTAATCGCTTATGTGAGGGCACCCATGACTGTTTCTATTGACAAATATTTTCTCATATTTTCCGCTAATTGATCCAATATGTTTGAATGTATTTTCAAAACAACAGAGAAATATATTTTGTTTTGTAAATCAAGGTAACATTTGCAAAAGGTTCAAAATTACTCTACAATAACATAGTTTGACAAATCTACCCTTAGTTTTACATAGACATCGGCATTGGTTTTAACTGCCCATCTCTTTTATTTAATTGAAATCTAGTTAGGAAGGCAGTCTGTGCCTAACCCATCAAATAAAAAATGAAACTCCTAATGCTAGGCAACGATCATAGGTCCAAAAGCATGGCAGCACGTTATGCTACTTATTAGTGTTCTTAAAAAAAAACATATTAAACATCTAACTATAAGATTTACCGGTAGATCGACTCGAATACGACATTTGACCACGGGGAAAAGTAGCATAAAACAATCTCCAGCCTTGAAGCTACCTGAACACAAAAAACCATATCATAATATTGTTTCGTTGCGACGTGAAGGACAGACAAACAAACAAACAAACAAGATGATTTTCCCATTTATAATATTAGTATAGGTGAGGATTTTTTTGAAAAGAAAATAAGATATTGAAAATATTTCACGGGAATATTGAAGATATAGATTATAAATTTGTAAAATCATCCCGCATGTTATCGAAAACAGTAGTTCGCAAAAGCACTTAGTCTCAAATGAAGTATGATGTTTTTTTTGTAATTTTAAAAATTGACATGTTAAAAACCTGACCTTAGTATGTGCTTTTTTCAAAGTCTTTGTATTCTAATAAATTTCAAAAAATTAGTACCATTATAATGAAAATGACTTTCAGCTAAAACAAATAGACTATTATCTTATGCCCCAAATGTTATTTAATCGTTTAAATTTAAATCGAACTACACTTCCTTTGTTCAGATTTATTAAGAATTTTCTCATTCTTCACAGGTTCTTCCAAAACATTAGAGTGTCCATTTTATTATTTATGTATAGCGACAAATGAGAGCTTTGTAAACATATATTCAGAATGTATTTGCATAAACAAATACAAATTATATATATACGTATGTATTTATTTTGAAAATACTATTTAATTATTTTCCCAATTTAGAATTTTCCATAAGCAAAATAAATTCGATTTGGATTTATAAAGCCATTTATTTAATAAAATCCATTTCAATGTATGTGGTATGTTGTATGTACACTGTACCTACTTCCTGCCTCCATGATGAACAATGAATACGTAAACTATATCCGATCACCTGAGCCATTACCATTAAAATTCATTATTTGCATCTGTACAACATAAGCACTACACACATTGAGACATAGTACATAGAAATGAAGGAGGAATGAGAATATATGCACAATAGGCATCCAGAATCCTGAATCGAGATCCAATTCCCCCAGAGGACATTTGCACTTGCAAATTTTGCCAAAATTTAACATTCTAATTACCATCGTAAGGATTTGTTCGGAATTTCATGAAATTCATATATGCATCTATACAAATCTGAAAATCGTTTACATGTTTCAAAACTGACAATAATATCGCACGATACATGTATAGGTACAGTGACGTACAAAGCAATAGGACCACTTTAAAGATGTTTGATAACTTATATGACTAATTGGTATTTAAAAGATTTTCTATTGTCAGAAAAATAAACAACATTTCTAACGCAAATTTTTCGTTCTTCAATCAGAAACTTGAGGATGGAATTTTTATAATACAATTTCTAGAGAATCATATATCTGGTTACTGACCACCCTCTAACTAAAGAACTAATAAGCCAACAACTTCCAAATGGAAAAACTTACTTAAATAGCCGATGAAATGCAACTTACCAAATTTCAGCCCCCTAGCCATAGAGTTTCCAGGATACAGCGCAAAAAATCGTAAAAATACTAATGGAAAGTGTTGTTGAATAATGAAATTCAGGGCCGTGGTGTCCACCTACTTTCTTAAATGAGTTTAAAATACGAAGAATATTCTTCAAGGATTTAAGAACAAATTGGTACAAAAATCGGTGTGACTGTTATGCTACGCAGAAATAAAGTCGTAATGCTAGGTTTTTGGTATATGCGGATGCATAGAAATTGATTAAAAGGCTCCGTCTTCCTTGTTTTGTTGCGGGCAAGCATGCGCAGCTTCGTCCAGAGTATCCATATTTTGGTATTATAAAATTTGGTAAGTGAACCCATTCAATTAAAGCGAGTGGATTTCATCGGTTAATGCCGTATATTTTTCGAATAGGCTTTCTGATGAAGATGGCCTGCAAGAGTTAATGAGTACTATATACGCCCGGTTTCTGTTGAAAAGATGCTGCAAAGAAAAGCTTTCGCTAGCGTAGTTCGTGTTTTAATACTAGTACAGACATCTTTAGCTAATGTAATAATGGAACAAGTCGACATAAGGCAACATGAATTAGAGGAAATCTAAAATCTCATACAAAATTTTCTTGTTGAGTATCCTTAGTTATGTGCAGTAAAACAACCCTCATTTGATCCAATAGTGAGAAACTACAAACAAATCTTAACAAACTCAAATCTAATGGACCAAAAGCAACCTTACGGATTCAGTTGTTTAATATGATTACATTGCTTAAAGATTTTATTCACGGTTAGTGGTCTGGCGATTGGAATGCCCATATTCGCTGTGTGAAGTATATGATTCCATATTTCCATGCCGCCAGACACTTCTCGTACGCCAATTCATGTCACCTGTGTTTGCATATCATGATAAAACCGCCTTCTGTGCCCCAGATGAATTTAAAAATTTTGTGCAAGAGGGTTACTTTATTATAAGAAGAACTGCACGATCTTGGACAGGGGTGTGGTCGGACCAGACAATTGAACAAACTCTAATGCGTGGAATAAAGAGTATGGGTGCCTTGGCACGAGAGCTAGGAATCACCGATAGTGTACAAATGGGTTCTGGGGCTAACTGCTACTCATTAAATTTAATGATCACTCGAAGAATTCACTGGCATCCTTTTTTTTGCCAGTGAGCAACATGAACATTTTGGGGAGGCACGTAAATTAAGAGATATTACTGACATTGCAAAGCTGTCAAATTCTTTCCAAAGTCATCCTCCATTTCCAGTTACAAATGAAATCATGTCAATAGCAAGTGGCATCGTGGCAGATGATAAAGTAACTTACTACAATGCTTATTCTCTAGGCACGCAGCCAATGAGGCATATAGTGGGCCAACGAGTTTCAGAAGTAAGAAGGGACATTCAAATTGAATACTACCGTTTATTTGTGGATAATTATAGACACGAAAAAATGCATACCATATTTTTTTAGGAAAAAACACATGTTTTCTTAAATGCTTAAAGAGTTATTTCACAAACTTAAACAAGTACAAACAAATTAATATCATATTTCTTTAGGAAATTAAATAAGCCTTAATTTTGTAGAAGAATATTTTTTGATACGACAAATAGTTTTTAAGGCCGAAAACCCGAAAAAAAACTTATGTTTCTCTTCACTGCCGCTAGAGCTCACGTCAGATTCTTGGGGACTTTTTTTATCATCACCAGACATCTTTTCGTAAGTGTGCCAGGTTTCAAAACTTTTGGATTTTTTTGAGGTGAAAACCTTCATTAACTGGACTATTATAAGGCCTTATATTTTGAGTTTTCTTATAAAATGTATTCACATAAAAATTGGTCCTATTGTTTTGTCCATCACTGTATTTATATGTACATTCTCTAACTACATGTGTGCACGATGCATGTTTATGTATATGAGAATATTTTTAGGGAGTTCTTTGTGTCTTTTCAACCACCTTCCTTCCATGGAACTTTGCAAATCTTCTCTATTTAAATATGAAATTAGAAACCCAAATGAAATCCTTTCACATGTACATGAAAATATAACCAAATTCACTTTATTGAGTCCTCTGGACATTTGAGACTTTTATTTGTAGCAAAGTGAACTACATTAATGTACACATAAAGGTATGCAAATAAAAAGAACTTTAAGAGAAGTGCTATAGTTTTCAAAAATAAATGCATGTCATTTATAGCTGCTACCTTATGACCAAAATCTGCTTACGATTATACATACAATTTTAAATGGATGTTACAAGGACTTTAGGGAAAAAAGGAAGTATAAATGTAAATAACAAAATCTCTCCAAACCATCAAAAGCAGGAGCGTTTGAATGTCAATTTTACTTGCTAAAAACACGCTGTAGTTTACCATTTTGCCTCAAATTCTTTAAATATAAAGCCTGTGTCTCACCTTTTGAGAACTGGAAAAATAATGTCACTTCAAAATACTTACAAGGACAGATGTTGTTTAGATCCTCCAAGGTTGTCAGATGAGTCAATGCTTAACAAATAGCTACCAAAAAACTGACAATTAGATATTTCAATGAAACATTTTCCATTCACCCAGTTGGCAGTTTATGTCAAATATTCTACAATTCCATTGACAAATGGATAACTTTTACGGTTATATTATAATGACAGTGAAAACTGTCAAAATAATTATGCACCAAATGGTAATATTAAACTGTGTCTAGCAATGGCTGACAATGACGTTTCTTTGAATATAGTCACACACAATGTTAAGTTCACACGACAAATTTGACCTATTGTAAGATTAGAAAATCTTCTTTATTATGCATCAGTTTTGACATCTAAGTAAATAATAATAATAAATGAATAACATTTTTGTCAGAATTTTGTAACATATTTGTGAATACATTTTTTGAGCGATGCGAATACTGCTACTGGCAACGTCATATGTATATCTTGATCCAATCTACTACAACGAATTGTTAACAATCGTTTTTGTTTCCGGAAACCATCTGATTCATTCATTTTGATTAGATTTGTTAATCTTAATAACAAAGTTGTAATTCTTTATTATCTCCTGGTTTCTACACTTTAAAGTAAGTGGAATTAAATGATTTACATGCTAATATTATAACTAAAATACTTATGCGATTGATTTCTGCTCTGTGTATTTTAAAATAAGTCTTTTAACACGAAAATATCGCTTGTTTCACAATGGGGCTTGTTATAGCTATCATCTGCTTTTATTATTTCATCATTGAAACCGATCATTGGAATTTTTGACACGTCAGTTATAACTTTCATTGAAAATGTCTGTCATTATGTGCGTTTTTTTGGTATTTCATACATAGTAAAGTGAGAAATTGCCAACAACACGATCCGCTGTAGCCAGATTTTTGTATTAAAAAATTGATACAACTGAACGAAGATCTCTCAGAATAATGATAAAAAAAACACACACAAATAGAAGAAAGTTTTGTGAAAATCAAAAGTTAATATAAACTTACCATAAGAAAAAACTAACTAAAACTAATAAAATGGACAATTTTCAAGAAGAATCGGTAAGAAAACAACTGGAAATTGAGATTCTATAACAAAAACGTTCATTTTTTGCTTTGTGATGTTGAAGCGAGCTTAATGCTTGCCTCAATTCTATCTATACCTGACTTACTTACTTACTTAAGGTGGCGCTACAGTCCTGTGTGAACTAGGGCCTCACCCAACAAACTTCTCCATCTAGCTCGGTCCCTAGCTAGATGTCTCCAGTTTCGCGCTCCAAGTTGGGTGAGGTCACCTTCCACTTGTGCTCGCCACCTGATCCACGGTCTTCCTCTACTGCGCTGTCCTGTGGGTGCGGATTCGAAGACTTTCCGAGCCGGAGCATTGCTTTCCATGTGCTCTACGTGACCCAGCCATCTTAGTCATTGGACTTTCACCCTTCTGGCCATACGCTGTACAGCCCGTACAGCTCGTCGTTCCATCTTCTCCTCCACTCCCCTTCGATGCATACGGGACCGTAGATCACACGAAGAACTTTTCTCTCGAAGCGACCCAAGGTGCTTTCATCCGCTTTTGTCATGGTCCATGCTTCTGCACCTTATAGCAGGACGGGGGTGATAAGGCTCTTATATAGCAACACTTTGGTCCCTCGAAAGAGGACTTTACCACTCAATTGCTTACTTAGTCCAAAGAAACAGCGGTTAGCAAGAGTTATTCTGCGTTTGATCTCAGCGTTGGTGTTGTTTTCTGCGTTTACAGCGGAGCCTAAGTAGACGAAGTCCTTGACTACCTCAAAGTTACGTCCGTCGATTGTGACTTTTTGACCAAAACGTCGGTGTTGTATGTCCTTTCTAGACAAGACGACAGCATGTACTTTGTTTTGCCCTTATAAACCGTTAAACCCATTTTTGCCGCCTCTGCCTTAATACTCACAAAAGCCCCATTGACATCACGATGAGTTCCTCCGATTATGTCAATGTCATCAGCATATGCCAGTGATTGGAAAGACTTTTGAAAGATAGTGCCTCTAGTGTTGACGTGTGAGCTCTGCACTATTGTTTAAAGCAGATGTTAAAAAAATCACATGACAGCACTCACCTTGTCTAAAATCTTTTTTGACATCGAAAGGTTCTGTTAAGTTGTTTCCAACCTTTATGGAGCAGCGTGAATTCTCAATGGTCATCCTGCACAAACGGACGAGTTTGGCAGGGATGCCAAAACTTGACATGGCTCTATACAGCTCGTCCCTGTAGATGCTGTCATATGCGGCCTTGAAATCGATGAAAAGATGGTGGGTGTCGATTTGGTGTTCTTGGGTTTTTTTTAGGTTGATCAACTGTGGACTTTCCTGGTCTAAGACCACACTGATAAGTACCTATCAGGTTGTTGACGATGGGCTTTGTACGTTCACATATTACGGCAGAGAAGATTTTATAGGCGATGTTAAGTAGACTGATTCATCTATAGTATACCTGAACTGAGTTGAAATGAGATTGATGTGACTCGATTCCAGTCGTTTTACAGGTAATGCCATATGGTCTGTTTATTTGCATATTTGTGTACAAAAATACAGTTTGGGTTTAATCACATAAAAAAAAAATTGCACATGGGGCAGGTAGCATATTCTTATATGGTGCTGAACTATTCAGATTTTCATTGTTTTACAAGAATCAAATTATCTTATTTGCACTTCATAAGAAATATTGAAACATATCTTGTGCGGTGGAAACACCAAAGAGATAAACCCTTAGTAGAAACATACCAAAACTTAATTAACTTTTTTATTCTTGCAAAATAAGTCCAGTTAGTCCATTTTTATTAACAAAACTAAATAATATCAACAGTAATAGATTAATTTTTCCCCAATGATTCCAAATGCTTAACTACTCAACGAACACAGCCATCGAGATACAAATGCAATAACAATCGTACCAACATTTAGAACGAAATCACATAAGATCGATTCGAGACTCGTATAAATTTCAAAAACCCATTGCTAGTAAGATAACTTTTATCGCTAGTATTCATACTATGGATATTGTTTTTGTTATTCGTGTAAAATCCTACTACTCGTATAATATGGATAGATTTTTCAACAAAACAAGGGTATTAAAACAAAATTTCCTGATCGAAACTAGAGTTTGAGGTTATAGAGTTGATCATTGAAAGTAAAGCTGAAATGATGTTGAAATTCAAAAAAAATAAAACTATCAGTGGAACGATTCTGTTCCAAAATTTAAATTTTAATATCAGCTTTTCATTGAAAACTTGGTTTAATAAAATGTTTTTTATAGTACACAAAATCTTTAACAGATCAGCTGAATTTTTACATCAAATTGAATGACTAAATCAAATTAAAAACAAAACATAGCCAACACAATATAATCACCTTTAAGATAAGATACAGGAATATAACAATATCCTTATGGTTAGTATGTACATATATGTATTTATATGTAATACATTTCATTTCTATTGGTGATGCTGATACCAAGCCACACAATTTTCTTAAATTTAGATTTTTGCATAGAATACAATATTACAGAATATAGATTTCGAAAACTAAATGACTTTTATGTGTTTTTGTTATCTCTCTATTCTCAAACAAACAACGTTAACCAACCAACCCACAACCCTTCATTGCCATTCCATAACCATCGCTACCAGCCGATCGATTCGATTCCAATGAACACCCTCGAAGGTGGTCGTGGTGGTATAAGGACAACGACAACGACTACAAAGACCAAGACGACGAAACTGGTCAATATTACATAGGATTGGCATATTAAGGAGGATGGGAACGGGGAGGCTTGTTCAGCTGGAGGACATTGCAAATACAGGATTCCATTTTGGTTATCCTGGCATCATGTACTTGTATTGTAGACTTAATACGAACCGAATGCGAACAGAACATGTCTGGTTGCTTACATATATCCGTATTCTTTTCTAGTTTTTATCATACCTAACTTTTCAAATACCTATAGGCAGATATTGTAATAGAAGCCGAGAATTATTTTTGAGGGCGGTGCATGTTTTTGGATTCATTTATTTTGAAATCGAATCTTTGTTGTTACCCACCTACATGTGTATATTTTACATATACTATACAATACATATTACATATACATACATACAAAATCCATTTAATGTTTTAAAAACTGAGTTTTTTGTCTGCATATTTCTATGCAGGTCTTAGAACAATTTGGAAAATTTGATGACTTGCACTTTTCTGCAGGGTGCAACCAAAAAATAGCCATGTTGCATTCTAACGGAGGATACGGTTAGTGAATGATCATTTCAAACTCAAAATTTGATTTTTGATTTTATCATCTTCTTTAAGAATTGCTTTGAAATGGGAACGTACATAATTCCAAACAAATATTGAAAGGAAATTTTCCAAAATTTCAACCGTGTTGGAAATAAAAGCACAAAACTTTAATCTACATTTACATTTGTTTGCTCTGATCCTTTATTGCTTAGGCGTGTTCAGTTGCGCTGCTGAACAAAAAGTACATTTATTTTTTACTAGTTAGTAAAGGATTACAATGTTGGAATGACTAGTATTTTGCCAAGAATTTTAAGGTAACAATGTATCGATAGCCTTTAAACAGTAAAAGCCAAACCATACATCTATTTTTTGTGAGAAGACCTTAAGTACTTAATATTAGCAGCAAGGAAACAAATTTCCATTATCGAACCAAAAAAACAGTCTAACACTGAAAGAATTTTTCAAGTCGAACTATACTAGTTCCTGAGATTAGTGCGTTCAGACCAAACTTCCAGCTTTATAATGATAACATCTATAATGCAATTATGGTGCGACTTGTTAAGTTTCTTTAAAATTTTATATATTGATTTCACTTCGGCACTAAATAGAATTTAACAGCTCAAATAAAAAACAAGAGATGCATTTTCCAAAAAAATAAATATATTTTAAGGATATGTTTTTTGGTATTTTATCTGTTTTCGTGCCTTGTCTGCGCTTGTTTTAATTTTGAAGATTTCTGAATAGGTTTTATGTGATTTTTAAATTAATTTTAAACCACTAGTTTTAATCGGATGTAATAGTAAATAGTTGTGTCCAGACCATAGAACCATTTCAGAAATATTTCAAAAACATTTCAGAAAGTTAGAGAAAAATTTCTGAAATGTTTTCATTGACCTGGATGTTGCAAAATATTTCTAAAATAATAAAAATATTAATGACGGGCTTTAGGTCAGTGAAAAAACAATTATTTATGTTTTCACGATGTTTCGTTCATGTCTATGAACCCGGCATTAATATTTTCATCACTTTGAAAAGGTCGTAGTACCCGTGGCATGATGGTTAGTGCGTTGGACTGTCATGCAAGGGGTCTTGGGTTCAATCCCTGCCTGTGCCACCTTAATTTAAAAAAATAATTTTCGCGGGTACTGCCTCTTGCGAGGAATTGACAAATCCTTCAAGAGTAATTCTTGTCATGAAAAAGTGCTTTCTCAAACTAGCCATTTCGGATTCGGCCTTAAATTGTAGGTCCCTTCCATTCCTGCCACCCCATTTGATTTATTTGACTTTGAAAAGGTCACTTCTATCAACAACCATTTCTAAAATGTTTATGAAATGTGTCTCCGTTTTTCATTCCAAATGGGAAACGTATTTGATTGTTAATATACAAATAAAATGTCGTGAAAAGTAAGTTTTGTGTGCTCCATTTGACGAAATTATTTAAAATAAAATCAAAAAACCGATGCTTGGCCTCAAATTTCCGAAATTACATAAATGGGAAACAAATAAACATTGATTTTCTGCAAGCAAATTTTAAAAATTTTAAATATTTCAGACACATATTTTAAACAATGTTTCCTGAAATTTTTCTTTGGTGTGGACACACCTTAAGAACAGGCTCTAGACAATCAACTTCGATTCGGTATTCTTTTTAGCGACCATTCAATTTCTTACACTATTGATCAGGGTTATTTACTAATATTAAACAGTTTAAATCCTTAAAAATGAATAAATGACGAACATTTCACTTACTCAAATTCAAATAAGTGAGCAATCAAATTCACATTTATCAAATGTTTACAAATATATTTTTATAATGACACGTATGTGTATAATTGCACCAATATTTGATACTGAAACTGAAACTAAAACAAGGAATATTTTATTGCTGATAATGAAATTGATACTAATAGGCCTTTCACACCAAGTCCAAAACTCGGTTTTTGCCGAAACCCTACATCGAAAACTCAAGTTTTGCCAAACATTTTTGGTAAACCACAAGTTTTATATAAAACATCTCGAAAACTAGTAAGAATTCATTCAGCGCTCAAATTAATGTAAGCAAAACTGCTGTTGGCTGCTGTCAAAACAAATATTTAGTTATGATAAAAATTTGGTCGTGGTAAGTAATATTATTTATACAATTTCCTTTCAAAATAAAAATTATTTCTTTTTGTTTTTTATTTACAGAATATGGAAGAATATGGATGCGTCTTCGAACCCGTCGCCACAAATACGTTCGACGTTTTCGCTAACTACCTGGAGAAAGACTTTCCGGTAACTCCGTTCAATCACAAGGATTTGGGAGATATGAGAAAGGCGATAAGTTAATTTGTGGAGGAAAATAAGTATGAAAGACAATTTCTGGTGAAGGCTAAGTCGCAGCGGGCTAGGAAAATTTGTGCCAAAACATTCCACAATGTGGGAATCGTTGTTTCAGTGAATAAAACTACAACAGTGGGCTATTGCAACTTGATGAAATGCCAGCTAACAACAAGAAGATCATCATCAGGACAAACCAGGCGAGTCCTCAAAGGAAGAAGCCAAAGAGATAGTCATGGAGAAATTGCAGCCTGTCATAATAGCTTCAGTGATCGCTTTTTATGAGCTTGATTTTGGTAAGAATCTGGAACTAAGAATTGACCTTTTCTGTTTCGGCCATAAGGACCTACACGAAATTTATCAGAATCTTCTCAACCACGCCTATAAGTTGTCTATAAAGTGCTTCTGAATTCACATTTGCCCAACAGAAGCAATAGTCATAAGCTCAGCATTTTGGATTGAATTTGTTGTGAAAGAAGAAGAAATTTTTTTAAATAAAATGATTTTTTATTGTTTTTTTTTTTGATTTTTTTGTTTTTTGTTGATTCTATGATACATAATATTTTCTACAGAATTAGCTTCTCCTTAGTGAATCGTTTGGACCAGTTGAAGTTCACAAGGAGGATAGCTGCGTGAGTCCATTCCAACCGTTCCTAGAACTTCAGTTGAAACTCTTTTTTTAGACGAGCTAGTGTCACGTGAAAATCAATTTGAATTCATTTTATTTTCACTAATAATTTGAAAAGATCAAAACTTTTTACTCACAAATTTTTTCATCAATACAAAATTTGACAGACGGTGTTAAACAAATTTAAATGTCGAATGAAAACGTGTAAATGTTCGGTGTGAACGTTTTTCGTGTTTTCGAAAACATTTTACCGAAAACCCAGTTTTGGGTTTGGTGTTAAAAGGAATATATTTTAATTCAAATTGAAAATAAAAAATATTTTATGTTGCGAGTTAAATTGTAAATATAATTATCACATGCAAAAATGCTATAATGTGTCTGAACTAAAAAAGAAACACTGCTTTTTTGACAGCTAAGCTATGTGCTCTACGTAGCTTTGCAGTACCTTCGCAAACATAAGCTGGATACTTTCCCAAACATACAAATTTTGTGCAGTGAAATGAAACAAAGTGAAATTGAAGACCAACTTTCACAAATTGCCCTGATTGCGCTTTACGAAAGTGAAATAAGGATAATTTTCAGAAGTTGAAGTACTGCACTTTAGCAAAGTAAAATAGGGCCAAATAGTTTTGAGAAATAAGTTCAACCCATTTTTACAAAATGTATAAACATTTAGGCCCCTTTGCTGATACTATTCTTAAAAGTGTGTCGCAACTAAGTACATCTTAGATTTTACATGCAACATAATTTATTTTTGATTGTCAGAAAATATTTAAGATACACTTAACTAAGTTCCACATATATAGATTAAACCGCATCCAACTTCGTTTCATTACAAAATGCCAATCATATTCGTCAATGTATTCCTACATGAAATTTCAAAACGGAAAATTGAATTTGAAGTATTGATTTGTGGAAAGAATACAAAATAGTTTTAAAATAATAATTAACGATATGGCTGACAAAAAAAGAGTAAATATTTTAAATGTTACATCAAATAAAAAACGGACGCTTTTAGATTGTGCAGAATGGTTGCTCCAACGCTCTTAAATTACGGATCAGTTTTTGCAGCTCTCTGCAAGCTTCAATACGAAACCCAAAAATATGAAGCATTTCAAAAAAAATATTCAAACTGTATTGATTTTTGTTGCAAGAATATTGTATCAAACCTGTTTTATGGCCGTACCAGCTTGTTATCGATTTGTCATATTTTATTAAATTTATTGAAACGTCATCAAAGGATATAACCTTATAAATTTCATAAGTCCAACGTAAGAATTTTATGTTCTACTATTTCTTCCCCGTAAAATAAGTTCTACTTAGTGTCATTTATGACGAACTTTAAGTTCCGTTCAAACCATTAAGAACTTAAATAGTTATGACTAGTATCAGCAAACGGACCTAAGATATGTTAGCTTGAGTAAGCGTAGGATTGGGGTAAGTGCGACGTTGAGTGTATATGTAATTCATAATTTTTAAATCGAAATTTATCCAATTTGGGATTATTTCACCCTGTTTAAATGCAATAAGTCTAACTGCTGAAAATTGGCCCAGTTAACTTTAGAAATGGACATCTTGGAAGTTGACCTCATTTTACTGGGCCTTATTTTACTGCACCAAAAACAATTTGTTTGCATTTTTGAAAAAAGCTTTTGATTTTTCAAGGAATTTAAGTCGGGTCCTTAGGCAATAAGTGTTTGTTTTAAATTGAAATGTTCGATTTCCATTACTAATTTTAACTTAAGTATTTTCTCTCTATTTATGGCATTTTCTCAGAAGAAGAAGAAAACTTCTAATAGAAGAGAGAAAGACTTTAAGAAGACTTTTTCCGAATAAGTGTGTTCTTATTACAACCTTCATTCTACACGTGGCAACCATCAACTGCAAACAATCATAATATTACCTACGATTCTTCTCTGCCTAATTAATTTCTCTGTGATGTGTCATCCAGAATATGAACGTCAAACATGTTTCATATATTTATGATGGTCTTTGTCAATTCGGCAAAATATTCCATGCGTAATCACCCTGTGGGACAGCCATAGTCATAGTCAGTCATTGGGGGAGGTGGGCGCCAAGGCGGTGTGGTGTGATGTGGTGTGTAAGCAAAGCAATAGAATTTGTGCGTGCGATTGTGCGTTTTAGGCAATTACATCAACTACAATTTGATTGTGTAGGAAAAGAGGGAAAATGAAAATGCGTATCACATTTTGAATGGAGTATACAAGAGCATACTACGTGTGCTGGCCCGTTGTAGGTCGTCTGTCCCGGGAGGGAATTCATATCATAATACGTGTGTTCAGACAAAACTACATAAACTATACCTATTGCTTTTGCTGCTGCCATCAGCTCTGGATCTGGATGATGGTCCTTGCGCCATTTCAAGTTTGTTTTGTGGAACGTATATACGTAGTACAAGTATACAAGAACAACACTGACCTCCCGCTTTCACCACACACCAACAAAAATTAAATAGGGGATGGGAAATGGGAAATGGGGCTGACAACACAAAATGGCATCATGGCTCTTACATATACAGATGTGAGAGTATACTCGAAGTTGAGGAAGAACGGGCAACCCTTAAAGGCAGCTAGTATAATAGCACTGGACACAGATGTCCCATAATTTCGTTCAATTACTTCCACACACTTATTCATGTCATTTAAAATGAATGGTTTGGTCCTCAATCTTAATAAATGTGTTCGTCCTTGTTGGTTCCATGGTGATGCTTTTGCTTTTGCTTTTGCTTCTGCTGGTGCTGTAGCTGTTGGCCATGGCCAAGTCAGTCCCAGACCAGCCCGGCTAGGCTTGAGTAGATATATGCTGTTAAGCACACTGCATGACGTATATACCACCATCGCACATCACACATCGCACCACAAGAGCAAAATATTGTATAAATACAGAGAAGCCATATGGATCCTTGGATCCATCCACCACCAAGGGAATATAATATAAGAACAAGATGATGAAGATGAAGAAATAGCTTAAAATTCACTGGGACCATAAGATTGAATTTCAAGGATACGAGAAAGTTGCCATCACTGTATCATGATTTAAGAGTAATGACCAACAGAACGGTGGTGTTGATGATGGAACTTTCTATATGATATAATCACCTCTTAGCTTGGACAAGACTCAATTTGAATTGCAATTGCCACAAGGATCAATCAATTAAGCAAGAGCTACCTATGTATATACAACCAATATCTTTGGATAGAATAACTACATATTTACCTACAAATACATTGCAACTGTATGTATGGGAGTACCTATAGTCAAAATTCATATTAATAAACTTGCATGGGGAATAATTAAAATAACCTTTAGAATTGTTGATACATATATCTTTAGGGTAGACATTGTGGTGGTAACTGAATTCGCTGAATTGCATAATTTAACCCAACATTAACGAAAATCAGAAATCGGTTAAAATACTTAAGAACAGAAAGAGTTTCGGATTAAACAAAATAAAAGACAGTCACTTACAATTTAAAATAAAAAAAGAGGCTGAGATACGACCCACACTGTTGAGTTCCCTTTGGTGCCTGTTAAATAAGTTCAAATGGTACTTTTTGTAACATTTGAAGCACTCAAAGTTCTTTGCTTTCGAAACATGTATATAACTCGCAAAGTTCTATCGATTTAGTTCTATTGTTGATAGAACTTTGATTTTTGTAAGAAACACTTGGTAACAATATGAAACAACTTTGAAGTCAAAATATATAATTTTGTTGGTACTAATCGATAAATCATTTTCGATATCACTATTATTTCGATATAACTCTAAGTTTCACTTTTCTATTTATTATTCTATTATTAACTTCTTCGTTTTCAAAATATTCTTCAAAACGATTCATTTTGTGTACGCATTTTACAACAGCTTTTGAAAAGAAAATTTGTTTTGCTATTAACTGACAATTTCCATTGGAGCTTGGTTACATGGATTAAAAATCCAATAAAAATAGGACGTTTTTTAAATTGGGAAAAGAGGCTGGGTTTCGACCCACACTGATAACTTCCCATCCCGTCTGTCGATTTGTCTTGCTTAAAAGTTTGTCTATATGTACTCGTATCAATTTTTAACAAATTTGGGTACTTTTTTTGTAGATTTTATTTTGATACAAAAATTACTGAATATCGAAAACAATATTTTCTGTGAAATAAAATAAGTTTGAAGCCAATATTTTTAATTTTTGAAAAGCTATTTGAGTCGAAAGTAAATTTTTACCAAATTTTTGTATTGTTTTTTTAGAGTTTTATTTTTTGTAAAAAAAACTGTCAATTCGATTTTTCTCAAAGTTTTATCAGATGTCAAAAACATTATTCTTTGTTGCACAAAATTGTTTTGGAAATGAAATCATGTTTTAGTCCTAAAATTTTGGAGGTGACAAATTTTTTCAAAAAATATACTTCTTTGAAATCACGTTACAATATATAATATAAAATTTAATCTAAGTCTGTAGCGTTTTTTCTCTGAAGATATATAGGGTTAACCAAAATGTTCACCTTTTTATTAAACTGCTATGGTAAAAAACCACCCACGCAATTTTCTTGAGAGCCCTTCCTGCATATTTCTACCTTATTATCTGTATAACAAAATTTATTTGAAGCCGATATCTCTTCTGGGTCTTGAGCTACGGACGACGAAAAAACGTCGCGAACGTACGTACACACGCACGCACAGAGATCTTTCTAAAAATCTTTTATTTCGACTCTAGAGACCTTGAAACGTCGACAAATGTCAAAATTTTCAATTTGACAAATCGGACCCATTACAATAACTTCCTATGGGACGGGTTAACCCACAAATTCAGAATTCATGTTCTTTGGTAAAAAAAAGTTATTAAAGATTGATTTTCGACTCAAATGTCTTTTAAAAAATTTGAGATTATGACTTCCAACTAATTTTATCTTTTAAAAAATATTGTTTTCAACATTCACAAACTTTTTGAGAAAAATCGACAGTTTTTTTAAAAACAAAATGATAAAAGATGGCAAAAATTGATTTTCGACAAAAATATCTTTTCAAACCTTTGAGATATTGGCTTTAAAATAATTTTATATTTTAAAAAATATTGTTGGCAACATTGTAAAATGTTGAGAAAAATAAAATTAACAGTTTTTTTTACAAAAATAAAACCTAAACAAAATTTATAAATTTCGTAAAAATTTAATTCCGACTTAAAATTAATTTTACTTTATAAAACACATTTTTTACAACATTGGAAACAATTTTTATTTCTTTCTTTTTGAGTGATTTCTTTGATTTATTTTCGACTCAAATATCATTTCAAAAATTAAAAATATTGGCTTCAAACTAAATTTTTCGCACAGAAAATATTGTTTTTGACATTCAATAGATCATATTAGAAGGCAACAGTCCGTTTTTTTTTCATAAAAAAAATAAAATTTACACAAAATAGTACGCAAATTTGGTAAAAATTGATGTTCGGTTCTCGACATCTCTCAAATTAATTTCATTCATCAAATTTGTATTTGTTTATACAAGAAATGAAAACTTTTAACAAATGCTACTAGAATTGGTAATAATTGGTTTTCGACAAAAATCTCGTTAACAAAACTAGATTTCGAAATAAAGCAATTTCACTATATGAAAAATATTGTTTTAATTTTTGTAATTTTTAAGAATAACTCAACTGACAACTTGATTAACACAAGACGAAAACCTAAAAATGTTTAAGCAAGGTAAATCGACAGACGGGATAGGAAGTTATTAGTGTGGGGCACATCCTCGCTCCTTTTTTTTCCTATAAGCTGACAATTTCCGTCGAAGGGTGGCTACGATGTCGATGAATTAAAAAACTTCTAATAAATCGGACCTTTTTGAAAATAAAAATCAAAAATGTATGTTCTTTGGTAAATTGGTCAGAATAACATTTGTCTATTTAACTATTATTAACTTCTTCATTTTGATTTTTCGACAATTTTTCAAAACAAACTCCTATTTGCAAATGAAAATTTCTCTTCTCATATTACTTAGAAAAATGTTCAAAATTCGAAATATATTTTGCAAGTTAATTGTTTCTTGTATCAAAAATAGCAAATACTTTGCAAAATAATAAAACTTTTCAATCTTCAGAAAAGACTTTGCAAATCGACAGGTTTCTTGCAAAAAAAAAATATTTAAAAGTGGTACATATTGATTTTTGACGTGTTGAGAATAAATAACTTTAAAAAAAATAAAAACTAACAAGAAACGCAACTAAATATTGTTAAACATTTTTTTGTCACAAAAATATATAACGAATAAAAATAATATTGAAATAAAAATGATTGTTTTATATGCAAAATTTTGTTTGCACCATTTCTTTAATTTTTTAGGAAAATCCATTTGATAATTAGTTTTGCAAAATACAAAAACCTAAAATAAATAATTAAAACCTATAAAAATGATTTTTTAAATTTTAAGTCAATTATCAAAGAAAGAACAAAGAAAGACATTTACTTCAAATTGTATTCATCATACACAAAATGCTGTTATTTACACTTTGTAAGACTTTAAAAAATATCCATGATATAGATGGACACAAATGGTAAGATACACTTGTCGATAAAGTTTAGTTCTTTTTTTTATTGCACAAACAAAACAATACTTTCAAAACTAGACAATTCAATAAAATGCTATAAATATTTCAACTGAATATCGAATAGAGGCATTTCAAAACCAATCAAGAATTTTATCGAAAAATAGCATATCTTCTTTCGATTTACAAAATGATTTTGCGAAAACATTACGTAATAGATACATTTTAAATTCGGATTTGAATTAAGGCCATGAGAACCCATTTACAATTTGGTTGCCAGCAACAAAATCTTGTCGACCATTGTTATTGATGCGTGTCCCATCTCAGCCTCTTATTTTAAATATTGATAGTAAAAATATCCACTCACTGAATTTGTTTAAAAGTCCTTACTGCACCTTTTAATATTATTGTCTGTAAAACAAATAATATATAAGCTACGAAAGTGGATCCAGAATGTACAGACGTACAAAAAAGCATTAATTAAGATCCTAGGGACCTTGAAAGTTGAAACGTTGAGAAATGTTACAATTTTCAATTTGACAAATTGAATCAACTTAAATAACTTCTTATGAGAAGTTAATAAATAGAAAAATTAAACCTTTTCAAAATAGTCACATACACAATATACAGTTAAGTTTTCGTAAGACCACAAGTGGATCAATAAGTAGTTTTTAGTGGCAAAATTGTAAGGTAAGTAATTTTGAGACTGAATTATGATTAAAGAATTTGCATCATTCATAATTTTGAAATACAGTTTTTCACCCCCTGGGCCTTTGAGATTTATGATCTGAAGACTTGAGGTCAATTTAATAAATTTTAAAATTGATTGTAGCATGCGAAATATTGTGTAATCTTTCTAACGTAGGTACGAGTACAATAAATAATTACCATCAAATAAATATTGTAAAAGTGTAAAAATTCAAATCACATTTTAAGTTTAATGACCGTAAAAAATAAAACTTCATATCCTGAATATTTTTTTAATTTTTGCTATAGATTTCTCCCCTTTGTCAAAAGCAAAGTCTATTTGCATATAATTTTAATTTTATTTTTAATTTATAGCTTACTTTAGTAAAACGAGCGTATATAGCTTCAAATTGTCACGTATTCCAACTATGGTCACGCGTTACCAGTGATGTTCAATTTTTTTTTTAATAAAAATGAACACACATTGGAAGTGTGTATTTCTATAGAGGTGCTCTTACTCCTCCGATAAATTTATCTTTTTATTTTCATTTTCCCTATCATTAGGTACCTATAGTGATGGTATAGTCCAGTGCCAGAGTAGGTATTATTGATGGCTTTTAGAAGGAAAAAAAACACACATAACTGAAATAAAAAACGTAAAGCCAAATGAATTAGTTTGGGAAAAAATGTAATAAATTTAAAAATTAACATATCGTCGCCTTGCATGCGTGCCCAATGCCCAATGCCCAGAGATTGCACAAGCCATTTTGTATATGGTCACGTTATTTAACTGCGGGTTCGTTGATGGGACATTTAGCCATTGCAGACGATATATTTTTTTAAATAGTTTACATGGCATAGAGGTATTGAAGAAGGATAAGGTTTTGGGTTCATAGAAAAATCATTGATTGAAGTTTTGTTTAAACTTTAACTACGCTTACTTGAAATTTGGATTTTTAATCTAAAACTGTGATAGATTTATTTTTATTGAAAAGTAAGAAACTGAAAATTATTTTCTATATCTTTAATTATTCTTAACTTTTTTATTTTTTTAAAGGATTGCGTACCACTGAATATTTCGAAAAGTTCATTGAAATATCTTAACACGGATTATAGATTTAGAAAAACTTCAATATTTATTAAAAAAAAAAAAAGAGGCTAGGATGCGACACACACTTATAACTTCTCATCCCGTCTTGCTTTAAAGGGTTTATAGAGTTCGTGTTTTGTTAAAAAAGTAGTCAGTTGAATAATTTTAAAATTAATAACAATATTTTGCATGTTATGAAATAGTTTGATTTCAAAATCTATTTCTGATAGAAAGATTTTTAGTCAATTATTAGCAATGTTAGTAACGTTTGCGTACTATTTTTTTAGATTTTATTTTTGTATGAAGAACTGACGGTTGGATTTTTATAAAAAAAAAACTACTGAATGTTGAAAATATTATTTTCTGTAAAATAAATTAGTATGAAGACAATATTTTTAGTTTTTAATAATGTATTTGAGTCGAAAGTCAATTTTTACCAAGTTTTACTAATGTTTTTTTAGGTTTTTATTTTTTGTAACAAAAAAAATTCCTATTAGAATTTTTTCGAAACTTAATCGAATGTTGAAAACAAAAGTTTTTATAAGATACAATTAGTTTGAAGCAATAATCCCAATTTTTGAAAAGATTTTTGAGTCGAAAATCAACTTTTAGTAACGTCTTTTTTTTGTATTTTATTTTTTGTAAAAAACTATCAATTCGATTTTTTCAAAGTTTTACCAGATGTTAACAACGTTATTTTTCGTAGCATAGAATTTTCTCAGAGGGTGAATCATCTTTCATTAGTAAAATATGCGAGGTGACAATTATTTTTTTTGCCAATGTTTTTGATTATAAAAAAATCGTTAATTGGATTTTTTCCAAAAAAAATACTTGCTTGGTATGAAGTTACAATATATACAATATATTCGTGGGATATTATATTATAAATAAATAATTTGGGTGGCGCAACAGTCCGTTGAAAACTAGGTTCTAGTGACTTACAACTCTCAACCATTCCTGTGTACGAGTAATGTTGTCAGGAATGGAGATGGAGGGGACCTACAGTTTATATGCCGAATCCGAACGGCTAATTTGAGAAAACACTTTTTCATGACAAAAATTACATGTGGAGAATTTGTCAATTCCTCGCAAGAGGTAGTACCCGTGAAAAGACTTTAGATGGCATGGGCAGGGATCGAACCCAAGACCTCTGGCATGACAGTCGAACGCACTAACCATTATTGAATTGCTTTTGTAAAAATTCCACAAACTCAATTTTTTTGAGGGTCCTTTCTGCATCTTTCTGCATTAATATCTGTATAGCAACTCTTATTTGAAGTCGATACCTCAACTGGTTCTTGAGCTATGGACGACAAAAAAAACTTCCTGAACGTACGGACGAGATATCTCTCTTAAAAATCAATTTTTTAGACTCTAGGGACATTAAAACGTCGAGAATTGTTAAAATATTCAATTTAAAAAATCGGACCGATTACAATAACTTTCTGTAGGAAGTTAAAAAAAAAAAAAAGAATTCACGAACTTGGATAGCCTCAAAAAGCCTCATAAAAGGTATTTTTTAGAAGCATACAACTTTTAAATAGAGTGCACCAAAAACGACTCTTTGAAATGTAGGTACTTTATTCCAAATAAAATTTTCTAGCATTAGACAGCTACGAATGACTCGTCTAAGTCTATTCTGGATTTCTAAATTTGGATGACTTTCTCTAACATTTGTGGACATATATCATCTTTTAAGTGGTCAATCGTTTCGGACTTATTCGCGCAGACTATGGCAAGTTCACAAATCCCCAAAGAAAATAGTCAAGCAAGCTTTTAATTACTTAATCCGCGAGGTTACTTCACGGGTCCATAACGTACAATTTTCTGTTACTAAATATTTCTTTTAATAAATCAACACGAGCTTTGCACTATATTGCGCTACCGGTCGTCTTTTTGAAACCGTAGCTAGTTATTAGGCTCAAAAGCGGTCACTATTGATTGTAACGTTCTGGCCAGCATAGTTCTTGAGTATTATTATCACTTAAAAGACGGACGTTTTGTTTATGAACGTATCCATTCAACCAAAAGTCATCTTCATTGCTGAACAAAATTTTCCCCATACGTCTTTCGAACAGAACCATGATTTTCAATTTGAATATGACCAAATTGTAAGTTTTTTCAGGCATCAATCTTTTCATGTTAAAATACCAAAAAAAAACTAAAAATAGATCACTTGACAGCTGTCAAAATGGCCACCAGGTAAAAAAGTGCTGCCAACCTAGAGTTCCATACCTCTTTCTCAAAGTTCTTTTTATATGCACCTGGATATCATAACTAGGGTCAAGTGCAACCAATTCATTGTGGCCCTTAAAATGCTGTTTGCAATTCTATTTGCGCAATTGCCACAGTGCTAAATTTTGCCTATTATGTTAAAGCATAGTGAAACACGGTAGCAGCTATGGGGGAGCAATAGCTGTCATAGTGGTGCACGCATTTTTCATTAAAATATATTGCGTTTTCTTTTGAATTCACAACAAGCATGACAATAGGCTGATGATTCATGAAGTTGAGACTCTGCGAATGCACTTCACACACGATTCAAAAAGCCAACAAAAAAGTAAAATAAAGAAGGTAATAATGTCGAATATTTTATCATTAACTAATGCCTCTAAGCCGTGTAATGAATTCAAAAGATTTCCTCTTTGTTTAGACTATAAAAGCACAGAACCTTTTGTATAGACATTTCTCACTTATGTTTGAACGAGTATAACTCGTAAGAGGAGCTGATTATTTTTAATTACTTCTGGAGTTATTTACATTGTTATGGAAATGGTTCGCTTTTTCTCTAGGTTTTATCTTAAATTGGTATTCTTCATGTCAAAACATTTCTTAATAAATTTGGATCACATTTAAGTGGAGTATGTTAATGGAGAAAATAATTTCATTGAAACGTTGTCATATGAGTTTTGCTTTTTATATAATCATCTTGAGTTGAGTTGAGACGAGTTAAGTTCTATACACTTATAAATGAAGAAACTCTGGGCCAATTCCGACAATTGGCTCCAGTTTGGACTAGTTTTCAACCAAACAAAGAGATTATTAGACTGCTATGGAAAGAAAGAAATGAAGAAGAAGGAAACATTTTTGAAACATTTAAAATACGTTTCAGAAACAGATACACTTTTGAAAAACGTTTCAGAAACAGAGAAATATTTCAGAAATGTTTCTAAAACTTCAAAAGGAGGTGTATAAGTTCTAAATCTCATTGTTTCCAATTTTCCAAAAAACTAAAATTGACTAACTAAAAATTGAAGAGACCATAAAATATAAAACACAAAAAAGTAATTTGAAATTTTGTGTAGAAACTTTGGATTTTATCCCCTTTATTAAAGAATATCACTTCAAAATGACTTTGTGGCTTTAAAAAACGTCTTATCATAATAGAAATACAAAGATGGTTCCGTCGGTTTTCAAAGTGTTGGTTTTGTACGTCAACGTTCTTTTAATATGTGCCTTTAATCTCACAAGAACGGTGTTAGTACTCAACAATGTATGGAAGATTCCAAGGTAGCTTAGCTTGTAAAACAGGGCGTCTCTATCGATTGAATCAAAAGCCGCAGCAGGATAGGGTGGAAATATGATCAACAGTAGAGTATTCTTTCCTGAAGCCTAGTGCAGAAGGTAAGATAATTAAAAAAAAAAACCAATTGCATATATGTAGCATTTTTATGAATCAAATTTTTCAATTATTTTGATTAAGAAAAATTTTTAACGCCTTAAAACAGAGATATGGCATCCATCTTAGTATCCAATTACTGCTGGAAATATTTAATTTTTAAAATTAATAATTACAGTCCCTGGCCATGTTATAAGACGCACTGCAAAATTTGTGTAACTATTAGGTTATACGAAAGATTTTTAATTATTATAGAAAAAAAATTCTATAAATCAGTTGTTTTATTTTTATAAAAAAGTAAGAAATAGTTTACATTCCGCATACAAAATAATTTAAATACATATATTCGATAACCTGATTATAATAGCTGAAAATTGAGATTTTACATAAAATCTAAAATGCGTCTAATCATATGGCCAGGGACTGTGTATTAAATAATGTTTAACAAATTGTGATTGTTATCTGGATTAACCCATGTTATGAATCTCTTAGTCGTATTTAATTGAATGAGATTATCACAAATGGTGGTGGTAATTCAGAATAAGTGTGCAACTGAAACGCCGATCTATCTGCAATTGATCTATATTCATACCTTTAGTAAGAAAAATTATTGAAAAACCATTAATCAAAAAATTAACTAAATGTTTCCCTTTAAATAATTGCTCTATTCATTTTTGTCGAACAATAAACTAGTCTTTCATTTCTTGGTTAATAAATATTTACATTTGACAGTCTGACATTTCAAATCATGACAG
Organism: Eupeodes corollae; assembly: GCF_945859685.1. Lineage (NCBI taxonomy): Eukaryota > Metazoa > Arthropoda > Insecta > Diptera > Syrphidae > Eupeodes > Eupeodes corollae. Next base: position 308,955,620 of record NC_079147.1, on the reverse strand, counting down.
TTTAGTGCTCAAGTTGTTTCATATTGAATCAGAGAGCTCTGAAAATACTCTGCTCAGAACACTACTCTACTCTGTTCGCTCAGACTCTTCTCAGTGTTCAGCTTTAAACTAAAAATGAAAAACCTCAATAGACGACTTCGTCTATTTTTCATTAAAACAAATACTAGAAACCCTTGAAACAACAATTATGATTATTTAACTAAAAATGTGCGGAAATATCAAGCTTTTTGGTCGTGTTGCTTTTGTTAATCGCCGTCAAAAACTTGTTATTTGGTCCAAACATTAATAACTCCCAAAAATGAGATTAACCGAATTTGACGCAAGGCCTTCTTACATTCAAATGATAAAGTTACTAAACTATAATTGAAGTTTAAGCTGTGTTCTAGATATTCGTGGGGATTAAACAATTTAGTGGTATTTTTATATTAATTGAAAATTTAACTATTTCATATTTTAAAACGTCATAGGTAGAAATGGCGATCTCAAGGCAACCTAGCCTGAGATCCAATTAGCGCTGTAGTGCGCCGTTTTGATATAACGTCATACTTCAAGTATTAAATGATTCTGATGGTGATATCATTATTCGTTCCTAAAATCTTCTTGTTAAAAAAAAATTGATTTAAGGTTCTCCAATTGATAAAAATGATATTTTGATAAACTCTGTAGAACGAGTTGTGAAGGACAACACCTCATTTTTTTAGAAATATTTAAGACCAACCAAAATTCTTAAACAAAACCTTTCCTCAATCAGGTTTTATATCATCTTTGAAAGCCTAAAAAAAAAGTAAAAATTTTCAATTAAAATCAGAACGAACTTCAATCATAGAATTTATAAATACGTACCCGCCCCGCTGTACCATTATTGGTATCTACAAACTATTTTGTAGTTTTTATTTTGGACTGTACATTATTCTACAGCTTAAATTCATAGCTTACTGTAGCTGTGGATATTTAAGACACCTTTTAAATTCATTAATTCAGATGAAAAATTGTATTTTAAAATTTGAAAAGTAAAGAACTATACTAAGCCAACATATTGCTAATGTTAAAAGAAAAACGCAAGTAATGGCTTATATTTAAATCCATTTAAACTTAAATTGATATAAGCTCTGTGATATTTCCAGCAATTTTAAAAAAAAAGTTTAGTTCTGTTATGAACGCATACACAAATATGCACAAACATACATTTATCTATTAAATGAAAAGCATTTCATTATTGCAATAACATTCTAGTATAATTTTCGCATCAAACCCTGGATATCAATTTCCACAATAAATGTTCATTATACCCAACCTTTTTTTTAGGTTTACCATACCAACTCTTATAAACGTCATTATTTTCATGTTTATTATGCAAATATTTCCAAGATTTATTGTTATGTTCTTAATCAAAATCAATCACAAATGCAAAAGGAAAACAAAGCTAAACCAACCATGTGTATCCCCTACACACAACCATAAATCAACAGAGACATACAAAAATCAACATATCACGCAGCCATCCCATTAGGCACACGCATTTAGTTAGTTCAGGGTTGCCATATATCCTCAACTAGTTCAATAGTCTGATTTTATTTAGTAATTGTTGCTCACATTCGGAGTCAAAAAAGTAGCCCAAATAATAGCCCATTTTCAATGCTTAAAAAATTCCAATGGTATATTAAATTAGGATTTATTCTTAGTAAGAAAAATAATTTGGAAATAATAAACATATTTACATTCTTTGTTTATAATAATAGAAAAGTTACCAATATTAAGACAGTTATGTGTTTTTTTTTAACTATTAAAACGCAGAGAAGAAAAGTAGTGCACGGAATTATATTTAAGCTAGTTTTAGTCCAATTTTTAACTAAATTTAATAGAATCCAACTTCTGATAAATAAACCAATCTGGCAAGCCTAACAGTTACATCCCAAATATGTACATATATGTAAATGTTGTATTTTCAATTCCATTCAAATTTACCACAAAGATAAGGTGTTGCTCATACCGCCTTTTGTCATAATCAAAAGCCCATTACATCGTTCAACTTCTGGCAAAGAAAAAAAATCAACAACAAAAACAGACTAATGAGCCAAACTCCCATTACATTATACCATCTCCTATAGTTATCAAATGAATTCGTGCGTAGTGCGTAGGAGGGTTAGGTTAGAAATGTCAACTAATTTGAATTTGCTTCTCCATCTCCTGCTCCCAAATAAGGCAATACATGAATGTATGTATGAATATCGTAACTTATCAGCACCCACCCAACAAAACCCTAAACGCTAATTGAGCTTAAGCGGCAACAAAAGGCTACTTACCGACGACTTACCGACGCACGATGATGGCTCCGATTGAAGCACCAAGTTAAAGTTACCCACAGACAGGTGTTCCTCTGTGATGTCTGCACTAATGAGCAACGCACCGATAGATAAGCATCTTAAAATCAAACAAAACCCATAAATGCATCCATTCGATGTGTGGTGTTCATTAAGCTGATATTCAAGTCCCGTAACATTATTAATTGCTTTTTTTGTATAGATATATAAATGCATACCATAAACCCAGGTAGCAAAGCCAATACGTCTGATGTGCCGAGTCGATGTGAAAGGGAACTAAATCCATTCTACGTCAACAGCACAGGCATCAGGAACATACCCAGAACGACAGACAGGACGCCGCGCCAGGACGACAGAACGACGGAGCACAGAGTACGTCAGTAGGAGCAAGGACTATAGAGAACGCATTAAAATAGATTTATTTCTATACTAATGGCAATCAGAGAAGGAGAATTCGAAAATGGAATATATAGAAATAGAAACCCATCAACTAATTGCCAGGACTTTCGCAAAAGTCTACAATCCGAAAGGATTATTTCCTTTCTCCTCCTCTGGAGTTCTATAGCTAAGCTACCGTACCGATACCGACCCAAGTCGCTCAGCTCCGGTGTTTCGTCGTTCCCAGCTAGCTCTCTAGCTTCTGTGCAGCCATTTAATTGTGTGAAGCTTTTGGAGAAGGAGATGAATGTGTACATGGGATAGGTTTGCTCCTATTCAATTCTTAAATCGTGTCGTTAGAAATGCTTGATACAAGAAACAGAAGTAGCAGGAGCAACTAACGAAGAAGAAGAAGAGATCGTAGGTTGAGTTGAAGTCAGAGTCAAAGGAGATGAAGACAAGGATAACCGGCAAGGACGATTGAAGGAAAATTCTGCAACATCAATTTCGGAGCAAAACGATTTGCATTTTCCATTAAATTTGAAAACCACCAAACACACTGATGTCTGGGAGTCTTCTTTATTTCGTCTTCTCTCCCACTCTGGGTCTTGTCGTGGGTTATGAAGGTGATGTAGGTTGAAGTTTTATTCTTTTTTGGTAGCTGAAGAAAACTTCTAAGATGAGGAACGTTTCACAATGGATTCAATAAGGGGTTCTAAGAAACAGATAATTTAGATGAAAGACCTTAAAATTTATATTGGTTTTTTCTTCAAAATGAGTTTTCTTTATCTGTTTCGGAGAAAAAAAGGGTTTTGTATTTCATAACGACTTTTTGGTAGTAATATGTGGAAAGTTATACATTGGTAAAAATCAAATTCAGAATTTGTATCTGAACCTTTTCGAAATTAAGGTTTTTATGTAACAAAGGGCTTTTTGTTAAAATTGTGTTTTAAGAGATATTAAATGACAATGATATTTTGTAGTAAAACGCGCAATAGTCCGTTGTGAACCAGGGCCTAGTGACTTATAACTCTCAACCATTCCTGTGTGCGGGTACTGTTGTCAGGAATGGAAGGAACCTACAATTTAAGGCCGAATCCGAACGGCTAATTTGAGAAAGCATTTTTTCATGACAAGATTTACTCTTCCTCGCAAGTAGCAGTACCCGCGCAAATTAATTTTTTTAAATTAAGGTGGCACAGGCATGGATTAAACCCAAGACCCCTTGTATGACAGTCCAACGCACTAACCATCATGCCACGGTTTAATTGATACTTAAAAAAAATTCCTTTTGAAATATCCCATTGCAGTCTTCTAATCAAACAATCCTGCCTTCATACCGGAAAATCCAGTGAAATAAAAGATTTCATTCTAAGCCGCACATCATGAATGCGGAATCATTTATTCAAACATTTTTGTTCTCTTTAATTTTGATATCAAATACGTTAAGACCAATATTGTTATTATTATTATTTATTTCTTCAACCAGATAAAATAGATGGTTCTTAGAGGGATAGAAGTTTAAGTTGGTGGGAGTATTTTAACTGACGGACACTTTTTCAGCTGTCAAGTGATTTATTTTAGTTTGATTTGACAATTGCACATAAACAGATTGATGAATTAACAAAGATTAAAAATTATGCAAATTTATGGACTAATACTTCCATTTTGATGAAGCTCTTGTTTGTTTTAATGAATAGGCCAATAAACAAAACTACCTTATTTCGAGCGATGTGTATCTTCAAGAGTGTGCTGCGAGAAACCATTTTATCCACAACAATTGATTATTTCGTGTGCTCTATGGGTTGGTGGAATAATTTGTCTGTCAATTTTGTTTTCGTTACTGACTTTTTTGTTCATCAATTGAACAACCATGATGCGGTGCAAATGCTACAAGACAGGCAAGGCGCTTTGCAGCTTGTGACGTTAGGTACTAGTGAATTGGCCTCCAAGATCTTTCAATCGGTGGCGTTAAGAATACTTAAATACTATGTGAAGTCATTATAAGTCAGTCGTAGCGACAGGCAAAAGCCCATTAAGAAGAGATATTGATTTTTCAACCGCACATCAAGAATGCTAGATATTTATCAATACCTTTCTGGTTTCCTCTTATTTTGTTCATAAATATTCACTTTTAGATCAATACATAACCCTAAAGACCATACTGCATTAATTATGACCAAATTTTCTAAATACTCTACAATACTTATAAGATATCAATATTGCTTTAAAATATAAAACGACCTATATTCCACTGGAAATCAATATAAAATGCAACAGACATGATTTTTGAGCATTAAGTTTTTAAGAACGGCTTTACTTAAAATTATTTCAAAGTACTTCCTCCGACTTTCTGAAAAAAGGTTACATCATCGTATATATCCATAAAACACATGAATTACTTGTATGCAAAATGGTTTTAAGAAAGGTACTTTGGATTCAATTCGAGTGAATAGAATAGTAAGGGACCTAAAAAGGTTCCTTGATGGACTCCACTAGGTTACAGATATTGAGTTAATAACACCCACATACTGAGTGTTCCTCTTCAATTCTATATATTGCAGTGAAAACATATGGCAGAAAGCATCATCATAACCAAGGATATGTAATTTACCCTATTAAAAAATCGGTAACTCACACCTCAACAGACACAACACAACGTTGAGTAGGAGAAATATGTTGCAAAAGTATACCATTTCGTAAACTTGTTTTTCAAAAAATTTAGGAATCGTATCAAGCTGGCTTATGGGATGATATTTTGGTCGACTAAATTGACTTTTACATATTTTAGGAGCCCCTTACTTAGCCTGCTGCTTGGCATGATGCGTAGTACGGCTCCTTAGGGTACCTGGCCAAGTTTCAAGTCTTAGTGACATTGGAAAAGTTTTTCAATTAATATGAACGAACCAAAGACTACGAATGGAGGAATGTGATGATCTTTTGGCACCCGTGAAACATATACTTGAGCTTTAAACCCTACTAATGTCCTAGACATGAGCCAAGTCACTGTTCAGATGTTAAAACTCAAGACTTTTCTTTTCAGTTAAAAACCGTTTAAGCGAAAATGGTGCAGCTTGAATTATTTATTAAAATTAAAATTTATTTTAAAAAAAGTGAAATCTAACATCATCTTCATAATTTTTACGAAATATTCTAAATATTCTAGACATTTCTTCAAAATATTGAACAAAGGAATTTTAGTTCAAAAATAATCTTTCACTACTATAATTACAAAAAAAAAAACACTTTCATAAGTTTCGATAGCCTCAAAAACCCTCTCATGAATATGTATGTATTTTTTTATTGAAAAGGCAATATTTTAAAACCGTTTAGTGATTTAGTGATTTAAGAGTTTCATTTAATTGCCAGGACAAACCTTGTCGACGAGTCACCGGTATATCTCCTTTTAAATCCATCCCTATTTCCCTAACACTCGTACCCTGTTAAAAATTAAATTATACTAAAGGTAGTCGTAACTTTTTTGCATCAAATACTCGAATACAAAAAATAGTAACATTTTTCAAGCCCAACTGATGCAGTTGAGATAGTTGAAGTTTATTTCTACTCATTTACTACTTTCTACATGAAAATTCTACAATGTAACCAAAACGTAAGCAAAATGAAATATTGGTAAATGTTATATATAACATGGTCGATCCTTTTTAAATAAAATGAAAACAAGATTGGTCCTAGGTCATCTTCCTGTGGTACACCAATAAAACGTATCCATGAATGGAACTAAAACTTCTGATAAATTCATTTCGTCCTCTTAACCCCTCCATTGTGCTTTTAGCTTGGATAAATAAGAATACGAAAAAGATGGAAAAAAAACTTTTCTCAGTGTATCCAGACTGAATGAAAAACGACGACACTCACTGCAGGGTGTGTACGTGGTATAAATTTGATTGAATGGAAAAACGATTTAGATCCGGGATCAATTTTATGAGTGCAAACGAACGAACGAGAAGGAATTGAATTTTCGTCATATACAAAAATACAACAATAAAAAAGTCGCTAGGAAGGCAGGTTAACAGGCTGGTGGGCCCATAGCAGTGAGCAGGGTGCAGAGGGGAGTGCTAAAAGGATGGCCCCATCGGTTTTTCTTCCTTCTTATTTTTTTCTTTTCATATATTAATTTAATTTTGTTTTTGCTTCACTCCATCTTGTGTTGTTTTGTTTGTTTCAATTTCCTCGAACCAAATCAGAAGAAAAACAAAGTTTTGGAATTCCAAATGAGGACAACGAGACGACGACAATGACGACGATGACGACAAGAACGACAACTCCAGCGAAGTGAGATTACGGAAGACGAGTGACTTGTGCTGTCGTTGCGTTTGGCATTGTGTTCTAATGCCTGGATGCCGTTGTTTGTATGTTGGTTGTTGTTCATCGTTGTCGTAGTCGTTGTCGCATAAAATGGCTTTGCGTGCCAAAAGAGAAAAGAATTTTTCCATTTAGCTGGAATACCATGGGAAAGTTAAATGAAACTTTGCCAGAATAAAGCCATGATATCTATTACCTTCTAACTTCTAGGTTCTAGCTCTGGGGAGTTCATTAAATCAAATGCCTTGGCTTTGGCTATCATATGTTCTGAATATATGATGTGTTTTGTTATGTTGTGGTGTTCTAAGCTGAAGGAAGGACTATACAAAGACGCACGCTACGCCGCCGCCATGTAGTTCTAGTTCCCCTGCTTTGCCATCAGGCCAGGCCATCAACAGAGCCTTGATGTTGAGGTTGATGTTGATTCTGATGTTTATGCAAATAGAACAAACTCCCGCTGCGTGAATGGTCGCACTAAAAATAAATTCTTTTCGCTTTAATTAATTATTATTGGTTTGAACTGTTGTTTCGTTTCGTGGTATTTTATTTTTCTTAATTTTGTTTTTCAATTTTTTCCTTTTTGTATTAATTTTCTGTGTTTTTCTTTTTTTTATATTCTGACCACAAAATTGCCGTGTGCTTTGGAACTACAGTTTTTGTGTTGTGGGTAACATTAAAAACATGACAGAGGGCCGTAAAGCATCAGGTTTGCACTTTAGCAAGTTGATTGCTGTCTAGCAGGGAGCTTGTGACTTGTGATTGTTCTATTAATGAGTATACCTTACCTCTAGGGGTTACGTGGTTTGGAACGGTTCGGTTCGGTTTAGTGCGGTTCGGCTCGGTTGTCGTTATATTCCGGTGAATTCATTGTAATTTTAAGTTGGCCATTGTATGGCATTTGAAAGAGAATTGATACATTGTCAGTTGGCATGACATGACATGTGAGCTGACAAGTCTACAACTATCTTATAAAGTTGTTAAAAAAAACACAATACAATAACGTTGTAACACAAAAACAGTATACCTATACACGTTTTCCATTAGACCTTACTCATGATCCAATCAAAACAATTGAATTGAAAATGAGTTGACTTACAATGCTTTGTCTTGTCTGAATAACAATTAGTTTTTATTTTTTTAATATCAGTGACAGAATTATTTTTGTCATATGCAATGAACTTTAACACGCGAACTAGGGAAACTTGTGTTATGGAATTGTGTAAAAACCTTTAAGCTAAATTTCCAATCAGTTGAAAGCTCTCGTTAGAATTTCTATTTCTATCATTGAAACCTGTTAAGTATCTGCCTTGTATTGATTGATCACATATGTACATATAAAAAAACTCAGATTTAATATTAAAGGAAGGTGATTTTGCCTTAAAATATGTCTACAAAACTGTCTTCGGGGTCATAAAACTCGCTTACCATTACCGAGTTAGATTTAAGGCCTTAGGTTACCACAGAGATCGAAAAAATATTCTTTTTAGGGATTTCTTTCAGAAGTACTACAAAACCAAATAAAATTAGTCACGGTCTACTAATGACTTTTTAGAAGCAATTTATTTAAAAATGGTGACTCTGTATACGTTTTGCAACACAACTTTCATTAACATACCTATTGAAATGTTGGTAGAATGTTGACAAATTGAAGCTGTAAACTATCTAACCATCGAAGTCCTGGGATTTAATTGCATTTCAAATAGTCCCGCATAAAAAAAGTCAGACGCGTATAAATCGGACAAGCGCGATGACCACACGATATTAACGCTATTGGTTACCAAAAATTTGGCATAAACAATCCATAGTCCATTCAGTAATGAACCTTCTCAAAGCCAAAGTTTTGTGTTTGAGCCTATATCTAGTTTAGAGATTCTAAAGTTAATTGGCACTTTAAAAACTCCAAACTCTTCTGGTTTGCATTTAAAATGTTTGTTTGAAAAATGTAGCATGTTTAATAATTGATGTTTTGGGACACATCTTTAACAAAAGTATTTTTTCTGGAGTATTTCCGGTTGCTCTTAAATGTGTCAACATCTTGCCACTTTTCAAGAAAGGAGCAACTAATGATCTGGGTAATTATAGGCCTATATCACTCTTGCCCTAGATAAGTAAGATTTTTGAAAAAGCTGTAGAAAATAGAATGGTGAGCTTTTTAAAGAGAACAACACTTTTCAGTGATATTCAGTTTGGTTTTCAAAGCAATAAATCAACCGAAGATGCGTTGTTACATTTCTGTTCTTAAATATTTGTAAGTCTTGATAGAAAAAAAAGAATACAGCCGGATTATTTGTTGACATATCAAAAGCCTTTGACATGGTTAATCACGAAATTTTGATTAGCAAACCTGAAAGTTCTGGGTTTCAAGGATTCATTAGTGATTGGTTAAGATCTTATTTAAATTTAAGAGCCCAAAGAGTGAAATTTGATGGTATTAGGAGCGATATAAAGACATTCAATTTAGGAGTTCCACAAGGTTCGGTTTTAGGACCAATACTTTTTTTGGTATACATTAATTCTCGATTCAGTTTGCCTTTTTTTTCTTTGACAGCCTTTGCAGATGATGTTGGTTTTTCGTATGGTACAGATAGTTGTCTGAATCTTATATAGGATATAAATTGGGATCTCAGCTTGTTAAGAATCTGGTTTGCAGATCACAAATTGATAATTAGTTCTAAAACCAAGATAATGTTTTTTAATTTGTCTGACAGAAAGATTGTTAATGCTGATCTCTTTTTCCATGCTACTGAGTGTCCAAAATTCAAGCTTTTTAACTACACTTGTAATCCTATGGTTACTTCCAAAACATTTACGGATTCCATCAGCTGTAGTGATAAATGCTTTAAATTAGAAATAGTTATTGAATTCAAGTATTTGGGATTTATAATTGATTCTAGAATGAGTTTTTATAACCACACAGAGAGTCTTAGAAAATTCTTCTTATTGCGTAAAGTTTGCTCTTCCAAACTGTTACTTAAAATTTAGATTGGCATTTTTCATTCGAAACTAGAATAAGAAATTTTTTGTTGCGCAGGTTCATTTTATAACAAAATACAACCTTTATTAATTTTGCAAAAAAATGTTCTGAAGAAAATATGTGGTAAGCCTCGCTTGTACCCTAGTTTTCCACTATTTAGAGATTTAAAAATTCTTTCATTGAGTCACATGTATTGTTATAAAGTTCTAAAAATTTTCTTTAAGAGATAATGTAATCTTAATTTTAGAATAATTGATAATTATGTTTTACGTGGAAATTTGTTAAACCAAGTTTCTATACCGGTATATCGAACAACCGCATTTAGAAATTTGTATAATGTTTCATCATGTCGGATGTATAATAGACTCCCCCATTCTATTAGGACGCAAACTTCTCATTTGTTATTTATGAAACAAGGTAAATATTGGCTCCTTAGACTTGATTATGAAAGTATTAAATTTTTTGTAAATGGTTCTACCTGATGTTTCCTTGAAATGTTTAACTTCAATTTAAATTAATTTCTGTATGCATTACATAAATTTATGATATTTTAACTTTTATTTTTAAATTTTCTTTTAAGGTTCACCCTACCCATTTTAATATTTCTGTCACTTATTTCTTTTCTTTCTTATTGTTTTTATTTGGATTTTAAGAAATAAATTTTTTTTAATAGTTTCGATGTTGGTTTGAAACGACTTTGTGTCCTCCTTCTACATATTTTTGGCAGCACAAACTCGTTCAACAGCTGTCTATAGCGTTTGCCATAACCTGTTCCGTCGAAAAAATAAGGATCAATGACGCTCCACGTATTACCAAAGATTTTGTTTATTTACGTCACAAGCCAGGTAAAAATAGGCATAATCTGTTCCCATAGCTGCGTCTTGTCGAATTTAACTCTGTTAAAATCACCATCGCATAAAAAACACTCTACTAGCACTCCTCTTTGGTGGTTCTAAAAAAATTTTGCATAATTCTTCTTTCCAATGTCTCAAGAACCGTTTCCCTAACTTAAATAAAGATGAAGCTATGTTTTTTAAAATCCTTTTTTATTTCTCTGACGCACTCTGTGTATTGATGTTTATGTAAGTTGGGAATTGAAAAAAATGTCTAAAACTTTTAATAAAGAATTCAAGCAATTTTAACAAATCCTTCTTACTTTCAAAGAGAATGAATCGCAAATCGGTTAAAAACTGTATGAGTTATGAATCCGATTGAATTAAAAAAGTGAAGCTTTTTGGGAAATGCTTTTAAGGTTTAAGGTTGTTAAATTTTATAAATAATTTTGCGCAAGATTAGTATAAAGTACCTCTTTTTTATATTTTCACACATAAACTGATACACAAGCATAGCCTTTCCCACATTACCCAGGAGGTAGACTTTCAGAGCGTTTTTTTATTGATGTATTCCAAGTAACCCTAAACCATAAACTAAAACGCAGCGATGAAATGAACAGAGGGGAAACTTTTAAACTTGGAAACTTACTTTACTGGCTTTACATTTTGCAAATTCAGAAATAAGATCATCAAAGTCTAAAGAGTTTAATAATTTCTTTTCAATGGTAATTATAGATAAGCCTACCAATCTCTCCAAAGATAAAACTACGTTCTTCTGCAGCTACCATGGCCGGTATTGTATCAAGGATTTGGAGAGCAATTACTACATTCGGAGCAAAATCTTGGATTACAAAAAAATTTAACACATCACTTGAGCCTTAAGGTTTCTCAACCCACCTCAGACGATGAATCAACTAATAGAAAAGTGCAATAATTTCAACAACCAATATACTTTTTATTCTTAGACTTCAGTGAAGCATTTGACAGCGTTGAACACGAAACAAAATGGACATCTCTAGAAAATTAGAACATGGACCTAAATGTTATAAGGACTATCAAAAACATATACAAAAATAATGTAGCACAAATGAAAACAGAGAGTACAGGACGTAAATTTAAAATAACAAGAGTCTTCAGACAAGGAGACCCGCTTTCACCACCACTATTTAGTGCAGTCTTAGAGGATATTTTTCAAAAGATGAACTGGAAGACAAAATATGGTATAAGGATATGTGAACAGCTTCTAAACAACCTAAGATTTGCGGACGATATAGTACTAATATCTACAAAAGCTAAAAATATACAAGAATTAATAACAATAGAACTTACTAGCTTGGCAAGAACTATGGACTACAAATCAATAAGTCAAAAACAAAAGTGATGACAAACCACATCAGAGAAGATATAATTCTGCACCATGAAAAAAATAGAATACATAGAGGACTACATATACTTGGGACAACTAAAATCTTTTAAAGACAAAAGAAATCAACAGACGCATCACAAACAGCTGGAAACAATTCTGTAGCCTCAAACAGATTTAAGAACTGGGCCAAAGTGCAGAAACACGAAAATATCTCCTCGACTCCTCTATTTTTCCGATGCTTACTTATGGACTACAAACCCTGAGCTTGATTACGAAATCTCTTGACCAGCTAAGGATCTGTAAATCCAAAATGCAAAGAAAAATCCTCAGAATAAGACCCAGCGAAAGGATAAGAAATGAAGACATCCGAAACAGTACTCAAATAACGTCATCGATAGAACCAAATCACAAAAATGGAGTTGGGCAGGACATATTTCAAGACTACATGATCAAAGATGGACAAAGTTGGCAACAAAATGAAGACCGGAAAGCAAGAGACGAACAGGCCGACCGAACAAGAGATGGAGCGATGATCTTTGCCAAATAAACGAAAATTGGTACAGAGAGGCGAAAAATAGAGACCTATGGGCGGCTTTGAGAGAGGCTTACGGCAAAAACTAATAATAAAAATTGAAAAAATAAATAACCAAACTTTTAAACATCAATTATCTTACTTTTCCATTATATAATTAATAAGTCTATATTTGTAATTTGTATCATTCTTTCAAATAATTTGTAAAAATTCTAATAAAAATATTTAAAAATTGAATCTATAGATGTATTTAAATGTATTTAAAATGATAAGGCAATAAAAAGCTTATAATAATAGTTTCAGGAAATTCATCAGCTTCAGGAAACATATTTTGTATTTTTCTAGCGAACTAGCAATACGATCGGTTAATTGAACATACCTACGGACGGACATAACAAATATTTACAACTTTTATTTATATTTTCTAAAATATCAAACCAAATAAGCGAGTAGCAAATAAAATGTAAAACTCAATCATTTTATTTCCTAAAGATTTTGCTATGTTTTTTGCCTCTAGATTTCCTATTTCTGTAAGGGCTTCATATGTTTCTTTAAAATTTAATTTTAAAGGCCTCAATGCATCTAACATGCTCTCACATCTATTCTTAGAAAGGGGTTCAAAATAAGACTTTGAATTTTTCTCTTAGAAATATCCCACCTCGTTGTGGAACTTGAAAAAAAGTTTCAATTATGGCTAACAACGACTTGTCAAAAAAATTCCAATGAATGGTTTCAATGATGAAAACAAATAATTCATATATGTGCTTAATGTTTAATAATAATTGCTTAGAGATTTAGCATGTAAACGGTACTAAGTTTTATTGTGATCACGAGGATTTTCTCACTCCAAAAACAACAATGCTTTTTTTTAAAATAGGTTTTAATTGAGAAATAAGACGCATCGTTAAAAATGAAGTTCTCTTTCTGTTTCGCTATAAATCTTTTTAATAAATTTTTTTTCTAATGGTATTTTTATGAATGAGGGGAAATTCTCTCCCCTTGATCCGATTTCAAATATCTATATCAAAAACTAACGAACTATAGACTAATAACTTAACTACTTGCTGTCTTAAAACTTTTAGAAAGCCTAGTTCAAGATGAATTTAAATTTATCATAAAGCAACATGTAAAGGTATGTCTACTAATTCCTATCTAGTAGAATTCAAAAATTTTGTCTTAATACGCTGGACAATCAAAAAGAAGTTCATGTGATTTACACAGGCTTTATAAAAGCCTTTAGTAGTGTTAATTTACATATTCTATTAGAAAAACTTCAAACGTATAGTTTCCATACACCGCTACTTCATATTTACTTGGTCGAAAATAATATGAATTAATTGGGGACTTTTTCTCCAAAGAGATTAAGGTAACTTCTGGTGTTCCAGAAGGTAGCCATATGGGTCCTTTATTATTCTTACTTTTTATTGATGATCTTCCGCAACTTCTTAATAAGTCTCATTGCCTTATGTAGATATGTGGATGACATAAAATTCTTTTCTCGGATTTCTAATTTAAATGATTGTCTTTTGCTTCAAAATGATCTAAATTCATTTGTCGACTGGTGTAAGTCAAATTATTTGTTGCTAAATGTTGAGAAGTGTGCTTGTACGGTCTACAATAGAATTTTGTTAAATATTATTCCAAACTATTCATTTAACTACTTGCCGTTACAAGAAGTCGAACAGTTCAAAGGCTTGGGCGTTATATTTGTATCCAAAGCAATTTGTTTGGCCTGGATTATTGGAATTTAAGGACCCTTACACGATTAAATCTTTATACTGCAGTATAGTGGGTCCTTTTGTTAAATATTGCTGTGTTATTTGGAGCTCTACAACTGAGTTTAATAAAAGTAATAAATAAAAAAAATTGAAAACAATGTAGAAGGTTTCCATTATTCTTATAATTCGAAATGCCTATTTCTTGAGTTACATACTCTTGAGTCGAGAAGAAAGTTGTATAGTGTCATGTTTCTTCGTGATATTTTGACTTCAATGATTGTTTGTAAGAGTTTTCTTATCTGCTTGCATCTGAATGCTCCATTTATCCTTAAGAGCCCGACCGCTCTTGGCAATTGATTACCATCATACGCTTTATTGTCAACGTGAACCGATTTGTGGAAGTTGTAATTTATTTAATATGTTTAATTTTAATTTGGATATATCAATGTCCAAAAACTTATTTATAAGTCAATTATTCACTTTAATTAGTTTTTTTATATAATATGTAATAATTGATATTTATAAAATGAATTGTTATTACAAACTTAATTTGAAATCTGTTGAATGTAAATTGGAAGATTGGTTACTTAAGTACACAAATAAAAGAAAGACCCAGAATTTAAAAAAATGTGTTTTAACTTAAGAGTGGATTTCAATATCTTGAATAACTTAGAATAAGTTACACACTAGGTCGCATTTCTCTCAACTTTCCCAGCATAAGTCCTGAAAAAAGTGCTTATTTTGGAAACACATGATCACGGTTTGTAAACGTTGGTGAAAGTGTTTTTCGTGCTGATTTGATAAATTTTATATTGAACAAAAGTCAAACACCATTTATTATAGTTTGACAGCTTATATGACAGAACACCCGATAGATGTCGTATTTGTATGATCTCTAATACTGGTGTACCATACCATGATTTCTGACACTTTCCAATACCGTTTTTTTGACAACAAAGGTTTCTTAGTTAATAGTAAAGTGAGCCAGGGAAATCCTGATTTTTTGTACTTAAATAAATTAATAATAAAAATAATGAATACCCCAAGGACAAAAGGAATCCATGATGTAATCTAAGTAAGTCCTCCCCTATTGATATAATATAACATTATTAATTTGTTTTTCAATGCAAACAATATAAATCCCTCCTAAATCTAATATGAGGGAAAAAGAATAATACACAAAAGGTAGGTATAAGCTAGAGACATATAAGTATTTATATTCCAGGACAAAAGCACGCCTCTATCCTTATTATGGATGGTATCAGCCTTAAATCGTTTTAACTGATCCAAAAGTCCACTTTCATATCTCCTGTGGCCTTTCAGGGAAAATTGTTAGACTTCATTAGGTCATAATGAGAAACCTATTGTGTTCAGGTATTCATTGATCGAACAAATCTGGGTTTATTCCCGTCTCGATTTTTTCTTCTTTTTTTTCGTTTATCGGTCAAGTTCCCTTGATTCCATTCCATGCTTTTTCTTTATCAATCTGCTCCAAATAAACCATTCATCAGTTTACATAATCCATCATCTTAAAGAAATGAGTTTTCTTATCCAAACTATTATCATTTCCATTTTGGACATTCGATGAAGACGACGACATCGACGATGACGGGGATGACAAAAAATGACAAAAAACAACAACGAGAACGGCAGCGCACTATATAAGGACGGATACGTTCGACATTAGAAATCCAAATACGAAATCCATAAAAGAACACACGGAGAGGCATGGTAGAGGCTCATGGAACCAAAAATGAAGGAGAAAGGGAAAAGAATAGCTAAATAAACGAGGGTAAGCAAAAGAAAAAAAAAAAAAAACTCACAGAAAAGATGGTAACCCAAGAACTTTTCCGATAGCTTGCCTTGCCTGATGGCTGACTGAAAATGGAATACATAGATGGATAGATGGATGCGGATTCAAAGGAATAATAAGCTTCTGCTCGAACGTCTTGCTCCTGCTCCTGTTACACCATTCCCTTCCTTTCCAATGATATACATTGTGATCCAACCAGCCAGCCCGCCCCATCGTCATCGTCGTCGTCATCTGTATTTCCATTCATTTCACCTTAATGAGATTTTTCCTTAAATAGAATAGTGGAGCTATAATGATGATACGACGACAACGACGACGACATCGACAACGGCAACAGCATCGATAACGTCAACATCGACGGTGGAAGCGATAGCAAAGGCGACGACAACGTTGAAAGGACGACAACGATATCAACAACAACAACAACGACAAAGAATCCAAATGAAGAAGACACAAGTCGTCGATGTCGATGTGTCATCAAAGATGCGAGCGAGATGATATCCGTTTTGCTTTTTTAAGCCGAGGACAACCTGACCTCTTCGCCAGCTCCTATCATCGTTTGGCCTACAAAACCAGCTATACCTCGCATCTGTCTCTATATGCATATATCCCAGGACAAAAGGTTCAGGTGTGCTGTCTTGGGGTTTTTCGTTGTCAACTTTTTTTCTTCTTTCAATTTTTTGTATTCTATTTTTGTCGTCGTAGTCGTAGTCCTCGTCGTCGTCGTCCTGACACTACAATTGACCTAACACCACCACTGTCACTCACCGAGACGATGATGGAAACGGGAAAAAAGCCTAATAAATGTAACATGGAGCAAACATTCGGCTTTCAATATTGCCAACTTAAATTCTATGAAATTCAAAAAAAGGCCGAAATATGATTTTGATTACATTTTCGCAGAACCTTGACATGAAATTTCTTCAAAAGCCTTGAAGCTATCAACTCAATATCCAAGTTTAAGTCTGGTTCATGTGAAATTTAGTTCTATTTCATTACTAATTCGAATAACCTGCTACTTTTGTAGTTTTAAGTGAAATCGCATGCTGTACAACGGGGCGTATGCGCACTATTTTTGTTTTAAATTCGTTCGTCGCATACATAATAAGAGTTTATGTTTAACATTATCTCGTTAAATGAAAGAATACATTATTTCTATGATTCAGAGATGAAAAAAACATGGTGGCAACCATAACCGGAACCACAACTAGAAACTCAACATTTTCCCAAAGAACTTAGAGTAGAGTATAGTGAGTAGGGAAATTCTGTCAAGTTAGATTCTTTTGTAGGTTAGTATAGTTTCGTTCGACCTAACTTGCGTTTTATTCATCCCCATTAAGCCTGATATAATCTGATTAGATAAGCATGGCAGAATAAAATAGTATAACCAACTTTTCTATTCGAAAAAAGGTAGTGAAAGTGTAGTGATGAAGAAAAGCGCTTCACTATTCATGCAAACATGATGCGGTATCAGCATTCAGCACTCTGTATACAGAAAGAGGGCGATGTAATTTCATGTGAAATCAATTATTTCCACTATGAGATATTGTACCTAAATAATATAATAGTATTGTCGTATATATGATTAGGGAAATTGTTCATGAACAAAATATTATTACATATGAACTAGTTCATTATATTTACACATTTCAGCATTTCCAAATAAGAGCAACATTTCTGAGAAATGAAATCACACCAAATACGTTTCCTTTCACACGTAATATTCTAGTTTATAAAGAGGTTTTGAGAAGGCAAGAATACATCAAATTGATTATATCAACTATTGCATACCTATCTATATATAATCACTTCCCGAAATTGTATTCCTCGTGTAACAAAGGTTAAGCTTATATTGATTTAAAGTTTTAAAAGAAAATTTGCGTTTTGTAGTGTCGATATTTCCATGTTTATTATTGATATAAGAATTTTCTTTAGAATTTCAAAGAAGAATATGATGTTCTTAAGGCTAAAAAAACAACATAGTTCTTAACCAGGATAATTAGATAGAAAATTGGACTTGATTCGGAAAATAATCCAACATGGCTGAATCTATCTTGAATATCGGACAACGTATCACCAAGTGTGCAGATCCCAGAACTTTCAAAAGTACCTTGTTTTTGTTTAGAGATTAGTACATTTTTCGAATAAAGCGATACTTCTACCGATATTCATGACATAGGACTCACTTAATTATGAGCATTATCTGAAAGGCGAATCTCACCTTTCATATAATGGTTTTTAAAATATGTTCCCTTAAAAAAGGTTAAATAACAACAAAAAACGAGATTTTTGAGGACAAGTTTAAACTCAACATATCCCTTAACAATTAGTTTTATGATGATTTTGCCAGGTACAATTCTATGTTTTCTAGATAAAGTTTAAAAACAGGGTGGATCGATTTTTTTTTTTATTTTCGAGTTCGGCCATTGATAGAAATTTGTTACCATCAAAACCAAACAAGATGACATAATTAAACTATTCGAAAAAAAAATTACAGCAACAAGCCTCCTGAAAATTAAAAAAAAAAAACTTATTTTGACTTTTGAATTTTATGTGAAGGAATAAAGAAAACATTCATTTCATTTTAAAGAACAAAAAACAACATTCTTATTTAAATATTTTCTTTCAAAAACGTTTTTGAATATTTTGTCATAAACAATGTATTTAAAATAAGGATTAAACAATTTCATAATCTTTTTTGAAATTAAAAAGAGGCATTATTCTACGGGATTCAAGTGTAGTTCTGATGGACCCATCTCTTCTGGTTGCACCGCATAATGCAGCTGAGGCCTCTGTAACAATTTTGAAACATCTTTTCGTAGCTTGAGTGTGACAGGGAAATTCCTTCAGAATAGGCCACATCATTGAATAAATTTTGTCTGGTATTTTTATACATTCTTTTATGATGTCAGTTTCAATATTTTTCCTTCCCAAGCAATGATGTCAATGTAGTCTTTAAGTTAAATTCCTGAACTTTAAATATTCTTGAACCAGAATATAAAGCATCTCTGTATTTCAAAATCCTTCGCAAGGCTTACACGTTTATTGATTTGTTGTCCAAAAAAGCCATTCCTTTGAATTACAGGATTTTCACAACGTTGAAGTGTTCCGGCATATATCTCGACAAAAGTTATAGTTTTATGCAAATGTTTCGATCCATAGTTGCAACTTTGCTTTGTTTTAATGGAAAACCACATCGGAGCATACACTTTCAAAATAAAATAAACAAGGTGTAACAAATTTTCAGACGGAGAATCTGTCGATACATACAACCTCAGAATTCTATTTGCCGTGGTAAGCCATCTGGAATGAACAATTTGTCCGGGGTTGTTTTTGGAAAGACGTTCGTTGCAATGACCAGAATTAATAGAGGCACAAATCTGAAAGCGGTACGATTGATCGGTGTTCAGATCCTTATCATTTAATATATCTGGTAAGGTACAGCTTATTGATTTAAAGACTACCAAAGGAAAAATCTAGCAATCTTTTAGATCTTTTTCTATTGGTCCTATAAAGCTTCGTGGGACAGTCGTAGCACCGTCAAGGTGCTCAAATAAGTGTCGGAATGGTAGTTCATTCGCGTGGAGATGACAGATGAACCATTGCAATGGCATCTGTAATTGTTGTTTCAGGCATCTTATTACACCTCCTTTAAACCCTGTATTGACAGCGGTTCCATCACATCCAACAACTAATTTGTTCAAGTCCACACCCTTATCATTTAAAAAGTCTTTTATTACATGACTTACAGTAAATGCTTTTCCGTTTGATAAGTAAATGTGTCCCATATACTCTGAGTTTGGCACTTTGACCAGAATCGTCTGGAAGAATCAGTCGTGGAAAGTGTTTTGTCCTTTCGTCCATCAAAGTACACTCCAAATAATTCTTTTATTAATAGAAGCTTCTTGGCTAGAATACCTCTTTCCATCTCACCGACTCGCCTTATTTTGTTTCGAACTACTACAATGTCGGTGCATTATTTCGTAATAAGACCAACGTCTTGAAATGTTGCAGAAACGATTGCTGCTGCAGCCCTGTCTGAAATACCGTATCTATCAACAGCATGAGCGACAGTAGACATCGATTTTCGAGACTTTAAAAGTTTCTTTGGTCCTGCCGATGATGTTGACGGCTCCATTTCTGATGAAATCTCTTCTTGAATTTGATATTCTGATTCCTCTTCAGAAGTAAGCTGGGAATTTATCGACGTATGAGATTCAGATTCATGGAGATTTATTTGGTTTCTACTCTCATAATTTCTTTTTTGGGTAAATTTTTTCGTGTTCTTAATTGAAGTTTCAACATCTATGCCCCCAATGACCTATTAACGCCTGGTTCGTTGGCCTATCAAAAATGGTTTCTTCAATAATGGAACTTTAAACTGTTTTTCACATTTACGTGCTGAAAAATCATCACACTTACAAGATTTTGCATCGTTCTTAAAAACTTTAATGCGCTTCTGATATGAATCCAAAGCTTTTCTTGATTTTAAGGCTTGAATAAATTCTTGTAACTTTCGTGGCATTACTTTATCTTCCTTATAACTGAACGGTGTTCGAGGGTAGGGATCGAAGCTGTCTACCAAAGCTTTAACAATTTTTTGAAAATCTCCTCACAAGTGTCGGTAGCCAAATTTTTAAATTGATTGTGTTAATTACGACTAACCCACAAGTCTTCTTTAGTCGGCAAGACATTAGATCTAAAATCTTGTCCATTACCAAAAACCGGACATAACAAATCACTAGAGAGTAGACAAAGACATTTGACTATTTTAAACGGGAAAATGCATTGCTACTGCGTTTTATTTGAATTTTTTTTAAACGGTTTAGCCCCAGTATAGTGATAGTTTGTAACGCAAAATATTGACGGGTTGCTTGTTATAGGATTCAAATAAAAAAATATTAAAGGAAATAAGACACATTTTCTCAATTTTGTTTTTAAATATTGACTGTTTAAATTTTAAGTGACTTGGGCAGTACTAAAAATGGTTAAATTTGAAAAATATTTTGGATTTGATAATTGTATACATGGATACAACTTTAGGAACGCGGTCGATTTCTTTTTGTCGATTTTTTTTATCATATCGAATCGATCCACCTTAAAAACATTTACCTATATGTATGGTATGTACATATGTATTTTTTTTTTAAAGTAATAACATGATGCGATACAATAATTTTGAGTTCGGTTTTGAATTATGGCCAACAATAAAATCTTGCGAACAAGTGTAATTATCAAGCGTGTTATTTCTAAGATATCAGAGATTTTCATATCCTCAGAGAAATAGACAACATTTCAATTCTAATTTTTCACTTTCGCTGTTAAATGTCTGAGAACAGAAATTATATGACTTGATTTTTCAAGTTTTCTAAGAAATCTTAGAAGCAGAAACTGCCAAACAAATTTGAAAGCAATGCCTTCAGGTTGTTCTCAAATCATTTTGCAAAAAACTTAAAATGCAAACAAAATATTCAATTCAAGACGGTTGTGTTTTCCTGGAGGAACCATTTTGAAACTTGGTCCTCTAATGCAAAATATTTTTTCAAACAAAAGAGCAAGAAACAAAAAATGTTCCACAATAAAAATATGACTATTACATTCCTGACAAAACGCTTTATTATACTCCAATAGTTTGCTATCATTTTTTTGTTCAGATGAACTGCAAAGCGTACTAGATTTTTTTCCAAAAACCTATAGGTTTCGAGTAATTGAGTCACTTTGAAACACTCTTAAAGTGTTTGCCCCTGTCCAATATGAGAAGACTTCTAAACGAGTGTTTATGACTTATTTGTAAAGTATTCAGCTCTGTTAGATTTTTTTTTAAATATCAATTTTTTTCGAACTAAAAAAGAGTTTGAAGTAATGAACAAATTGATACTCTAGTACGAATTAAAATATTTAAAAAAAGGCTGGGATGCGACCCACACTGATAACTTCCCAACCCGTCTGTCGATTTGTCTTGCTTAAAAGTTTTTCTATATGTGCTAGTATTAATTTTTACCAAATTTGCGTACTATTTTTTGTAGATTTTATTTTTTATGAAAAAACTGACTGTTGGATTTTTATATAAAAATTACTGAATATCGAAAACAATATTTTCTGTGAAATAAAATAAGTTTGAAGCCAATCATTTTAATTTTTGAAAAGCTATTTGAGTCGAAAGTAAATTTTTACCAAGTTCTAGTATTGTTTTTTTTAGAGATTTCCTTTTTGTAAAAAAACTGTCAGTTCGATTTTTTTCAAAATTTTATCGAATGTTAAAAACAATATTTCTTATAAGATAAAATTAATTTGAAGCAAATATTTTAAATTTTTGAAAAGATATTTGAGGCGAAAATCATTTTTTACCAACTTTTATACATTTGTTTTTAGGTTTTTATTTTTTGTAAAAAAACTGTCAATTTGATTTTTTTCAAAATTTGTCCCAATGTTCAAAACAATATTTCTTATAAGATAAAATTAATTAGAAGCTATTACCTCAAATTTTTGAAAAGATATTTGAGTCGAAAATCATTTTTTACCAACTTTTGTTAATTTGTTTCGGTTTTTAATTTTTTGTAAAAAAAACTGTCAGTTAGATTTTTTTCAAAATTTGACTGAATGTTAACAACAATATTTTTTGAAAGATAAAAGTTAATTGCAGCCAATATCTCAAAGTTTTGAAAACATATTTGAGTCGAAAATCAATTTTTAGCAACTTTTATTAATTTTTTTTGTAGAGTTTTATTTTTTGTAAAAAAACTGTGATTTCGATTTTTTTCAACATTTTTCAAAATGTTTAAAACAAAATTTCTTATAAGCTAAAATAAGTTTGAAGCCTAAGTCTCAAGTTTTTGAGTCGAAATTCAATTTTTACCAACTTTGAGTAATGTTTTTTTTATGTTTTTATTTTTTATAAAAAAAACTGTCAATGAGATTTTTCTCAAAATTTTATAAGATATCAAAAACATTATTCTTCGTTGCACAAAATTGGAGATGAAATCATATCTTGGTCGTAAAATTTTCGAGATGACAATTTTTTTTCAGTTTTTTTTTGATTTATAAAAAAAACCGTTATATTGATTTTGTTTTCAAAAAACATACCGGTTTTGTATCACGTTACAATATATTATATAAAATTTAATTCATGTCTCTAGCGTTTTTGGTTCGTAAGATATTTAGGGTTAACCAAAATGTTCACCTTTGAAACTGCTTTGGTAAAAAACCCACCCACGCAATTTTCTTGAGAGCCTTTTCTGCATTTTTCTGTCTTATTATCTGTATAACAAAATTTATTTGATGTCGATATCTCTTCCGGTTCTTGAGCTATGGACGACGAAAAAACGTCCAAATTTTTAATTTGACAAATCGGACCCATTACAATAAGTTCCTATAGGAAGTTAAAAAAACGTTTCTACAAGCTCCAGATTTTAGATCTATTATTAAGTATTTCAAATTGAAAATACTAATTTTGATTATCAAATCTTAATATTTATTAGTCATTAAGTTTAAGGCAACCGAAAATTTCTAGTTGCTACAAAATATTTTTACGCATTACAAAAATATGCCTACAGAAAAAATGTTGGTCAAAAGGATGCAGAAGAAGAAAGTACTTTGGAGGAAGCGTAAATTCGAAGAAAATTTGATGTTACTTCGAGCTCACATTCAAATAAGGAAAGCATTAAATCTATACTGATGTATATAAAAGTTAATTTTGCTTAATGTATGGTTAAATATCAAGCTTAAAGCAACAAAAATATAGAAAACCAACCCGAACTTATTAAAATTTGCAATATTTTTTTGAAAAATATCATCCATGGCTGTACAGTTGAATCTTTTAAAAGTTTCATGCGTTAGATATTGTTATTTTTTTCGTAAAACCTTAAGATCACTGCCATCTTTGACCACTTTTTGTTTATAAGTGGCCTTGACAGACTAGCGTGTTGAAGCCTTCTAACAGGTTCACACAATCTCATGATCTGATTTTAGCGAATTTCCAAATATATCATGCACAAAATACTAATATTTTTAATCGAAATTAATGCAGTATGGTCTCTAATGCGAAAGTTGTCTGGTGGCAATTATTTATGAAATTGAAACTTTTAATTTCCTATAATATGTTCACAGCAGAAATTTGTTCGTTATTCACAGTAAAACGAACAATTGTCAATTGGGATTCAAACCAAAACAGTTTCTTTAATGGTTGATATTTTAAGTGATTGTCAATTAACAGATCTTTAACAAAAATAAAGAAGATGTTAGTTTAAATAGAGTAACAACCTTATTCTTTTCAACGTTAACGTGGAGATATTGGTTGGTCAATATTTGGTAAGAACTTCATTATTAGGTCTGTACATTTTAAGAGCTAAGACTCGAGCTAAAATATAAGCTTTCCAACTTATTTTTAAATAATGGTCAATGTATGACTTAATATTTCTTCTATTTCTTCATCAACTCATTAATGGTGAAATTGATGCACCTTATTTGTTATCTTGAGTACATTTGAATTACAGACGCGAAACTTATCACCTGCGTACATTTGATTTTATAAATATTGACTTCCATAGAACTTACTTTGGGAATAATAAAGCTTCAAGTCGAATGAGCATTTTATATGACTTAAACTGTTCATCGATACGTCTAAATTTAAATAAAGTGGGATTTAAATCATTGTCTAGAACCAGTGCTCCATTATCGTAAAACGTCCTTATTTTATTTTCTGTTATGTAATAGTTAAATGTTAATTATGTTTTGTATTTTGTGCGTGTGTTATGCTATAATTGGATTATATTTTTACTAACAACTTACACATGCACTTATGATGAGCCTCTGATCATAGTTTGACGCTTATTGCAAACTTACTACTTACTGAACATTCTGAAGTGGAAAAAAAGATATATTTAAAAAAAATTGGATTGTTTTTTTTAAACATTTTTGAATTTAGCATTTAAAACATAGTTTCTACAAAGAATAAAACAGATTTATTTATTTACGTGAATGATATACCTTCCAAAAATATAAATTTAGAAAATCATCAAACAATTTTTTCATATTTTTTTTTTTTTTTTTTGTTAATTTTGAAGGGGTACATTTTAAATGTGAAAAAGACGTGACATAGTAATTTTGAAGTGCCATTCGATCTAAGGTCATATACAAATTTGAAAATAATTTGAATACCAGTTTCAAAACCTTTTTGATTGTTGAATTGGAAAAGCATCATACATTGGCATCAGGTTCTTCATCACTTTGTTCAATCCAGAGAAGAGACCTAATAACTTTTCATGGCAATATTTCCACCTTGAAAAAACCTTAAAATATGAGTTTGTAAATTTCAGTAACCGAGTACAATTCTGTGACGTTTCATCACTTACCATAAACAAAAACCTTATAATACACTACTTGTCAAAATTTTTACGACTCAATAAATAAATACGTTTCCAGGCTTGATGGTGGCAAAAAGAAGAAGGCAAAATGCTTAATTTGCATGTGAAGTATACTCTACCCATATAAATTGAAGTTCCTTTCCTACAAACCTCGTACTTACTTCGGTGGTATAGAAAAACATATGAGTGATAAGTGCTCTGCCGTGTGAGTATTTTTGTAACCATCAGTTTTTGAAATGTGGTGCGGTGGTAGGTAGCAGCTGATAAAAGGGCCTTCTTTTCTGAAGTGCTAACCACGATGCAAATTCAAGTTTTTTTTTTTACTTTATAGCAAAACAAAATTGAAAAGGTGGTTAGGTATAGGCAAAGGCAAAGGAGGTAGAGGCACCTACTGCACAAGCACTCTTGTACCTGGTACCTTCACAAATTAAAATTAAAAATCCATTTAAGTATGACATGAATTTCAATTTGAAGTAGCGTAGTTGGTAAACACAATTAAAATATGGAACAGCAGCTGACTTCTCAGAGGAAGGTATACCTATAAATAAGTTGGTGTTTGAGAGCAAATATAAGAGCGCAGCTTTTTACTTTCTTTTATTACCACAAAATGTATGGAAACAGGAAGCTGGCTTTAACTATCTTTGTTGTTACTATTGTGTAATTTAATATTTATAATTTTACGAGCATCAATATTACCTACTGTTGGATGCACTTTAAAACGATTTAAGAAAGTCATAAAATTAAACTTTTTATCTCTTATGAGCTAAAACTGCTGCAGTATAACTTAAAAACAGCATAAAAAGTCAAATAATGTAAATACTCGTATATCATATTATACAAAATGAAATGAACATTTGTTAATTCTGAGTTTACCTATTTTTTCACTTAAGGGAAGCAAGCACGTTTTGGAAAAGCTATATTTTATTAACAGTCAAAATGTTGTCAAACTATTCAATTGAGAATTTTATCAGCATCCAGCGGATAATTGCACTTTTTAATTAATTTTAAGGGATTCAAAATTTCTGTGCAGACAAATTTTGTTTGTTTAAAAGTCAAGATCTGTAATCTTTGATATAATTCAAAATTATTTTTAAGCATCGAACATTGCACTAAAAAGGAATATTGAAGTAATTTAAGCACTACATTGAGGGAACAACTTAATGAGTCAGATTGCGAAAGTAGAACGAAATTCTGAATGAATGTTACTTAATTTCATAAACTTAAAAAAAAAATTAAATAACTAGAAGATATTGGTTTGTTTTTTTTTAGTAACGGAGGAACTTTAATTAGAAAATCAAAAGAAATCTTCTGCAAGTTTTGACACAAAAGTAAATTCTAAAAAAGGTCTTTAAATCTTTTAGGAGTATAGCTTCAACATACGATCTCTAGGGAGGGTGCAGTTGCAGTTAAAGAGACGTACCCGGAAGTCGATATAAAAATAGTTTTGAAATAAAAATAAAATGTTTGTATTTAACACCCAAGTTCATAAAGCCAATTTTCAAACTTGCAGATGACTTAAAAATACTTCAGAATTACTTCTTTTGGGTAACTATACTTCCAATGCTGGTTATGGAAGGTATAATTTAAAATTACTGGTATAAGTTCATCGCATATAAAAATATGACCCTTAGTTGTTATCATGGTAAAATAATGGCCCTAAATATTCATACTGCAATTTAAATGAGGCTATGATTTCTAAGGAAAAAATGTATGGTTTTGAACACTTTTTCAGTAATTGGATCAAATCCCATTTAAAGCCATTAAAGCAAAAGATTTAAAAGAGTAGACATAAAACTTTTAACAAAACGAAAATTAGGAGAACTGTCACTGAAATGAAGTAATCGACTCTTCAAGAAAATCTTCAGCATCTAATTAATTTAATTAAATCCAAATAGTGCCACAGAACTGTTATTTTAATGTTCTAAAGATTGTGCAAAATGTCTTAAAAAATCTTGCGTTTGTCTTAACTTATAGACCACCAAAAGTCACGAAAACGAATGTTGATAACACCTATTTGTCAAGTATAAGATTTGCTACAGTCTTTGTCTCACACATTTTCTTATACGCAAAACCGTTTCAGAAATAATTATAATA
Organism: Eupeodes corollae; assembly: GCF_945859685.1. Classification (NCBI taxonomy): domain Eukaryota; kingdom Metazoa; phylum Arthropoda; class Insecta; order Diptera; family Syrphidae; genus Eupeodes; species Eupeodes corollae. The sequence continues at coordinate 308,927,906 of NC_079147.1, read as the reverse complement.
ATTAATTTTTAATTAAATTATTGGTGAAAAAAAACTAAACTAACAAAAAAAAATCATTTTTTCTTTGAAATATTTAGGTCGTCTGATCTTCCAACAATAATTCTAACTTAACTGCTTTTACCAAAACAACCTTAACAATTTTCCAACAACTAATTATCCTAAAATGTTCATATGTCGGTTAAACCGTTATGGTGTTTTAATTTGTATCCTTATTCCTTATTTGCCACATAAAAGAAAGCATCTTGAGTATAAGAAGTGTAAATGAAAGTCTTGTGGTAATATATCTAAAGTTTAAATAAGCATGAAAACAACTTAATTACTTTACCAAATTCATTTCTGCAGTTCATCTAATAAATTATAAATTGAGTTGTTTTACCTTTCATAAAACCTAACGTATTAAGCTTAAACTGTTTTATAAAAGGTCATAACTTTCTTGTTTTAAAAAATTTACCAACTAGGGTTAAAAAAGAAAAATAGTTTGTAAAGAGAATATGGAAAAAAAGGATAAATATCTAAGACCACTTAAGTCGACTCAAGAGCCTTACCCTGTTGAGGACATATAATCATAATTATAATTAATGAATTGGCCACACTTTCTGTACTCTATTTATAAAAAAATATTTCAGAAAAACATTTTAACAAATTGTATCCTTTTCAATTTTGGCAAAGGTTTTAACACCATTTAAGTAAGTTTCCATTAGGTAATTTTCCATTGTTTTAAAGCCAATCCAACTAAGGAAAACAGGAATAAGTTCAACCAAGCCAGGAAGGCCTGCAACGCCCATATTCGACGGACCAAATTTGTACATGACCAAAAATTACGGCAAAAAATAGTGCAATGTCCCAAAGGCAGTAAAAAAATTTTGTCATTTGTACTTACGCTCGTTGTCAATGACACTCCATTTGTAAGCTTCTTAAAGAAAGTTAATCTCTTTGCTAGGCAGTTTGCCACCTATTCAACGCTGCCAGTGAGTGTTATGACTCTGACAGTTATCCATTGCGTTAGTCCGATAGTGAGTCTAAGGGGCCAATCTTTTTTCACACTCGTACTGTGGCGACAGTGCTTAAAGTCAATGCTGGCAAAACCGCTGCGTAAGCTTTTTCATCTGTCTCCTCAGGTATCGTTCCGAGCGGATGAAAAACCGCATTTGTCCAGCCTAGTCCCAAAAAAACGCGAATCCTACTCACCCTCTCATTGCCAACCAACTGCACTTACGTCCATTCTTTCCAAGTTCATGGAAACGCTGATTAATATCAGCTCAAGAAATATCTCAAAGATCGAAAGGTTCTCAATGACCGACAATATGGATCTCATGTTTCATCTCACCGAACAGGAGCAAATTTTTACATCGCTTTGGAGAAAGTAAGATAATTGCACTTGATATTTCAAAATCATTTGATAATGCCGCAAGGTGTTTATGTTTTCTAAGACGATGCCAGAAGTTTTTCTCCGCCTCTAATCTGGCTGTTATCTACAAGACTTACATATATACGTCCAAAGCTTTAGTATAACTCCCATATCTGGGTTATTGCTCCTGCAACTTACTTAAGCCTCTTGGACAGTATTGATCGTAGAGCTTTCAGATTGATTGGTGATATTGATATCGTAGGATCATTAACGTCGCTTAAACATCGTGGAAATTCTTGTCTCACCCTCTTTTACCGTTATTTTATTTTTAATTTTAGCCAGCTGCATTCCTCCCCTTAAACAGTTCAACCGTAATACTCGCTCTTCTATGTATCCTTATCAATATACCCTCGAGCCCAACATCGGTCGTACTGTCAAGTACAGAGATTCGTTCTTTAGCCGTACTACGCGAATGTGGAATGCCTTGCTACACTTTGTCTTTCCCAGCCATTGCAATATTCAGGAATTCAAAACCAATGTGCACCGAAACCTCTTTTCAACCCCTCTTTCAATTTCCTAGTGCTCACACTGTGGCTACATAAGAAGGTGAGTAATATCCACTTGAGTGTGCGCTTATTATTATAAAAAAAAATTGAGCTTTAAATATGGAGATAATTAAGTAAAATCGTTTTTTACAAATTTTGGCGGTATATAACTTAATAAGAGGACACGAGATCTTATAAGACTTATATTATAACACATATTTAAATACCACAATGGAGGTATGGACAAATTTCTATGTTACTATCTCTCATTCTGAGGATTTTTTTTTCATGATATCAAATAAAAACTATCTAAGAAAAATAATTCACATCTGTCGTTGAATTGTATTTTTTTTAAGCTTTTAAATTAACAAAATACACAGCAATCAAATTTTAGTGTTCATTTTGAATGTGTTGCCTTACACATAAGTGCTAAGAACATAAGTACAAAAAATTAAGTTTTTTTACGGAGCCAGACATGAAAAAGAACAATTTATTTATGTTATAACTTTCATTCAAATCTTGAAATGCATTTAATAGATATCGCAACCTTTATGTACTTGTATCTATTCATATTTACAAAAAAGGCAATTTAGATTAAGGTCACTTTGTATGATGATGTTAAATTTGTTTCTCTTTCCTTTTTCAAAAATTCATTTTCCTATACCAGGTATAGTTCCTTCTATAGATTCTATATCTATAAAAAAATAACAACAACAACCACAAAAACAAGGGTAGAGATGCAAAAATAAAAACCAATAGAAAAATAAAATGTCCATCAAGATAAACTCAAACGAAGAACGAAAGAAAACTTAAAAAACATAAAAGCTAAAGACTAGAAGCTAAATCCGCATGTCAATTTAACTTGGGTATGCTGGAGCTCTGCTGTATCTAGATTACGAGTATTCTGTTCTTCCAAGTCCAAGCATATATTCACATAGTGTAGATGTACAAAGCAAATGTATATGCATCTTTATCTTTTCAATCGTATCTGTTTACAAGGGATCTGAATTCAGGTTCTTGAGTGAATTCCAGCTAGAAGCTGGACTCTCTGTTGTTGGTCTTGGTCCTTGTACTATGTTTTTATATACCTGAATGATCATTTGTACTAGGTTCTAGATGACTACATGAGTTTTATTGGTTTTGTGTAAACAAACGAAAATTTACAAAAAAAAAATAGGTTTTCAAAAATTATACGCAAACGTTTCTTTTTCAGCAATGGCAACACTGTTTAGGTGACACCAAATTTGACAGCAAACATTATGTCAATTCATAGATTTTGGACTGTTTGAAACTTGAAATTTAGCGAGTAATTTATGACTTAAGTCCGTTCCATTAGGGTTTGTTTACACTGTTCTGTAATTCTTCGTTTTATTAGTTATTTGGGGGAACCACTTGAACTATATACATATACAAAAAAAATGGAAACTGTACGGTGCATGCAGAAACCTTTAAAATAGGTTGTTTAATGAGCGAATTTGCTAATTATCTTAATAGTTGAATAGTTCAGGTCATCTGTTTATATAAAAGTCTTTCTGAAAATTCGCCTTGAAGGAACAACACACAAATTAATGCTCCATCTCATACCTTACCCACAAGACACAAGACAAGTTGAAAAGAGTGGAACTAAAACATTAAAGGGTGTGGTTCAAACTTTTTTCTGACCTAAAGGCAAAACGAATTGATAAACAAAATCCAAGAACCAGACGTTAAACCGAAATTTCGATTATTGGTGTAAATATGATCGTTTTTCAGGTCAGTAAAAAGCCCAATGGTCTGAGACATGATTCAATGAAACGTGAAACAAGAATTCTAATGGAAAGAGTCAAAGTTAATTCGGTTCTGTTTTGTGTTTTTAATTTTATATGATTTTGTTTCGAGATAATCGATTAAATTTGTATTTGTTAAATGAAGCTTTTCAGGAACTAAAAGTAAAGTAGGTAAACATTCAAAGACAAGTTATAGTTAACAAAAGCAAATTAAATCATATGCAATGAATTATTAACGTTTAAGCTGTGTTTTGTCGAGGTGTTCGAGACATACAATCAATGTAGTGTTATTGATATGACGTTCATTTTATTTATCCCAAAAACAAATCTCAGTAGAAGATTTTCTTACATTTTCAAAATAACGTTATTAACATTATCTTGTAAGGGATGAAATAAATTCGAGTTTATATCTTGCTTTGCTCTATTCATAAACATAGTTTCAATACTTTTTGTTTTCTTATAAGTAATTATTTTGTACCATAATCAAATGTTCTTAGGGAGAGTACGTTAGAGGCTTTTTTTGTCGAATATATTTCGAAAACCACCAGAAGTATCGACTTCAAATGAATTAATTTTTGTAGATATTTTAAAAATATGCAGAAATAACTTTAAAATTTGGTTAAAATAGGTCCGATCGCATACCTTCCTAAGACAGAGTCATTTTACGAAAAATTACAAAATTTAACAAAATCCCGTTCGAGTACTCAAAAATTTCGTAGTTTTTCGTAAAAGAGAGCGCTCCCGAAAGAGTAAAATATTCCCCCAACATACGAATTTTAGCCCAAGAAATTTCTAGGGCCTGATTTATGAAAAGTGTCAAATTTGATAAAACTTCAAATTAATTAAAGAAATGCAATTTATTCGCAGTCACTTATAAAATTAAAAATTCTTTTCCAAAGAAGAGCAACAAGATTTGAATTTTCAAGTTTCAATTTAATCAAGTTTTTTTCATAAAAAAAAAACTGTTCTTTTTCTAAAATGTCCATCGCCAACGTTATAAGTCAACGATAGTTATAAGTTGATTCTCATCAATTTGTTGTGCTTTGAATTGGATAATATGGGCACCGAAGGAGCCAGGCAGTTCAAAACCCAATCAATATTCTGCTCGAGAGGTTTTATTGTTATCTCGCGCCAAGGTGACATGATTTGGACACCAAAATAGTATGGTTTGAATCATTAAGTTATTTTTTTGTGAGGCTTCTTTAGCCGCAGTTTTATACCACGAAGACACCAATCACCGCGATCATTAAATACAACGCAATCGCTGCCATCGGTCTAATTTAGCTTAATTTTTGGACCATAGTCATCGAAAACTGGACTATTCGTAGGCAATCCACCCAGCTAAGCCGCAGCGGCCATTTAAACGATGTTATATTTCATACATAATATCATAATGGTAGGGCTCTGACATAAAGGTTTAACATTTTTAATATCTCGTATAAAAACTTGCTTAATTAACTTCCCATGTGTAGTTATTGTAATCGGTCCGATTTGTCGAATTGAAAATGTTGGCATGTCTCGAGGTTACAAGGTTCCTAGAGCCTAAATAAAATATTTTTTAAAGATGTCCGAACGTCCTTTTTTTTCGTCGTCCATAGTTCAAGAACTGGTAGAGATATCGACTTCAAATATATTTCGTTACACAGATAATAATGCAAAAAGATGCAGAAAGAAATCTCAAAAACATTGAGTGGGTGGTTTTTTTACCATATTAATTTAAAAAAGAGGCTGGGATGCGACCCACACTGATAACTTCCCATCCCGTCTGTCGATTTGTCTTGCTTAAAAGTTTGTATCAATTTTTACCAAATTTGTGTACTATTTTTTGTAGATTTTACTTTTTATGAAAAAACGTACTGTTAATATTTTTAATTTTTGAAAAGCTATTTGAGCCGAAAGTAAATTTTTACCAAGTTTAAGTATTGTTTTTTTTTTAGAGTTTTATTTTTTGTAAGAAACTGTCAATTCGATTTTTTTTTAACTCTACCAAATGTTGAAAACAATATTTCTTATAAGATAAAATTAGTTTGAAGCCAATATTTAAAATTTTTGAAGAGATATTTGAGTCGAAAATTATTTTTTACTAACTTTTGTTAATTTTTTTTTCGGTTTTTAATTTTTTGTAAAAAACTGTCAATTCGATTTTTTTCAAACTTTAACTGATTGTTGACAACAAGATTTTTTGAAAGATAAAAGTAAATTAAAGCCAATATCTCAAAGTTTTGAAAAGATATTTGAGTCGAAAATCAATTTTTAATAACTTTTATACATTTTGTTTAGGTTTTTATTTTTTGTAAAAAAACGGTTAATTCGATTTTTCTCAAAATTTTATCAGATGTCAAAAACAATATTCTTCGTTACACAAAAATGTTTTAGAGATGAAATCATATTTCAGTCTTAAAATTTTGGAGGTGACAAATTTTTTTATTTATTTATAAAAAAAAAACGTTATATTGTTTTTTTTTTCAAAAATATACCTGTTTGATATCATATTACAATATATTATATAAAATTTAATTCAAGTCTCTAGCGTTTTTTGTTCGTAAGATATTTAGGGTTAACCAAAATGTTTACGTTTTTTTCAAACTGCTATGGTCAAAAAACCACCCACGCAATTTTCTTGAGAGCCCTTTCTGCATCTTTCTGCCTTATTATCTGTATAACAAAATTTATTTGAAGTTGATATCTCTTCTGGCTATGGAGCTATGAAGGACGAAAAAAACGTCGCGAACATACGGACGTACGCACGCACAGTCATCTTTCTAAAAATCTTTTATTTCGACTCTAGGGACCTTGAAACGTCGAGAAATTTCAAAATTTTCAATTTGACAAATGGGACCCATTACAATAACTTCCTATGGGAAGTTAAAAATAGTAGTACCCGTGGCATAATTGTTAGTGTTACTTAGCCTATGCCATTTTTTTTACGGGTACTGACTCTTGCGAGGAATTGACAAATTCTCAAAAGAGTAATTGTTGTCATGAAAAGTGCTTTTTCAAATTAGGCGTTCGGATTCGGCATATAAACTGTAGGTCCCTTACATCTCTGACAACATTACTCGCACACGAATGGTTGAGAGTTGTAAGTCACTAGGCCCTGGTTCTTCACGGACTGTTGCGCCACCTAATTTATTGTGTTTATTGCAACGTGATACCAAACAAGTATATTTAAAAAAAAAAATTCCAACCAACTGTTTTTCTTATAAATCAAAAAACTGAAAAAAAATATTTGTCACCTTGAATATTTTACGAACAAAAAATGATTTTATCTCCAAAATTATTTTATGCAACGAAGAAGAACGTTTTTGTCATTTGGTTAAATTTTGAGATAAATCAAATTGACAGTTTTTTGTAGAAAATTAAAACCTAAGCAAAACATTACTAGAAGTTGGTAACAATAGATTTTCGACTCAAATATCTTTCCAAACATTTGAGATTATGACTTTATTCTGAATTCAAAGAGATATTGTTTTCAACATTCGCTTAAATTTTGAAAAAAAATTAATCCTACAAAAAATACTAAAAGTTTGTAAACTTTTGACTCAAGATTTCGGATTTCGACAAAAATCTTGTTAACGTAAATAGATTTTGAAATCAAACAAATCTTAACAAAACACGAAAACCTAGAAACCTTTAAAGCAACACAAATCGGTAGACAGGATGGGAAGTTATCAGTGTAGGTGGGATCCCAATCAATTTTAAAATCAACCCGCCTTTATTGGAAAACCCCTTTGGATGCTTTTGACGTCTCGAGTTTCTCTATACAAACATGTTTAGCTTCAATTTTTGATTACATTTCAATGGAATCAAATTTTCAATTTTAAGTTATAAGTGTGGGTTGCATTGTTTCATCCGCTTTATCTTTTTAAATATACTGCTGAAGAACCCAAATGCAGTGACGTGCGGCCGTCCATTTGACTGGGTAGAAACAAATTTTGATTCATTATTTCGCATTGTAATAATGAATTAATAGTTATGTTATCTTCTATAGGTAGCATTGAAAACTTTACATTTGTATCATTTGAGAAGCATTTTACAAATATGTATTGATTTACGCAATACAGGTTGGCAATCTCAAAAATTTACAACCTTAACTTGTCCTGTCAGAGTTCAATATCAGAATGAAATGAAAATAATTTAATTCAGATGTAAGACGCAACGTCTTCCGACAGAGCTCAATATCGATAATTCGATTTTTTTTTCAAAAACAAACCGATAGATTTTTTTAAATTCTTGCTAAAAGTTGTGTTCTTAGTTTAGCTTCTTTCAATATAAAAATATATAAAGGCTATCCCATCCCAGCTAAAACCGTTATTTTGTTTTTAAGTTTTCTCAAGAACTTAACTTTTTTTTTCTGCCAAAAATATCATTGGTTTTTATTTTTAATTTAAAAACAAATATTATTTTTTTCGAAATTTGATTTCTTGAAAATGGGTTATCATTTTTTACAAAATTGAAATGCCAGTCGTCCAATAATAAGTTCAAAATTATATTCCAAAAATATTTTTAAACTAAAATTCAATAACTATTTTCAAACGCAAGTTTAAAAAAATTGTATTTTTTCTTGAGAAATCAAATGGCATTTACATTTTTGAAAACAAATTTTTTTGCAGGTACATTTTAATTTAATACAGGAAATAGTTTTAGACAGACATTTTTGAATACATGAGCGAGTTCATGCGAACCAGTCGTGCATTTTATTTTATTTTTGTTTGTTACAGTTTTAAGTTATGCCCTAGTCTTATTTTGGATTTGATTGTTTGTTTTCGATATCAAAAGATATTTTCAAGTTGTCTAAAAACAAAGATAAAAGGTTTGTTGATTTACTAAAATTATATTACGATTCCAATAACTATTTCTTGAAGAACTCGTCCTTTGCAATAAAAACATCCTAAAGTCATTTGATATTACCAACACTATCCCAATCTTTGCTTTTTCGTTGCTAACAAGCAAGATTTAATTTAAGAAATGTTACATTAACATCTTGAAGTATATGATATGAAGCCTTAAATAATTATTTTTTTTTTATTTTTTATTGAAATAATATAATTTAAAAATATGTAGAATAATTAAGAAAAAGTGAATTTTTGAAATGTAAGTTTTTCTAAAACAGCGCAAATGTCAAAAAACACTCCTCATACCATACTGTGAAAAATAATCTAGCAAACGTTTTTTAAGTTTTTAATTCTCAAAAACGAAATTTATATTTTAAGTTATGCCAAATATTTGTATTGTTTCCCTCGGAATGCCTTTGTTACATCATAAATAGTGAGTGCATAAATAATATTAACCCAGCTAAGACACATAAAAATTTATTGGCCCCACTATTTTGCAGGAAAATAATAAATAATTCAAAATGCATTATGTTTGTAGAACTGTAGGTACATAGGCATTCATATATTCCCAAAACATCAGAAACATATTCAATATTTATGTGTTTTTTTTTGTACTCATTCAGCTGACTCACGTTCAGCCCTTAGATGTTTTATAGTTTGTATATTTATTTATAACACTTACATATATTCAACGAACGAAGGCTTCTTATTTTTTATTTTGTTTTATTCCCACAAAACGATGATGTCAGAGCAATAATAATTCATCACGAAAATAACAACAGCAACAAACATAAATATAATTAATTATATTAATTATAACGTTGAAAAAGCTGTTCTGATGATCGTATACACACCACCATACCATCCTCGCCGAACACTGTGTTAGCAGTTTTATAATGAAGTTCAAAATAAAAAGATAGAATCTAACAGAGGCGGTTCGAAGGAACATTTTGAAAAGGCTCAATTTTGCCCGAAAAGAACTTACGTTCTAAACAATTTGAATCTTTCATTGTTGAAATTTGAGAACAGCTAATAAATGTGGAAAAAGATATTCTGAAATGCTTCTTGCAAAAATTAGGAACTCAAAATTTTGGGGGTTACAAATTGCATGGTTGCAACTAAAATCAAGAAAGTTAGAAGCCTATTGTCAATAGGCTATTGGAAGACAAATCATACATTTTGTTCTCACAGAAGAATTGAAAAATAGGCTCCGTCAACAATAAACTACAGTCATGGTGAAAAGAACACAAACGAACAACAACAAAAACGGGTTTCAAGTTTTGAATAACCTTGATCTATAGAACGATTTGTTTTGGTAAACAATTTTTTATAGAAGTTTTCTTTATTTTCTTATGGTTTGGCCTTCGGTTTCTGGGGATATCTTCTTTGGCATTCCTTATAATAGGTTGGTTTCAACCTACCTACCTTAAAGAACCTAGGTTTTTTGTTGTTTTTTGACTATCCAACCAACATGTGGTTAAAGGAGTTTGTTTTCAATAACAATTTTTTGCTCAAAATCCAGAGGATTGATGTTGTTTTGGTTAAAAAAGCAGGTAGGTTGTTCTGCTTTTAAGGTACCTTCAGCAGCATCACAAATTATCATCGATCGAATTCTTGTCATGTTGGTTTGTTCATAAGAGTTTTAAGATCATGTTCGTTGTTTGGAGTCCAATATTTTTTTTATTTTCTCTGGTGTTCTACTTAAGCTGATAGTATGTAGAAGGATCTTAGCGTAGAGGTAGATATACATACATAAGCTTCAGGTGGTTAAAAATTCTGGAAGAAAAACAAAGTAAATGCGCAAGATTTGTTACCTATGTAGGTGTAGAATTTGTATTCAACTTTCAGAAAAAAATGACTTTAACATGAAAACCGCATCAAAAACAAACATTTTCAAAAATGAAAGCAAGTCCTTCTGTACATGAATACGCAAAGTTATAAATTTGTTAGCTTATTTTTAGCAAAGTACTATCAAATTATCAAGGCTTTTGGTAACTAAACAATTATGGATTTTAAAATAACATAAAGCTTACAGTCAGTCAGTTATAGTTTTTTCTTTGATTTTTGAAAAAAAAAAAAATAAAATTGTGCTATGGAAATTCAGCGAGGTGCATGTACTTGATTTAAATAAGTATTGCAATTTTGAAGTCTTCTAGAAGGCTGAATTTGGTCCTAAAAATTAAAAGGTTCTAAGGGCACATATTAAATCAATTTTGAAAAGAGTCTGGGATGCGGATGCTAGAAAAAATTTTAGTTTGTTTGATTTGTTCATTTTCATTAGTTTCGTAAATTATTAAATTTTTTTTAGAGAGCTTTTTGATATTTTCTGTTTCAGGTTTTTATTTTAGTCTCAATTGTTTATTTAGGGTTTTTCAATAATAGTCCAGTCATTTGGTAAAAAAAAGAGAGTTACCTGGAAAGTTCTCCGGGAGTTATGTAAATTGGTTAATTTATAGATTTGGGTATGCTCTTTTCGAATTTCAACTTTGTAACCTCGTACCCCCGCCGCTCGCGTCGCCATCTTGAAAAAATGGCGTCTAAAAACGGTTTTTTTATGAATTTCTTCTTTCCGACGCATTTTACGAAAAAAATATTTATGTACAAAATTAAACTAGAAAACATTTCCTACAATTTATGTATCAATAATTTTTTTCACAAAATTAAACTAGAAAACATTTCCTACAATTTATGTATCAATAATTTTTTTCATAAAATCAATAAAATTGAAATGAAATTGATATCAAAATGATATCGAAATACGACGAGGTGAATTTCTCCAACTCGTATTGATTATAGTAGGCGCCAGGAAACTTTTTACTGGAAATTTACCAAAACCAGTAGCTGAAAAATTTGTCTTCAAATAAACTCACGAAATAAAAGAAAGGTTTTATTTTCCCGAAAGGAAATTTAAATTATGTTTTATTGCCTGGAAAACCTTAGCCGAAGCCGGGATTAAAAACCAGGATCTTTTATAAAAGAGAAAGATACAAATTGAATTATTGAGATTGACAGAAGGTCAATTCTCGATAAATGTTTTGCAAAAGAAAATGATGGATATAATAATAAAAACCGATAAAAAGAAATCACTCGAAGAAAATTATTTCGATAAGAAAAAAAATCAAAAAGCCGTAAACGCGTCCCGTAATATCAGGAAATTAATACTTCGACTCGAAGGTCAAAAGGTCGAATTTAAAACAAATGAATACCAGAAAAAGCAATATTCTTAGAAACAACAAAAACACTATACTTAGCTTCTTTTTGACTTCCTCCAACAGCTATTGTAGTCCTTCCTCACTTTTCTCCACGGCAGAACAAAACAAAATCTTTAACTCAATAAAAACTTAAAGAAAAACTATCATAGGAAAATTACTTTATGTAGGTAATTTCAAAAAAAAATCCTTCACACAATTTTTCTTTCGTCAAAAGGTTTTGGGCGCAATTCAAAAAGTGGCCATCATCATGGCGAGCTTGACCCTTCTGGCTACTTGCCCTCAGGCAATTATCTCGGACCTTTTGCGTGGTGATCAACCTGTCTCGGTCCCGCAACTTCCTCCACCCATAAGATTGGGGTGTGCGACCGAGAAGCCAGATATCTTTCATCGCACGCGATCTCTTCAAAGAGGTGATGCGATCACCCAGTAACTCAATGAGTGAGTTCGGCTCTTCACTTTGAAACCCATTCCAGTCAAGACTTTCTGGAAAAATCGTGTGGAATTCTTCGCATTACCGAGTACCTACACGCGTTAGATTTTGGTTGAGGAAAAACTACTTATGTCGTATTGAAGGAAGTCGGTAGCCAAGCCTATAATTAAAATAAAAGTTATCAAGATATTCTTGGAGTAATATATGATGGGCCCTCGGCCATTCTAAGTTAATGTTGGTGTGACTTTACTACTACTGGAATCCTTTCGCACACTTTGGTGATACCGTCCTGCTGCAACCACATGTCGTTTAGGTCCATATGGTTTAATTTGGGCCATAATAAATTAGTTATCATCGTTATGTAGTTCTCGCTGTTGACGATGACCATCTCACTTACGTCGTTTTCAAAAAAGTACGTACCATGAAAAGTACGATTATAAACTTTGAGCTCCTGGGTCATTTGGATCTTCTATATGTCTAGGCCCAAGACCTTTACTGAACCGGTCGTCTCAAATGGACGCAATTCCATGATTATTTGGCATAAACAACTGAATAATAAACTACAGATTTGACAGATGTAACCAAAACGAAATGGCCGCCACGGGGTGCCAAAATCAACCCGCGCCAATTTAAAAACCCTATAGTTTAAAAAAACAACATTTTGTATAAGATGAAGAAAATTTAAAGTCAATTGTCTTTTATTGTTGAGTCTAATAGAATTTTTCTCAAATACTAAAAATGTCCAACAACGATTCTTTGTGCAGATTTAAATAATTTTGAAGTTACTATTTTCATTTGTTCTCAAGATATTCAAATCGAAAAACCTTTTTCATTAATTTTAGTAGTATTTTTGGAACGTTTTTATTTAAAAAACTGTTTTAAAACTATATATATATTTAACAAAATTTTTCATTAAATCGTATAATTATTTATTCCCGAGATATTTAAGTAGAAAATTATTTTTTACCAGTTTTCAGTAGATTTTTGTGCATGTGACTATTTAGAAAACAGTCAGTCTCATTTGATGTTTATTTTTTAACAAGATATGTGGGCCGAAAATAAATTGTTGGCAGTTGTAGTTTTTACGGTTTTCATTTATTGAGAAAAACTGTCAATTCAATTTTTCTAAAAAAAAAATGTTCTAAGAAAACAAGTCAAAAACAATGTTCAATGCATTCTGATTTAAAATTTTGTGTTTTTGTGTCTTCTTTTCATTTTCGACTTCCGATCGACGTTTTTCCAAACAACCTAAAATCATATCTTATTTATGTTTTTAGCATCGAAAACCCAAAAATATGTGCATATAAAACACAACATTTTCTTTATGTCCCAACATCCGTCCCAAAAACCTCTCTATACGATGAACATATTACTCGTAAGTTAATGTACTCGAAATTTAATACCCTTTTTGAATTTTATTCGCTCATGCGATAGACGATACACACTTCCATATTGATTTTTTATGATTTTCGGAAGTTGACCACTGATATCCGGTAATAGAAAGCAGAGTAGTTATGTTATTGTCATATAGTGCCGGAGTCTTCAGCCTTCATTCTCTAAATCACTTCAAACCCACACACGGTGTATGGAAGAATACACTCAAACATACTAAACTCGTAAACTGAAAGAAAGTAAGGTACAAGGATGTATAAACCACCACCGTTGCTCCCTCGTGCAATATAGTTTATATTCCATACAAAATATTCCTTCTTCCTTCCTGCGCAAATCATAAATCTTTCCAAATGTTTAAAAAGGATTCAGCACGAAGGTGAACACTGAACAACCAACGAACGGTATTAAACCAAAACCTTTCTATGTAGCAGCTCCCAATCCCGATCCCGACTCTCGCCAGGCCGATTCATTGAATCGAAGGATGTACAACCATAATGTATAATAGAAATAGAAAAAGGAGGCATCAGGAAGATTATTCTTCTGTTAGATTTGCTATTTCTTCGGATCATTTATCACAGAGTTGGGGACACGTATTCAAAGGATTGACAATGATTTTAAGCAAAAATATTCCAACTACGTGCAAAATGTTGATCCTTGGTTGTCGTTTTGGCATGCCTTGGAACTTTCCTACACGATTTTCGTTTTTGCTACTCTCTCTTCCTATAACTGGCTTCACCTTCGCCTTCACCCTCGTCCTTGTCCTTATCCGCATCCTTTCTCCCCCCCTTCGTCGCGCCATCATGCTTATTGCTCAGGCCGCACAGCTAAGCACAGCACAGCACGGCACGGCTGCTGCTAAGTCTTATGCAAATTGTAAAACATTGGCATAGTTGAGCTGCTGCAACCTGCAAGGTATTTCGACCTTCTAATTCCTTTAAAAGTTCAGTTTCAGTTGTACCTTCAAAACACAGTTGAAAGAGATGGGGGCAGAAGTAGAATAGTGACACGTCTGTGAAAGGTGTTTTAATCCCTTTGCAAGTAGACGCTAGGTATTTAAAAAAAAATAGACACACATACACATGTATACAGGGAGGAAGTTTGTTTAGGCAGAAAATTCAGAAAATATGTAGATATGTTATGAGTTAAGCTTTTAACGAAAATCGATGAAATACAATTTGCATTAGCATTTTTTTTTTTGGTTAGGAATCTTTTTTCTAAAAATTGTTGTGTTGTGTGTTTTTCTAAGAGCTTGAGAACTTAAAACATTAATACAAGAAAGAAATTGGAAATTTTTGTAATGAATTTTTAACTTCAGGAAGAAAGTTCCTGTAAAGGAACCGTTTTTTCGAGTTGAAAATGTTGACATTTCGAGACATTAGAAGGTCACCAAAATGTTCGGGATACCTGCTTTCATCGGTCATATCTCAAAAACTAATGTAGATATGATGTGTTGCAGATATAACAATAAAAGATGCAAAAAAGTACTTTCTTTTCAATTAAATGGAACTAAAGCAATTGCAAAAAAAAAGTGAGAAATTAAGTTGATCGCCAGTATCTCACAATAGGTTCGTGGCTACAAATAAATTTTATATCACGTATTGTGATGAAAAACAAAATAAATTAATTGTTTTTAAACTAAAATGTTTAGGGAACAGAAAAAGGTATTGAAATAGAATGAAACTTTTACTAATATTATAAATCTGAAGAGTTTGCTTGCTTGTTTGTTCGTTTGTTTGAACCTTTTTATCTAAGGAACTACAAGTCCGATTTGAAAAATTCTTCCAGTTTCTAATAGCCCATTTATTGAATAAGGCTACATACTATGAGTGTAAAACATCACACTAAGACTAATACCTACCAGTGGAGCACCAATAAAGATTGTTTAAAAATAGAATAGAATTTGCTCTTCTAGTGGAAAAGATTAAAGGTTTTTTTTTTAATAATGTTTGTCAGAATTGCTCCTTTCACGTACTCACGTACCTTGGGAACAAAAGAAGATATCGGCCTTAAACTTGTTTTTTTTATCTTATTTAAAGTTAGTCTGTAATATTTGAACAGTTACATTTGAGACGTCACCTAATCCACTATTCCTTACACCTCCCACATTCCTCTTGTCTAACCGCACAGTAATTCTCTAATTTGCATTATGTAAAATAATTAATAAATAAATAATAAAAAAAATATAAAAAAAAGAAACTTTATGTTTTTTTTAAATAACCGCGAGACTCATGACATAATTGTACAATTTTAAGAATTATTCAATTGGAAGTATAATAACAACCTAAAAGAAACAAACATTAAAAAGAACTAAAATTTAATTTAGACTAAACAAATGAAAGTCCTACCAAAAATACTACCATTTGGTCAGCTATCAAGGGATTTATTCCTGAGCAATGCTTCCAATTACTTACTTACTTAAGGTGGCGCTACAGCCCTGTGTGAACTGTTTGGGTGGGGAACGTAGATCATACGAATAACTTTTTTCTCGAAACGACCCAAGGTGTCATAGTCCATGCTTCTGCACCGTATAACAGGACTCGGATGACAAGGGTTTTATAAACCAACACTTTGGTCCCTCGAGAGAGGACTTTACCACTCAATTGCTTTCTTAGTCTAAAGAAACAGCGGTTAGCAAGAGTTATTCTGCGTTTGATCTCAGCGCTGGTGTTGTTTTCTGCGTTTACAGCGGAGCCTAGGTAGACGAAGTCCATGACTACCTCAAAGTTACGTCTGTCGATTGTGACGTTTTGACCAAGCGTCGGTGTTGTAGGTCCTTTTTTGACGACAGCATGTACTTTGTTTTGCCCTCATTAACCGTTAAACCCATTTTTGCCGCCTCTGCCTCGATACTCACAAAAGCCCCATTGACATCACGCTGAGTTCTTCCGATTATGTCAATGTCATCAGCATATGCTAGTAATTGGACAGACTTTTGAAAAATAGTGCTCTAGTGTTGACGTGTGAGCTCTGCACTATTCTTTCAAGCACGATGCTAAAAAATTCACATGACAGCGCATCACCTTGTCTAACACCTTTTTTGACATCGAAAGGTTCTGTTAAGCTGTTTCCAACCTTTATGGAGCAGCGTAAATTCCCCATTATCATCCTGCACAAACTGACGAGTTTGGTAGTGATGCAAAAACTAGACATGGCTCTATACAGCTCGTTCTCTTAGATGCTGTCATATGCTGCCTTGAAATCGATGAAAATATGGTGGTTGTAGATTGACAGAATCTGCCGTGATGTGAATATTTGATCATCTGTGGACTTTCCTTGAATAAGGCTACATACTATGAGTGTAAAACATCACGCTAAGTCTAATACCTACCAGTGGAGCACCAATAAAGAATGTTTAAAAATAGAATAGAATTTGCTCTTCTAGTGGAAAAGATTAAAGGTTTCTTTTTAATTATGTTTGTCAGAATTGCTCCTTTTTAGAACTAAACGTAACGTTATAATTTTGGACCCACGTACCTTGGGAACAAAAGAAGATACCGGCCCTAAACTTGTTTTTTTTTATCTTAATTATAGTTAGTTTGTAATATTTGAACAGTTACATTTAAGACGTCACCTAATCCACTATTCCTTACACCTCCCACATTCCTCTTGTCTAACCGCACAGTAATTCTCTAATTTGCATTATGTAAAATAATTAATAAATAAATAATAAAAAAAATATAAAAAAAAGAAACTTTATGTTTTTTTTAAATAACCGCGAGACTCATGACATAATTGTACAATTTTAAGAATTATTCAATTGGAAGTATAATAACAACCTAAAAGAAACAAACATTAAAAAGAACTAAAATTTAATTTAGACTAAACAAATGAAAGTCCTACCAAAAATACTACCATTTGGTCAGCTATCAAGGGATTTATTCCTGAGCAATGCTTCCAATTACTTACTTACTTAAGGTGGCGCTACAGCCCTGTGTGAACTGTTTGGGTGGGGAACGTAGATCATACGAATAACTTTTTTCTCGAAACGACCCAAGGTGTCATAGTCCATGCTTCTGCACCGTATAACAGGACTCGGATGACAAGGGTTTTATAAACCAACACTTTGGTCCCTCGAGAGAGGACTTTACCACTCAATTGCTTTCTTAGTCTAAAGAAACAGCGGTTAGCAAGAGTTATTCTGCGTTTGATCTCAGCGCTGGTGTTGTTTTCTGCGTTTACAGCGGAGCCTAGGTAGACGAAGTCCATGACTACCTCAAAGTTACGTCTGTCGATTGTGACGTTTTGACCAAGCGTCGGTGTTGTAGGTCCTTTTTTGACGACAGCATGTACTTTGTTTTGCCCTCATTAACCGTTAAACCCATTTTTGCCGCCTCTGCCTCGATACTCACAAAAGCCCCATTGACATCACGCTGAGTTCTTCCGATTATGTCAATGTCATCAGCATATGCTAGTAATTGGACAGACTTTTGAAAAATAGTGCCATTAGTGTTGACGAGTGAGCTCTGCACTATACTTTCAAGCACGATGTTAAAAAATTCACATGACAGCGCATCACCTTGTCTAAAACCTTTTTTGGCATCGAAAGGTTCTGTTAAGTTGTTTCCAACCTTTGTAGAGCAGCATGAATTCCCCATGGTCATCCTGTACAAATTGACGGGTTTGGTATAGATGCAAAAACTAGACATGGCTCTATATAGCTCGTCCCCTTAGATGCTGTCATATATGCGGCCTTGAAATTGATGAAAAGATGGTGGTTGTAGATTTGGTGTTGTTGGTTTTTTTTCCAGAATCTGCCGTAATGTGAATATTTGATCGACTGTGGACTTTCCTGATCTAAAACCTCAATGATAAGGACCTATCAGGACCTATCACACATTACGCAGATAAGATTTTATAGGCAATTTTAAGTAGACTGATTCCTCTATAGTTGGTGCAGTTTAAAGGGTCTCCTTTTTTCAAGATCGGGCAAACAAAACTGAGGTTCCATAAACCGGGCATGCTTTCTTCCGACCATATCTTACAGATAAGTTGATGCATGCTCCCAATCAACTTATCCCCAGCTGCTTTAAAGAGCTCGGCATTCAAGCCATCCGCTCCAGCGGCTTTGTTAGACTTCATCTTAGATATGGCAATCTTTGCTTCGTCAAAGTCGGGAGGACGGGATTGTTGGCTTTCTTCGTCTATGTTGAATGGATCATTCTGCCTGACAGCGGAATTCGGTTGGTCGTCACCATAATACAGTTTGTAGAAGTGGTACTTCCATATCCTCAGCAATTGTGCAAATTTATTTGAAAAACCATTGTTCTGTTCGAATTACTTCTGAGTCAATCATCTATGTTTTATTTTATTTTTAATCGCATTTATCTAAAAGTGAATTAAATAAAGCCAATGATACTCTAGTATCTATTGTCAATGAATCTGTACGTAGATTTGTTCCTAATAAAAAAGCCAAATTGAAATAATCCTGCATGTTTTAACAAGAGACTTATATATCTTAAAAATAGAAAAAATAAATCTTTTAAGTTACTTAAAACTAATCGCCATGATCCAAATTTGAGATATGTCTATTCAAAAAGAATTCGATAACCTTAATACATTTTTATATCGGGCTTATTAATTCTATATTGAGTCAAATATTAAATATAAAAGTAAACGTTTTTGGAAGTACATTAACGCTAAGCGCAAAAGCAATGGGTATCCAAGCTGTATGAAGTATCTGAATAAATCAACGAGTGATGTTGAAGAAATTTGTAACCTATTTGCAGTTTATTTTCAGTCTGTTTACTCCACAAACACTCCAATAAATGTTTGTATATCAAGAGTTTCTTCTATCGCTAACATAAGGTCTATGGTTCTGAGTGTTTCTGAAGTAGAATCAGCTTTACTACGTTTAGATACCGTAATGGGATCCCGCAAATTTTATTGCTTCAATGTGCCTCATCTTTAGATATTCCATTGACAGCCATTTTCAACCTATTGCTCTCGAAAGGTGAATTTTTAGAATGTTGGAAACTGTCTTATATTACACCAATTTTTAAATCTGGGTCTAAACAAGAAATTACAAACTATAGACCAATCAGCAAAATATCTGCTCTTCCTAAGTTATTTGAGAAATTAGTTTGTGACAAGCTCATTTTTCAATTAAAAGATTTTTTATCCGACTTCCAACACGGCTTTATATCTGGAAGATCTACAACCACTAATCTTACATTAATGACTAACTATATAATTAATAATTTTGAATGTTTTAGTCAAACGGATATAATTTATACTGATTTTGCTAAAGCATTTGACCGCGTTAATTATCATATTCTATTACACAAACTTTTGAAACTAGGATTTTATTCTAAGTTTCTGGATTGGTTCAAATCCTATTTAACATCGAGAGTTCAAGTCTTTAAGATTGACGAGTATCACTCTAATCAAATATTGGTTCCATCTGGTGTCCCTCAGGGTAGCCACTTAGGGCCTTTAATGTTCCTGCTTTTTGTAAACGATATTCCCAACATTTTTCAAAATTCTTAGTGCCTTCTTTTTGCGGACGACCTTAAACTATATCGTTGTATTTAATGTTACGATGATTGTGTTTCATTAAATTTTGAAGTATTCTTCTTCTTCTAGCGTCTTGATAAATGGGCAATACTTAATTGAGAGAAATGCCAACACAGTTTAACATTTTCAGCTGTCAAACCATAAACAACAACCATCGAAAATTCTTTTTCATCTATAAAAAAAAACACCCTATACATATTTGTAGATCGGTATTGAGATTGATAAATTTTCATCAACTCCAATTTATATGTTGTTATTCTTTTAAACGGAAACATAGAACTTTACTTGTTTGGACTGTGAATGTAAGTAATATGATATTTTGAACAAATATTAATATGAAATAATATGACTTAAAGGTGTAAAAGATTAAGTATTTCATTTACTCTTCTAATACCTAAGCACAAAGTTTAATTAAACATCACACATTTTAATACCTTAGGCATTGAAAATTATCTTAAAGTATGAAGATTAGGCAAGTTATATTAATATTCACCTTTTACCTATCAATTCAATTTGATCTAAGCAAATGTGATACCTTCCATAAATCAAGCAAACATTCTAAACCCGGTTCCCAGACGTATATCAAAATGATAAAGCGCACCCTCAAATGGGATCAAATAGATATTTTTGAAACTACTTTCCTCTCTTTAATAATGGAAATCATCATTTAGACCCAGATCAATTCTCAGTTGGTCGGTCGGTCGTATCGTATATACTGCCTGCCTATTTGTTGACTTATCTCTTGTAAGATTTCACCCCAATACAAAACTACTATGTAGCTATACGGCTCAACCATACATTTCCCATCAAAATGACGAATTTCCAAAAACTCTCGAGACGTAATATCTACAAAATAACGTACGTACACATGTTTATAGATATGTTTACTTGTTCAACTTGGTGCCTAAATTGAAAATTCAAACGTTAGAAAACTCATCTAATGCAATAAACAATAAATCATTGGAAGACACTTGACAATCTCTAACTCCCCTTTTATCGCCACGCCAAACAACGGCCAAGGACCAACACATACATTTTGATTAAAGACTTCCATTGCATTCCGCATTCTTCACTGAGCACAACCCAAGAGTATCTTCTCCAATGATCCAAGTCATCGTCATTATCATCCGAATTCGAACCAAGCAACCGGAATGCATTGCATTTCCTTTTCCAAGCCCCCTTTTCCCTCAGACCCTTTTATAATCAACGTTTGCACCCTGCCATTGAACCACATATCGATCTCACAGAACAGAAGTACAAACATAGGAACCCCGAAAAGATGTAACAACATTCCTAAAATGACATGGCCGCAGTTGTTCGGAATCGGAATAGGAATAGGAATCCACCCCAAACTCCAACAGAAACCTACCCTACCTTGTGGTACACGTATAACATTTCCCATTTCCTTAACGGCATATATACGAGCTCAATGAATGCCACTATACAGCCAGCGCCAGCGACAGAAACATCTCCACTGTTTCCGGGTTTAATTCGGATTCGAATCCAGAGGAGGATTGGATAATGTTGCTCGTAGTTGCTCATTGGTCTTGTGTTACCGGAATCCAATCCAATCTTCCGCCTCCCCCTAAAGCTCTTCCTCCGGTTAAGTAACAAATGAAAATGGTCACCCTCGCCCGCACAACCCGCCCATAAACTGCAATGCAGTTAATTAATTACAACGCATTAAATATATAAATGGGAATAGATACCGACACCGACACTGAAGACCAAAGACCGACCAACCTACCCACCGCACACCACCCTCGCTGCCGTAGACCCAAAAACCCAACGACTCTAACTAAACTTCAAACTTAAACCCGGGTAGCTTTTCTATACTTGGTCTTAGATATTGGAATATTTGGGATTGTTTGGCCATTGGTTTGCCTTTGCCCGTAACGGGAAAAGTATTAAATTCGAGCCCTCACCCAACATTAACATTATATGGCCCACATACTCCGTGTACGTATATATCGGGAAAACTTCTCGCTGTCACCAAAAAGTCCTTTTGAGAAATTGACTAAAAGTTTTCGTGGTATTCTTTGGGGAACTTTCGAAAGCGGTTCCATTGGGAAATTGAATTTTTGAAAAGCTATTCAACTGCTGTTGGCGGGATTATAGACGACAACGGCAAAACGACACAACGTTAAAGTCGAATGAGAGAACGAGAATGAGAATGAGAACGAGGACATGCACTTTGTCCTTTCGCCAAATGACAACATAAACGACTACGTCGTCGTGTCGTCGACGGTCCAATTCAGTAGGTTTTAGGTTAGGTCTATATGCAAATTCAGTAAGAATTGAGAATCGACTACAGCCAAGGGCTTAGGATAATGCTGTGCTGTCAGTTTGTGTCTGGTGAAATGGGGCGAAGGTTTTATATAGATCGGATTTTCTCGCAATCAAAGGGCTGACAGCTCTCGCTTCCACATTGCACATTGCACAGCACATGGCAATGCCAACTAAACTAATACAGTAATTTACTGCCCTGCCATTAGCTCTTTCACTATGAGGCTTATAATGTCTACGCTTCACTGTGATTAGCCTACCAACCAACTATATCAATATCTTTGGATTAAGCTTAAAATTTCTAAATGGAGCGAGCTAAGAGCGGACGACTTCTGCATTTGTAACGAAATTAAGCCC
This sequence comes from Eupeodes corollae, assembly GCF_945859685.1. NCBI lineage: Eukaryota > Metazoa > Arthropoda > Insecta > Diptera > Syrphidae > Eupeodes > Eupeodes corollae. Next base: position 308,905,222 of record NC_079147.1, on the reverse strand, counting down.
ATGTATGCATTTTCTTTTGGAAATATTATTTTTTTAAATGGGGAAATCTATAATGGTGTCGCCATATTTGGAGCAGGCTCAAGCTCAAGCACATCACCGCATCACCATCGCGCCCCGGCCGCATCTTTACATCACCAATTGATATTGCAGTCATGGATAAAAAGAGATTTCTTCGCGGCACAGCCACCGTCACAGTCACCATATCGCCATCACTAGGAGCTACAGCTATGTAAGTCTATGAGAGCTACGACTTAAATGACGGAACGGACGAATAATGGAAAACAAAACACGCAATCGAAGACCAATGACTGCGCGGGGCTAAGTTTCCTAAATTGCAATTTGTTTTTGAACGCGATTTGGGTGCCTACACAGGCACGGAGTGCGTTAACCGAGCGGGCAGCCCAGTTTGTCCGATTTAGTTTTAGTCTTTTTTATTATTTTTATTTTTTAATGGTAGCATTCATATTTGGTGGACACAGTGGATGGTAAAAGTTTGACGCCACACGTAAAGTTTTTTTTAATGTATAATTTCTCAAACACCCTTTTTAGCTGCTCAGCTTGGGAGAATGTAAAGTCATCAGGCCTTTTAACCTGAATGTTCACTTAAACTTAAACCCAGATGTAATCTCAAGAAAATACAAATCAAATGACATCACCGGAACAAAAAACAGGGAGGATATGTCAAAATAAATAATTACTAGGATTGAGAATGGCTGGACCGATTCGTCTAATTTCGGTCTTAAATTATTTGTAGAAGTTCAGAGAAGGTGAATAAAAATGAAAATGTGTGTTTTGCGTCGTGTACTACAAAAGACATCAGAAATTTACAGTGAGACATTGGTCATGATCAAAAAAATGTGTTTGTTGATGGCAAGTAAAGTATTATCCGGTGGTGAAATTTTAAATTAATTCTTATAAAATATCTAAATAAAAGTATACAATTGGCTGTGTATGAATAAAATTCTTACTTTTCTTGCATTGTTCGAATGTCATAAGCTTTGTCGGTCACAAGAATGTGTTGTTTTTTAACTAAATAAAGCGAACTAAGAAAATTTTCCATTTGTTTGTGTAAGCGACTATCACATTTTTTGACCGCTTTTTAGGTATCTTCGATCGATTCCACAGCAGTATTTCATTCTTACCTTCATTCATTACGGTTACGGATTGCTTTTGTTTGTTTAAAGTTTCCTGGAAACAAAACTGTAGGTTATTTATTTATTGATAGAACCAAATCGTATTATGATAGAACCAGTTCGGGTTACTTACTTGCTTTTGACATCAAATGCATCATTGGGATATGCAATCTTCATCTTCATTCTTCACAAACGAATAAGTTTGACAGGGATGCCAAAACAAGACGTTCCTCTGTAGAGCTCTTCCCTATAGATGCTGTCATCGATAAAGAGGTGGTAGATATCGATTTGAAGTTCCTGGGTTTTTTCCAAAATCTGCCACCAGTGGATAGTTTTTCTGTTCTGCAGCCACACTTATAAGGAACTATCAAATTGTTGACGAACGGCTTCAGACGTTAACATAATATGGCAGAGAGGATCTTATATGCAATTGTAAGGAGAGTAGTTGGCGTAGATTAAAGGGTCTCCTTTCTAATGTATCGGGCACACTATGCTAAGATTCCACTCATTGGGCCTGCTTCCTTCCGACCACATTTTGCAGATGAGTGGGTGCATGCTCCCTACCAAGTCATCGCCTGCTGCTTTGAATAGTTCGGCAGCGATGCCTTCAGCTCCAACAGCTTTGTTTGACTTAAGTTAAGATATAGCTATCTTCACTTCGTCAAGGTTCGGTAGGCGGAATTGTTGACCTGCGTCGCCGTGGTTGAGTGGTTCTTACTTACAGCGGAATTCGCTTCGTCATTGCCGTTATATAATTTGGAGAAGTGGTCTCTCCATATTCTCAGCATCGACTGCGGTTCTACTACGATGTTCCCCTGATCGTCTTTACAGGCTTCGGTTCGTGGCTGGTACCCTTGGGAGGTTTTTTTTACATTTTGGTAAAATTTACGAATCTCATTCCTGTTGTGACATCCCTCTATCTCCTCGATCGCGGGCTTCTCATGCTCTCTTTTTTTCCATCTAAGAAGCCGGTGTACCTCTCTCCTCTTCTGCTCGTAGGGCTCGCGAGCAGATCTGGTCCATTTGTGCAGTGCCGTTTTGTATGCCTCTTGTTTCTCTGCGTGCGCTTACCGGCATTCGTCATCAAACCAGGGGCGTCGCTGTGGTGGCCGTGTGAAACCTAGCACTTCAGAGGCGGCATCTCTGATGGCTGCAAGGTAATGTTGCCACTGGTTTTCAATGCTTAATGCAGGCAACATAGGACTCCTTAAGAGGTTATTAGAGTCTCGATCGGATTGTAGCCGTCTAACGTCAAATCTTCTCAAAGAACTTCCTTGTTTTGGCTTGGATCGGGATATCCGTAGCTACAACTAGGTAGTGGTCGAGTCAATGTTGGCCCCTCGAAATGTTCGGACATCCTGTATACTGGAGAAGTGTCGTGTGTCGATCGCAATGTGGTCAATCTGGTTGACGGTTGATTCAGGATGATCAGGAGATCTTCCTGTCCCCGCAGCGAAATCGATCAGCCTGAATCCGTTGTCGGAGGTGGTGTCGTTTGGGCTGTATATCCCTATTATGCCACCAAAGATGTCTTTTCTTCCTAGCTTGGCATTAAAATCTCCTAAGACAATTTTAATGGTATAGCACTGCGCATATGTCTTGTCCAAAGCTCGAATAATATGTCTTTGGTGTCTTCATCTTTCTCCTCTGTAGGGGGAATGCGCGCATATGAGTCTTATGTTCGCGAATTCAGCCTTGATGCGGATTGTCGTGATGGGCTCGCACACTGTTGAAACTCAAGTTTTTTTGCCTGAGTCTAGTTCCAACAACAAATTCACACCCAAATAAACGCTGTCTTTGCGTTTTCCCGGTCCATCCCATCGCACTTCTTGGAGCACTCCGCTAATTTTTCGGACGCACGTGGTCTGTTAATGGACCTAACATTCCACGTACAGATCCGAAGTTCGTTGTCCTTATTTCGTTTTCTTGGGTTGTCAACAATGAATCCGTCCGTATCCGAGGCTTGTTGGTGCTTCGCAACTAAAGGTATATTTACGTGGCCAGGAAGTCACCCCGACGACGGCACAACCCTCAACCTGGAGGTCCAGATCCTAAGTATAACTCCAAGGAAGGGGAGCCGGATAAACCGCTTCTTTCAGGCCTAGGCTTCGAGTATGTCGAAGAAGCCCTATAAGGTGTTCACTAAGTAGTTCAACCTTACTGGAACTGCAGGCGCAACCTTTGATTCCATCTCGAAAATTCGTCCGCTGCCGTCTAGATAAGGAGGGGTGCCTTAGTCGAAACACCTCTCCCCCCCCCTTTCCCGGTTTTTGCTCCCAACAACTTTCCACTGGGGTTGGAACGCAAACTCCAGTTGAGGTACCAGGCACCCGATGTTCACCACGGGGAGGTGAGAGTAGGAGTTGATAGACAGAGGTTGGTTTTGAGAAAAACATATCATGTCTAAGGTGATAAATAACTATCATATTTTTTATAATCAAATTGACTATCACCTAGTTTTTCGTCTGTGTAAGATGATTCAACTTAGTTGAATTTTATTGAACAATTCCAGATTATAATTTTCACACTTCATTGTTGCTATGATGAAATTTTTAAATGATTCCTATAAAATATCTAATTAAAAGTATTAAATTGGCTGTATTTTAGTAACATTCTTACATTTCTTGTGTTTTTTGTAATGGTTTTTTTAATTAAAAACGGTAATTGAACAATTTTTTCATTCGTTTCTTGTAAGCGTATGCTAGATCTACTCAGAAACGACATATTTATAGAAAAATTACCAACACATTTTTGTTGTCCTGTTTAAGTATCAATTTGACTATCACCTTAAATCAACAACCGATTAGTCGATTCCGCCCAGTTTAAAAATGTTTCATATCTCAGAAATAAAATTAATATATAGTTCTTAACATGAACCAATTCTTACTTATAATGGATTTGAAACTAGGAGAAATATTTTCAAGAAATATGAGTGTGGTAACTTAAAAAATAGAGAAATCAATAATTTTGCTCACCACTGTTGTCTCATCATTAGCATGCACAGTGCCCATGTCCGTGCACATTGGATATGTATGGCGATGTGTACGCCATCTAGGCGAGTGCCAGTTTGTGTTTTATTTGTACCTACACATCGTAATCTTGTCATTTGAGTAGAATTTTATTCATTTTAATTAACGTTTCATTAATATTCGTTCGTAGATATGTCCACAGTTGTGTCTTCCATTTAGTTATTAGATTTTATTTTACCTTCAGTTTCTTAATCTCTTCATTTTATTTTGGTTTTTGGATATTTTTCTTTTTAATATGATCGAGGCATACGAACGACGAGTATTGTATAAAAGAGCTCAAAAGGGGACGGACGTTTGCTATCTCGGCAGCATGTTATGAATTTCAAAACTCATCGCGCTGCAATATGACTTCTGATGTACATATATCTGTAGGTATATATAGCTTCATGTTGCATGGTTTGGGTTTGGCTAGGCTATCACTATGGCTATGATGGTGCACTATTGTGGGGCTCCTCCGTGTGTGGGCATATTTGGATGGTTGTTGATTTGGCATTTGATTGTCAGGTGGACGTGCTTTTACAGTGATTGTTACAAACGACTGACGCAGCTATGATTATGGCAATCAAGCCAACAACTACCAAACTTCAACGACGACGAGGAAGATGATGACCCCAACTATCCACCACGTGACATGGAATAATTATTTTCCTTTTTTTCTCTCGATTTCTGAATTTGGAATAATAGTTTGCCTTTCAGCTTTCGGTTTTCGGTGTTGACAAGTTTGGCTCAAGTTATGCCCTACCCTCTATCCCGATTCATCAAACATTATCATATTTAATATTCGGTATTGATTAATACAGTCAGGATCCAAGCGCTGCGCTCCATGGTAGGATATACCTACGTTAGATTTGAATAAATGAAATCCATTACCAAAAAGGAAATTGCCAAGTCCTTCTACAGAGACTCTACGATAACGATGATTATTCATTATTCATAAACAGTACGCATGAATTTGTCAAAATCCCAAAAACAAATATTCAATTTGTTTTTGAAGGATAAAACTGCCGGGTGGGTTAATTGTGGGTTGTAGCAACTTTATTTGTAAATGAGCCAAGAGAGAGGAGTTATTTTTGATTAATGTTATAGGAATCTTTTTCATGCAGTGAGAGTTCTTTATTACCATTTTTCGTCAATTTATTTCACAGACAAAGATATGACAGAACTCGTTCAGGCGGTAAAAGCGGTAGGTGCCTATGATTTTCAATTAGTAATAAAATTTCACTGAGGATCTTATTCATAGACAATACCTTTGTACATTTCTCGTTGACTCAATAATAAAGAAATAAAACGTTGTAATTTTTTCAAAATAACTTTTAAGTATTTCAAACAAAAAACCTATATTTTCAACCACGTTTCATAATCAACTGCGCTTAATATAATTTAAAGCATCAAAAAGACAAATCTCCTGCTTTTTTCTTTGGGGTGGTGTTACACCCCATAACATATCAGTTATATTTTAATGCCAACGAAATAAAGAATAAAAAATAATATAAATTTAATGCTTGGAGATTTTGTAATGGCAACAATGAGAAAAAATGAATATATATTTTTGTCAGTGTTTAACACCCCTGAAGCCATTAAGATAGCTCAATGGAGTGGCAAAAATTTGGTGTTGGTAGCACGGAAATTCTATGAACCTATAGTATCTACTTATCATACATACCTTCATAAGAGATTGACACGATTTTAATAATAATTGTGTTTGTTTGTTCGTTTTCAAAGGACTTTGTATGTTTATATTCCCTTTCTGTTCTTTTTTTGGTTTAAATCAAATTTTTTAATAGATCATTACATCAATTGTTATCTCAATTTGAAAATTGAGCTAAGGTTTTATTTGTGTTGTTGAGGGTAGAAATCCATTTTAAGCATCTTATCGTTGTTCTGACAGGATTTCATCAGAACGTCAGAAATATTTGAATAAGTCAGGGAAAGAACAATACAAGAACAAATTAACATCAGTTAGTCGGCTGGTCTCACAGTTCACTTCATCGAAGAAATCTTTGAGTTGTATTGTAGAAAGTAAGGTTTAATGTTTTAGAATAATTCGATAGAGTTTGTCATCAAGTTCTCTTGACAAAAATGCATGCATTTGGTATCGATTGATCTTTTCTTTGTTAGGTCAAAAATACCAATACATTAAGTATTAGACAGGTTCAAAGCTTTTATATCCACAAAATAAACGCTGATATGCCACAGGGCTACGTTTTGACTCCGTCACTCTTCCTTTTTCTTATCAATTCCTTTTTGTTTTAATCCACTAAAAATTGATATTATAAGCTCATAGAATTATGAACTTGAACGCATTGTCCAATGGGGAATCATTTTTAAAAGCGTACAAAACACCACGTCATCCTCGGTTCCAACGCTCGTCCACAATGTCATTCCCTATGTTAAATCGATTGAAAAAGCCAATTTGCTGCTTGCAGCAAAGTTTTCTGTTAAATCACCGCTATCAGAGAGTGTCTTAAGTCTTTCAGTTCATAAGAGCATAAACGATTTTATGGTACAAATCTTCTTTCGTATTCGTACATTTGCAAAAGTACTGAAAGACCTTCACCTGCACAAATTAGATAACCCGGATAGTATTTCCCCTATTGTTCTGATGACGTGCTTTTTAAAGGAAAACCACTGCGCAAGCTTTTCCATCTTTCCTACTCCACAAGTCTCTTTCCGAGCGGATGGAGAACAGCATTTGTACAGCCTGTCCCTAAGAAGGGCGAATCATCATCCCCCTCTTACTATCGTCCAAAGCACTCACGTCCCTTCTTTCCAAAGTCATGAAAACGATGATTAATTATCAGCTTAAGAAATATCTCGAAGAACGGAAGCTTCTTAATGACAGGCAGTATGGCTTTCGTAGCAATAGGTCCACTGGTGATCTCACCGAACAGTGGAACAAATCTTTACATCATTGCACTTGATATTTCAAAGGCATTTGATAGAGTTTGGCACCCGAAAATGCGTGCTTTTGGTATTGACGAATCCCTTCTTTATTGGATTAGAAACTGCCTTTCTAACCATTCAATACAAGTTGTATTGGATAAGGACAAGTATGAAATTCATAAAATAAATGCTGGTGTTCCCCAGGGCTCCGTTTTGTCTCCAACTCTGTTTCTTATACTCATAAACGATCTCTTGTCTGCTACTTCTAACCCATAAAACTGTTTCGCTGACGACAATGCCCTCAGTTTTTTTATTCGTTTCTAGATTCACATCCTTGTATATCGAATGTGGAACTTCATCGGCAGCGTATGATAAGCTAATTAAAGTTTGACATGGTACAATGGGGAATTAAGAACCGTGTAGAATTTAATGCTTCAAAAACTCAATGCTGGGGTGGAATCGGCTAAGGTGATTGTTGATAAATGACAATCAAAATGATCGAATTTGATCTACATAAGGTGATAGTCAAATTGATACCTAAAAAGCTATCACAAAAAAAATTGGTAATCGTTTTCAAACAAATTTGTTTATTCCGAATAGAGCTACCAGACGCTTACACAAACGACTGGAAAATTTTCTTAGTTCACTTTGTTTCTTTTAAAAAACACATTCCTGTGACCGACAAAGCTTACGACATTCGAAAAAAAGCAAGAAAAGTAAGAATTTAATTCAAAATCAGCCAATTTGAAACTTTTATTTAGATATTTTATAAGAATCAATTTAAAATTTCACCAAGGCAACAACGAATTTTGACAATTTGAATCTGAAATTGTTCAATCGAATTGAATTGAGTTGAATCATCTTACACAGACGGAATGAAAATGATAGTCAATTTGACTATCAAAAAATTGATAGTCAACAATCACCTTAGCCGATTCCACCCCTGTCTCCTGTCGTTAAAGCGTAACCCACCACCCATGCCGCTATCCATGAGCGGCACTTGCATCCAGGAAACTAATCAACTTTCAGTACTCGGTATGAATATCACAGATCACCTCTTATGGAATGATCACATATTCGATATCGCCAAAAATGCTGCCAGGTGCTTAGGATTTCTCCGAAGATGTAAGAAATTTTTCACCACTTCTGATCTGGCTATAATCTACAAAGCTTTTATCTGTCCAAAACTTGAATATAATTCGCATATCTGCGCAGGTGCCCCCAAAACAAGTTTAAATCTCTTGGATAGAATTCAAATAAGGGCTTTAAAAATGATAGGCGACAGAACTATAATCGAAACATTTACATCGCTAGAACACCGTCGCAATGTTTCATGCCTTTCGTTATTTTATAGATATTTTTATAAACAATGTTCTGTGGAATTAGCCAGTTGCATTCTACCCCTTAAACAATTCAGCCGTAATACTCGCACTTCTAGGAATGCTCATCAGTTTACCCTTGAGCTCAATTTCGGGCGTACTGTCAAGTACAGAGATTTTTTCTTAAATCGCACATCGAGAATGTGGAATGCTTTGGCCAACTCTGTTTTTCCCTCCCATTTTGATGTTCAGAACTTTAAGACCAATGTGCACCGGTATCTCCTTTTAAATCCTTCCCTATTTTCCTAACGCTCGCACTGTGTTGAAATATAAACATATAAAGGGTACTAATAACCCCATGAGTGCTTGTGAATATATAAAAAAATAAAATATACATATATATAAAATGCTTCCAATAGCTTCTTGATAATATGGAACGGTTTTCATGTAATCAGATTCGTGTTTGCTTTGTTAATGTGTTTCTTTTATAAGCTTTTGGTTAACATCTAAGGGTGTGGATACCGGACTACAATCCTCCATGTTGAATGACTTGAGAATATTCTTTAAGTATGTCCGTTGGTCTATCCATAACTTTCCCTTTTCTCGATCCCGAATTATTTGCATACCAGGCACAAGTTTAGTTTCTCCAAAATCTTTCAGCTCGAATGACTTAGCCAAATTTTCTTCACTGCTTTTTACTTTGGAGGAAAGCAGTCACAACATCCATTTGATCGATATCCAAATCATATCGTACATCAAACTTAAAAGTACCCTTATGGACGTGTACCTTACGACAGGGGAGAAAATATTTCTTGATAATCGATCCCTTGACATTGCGAATACCCCTTTACTAGCTTTTTTTCTACAATACCACTTGCATCTTTTTTCGTCCTAAATGTCCATTTGGAATTTATGGCTTTCTTTCCTTTTGGTAAAGAAACTATTTCACAAGTGCCATTTTTTAAAAGAGCTGTATATTCATCGTTCATTGCTTTTTTCCAATCAGACATATAGATGTTCGCTCTTCATTGCCTCAGCGATTGTCTTTGGATCTTCATTATTGTTGCTGGCCACGTACGATAGATAACCATATCTTTCAGGTGGATTTCTTATTCTGGAAGATTGTCTTATTCCTCTCTCAGATATGATTCCTATGGTTCTATTCATTCTTTCTGCCAACCCGTTTTGCTGTGGAGAATATGGAACCGTTGTTTGATGTTAAATGCCTGCGTCTGCTAGAATCTTCTTCATCTTAATATTGCAATATTCCTTTCCATTGTCGCTTCCAATGGCCTTTATTTTGTTACCAGTCTGATTTTCTACAAAATTTTTGAACTCAAGGAACTTTTCCTCTACCTCATTCTTGCTTTTAATGAAAAACGCAAAGACTCTTCTTGAAAAATCATCAATGAATAGAAGCATTGATTTTTGTTCAATCGGACCACAAAGATCTGTGTGTACTAGTTCTAATCTTGATTCTGCTCTAGTACCAATTGAGTTAAGCGGCAGGTGTGCCATTTTACCTTTGATACATACAATTGATTTTTGAACTATCGCAATCAATATATTGCACCACTTTCGGAATCATAGCTTGTGTGGTTTCAATACTTGGATGTCCAACACGCTTGTGCCAAAGTTCAAAGTGTGAAGCTACATTTTTTGTAAAATATGCACTTTGTTTGGGTGGTCTGAACATATTGTTCACCAAGCTTGAAGTTGCAACAACATTACCCTTTTGGTCTTTCACTTAACACCCATTCTTGGAAAAAATCATTGAAAAACCCTTCTGAACAATTTTCGAGACAGATAAAAGATTAATGCATAAGTCAGGAACGTGAAGGACTTCTAAAAATTCAACTTCACTTTCTTTGAATTTTCCAATAGATACCTTCAAATCGACTTTACCTATACCTTGGACTTGCATCCAAATTAACGTCTTGAAGAAGTTTAGTTTTAATACTGTCTCCTGTAATAAGCATCCCAGAGCTTTGGATTCCCATTATCATTGGCTTTTATTCTTCGGGAAGACCAGCTAAAAGCATTGATCCTATCCATTCTTCATCTAGGTTAAGACCAACAGACCTGAGCTTGAACGATGTATTTAAAACATCGTTAACGTACGCATCTACAATAGAGAAATCTTTCAAATTTGTAGAACAAAACTTTTGGATGAGCCTAACTCTCCTCACAAGATCAGAACCTTGAAAAATTTTCTGAAGAGAATCCCAAAACTCCTTAGCGCTTTTGCAATGTCTTATATGAGGATAAATGGATCTTTCAACAAGCAATATAAGCTCCGATTTTGCGTTTAAGAGCTTCGTTGCATCCTTCTCCGTCTCACTGCCATCAGAAACAGCCTTCCAATGTCCTTTCCTTTGGAAATAAGCTTCAACGGAAAATTTCCAATCTTCGAAGTTTTCGCTTCCCCGGAGCTTTTCAATACTGAATTTCGTTTCAGACATCTTTTCTCAATACAAATTTCCTTATTAGTTTGTATTTAGATCGTGATAAGGCCCATAATCTGATGTTTTAAGATTTTGAACAGTATAATAATATTTATTTTCAATACATCAAATATATAAAAATTAGTACAATTTTATAACGATAAAATAAACTAAGTATTTAAAAACAAAGTATCAAATCTCAACTTTATACTTTCAACAAAAACCGGCCAAATTTATATTATATAAGCGCAAAGAATTTTGATGTTGATAGAGCAATGGGGATATAATGCTTAGACCTATTATCTATATGGATGGGTTTTCTCCACGAATTCCAGAGCGTTTTTAATATCTTCTGAAATAAACAGTTACTCTAATAAGCCACTTGAGTTTCTTGGACAAAATTCAGAATCGTTTATGAAACCATTGTATCTTCATGTCCATCATTAATTTTTATAAATGGTGCTCTAGTAAAATAGTCTGTTGCATTTCTTCATATCTTTCTTAAGAAAGAATCATTAACGTTTAAAGGTTTACACGGCACAATCGGATATTTTCACACACAAAACTCCAGCAATGTCTCAAAACGGTTTTATTTAGTTATGGAAATGTCATTGGATCCACCTACTGATAAACATCTGAAACTAAAATGCTCACCATAGATATAATCTTTTTGGTAGAAATTATAGAAAGAGTAATGAACAACCGTGTTTATTTTGGAAAAGCCGAACGTACAGCTGAAAATTATATGGACATAAAGACAATATCCGCAGTAAAATCACTGCTGATAAAAGTTAATAGTTAAATCCTGGTTTGCATATAGCTCGTAACTTAACCACAATCACGAATCCGGTCATAAATCAATGGACACTTAATGAGGCAACTTAAAATTTTACCTCCAGGTTTATGCTCCCTTAAGATCGTAACAATCGTAAGTCTGATCTCAACCTTCTAGGAATGCTCATCAGTATACCCTCGAGCCCAACTTCGGTCGTACTGTCAAATACAGAGATTGGTTCTTTAGCCGTACTACGCGAATGTGGAATGCTTACCACACTCTGTCTTTCCTAGTCATTGTAATATTCAGGAATTCAAAACCAATGTGCACCGACATCTCCTTTTAAACCCTCTCTCCTCTTCCTAGTGCTCACACTGTGCATCTGCATGATAAGGGTAGTAATATCCCCTTGAGTGTGTGTTTATTATAAAAAAAAAAAAAAAAAAACGCCGGAATAGATTTATTTTCTATTGTGTCGCGCTTTGACAGCTGACAACTACATTGTTATTGCAATTTTTTTTTTTTTTTTATTTCATATGAATTCAATGTATGCTATACAATGGCTGCGTTCAATCATATGTTGGATAGGGTATCTTGGATAAGTGCATTTTTTGATACCTTGTTGAACGAGCTGTTCACAAAAAGCAGAGAAACATTCAAGCTTCGAAGTCAAAATTGTTGTAAGATAAAACATTTAATGGTTAATTCAACTGATTTGTCGGACGATGATGAATTGAAATTGTCTTGTTACTGTCTATGATAATGTTGTAGCGCTTTTTCATTTTATCTTAATTTTATTTTTAATTCCTTCTCATCAAAAATTGACCCGTGTTCTTCAAGGACTTTTGCAAAATTGTTTTTCGCCTGGTTTTTGAGTCTCGGAGCTAGTCCTTTCTCTTTCTTCACTCCTCCAAGAAGAGCAGAATGGATTTATGTTCCCAACCTTAAAAAAGGGGAACTAGAGTGTTTCTTCTTTGGGGTTTTGAATCGTCTGAAAGAATAAGTTAACTTTCCTTTCAGCGACTTTATTTGCTTGTAGCTCCACAAGCTGTCCGCCTCTGTCTGCTTTTATACATAAATACAAAAAAGTTAGATTTATTTATTTCCACAAGATTTATATATATTTACCTGTATTTTGTTCTATCTCTGGATAAGGATGAGGTTCTTCAATATTAGAATGCTGGACTCTAGACTGAAGGTAAGAACTAGTAAATTGGTCGTCTACGAAACGAGAACAAAATAAGTCAGTTTTGAATTTAAAAAAAAATAGATCATAATTACCTTCTAAAATTCGGAGGCAAATAGCTTCTTCATCGTTTATTATGTACAGAACATCCTCAAATACAACTTCAAAATAATTTTTGTATCTTTTTGTTTACCAATAAATACAAAAAGCTGAAATCAATTTCCAAGTTTCTTGGAACTCAACCATATGTTGAATCAGCTGTTCTGTTAGATACCTACTTGACCCAGAAATTCTTGGATACCTTTGGATTCTTTTTTTGTCTTCTCAGCTGTTTTTGATCAGCTGTTATTTTACACGTAAAACACTAACAAAAAGATATCCGGATACCCGATCTGTGTGAGATTGAACGCAGCCAATGAAGTTTTGACCACACCTTTCATTTGACAATCGGAAGAAAATAACGATTGCGTTATGCGTAAGCTACTTCCGCAATAGGTTTAATTTTTTCGATTTCAAAACTCATATTTTTTTTATTTTGAGAAAAAATAACTTCTGCTAATGACAGAAGTGTCATTTTAGAAATGTCATATTGGAAGTGTCATTCAAAGCAACATCGTAGCAGGGCCGACGCAACGCAGACGAAACCGAAGCTGAAGCTATTATAACACATGATATCGTAAAATATCGCAAAGTTGGTAACAACCATGTCCAAAACTCTAGTGACCTAAAGCGCGGTTGTTATTCTTCATACTTATAGACGTTCGTACGTTTTATACTAGATGGCTATGATCGTAGGGTCCAAATTTAAAAATACCACAAAGTCACCCTGAAACGTCGAATGAATTTCTTTTTAATTAATTTCTAATAATGTTTACTAATTTAATTACTTGTACGTTTTTCCAATCCGCTGAAGAATAAAATGTTGTCTAATTTTTGTCTTACGTATACATGTTTTCGATTTCTTATTAGTCCTATAAAATGTTGTTAGATTCTTTAATCCTCTGAAAAAGATACAGACAGATACAAAATTCAAAACTAATCTATGCTCCTTTGTATTTTATTGTTAATTAATGTAAACGAACAACCATAAAGTTTAATTTTTTTGTAATCTGTTTTTAAACATTTCCTTTTTAAAAGTGTCCATTTCATCAAGTAAAAATATGTTCTGGTCTGAATTTGTTGAAAAAAATCCAATTTGCATCAAATATCAAAACTGGAATACTGCGTATGGAATACACGGGTAATGTTTGACTTTTAAATCCTTATCCATCAATAAATAGAAGTTCTGGTGGGTCAAACTTCAACTTTTTTATCGGAAGGGCTGAAATTTGTAGTATTTTTATCAACAGAATTTCACCTGTCCTTTTATAAAGAGAAATATGTTCATTTAACTTTTCCCAAATTCATTCTAGGTAACATAAACTACTTCTCCCACATGTTCTATTCCAAGATATTTTTGTCATTTCAAAACAACATAAGATAAGAATGTTCCATGTAATTAACAAACAACTTCTTCCAGCTCTTATTCTCAAGGAATGTTATCTTCAATACTTTGTATAGAAAGACGACAAATTAACGATCATCTAAATGTGGGTACATATTTGTATGTGTATGTATATTAGACTTGTGTGTCAAGGGGTAAGTTAACAAATCCTTTACATTACGCAATCAAGAATCGTTTCAAATGTCCTATCATTTCCATTAATCTCTGAAGTCACATGAATAACTAACATACATTGTATTGGCCCACACTTCTTTAAGAGCCCAGGTATTAATCTTTCGTATAAATCCTTTTTCTACAAATACACAACCAAACCTAAATAATACAGTTGTGGTCACAAAACAAAGCCACTAAAATTAAAGTTATCTTTTTTAGTTAAAAATTAAGTATTCATTTAAAAACATATGTATTCTTACTACATTATTAAAGTAATTTAATTCTTTATTAAATACAATTAATATATTTTAAAATATAATATAACAAGTGTTTGCAACAATAAGTCATCTACTATAAAAAAAAAAGTTGAGATTGTAAGGATTTAATGCTCTTTGCATCACGTTTTACAGTACCTTGGTGGAAATCAAACATCCCAAAACCATAATTGATGACCCGACGTGGTTAATAGTGTTTTCGGGGTTCAATTGCTTAAGTAAAAGACACCTGACTTACGTTCATCCATCATTTCCACGCACATCAAATAAATATTTGTCACTTTAGACGATCAAATTCAAAAATATGTGTTCTTGTCAAGATGTTTTTAAGCGAAACAATGTGTTTGGTTGAAATTTAATTTGAACACTTCCAGCCAAACTATTAAAACATTTATTCCACGAGTTTACTATACCAATGTTCGGGAAATAGTGAAGTAAAGTTTACGAAGAATCCCTTAAGAAAATTTACTACAATAAATACGATTCCTGTTTGTTAACATGAAACTTCCATCAAGTTTCCCAGACTTAGTTTTTTTTCCTACTGGTGTTGACAGCGAATTGTGATAATTTGTAAAAACATCTAGGAATTCTCTTGTTAATATGTTTTGTCAAAACTATTATTTTGAGTAATTGTTTTTTATTGTGTCTGTTTTCTTTTTTGTTTTTCTTTGTTTAAATGGATAATTTATTTGTATTTGAATGTGGGTGCAGTCAATTGCGCCAATGACACTAGGAAATCAAAGTATATTTACAAAATGTTGGATGGTTAATTACTGTTCAGAAATTGATTGGGTCATTTTTATACACTGCCTTGCTTTCGAAGCAAATGCTTTTGCTACATGAGCAGAAATTATGCTTAATGCAAACTGACTAAAACCGTACATATCAGCATAATTATTAATTAAAGGTCTTTAACCTTTTTTATTTTATTAATTTCAGATTGTGATTATACAAAGTCATTAATTGTACGTTTTTACGACCACAGCATCTCATGGAAGGAATAATATGCAAACTTACAGGAATGTGTCCACCTCTTGTGACCTCATTTAGATCATCTTCAACAACCGTAATAAGTGTCCTCATATTTTCTTTGGAAACCTATGTTTCTTCCTAAAATCCTCCTCACTAAACACTTGCGCTGGATCATACCCGGTTATGTATATTTTTCTTTTTCTGTTGGTTGATGGCGAATTGTCCAATAATTGAAACTAGTTTAAAAACTTAATAATCTAGCACATATTATTAAAACAACATTAAATCAGCAGTATTCACTTATTTTTTTTATTTCAGACTTAATTTGACACATTTTGATGTTATTACTTCGCTAATTCACCTTCTTTAATGGTTAAACTTAGTAAACGTCAATTAGGAATTTAATTTCATTAATAACATTTTGAATTTAATCCATGGAATAAGACCTAACCTTTCGCTATTCAACGTTTATTAATTTGGCTGTTCTTGTTTAAAACTAGCAAAGCATGCATCCAGGTTACCTTCTTAAAGTTTGCTCCAATATTTCGGCATTGCAGTACGGCAGAAAGGGTCCACTTTGCTACCACTTGTAATTTTTGATTCATCACCAAGAGTGGTATTCTGCAGCTTAGTTCATTGGTTCAATCATCAAAAGTTTTATATTTAAGTAATACAAAGCGCGTTTCTAATTAAACCTTGATCAAAATCAAGAATTAGGGTTACTTAAACAAAGATTTGTAGTTTTTCTTTTATACGTTTAGTTGAGCCTTTATTTTGACCAATTTAACGAAAATGTATTTTATTTTTAGTTAAAATAGGAACGCTAAAAAGAAACAAACAATTAATTTTAAAACATTTCAATTCCAACCGATGAATCAAATAAATGACTCAATTATATGACAACAACTGTACAGTGTTTTGCTCATAGGGTATGTTTATATAGTTTCTCGTTCTCTTCAAGTTGATAAAAAGAATACAACAAAAAAAGACTTGACATTGACATATTTTTCTCTAACCCATCTGCATTTTTATTCGTATTTCTTTTTGGTGTTTTTGGATTTGGATTTGGGTTTGGATTTGTATTTTATTTTTATTTTTGTTTTCTCATATGTATTGGTGGAATATAAAAATAAATGTTCACATCCTTCATTTGAGATAAGAGTTTGAAATCTTCTGTTTTTCTTTTGCTTCTGTCTTTATTTTTATTTCTTTTTTCTTCAAATGAAGTTGCATAAAAGTTTTAGTATTTTATGCTTCAAGGATTTTAAAATTCAACTTTTAAAAATAAAATGTGAGTGGGTTTTTTATATGCTTTCGAATCTTTATAGAAAGGATATAGGTGCTGCATAATATGCCAATCAAACGAAAACTCAAGTAGGTGTGGATATTTTTGAAATAAAGATGAAAAAAAATAAGAATAGTGTCAGGTACTTATTCAAATATTCCTCAAGATGAATAACTGTCGGGCGTAAATAGAGTTACTCGTATGACGTGTGCTTATGTTGGTTTTTATTTTCTATAAATCTTGACTTAAATTTATTTTTGAAAAATCGTTCGTTGGATGTTTTTGATAAGACATTACAGTAAAAGCCGGTTAAGAGAATCGGCAAAATGTCATGGTCCATCTTTCAACTAAACCAACCTTTAATGGGTAAAAACATAATGTCACTTAATCAAATTCCGAATAAGAAACAAAATTCACTTGATCTTATTTAAATATTTTACTAAGTTGGAAAATAATGCAATTATCTTTATAGGAGGTGGTTGCACATAATCAGGAAAAGAAATGAAATTTTCATTATGAAAAAATTGATCAAGGTGGAAAACAAAGCAGAAATAAAATTGTTCTGCAATATTTTTGTTCGTATTATTTTTTTTTGTTTTTACATTTAAGAGATTTTTTCTTTCAGTGAAAACTATAACATTTAGTTAAAACATAGTTCAGGTTGTTATCTGTGATTTTCACTTATGTTAGTCTTACTTAAGAGCTTAGGGCAACATAATAGACTTTTTGGTTGTTGTTCTGAAATAAGTCAAATTAATACGAGATTACAAGATCGCGGTTTAAGTTTCATTATAACGGGTTATCCATTTTGCTGTTTCAAAATTATAGGGCTGGAATTCGATAACTGTCAAACTAAGTTGTTTTGTTACGTGAAAGATCACTTAACTATTACACAACGCATACAAATTGTTAAAACATACTACAAAAGTGGTGATTCTGCCACAGCAACATATCGTGGTTTAATAGGAGGTTATGGTTTGCATAATCGTCTAACTACACAAGCAATTGGCAAAATTGTGAAGGGACTGGATTGGTTACAGATCGTACCACTGAAAATATCTCTACTGCGAGTGAAAGTGTTGCCGAAGACCCCATTGTGTCGATTCCTCGTCGTTCTCAGGGGTTATGACTGTCTTACGGTACATTTTTGCATTTGGATCTACACCTACATTCATATAACGTGCAGCTCACACAACAACTACCCCCAGCTGACTTTTCACATTATCGTAGATACGTCGAAAGGTGCTTTAACAACATGTAACGAACCGCTGGTGAAATCGGTTGGATTCCCAAGAGAATCCGACCTCTCCGTCCTATACCACCGTTACAACCCCAGGCCTACAGATGCGAGAGGCTGATCCGGGCAGCAGGAAGGAAAGGGTGTTCAGGCTACGGTAGCTTGGCATGCTTGCTTTAGCACGATCTAGCTCGTCGGTGGTCGGGGTTCTTGCTACCGTAACACTGAACCGTTGTTACGCAACTTCATGCCGGAGAGAGTATGAACGTAGTATCGGAGGTTCAACAATAAAAAAAATCGTTGAGCCCGAATTCTTCAATGTGGGAACCAGGAGTGTGTGATTCAGATAGGGGGAGGGTTAAAGTTGTTAATAACCCCTTTTTGGAGGTTTTATCCCATCCTATGTGACCTAGGACACCATACCTTGGCTCCTGCTTCCTCCGTATTATGCAGTAGCCCCTAACCGGATAGAGTTTCCAGCTTACCAGATTCTAATCTTCACCATCGTCATCCTTCAACGTGTCACTCCACCTCTGACTTCGGGTTTAGTGCTTCATGCTATCCTAAATGGGAAAAAAAGCAAATAAAAAAAAGAATTCCACTTCCCAAAGACATAACACGATGTCACTCAATCCATACCGCTCAATGGACGATAAAAAGAGGGAAGATCAATTTTAAATACTATTTTTATTATGGGCGAAAAATAACAATAAAATTCAAAAAAATGGAAATATCAATCTAGTTATTTAAATTTCGATGGAAAACTATAAAAAAAACTATTAACTTTAAAAAAAAAATTTAATAATATTTATTTTCGTCAGTTGGCAACCATGTGATTATATTATATTATAAGTCTTTTGATTTTATTCTATTTTTATTAACTTTCCTAAAAAAACTTGAAATATTCAAATAATCGTTGGCAACCATGAAAGAATTTTAAAAACTTTTAATATTTTGTCATCGTTGGTGTATCAAATTGAAACTTGTTTTTTTCTTTTTCTCAAGCATCTCTTTTTAAATGTTGTTATTTAAATGAGATTTACTTGTTGTATATATCTACTATTTCTATTTCTATATATGTAAGTGTTCCAACAAAACAAATTAAAATATTCTGATAATATATATACTTAATTGACTTACTTGGATTCGTTGCCGCCAATGTAGTGCACCACCTTGGTTTCCTCCTTTTATTTATCACTGGGAAAGAAACTAATTCGACAAAAAGCAAAGAAATATTTTGATATGTTTTGATGACACTTTTTTTTTTTTTTTTTTACTCTATTATTAAATTCTTTTCTTTTTCGATTAATTTTAAAATTCTTTCAGGTAAGTACAGTTTATAGCTATACATAATTTTTTTCCCATTTTTTTCAGATTAAATTTTTTTTTTGTTTGATTAATTATTATATATACAAATTCTATAATTTACACATATACACCACGTCGGACAAGCAAGATACATAATACAATTAGGGAAAAGGGGGGGAAGTTACGCAGAAAATCGAAAGGTAGGGAGGTGAGTATCACAAGGGAGAAATTTCACGGGGTTGTTCCGGTTGATGATCCTCCAGGGGAGTACGATGATCACAGGTAAGTAGGTAGGTAGGTATTGGTTGTTATTTCCTAATTGGTAATTTCCGATTATCTTTTTTTTGTAGGTAAGTATCCTTTTATTTATTTTAAATGGTTTTCAGCAGGTAGGTAAAAGGGTTTAATTTTTCTTTCGGCAGGGGAATATCACTGGGTTTTTTTTTCTATATTTTTTTTTATTTAAATTTTCTTTAGGCAGGTAAGTAATAATTTTTTTTAACAGGTAAGTATTCAATTTTTCAGCAGGGAAGTATTCATTTTTTTTCAACAGGTAAGTATTTTTTTTTTCAGCAGGTAAGTAAACTGGTTAATAATTTTGTACTTTTATTTTTTCCTATACTTAATTTTTTTTTCCGGGTAGGTATTCATATTTTATACATAACTTAATATTTAACTCAGTTGGTAACTAAATCCAAAACTAATTTCATTTTCTGTTTTTTTTTTTTGTTCTTTAAAATTTGATCACCAAAGAATATATCGTTTATTATTTTTTCTACTTTTATTACTTCAACTAGAATCGCGTAATCCTATTATAATAAAAGGATCAACTAGAGACCGAACCGCACTGATTTATATTCCCAGATCAACTGTCTAACTCTTAACTAATTATAGTAACTGCAGGTTCTAACTTTCTTCACTCTCACTCTTGCGGGATAATCATCCCACCTACGTAGCGGTCAATTCCTACAGTTCGAGGTCGTGGTATATAAATCATGCCATCAATTCTAACATCAATTCTAACAGTTAGACTGAGTTATGTACCTACATATTATGTAAGCTAATATGTATCGTATTCATAATTTATTTTCTCAGTTAAACGGAGGTTTGGTATAGAGACAAAAAAAAGACTTAGTTATATAATGAGTTTAGGTGTGCAATATTATCATTGCGTTATTATATTTGCTATCTATTATTATAGTCTGGGCTATAAAGTTCATTATTTTGTTATGTGTGTTTTATTATTATTATTATTATTATTATTATTATTATTAATATTATTATTATTATTATTATTATTATTATTATTATTATTTTAAATATTATTAGAGATTATTATATTAAGGTATTGTTATGTTAGTTACATTTTATTTATTCTTATGGGTAGGGTTGCCAAGTTATTCAATTGGGTATTAATTGTTTTAAGATTTTTTTTTTTTTTGTATATATATATATATTGAGGTGCAGTTTCCTACAAAACTTGTCCTTTTCAAGAGAATTGGTTCAAGTGAAAAGGAGAAGGAAAGAAACAAACCACTGAAAATATTAGGTGACGTTAGATTGCAGAATGAGATCGAACCGATACTTAACTATTTATTTTCCCTGAGCCGAGTTCTCATGCACACACTGAAAGCCGGGCATTCGTGTGATTTTACTTTTTCAAATCTTTGCAATGGTAAACTCCCGCTTTCCTGCCATTTAAGTCTTCAAGCTCATATAGGTTATTTCCAATAACTTTGCATACTTTCATTTGTACGAACTTTGGACTAAGTTTCGCACAGAACCTCTTCGAAGCATCACTGAGGGCAAAATTTCTTCGAAAGACTATGTCACCAACGTCAAACTTTATTGCCTTGCTACGCAGGTTATATGTATTTTCATACTGAGTATGTGCTTTTGCCAGGGAATTTTTTATGTAAGAATGCATAACATTCATTTGTGCCGCCTTAGACACAATGTCCACGTTCGCGTTGTTAAGACTATCAAGCTTACGAAGCAGTTGGTAATCGTATCCATGTTCCACACAACTTTGCCCAAAGAGCGCTTCGTAGGGTGATACGTTTATCGCCGAGTGTACGGTGGTGCGAAGAGCACTGGCTATGGACTGCAAGTGGGTATCCCAGTTCCTCTGGTCAGGTTCGATGTAGGAGCGTATCGCAGCGAGTATGGATCGATTTACCCTCTCGCTAGCATTCGCTTGCGGAGAGTAAAATGCGGTTTTGACGTGGGTTACACCAAAAGACCTCAAATATTTTTCGAATTCCCGACTGGTAAATTGTTTGCCGTTATCGGAGAGGATCGTCTCTGGTACTCCAAAGATACAGAAGACTTGGTCCTGCAGGAACTTCACCACAGCGTCCGTTGTTGCCTTCCGGAGTGCCTTTACCACTACAAACTTTGTCAACTGGTCCAGCGCAATCACAATATAAGTATTCCCATCTCTTGATCTAGGGTATGGACCTAGAAAGTCGATGTATAACATCTGAAAGGGTCTTTCAGCCAAAAATGCTTTACCCATTGGAGGCCTCAGGGTTGCATTTGAGGCTTTAGACGCCTTACAGATGTCACACCTTCCAATAAACGTTTTGACCTGGGCTGCCATGTGAGGCCAGAAGAATTGACGCTGGAGCCGGTACAATGTTTTTGCAATTCCTCCATGCGAAGCTCGAGGCGGCTGATGAGCCAAAGCTATCAGACGTTCGGTTAGCGGTTCCGGGACCCAAAGCTTCCATACTAGGTCATCCTCTATGGGATTCCCTGTGCAATGTTTGACCTTCTTATAGACGAAATTGTTCGACACTTGAAGGTCAGGTAGCTTATCTTTTTGTTCTTCGATGCTGTCTATGAGCTTGCAGTAGTCCGTAGATTTGAAACTAGGATCCGCAAGATCAATATGCAACACATCGGAGGGATCATTCAAAATCGAAACATCGCAAAGCAGAGCGTCGACACCATACACTCGTGAAAGTGCATCAGGTACAACGTTCTGTGTGCCTTTGCGATGTTCGATGGTGAAATCAAATCCCTGAAGCTTTAAGCTCCATCTCGCCAATCGTCCGCTGAGATCCTTCTGGTTCATCAACCACCTTAAACTCGCATGATCTGTCACTATTTTAAATGCATGTCCCTCGACATAGGCGCGAAACTTCTGAACTCCCATGACAGCAGCCAGGCATTCACGTTCGGTCACATTGTAATTGCGCTGGGCCGAGTTGAGTTTTTGAGAGTGGTAGCATATCGGACGTTCACTTCCACTTTCACCCACCTGACTCAATACGCATCCGATGCCGGTGTTAGACGCATCGCATTGTATGATAAATTCCTTTGTGAAATCAGGGTTCACAAGCAGAGGTGCGGAAGTCAAGGCTTTCTTCAGCTCTTTGAAGGCTTCGTTTGCTTCATCCGTAAACATAAACTTCTTCCCTTTTCTCAAGGTGTCCGTTATTGGAGCTGCTAGTGATGAGAAGTCTTTCACGAACCGACGGTACCACCCTGCTAGTCCCAAGAAGCGTCGAACTTGTTTGGGTGTAGTGGGAGTGGGAAATTCAGATATGGCGATCACCTTGTCTGGATCCGTCTTTAAACAGCCATCTCCGACAATGTATCCAAGATATTTTAATTCTTTGAAGCAGAATTTTGACTTCTGCACATTCATCGTTAATCCCGCTTCCTTCAATCGACCGGCCAAAATCTCTAATAGTTCAATATGCTCATCGAACGTACTCGACACCACCAACAGGTCATCCAGATACGGGAAGATTTTCTCTCGCAGTTGATGAGGTACCACTTTGTCCATTAACCTTACCATGCGTTGAGGCGCATTGCAGAGGCCAAAGGGCATAACCGTAAACTGCAACAGGGGCATGCCAGGCACAGTAAACGCAGTTTTTTCCCGTGACGATTTCTCAAGCGGAATCTGCCAAAACGCATCTTTCAGATCTACACTCGAAATGAAATGTGTATCAGGAAGACGCGATAGCAATCCTTCTATATGAGAAAGTGGATACGCATCTTTCTTAGTCTTGGCATTAACTTTCCTGTAGTCTAGGCATAAGCGATTTTTGCCGGGCTTTCGCACTAAGACTACAGGAGAGCTCCACGCACTGGTGCTTTCCTCGATCACTCCGAGTTTAAGCATACGTTCCAATTCCTCATATAGCAGTTTCTGTACCGCTGGAGAAATCGGGTAATGACGCTGCTTAATGGGCTCAGCATCTCCTGTGTCGATGGTATGTACCTCTAGCGTAGTTTTTCCTAAGCCTTGTACAGCAGAGGATGGAAACAAGCTAATGGCATCTTTTAACCGCTTGGACTGTTCCTCGTTAAGTGGATGAGCATTCGGGTCTGTTTCATTGTGTTTAATATCATTTGTACTAGGTCCTAAAGAGATCTCGGAGATCAACTGAGGAGCGATATCAAACTCCCTCCAGAAGTCAATACCCAGGTACAGTCTCTGCTTCAAAGACGGAACCAGGTAAAGGGGAATGGTTTTCGTCTTCCCTTTATAGGTGATCTCCACATAGATCTTTCCTACTATGGCTTGGTGTTTTCCATCTGCAGTCTTGACGTTGGAAGAGATTTTCAAGAAATGTTGATCGTGTTTTCTTAGAAAATCAAAACCATCTGCTCCCAAGCAACTAATGCTGGCCCCACTATCTAGAAGACCTAGAAGAGGTTCTCCAAAAATATGAACCGTTGTATAGGGGCGTGGATCATCTGCGCTGCATAATGTTGTTGATTCAATGGCTTTGTACGCTTTCTTCTTCTCTCTGAATTTCTCCCTTAGCTTAGCGACCTTTTCGGACACAATGGTGTTCTGGTTTCCGAAAATTCGTTTTCTCACATCAAGGTAGTTTTGTAGTCTTTCGTGCAATGGTATGAGTGGTCTAAGTCTTGGTGGAACAGGGGGTGAATGAACATTGGCGTGACTAGTAACGCAAGGTCGTTTCAGCATTCTGATGGCGGGTATTGGCGGGTCTGTGGGAGAAGTGTTGTTGTAGTTTGAGTTCGAGCTGGAAACGGATTCAGAATTACTGATAAGGGAAAGGTCAGTTGATCTTATTGTGACTCCGGGTTCTTCTCCAGAGAGCAATTCCCCCGGGGCTTTAAACTGCTCTTCGGATCGTTTCCCGAGCATCGAGGACATTGCGGAGTGGTGATATTGTCCCAGCCACACTTAAAACAGAACAGGGACCTCTGAGGGTCAGGGCATTCGAAAAACGAATGACCCTTACCCTTGCAATTCCAACAAGTGAAGTTGCGAGTGTCCCGTTCTTTTTTTGGGTGGAATGCCTCTAACTCGGGCACGAAATCCTCTCCCTCCCCTTTCTCAGCAACAAGCTCGGAGACAGCACTTCTACGAGGAGGTGGTGTTGGTCCAAATCTTGATTTTTGTACGGCGGCTTCACGGTCGAGGATGTATTTTTCAACCTTCCGACAGACATGGACCATCTGCGCCAGGGTGCTGGTATCGAAAGTGATAAGCAACAACCCCATCTGCCTTCGGACGTTGTTTTTCAGTATATCGATGATTTCAACATCTGGTTTTCGAATCCTCAGCCTTCCATTCAACTTCTGGATTGCTGCGTAGAAGTCATCAAAGGTTTCGTTCGGGCCTTGATGTCTATCGTACAACCTTCTCGACAGTTCCGAATCCGACTCCAGACTCCTGAACTGTTCAATCAGAGCGTTCTTCAATACTGGCCAGGTCACATTTGGATTCGCCTTCAAGTAGGTCCAATACCATTCCGCTACTCGGTCTGTGACAAAATGGTGGAAGTTGATGACGACTTCTTCCCACGAGGCCTTATGGCTTTCCCTGATATGGTCCAGCTGGAACAGGAAGTCATCCACGGATTTGTCTCGGTTGTCGAACTTCAGCCCCCATTTGTGGAAGTTCTGGTACCTACTTGTATGGCTTGATGGACGCGGGACCGATTGAGTGTTATTGACGGGATCACTCAAAGTCAGGTCGTTTAACCGTCGCAGAAATTCTTCAACATTGGAGGTATCAACAGCAGCACCACGACGTGGAGGTGATCGAGTTCGCGAAGGAGTTACGTTCCTTAGTGGTGACTGGACTGGTGATGATCGGGCACGTGTAGTAGTAGTGCGGCCCCGTAAAAACGCTTCATGCAGGCTCGATCTCCTCTCAGGGGCCGTTCGTTGAACAACTGGCGTTGGGGCCGCTAGTGTATCACGCATCACGTTGGCAACTTCATCCCGGAGGGCCGCTCTCGTCCGTTCCATCTCTCCAGCGAAGAAACGCATATCCTCAGCTCTACTCGCTCCAACAGCTGCTGTGACTACCTCATGTATGTAGCCAGTAAGGTATTCTTCATTCCCTCTTAAGGAATCGCGATTTCTAGGAGTAGGTTGCGGAATTCTATTCTGAGAGTCTCCGCCCACAGCTCCTTCGTTACTCTTAGCTCCGTCCGGTGAAAGACATCCGCCCACAGCCCCTTGGTTGTTTTTAGCTCCATCCAGTGAAGATCGTGGATGTGGAATTGGTGGTCCAATAGGAGGACCAAGATCCGCAAAGGAATCTGTGAGGAGCCGCGAACGTAAATCTCGGCTTTTCATTATACCCTTACCCCTTCCTCGAGTTATACGACTTGGCATGTTCAATGGGTTGAAATTAAAAGTTAAATGAAGAATAAAAAAAATGCAACTCAATTGAAGATAGGCGAAGAAAAAAGAAAAAGTTAAAACAGACGTTAACCGTTAGGTATTTAAAAGAAAGATTTTAAAAATATATGAAAGAATGGAATCGAAAACGTAGAGAAATAAAAAGAGAAATATCTTTAAAGAAGCCTAAACCAAAATAAGGAAAAATTCAAATTAAAATTCAAAAATATTTCTTTGTTTTATATGTATTAAAATAAAATTTGTTAATAAACTAAAACCAAAAATTATAAATAGAAGAAAAAAATTGTTTGCCAGAGAGAAATAAAATTTTATAAAAGATAATCCAAATATTTCATATAGTCGAGGTGAAGTGACTTACTGAGCGGCGAATACTGACGACGTATGAAGACCAGTTCTAGAACCCCCTATAGAATCACAAAAGTTTGATTCGGAAAGCTCAACCATACTACATCCACAACATTGTATCCCAGACTTGATTTGTTACGCTACGACAGGCTGCGCTTGCTATGTTCAACTAGCTTATCTGCCAAACTGACAGTCAAGCATCTGAAACACTGTGCAGATAGTTCTTTTTAAAATAATTAACTGTTTACAACATGAAATTAAACAACTGTAGCAGAATGAAATATACCTCCAAACTAAGGCTTTAATGTATACTGAAAACAGGTATTCTGTTTTAATTCATTATCACGGAAAGCTACAGCCTTAATGCGGGTGGGTAAACCCATTAAGCGGACGTCCGCAAAAACAAATTAAAAATCCACAAAGAGAAGAAAAAAAAATCTTGGATTGAAAAAAAAGTCTAACACTAAACAAACACAAGTCCGAAATACAACATGTATCTGCAGCATAGTCATCGCTTATGAATTCCAAACCAAACTTCCCACAAGGTGTTAAAATTTTCGAAGAATTCGGGCCCCACGTTGGGCGCCATCTGTAACGAACCGCTGGTGAAATCGGTTGGATTCCCAAGAGAATCCGACCTCTCCGTCCTATACCACCGTTACAACCCCAGGCCTACAGATGCGAGAGGCTGATCCGGGCAGCAGGAAGGAAAGGGTGTTCAGGCTACGGTAGCTTGGCATGCTTGCTTTAGCACGATCTAGCTCGTCGGTGGTCGGGGTTCTTGCTACCGTAACACTGAACCGTTGTTACGCAACTTCATGCCGGAGAGAGTATGAACGTAGTATCGGAGGTTCAACAATAAAAAAAATCGTTGAGCCCGAATTCTTCAATGTGGGAACCAGGAGTGTGTGATTCAGATAGGGGGAGGGTTAAAGTTGTTAATAACCCCTTTTTGGAGGTTTTATCCCATCCTATGTGACCTAGGACACCATACCTTGGCTCCTGCTTCCTCCGTATTATGCAGTAGCCCCTAACCGGATAGAGTTTCCAGCTTACCAGATTCTAATCTTCACCATCGTCATCCTTCAACGTGTCACTCCACCTCTGACTTCGGGTTTAGTGCTTCATGCTATCCTAAATGGGAAAAAAAGCAAATAAAAAAAAGAATTCCACTTCCCAAAGACATAACACGATGTCACTCAATCCATACCGCTCAATGGACGATAAAAAGAGGGAAGATCAATTTTAAATACTATTTTTATTATGGGCGAAAAATAACAATAAAATTCAAAAAAATGGAAATATCAATCTAGTTATTTAAATTTCGATGGAAAACTATAAAAAAAACTATTAACTTTAAAAAAAAAATTTAATAATATTTATTTTCGTCAGTTGGCAACCATGTGATTATATTATATTATAAGTCTTTTGATTTTATTCTATTTTTATTAACTTTCCTAAAAAAACTTGAAATATTCAAATAATCGTTGGCAACCATGAAAGAATTTTAAAAACTTTTAATATTTTGTCATCGTTGGTGTATCAAATTGAAACTTGTTTTTTTCTTTTTCTCAAGCATCTCTTTTTAAATGTTGTTATTTAAATGAGATTTACTTGTTGTATATATCTACTATTTCTATTTCTATATATGTAAGTGTTCCAACAAAACAAATTAAAATATTCTGATAATATATATACTTAATTGACTTACTTGGATTCGTTGCCGCCAATGTAGTGCACCACCTTGGTTTCCTCCTTTTATTTATCACTGGGAAAGAAACTAATTCGACAAAAAGCAAAGAAATATTTTGATATGTTTTGATGACACTTTTTTTTTTTTTTTTTTACTCTATTATTAAATTCTTTTCTTTTTCGATTAATTTTAAAATTCTTTCAGGTAAGTACAGTTTATAGCTATACATAATTTTTTTCCCATTTTTTTCAGATTAAATTTTTTTTTTGTTTGATTAATTATTATATATACAAATTCTATAATTTACACATATACACCACGTCGGACAAGCAAGATACATAATACAATTAGGGAAAAGGGGGGGAAGGTACGCAGAAAATCGAAAGGTAGGGAGGTGAGTATCACAAGGGAGAAATTTCACGGGGTTGTTCCGGTTGATGATCCTCCAGGGGAGTACGATGATCACAGGTAAGTAGGTAGGTAGGTATTGGTTGTTATTTCCTAATTGGTAATTTCCGATTATCTTTTTTTTGTAGGTAAGTATCCTTTTATTTATTTTAAATGGTTTTCAGCAGGTAGGTAAAAGGGTTTAATTTTTCTTTCGGCAGGGGAATATCACTGGGTTTTTTTTTCTATATTTTTTTTTATTTAAATTTTCTTTAGGCAGGTAAGTAATAATTTTTTTTAACAGGTAAGTATTCAATTTTTCAGCAGGGAAGTATTCATTTTTTTTCAACAGGTAAGTATTTTTTTTTTCAGCAGGTAAGTAAACTGGTTAATAATTTTGTACTTTTATTTTTTCCTATACTTAATTTTTTTTTCCGGGTAGGTATTCATATTTTATACATAACTTAATATTTAACTCAGTTGGTAACTAAATCCAAAACTAATTTCATTTTCTGTTTTTTTTTTTTGTTCTTTAAAATTTGATCACCAAAGAATATATCGTTTATTATTTTTTCTACTTTTATTACTTCAACTAGAATCGCGTAATCCTATTATAATAAAAGGATCAACTAGAGACCGAACCGCACTGATTTATATTCCCAGATCAACTGTCTAACTCTTAACTAATTATAGTAACTGCAGGTTCTAACTTTCTTCACTCTCACTCTTGCGGGATAATCATCCCACCTACGTAGCGGTCAATTCCTACAGTTCGAGGTCGTGGTATATAAATCATGCCATCAATTCTAACATCAATTCTAACAGTTAGACTGAGTTATGTACCTACATATTATGTAAGCTAATATGTATCGTATTCATAATTTATTTTCTCAGTTAAACGGAGGTTTGGTATAGAGACAAAAAAAAGACTTAGTTATATAATGAGTTTAGGTGTGCAATATTATCATTGCGTTATTATATTTGCTATCTATTATTATAGTCTGGGCTATAAAGTTCATTATTTTGTTATGTGTGTTTTATTATTATTATTATTATTATTATTATTATTATTATTATTATTATTATTATTATTATTATTATTATTATTATTATTATTATTATTATTATTATTATTAATATTATTATTATTATTATTATTATTATTATTATTATTATTATTTTAAATATTATTAGAGATTATTATATTAAGGTATTGTTATGTTAGTTACATTTTATTTATTCTTATGGGTAGGGTTGCCAAGTTATTCAATTGGGTATTAATTGTTTTAAGATTTTTTTTTTTTGTATATATATATATATTGAGGTGCAGTTTCCTACAAACAGGCTGTGGACGCCGATTTTCCGAACAAAATTTTCTTCAGCGACGAAACACATTTCTCACTCGGTGTTTATCGTCGTATTTGGGGTTCTGAGAATCCTCAAGTAATTGAAGAGAGGACAATACATCCACAAAAAGTCACTGTTTGTGCGCTCTTTGGTCGGGAGGTGTGATTGGACCCTACTTCTTTGAAAACGACAAAGGAGCGACTGTCACCCTCAATTCGGAACATTACATGATAACGACATTTTTGCCTGTTATTGAATAATACGACTTGGAAAATATGTGGTTTCAACAAGACGGTGCCACATGCCACACAACTCGACCGAATATAACTTCATTGCAAGAGACATTTTCGCGTAATATCTCCGCGATTCAAATGCCATCAAGATCATGAGATTTGACACTTGATTTGATGTGTTTAATATGAGAAATAAAAAAAACATTAAAGTTTAATACAATATTTTCCACATACTAAAATTTAGTTTGTTATATAAATAATATGGGGGTAACCGACTTGGAAATCATATTGTGAAAATATAAGGAAACACCTAGCACTAGTTTGACATTTTCTCCGATTTGTAAAATCCCAACGGATATGATAATACGAAACTCGTTGTGTCTTCTTTATTGCATTATTATTTTATCAGTCAAAAATGTGTATATTAAAAAAAGTTACATTTAATTATTTAAATTAATAATTATTAATGAAATTTTATAATTTTTATAACAATATGATATATAAATTCAATACTAAATACTTTGTCTTTATTTTATATTACCGAGACGTCTGTCTCGCCGTCCTCGCCAAGTCATAGGAAAAGTGAAAGAAGGAAAAACTATGGCGGGCAGCGATGGGTTTTGGTACACTTCAAATCAAAGAATGTGATTTGGTTTTCTGTACAGTTAGAAATAAAAATATTATTTCAGAAATAAGTTATTTAACTAACCTTAGTGGGTTAACACTATGGATATTGATAATGTGAACGCTACACTCCTAAATTTCCAAAAAAAAAGTGTAGAATGGAAATATGTAAGAAATTACCTCAATAGGCGTTCTGATATTCGGGATTTTATTATTTAAATTAAGGGAGTTTTACTTGAGTATTTTCAAGGAATTAAAAATATATTCGTTTCACATAAGCGGGTTTTACGGTATTGAATTATGAACTATTGTTCTCTTTTTCTTCAAGACATCAATTTAAATACTTCACAGTATTATTTTGATTTTCAGGGGATTTTTTCAGCACACATGTATTTATTTTAATTCCAATGGGCAGAGATGAGTATTTACTTCATATGTAGCAGATCTACTTCATTAATTTATTTGCATGTATCTGCTACGTAGCAACTTATTTCTGCTTCGTTTTAAAATTTTTTCTAACGCACAAAATTTCATTTAAGATGTGTTGCATTGATTCATTGTGCCTGTTATATACAATATGTGCAATACAAAAAATTGAATTTCAAATTGAGACATACTTACAAGATGTTTATTTTTATTTTGCTCACAGTTCTAAATGACAAACTGAATTTTGTCAATTTCAAGAAGCATTTAACCTTGAATACATTCAATTTTACGTCTTAGTAAGACGTAGGTTGGAGCTCCATATGGCTGTTGAACTCATTTTAGAGCAGTGCGGAAACGTGTGCGCATGGTCTTTAAAACCGTCTAATCAAACTTTGTTAGGGCAGAACTACTCGACGACGAAGAATTATAGAAACTCTGAACTCCGAACTAAGAACGCTTATGGTTACTAGAATTATAAAAATGAACGACGACGAAGATGTTGTTGGGTTTTGGACGCGTTTACACTCTCAGAAAAAATTATTGAAAGAAGATATGTTTAGGTTGTTGCCCGACTATATGCTTATATGCTTACACTAGCTAGTTTACCGCATAGCAGTGCAGCAGCGGAAAGACCATTTTCAGATTTTAATAACGTCGAAACAAAAAAAAAGAAATAGACTAGACATAAGTACCGCTTCTTCCCTTTTATTAATAAGAGAGTTTGAGGCTGGGCTGGAAGATTTTGAACCTCCCAAGAAGTTATTACGATATTTGTCAAAGTTTAAATAGGTTCAGGAGGGCTACGTATTAAGAACCGATTAAAATCCTTATAATATGCATATACTTACTAACTTACTTAAGGTGGCGCTACAGTCCTGTGTGAACTAGGGCCTCACCCATATGCATATACTTTAGAATATTTTATGAATTTGTGTTATATTTTCTTTAGAGGAGAATCTAATTTAATTTAAAACATGTTCCTATTTATTTCAAATAATAATGTACCTACATAGTATGTACTAAATATGTACATATATATGTACCTAATTTATAAATTTGTGAGATTTGTTCTAGTGAATTTATGTTTTCGTTGAAAATAAATTTGTTTTTTTTTTGTATTTTGTGTTTTTTTCATTATCTGCTACATATTTTACAAATCTACTTCGTTTTTTTGGGCAAAATGTTTCACTTTTCGGGCTTAGCATTCTCATCCCTGCCAATGGGTATTAATCTAAGAAAAAAATCGTTACAAAACATTTTGATAAAACTAAAGTGGAATAAATATTTCTATACCCTCTTGAATAGTTCGATTAATCTTTTTTATTAAAGATCTCCGTCAACAACATTGATCATTAGTTCATCGATTTATTTCGGAGACGTAAGACGAGGAGATGTACTACGAACAGAAGTAAGGCAAACAATTCGGAATGGACTGACGATCAATGTGCTGTTTGTTCACTGTTGGTGAAAAAGAAAAATAATGCTTTCACTTTATTTTCTTTTGCTTCCAATTTTCAATCGAATGTGGAAATAAATCCACTTTAAATTTTTTATACCTTCGATAGCTCAGTTGGTAGAGCGGTGGACTGTAGAGGAATTAAATCATAGACATCCATAGGTCGCTGGTTCAAATCCGGCTCGAAGGAAACCTTGTGTCTTTTTTTATTTTTATTTAAGACTGTCTACGAAAGAAAATTATAACAAAATGGAAAACAGAAAAAATACTGTCAATAAAATGTCCCAATTTAAAATGAAAATTGATGTAATAACACCTTTAAATAATTTGTTGACAGCAGTGTTTGCCTTTTCAGATTGTCATTCATTTTTCTGTCATCTAATTTTATTTCGTCACTTCCTTTCTAACCTTAAACCCGAGTTTACATCTTTGCTTTTTTCTGTTATTATACGATTAATTCAAATAAATCTTTGCAATCATAGAAGTATTACAACAAAAATTAAATAATTTTTGATTTCCAGGAAATATCGATTTTCCACAAAGTGATAAATTTGACAGTTGTCAATGGAAAGGGACAGTAATATGTACCTTTTTTCATTTCACTGTCTCATAATAATTGCTTATGCTTCGGAAACCTCTGAAAGATCGAAAGTGATCAGAAACCACAAATATAATATTTTTGGAAATAGCCTCATTATTGATCTAGTGCAAGGTTTCGGATAGTTGGAGGATCGTTTTTTCAATCGCCACATCTTTTCTAGTATAATTTTGACATAAGAAAATACCACATGTATGAATTTATGGGAGGAACTGATTTATTTTCGTAGTTAGCTCTTCCTATAATAATGAATCATGCAACAAAAGAAATACTGAATACCCTTGATCATGCTGATGCAACAAAAAGCCATACCCAGTCTTACAAAAACAAAGAAGATAGATACTCCTAAGTAGACAATGGTTGAGTGATTTTGAAGCCGGCCGGCTTTTTGCCTTCGAGTCGAGTCGGTTCATTGAACACGCGACAGGCCCATTGGTTTTTAATTTAAAACCATCGTTTCGGAAAGGAAATAGTTTCTCAATTGAATGCCATCTCTCGTTTCTAATTGAATGTTATAAGCCATTGTTGGTATAGGTATGTTGGGTATGGGTCTGGTTCTATAGCAGTGGCTTGGTTTTGATGTGTTCTGCTCTGAGTGAGTACTGGGTGGGTAAAAAGAAGCTCGCCTCAAGCTACCGGCCGGTCGGCCATCCCACCAACCAAACTACCAACCGACCGATCAATTGTGAATGGCCCTAAGCCCCATGATCATGTTAAGCCAACCGGCCGGATGTTTAACTAATATGGCTCTGAGAAAAAATGACGTTCGCGGAATGAGTTTCGCTTGGTAAAAAAATACCTCCGCCCCAACTCCTGTCTGTTAGTTACAAGTTTTTAGTTGTAACTTTGCCGCTGCATTCTTCTTTTACTGATCACTGTCAGAGCAGAGCGTACTGTGATACCGACAGCAAACTGCACATCTTCCATATCCATTGTTGGTAGTAGAGGCAATGCAGTGGTGTCGTAAAGGGCCGCTCAATCACCATGTTGGTTCCGGTTGAGAGAGTCTCAGCTGGTTGATAATGATCGTGATAATGATGATGGGAGCAGTAATGCTGGTAATGGTGTTATGCTATCCGAACAGCTGATTGCTTCGTTTAACCTTCACATTGCCCGACATAAGTGGAATTCCTTTGTACTGTGACGGATCATATGTTATTTGCTCTTGTTCCCTGTTTTCTTACTTTATTTTTTGCATACTTACTTTCTCAGTGAGGACGGATTCTCGTCTCGAAAAGTTGCTTTATGTTGCTATGTGCCCTGCAATGTCTGCATGTTATGAATTTATATACTCTTTTTTTTTCCTCCCGTGTCCATTATTTGTACTTTTTGTAGTTCGACGATTTTGGTTTCCCTCTTCAGTGCACACGTGAAGTGAAGTAAATTATAAAGGGATGTACAAACTATGTGTTGTGTAGACCGTCAGTGAAATGTGAGACCCTTAAGTCTTAAGTTGTGCATTTCCCAGTAAAGCAGCAGTAGCAGGGAACAGAAGACCGACCAGAGACCGGCCGACCGGCAGAAAGCTATACCCAACTTCTCGTATGTGCATAGTTTGTTTTACTTAGAAATGGACATTATTATGTAGGTTTATTGTATTTTACACCACTCACCTTGTTTGTTTAATTTTTTTTTCATACCGTATCCCGTAGCCGTGTGTTCTGGAACTAAGCTTACCTGATGACTGACTGTAAGGCCGGTATTACATGTTGTTGGATGTTTTTTTCTTAATCGTTGCACGTCAAAGAATGAGTTAGTGGGTAGAACCGTAGAACTTGAAACATACAAAGTATCAAGCTAATATGATGTTTGTTTCTCTACTTATAGACTTCATAATACCATAAATCTTTGTTGACTTACGTATGCATCAAACTGAAGCCAAGTATACAAGAGATTGTCAGGTATTTTACTATTGTCAGTCAGTGCCCTGACAATGACAACTGACAATTTTTAAACACCTCCTTCACGGGCTTAAGAACGACTAATTTTTCATTCGTGTTTTATTATAACACGTAATGCAACAACAAATTGGGGTATTGGTGTCTATCTGGATTAATTTCAGAAACAAAAATAACTTGTCATTTTGACGGAAGACGCCAATTTTATGTTGCAAACGAAGTTTTGTCTCTTTAAGCTCAGATAAGAGTACTAAGCTATCAAAAAAAGATATGTGTGTCATTTTTAGCCCAAATATATATATCAGAGCGTTTGGGTTGTGATTCTTTTATCAATTAGAGCCTGCACGGAGCGCCCTCTATGAGCTATAAATGCTAATAGGAGAGCCTTAACTGTCAAACACAAAATTGTGTATATTTTTCGCCTCTTAACGTTCAGATGATCATTCTGAAAGTGTTGTTCTGAGCTCGGAATACAATTGCTGACCGGACCGAGTTGAATGCTGAATTATATGATTTGACAGGTGGAAATTATATTAGACAAGACTACAGTAGAATGACATATACAGAAGGTATTATTTAAAAAACTAATTATTTTTTAGGTTTGATTCTATTTAAAAGGATTGAAATGGACGAGAATCAAACAAACTATCGAGACCAAAATTGACTTCGAATTCAACATTAAAATTATATTTGAATAACTAAACTAGAAATTGAAAGGGCTAAAAAAAAAGTATAGAAAAGTTAACTAGGAAAATTATGAAACGAAATCGGTCATAAATAAAATAGTGAAAGCTAAGCGTTCAGGTGTGTTTCAAAAACACTTCTCATCGTACTCAATATATTCGGATTCTGCTCAAAACTCTTAAGCTGAGAGCAGCCCAACTTACGATTTTCCGTGTGGTATGAAAGAGATAGATTGCGAGTTCTTAACTTTTGACAGTTGAGTTCTCCATTTTGTTTCATTAGCAGTTTTCAACCAGTTGCTCTGGACGAATTTTGGCAGAAAAGTGTAGCTGGTTTGCGTTTATAGAGGGAATTTAGAAACTGTCTAACACTGATTTCTGTTAAATGAGCTGAAGTATTGAAGTATTATTCACTAGTTCTGAACTAACTGCACTACATTTTCAGAATAAAATTGTAAATTTGTGTTTTTAATAATTTCTTTAATTTTACCTGATCCGAATTTGATTTTTTTTCTTCTCTTTGACATCTGATGTTTGACCTTTTTGCTTAAGCCTGCTCAACACTACATTAATCTACACTGATATTTTTCTAGTTGAACAAGCCTATAGCTAAGGAGAAAAGTTCTGATCAAACTCTAATGGCTGAAACACAAACACTCTTCAGCTCCGGCTTCTCCTGACATGTACGAGTTCAGCCATAGGAATTCAAAGCATGCTGCCACAATGAAGTTTGACCTCACGTTTCATTTGACAATCGTAAGGAAATAACGTGGTGTAACGTAATGTGACCCCAAACGGAAGCTTTAGTTCAAATTTGCTAAACATTTGCTTTGTCTGACAGCTCAACAGCTGTAAAAAAGTCAACAAACAAAATACATTTGCTTTTGGAGTTATTCCCATTGGTTATTATAGGCTGTGCAAGCTACTTCCGCGATAAATTTAATTTTTTCGATTTCAAAACTGATTTTTTTTTATTTTTAGAAAAATAACAGCAGTTAATGACAGAAGAGACTACATTGCCATCGACGCACGACACTTTTCCAGTATACAGGATATCCGAACATTCCGAGGGGTCAACATTGACTCGGACCACTACCATATTGTAGCCAAGGTACGGCTACGGATATCCCGATTCAAGCCAAAACAAGGAAGTACTGTGGGAAGATTCGATGTTAGACGGCTACAATCGTAAGAGACTGCAAAGCTCTTTTCCGATAGAATCTCTAGTAACCTCTTAAATAGTCCTATGCTGCCTGCATTAAGCATTGAAAACCAGTGGCAAAATTGCCTTGCAGTCATCAGAGATGCCGCCTCTGAAGTACTAGGTTTGACACGGACACCACATCGAAACCCCTGGTTTGACGACGAATGCTGGCAAGCACACGCATAGAAACAACAGGCATACAAAACGGCGCTGCACAGGAGGACCTGAGCTGTAACGAGTTCTACGAGCAGAAGAAGAGAGAGGAACACCGACTTTTAAGATGGAAAAAAAGAGAGCATGAGAACCTTGCGATCGAAGAGATAGAGGGATGTCACAATAGGAATGAGGTTCGTAAATTTAACCAGAAGGTAAAAAAAAATCCCCAAGGCCACGAACCGAAGCCTGAAAGTACTATCAGGGGAACATCGTAGTAGAACCGGAGTCGATGTTGAGAGTATGGAAAGACAACTTCTTCAAATTATATAACGGCGATGACGAACCGAATTCTACTGTAAGGGAGAGAGAACCACTCAAGCATGGAGACGCAGATCAACAATTTCGTCTCCCCGACTTCGACGAAGTGAAGATAGCTATTTCTAAACTGTAGTCAAACAAAGCTGCTGGAGCTGACGGAATCGCTGCCGAACTATTTAAAGCAGCAGGCCATGACTTGATAGGCAGAATGCACCAACTCATCTGCAAAGTATGGTCGGAAGAAAGCATACCCGATGAGTCGAATCTCAGCATAGTGTGCCCGATACATAAGAAAAGGAGACCCTATAAATTACGCCAGTTGCAGAGCCATCAGTACCCTTAACATTACATATAAGATCCTCTCTGCCATATTATGTAAACGTCTTAAGCCGTTCGTCAACAACCTGATTGGTCCTTATCAGTGTGGCTTCAGACCAGAAAAGTCCACTATCGATCAAATATTCACACTACGGCAGATCTTGGAAAAAAACCCAGGAGTTTCAAATCGATACCCACCATCTCTTTATCGATTTTAAAGCCGCGTATGACAGTATCTAAAAGGAAGAGCTCTACCGAGCAATGTCTAGTTTTGGCATCCCTGTCAAACTTATCCGTTTGTGCAGAATGACGATGGAGAATACACGCTGCTCTATCAAGGTCGGAAAAGATCTTACCGATGCATTTGGTGTCAAAAAAGGTTTTAGACAAGGCGATGCACTGTCATGCAACTTCTTCAACATCGTTCTGGAAAGAATTGTGCAAAACTCAACCGTCAACACTAGAGGCACAATCTTCCAAAGGTCCATCCAATTACTCGGATACGCAGATGATATTGACATAATTGGAAGATCAAAGCGTGATGTCAGTGGACCGTTTTTGAGCATTGCGACGAAAGCGAAGAAGATGGGTTTAGTGGTCAATGAGGACAAGACCAAGTATATGCTGTCATCAAATAAGGACGCTGAACAACGACGTCTTGGACAAAACGTCACCATGGGCAGCTATAACTTTGGGGTAGTTAAGGACTTTGTCTATTTAGGCAACGCTTCAGTTCTTCGTCGCCGTTACTGTCTGCAGAAGTGGTCCTTCCATATCCTCACCATTGACTGCGGTTCCACTATGATGTTTCCACTTTCGTCCTTGCAGCCTTCGATTCTAGGTTTATGTACCTGTGAATTTCGTTTCACCTGTTCATAAAACTTTCGAACCTCATTTCTGCTCTTATACCTCTCAACATCTTCGACCGCACGCTTCTCATGCCCTCTCTTTTTCCTTCTGAGAAGTCGGCGTTCCTCTCGCCTCTTCTGCTCATAGAGCTCACGAGGAGCTCTCGTCCTTTTATGCAGCGCCGCTTTGCGTGCCTGTTGTTTGGCTGCATTTGCCTGCCGACATTCCTCATCAAACCAGGGGTTCCTTGTTGGTGGCTGTTTGAAACCCAGCACATCAGAGGCGGCTTCTCTGATTGCATCTTGGCAATGTTGCCACTGGTTTTCAATACATTGTTTGGCGGCAGAGAACTTCGAGAGAGGTTACTTGTAACTCGGTCGGAAAAGGATTTAGCGATCTCTGGCGATTGTAGCCGTTCGACGTTGTATCTTCCCCCAGCACCTCCCTGTTTTGCCTTGGGTCTGGAAATCCGAAGTGCTAACCAGACAACAACACCAGCGCTGAAATCAAACGAAGAATAACTCTTGCAAATCTCTGCTTCTTTGGACTTAGAAGCGATTGAGTAAAACATTAAAGGATACCGATTGATCGATTCAGGGCGATGAAGAAAAATGTTGTCATAAAATTTCTTGAAGACGTTTGCTATAACTTTTGCACGGAACGATAAATCTATTTAAAGAAAGAGGTAAACCATTTTTAATTAATTTTTTCACAGAACAAAATTTTGCTCCAGGGCATTCATTTTGCATTAAATTTGTTCAATCATGAAACCACACATCAATAAAAATAAAAATCTCACTAAAATATTTTGAAGGCTGAGATTATTTCCCTATTATTTTTTGATTATTAAAAAAGTTTATACCTCCCATAAGAACTATACCCTCGGCCTAAAAATAGCTCTTAACATAAGCTTTATCTATCTTTTTTATGTTTGATTTCAAATGCTTTTTTTAATGTCACAAATAACGCCATTTGTGAATAATAAATTATAACACATAACTTTACTTCAAACTACCAAAACTTAGTAAGATATAACTCTAAGTTTTTAAGAGAATAAAACTTTCAGGTGTTTAAAACCTAGGCGAGGTTGCTATAATTTACACAATCAAAACTAATTGTATCATGAAAAGTCTATAACTACCCATCAACGTCATAAGGAATTAGATAATTCATGTTTATGAGGCGTTGAATAAAATTGTTGCGATAATGTATTGTTTTCACTTTCGACACTCCTTGAGCGGCTCCAAGGGACAAGAAAGGACCTAAAACCGTTTTCCGTATTCATGATTTCTGTTCCAGGTACACCATAATAATTCTAAATAAAAATATTTAAGTACCTAACACCCCAGCCCTAACCAACCATCTCGTTGGTGGTTGCGTGTAAACATTTTTAATTTTCATAAAAGCCCTACTCTCTGATGAAAGGGTTTATCTCAAGGTCTTGTGGAATGTTGTATTCACGCAGATAAAGCTACTCGAATTTTATTTTCCTTTTTTTTACTTCTTACAATTATAATAAAACAGAAACACATTAATTTCCAACGGTCATGTTCATGTCTGACGGTTTGATTACATCACACTTTGAAAATAAATAAATGTATCTTTTTTAGCTCTCAGATTCTAGATAGGTTCGTAGGTATACTCGTACAATATTTATACATCATGCAGGTGAACTCGATTAAACAAAAAAGAAAAAAAAAAACTTCCACACCTTTCTAATTGATGACCTCGTGTTGCAGATAGTCATAGTCAACTGTAGATAGAGTCTTAGCTAACCTGAGCCTGAGTATGAGACAACATATCACAAATCATCCCATATTCGTGTCGTGTCCAACTTGTCAAATGGAAATTAATCGTTCGTGTGCAAGATAGTACCTAGTTAACAGATCAACGTTGCAACTTCCATCCCATCAGGTCCGTATACAGTATGGATTTTATGGTCCAAGAGGTGCAAAACCTCTGACACTTGCCACAGACTTCTGTCGGAGTAAAGAAAAGCTTAACAGTAAATTTTGACAGTCTTAACTTAGGAGTAAGCTTTCAAAAAGTTAGTAATGTTATATGCACTGCATTTCTAGCACCTCCCCAAAATAATACTGTGATCCGCGCCTTATCCTTCACTCAGAGAGTGGGAAGAGGAAGCAGAAAAATATCTTTTAATTGCCACAGGTGAACCATTAAGAGCTTGAACTTTTTTATAATTTATTAATTTTTCTTATTGCACATTTAAAATCTTTTATTTTTTGCAATATGCAATTGTAGAGCGCGAGTGATTACTTTAATTTCTCACGTTATAACCATTTTAGATGGTTCCTGACCGACATGGAGTCTAAGTGTATTAAGATAAGTGCTTATGACTCAAATGCTGCAGCTCACATGACGTGTTGTACATAAAAATTATTATTGTATCTGATTGTGTGACTGATTCTCCTTACCGCTAAATGACTTGAAGAAAAATAAAAAAAAATAAAAAACTTATAAGTTTTCAAAGAGCTCTAAGATGTGGGGAAGAGGCAGAGGAAAGGGTATAAACTTGCTTGCAAAACGAATTAAATAATTCGCGTGAGCGATAATTATCTTTTCACTACTTGGCCCATTAACAGGCTTTGCGAGACGTTTACAATTGGATGGCTCAGACAAGAGTATACAATATAATTTTTAAATCTTAGTCGTGTAAAAAGGTTTTTGCTTCGTAGTTTTCGAACTTGTATAGGGTAAGTAATGCAATGTTCACAAAGATTAGTCACACTCCAGTTTTGTCAACACTTTTATTCTTTCAATACAATTTTCAGGCAAATAGATCAAACTTAAAACACGGACATTTAGGTTCCTATTTCTACACAGCATACTTTTCGAAATTTGAAGCTTGAAAACAGTTGCTTTGTACGTCATATTCGTTTTACAGAGAAAAGGATCCATTGACTTGTTTTGAAATATTGGAAATGAAGTTTCTTGAAACTTTTTAGTTGCTGATACTCAAATACAGAGCAAACATCACGGCATTTGCGAAGATTAGACAACATCTTCAAACGTCATACAATAAGAAATTGACAAGTGTAAGTTTCATGTGACAGTAGCTTTGTTTTATTATTGCAAATGTAGTAAATAAAATGATGTACATCCAAGACATATGATCACTTTCATACAGCTATTTCTTTTTTTCTTATGTTTGTTTGCTATTCAGACATTATCTGCCCTTTTCTTACAACTACTCATCACACTACCTTACCATTTGGTACTCAAAATAGCCATCTACCTGTCATAATGAAAACTGTTTTTTAAGTTTCAGAAACTAAACCAGATGTAAACAGAGATCAAAAATTGATTTTGTATTACGTGCTTAAAGATAATCCTTTTCGAAAAAAGAACGCATCTAATGTTTCTTCAAACTTCATTGTGAGAAAAATTACGTTAAAATTGTCAGATGTCATTGCTTAAGACATGACAATTGCTGACATTTCTTTTCTGTCATAAACAATAGGAAAATCGAATCAGTAAATCATCTGACATATGAAGTCATAAGTCTGCTTTCAAGCGGATTTTAGTACCCGTTTTATTCCAAAGGTGTAGTGTGAGCATTAAAAAGAAGAGAGAGGTTTTGAAAGGTTTTGTCGGTAAACATTGGTTTTGAATTTCAGAAAGACAGAATGTGGGAAAGACAGACAGTGGTAAAACATTCCACATGTCATCAATGATAAAGTCACCACTCGTTTGATTGCT
Source organism: Eupeodes corollae (assembly GCF_945859685.1). Lineage (NCBI taxonomy): Eukaryota > Metazoa > Arthropoda > Insecta > Diptera > Syrphidae > Eupeodes > Eupeodes corollae. Next base: position 308,862,816 of record NC_079147.1, on the reverse strand, counting down.
CTTCTTTCAATATTGTCCAAGAGACTTAAGTAAGTTGCAAAAACGCCAGCCCAGAGATGGAAAATATACTCAAGCTTTAGACGAACAGAAGTCTTACAGCCAGATCAGAAAAGGGGACAAATTTCCATTCATGGCTCTTGGAAACCCAAATATCTTGTGTCATTTTTGGTAACAACTCGTTTTAGAATCATTCAATAAAATGATTGATGCCACTTTAACGACAATAGGCAGCATTGAGCATTTGATTTGCCATTTAACATTTCTGGCTAGGTCAGAATCTAATGAGCTTATCTAGCCCGTTCATGATGTACATCAGAAGGACGATGTTGTGAATTTGAAAACATATATGAAAAACCGGGTACAATCGTCAGCGAAGCAGGCTAGTGGATTAAAAGTTTAAAACAAGATATCCTTAATAAAATTAAAAAAAGTACCGGATACAGAACAGAGCCCTGGGGCACATCACCATTCATTTTTTTGATTTTTAACTTCCCATAGGAAGTTATTGTAATGGGTCCGATTTGTCAAATTGAAAATTTTGAAATTTCTCGACGTTTCAAGGTCCCTAGAGTCGAAATAAAAGATTTTTAGAACGATGTATGTGCGTGCGTGTGTACGTACGTTCTCGACGTTTTTTAGTCTTCCAAAGCTCAAGAACCAGAAGAGATATCCATTGAAATAATTTTTTTTAAACAGATAATAATACAGACAGATGCAGAAAGGGCTCTCAAAAAAATTGCGTGGGCGGTTTTTTTAAGACAGCAGTTTAAAAAAAAGTTAAAAATTTTGGTTAACCCTAAATATCTTACGAATCAAAAACGCTATAGATTTGAATTAAATTTTATATAATACATTGTAACATGATATCAAACAAGTATATTTTTTTGAAAAAAATCCATTTAACGGTTTTTTTATCAAAATAACTGTGAAAAAAAAATTGTCACCTCCAAAATTTTACGACTGAAATATGATTTCATCTCCAAAACAATTTTGTGCAACAAAGAATAATGTTTTTGACATCTGATACAATTTTGAGAAAAATCGAATTGTCAGATTTTTTTACAATAAAAACCTAAACAAAAATTAATAAAAGTTAGTAATAATTGATTTTCGACTCAAATATCTTTCAAAACTTTGAGATATTGCTTTAATTTACTTTTATCTTTCAAAAAATATTGTTGTTAACATTCAGTAAAATTTTGAAAAAAAATCTAACTAACATTTTTTTTTTTACAAAGAATGAAAAACTGAAAAAAATTAACAAAAGTTGGTAAAAAATGATTTTCGACTCAAAAACCTTGTCAAAAATTTAAGATAATAGCTTCTAACTAATTTTTACTTATAAGAAATATTGTTTTCAACATTATGAAAAATTTTGAGAAATATTGAACTGACAGTTTTTTTTACAAAAAATAAAAACCTAAAAAAAAAATGTAAAAAAGTTGGTAAAAATCGATTTTCGACTCAAATATCTTTTCAAAAACTTGACATTAATGCTTCAAACCTATTTTATCTTATAAGAAATATTGTTTTCAGCATTCGGTAAAATTAAAAAAAAAACAAATTGACAGTTTTTTACAAAAAAAAAACATACAAAAAAAATAATACTAAAACTTGATAAAAATTTACTTTCGGCTCAAAAGCTTTTCAAAAATTAAAAATTTTGACTTTAAACTTATTTTATTTCACAGAAAATATTGTTTTCAATATTGAGTAATTTTTATATAAAAATCCAACAGTACTTTTTTTGATAAAAATAAAAACTACGAAAAATAGTACGCAAATTTGGTAAAAATTGATACGAGTACATATAGACAAACTTTTAAGCAAGACAAATCGACAGACGGGATGGGAAGTTGTCAGTGTGGGTCGCATCCCAGCCTCTTTTTAAGACTTGAACCCATACAATACTATATATTTGTTTGGAACGATCCAAAAGGTAATTTTTAATCGAACGAAAAAGGCTATCAGTACCCAAAACACGCATTTTTGTTAACAGAGCGTCCGATGTTGTAAAGGGTGATTTTTTTGAGGTTAGGATTTTCATGCATTAGTATTTGACAGATCACGCGGGATTTCAGACATGGTGTCAAAGAGAAAGATGCTCAGTATGCTTTGACATTTCATCATGAACAGACTTACTAACGAGCAACGCTTGCAAATCATTGAATTTTAATACCAAAATCAGTGTTCGGTTCGAAATGTGTTTCGCACTTTACGTCCGATTTATGGTCTACATAATCGACCAAGTGAGCAAACAATTAATGCGATTGTGACCAAGTTTTGCACTCAGTTTACTTTATTGGACATTAAACCAACCACACGAATGCGTACAGTGCGTACAGAAGAGAATATTGCGTCTGTTTCTGAGAGTGTTGCTGAAGACCGTGAAATGTCGATTCGTCGCCGTTCACAGCAATTGGGTTTGTGTTATTCGACCACATGGAAGATTTTACGCAAAGATCTTGGTGTAAAACCGTATAAAATACAGCTCGTGCAAGAACTGAAGCCGAACGATCTGCCACAACGTCGAATTTTCAGTGAATGGGCCCTAGAAAAGTTGGCAGAAAATCCGCTTTTTTATCTACAAATTTTGTTCAGCGATGAGGCTCATTTCTGGTTGAATGGCTACGTAAATAAGCAAAATTGCCGCATTTGGAGTGAAGAGCAACCAGAAGCCGTTCAAGAACTGCCCATGCATCCCGAAAAATGCTGTGTGGTTGTACGCTGGTGGAATCATTGGACCGTATTTTTTCAAAGATGCTGTTGGACGCAACGTTACGGTGAATGGCGATCGCTATCGTTCAATGCTAACAAACTTTTTGTTGCCAAAAATGGAAGAACTGAACTTGGTTGACATGTGGTTTTAACAATATGGCGCTACATGCCACACAGCTCGCGATTCTATGGCCATTTTGAGGGAAAACCACCAAGATCATGCGATTTGACGCCTTTAGACTATTTTTTGTGGGGCTACGTCAAGTCTAAAGACTACACAAATAAGCCAGCAACTATTCCAGCTTTGGAAGACAACATTTCTGAAGAAATTCGGGCTATTCCGGCCGAAATGCTCGAAAAAGTCACCCAAAATTGGACTTTCCGAATGGACCACCTAAGACGCAGCCGCGGTCAACATTTAAATTAAATTATCTTCAAAAAGTAAATGTCATGGACCAATCTAACGTTTCAAATAAAGAATCGATGAGATTTTGCAAATTTTATGCGTTTTTTTTAAAGTTCTCAAGCTCTTAAAAAATCACCGTTTATTTTGGAACAAAATTTGCAGGCCAGTAGTTACAGAAAACACCATTCCACAATGTCAAAAAAGAGACATAAATGTATGTAATTATAGACATATCTTTTCTGTTTTTGAACTAAAAGACGAATGGGAATCAATACAGTTTTCCTCAATAATCAGATAGGACCATCCGTAAAAATCCTCTCTGCGACTTCTTTGAAATAAACCGTCCAATATTTTTTGTATTCCTTCGGTTAGACTTATCATTTTCTTTAAATTGCTTAAAAATGTGCTTTAATGTTAAAGGTTACGCTGCTCCTCATATCTCATTCCTGCAACAATGTTTCAAGGTACAAGTCAGAATTAGATTAATTGTATATAGCTTTGATGACCTTAGGATTTTCAATAGTCATCAGGGCTTCATCCATGCCTTCCTAAAACGTATGTTACATTATGTTTATAACTCACAACAATAAAATATGAGACTTAAACTCGTCTGCTCGTGTATCGTATTCGTCCCTGAGGCCATCATATCATAATATATTGGACTCAAGAGTGTAGGTTCCTTCAAAGTCGTCGTTCTCGTCGGTCGTCCATACTGAATGTTACCATCATCACCGACCATCATCGAAAACAGCATCCAGGCCAATATATGAGGCTCTGCGCATCTGAATACCTATATCCATCCATATAAAACACGCCTATAAGAAGCCTACGTGACAAAGGGTCTGTCTTGAGTATCAGGTGTTGTTAAGCTTAATTGGATTTACTCACCAGGTTCTTCTTCTTCTACTTCTTCGTTTATGCGATCTCCAAGGTGCTTCGCAAAGGAATACTAAGAGGTGCAGCAGCTCAGCTTCACAAACATTCCACCTATAGAAGGAGAATCCGCGCATGCATAAACATAAAATTATTAATTTCCATATGAATGATGTGCGATGATGATGATGGTGATGGCGATGGCCAACATATAGAGATGATGATGAGTTTCCCTTACCATGGCACATAAATTTCTTCCAGAGATGCAAAAGCAACAATAAAAATGGAAACAGCAAAAAATCGCATGAATTTGTAGTATAACTCCCTTAAGTCTTCTTCTATATAAAAGGGTTTTTGACAACTCTCCACTTCCCAACAACAATATGATGTCTACAATGTATAAGGTTGATTGGGTCTTCAGTATGTGGAATCAAGAGACTGATGGTCTTTGCGGCTTGCTATTCTGTTCTGTCTTATCTGAAGTTGTGCAACTTGCCAATCAAAGCTAAGAAAAGTAATTATGAATTTTCTGTCTCCACACGTAAGACTCATCTTTAAGTGAAGTTCAAAAAAAATATAACTTAGGCAACCTAATCAATCCTGGAATATAGAAAGATTTCCAAAAGATTAGCATATGTTGGGATTGAAACGAGATAAATAATAACGTAAATGCCTAATACTCGTTTTCGACACATATGACATGTACAGTCATGGAAAAAATAATAGAAACGACTTGTTTTGTTGGTAATGTTTAAATTTTCTTCGTTGAAATGCATTATTTTTTTAATGTTACATTTTTTATTTAAAGTATATTGAAGTACGCTTTCAATAATAGAGAAAAAAAAAATTTGATTCAAAATTCAAATAACAAAAAATTAACTCAATTTATTTCCATTGGAAAAAAAAATAGAAACAATAGACTTAAAACTAATTAACACAATTTTTCTTAAACTTAAACAATAAAATATAATTTTTTTTAATATTTTGTTGTGCCACCACGATTTTTTAGTACTTCGGTGCACCTGCGACCCATGGAGTCCACTAACTTGGCACAAGTGAAGGGCTCAATGGAGTACCACTCTTCCTGTACTTTTTCCCACAGCTCGTCTTTATTTTTGGATTTAAATCCACCAAGTCTCTTTTTTAATATTCCCCACAGATGCTCTATGGGATTTAAGTCCGGGGATTGTGACGGCCATTCCATTAGATGGACTTTGTTGTCCTTGAACCACTGTTTTGCGAGTCGGGATGAGTGTTTGGGTCATTGTCCTGCATATACTCCCACACTAACGGCATATTTTCTTCGGCAAATGGCAACATTATATTTTTAAGGATATCAACGTAACCTGTGGCCGTCAAAACATCCTTAATCCAATAAATTGGTCCCACACCTGAAGCCGAAAAACATCCCCAAAGCATAATGTTGCCACCGCCATGCTTAACGGTCTTTATCGTGTGTTTGGGATCGTATGCGGTGTTCTTGGGGCGCCTTACCTTTGGTTTTCCATCGGATCCAAATAAATTTATCTTTGTCTCATCTGACCACAAGACATTTTTCCAATTTGGCCGCATTGAATTCGCCTTCGCAAAAGTGATTCGATTTTTAATATTTTTTTGGCTGAGCAGTGGAACTTTCCTTGCAGAATGCGCCCTCAAGTCCATTTCTATAAGCCTATTTCTAATCGTCCGGCTTGTGACTGGAGCATTTAACTCCTTCCTAAGGTCCTCCGACGATAAAAATGGATTCCTCTTCGATTCTCGTACCAATAAGGCATCGAACCTTTTGGAGGTTGCCCGCTTTCTGCCGCGCTGCTCCTGTTGTTGTTCAAAATTAATGGCGGTAAATACTTTCTTTTTTGAACAATTCATTAGGCCTGCAATTTCCGCCATTGATTTGCCTTCATTTTTGAGATTTTTCATCAACTCTCGTTCTTCGTTTGAGCAATGTAACCCGCGGCCCATGCTGAAAGTGTTAATAACAATTAGAAAACAAATTTCGCGATAAATGCTATTTTGACCCTTTTGTTTTCTCAAATAACCAAATTAAATCACCTTATTTTAGATTTCAACACTTTTTATTCACGAATTTTTCTTAAACAAAAAAGCGTTTCTATTTTTTTTTCCAGCACAAACACGAGGTCGTTAAACAAATGACCATAAAGAATTATTTATTGCAACGAAATGTGCTTAAAAGTGATAGCATAATAAAGTACCGTTTTCGATCGATCATATACAGTGGGGCACATGAGTTAATATTTCCTGCAAAAACAATGATGTGGCTAGATCAGTAAAAATAAAATTCGTTTCTATTATTTTTTCCATCACTGTATGTATAATATTTGATGGTGTAAACAATTTTGACGGATTTGTCAAACTCTTATACGATCTGTTTACGACTCGAGATTAGAAAGACTATTTGTATGTCTCATAAACGTCTTAAGGCTATAGGTATACCTTATCTACCAAGTTCTTCTTCGAGAAAATAATGAAATTGAACAACAAGTTAATATTAATGATGAATATACCTTTTTTGAAAGGGGATTTTCATTTAAAAACATCTGTATGTTTTCTCAAGAAATTAAAAAAAAAAATAATTTAAAAAGCAACACAAAACTATTTTTAGTCATTTTACAGATCCTTATGCCTCTTTTTAATAATTCATAATTTTATTTTTGGTTGATTTACACCTATCTGCAGAACGCTGGTGTTGAAACCCGAAAGTGGAAGACAATACACCCATGGTAACTCTTTTTACTTCCTATAAAGTAACATACCTTTTCGACAGACCAGTGTTGCTGAAAGAATTTAATCAACAAAACAAAATAGTAACAAATTTAAAAAATGTTCGGTTAGGGTTTTATTAATGCCGAAATATTCATTTTCGGTATTAGAGCCTGACGTAGTAAAATTTAGAACAAAATCCAGACCAGTGGTTACATAATTCAACTGTGTCTAAGACGAGAAAAAATAATCAAAGACATAAAAATTCTGCTTTAAAAATAAAAGATGGTTTAAAGTCCAAAAATTAACTGTAACGCGTGTTTTTGTCAAACTTCTAACATTGTTATTAAACTGATTTGTAGTCGAAGATACTTTTACAAATATAATAAAACATATTTAATAAATATGTTTGTCTTCACTATCATCTTGGCATCTTGAATTTCCTATAGTGCATTCTTTTTTCGTGGAAATCAAATGCAGTGACATACACATAGTCAAAAAAGTCTCCGTACAGCAGCTTTCTTTTCGTTGATTCTGAGATAAAATATTAATTATAACAATATTTTAAAAACAAGTACTTTAAAAATCACAATCAAATTTTTTTTTAAATTTGGTAAAAAGGTGAAGGTGGAAACTTACCTTTTCTCAATATTACCACTTTAGTTTATACATTTACTCCTAGTGTTTTTTTTTTCTTTCAAAAAACACTAAAATTAGGCTGCTGTACGAAGACTTCTTTGGGCTATGCGTACATATATGTAAGTCAACCATTATTTATTGGTAACAATAGGTATCGCATTTATTAAAGAAGTATCAATAAAACGCTACACTCACTTAACCCGATTACAAGAGTTGATTGAAGTACAGAATGGAATCCGAGTTAAAATTTCGATCCAGCTATGTACATAATCGAAAGATCAAATTCAAATGGGATCGATATGACACGCCAAATATCAGCATTCAACTTGTTTCCTTAATTAATTGTTCGCCGCTTCAGGTATATTCAATTTGATTCAGCTCTTGAAATGAATAGAAAATCCTTACTCAATATCGATTTAGTTTTCCATAAAAACGTGGTAATTTAAAAATTCACAATTTTAATTTGATGTTTAAAGTTGGCAACATCCAAAAACATGCAGCCTCAAATCTTTGTATATAAAATCTCTAGTTTTATCATGGAGCAGTTGTTTGTTACGTTCCTAGAAGCCGCAATGTGTCGTTAAAAAATGTATTTACAAAATGTTAAGTCAAAAAACACATCACGAGTTAATTTCGCCGTAGAAACTTGGTGCCACCCCTGTAGAGTCCAACGATGATAGTAATTTAAGTAGTATTCACATGAGCACGACCAACGAACGACGAATGAATTACAAAATGTGAGTTTATATACTTTTGAAGACACATTTCCACACAAATTCTTAACAAAACGATTGCAATATAGTTTCTATTTGATTTATGATACATACTTTTACTTTACATTACAATGTATTAATAAATTTAAGAAAACAAATTTATTCGTCGCGAAAAAAATGATAGTTGATACGAACTGTCAAACTTTATTCGCGTTCCACATTATCCACACTCGCAACGAATAAAATAATCGCTCGTACTTAACCTAAAAAATCATTCTTGTTTTGGTTTCTGTGGTGTATGGTGTTCGGCTGTGGCTTCATTCGCGACGAATTAAAAACTCTCATGTGAAAGAAACGTCAAAATCAACGAATATTCGTTCATTCGTTGGTCGTTGGTCGTGCTCATGTGAATAGTACTTTAGGTTGCAAGTTCAAATGTCACTTTTTGAATACATTTTACAAGGGTGTGTTCAAAAAATGAGTTTTAAATCAAATGACGATCAAATTATGGTTTAAATCATTTGTTCCACATGTCTGAAAAATTTTGAGAATTTTGATTGATGACAATTAAATGATTTTGATTTATTTTGATGATTGATCAACTGTATTTTGTATTTAGAAAGTTAAATCTTAGTAAATAAAATGATTGTAAGTGAAGTAAAAACTTCCTTTTACACTTATCTGAAATTTGATACCAAACTTTTGACCGTGTAAAATCGCACAAGGGTTTATCTAATCAAACTTCACTATCTTTTGCCTCACCGAAGGAAAAAATAATGATTTTGTTGGGTAGAGTTTAAACAACCTTGCACGCCTTGCCACAAAGTATTATTTTTTTTAAAGTTCATACGTTCATTTTAGAGCAGTCGAAGTATAAAATAAAAAAGAGGCTGGGATGCGACCCACACTGATAACTTCCCATCCCGTTTTTCGATTTGGGCTGCTTAAAAGTTTGTAGGTGTTCGTTTTTGGTTAAAAAAGTAGTTAGTTAAATATTCTAAGAAATTTAAAATTACCAACAATATTTTTTTTTATATAAGGAAATAGTTTAGTTTGAAAATCTAGTTTTGTTAAATAGATTTTTAGTCAAATACAAATTTTCACCAATTTAAGAAGCATTTCTTAAATTTTTACAACAGATATCAAGAACCGAACATCAATTTTTACCAATTTTGTGTACTATTTCGTGAAGATTTTATTTTTTTAACGAAAAAACGGACTATTGGATTTTTATAAAGAAAACTACTTAATATCAAAAACAATATTTTTGGTGAAATAAAAAAAAATTGAAGACCATATTTTTAATTTTTGAAAAGCAATTTGAGTCAAAAGTAAATTTTTACCAGGTTTTAGTATTGTTTTTTGTTAGGTTTTTATTTTTTGTACTAAGAACTGTTAATTACATTTTTCTTAAAATTTTACTGAATGTTGTGAACAACATTTTTAAAAGATAAAAGAAGTTTAAAGCTAATATCTCAAAGTCTTAAAAAGATAATTGAATTTTTTGCTTAGGTTTTTTTTTTTAAACTGTCAATTCGATTTTATCAAAATTTTACTAAATGGTGATAACAATATTTTTTAAAAGTTAAAAGAAGTTTAAGTAAATATCTCAAAATTTTGAAAAGATAATTGAGCCGAAAATCAATTGTTATCAATTTTTTTTTTTATTTTTTTTGCTTAGCTTTTAATTTTTGTAAAAAAAACTTTCCATTCGATTTTTATCAAAATTTTGAAACGATATTTTTTATAAGTTAAAATTAGTTGGAAGCCATAATCTCAATTTTTTGAAAAGATGTTTGAGTCGAAATGCAATTCTTACAAACTTTGAGCAATGTTTTTTTAGGTGTTTATTTTTTATAAAAAAAAACTGTCACTTCGATTTTTCTCATAATTTTACCAGATGTTAAATACGTTATTTTTCGTCTAACAAAATTGTTTTGGAGATAAAATCATTTTGTATTCGTATGATTTCGAGGTGACAAATTTTTGTTTCAGTTTTTTTTGATTTATAAAAAAAACCGTTGATTACATTTTTTTCAAAAAATATATTATATTGGTATCACGTTACAATATATTATACAAAATTTCATTCAGGTCTCTTGCGTTTTTGTTTTGTAAGATATTTAGGGTTAACCAAAATGTTCACCTTTTTTTTAACTGCTATGGTAAAAAAACCACCCACGCAATTTTCTTTAGAGCCCTTTCTGCATCTTTCTGCCTTATTATCTGTATAACAAAATTTATTTGAAGTCGATATCTCTTTTGGTTCAGACGTACAGACGTACGGACGTACGAATGTATGTACACACGCTCGCATAGACATCTTTTTAAAAATCTTTTATTTCGACTCTAGGGACCTTGAAACGTCCAGAATTATCAAAATTTTCAATTTGGCAAATCGGACCCATTTCAATGACTTCCTATGGGAAGTAAAAAAAAAATACTGGGATGCAACCCACACTGATAACTTTCTATCGCTCCTGTCGATTTGCCTTGCTTAATAGGTTTGTAGGTTTTTGTGTTTTTCTAAAAAAGTTTTCGGTTAAATTATTCTTAAAAAAAAATTGACCAACAATATTTTGCATAATGATGAAATACTTCGATTTCAGAATCTTCTTTTGTTATAGAGATTATAAGTCGAAATCTCAATTTTAATAGCATTTCTTCAAAATTTGTATTTCTTATATAAACAAATAAAAATTGGATGAATTGAATTAATTTGAAGTCAATATCTTCTACAATTCACGAGGCATCGATAACCGAACATCAATTTTTACCAATTTTGCGTACTATTTTTTGTAGATTTTAGTTTATATGAAAAAAAAACTGAATGTCGGATTTTTATAAAAGAATGTAGAAACAATATCTTCTATGTTTTTTTAAGTTTGAAGCTAACGCCTTAAATTTGAATCGAAAGTAATTTTTTTACCAATCTTTAGTAATAAGCAGTGTACAAAAATAGTCAATTTTATTTTTATCAACATTTTACTAAATGTTCACAACAAAGTTTTGTACAAGACAGAATTAGTTTGAAGTCAATATTTTTAATTTTGAAAGATATTTGAGTCAAAAATCAATTTTTACCAACTTTTAGTAATGTTTTATTAGGTTTTTATTTTTTATTAAAAAAGATGTCAAAATCGTTATATGTACTTCGTTTCTTACAATTATTTTGCAGATAAACTCATTTTTGGTTCGTAAAATATTCGAGGTGACAATTATTTTTAAGATCAAACAATTTAAAAATCTATACTTCAATTTATTCTCAAGATTTTTAGGTCTAAGATCATTTTGTTTTAATTTTTAAAATCATTCTTTAAGCTTTTTTTATTTTTCGTAAAAAAATCTGTCAGTTCTATTTTCCTAAAAATTACAACTTATGTCGAAAACGTTTTTCCATTACACACAATTATTCTGGAGGAACAATATTTTTTTCGTGAAATATTTCAAGCGACGAATATTTTTTACCTTATAAAAAAAACTGGAAATTTCTTTTCAGTTCATACCAATTTGATAAAAACATCAGAATGAATAATATCTATAAATTTAACTGAAATATTTACAGTCAACTTAATTTCTTTAGCAAAAAATAAATGAAAATGTTAAAGAATGTTTATGTGTTGAGTCTTTGCAGTCGACATAAATTAAATATCAATGAACACATCCTCGAGTTTTCCAATGTTTTTTTATTACCACACTACCGCCTCCTACATTTCATAATCCGAAACTCCATCTACATTCAAATAATTGTACTGACTTATTTTTGTTCACTAAATCGTTGTTATCTATTAAAAACAAATTTTTAAACTCGCTTAAATAAATTCGCATCATCGGAATAAAGACACTGGTTGTTTGATAACTTTAAAATAAAAATCCTGCTGAAACTATTGCTGAAAAATCCTTCTGAAATAATTTTTTTTATGAACAAAAATTATTTTCAAAGTCTTACTCTCTGCCTTTCAAAACAAATCACAGTTTAAAAATATTATATCTTATTTAAGCAGCTACTTATCTACTTGTTTTAAGAAAAACTTGATTATTTATTACTTTTGACAGAAAAAAAAAGAAAATCAAATAAATTTAGTTAATCTCTTTAAATTACTGGCCCAGTGAACTTTGAGTACTCCGAGAGCTCTGATACACAAACCTATGACTACATAAATAATGGAAGTGAAGCTGCTTCCAATATTTTTAGCCTGCCACGCAAATATGTTGATACATAAATATAATATATATACAAAGGTATAGTACATAAAAAAACATACATATGTAGGTACATACATATGAATACTGTAATACTGTAAGTGTCCTCGAACTCAGTCATAAATTAGCGATTTGCTCAATCATCAGTGCTCGATCATTTTTTACGATGTGTTTTCAGCAATAAAAGTCGAGCAATTTATGGGCCTCTTTCACAAGAACTCCAATTTATCCCACGAAATATACACGAAAAAATAAGCAGCAACAACAAAAACAACAACATTAACGTAATAGTGTCGCATCTGCGGAACGATAACAATTTTATTTATTTAATATATTTTTCATCTTTAGTTATTTTTTTGTTGTTATTGCTGCTTTCCTGATGTAAAATTATTGTATAAATCAACGATTGAGCTTTATTGTATTTTATATAGCTTGGCTAAAAGTTATCGGCTATTTGGATGCGTGTAAGGTTATAGTGGATAAAAAATAAAATAACAAAATATACGATGACATTTGGACCTTAAAAATAAAGGTGGAGAAATTTGTACCACACCTCAGGCTTTCCGTTTCTGCACAGGTTCCGAAGACGTACAGTCGTAAACCCTCAACGTAACGCTTTGCTTTCAGAGTGCATAATGCATCATAATAATCAAATGAATTTATAACTCGATTCAATTTTATTGATAAGCCCTCACTGTGACAAGTTTCTTTCTCGCTAAGCAACAATTGCCTATAGAACATCAATTGAACTGATACATAGTAGCTAAGCAGGATTTATTCATCTAAATTATTGGTTTTGACACTAATCTATGAGTTTACTTAAAGAAGAAGTTTTTTTAACCTATTAGACTTCAAAGATTTCATTACGAGACAAAAATTAACTTTCTACCGTGTCAAATAGGGTTTTTGCCTAAATATAGCAAGAAAGTGTAGGAAGACATACTGTAATATGTTTATTATAACAGTCGATGCCGCTTGTTTGCAACACAGAAAGTAGAAAAACATAGTTGTTAAATTAACTTACTTCGGACGTATGTATGAAACTTCATCACACTTTACTAAACTCAGTGATTAAATGATAAAGTGATAACAAACGATTATGAAGGGTTATCCATTTTGCGGTTAAAAAAGTATAGCGCTGGAATTCGACATCTGTCAAACTAAGTTGTTTAACTAACTTCGTTTTCACTTAGAGTCTGACATATACGTAAGTTGTTAATACCTACTGCAAAAATGGTGATTCTGCCACACCCACATATCGTGCTTTATAGCCTTTTCGCACCAAACCCAAATCCGGGTTTTCGGCAGAATGTTTTCGAAAACCAGAAAATCGTTCACACCGAACATTTACACGTTTTCATTTGACATTTAAATTTGTTTGTTTAGAAAATAAAGAGAATTCTAACCAATTCAAATTGATTTTAACGTAACACTAGCTCGTCTAGAAAAAGAGTTTCAAGTGGTGGAATGGACTCACGGCATGAACCAACAAGAACGACAAGCTCGTTGGCTGCAGCTATCCTCTTAGTTCACTTCAACCAGTCAACCCAACTCACTAAGGAGAAGCTTATTGTGTAGAAAATATATCATAGAATCAACAACTAACAAAACTGTTACAATAAAAATTAATTTTATTTAAAACATTTTCTTCTTCTTTCACAACAAATTCAATCCAATATACTAAGCTTATTATGACTATTGCTTTTGCTGGCTAAATGTGCTTTCAGAATCGCCATGTATTGTGGCCGTCCGAGAAACTTATAGGCGGGGTTGAGAAGATTCTGAATGATTTCGTGTAGGTCCTTATGGCCGGAGTAGAAAAGGTTAATTCCTAGTTCCAGATTCTTACCAAATTCACACTCATCCAAAGCGATCACTTAACCTGTTATGATGGGCTACAATTTCTCCATGACTATCTTTTTGGCTTCTTTCTTTGAAGACTCGCCTGGTTTGTCCAATGCGCTGAGGATCTTCTTGATGTTGGCAGGCTGATCATCAAGTTACGATAGCCCACTGTTGTGGTTTAATTCACTGGAACAACGATTCCCACATTGTAGAATGTTTTTGCGCAAATTTTCCTACCCCGCTGCGACTTAGCCTCCATCACATAATCCAACTACGCAAGCAATTGGCAAAATTGTGAAGAACTTTGAAGATACTGGATTGGTAACAGATATTGTAAGGACTCTTCACTATCGTTAAGCTCGTACCACAGAAAATATCCCTGCTGTGAGTAAAAGTGTTTCCGAAGACCAGAAGACCAGAATGTGTCGATTCCTCGTAGTTCTCAGGAGTAAGGACTGTCTTATGGCATATTGTGGAGTATCTTGTATTTTGACCTACGCCTACATCCAAAAAAGAGCAGATCAGACAAGAACTACCGCCAGTATGTTATGAAACAAAATTGTCGTATTTTGTATTCTGAGAATCCTTAAGTAATTGAAGAAATGCCATTTCATCCACAAAAAGTCACTGTTGGGGGAGCTCTTTGGTCCGGAGGTGTGCGTGGACCTTACTTCTTCTAAAACAAAAATGAAACGACTTTTACCATCAATTCGGAGCCCTATGGTCATTAATAACCAACTTTTTTGTTTGCCTTGGTTTCAAAAAGACAACTGGAGCGAATATGGTTTTATTGCAAAAGCCATTTCCTGGCTCTATAAACTGGCCACTAAGATCATGCGATTTGACACCGCTGGACTTTTTTTTTGGGGGGGGGGTACTCTTGACCACTTAAAAACCAACATTCGTCTAGTTATGGCTGAGATACTGCCCAATATATTTGAATATATGAATTGCCTAAAAAGAATCGATGCTTGCAAAAATTTGCGTGCATTTAAAAAAGAAATATCATGAAAAAAAAATATTTTATATGTGTTTTATTTGCGTTTACTTTTGAAACCGCAAAATGGATAGTTAGGCCTATTCGGCCCATCTGTTATTCTGCTTTGAATTTTCTGTTATAATCAATACAAGATTTTCACCATAAAAAAGCTTTTATAATTGGTATTCAGTTCTTCGACTTTTTATGATATTCTGTTATGAAACTTTGAAAACGAAATTTGTTAGCAAACAGAACTTAAATCTTTTATTATAATCAGCTGATTTATAAAAATAACACGCTTTAAATTTTCAATTTATAGAAAACAACATGAATGAAATGGATGTACATTAGAATGTGCCACAGGCCCCCTCTGTGTTATGATGGCAAAGAATTACTCTGGAGAAAAAGGAGATATACTGCTCCTTCATGGAAGAAAATCCTGAAGTGCCCAGAAAAAAACATATACAGTCAAACTTCTTTATAACGAACCTTCAAGGGAAAAAATTGTTTCGGCAAGAGTACGAAAGCTTAGGCGACAAGATATTATAAAGGAATTTTTTAGAACATTTAAAAATGTTTTACTATTAGGGGGGGTTATCTCCCCCCGTTTAGGCGGGAGGGGCAATTTAAAAAAAATTATTACTTAAAATGGAAAAAATAGAAAAAAAATTACGGTAATACTTACAATTAAGTATGACACATTCAACCAACATTCTGTTCTATTAGCCAGTTTTTAAATCAAGTCAAAACTATGTGTAGTTTTTGAAAAAAATTATTTTAAACTCAAAATTTAGGTAAAAAAAAGTTAAAAAAGGGTTAAAAGTGTAATTTTTCAATACTTCACGATAATTTTCTATTGTTTTTAATTTAGAATTTATTGCTCTTATTTGTTTTTGATCAAAAACTTTATATGTACCTCTGAATGGTTAGAACTTCAAATTTATGTTTATTTCCTTCGTTCTGAACTTATTCTGATTTTTTTTTTTTAGAGCCCTCTATGGGCTGAGCATAAAAAAACTGAGCATACCGAGTTTAATGCTGATCACAAGAATCAGAATCTTCACCCTTACTTTCTTTAAAAAATAAATTTAATGATTGCTTGATGAAAACTATTTTTTTCCATTTTAAAATTTAAGTTTTTAATCTTATTTCTGGAGAAAATTTTTTTTAATCATTTTTTATTAGTTTTATAATCTTTTGCTTATTAGTTTTTAAATCTTAAATTTCATTTTCCACTTGTTCAAAAAACTACTTGTTATTTTAGTTATATCTAATCGCTTTTACTTTGACTTTTTTAATTTTCGAAATTTTCAGAAAAAATTCTCATTTTGTTTTCAAATCTTTTAAAGGAATTGAAGAATTGAATTTTTAAATAGGTAGTTTTACTTATGTACATATTATATTGTTCATCGTTGCTTGCCTTAAATTTTTTTCTATGTTCAAATCCTATCCTCACTTCTTAATAACTCGCACTGTATATAATCATTATAAGGGTATTCATATCCCCTTGAGTGCGCGTACAAAAAAAAAACAAAATCGTACAATTTCCGAAAAAGTTGTTTGATTTTTTGGAGACGTTATCTGTTACTTGCAAAACGTAAAGGTTTGCGAAAATATCAAGTTAATTGATAAATGTCAAATAGTGACACTTAAGAGTTTAGTATTGTTCTAAAAATAATTCTGAGCTCTCAGAACACACACTTTGTGCAGAGGATGGTCTGAGCATACTCGATATACTCGGTTCCTGTTCAGAACTCCTTTCCGAAGTAACGCCTTATGTTAAAGGATCTCAAACTGTCTTCGAAATAATACCTAATACTATTTTCTTCTGTAAGAAATATCATGAGGGTATGTGTATACCTTTTTGTAAGCCGGTATTTTGCTTGCGATCAACGTCATAATAAGATAAAAGAAAACGAAACATACCTAGGTACAAGAAAAACAAAAGAATTCTTTAACGCATTCCCTTGCTTCGATCTATTCGAATTTAAGATTAATCTACTGTTTTTTTTTATTTATGCTCTGCACTATTATTACTAGTGCACAGTTTTAGACGATTTAGTATGACGTTAAATCATTTTTAGTAATTTTAAACGAGTTTAGTATCGTACTATCTACTAACATTTTATTAAAGTTAAAATCACCAAATAGCTACTTTATCTTTTTAGTATCGTAATAAATCTGTATGACATATGTCATTTTTCTCAAATGTGACAGTGTTTTAAAATTGATAAATTGTGAACTAAAATTTATTTATAAATATCATAAAAAGTAAATTAATTTAAAATGTTTTCGAAGGAAGAAGATTTTGAAATGTTTGAGGATTCAGTGTTGTGTAGGAAAGTTAAAAGTGTTAAAACTCGAGCAAATCCTTTTGATCCTCCTTACTCCAGGTATAGATGTGATAAAACAACTGTTCGGTTCTTGGTTGTAAATCATCTTACTTCATCGAAGAAATCAATCACAACAAAACAGGTCACATTTGCTTTTGGTTGGACTGCCAACTCCTTTTCTGGACAATGCTTGTCTTTATTGTCGCAACCTTAGATACCCTCCTGAGTTCCCACAACCACTGCCACCAACCTTCACACCGAAGCCAACAGTTGTAGCATTGTAGCTACTTCTGGGTATTGAAGATGCTTCACGGGGAATAGATCTATCGCAGATATTCAATAATTTAATGCATATTTCAATAAAACTTTTTCACTAAACAATAATTCTTTTAACTGGTAGAATACATTTTTAATTTGTATTGTATTTGTATGTATCGTTGTTAATATCCAAAATAGTTGCAACGAACTTGAACTTTAACGCAAATAAACCTCGACGAGTTATGAAAATAAAATTAATAAAAAAGAAAATACAAATTCAATGTTGTCACTTTGAAATTTGCAAAAATATTAAGGTATGTTTGTTTTGTTTGCTTCACAATCTGTCATTATTTAGATGTGTTCATGTTTTTTTTTTTTTAATAAAATGGTTTTAGCATGATATTAGTTAGCAAAACAATAAAAAGTGTTTAAAATTAGTGAAAAGTTAGTAGATTACTATGTATATAGTAAATTGTTAACTAGTATCGTGCTAAGGCCTTAATACAAAAACACTCTAGTAAAGATATAAATCCTTCGTACGTATCACCCTCCAAAACCCATTTGTTTACATTGTTGTATTTGTAATGTGGACGAATTCAACGAGAAAAATTAACGCTTTTTCACGCATACATTGACACACTTACTGAGGTTTTTGGGGAAATTTAATAAATTAGAGGAGAAATTACACGCACACTATGAAAAAGTTTATGAGGCTCATTTCCGGTTTAGCTTGTAGGCAAACCAAGATGTCTACCGGGGATTTATATCTTTATTTAGAGTGTTTTTGCCTTAATAATAGGTTGTTTAAAATTTTGCGCCACTGTTTTTACATCTTCTACGATTTACCTTCTACCTGTTTACCTATTACCTACCCTGTTTCCATTTTGACACGACGAAGTTACAGCGAACAAACTGTAGTGCAATTGTTGATTTGAAGTACTCCCCATTCCCATTGCCGACCTTCACTTGCGCTGGCACTTTTGCTTTGCTTTTCGTTCTCTTTTGTTGCGAATTGATGAACATCTACTAGCAAAAACACTCTAAAAACACACACTAGAGTGTTTTTGTCTACTAGAATCTTTACTTTTTCTTACTCTGGTTTCCTTTTATGTGATATTTCGTTGTTCTCTGCTCAAAAAGTTGTTTTTGTTGTTTTCCTTGGGATTTCTCACAGATTGCTCTGAGAAATAAAGCCCATACGCTAAGGAGGATGACATGTGAAGAAAAAACAAAACATATTTGTCCGGGGATGAAAAGAAACAAGGTACAAAAAACAGGAGTACGTTTGTAGGTATTGAGTCTTCTTATGATGATCAGGTGGTGGGTTTTGGTAAAATATCAATGCACAGGGTATCGTTAATGTGACCATTCTTTTTATGTTTGTATGAATTATGTATTATGTAATGAAATGTTCATATCATAAATAATTTTTTTTCGTTTATGAGATTGTTACATGAACAAAAGTTACATAGGCTTTTTATAAAAATGTAACTAATAAATAAGTTTGTTTTGAAAATAATGTTGTCTGGAACTGTTGTGCAAATTTGACAGTCACGGAAAAAGTAACTAAGTAATAACTACGCATATTCCATAGAATCCGTGGAATGCGTTATATTAAAGGTTTTACTCCTCGAGTTTAATTTTAAAAAACTTTATTTAAAATTTCAACTTAAAAGAATATACAACTGAAGCTGATGACCGCCGAATTGAGATTGATCATCAAAGTGTATCTTATCGACATTCAAAGACACATTCGAGATGACGATAAAATGCTTATAGCGTATACATTATTGTGTACAGTGAGTGAAACAAACAGAACGTCACAATCAGAAATGGGTTAAAATCGAGAAACAAAATAAGGATAACATTCAAATCATAATCAAATTGGGTGGCGCAACAGTCCGTTGTGAACCAGGGCCTAGTGACTTAAAACCCTCAACCATTCCTGTGTGCGAGTACTGTTGTCAGGAATGGAAGGGACCTACAATTTTAGGCCGAATCGGAACGGCTAGTTTGAGAAAGCACTTTTTCATGACAAGAATTACTCTTGAAGGATAAAAATAATGGTAATACTTACATTAAAGTATTATAAGTCTTCTTAAAACCAACATTATGTCTATTAGCCACTTTTTAAATCAAGTCGAAATTATGCATAGTATTTAAAACATTTTATTTTAAACTCAAAATTTGAGTAAAAAAATTTAAAACATGTTTAATTTCAATGAAAAACTGAAATCTAGATTAATCTGTGTCTTTTTAGTTTTTGAGAAAATTGAACATATCGCCTGAGTTATCGTACTCTTGCGCCCGGATGCATTTACATACTATGGTCACCATTTTTAGGTAACTTTTCTTACATCCCTTAAGAAATTAAAATTAGAAGAGAAAAAAATAAGTACTACTGAACCAGGAAAGAAGAATAAACATGATACATAACAAAATTAAAACATAAACTGTACCAGGGTTACTAATTGCATCATAAGTCTGGTCTTGAAACAAAGCTTCTATTTATATTATTCAAAGTCAAACGTTCACAATCGCAGATGTTGGTGTCACTTTTCACTCCAAATGTTCGATTAAAAAACACCCATCATTAAATAAAAGAATTTTTAATGTGAACAAAAGAACCGATCAGCATTGCAAAAAAGCAGTCATGCCAAATCACTGAACAAATATTTTACGTTGGTGAATTTACTCATTGTTTAACTTATACCATATCTCTAGTTTCTAAATTAAGAGAGTTATTACAAATATTAATAACGGGCTTTAGGTCAATGAAAAAACAATTAATTATGTTGTCACGACGTTTCGTTCATGTCTATGAACATTATCAGGTGTGGCAATTAATCTATATTTTGCATTAATAAATTGGTTACAATATTATAACATTTAAAAACAATGAAAACTTACACTTGTTACATGAATATTGCACTTAAGAATAGAAACATTTAATTCACAATTTTTACAATAATTAAAAGTTAGACATAACTACACAAAGTTCAACTGACAAGTAACAGGCCTAGAAAAATTAGTTTTTAAAAGATCATATTGTTAGAAGATTTTATGTCTCGTACTCTCTAATAAGTGTTTGTATTGAGGGCTTATCTCTTCCATGTCAGTTTTTTGCTTCATTGTGTTGTTGGCGTTGATGATATGCAGCGTTTCAATTATCATTCTCTTATTATAGTTGCCTTCTCTTTGCAATACTTTTACATTTTCAAAGTCAGGACTCAGGAGAGTGGTTGAGAGTAATGCAGTGCGATGCCAGTGCTGTCTTCTGTGAATCATTACTTTTAAGTCCGATTTATGCCCTGAAAGTCTATTTTTTAATTTTTGCTTTGTGGTTCCAATATAAATTTGGTTGCATTCTTCGTCCGAGTTGCCTTTACAATTTATTTTGTAAATTAAATCTGAATGCTCCAATTTATCTTTTTTCGTCTTAAGGTTGGTGAAAAGTTGTGAAGTTGTATTGGTTGCTTTCATGGTTATTATATATTTGTCTGTATCAAAGAGTCGAGTATTTTTAAAGCGATCTGCTATGTCTTTTATGTAGGTGAATGATTTGTATATGTGTTTTTCGTCATCTGTTTTACTTGTCTTAGGTTTTTGGTGTTCATATTGTTTTATCAGGTTGGATTTAAGTTTTTGTGGGTATCCGTCGTTCAGTAAAATGTTGTTGATCGTGTTTTTATTATTAACGTGGTAGTCAATGTCACTTATAGAGAGAACTCTTCTTATAAGATTGTTAGCCGTATTTATGATAGTTTGTTTTGCGTGTTTTGAGTTAAAGTTAATGATCCTTCTAGGCCTGTTACTTGTCAGTTGAACTTTGTGTAGTTATGTCTAACTTTTAATTTTTGTAAAAATTGTTGTGAATTAAATGTTTCTATTCTTAAGTACAATATTCATGTAAGAAGTGTAAGTTTTCATTGTTTTTTAATGTTATAAAATTGTAACCAATTTATTAATGCAAAATATAGATTAATTGCCACACCTGATGATGTTCATAGACATGAACGAAACGTCGTGACAACATAAATAATTGTTTTTTTCATTATTACACTTCGTATTTTAAACTTCACATAAACGACAAGTGAAAGAGAGAGAAAAATACATGTGTTCCCTCTGCTCTCTCTAATCCTAGTATTCTGGCGTTTTTTCACATTTTCTTCTTTTCATGATCACAATCACGAAATGAGAGAAATACATTCATAGGTATACACTTTAAGTCTCATGATATCCATAAGTGTCCTCGATAATTTATAACAGATTCTCTCTCTCTTCGTCAATGTTCAACAAATTGACAAGATCATTGCCAACCCTAAGTCTTTTTTAGTAAAATTTGATCCTATTTTAAGGTTTTTCGTGAGTAAATGAAAATGTTTTTCTTTTACTAAACGGAAGCAAAATTTTAAATAAGTTAATAAAAACCACAATTTTAAACTATTATTATTTTGTATTAATTTTTATTTTCTTGAGCGTAATATACAATTAATTCCTCATAGGATCCTACTGAATCATCATCATCAAGACATATCACATTTTGATCGTTGTTCTCATTTATTTGTGTGCTTGCGTTCGTGTTAGCGATCTTGTTTTTCGTTTGAAGTTCCTCTTGATCATTGCCTTCATCCTGATCTTTGCCTTCATCCTGATCTTTGTTTTCATCCTGATCTTTGTCTTGATCCTGATCTTTGTCTTGATCCTGATCTTTGTCTTCATCCTGATCATCGTCTTCCTCCTCATCTTTCTCTTCCTCCTTTGTCAGATCTAAGGTCGGAAAAACGTGATTGGTATTGAGGAATCCGTTGACAAAAGCTTCCTGAAAATTTGCTGGGGGAACTTTTTTTGAGGTAAGTGTGTCTTCGGGAAGATCATCATCGAGTGTAAGATCCAGTGGTGGGTAAACTTTTTGAGGTTTGTGTGGGTCTAACCGCTGCAGTGGTTGAGCTTTTTTGGCGGGTTTTGTTCTAGCTGGAGGTGTCGCTTGTCGTTGTTTTTTAGCGGGTGGTGGAGCTTCTTCATCTTTACTGCTATTTGATATATCAGGTTTACTGGAAAGATAAAGGTCAAGGAGTGAAGGCAATATTTTAGGGGATTCACTTGGCGGCACGTTTATTTCATTTCTTGAAGTTTGAGAAACTTCTGTGATATTTATTATTCCATTCATATCGTTGCCATCGTTCGTGAGATCAAGAGATTGAGGAATTTGTACCGCTGTTATTTTAACAGGTCTGTTTTGAAGGATCGGTATCATATTCCCATCCAAAACAACCGGCTGTTTTGTCTGCTTTGGCTTCTTGCCATACGTCCTCCTAACTGGATTAGTTAGTTTAACCGTTTCAACGCTAGAGATTTTGAAGTTTTGATCAGTGTTAACATAAGCAACAATATTTGTATCACTAATCTGAAATTTGGATTGATCGATTGTGCCCTCTATGATGTAATTATCTTTGGGCGTTTCTTTTTCTACTGAAGAAGATATTTCGTTAGCTCTTTTTTTGCTTATTGTGTCTTGCATTTGTATTCGCGTGTCATGAATTTCATTAATTTCTCTTTGCATAGATGAGCGTAAAAACTCCATAGGTTCGAAGCATTCCCAAGTTGATTTAACTTTTCCTTCAGAATAACGCTCGAGTACCAATTCTTTCAAGTAGCGAGTTTTGATAAGCTTCCAACGATTTTTAACCGTGGCTGTTAAAAAGGATAAAAAGAAGACAAAGGCACAAAATATAGAGAAAACCAAATAAAAAAAGTAACTAACTTTAAATGTTTGTATGTTTAAGGAAGAATAAGGCATACTTACGAACTTGTGTTCCCATTATCTTAGCAACTGTTTGCCATGCCTGGTTATGTAAGACCCTTCTTTTGTTGTTATAATTAAGATAGGTTAGAGGATTGGCCTTGACAGCTTCGATAATTTTAAGACGTTCCATAGCGCGAATTTGATTATACGTCATTTGATGTATTGGTTTATTTTGTTCATTCGAAATTCCATTTAAGTTTTTAGAGTTAACACTTGCTGTGAAAAGTCCGTTAGTGGTTGTTTCACTTGGCCCAGGGGACTGTGTTAAATCCAATGATCCAACGACAGGTGCCATGAAAGAATTATTATTTGTTGAAGATTGAGGTTCTATCAGTCCAGCACTGTTTTTAAGCACGATGGTGTTCATTTGCAAAAGTGGAACACTCAAATTCACCCCTAGAGTGGGGTTGTCAGTCATATTTTCAAAATTATTTTTCGGAGGTTGTGGTTGAGGTGGTTGCGTCAAGGGAACTCTATTACATGTTTCGTTATCATCTATCAAATCAATAACCTCACAAGTCTTACTTATATCTTTACTTAAATCATGACTAGTTGAAGGAACTACTGAATTTTCAGCTTCATCTTGTTGAATTGTTGTACAATTTGACCAAAAACAATTTTGATTTTCATTATTTTCTTCCTCCAAGGAGCACATAGAATGATCGTCAGCTGTATCAGTCTCAGCTGAACTTAAAGAGTTACTGTTCTGTATAGCTTCTGTGCATTTTGGTGTATCGGAGCTTTCCGTTGCAATTAAGTTACTGTTTTCAATTATTTCATCACAGTTCAACGAAGTATCAGACGTTGCCCTGGAAATCGTTTCGAGTTCATCCTCTTGTTTGACTTCCACTGAACTCATAATAGGTTCGGATTCTTGATCTGGTCCCATATATATGCAGCAGGGACATCGAAAAGTCTGAGGTTTTTTGGGATTTGGCTTAAACAATGGCGGTGAAATGCCTCCGAGCTTTTTTTGAATATTTTCCTTTGTAATATCGTACAGAAAAGACATGTCGTGAAAAAATATCCATTTGGGAGCTTCAAAATTACGTTCGATAGTTCTTATGAAAATTTTTCGAAAATACATCTTGTATAACGTATCCCATGCTGCCTTTTGTTCCCCTGAAACAAACAAAATAATATCTTTGCTTAACTGTGATAAGTACCAAGAAACATTACTATTTTAAAAATAAATTTGACTCCTAAAACTTTGGTACTTAGAAACAAAGAATACTTATGCGGGTCTTACTGTATTGTTAAGCAAAACCATATTTGATTTAGTTTTATATTTTGAATGTATAAACCTATTCCCAAAAATGTATATAAGTGTATAAAATATTCTTGCATACCCTTGTTCAAAATTGCTTAAAATATGATGGTAGATTTTTGTTTTACAAGGCCCAAAATGTTAAAAAGAAGCAGGCTCTAGGCTACCTGTGTCTAATATCGTAATCTAAAAACAATATTTTTTTCATGAACCCAAGCGTCAGTGAAAAAGGGAGAGATATATATTGTTATACGCCCATCCCACGTTGTTTGTTTAATCGCCAAGATACGAGTGTGATCAGGGCTTAAGATTTCATTATCTGATAGGTTTATTTGAAGTAAAGTAAGTAATCACTTTTTAAAATAACAGTATAGTCAAGAATAAATGAACAAGTTACAGGTCCCGTACACATTTCCGAATTGTTTGTCTTTCAAGCATTGAACATTTTTCTTGAAAACCTATGCATGAGTACATTGAATCTAAGACAATAAATAATTTAAGTTTTTAGGTTGATCTAACTATGCCCTTTTTTCGAAAATGTTTAAAGATTGAATAAGATGGATCACTGAATAATTGGATCAATTTTCTTCCACGTAATCTGTCGAATTTTTGATTTTCAATTTATCAATTGATTTTGAAATACTTGAATTTATTGATTAAACATAACTTTTAATACTTTTTATTCTGCATACATATTCATTCTTGTTTATTGGCAATCAGGAAATTTTTAATATTTGTATCTTTTCTCCTGAAACAGGATACTTTTGACTAATATTTTAAAAGATTCGGAGCGAAACTTTCAACGCATTCTTCACCAAAAAAGTTGTACAAATGGCATGCAGATGAATTTGGACAAAAGTTTAGATCAGCTGATCGGAGAACGACCTCGAAGCAAAATATCACAAATTTCAGGACATGGTAACCCTGTCACTAAATTTTATTTTTATCAAAAATTAAAAATATGAAAAATTTAGATTAAATATCAGTTAGTCCAACAAAAATATCCATAGTAAAAAAGAATTTCAACGCTTTCATCTTTTGGAATACTTAGATGAAAAAAGTGGGTTACAGTCCCCCTTATCTTTTCGGAATTCTTCTTTTAGTAGTTACCTAAAAAACATTGAATAAATGCTCTTTATACCAATTTACATGTCCAAATATTGATAAATAAAATAAATAAATTGGGTGGCGCAACAGTCCTTTGAGAACCAGGGCCTAGTGACTTACAACTCTCAACCATTCCTGTGTGCGAGTAATGTTGTCAGGAATGGAGGGGACCTACAGTTTATATGCCGAATCCGAACGGCTAATTTGAGAAAGCACTTTTTCAAGACAAGAGTTACTCTTGGAGAATTTGTCAATTCCTCGCAAGAGGCAGTACCCGTGAAAAGACTTTAGATGGCATAGGCAGGAATCGAACCCAAGACCTCTGGCATGACAGTCCAACGCACTAACCATCATGCCACGGGTACTACGTCCAAATATTGATAGCAAATATAAAAATAGAAGTGAGACTGAATTGTCAAACAGCGTTTTAAAGATCTATAAGATACATATAATCAAAAATAATGTGAAAAACATTTTTAAACCCAGTAAAAATTAAAGATACATACAATCAAAAGTTAACTCTTTATTAGTTATAAAATTCCCTTACAAATAAACAAATCCTCAATAATCAGCCAACATATTTTTGTTAAGAGCACGCCCTCTGTTGGCAATATTTGTAAACATTCAATAACAGATAAGTATAACGTTTTGAAATCATATGACAACAAACAAAATAAGTGCTGGCAGTACTATTTTCTCATTTCGTAACTCAAAAAAAGAGAGAGAAATACTCTGTTGGTAATATTTGTAAACATTCAATAACAGATAAGTATAACATTTTGAATTCATATGAAAACAAAACAAAATAAAATAAACAAGTGCTGGCAATACTATTTACTCATTTCGTAACTCAAAAAAAAAGAGAGACAAATACTCACTTAATGTACAAACATAACCCATTTCCTTTTGAATCTCCTTCCAAGCTTGCTTTTCCTTTTGCATATCACACTTATTCCAAATGTAAGGTTTCTCCTTTACCAACATTATCAATTTTGTCTTAAACTCCCCCGTATTTACTAATGGGTTTTCAGGTTTTTCCCATTCTTTTAAATTCATTTTTCAGAACAAAAATATGTATTTTTTAATAAATGAAAACAAAAACCACGTCCACAACTATAAAACAACTTCACTAAACTGTCTAAAACTAAACAACACGATACGAATTACGAACTAGAAGAACAACATGCAAAATGTACGATGAGAGAAAATGTATAAAAGCAAATATAGAAATACTTCTCTCATCGCAGCGCACAAAAGATATGAGCACGAAAAAGACAGCTGCGCTGTGCCCTGAAATAAATTACACCACGAATAGCAATAGCACAACGAAAGCGAATGAGAGAATAACAAAACAAGAAGATTGATTTTTCAGAAGTACACACACAGAAAAATACCATCAACAACGAAACAGGAATAGAGAGGATACAGAAAAAAGGCAGTGCCCAAACCCAAACCATAAAGTAATCGATTAACGTCGAAGCGAATAAGTACACAAAAGAAAATGAGACTAAATTTACTTGGTGTTGTTTCCGCTCAAAACCTTGGACAACCACCGCAAGTAACAGCAAAAAGCATATCTATAGATAAGATTACAGTACACATCGCTACCTACTTCTATCTACCTCATGTATTAGATTCTTTTTCAATTTTATTTTGTGTTGGAGATACTCACATCTCTAACGTATACGCTCAATTCTGTTTTCATCTTTGTTTCCAGCACCACACACTTCATACTTCAGGTTCAGTCCACATTGCTACTGCACAGTGCATACATACCCTCATCTAATTTTGCTGTCCCTCCGTTACTCACTTCTTCTGTTCATTTTAGATTAGTTCGTGTTCGTTTTTTCTTAATCATTTGACTGCCTGCTGAGCCTGTTGTATCTTTTCTATTCACATTCTGCTTTATATGATGCTTCGTTTCTCGCAACCACGGTTCCCGGGTTTTGTGTTGTTGGTGGGTTTTATGTTTTGCTTAGTAGATATCGGGAGAGAGAATTGATAAAAATAAAAGTATGCATGTATATTATTTTCTGTAAAATGAATGGAAAAGCAAACAATAAAGAATTGTCTATTTTTGTTCGTGGGCATACCGAATAAGTACTCACTGGCAATGGAGGGCATAGCACCAGCGCAAAGAAAGAGAAAACTTTTTGTTTTTGTTACGAATGTGTTCGTGTCTCTGGTTTGAATGCAACGTGAACGCAGAACGTATCTACTTTTTCTAATTTATTAATTTTCGTTTTATGTTGGAAGTAGAATTAGATGCATATAGAGAGGAAGGTATTCTGTTTCTGTGTAAAATGTGAAATAGGGTGTTTTTATTTATTTTTTTTGATTGTATACACAAATTGATCGGTAAGTAGGTTAAATAAAATTGATCAGTAGTAGGATGATATTTCTATGTAATTTCTACTTTTGCCGGTGAACACACATTATTTCAAACTCTCTGGATATAGAGTGTTCATAAAAATAGCAGTGCTCTTGATTTTAGAAGTAAAAAGTGTTAAAAATTCAAATTTTTATTTCACTACTTAAAGTTTTAAGTATTTGTAACATACTAGCATATAAAAAATTAATAAATATTAGCTCGAAAATAAACAATGGGTCAAGACTTTGTACCAAAGATATTCGAAAACTTATTCAAAAACTGCGCTTGGAGGGAAAAACCAACCAAAGTATCCCAGACATAGGATGCTCAGCAAAAATGGTCAGTAACGCCTTAAAATTTCAAAATAAACCGAAAACGTAGGTTTTGATGACTACTGAAAGAACTGTCAGAAAAATTGTTCAGTTAGCAAAACAGAACCCTTCACTTCAACTGTCTGTTAACGCTGTCACAATAGCGAAGTTACCAGACCGAAGTCCACTCAAGGTACCATTCTTGACGAAAAGGCATGTGGCAAAGAGAATGGAGTTTGTTAAAGAGCACAGAGATTGGGCAAAAGAGAAATGGAGGAATGTTTTGTGGGGTGGTGAAAGCAAAGTCGTCCTTTTTGTGTCCAAGGGTCGTCAAGAATTTGTGCAAAGACCCTAAAATGAAGCATACTATCCACGGTACACTATAAAAACAGTGAAGCATGGTGGAGGGAAAATTATGATATGGCTTACTTTTCATATTACGAGGTCGGGCCTTATAATCCCATCAGGGTTATAAGAGATGCAACCGAGTTTGTGAAAATTCTCGAGGAGGTTATGTTACCCTATGCTGAAGAGCAAATGCCGTTAGTTTGGGTATACCAACAAGGCTATGACCCAAAGCATACGTCAAAAAAGGCAAAATCATGATTTGAGCAGAAGAAGTTATGCGTTATTGAGTAGCCCGCTCCTCCGACCATCGAAAATGTGTGTTCATAAAGCAAAATCCAAGATTTCGAAAAAATTGTGGGAAGCAGTGCGTGATTCTTTGAACGCAATACCAGTCGGGAAAAGTCAGGTTTTAGTGGACTCGATGTCACGTAGATGCGAAGCATAAAAAAAACAATGGTTATGCAATAAAGTACTAATTATAAGCTAACATTATTTGTATACTTCCATATAAATTATTACATTTTTTCTTACTTCTTACGTAATAGATCTAGTGCTTTGTCATGCTATTCTGCTATTTTTATGAACAGCCATATATTTAAGAAGAAGAAAGTAGTACACGTGGCATGATGGTTAGTGCGTTGGACTGTCATGCCAGAGTTCTTGGGTTCGATCCCTGCCTATGCCATCTTAAGTCTTTTCACGGGTACTGCCTCTTGCGAGGAATTGATAAATTCTCCAAGAGTTAATCTTGTCATGAAAAAGTGCTTTCTCAACTTAGCCGTTCGGATTCGGCATATAAACTGTAGGTCCCCTCAATTCCTGACAACATTACTCGCACACAGGAATGGTTGAGGGTTGTAAGTCACTAGGCCCTAGTGATCAACGGACTGTTGCGACACCCAATTTTTAATATATTTATGAAACGGGTTTTTCTATGACAAACCTAACGGTAAAAAATCGATTGTACTTATTTTCTGTTATTATGAATAAAATATTTTAGTTTGTTGTTAGAAGTTTAATGAAATATATAATAACGTTGAAATTGAAGGCTTCTTTGTTTTATTTGGAGAGCACTGTTATTTTTATGAACACAACTGTAGATTCGTAGCCTAGTCGGAAAATAAAATGAAAAGGTAAGTTGTAAATTGGAGGAAAATAGATACTGTTTTTTATTTCGATAAGGACCCTTAATACAAGATTTCGTCACAAACACAAATAAAGATATAAATCCTCGGTAGCCATCTTGGTTTGCCTACAAGCTAAACCGGAAATCAGACTCACAACTCATTTAAGTATGGGTGACATTTCTCCTCTAAATTATGACGTTGCCCTTAAAAACCTAGGTTATCTATATGTATGCGTGAAAAGAAGTCACATCTATTCGTCGACATTACAGATACAACAATGTAAACAAATGGATTTTGAAGCGTGATACGTACGAAAGATTTATATCTTTATTAGAGTGTTTTTGGTTTTCGTAATCCTTCGCTTTTTTCGTTGGGCGCCATTCTTGGTTTTTGGTCGTTATTGAATTAGTTGTTCTAAATTTTAATCATCTGCAAATTTGATCACAACAACTTTTACTTGCGACATAAAGGAACTATTTGACAAGTTTTGCTTTCGGTAAAAATTTCGAACTTGCGATTTTAATCAAATACGACATTACGATAAAAGAGAAGTTTGAAAAAAAGTAGTTCCCCCGATTCCACCATCCTTCTTGGCCCCTACAGCATAAAACATTGGGTCAATTGTCTTCAAATATCGAAGGGGTTTTAGCTGATTTGCATTTGTCATTTTTTAAGATTTAAAATTACGTTAATATTTTTGGTTAAAAATCAAAAATTCTAATTTTCTCATAAACAAACTAATAGTTTTTTTTTAAGTTCTCTCTGAAAATAGTTTTCGTAATTCATGGGCTTCTTTCATTATATTTTTTTTTTATTTCTGAAAAAGGGGACCCCCATGAAGCCTCCATGAATAAAGAACTAATTAACCGATTTCAGCAATTTGTTTTCCTCACAAGCCCTTTTATTTCATGATAGGGCTGAATATGTAATGATCAGAAAATGTCATGGTTCTTATTTTTTATACATAAAAATATAAGAACCAATATTTTTCGAAATGGTTCTTCATTTTTTTACGATATTGAAATGTAAAATGTACATTAATAAGCAATTAAAAAGAAGAAAGTTAAATTACCTCCCGAATAATTGTATGCAGCGAAGAATAACATTTTTGAAATCTAGTAAAATTTTGCGAAAAATCAAAGCAACGAAATGTGAAACTGCTAAGAGTACGTAAAAATTGGTTTTCGACTCCAATATCAGGAAACAGTTAAAATTGTTGATATTGATATTATTTCAATCTAATTTTATCTTATTAAAAATGTTATTTTGAACATTTGCTGAAAATGTTTAGAAAGATAAAACAGTCATTTAAAAAAAAGTAATAATGTCCAAAAATACAACGCAAATCTGTTAAAACTGATTATTGATTCGAATATTTCGCGAAACAAAAAAACTGAAAAAAAATTTGTCACCTCGAAAATTTTACAACCACAAAATGATTTAACCTCCAAAACAATTTCGGGCAACGAAAAATAACGTTTTTAACAACTGGTAAAATTTTGAGAAAAATTAAATTGATACTTTTTTATAAAAAAATAAAAACTTAAAAAACACATTACTCAAAGTTGGTAAAAATTGAATTTCAACTCAAATATCTTTTCAAAACCTTGAGATATTGGCTTTAAACTACTTTTATCTTTTACAAAACATTATTGTCAACATTCAACATTCAGTAAATTTTTGAGAAAAATCTAATTGACAGTTTTTGTTCAAAAAGTATTTACATATCTACAAATTTGATCAAAACAGTTTTTACTTCTACATAGAAAATGTATGTACATACATATATATGACAAGTTTTTAGAACTCGAAATTGTAATCCAACATGACTTTACGATGGTAGAGAAGTCGAATAAATGGATCCCAACATTCCGCCTGTCTGTCGCGGCTCAACGGCCTAAACCACTGGGTCGATTAAATTCAAACTCGAAAACTAAGTTTTAAAGCAGATTCACCCGAAGTATTTTTCTGTTTAAACTTTTTTTGATTTTACAAAAAAAAAAAATTAAAATAGATTTGTATGGAGTGATCACATATTTGACAACGCCAAAAATGCTGCTAAGTGTTTAGGTTTTCTCCGACGATGCAAGAAGTTTTTTACCCCTTCTGATCTGGCTATAATTTATAAAGCCTATATTCGTCCAAAACTTGAGTACAATTCCCATATTTGGGCAGGTGCTCCTATAACCCATTTGAGTCTCTTGGACAGAATTCAAAAGAGAGCTCTAAAAATGATAGGTGACCATTGTCTAACTGAAACTTTTGTATCTCTCGAGCACCGTCGTAAGGTTTCAGGTCTCTCATTATTCTATCGCTACTTCCATAAGCAATGCTATCATGAAATAGCCAGTTCCATTCCTCCCCTCAAACAATTCAACCGTAATACACGTTCTTTTAGGAATGCCCATCAGTTTACCGTTGAGCTCAATTTCGGTCATACTGTAAAGTTCAGAGATTCTTTTTTTAGTCGCACTACACAATTGTGGAATGCTTTACCAGACTCAATATTTCCCACTCATTACAATGTGCAGGCATTCAAAACCAATGTGCATCGGTATGTCCTTTCAAATCCTATACTCCCTTCCTAATTACTCGCAATGTGTAATCATTATAAGGGTATTCATATCCCATTGAGTGCGCGTACAATATAAAACAAAAATTAAATGTTCCTAAAATTTGTGTTTTTTTTCTAAGTTTGATTTTTTTCAAAATTCGATATCTCAAAAATTTTAACATTTAACATTTTTTAAAGAAATTTAATGAAATTTTTATTTCTAGATTACTGCCCACAAAAATATTTTAAAGAAAACATTTAAATACTTTATTTATGAAGTTGTTTTTAAAAAAGTCGCTTTAACGGTTTTCGGAACAAGAATATAATAAATCAAAAAACTGTCTTTTATACAGATTCCCTTCGAAAGAATAGCGGAATACTGATCAGTGAAAATTTCGTTATTGTCTATCAGCCCTATTCTGCTATTCACGTGGATCGTATATCCGATTCCCTTTCACACTGCATTTGCATTCTGCTATCCATCGGTTGAACTACATTATCCCAAACCAATTTGACATTCAAATAAACAGCTGTTCATGTAAAATCTTGGGAATGGTGGATAAATTGTTTTGATTCATACAAAAATTAAGTTAAATCAATCCACCTAAACAGAATAATTTGTGTAATTTTTAAAAATGGGCAGTATTGGACTTTTTATTCCAATTGTAAGCAGAGGAATAAGAGAATCCTCAAACAGAGAGCTTCGGAGAAATGTTAAAAAGTGTCTTCCTTCCCCTAAAGATGTTTATATTCTTTTATTTATAAAACAAATATTTTTAATTTAGCAATAAATTAGTTTTCACTTACATTTTGCTTACAAAAATTAACAATCCAGACATCAAATGAAAATTCCGATGCATTTTATATGCGGATCTCAATCATATAAAATAAATTCTTTCACGTGAATAGAAGAATACCGCGCTGCATTACCGACGTTATCGACATACACAGATTCATTTCGAATGAATAGCAGAATAATGATTAGTGAAAATTCAAGTAAAATTCCCCCCCATGAATAGCAGAATAGGCCTGCCTTCTTGATTCTGAAAAGTGGGATTTAACAAAATTAGGTGGCTCAACAGTTCATTGAGAACTAGGGCCTAGTGACTTACAACTCTTAACCATTCCTGTGTGTGAGTAAAGTTGTCAGGGATTTTTCATGGCAAAAATTACTCTTGGACGATTTGTCAATTTCTCGCAAGAGACAGTACCCGTTACTGTCACTGCTGTTCCTTTTAAGAGGATTTTACTGTAAATGTGACTTTTTTTATCTGAAACGATTTAATTTATCGGAAGAAATATATTTGGTACCTGTCCAAAAGGGAGGAAGTAATAAGGTGGATCGGGATACTGAAGTCAAAACTCCATTTTGTTTAAATTTTATGACTTTTGATGTTTAAAAGTACCTACTTACCTTATAGAAATAAAGATCCAAGTCTTAGAATTAAATCCAATACAAAAACAAATCAAGAACGGTATTTACATGCTTTTATTTTCAAAAAGGTTTACATATCATTAGATAAGTAAACAATAACCTCTTCATATGATCCCACAGAATCATTGTCATCATCAAGGCATACCACATTGTTGCAATCGTTCTTATTTTTTACGGGAATGTCTTTCCCTTCTCTGCTTTCATTGTGACCATCATCCATAACTTCATCTGTCGTAAGGTCTAAAGATGGAAATTCTTTACACGTGTAGACACAATCATCGTTCAAATCTGTCCTATTGGTAGCAGTGTCAATTTTATTCAAGGCACGATTTTGGATTATCGGAACATTATCATCGAGTGTAAGGTCCAAAGTTGGCATAACATTTTGAGGTGCTTTTTCCTTCAAGATGTTTGGCTTAGCAGTTTGAACTTTAGTTCCGACCGGTTTTAGCGAAGTAACACCTGGCTTAAGGGTTGTTACAGTTTGAACTGTGGGCAAACACGATTTAGGGGTCATGACAGGTAGCGATGTAGCAAAATTAGAGGCAGCGGTTTTGACAGTCGGTACAGTAGTAAAATTAGACGTAACGCTTTTGCGAGGTTGTACTGCAGTGAAAGAAGATGGCGCTGTGATCAAACTCGGCTGGGAGGTTATAGAAGTTTGTGATGTGATCAAACTCTCCTTAGAAGTTATAAAAGGTTGTGCTGTAGTAAAATTTGGCAAGGCATTTGTAACAATAGGTTGTGTTGTAGTCAAACCCGGTTTATAGGTCATGAAAGATTGTTCTGCAGTCAAATTAGCTATAGAGGTGACAGCCGTTTGACCCGCAGTTAAATTAGACAACTTATTACGTTGTTCTGTTGGCAGGTCAGGCATATGTTGCAAAGTCTGATTTCTAGAAATTCCGAACTCGTTTTCAGTGTTTCTTTCAGAATCTGTGCTTTTTCGTAATTTTTTGGCTGGAGGTGGAGCTGTTACATTTTCATTGAGATCACGATTCTGAAAAGCTTCTACCGCAGAGACAGTAACCGGTCGGTTCTTGAGCAAAGGTAATGTTTTTGGATCTAAGAAAACGGAACTGGTATTCAGCTTGGGCTGTTTGCATTCTGTTCCGAATGGAATATTTGCTGGCAGGCTTTGATAGGAGATAAAAACATTTGTATTTTCGTTCATATCAGATGCAGATCTTTGTTTTTGAACATTGAACGTGATCGCATAGTTGACAAATTCTCTAATATAACTTACATAACCTATTTTGTTATCATTGATACCAACTGCAGATAGTTTTAAAGAGCACTCGACATCTTTGATGGATTCTCCAGTTTTATTTGATATAAAATTCTGTATTTGAACTCGTGTACGATGTACGTCCTCGATATTTTGTTGCATATGAGGTCGTAAAAATTCCAATTCATCGAAGTGTTTCCAGTTTGACTTCGTCTTACCATTGGCATAATGCTCTATCATCAATTCTTTAAGATAATAAGTTTTTATACTCTTCCAGCGCTTTTTTAGAGAACCTGTAGAGAAATATCAAAATACATAGAGCGTTTCAAAAACTTACTTTAAACTTCAAAAGAAATGAAAAATGTAACTGTAAAATAATAAAAATACCAAAATCGAACAAAACTTACCAAGTGAAACATTACCCAATTGCTCAGCTGTCTTCTTCCATGCGTCAGTGTATTCCTTTCTGTTGGTGTAGGTATATAGGAGATAGGTGGCAGGATTAGCCTTGATGGCTTGAATAGTTTGTGACCATGTTACATCTCTAAGTTTTACTGATATTACACTTTGGTTGACCAGCGATTCGTTAGAATTTTGATCAAGGGTCAAAACATTACGTAACTTGTCATTTAATTGGCTTCTTTGCTCTTCAAAGTTTTTGCTTTGATCTTCCGAACTTTTGTTTGTGACCAAAGAAGGTGTCAAATGTTTGAACACATTAGGATTATCAGGTTTTTCTAAATCAATCACTTCCATGGGATGGTTTTGACGTATTGGCAAAAATGTATCTTCTGAAGGTCGGTTGCCTGTCGAGTTTTCAAAAGTTGTTGGTGCGACCTGCACGTGTGGAAGTTCATTGCTGACTTGAAACGTCTTATTTCTTATGAAATCTTGACTAGGTGTCCCAACTGAAAAATTTGTAATTTGATTTTGTTGAGGCACTAGCGAATTTTTCATAATGCAAGATTGATTTTCACCGTCTTTAATAGAGCGAACAATTTCAGAGTCCATTAAGTCCTTTACAGTTTCTGGGTAATTTTCAAGCGATTCTTCCGTCGTGAAATTATTGTCGCTTTCAAACTCTTTTTCTTCTTTGATTTCTAAAAATGTTATATCAGGATCAGAATCTATATCCGCCGCAATATAAATACAACATGGACACCTAAGTCTCTGCGGTGTGACTGCATTTGGATTCGGTTTAAATAATGGCGGTGAAATACCTCCAAGCATATTTTGTATAGTTTCTTTAACATGGTCGTACAAAAACATCATCTCATGAAAAAACAACCATGACGGTTGTTCGAAATTTCGTTCGATAGTTCTTAAGAAAATTAGTCTGAAATACCTTTTTTCTAAAACTGACCATGTTTCTTTAATTTTATCTGTAAAAGTAAGCGAAAAAGACGATAGGTGTAATTTAAATTTTGTTTTGAAAGTGAAAAATGTTAAGATGTACAGTGACGGACAAAACAATAACAAGCAGCTCTCTCTCTCTTTAAGATGAAGACGGGGGAAATTAAAAAGGTGCTTGACTTGCCTATCTATGAAAGAATAGTTAGAAGACGGCTTGAGGAGCAGCATCTCTTTCGAAGAGGTCCTAGTTAAGTACCACTTCACTTCTCACCAAAAGACACCGACGAAATAGAAATAGATTCCACAAAGACCAGATAATGGACACAAATGGCGAAACGTTTTATGGTCCGACGGAACAAAAGTAAATTTAGTTGGATCAGACGGTAAGAGATGGGTACGATGCCCTATATAAAAACAGTAAAGCACGGAGGTAGAAACATCATAGTGTGGGGATGTTTTTCGTGGTACGGGGTAGGTCCAATTAATCGGATGGAACAGAAAATGGACCAGCATCATTACACAAAAATACTAGAGGAGATAATGCTTCCGTATGCCGAGTATAAAATGCCGTTGAGGTGGAGGGTCATGCAAGACAACAACCCAAAGCATACATCTCGAAAAGTCAAAATTGAAGAGAAAATGATCGATATAGTGCCCTGGCCTTCTCAATCTCCAGGTTTAAATCCATTGGAAAACTAATGGTCCATTGTAACAAAATCACTCGCAGGCAAAAACCATGAAACAAGGAAGATTTGTGGAACTACTTTCAGAAAAGTTTGTTATGCAATACCACAAAGTACCTGCAGCAAACTTGTGGAGTCAATGTCAAAAAGAGTCAAAGCTGTGGTGCAAAACAAGGGTTATAGGACAAAGTACTAACGGCCAAGTGTAAAAATTTAAACAATATAATTTATTACATTAATGGTCCTATTGTTTTGTCCATTCACACATAACCTTTTTTTCTTTATTTTATGTTTTAGAAAGTAAGAATACGTTCTGGAAATATTTAATGAATTAATTTATTCTTCACTCTTCTAAAAAATATCAAAATATTTATTTTTTTTTTCGTGTTACTAAGAGCTATATAAATGGCCCTACTGTTTTGTCCATCACTGTATGAAGAAATAAAGTAATTCACACAAAAGCAATGCAAAAACTTTTTTTAAGTGCAAAAGATTCAATGTCTACAGACCGCAAATAAAAACAGACTTCGCCAATAAATACCGAATTTAGAACACAGCGCCACCTGTTATAAAAATTGTTTTAAGTTTAATTCTAATCATCATAAGTTTAAAGTTTAAACTATTGATATACTATACATGGACTGCTAGTAGCCAACTTCATTATGGTTTCACTTTCAACGGACAAATTGTGTAACATTTACATTTAATACTCACAGCCACAGCTGTCGTTCTTGCTACTATAGTAGTATTTTACTATTTTCGGAGTCAACTGCTACTCTACTCACGGACGAAAACTACTCCCCAAAATAAAACGGAAAACAAATTTGTATTTAGTTTACCATAAAAACCAAAATTTAAAATATAATGCCCCAATAATAGTGCAACAGCAGAAAGAAAATGTTCAGATGTAAGCCTTGTAAAAGATAAAAAAAAAATCACTCAAGGTAGAAACGGTGAATGCCCTACTAACTGCTTAGGATCTTCTTAAAAACAATTTCACCGAAAAATGGGAGCCATCGAAAACTTTAATCGAGAATATAAAAACATTGCATAAGCCGATAGTTATAGCGATCATTGGTTTTATAATTGAAAACAAACATTGGAATTTTTGACAGGTCGTTTATAGTTATCCTTAAAAATTACTGTCATTGAACAAAATTTCCCGATTGAAATCCATCGACAAAATTTTACTGACAGAAATCTATCATTGAAATTTGTAAAATTGGAACACAAATCAGTGGAACGGTTCGTTTTACTTTTGAACATGAAGTATCAGTTCAGGAAGTTCAGGAAAATGAATTTCCGTCCGTTCGTTGTAGAGAAAAATAAATGGGCAATTACACTTTTTTTTCTCAAAAAAAAATTCTTTGTATGATTTCCGATGGTTGATTATATAATTTTCATTTACAATAATGAATTTAATTTATTCATGAATATTCAAACATGTATGTTGATGTAAAATTAATTGTAAATATACTGTCAATTTCTTATTTAATAAACAAAAAGTGATGAATTTAAATTTTGTATTTCAACTGTATTACGAGCTTTAAAATGTTGGCCTTTGAGCAGTGAAAGCAAAAATTTGGTACGACATACATTACATCCCTCTATTTGTCTGTTTTCGGAACATTAACCTTCGCAATCAAAAAAATCAAATGGGGTGGCGCAACAGTCCGTTGTGAACCAGGGCCTAGTGACTTACAACTCTCAACCATTCCTGTGTGCGAGTACTGTTGTCAGGAATGGAAGGGACCTACAATTTAAGGCCGAATCCGAACGGCTAATTTGAGAAAGCACTTTTTCATGACAAGAATTACTCTTGAAGAAATTGTCAATTCCTCGCAAGAGGCAGTACCCGCGAAAATTAATTTTTTAAATTAAGGTGGCACAGGCAGGGATTGAACCCAAGCCCCTTGCATGACAGTCCAACGCACTAACCATCATGCCACGGGTACTACATTAACCTTCGCAATAGCCCAATTAATTTCGAATTTGGACATTATTTTCAGTTTTTAATTTTGTTCATTTTTGTACCCGTGGCATGATGGTTAGTGCGTTGGACTGTCATGCTAGAGGTCTTGGGTTCGATCCCTGCCTATGCCATCTAAAGTCTTTTCACGGGTACTGCCTCTTGCGAGGAATTGATAAATTCTCCAAGAGTAACTATTGTCATGAAAAAGTGCTTTCTCAAAATTAGCCGTTCGGAGTCGGCATATAAAACTGTAGGTCCCCTCCATTCCTGATAACATTACTCGCACACAGGAATGGTTGAGAGTTGTAAGTCACTAGGCCTTGGTTCTCAACGGACTGTCGCGCCACCCAATTTATTTTTATTTATTTTATAATTTTGTTCATGGGCCAAGCATGTGTTTGTTGTTTTTTTGTTTTACTCCTCAATTTAAGAAAATAAAATATTCCCCAAAATCATAGTAAAATACTACTGCTGAAATTTTTAAAACGACAGCACTGCTCACAGCGAAAAAAAACATGGCATGTCTTCAACAAATTATACTAGATGTCAATACTTTCTATGTCAGAAAAAGCTTATATAAACTAAATACAAACAGATGTCAGTAAATATTTTATAACTTTTTTTGCCACTGTGCCTGGAAGGGCTAGTGTAGCTAATTTGAAGTGGAACCATTTTTATTCAAATTTTGTATGGAAAATTCACACCACTCAGTCTATGTATAGTATGTCAATGGTTTAAACAAATAACATTTCTGTTTGCTCTCTTTCAAGTTTATTATTTTTCTTTTTTCCAAATTATTCGAAACCAAAATAAAAACAGTTACCAAATAAATATGTAATTCTTTTTAAATTAGACAACGTTGATCAGGAGTAAATTTATCTAGTTTAAAATGGCAACTCAGTTGTCAAAAAGACTAACTTTAAACAAATTATTACCAGATTCAATTTTTTTACGTTTAGGTAGGGGTCCCAATATAACATGTAGTAAATTTTAAGGAATGGAAACACCTTTAAAGTCATAGAAAAAATATTTTCTTTTTCGGACTTAACCCTACTTTTTTTGTATTTCATTTTTCGAGTCTAAAACAAGTTTTTTTGGATTGATAATACGGCGTACTAACAGTTAGGTATGTAAGGGGGCATGCAACTCTCCTGCTTGGGATCACTATAGGATTTAAGGTGGGTGCGAGTTTGGGTATATGCAAAGTACTTTTTGCATTTGAGCATTAAATCAAAGAAATCCCCAACAAAAAAGCAAATATGGCAATACTGAGCAAAAAACATGGAATAATTGTCAAAACCAATCATTTTCCATGTTTTGTTTATAAAAAGGTGACCTTTGAAAATTAATTTAAAACTCCTAGCTCTAAAATTGCTATATCTATCAAATAAAAAAAAACGCGAGTCGGCCTAGTGACTTACAACTCTCAACCATTCTTATGTGCGAGTAATGTTGTCAGGAATGGAGGGGATCTACAGTTTATATGCCGAATCTGAACGGCTTATTCGAGAAAGCACTTTTTCATGACAAGAGTTACTCTTGGAGAATTCGTCAATTCCACCCAAGAGCCAGTACCTGTGAAATGATTTTAAATGGCATAGGCAGGGATCGAACCCAAGACCTCTGGCATGACAGTCCAACGCACTAACCATCATGCCACGGGTACTACTACGAAATTCGTGCTGCGATAATGGAAAGTTGAGCGGAAAAAATATTTTTGTATGATTTTGTGTTTTCTCGCTTTAAAATTTTACCCATTTTCTTTTGAGGCCCCTTCCGATCTTTCAAAAAACTCAGAAGAATATTCGTGCTACGGTTGTTAAAAATCGCCCCAGAAACTGAATTATAAAAGACGGGATTTAAAAAATGCTATAGTTAAAAAAGCGGAATTTTAACCGCGGGCTTTAAAGAAACGTTATCATAGAAAGCGAGATATCGATCTCGTCCCTACTTTTCATTATTGAGTATACGAATGTCGATTTTTGAACTCGCAGCGCAGTAACTACAGTTGTCTCTTCTTTAAATACTCATTCATAATAAAACAGAAAAAGAGAGAACTACTTTTGTATTCGTGACGTGCTATTTTTAAAAACAACATCATTGCTGGCAATACTGTTCTCTCATTTCTTTTAATTCCTACACATGCACAGATATCGTCATGAACTCACCTAATGAACAATAATTCGAACCTAGTTCCCTCTCAATTTTTCTCCACGCTTCGTCTCTCTCAGCACTGGCAACACAATCACTTTCTGTTTCACATTTATTTTTATTCGTCCAAATACAAGGATTTTCTTTAATTTTTCTTATCAAGTTTCTTTTAAATTCTTTACAAATTATTACAGGGTTATCATTTAATGAATCCATTTTCAAATCGTCAAAGTCACAGCCAAAAACGTAAACAATTTAAATCTTTATCAAATAAATAAAAATGACCGCACTATGAAATAACGTCACGAAACTAAATGAAAGCACACGATATAAAAATGCAAAACGCATGCATATGTTTCTCTGAGAAGCGCACACGACACGATAATAGAGTAGAGAGAGACGAGGCAACAGGCAAGTAGCAATAGAAAAGCAATAGCAAAATAACAAGAGTGGTTTAAAATAAATCTCACGGTTAACGACGAAAACGATAACGAAAAGAATGATTGAAGAAGCAGACAAAAATAAGAACTTCTTTTCTTCCCTTTCAACAACTATCATCTCCTCGACCAACGATATGCACACCAAACAAAAACCCGAAAAGCGAACTGAAGTAGAGATCGAGAAAATGTGAAAGAGAACGAAACGGTTGTCGAAGTTCTTTTTTACTGAGCAAATCAAATACGTAGGTATAAAGCACCAACAACATCAAATCAACCAAATTCCCTCATCCCTCTTCTTCATACTAGTTGCTCTCCCTATTGCTTTGCTTTTGTTTGTGTTTTTACTTTGCTCTGGCTCTGGCTCTGCGGCTGCTGTCGCTGCTGTGCAGCATAAACCATAAAAAGAGGAACAAAAACTATACGAGTAGGTAGGTACTTTTTCTTACGTCGCATCAACTTCGTTCTTTGGCTTTGTTGCCCAGAGCCCAGCATGGGGTAAAGATGACTATTGGGACAAGGCAATGTAGATGTGGTGGAAGTGAATGTAGGGTTTGGTAAACTGTATTGAAATAGTGAATACTTTATTTAAACCAGGGTTACCATGTACTTACGTTTTAAGTCTTCCTTCGCCTGATTTTTAATAATGTTTTGCAGGATAAAAAACCTATTAGCACTTAAAATGTTTTTAAAAATTGAAATCAGATTCTTGCATGTGACAGTTTTTCTCTTAGGTATTTCGCCATTTTTTCCTTAGATTTTTTTTTTATAATAAGCGAACACTAAAAAGGTTTTGTACACCTTTAATATGCCAAAGGCACAGTATGAGCATAAGGAAAAGAGGCCTAACCTTAACAAAAGAAAAATGACAACTTAAATGGTAAAGTAGAAGGAGATTATTCTCAACCCTATGAGAGAGAAGATACCACGAAATAAGGTACACTTTGAAGAATTTGGCTTTATTTCACTTTTGTATAGGGCAATAACACCAATTTTCAGAATTTGATCTTATAACACTACAAGGTGAAATAAAGTTCGCTTTGAACAATATAATTCGCTATAAATGAAAAAGAAACTTAACCTCGCACGTAATCCAAATAATAGAGCGTAAATTACTAATTATACTCACCGTAAGTATAAAAGGGTCTTATTCATCAAATCAATTTGGGCTTATTGTCAAAGTGCAATATAACAAACTGCTGAAAAGTGGCTTATTTCTGATGTAAAGTGAAACCAATTTTGAAATGTTGTGCTATTTCACTTGGCTTTATTTCACGCACCAAAAAAGAATAGTAAAAAACGAACTAGAGTAAGAACAAAGTAAAATGTATTTATGCGATACAGCCGATATTCTTCTGCCTATGTGTTTGAGTTGTTTCGAATGCATCCAGTTTCAGAATTGCTTAAACTCATTTTATTGTTATTTATATCTCTTAATTCCACTTTATTTAAAATATAGTCCTGGCTACAACTAAACTATATTTGAGAGGAAAATGCGACTTAAAAAACTGCAGCGGTGTATCAAAAATTGTTTTGAAGTAAGTACCTAGACAGGTATCTTTGCAGTTTTCACTTGCGACATATAGGAACTATATAAAAAGTTTTACATTCGTAAAAAACTTCAAACTCGAAGTTTTTATCAAATATGACATTAGGATGGTTGAGAAGATAAAAAGAGTGGGTCCCCTTTTCCGTCCCTCGGTCTGTCTGTCCTCGCCTCTACAGCCAAA
The DNA here is from genome assembly GCF_945859685.1 of Eupeodes corollae. Taxonomy (NCBI): domain Eukaryota; kingdom Metazoa; phylum Arthropoda; class Insecta; order Diptera; family Syrphidae; genus Eupeodes; species Eupeodes corollae. The sequence continues at coordinate 308,819,248 of NC_079147.1, read as the reverse complement.
CTATTGAATCCCAAGTCCCAGTCCCAATATGTACATGCTTTTTGATCAAAAATTCGAATTTGCTTACAAATGGGCCGATCATTTTTTTTTTTAAAGTTGTTCTAGTTTTTGGTTATTTCGACAAGAAAATATTTTTCGTTTTGCTCCAGAAGAGTACCTCCATAGTACCGTTATTGTATTTTTAAGTTTTTTTCAAGAAATACTCACCCGAGTTAAAAAAAAAATTCTGCCCAAGATCTTTTACAGTTACATTTTTGAAAATGTAGGCATATACTAGCGGCCCGGTACGTGCTTCACTACGTTTAAGGTATAGTAATACAAAAAAATGATTATTAAGTTCACTTATTTAAACAAACAAATATTGCTATTTATTTAAAAGTCCAAATGACCCAAATGATATATTGTTTATACTATATTTTTATGAAAAGAGTTAAAATTAAAAAATAAAAAAAGAATTGGGTACACTTACTATGGTGGGTCTATATGGGTTAGTCTAAAACAGTTGGATAAGTATTTTTTTTGTTTTTTCATTTTGAGCATGAATAATTAACAGTTGGGAGTAACAGGCAACATAAAGTTGGCCATATGAAAAACATGACTCCATCAAACAGACACCACAAACGTAATATGTTTGCCCTTGGGCCTTATTTATGGACATTGCAAATGATAAACGCACAGGATATTATAATCTTCTGAATTCAAATGGCATATTAGTTGGAATCACTTCTTCTTGTGATTTACTAGTTAAGATTGTAGCTTCAATCAAATTTGGCAATAAATTTTTCACTGCCAATCTGGTGCCATTACACAGTTTTGGTGGATTAATGTTTCGCAATAATAAAATCAAAGAACCAATTTTCTGATTCAAGCAATGCAGTGGAATACCAGCTGGTTCCAATGAATTTAAATTCATGGGCAGTTGCATCATTATGTCTACTATCAGTAGCAACATCGAAAACAGCCATATCGCTCCCTTTATTTACATACTTGCAAATGTATTTAATGGATTTGACTGAATTACAATATTCCACATTTATATGAGCATTGAATATTTTCGATAATAATGGACTATACGGAGCCACCCAACGATTATCAAATTAAACGTCCTGAGCACGTGATCTATGTCGATACAAAGGATATCCGTCATTGCCAGTTTCGAACACTTTTCATCAATCATTCGAATTCATATTTAGTTCACCGCACGAAGCATTTTAACGACAACGTGAAATAATTTAGGATCGACAGTTTGATCAGGAATTTCAGTTTATATAACGTTATCGATTTAATCCTAAATTATTCTATGTAAAAGCCAATTTAATATATGTGCGTGCAGCACTCCCCTTTTTTCCATTCGATGGAACAAACCTCTCCAAATACACATAATTTCACAATTAAATCCATAAGTGCGTTCCATTTTTGCCGAAAAACACGTGATGTGATGTAATGACGATCACTTGTAGACTGCCCTTCAATTAAATTGTTTTTGATGTCATCCCACTTTGAATTACATGTCAATGTAATGAACAGATCCGGTTTACCATATTTTCGAATATAAGGCATTGCGTCTTGTGCATATTCGTTCATGTTCCGTGGGCTAGCAATAAACGACGATGTCAATATAGTTAAACGTCCAATGTCGTTAACATTCGCATCTCGCAAATGAATATATTTTTCGGATCTTAATTTTGATTGAATCGAGTAAAAGTTCATGGCACTAACTTTTTTCTGTAAATAAGTTTAAAACCTGACATAATTTATACAAATAAAATGTTAACACACTGAAAATATATCAATTATTCACCTGTTCGTGGTTCAATCGTTCGTATATTGATATGGTCACCTTTCAAATTCAATATTGGGTATTGTACTTCATCGTAACTGCCATACCACTTGATTTGCATTACGCGTTCACCGGCCTATGTTTGGTCGTCTTGCTCATAGCATTTTACCTTCACTCAACAATATTTTGGAAAATATAAACACAAAGCAATAACTCAACAATATTTTGGAAAATATAAACACAACAAAGCAATAATTATTGCTGATAAAATGAAATGACATTATTTGATATGATATAAATTTGTTTGTTTTTTAAGTATTAGCACAAATTGTTTGTATATGGGAGTATAATTTTGATTTTACACTTTTCAAGAGTTTTTTTTTTAATTTTCTCTACGCACAAACCTTCCCTGGACTTCCTCGAACAATTCAAGCCCAAAATTGGCCAAATCGGTAATGGCATTGTTGAGTTATAACATTCAAACGAAAAGTGGAATTGATTTTTATACATATAGATTTACTATATCTAAAATGAGTCTTTGGATACAAGAACAAGGTCGTGCGACCTACCTTCTAAAAAAGACCTAAGGTAACCCTTGTTATTCTGTGTTACAGATTAAGTAAGTAAAATCAAGTAATAACTCCCTACCCTCCCTGCCATTGACTCTCACATTATTATTTCTGCTTTCCCAGAGATTTTGTTTCTCTCACAGTGTATGGGAAATGGGAATGGTGGATAATGCAGAAGAAGCCGATGAATTGAATGATGGAGAAAAAACTTAATACACAACAAAACTGGCAAAATAAAAGTTGGGAAAGAATAAAAGAGGAAAGAGCTAAATACGAAAATGTTTTTATTATTTTCTTCTGTGTTCCGTGTTCTACATCTGCTAGGTCTGGTGGTGGGTAGAAGCAACATACTGGCCCAAAAGAAGAAGAAGATAAGGACTTGCGTACTGGTTTGAGTGATGGGTATGAAGTATAGATATATATCGGAAATGGTTCTCGTCTTGGGTTATCACACCAAAGTTGTCAGTTCAATGGTTTTTAATCATTTCATTTTTGTTTTCTAATAGAAATAATGTTATTGTTTGTATTGTCTAAACCATACTTTTAGCATATTAAGTTTAGCACTGAAAAAGTAACCAGATATTCGTTCGGAGCGAAGACTTCTTTGGTAAGAAGTATTGTTTGTAGGTATTTTTGATTTACTTTGAACGACTAATATCTTGAAAAATATCATTATTAGCGGTTTAGTTCGGTTGATTCTCTTGTAGGAAATACAATCTATAATATAAAAATAAGTCGGGGTTTCCTTCCTGACGCTCCAGAACTCCAGAACGCACGAGCCGATTTCCACGGTTTTGCATTCGTTGGAAAGGTCTCGGGGTCCGTAAGGTTTATAGCAGACAAAATCTGGAAACATTTAACAGAAAAGCGATGAATTGTCGAATTGAAATTTTGTTTAAATTTGTTTGACGTTTCAAAACCAAAGCTTACTTTTGGGAATCTTTGCAATCCGAAGTGAACGTGAGCTGGACCCGTTCCAAAAACCGCTAGATCACCATGACATAATCGGCAGAGTATTTCAGCGAAACCTCAAGGTTACTAAGTATCGAGTTTTTGGTGAAACACGTTGTTATATGTACTCGGTGGAATGGCAAAAGTGTAGACTACCGCCGCTCATAGCCTAAACAAATTACATTCAAATGAAGTGGATGACATCATATCAGCTTAAATTCCTTATCCAGTCACTGATCCCCATCTACACGACACTGTGACGACACAGATGGTGCAAGGGCCCTGTGGTTCATTAAATCCATTATAGCTTTGAATGGCTGATGGAAAGTGCACAAAACGTTATTCGCGACGTTTAGTTGTAGAAACAGTCACAGGGAACGATAGATATCCAGTTTATCGTCGGCGTTCAAAAGAAGATAATGGTCGAACTATCAAAGTTAAAGTTAAAAATCAAGAGACTATGATCAGAAATTAATTCATTGTTCCATAATGCCCGCTGCTCTTACGAATTTTCAAAACACATGCGAACGTTGAGAGTTGACATTCGACCAAATCAGTCAAATCAAGGAACCTCAGTTCCAGATTGGCTACAGGTGTTTTTCACTGGTGCGCTAGTTGGCATGTACACTGTTTATCCTAGAGATGATGAACGTTTTTATTTGCGACTGCTGTTGGTAAACAGCCAACAAAGCCGCTGGAGCTGACGGCATCGCTGCCGAACTATTCAAAGCAGCAGGCGATGACTTGGTAGGGAGCATGCACCAACTCATCTGCAAAATATGGTCGGAAGAAAGCATGCCAGACGAGTGGAATCTCAGCATAGTGTGCCCGATACATAAGAAAGGAGACCCTCTAAACTGCGCCAACTACAGAGGCATCAGTCTCCTTAACATTGCATATAAGATCCTCTCTGCCGTATTATGTATGAGAAAGCAAATCTCTTTGCAAGGCAGTTCGCCGCCAATTCAACGCTGCCAGTGAGTATTATGACTCCGCCTGTACTTCAGCGAGTTAATGATTCTATGGGGCAAATCTTTTTTCGCACTCGTACTGTAGCGAGAGTCCTAAAAGATCTTAACATACACAAATCTGCTGGTCCGGATGGTATCCCCGCTATTGTTCTGAAGAGGTGTTCTTCATCGCTGGCAAAACCACTGCGTAAGCTTTTTCATCTGTCCTACTCTTCAGGTCTCGTTCCGAGCGGATGGAAAACCGCATTTGTCCAGCCTATTCCCAAAAAAGGCGAATCTTCCTCACCGTCTAATTATCGACCGATTGCACTTACGTCCCTTCTTTCCAAGGTCATGGAAACGCTGATTAACTATCAGCTCAAGAAATATCTTGAAGAACGGAAGCTTCTTAATGACCGACAGTATGGCTTTCGTAGCAATAGGTCCACTGGTGATCTCATGGTTCATCTCACCGAACAGTGGAACAAATCTTTACATAGTTTTGGAGAAAGTAAGATTATTGCACTTGATATTTCAAAAGCATTTGATAGGGTTTGGCATCAGGCTCTCTTATCGAAAATGCGTGCTTTCGGTTTGCATGAATCCCTCCTTCATTGGATTAGTAATTACCTTTCGAATCGTTCAATACAAGTTGTATTGGATGGATTCAAGTCTGAAAACCACAAAATAAATGCTGGTGTGCCCCAGGGCTCTGTTCTATCTCCAACACTCTTTCTCATTTTTATTAATGATCTCCTGTCTGCAACATCTAATCCAATACATTGTTTCGCTGACGATAGTACTCTTAGCTTATCATATTCGTTTTCAGATTCACACCCCTCTTCTTCGGACGTGGAACTGCAACGACAAAATATGATAAGCTCATTAAATTCCGACCTAAACAGCATTGTACAATGGGGAATAAGAAACCGCGTGGAATTTAATGCTTCGAAAACGCAATGCTGTCTTGTATCGTTAAAGCGAAATATATCCCCCCTGCCATTATCCATAAATGGCACTTGCATCGAGGAAACTGAACATCTCGATATTCTCGGTATGTGTATCACCAACCACCTTTTGTGGAACGATCACATACGCGATGTCGCCAAAAATGCCGCAAGATGTTTGGGTTTTCTAAGGCGATGCAAGAAGTTTTTCTCCCCCTCTGATCTGGCTGTTATTTACAAGACTTATATACGTCCAAAGCTTGAGTATAACTCCCATATCTGGGCTGGTGCTCCTGCAACTTACTTAAGCCTCTTGGACAGTATTGAACGTAGAGCATTTAGACTGATTGGTGATATTACCATCATAAGATCATTTACGTCACTTGAACATCGTCGAAATGTTTCTTGTCTCACCCTCTTTTACCGTTATTTTAATGGTTTATGCTCTAGAGAAATAGCCAGCTGCATTCCTCCCCTTAAACAGTTCAACCGTAATACTCGCGCTTCTAGGAATGCTCATCAATATACCCTCGAGCCCATCTTCGGTCGTACTGTCAAGTATAGAGATTCGTTCTTTAGCCGTACTATGCGAATGTGGAATGCCTTACCACACTCTGTCTTTCCCAGCTATTGCAATATTCAGGAATTCAAAACCAATGTGCACCGACATCTCCTTTCAAACCCTCTCTCCCTTTCCTAGTGCTCACACTGTGTATTCATAATAAGGGTAATATATCCCTTTGAGTGTGCGCTTATTATAAAAAAAAAAAAAAAAAAAATGTGAACGTCTGAAGCCGTTCGTCAACAACCTGATAGGTCCTTATCACTGTGGCTTCAGACCAGGAAAGTCCACTATCGACCTCACACTACGGTAGATCTTGGAAAAAATCCAGGAACTTCAAATCTATAGCTACCATCTCTTTATCGATTTTAAATCCACGTATGACAGCATCTATAGGGAAGAGGAAGAGAAGGAAGAGCTCTACCGAGCAATGTCTAGTTTTGGCACCCCTGTCAAACTTATCCGTTGGTGCAGAATAGCGATGGAGAATGCACGCTGCTCTATCAAGTTCGGAAAAGATCTTACCGATTCATTTGATGTCAAAAAAGGTTTTAGACAAGGCGACGCACTGTCATGTGACTTCTTCAACATCGTTCTGGAAAGAATTGTTCAAAACGCAATCGTCAACACTAGAGGCACAATCTTCCAAAGATCCATCCAATTACTCGGACACGCGGTGAAGTCAGTGGAGCGTTTTTGAGCATTGCGACGGAAGCGAAGAAGATGGGTTTAGTGGTCAATGAGGGCAAGACCAAGTATATGCTGTCATCAAAAAAGGACACTGAACGACTACGTCTTGGACAAAACGTCACCATGAACCGCTATAACTGTGAGGTAGTTAAGGACTTTGTCTACCTAGGCACCGCTATTAACATAGACTATAACTCTTGCAAATCGCTGCTTCTATGGACTTAGAAGGCAATTGAGAAGTAAAGTCATCTCTCGAGCATCTAAAATCATCATCTATAAGACACTCATCATCCCGGTTTTCATTTATGGCGGTGAGGCCTGGACTCTGTCAAAGAAAGATAACAGTGTCTTAGGATGCTTAAAGAGGTCATGTAGAGCGGGAGGTCTTCGAATCCAATCCCGAGGGACGGCGCAGTAGAGGAAGACTGCGACTCAGGTGGCGCACCCAGGTGGGAGAGGACCTCAACCAACTTGGCGTGCTAAACTGGAGACAGCTAGCTAGGGACCGAGCTGGCTGGAGACGCATGTTGGTTGAGGCCCAGGTCTGCCCCGGACTGTAGCGCCACCTTAAGTAAGTAAGCTGTAAAGCATTTGAAACTGTAAATGGCCACCAATGCCAAACATATCGAGGAGCATGTCAACTATTGGGTTTGCTAGAGAACGATTCTTATTGGGATTTGACACTTGCGGATTCCATTGTTTCATCAAATTAACAAATACAATTATCATCACCACATGTTTTCCTTCACAATCAATTCAGTTATGGAACAAATACAAAGGCGACACATGTGAAGATATCTTACATCGCTTGAGCATGCGAACGAATAATCCCGACATGCAAATAACCGATGAAATCTACAATGAAGAAATGATTCTGATTGAGGATCGCCAAATCGATCGAAGCATGATGCATTGAACCAAGAATTAAATCGAGAGTTGCAATAAAATGTTGAAATAATGTGCCGTTGCTGAATGAACAGCAAAAACAAGTCTACGAAACTCTAATGCAAGCGGTTGACAATAATACTGGTGGTCTATTCTTCCTGGACGTATCTGGAGGAACAGGGAAAACATTTGTCATTTCATTTATTCTGGCCACTATTCGACCAAGGTAGTACCCGTGGCATGATGGTTATTGCGTTGGACTGTCATGCAAGGGGTCTTGGGTTCAATCCCTGCCTGTGCCACCTTAATTTAAAAAAAAAAAAAAAAATTAATTTTCGCGGGTACTGCCTCTTGCGAGGAATTGACAAATCCTTCAAGAGTAATTCTTGTCATGAAAAAGTGCTTTCTCAAACTAGCCGTTCGGATTCGGCCTTAAATTGTAGGTATCTTCCATTCCTGACAACAGTACTCGCACACAGGAATGGTTGAGAGTTGTAAGTCACTAGGCCCTGGTTCACAACGGACTGTTGCGCCACCCCATTTGAACTATTGGACCAAGATGGGACATAGCTTTGGCGTTAGCATCATCTGGAATTGCGGTAACTTTTATAGATGGCGGTCGTGCTGCACATTCTGCGCTTAAGTTGCCACTCAATTAAAACAATTGATACTCCAACATACAATATTTCCCGATCCAGTACAATGGGGAACGACTTTGGCTACTTGGTGATATTGTTGGCAAGCGATTTCAAGCTGACGTTTCTAGCAATTCCTCGTGGAACGCCTGCATATGAATTGAATGCTTGCCTGAAGGCATCACTTTTGTGGAATAACGTAAAAACATTATCGCTAACCAGTAATATGAGAGTTCAACTTCAAAATGATAAAAGTTCTTAACAATTTTCCAAACAATTGTTAGCTGTTGGAAATGGAAAGGTTGATGTAACAACTGGATGAACTACTCTTACCAACGACTTTTGCCGATTTATAGACTCTCAATTAGCTCTTATTGAAAAATTTGTTCCCAAACATTAGTGAGAAATATCAGAATTATGCTAGGTTAAGTCAGTGAGCAATTCTCCCCGCAAAGAATAATGATGTACACGCATTCGTTGATTCCATAACAAATCCCGATGATATAGTAAATTATCCAACGGAATTTTTTAACTCTCTGTAGTTACCGCGATTTCCACTCCATTGGTTAGGTTAGGTTATAGTGGCTGTCCAAGATGGAAACGGACACACTTAGGCCATTTTAATGGCCCTTTGTAATACCACATGAATCTTTAGGCTTCCTCCTTAGCTCAATGGAACTAGCTTGAGTCCCTTACGAAACGTGAGAGGCTGATTATACCGATATGATTTAGATCGTTTAGATCGTTAAAGAAGAATTCTCCTAGGTAATTCTTGCGTTTTCGAGCTAGAGCAGGGCATGTGCAGAGAAGATGAAGAACCGTTCATTTCTCTTCCTCGTCAATACAGCTTCTGCAAAAGTCATTTGAGAATATGCCTAGTCTCTTGGCGTGCTTTCCTATTAGACAGTGTCCGGTTATGACACCTATTATCGAGCTTATGTGCGATCTGCTTAGAGAGAGCAAGCACCTTGAACGTTTTAAATCCAGTGTTGGCCAGATATTTTTTGTGACTTGACACGTGGTGATGTTGTTCCACCTGGTGCCTGCCCTCCTCACAGCGTCTTGCATTAGCAGCAGTTTACAAGTAGCGATTTTTATGCCAGTACTTGCCAAACGTGGTAGGATGGGCTGTACTGTACCGTTCCTGGCGAGTTCATCTGCCTTACAGTTAACTGGAATGCCTCTATGGCCCGGCACCCAGCAAAGGTGATATTAAACTGTTGCGCCATCTCCATTAGAGATGATCGACAGTTATGGACTGTTATAGAGTTTGTAGAGACAGAGTCCAGAGATTTGATAGCGGCCTTGCTATCAGAGAAAATACGGATATCAGATGTTGATATCAAGTTTTCTTTTAGCCAGGACAAGACTTCCTTCATCGCCAAAAGTTCCGCCTGGAACACGCTACAATGATTGGGAAGGCGGAATGAGAGACTTAATTTCAGTCGTTCAGGGTAGATTTCGGGTAATGGGCTTTTGTAGGGCGTTAGGGCCTTTGGCCCAGATCTATATGGGTCAAATTAAATAATGTCGTTGAGCCCAAAACAATTTTATTACCATTTCGTTGTTGTACGATTTGGCAATATTACCGATCCTTCGGGTGTCAAAACTGTTTTGGGTCTTATGGAAGAAGCGGTCGGTCTTATTGCCCAATAAAATAACGGCAAGATATTAACAATTTCGCCGAAGAATGGCTCTATTGCCCAAAAATGGCTCTATCACCCAAAAACTTTTTTAGAATAAAATGCCACAAGGCCCAAAGCCAATGTCACAATTTCCAAATCAATTTGCCACAAGACCCAAAGTCAAGTCCAGTTAAAGCATTATAGGGCTCAAATTACTAATTGAAATATTGCTTAAAAAAGGAAAGAAGCTCATTTTATGACAAGAAATACTCTTGGAAGGTTTTTAGAAGGCAGTACTCATGAAGAAAGCTTTTGGGTTTAACAAGTGGGATTAAATTCAGTTTTCTGTCATAAAATTATTTGTATTACACCACGGTGTTAAGTGATCTGGCCCCAAAATATATCAACTAGAAGAATCGGCGAAATTTACCAAAACGAGTTTTCTTTCTGACGACGGCTTATATAAGTGCAATTTTCTGAGGTAAGCCTCCTACTGATCCGCTCAAAAATGGGGAGAAAATTGTTCTTTGAATTGCCAAGGTTAGCTTAGAGCTTAACACCGAACAGAGCTATTGATTATATCAGTCCAAACATAAGTAAAACCGGAAGTTGACTATCGATTGTTTTCCTTAACAAACGTATTAATTATTTTGATGTACCTACTCTATCAGAAGCAGAACCTCCATATGACACATACTGACGTATTTCGAACACACACACACAACAAAATAAATACTGACCTACAATCATCTCTTTAGATATGAATGCTTTACATCCATACACATAAACATATGCAAAATGCAAGCAACACAAACAAAGGAAAATTATTACGTAAGGTACGTATCTGTATTTAGTACTTTTATCCTGTGAGAAAAAATAGAATGTGCGAGTAGAAGGTGATTACTGTTTAATTTATAAAATAACAAGGACCAACACCGGCGAGTTTGCTGTGCGTGGAATTTTTAATGAGTGTGAATATACCTTTATATTTAAGAGCACGAGCATATCCGCCGCACCGACCAAGGCGACATCCACGAACGACGGAACGGAACGGAACGAACGGACACCAAGCGACGAATGACGAGAACATCATTACCTTGTAAGGATACTTACAGCAATCATGCAGTCAACAGTGTCGAGTGTTCAGGACGAAAATTGTAGGGTAATGGTGAATGGTGTGGACGATAATGGGGCGGAAATATGTTCGGTGTACGGGTAGGTGGTACATTTATTATGTGATGTGCGTGCATGCGTTTATCCATAATTGAAATCATGCAAAAGGGAGCACAGTATAGTAGGCAAAACTTACCTACCTACAATCTCCATATGTATGTGGTAGGTTTACTTAGGAACAGAGTGGAGGCGTAAATACCTTTTTGAGCAGAGGAATAGGTAGGGATGCAGTTTAAGTGGAAATACATTAAACGTATTTTTTTGTAGTGCATTATGTGGGGCTTGAAAATAGGAACGTGTATCGTTCTTGTTTACTGAAATGATGAGTCACACAAAGGGAATTATTTGTTCGTTTATAGAAATGTATGAATAGCTTTAATAGATACTATTGAACATTATCCAAAAATAACCTAGGAGAAAGTGGTCGAAGATTATTATATATAGCATATCCAACTGAGACTCGATCGTTACTTTTTAGGTTATACAATTCTGTAAGAAATGGTGACACGAAAAAGTAGTCCAGTTCAACTCAAATAGTCAGTACAAGTAAGATGGACGTTTTACTCTCACTCTCTTACTCTAATTGCTTTGGCTTGCATAAGCGTGTCGCTTTCTAAAACTCTGACAGGATTTTGTTCTCAAAAGCTTCAAAACCCAAAAGTTCTTTAATAAAATCCGCTGAATAGGGTCTTTAGTAGCAACTATGAGTGATAATGGTAACTCTGTTAAAATTTAGATACCGAGAGCACGATTACATTGGCACTTGACAGTATCCTATCAGAAGTGGGATACAACATTTATTTGGGGTGTATAATATTTTGCGAAGAATTGCAACAACAATTCCTTAAGGAATCGCAATGAGGTTAATCACTGATAAATCAGATTATTCTATAAAAAAGATGGATAGATGATTTTCCATCTTAGTTTAAAACCACATTTTGAAGTTTTGATAATTTTTCACTGTTATTAGTTCATTAGCTTTATCCTCCTTAGTCTAAATATTAATAAAATAACGCCAAATAAACTAAATATATTAATCTAGTCAATTCCGCCGTATTTCCAAACCTTTTTTTTTTAAATTGATGAATTGAAAGAGATAGAATTTTGTTTCCTATGAGAAACTTTGCCATCCACTGAAACTGATAAAATTGACAGAATATCATTTTTAGCAATAAAATTCAAAGCTTGAAGTGGTGAATATTTAGATTAAACCAATCCATACCAGATCAAAAAAAAAGAAAGCATCATATTCGATAATTTTTTTTAACGATGATTTTTTGTTCTTTTTTAGGGGAAAATCTGTTTTGTCAATTAAAAAATGTTTGCAATCATTCGTTTTAGTTGTTAAACATTTTATTTGAGATATTATGTTATCGATTACATACAAAATAAATAAATTAAAGTATTTAATTTCCAGATAAATGAAAATGACTACTAGCCCTACATACCACTTTTTTTAAAAATCGTCAAGCTACAATTTTTTTCCACAACTAATTTACAACAAAAAAGCTACAATTAACTGCATACTCAGTTTTAAATATCGAAAAAGTAAACTAACTTGACAGTCGTATGAAAATGGTAATATGGAAACACTGTTTTTACTAAAATATTTGGAAGTGATACCAAACTTTACAAGACAAAGTGTCAACTGGTGGGAAATAGGACAACACTGTTTTTATTTAAATTGTTGGAAGTGATACCAAACTTTACAAGACAGAATGTCACCTGGTGGGAAATAGAAAAACATTTTTTTGGTTCAGAGAAATAGATCCAAGCATTAAGCATTAAATCGCTTTGTTGTTGTTATGGAAATAAATGGATGATCTGATCTGAATCACTGGGAAAATAAAACACGACTAGAAAGTGCAAACCTTTCAATCCAGCGCTACATTATTTAAGATTTCGTTAAAATCTGAGAGCTAGAATATCGTGTAGAAAATTTTAGGTATTGATGCGCGCTTAAAATTGCTGAAATCTTACTTTCAAAAAAACTCAGCTTCGAGTTATTCTTTTGCATCTGTACCGCGTTCATATTAAGTTTCAGTGAATTTAGACTGTTTTGTTAACGAAAAATATTGTCGAATCTTTTTAAATGTTCTAAAGTCTGTTTCGAATCTAAAAAGTTGACAACACTGTTTTAACTAAAGGCCATTTTGTCAGCTGTCAAGTGATTTATTTTTAGTGTTGTTTGGCATTTCAATATGAATCGGCTGACATCTAATCAATGCTTCCAAATTATGCAAATTTATTTTGAAAATCATATTGTTTGGTAACTTTTGATTAAATGGATGTGTCAGTAAATAAAGCTGCCTAGGACACGATTACATTTACAAAAAACAAACTGGTTGGTGGAATAATTGGTCCGTATTTCTTAAAAACGATGCTGACGAAAATGTTATAGTCCGTTCTTCGATTGAACAACCATGATGTGCAGGAGCTGCGGCTATTTTATTTTGGTGACATCTGTCAAATCTTTTGTTTATTATTCATTTGTTTATGCCAAATCACCATGCCTAGTTACACTATTGAACAGCACTTTTAATTGGTAAAACTTTATTATAAAATAAGTGTTCATTAACGCAAATGTTGCGCGCATTGCGCTCATTTTATAGTAGACGCGGTGGCCCTTCACAGTCTACTCTTCAACAATTGAGACAACCGGTTCAATAAATAATCAGCCAACATTCGTACTTTCCTTGAACGCAAGATTGGCCGAGAACATCGCCGTGGTCCGTGAAAGTGTACAGCAGAACCAAAGGCAGTCTTTTCCTCGCCCTGCACAATAACTCCTTTGGCAGACTTTAACTTGGCGGAATTTGTCTCGGGACATGGGCCTAAGCCCGTACAAGATCCAACTAACCAAGGAGCTCAAAGATAATGACCACAGATAACGCCGTTTGTTTTGCTGATTAGCGAACATCATTTGGAAGAGATGAATGGTTGTATTAACAAGCAAAGTTGCCATATTTGAAACGAAACCAAACCACGCGCTGTTCACCAGGTGCTAATGTATCCTCAAAAAATTACCGTTTTATGTGGATTTTGGGCCGACACGTTGGCGTAATTGGTCCGTACTTTTTTGAGAACGACGATAGTGAGTCGAGCACTATATAACGATGATAACTATTTCGTATATCCCAAATTGAACCATATAGACTTAGACGTCGCGGCTGCCGGCGCTAAGTAAGGTAATGTCAAAACCGAACGAAAAGTTGTTAGAAGTTATCGTCAAAACAAAAAGTAACCATAATAGATTCAAGTAACTTAAGCTAATTTGACATTTGCTTAAGCTCGAGCCATATAAATGGCTCTTGCGTAATTGCGCGAAAGTTAGCGAAATTTAACGAAACTGAGCAGAACGTCTATTAAGGTTAGTGACATATAAGGCTGCATATTGGTTCGTTCCCTTAAGCTGGCTTAAGCTCGGTTAAGTCTATTATAGTAATCGTAATCAGCTGAGCAACGATGAGCATCGCATTACTTCCAAAAAACTTGACGTTTGTGAATTTACCCTTCGTCTAGGCCAGACTTGGCGGTCATATATTCCAGAAATCATATTTTAAATATAATGCCAGAATTATCTCTTAAAGAAAATTAATTTCATGCCAATAAAAAAATCTTCTTTGTTTTATTCCAATTCAACAAAAGTAGGTGTTCAAAAAGTGATTGAACCAAAAATGATGTCCAGCTCAAATGATTGCGATAGGAACTCGAAGAGAGGAAAACCTTGAATAAGTCCTGGTTAACCATATCATAGGCAATCATAGGGGTAAGGTCTCATTACCTGCGATGTCCTTCATTACCCAAGTCCCAAGTACATACACTTCTACTACCTGTTTACTGACGTAATCATATCCATTAACTGGGTTTTATGTATACCCTTAGGTAACGAATATAAGTAGCAAAGATTTAATGTTCATGTAAGGCAGGAATAGGTTTCAGTTGGTCCTTAATTAGGTACTTTATATCCGACTTTTCAGCTGACTTATGTACGTATGCTTCCAACAGGCATACAAATTAATCTCATAGTCTCATTGTTGCTATGCCATAAAAGAAAATATAGTTGAACCTGACTATTAATGAATCCCTAAAAATATAGCTATACCCTAACATTATGTTGTTGTTTTTAGGTATTGTTCCTTTCTCTTCGAAAACAGCAGATACGTCGTTATATAAAAAACCCAAAATGTACCAAATTGGCCCCAAGCAAAGCAAAGCTGAGTCAGTCAAATGCAAATGTAGCATGTTCCTCCTTCGCCACAGTTGTTGCCGCAATCATTTTAGTTAATTCCTCCTGATGGATGCGTCACGCCAACCACAGAGAACATCTCTCATCATCCTGCCATATAGAGGCATCTATAGTTATAGTCATAAACATAAACATCCATTCACGGTTATTAATTAATTATGCCCAAAACAGAGAATCTAACAAGTTCCCTCTTCTTAAATAATAATGATGATGCACCCCAAAGGGAGGCACAACCATGGCAGTCGAGACCGAGAGTAGGTACGTATAGAGACTTTCACTTCTATAATAATATTTTACTATTTTCGACTTGTGGCAGCAAATTCTTATTATCGGTCCCCTGGATTGACGTTGAATATGCAGCGGTTTACTTACTCATCACCAGTGTGACCAGATTACTTACTTAATTTTTGTCAGTGATTTAAACTAAAATCAAATGCTAGTTGAAAAATTGACATTCAACTATAAGGAATTAATTAGTTTGCAAGTTACGATTACATAAGAGGATATACAAATTCAGTTTTCGAAGCATTTAGTTCTAAACTGTTTTTTATTCAAGATCAAAATATAATGAGCTTATGATACGCCTCCGTTGGCAGTCCATATTTTAAGAACAAGGAAGAGAATCTTAAACCAAATATGATAAGCTAAAGGTACTATCATCAGCGAAACAATTTAGAGTGTGTTTATTTTGTGGATTACAGATTTCAACCCTTCTAATACAACTTGGATTGAAAGGTAATTTCTAACCCAACAAAAAAGAGATTCATCAATACCAAAAGCAAGCAAGTTTATAAATGTCAAACGAAAATCTGATGGGTTTCCACCTTCAAGGAGTTTCTCCAACATAATCTCCTCTGATCCAACAACCATATCAAATCTATTTGCTAATTACTTTAGCAAATCGTATACTGAACATCTGCATGATCCTGATCCACACTACTTTAGTCATTTAGATGGTTGCACTCAAACCTCCCTTTCATCGTTTACAATAACTGAAGAAATGGTACTTGCCAAAATCGTAAGCCTCAAAGAAAACTTTAGCTCTGGTCCTGATGGCGTCCCTTCAGTTGTTCTAAAAAAATGTATGCATTCTCTGTCAAAACCTCTAACTGCACTCTTTGAACTCTCTCTTTCCCAAGGTGTGTTTCCTCATACATGGAAAGATTCATTTATATTTCCCATTCATAAACAAGGCAATAAAACTGAAATTAACAATTATAGACCTATTGCTAAACTTTCATGCATTCCAAAACTTTTTGAAAGCTTAGTTTATGATTCCGTTTGTTTCCATTGCAAGCCTTTATTCTACCCCGCTCAACATGGTTTTCCTAAAGGTAGATCCACTACCTTAATGACACCGTCAACGTAGTCGATTCTATATTAGAGATCTTGGTATTATGTGTGACAAACACCTGAATTTCCATTCCCATTTTGACCAAATTTTTAATAAAGCTAATAGATCTCTCGGTTATATGAAGAGATGGTCAAAAGAATTTTTCAACCCCTATGTAACTAAAGCGCTTTACATTTTCCTAGTCTGTCCTCATCTTGAATATGCATGCCAAGTATGGTCTCCCTTTTATGAAAACCATTCACTCAGAATTGAAAATGTTCAAAGACGTTTCGTTCGGTTTGCTTTACGTGGCCTCCTCTGGGATGATACATCCAACTTGCCTCCTTATGCCGATCGACTAAAACTGATAGGTTTGCAGCCCTTTGCAGCTGGGCTTGAACAGGCGATCTAGCGTGTGAGGAGCTAGTGCACTACGCACTACGCCACCGCACCCACATGAAGGTTGTAAGCCAATTACAGGTTTTTTCGTTCTATAGAACTACACTGAACCGATTAGCATTTTTCTAATTGTAAATTCGGCAAGCAGCTCCTTATGAAAAAGAGAGGAGATAATAGAAGGAACCTGAATAAAACAACAACAATTACTTGTGTGTGCTTAGAAAAATGCTAATCTTTTCAGTGTAGTTCTATAGAACGAAAAAACCTGTAATTGGCTTATAACTTTCATGTGGGTGCGGTGGCATGGCGTAGTGCGTAGTGCACTAGCTCCTCACACGCTAGATCGCCTGTTCAAGCCCAGCTCGGGCAAAAGTTCTTCAAAAATTAAATTGAACATAAAGCGATTAAGCACCACTAAAGGAGTCTGATGATCGGGTTGGTCCCCGTGAAATAGCTATAACTCCAGCCTATGAACTTGGTGGTAGCACACACAAGTTGTTGTTGTTTCATTCTAAATATTCAATTGTAAATTTTGATCATTTCACATAGAATTAAGTTTGTATCATATCCATATCACTATCGAGTAAGCATAGTGACCGTTTAAAGCTCCTGAAAAAGTCATTAGACCGTCCCACTAGGCTTTCCTAATTGCCAAATGGATATCGAAAGGGTTTTAATTTGAGGGACTTTGGACACCAATAATACAATTTCATGAATAAATTGCATAAATTGGACCTTAGACCCTTTTTCTTTAAGTTATTCGAGTTTTTCACTAAAGATAATTTCGTTTAGGTAAATTGAAAGGCATGATAAATGTGTTTCATTTAATTGTTCCTTGTCATTTCTTAATTAATTCTTCTTAAGAGGGTCTTACCTTACAATAAAAAATAAAATTGAGCTAAAGGTCACTTAAACCTTATTGGTTTCCATTATTGAAACCAGTCATACTGTAGTTTTTTGGGAGGTTCGTTATAGCGATCATTGACAATTTCAATTACTAAAGTTTTGGGTTATGAAAAATATTTGTTTAAGTAAAATAAGTCTTATAGACTTTAGCTTGACTTTTAAATCGAACATGACAAACTTTTTAATCGCTTAAAACTCTTAAAACTGAATCTACAATGATAGAAACTAATGTAAGTTAAATTAAATGTAGTAAAAACTAAGGATGGGCACACTAATCTAATCACGGGCACGTCTATTAGATTGTGTGAATCATACGGATGGTGGATCGGTTTTTGTTTTTGGTCCCTTTTATGTCAGTTTATGCGCTGGTGTTTTATTAACATAATTATTCTGATACATATTGCAATAATTGCCAGATGCCTCAAAGCAAGAGTCACTTACCCTGTGGTCTTCAAAAAATAAAAAAACATCTTCTGGTTCATTTAACACTCAACATTTTACCTAGGGCTCCCTCGAAAGAGTCCTTTTAGATGTGAGGTATATTATTTTTAAAAAACAGTCGAGTGTTTGACTATGAAAATATTGAAAATGTGAACTCAAATACTACAGAGCCTCCCATGATTTCGATGAGCAATCCAAAAAGAAATTAATATAAAAAATTTCAAAATTTTAGTTTTACAAATGTACACATTTATGTAGGTACTTATGTATTCGTACGTATGAGCGTATGCACAAGTATAAGTAAATAAATTTGTTATGGAGTCGATTATTTACGTGTTGGGAGTTCGGTTTACAGGTTCTCCGTCCTCTTGTACCTTTAGCTATAGAAGTTTTGTATTTATCTTGCTTCCTCATTTGATTCAGTGAACCGTAAAGTTGCAAAAGTTTGTGATATTTGCGGTGCTGAATTGAACACTCGTCATAGATCAATTTCCTGATGTTTGTACAGTCTAAATACATATTGATGTACAATTGTACAAAATACATGTATGAAACTACATGTACACATACATACGTACTTACATAGTACGTAAATAGTTTGCTACATGCGGAACCAGTTATGTAGATAGAAATGGTACAGTGACGGATTTCATTTGAGTTGAATTTATGTAAAATTAGTTTGAAAAGTGTATCTTGTACTTTGGACCATTTGTATTTCTGGTTTTCTTTTTCAACAAAGGGTTTGATTAAAGTTGCAAATATGTAGTAAAATTGGTAGAAGAGACGAAAATATGGTAAATTTTAAAATGTTTTACTTTTACAGTGTTGCAACCATTTATTAAAACTACATTTTTGTGAAAATGACGGTTGTCAAAATAACACCTCAAAATGAAAATTATTGTTTAGAATATCTGAATATTGCCATCACATTCCACATTCACGTTGTTAAAAACGTTAAAAACGCACCTCTGTACTTGATACTCGAAAAATTACCGAAATCGACCCAGATTGTATATTGATAAGCATTCCTGGAGGTCGTACGTAATACACATGAGTTCTTTGAGAGTAGAAAGGCAACTAGGCACTTCACTAAATCATAATCTGCTAAAAAAGCAGTACAAATTTGCTTGTTGGTGGTACACATAGAGCTTCGAGTTATTCAGTTTCCTTGCCACTCATGGATACTGGAAAAGGCGGTGAATTGATATTTTACCACAAAAGGCAACATTGACTTTCCGATACATTGAATGTTGCTTTATTTTGTATTGGATATGAATCTAGAAACGAATATAAAAAGCTAAGGGTACATGGTGGACTACCACCCTTTTTTGAATAGGAGAAGTCATTTTTGATCAAATGCTTTTGAAATATCAAGTCCAATAAACCATAGTTCTCTGCTCAGTTTGATGAACCATAAGACATGTTTGGGCCTATTGTTTTATGGAATCAGAAATTGTATTCCGAATAGGGTTAAATTTATCAAATCCAAAGAAAGAAAACTTTGGCTTGATTTAAGCTGTAAAGAAGTAATTAGGACCAGAGATGTGAGATTCCGTTATTCTAAAGCCATTCCCACTGAGGAAAACCAGAACACGTTAAATTAAGCTGAAACAAACCATTTTGTACTTTTAATAAATTTAGAGAGACGTTTTGTGTGACTAGTTGCCAGTTCACTGGTATTATCGAAGAAGGGATTACCGAGAAAGTTATTCCTTGTAATGGAGAGTGGTGGACATGTAAATAGAAGGTGTTGGACTGTTTCCTCTTCCCCCTTGTCCATGCAGCTTCTACAGCAGTCATTTCTTTAGACCTCTAGCCTCAAAGCTTGTCTTCCTTTGAGGCAGTGTCCAGTTATTACTCCAATTGTAGAGCTTACAAACTTTGTCTGCTCAGGGATATTAAGCCTTTTCACCGTTTTAAGTCTATGCTTGACCATATTTGCTTGGTTGCTAGGCAGGTGGTACTCTGTGACCATCTAGCATTTGTTGATTCTAGAGCATATTGTTTGAGAAGATATTTGCATGTAGCAAGTGGTGTTCCTATGTTATGATTTTGTCTAACATTAGGCAGAAGTGTTCCGTTTTTGGTGAGGTCATCGGCTTTGCAATTTCCCGGAATGTCTCTGTGGCCCGACACCCAAATGAGGTGAATATTAAACTGTTCCGTCATTTCATTCAGAGATGATCGGAAATCGTGGACTGTTTGAGAGTTTGTTGGGACAGACGCTAGAGATTTAAGAGCGACTTAGCTGTCCGAGAAGATTCGTATATCCTTGCAAGATATAACGTTTTCTTTGAGCCAGGATAGTGCTTCTTTAATCGCCATTACTTCTGCCTGGAATACACTGCATTGATTGGGAAGTCTGTATGATAGGCTGAGATTCAGTTGTTCCGAAAAGATACCACTTCCAACTCCGTGATCGGTCTTTGAACCGTCAGTGTAGAAGTGTACCGCATCGTCTTCCAGGGGTCCCTCTTCTTCCCAGGAGGATCTTGAAGGGATGGACACATGGAATCTTTTACCAAATACCATTTTTGGGGTGGTATAGTCTAAGCGATTTGGGATAGATCTGAAATTGTCTAGAATGGTTGTATGTCCAGTATTGTTACTGGTCCATTGAGAGGTGGCTCTAAGCCTTACACATGAGTTGGCAGCCACCTTTTTAGAGAAGATGTCAAGTGGTGTTAGATTTAAAAGCACTTCCAGTGCTGCGGTTGGTGTTGAGCGAAGTGCTCCTGTGATGCACACACCTGCTGACCGCTGGACTTTGATGAGCTTATTTAGATTTACCATCTTGTCTAGTGCGGTCCACCATACGACAACTCCATAAATGAGTATCGGTCTGATTACCCAAGTGTATAGCCAGTGGGTTATTTTTGGGGAGAAGCCCCATTTTTATCCTATGGCCTTTTTATAGGCTACAGTAGCCTTTTTTAGTCTTTCATCAATATTTGCCTTCCAATTTAGTTATTTGTCTAAAATGAGGCCTAAATATTTAGCTTGGTCGGAAAAGCTTAATGGTATTCCTTGAATATTGGGTGGGATAATCTGAGGAATTTTGTACCTTCTCGAAAAGAGTATTAGTTCTGTTTTATGTGGATTGACGTCCAAACCACATTGCGTTACACATTCTGTTCGCCTATTAAAGGCATTTTGTAGGAGTTCCGAGAGAACTTGGGGGTGTTTCCCAGATACAGATATTGTAACGTCGTCAGCAAAGGCAATCTACCTGAAACCCTCTGCTTCGAATGATGTTAGTAGGTCGTTTACTACCATGTTCCAGAAAAGGGGCGAGAGGACCCCACCTTGGGGTGTGCCTCGATTCACCGATCTAGTGGTAGTAAAACTTCTCATGCTAGAAGTTATTTTCTTGCTTTTAAGCATGAGACTTATATAAGATCTATGAGTGATTTCTCTAATTTCAGCTTATCCATTGCTGTTGTGATCGCCTGGTATCTGACGTTGTTGAAAGTTTCTTCAATATCTAGGAACGCTGCTAAGTTATATTCTTTGTATTCGAAGGAATATTCAATAAAACGTACCAGGGAATGAAGTGCTGATTCTACTGATTTTCCCTTAGAGACATGGTTTTAAGTTATGTCTGATGTAATTTTCAATCAATCTTTCCAAGGTTTTAAGAAGGAAGGATGATAGGCTGATTGGTCGTAGATCTTTAGGGTTAACGTGGGAGGGTTGCCCTGCCTTAGGAATGAAGACTACTTTTGCCATTCTCCAGGCTTTGGGAATATATCTCAACCTTAAACAGCTTGTCAGAATGATTTCTAATGGTGAAATGATCATGTCTGAGCATTTTTGTAGTTCGCCCGGAATGATTCCGTATGGTCCTGGAGATTTGTATGGACCAAAGGTGTCTATGGCCCTTTGCAGTTTTTCCCTCGTTATAAGATCAACTAAATCGCTTATAGAAGCCTGAGATCCTGATGTTAAGTCGTTGAGTATGTTAAAGCTACCTGGAAAGTGGGTGTCTAATAACAGATTAAGAGATTTTTCATCTGTGATAGTCCACGTGCCTGCTTCTGTCTTTAAAGCACTGGGTATTGTTGGACTTTTTGAGAGAATTTTCCTGAGTCTTGAGGCTTCTGAAGTATTTTCTATTTTACCACAAAAGTTTCTCCAAGAAGACCTCTTACTCTTCCTTATTTCTTTTTCATATTGCTTAAGAGCTTGTTTGTATAAGTCCCATAGTCAGAAGAAGATCTAGTGCAAATAGATCTATTGAAGAGTTTGCGACATCTCTTTCTGAATGGTTCTAGTTCTTTCCGTCACCAATGAGGTTTCTTTGTACCCTTTAAAATGGTTACAGGGCATTAGATGATTCACAGAAAGGTCTAGTTCTTCTTTACTGGATGAGCTTTTAAGAAGGTTGGGATCAAGCAGTTGTGCTAGTACCTCCCTATATCACTCCCAGTTTGTATTACGATGATTGTGAAAATTCGTAGATGTATTTGCCACATCAATGAGCTCAAACTGAATGTATCTGTGGTCAGAGAAGGAATTCTCTTTTGAGACATGCCAGTTTGAAATCAGATTGTGGATCGAGTCAGAGGTAAGTAAGAGGTAAGAGGGTTCATTAGAGCTACCCCATACCGTGTGATGGGCGTTATCGTCCGAATCAATTAGGAGACCAACTTTTTTCGATTGCGCGTCCGCAATCGCCTTCCTCAAGGTGTCTCCTGGAATTGGGCTGTCGTGGCCAAGATAAGCGGATATGAGCCAGTAGGTGGCTTTATCCGTTGTTAAGACAGCGGTGGTGGTGCCCTTGTCGCTGTAATTGGGGAGTAAAATACTTTAAAGTCATTTTTTACTAACATGCATGACCTTGGTTCACCTTTCTTCGATGCATACAATAGTTTATAGTCAGTTGCATCCTCTAAGGAGCCTAATCAAATTTCAGTACCCGGGTTTTGTACCACAGATCCCTTTTATTTTAAATTTCGAAAAAATTGTCAACCATTTATTGTCAACCTTTATTTTAAAAAGCCCTTATTTGTCCAAAACTTAAATATTTCTTGTATATTTGGTCAAGTGCCCCCTTAAAGAAGTTCAAGTCTTTTAGATAGAATCCAAGAGAAGACCTTTGAAAATGATAGGCGATACAACTATAACCAACAAATTTACATCACTCGAAAACTGCCATTTCACGTCTTTCGGTTTTTTACAGTGTTCTGTCAAACTACTCAGTTGCATTTATACCCTCGCACTTCCAGGTAAGCACATCAATTTACCCTTGATCTCATTTTCAGACGATTCTATTCTTAACCGAGAATGTACTGTATTTCCCTCGATAGTGTGAATTACCGATAATGCGAATTTCTCTAAAAAATGTGAATCGCCAAAAATTTACATTGTCATCTCTATAATGTGAACTTCTGATTTTTCAGAGACTCTGTAATGTGAATTTCCTTTGTAAAAGTTTTTCTATTTTTCTTATTCGTGAATGCAATTTAAAGGTACAGGCTTACTGTTATTTGTCTAGACATATCTTCCGAAATGTTGAATGCAGCTGCAGACTGGAGAGTTATGTGTGTATATTTTACATTTGTTTGCTTTTTGTTGATCAGTTTCGGGTTATCATTTTCCGTTGAGTTGTGTTTTACTTGGTCTCTGTTTGTTTAATTTTACTCTGGTTCCTTTTGTATAATAAAATTGTAAGTGCATGTGGCAATGGCACCAAAACAAAAAGCGCATCGGTTTTTATCTATAATAGATAAGTGTCAAATTTTACATGATTTAAATACTGGACATCCTGGGTGTGCATTAGCTGAAAAATACGGTGAATTCCAAAAAGCTGCTGGACCATTGCAAGAAAAATGAATGAGGACCAGGGAAGAAAAAGACGCTTAGGAAATCTGAAATGCCTATAATGGAAAATGCATTGTTCGAGTGGCTAAAAAAATAAAGAGAGAACCACGTTCCAGTTTCAACAGATCTTCTCTGCCGAAAAGCAAATCAGTTTAATTTGCGATTTAAAGAAGCCCGGAATTTTAAAGCTAGTAAAGGTTGGCTACACAAATTTAAGCAAAGGCATCGTGTTCGAACATTAAAAATATGCGGCGAAAAGTTGTCATGTAATAAAACTGCAGTTAATCCATTTTTGGAAAAACTGCATGAAACAATACTAGAAATGTCTTGTACTCCACAACAAATTTATAATGCGGATAAGCCGGTTATACTGGAAGCTTCTTCCTAGTAAAACGCTCGTTTTGTCTACTGAACATACAGCACCGGGAAGAAAAACTAGCAAAGAAAGGATAACGTTTTTGGTCTGCTTACTCCATTAGCTATCGGGAAATACAAATGCCCCGTTTTCCGGTTTCAAGGTTTGATTTATAGATCCAGCAAAAATGCTTGGATGACCAGTGAAATCTTTCAAAATAGGTTTAACGACAATTTTGTAGCACTTTATTTAAATTAATTCTTTGTCTTAAGCAAATCATTTCTATGATCACTTTGCACCTACAATATTTTTGTTTTTTTCTTAACGCTTTCCAGGTTAAACTCTATCTAAGAGAAAATAATTTGCCAAAAAAGACACTGTTGCTCCTTGACAATGCAACTTGTCACTCCAATAAAGAAAAGCTAACTAGCCCTGATGGAGACATAACAGTTATGTTTTTTCCCCCAAACAGAGCATACTACAAAAAACGATTGCTTAATGAAATTAATGCAACAGAAAGTGAAAACATTGCTGCTGGAATAAAAAAAATATCCTTGAGACATGCTGTAATGAACCTGAAATTGTCTTGGGACCAACTTCCCACTTCCTCTATCGCTAAGTGCTTTAAATGTATACTTCCACGTGAAGAAAACTGGGAAGAAGAAGATTTAATTCCTCTTCTACAATTACGAAGGACACTGCTCGAAACTCTGCTTCAAAGAGAGTTGCAGGAGATTAATGATCAATACAAGAAGTTAGAGAATGGGTAGTCGTAGAAGAAATTGAACCTGAATCAACTGAGGATATTTCGGAGAGTGAAACCGAAGAAGTCTCTACAGCTCCTAAAATAACAAGCTCCCAAGCAAAACAATGCACAAATACGCTGCTTGAGTACTCAGATCAAAATGAGCTGGATGCAGAAACCATTTCCAGTTTGCTGAAACTAAGAGCAGTGGTAATAGAAAGGTTAAGCCAAGCTGTTCGACAATCAAAAATTACAAGTTTTTTTTATGAAGAATTGATTTAATCAAATATAATGATTTATTTTTAGTTTTTTAAATGAAGTGTGCTCGCAATTACTGGTATTGTATTTATTTATTTTTTTGAGAATTCAATAAATGTTGAAACTGTGAAAAAAAATAATTTTTGTTGTATTCAATGGATATAAAGATTATTTTGTTCATTTTAATGAGAATTGAAAAAAGTTCCAGTAATGTGAATCCCTCTAAAATCTGAAAACACCTTGTTTTAATTAGTTCACATTATCGAGGGACTACTGTACTTTACCCAACTCATTCTTTCCCTCTCATTTTGATATCTAAAACTTTAAGAACAATTTGTAACAGTATCCTCAAGCTTACTTGAGTTGTGATCTACCAAAGGCCAAATCTTAATTTTGAAGTTTGTATCACAACTTGTAAGATTTTTTTCAGAATAAGATAAAAGTCACAAGATCGAGTTAATCTTGAGCATTGTGATATGGCATCTGTGAGGTTGTCAGAATTAAATTAATTTAAGTACCAAAATAACCTCAAAATGAAAATTGTCTATAACTGGCTCCCCAAAATGGCAGCTTTATTTCAAACTCACAACACTCATGCTCATAACTATTAAGTTTAGTTTAAATTTGCATACTGGGGACAAGAAATATAAAACTGACACAACAATTGGACCCATTGTGTCTGGGCTAGCCCTGACCCTTGACTTACTGACCTATGTATAAGTTTTTGTTTTGCTACTTTTGTTTGTTTTTGGAATATTACCAAGGGCTCGTGTAGAAACCGAGCCAACCATGGAACTGTTTAACCCATCACCTCTCCCTCTCTTGGCCTGGGTTTGCAATAAATGCAAATTTCAAATGTGCAAATGTAATTTCGGGAAAATCAGAGTGAATTAAATTGATTAACGCATGATCGAGTACACACAAAGTACACAACAGCGCGCTTTCATGACCTGGGCGAGGCTTGGCAAATGAAGCACAATATATTATAAATTGCACTGAACCGCATATACGTAAACATACATCCTCAAGTCCAAAACTATAGAGCTGCAGTTTTACAAAAGACTATAAGTATCTAACTACATATGTATAAGTTTGTAGATTTATAATACATGTTGGTTAGATGTGTAGGTACACGAAAAAAGATGTATAACATTTTGGTTTCAATGCTTTGCAAGGCTCTAAAGCTGAAGGCAAAAAAAAAAAATAAAGAAGAAAATCTTCGTTGGGAAAAAACTTTTCCAAATAAATTCTGAAAGGCTCATTTCCCATTTTTATTTTTTTTTATTTTCTTGTGCTTGACGCTCGAGAAGTCCTTTTCGTTGAGAAACAAGATGAAAGAGGCCTCCTGCACTTCATAAATTTCTCTGAAGAAATCTCCTTGAAAAGTTTCACGCACTCTGCCATAGAACTTTTTTGCAGCAATGAAGATGAAGAAGACCGATACGAAGAATAAGAAAAAAGAAAAAGAAAACTTCTGCTGGAGCAAAACTTTAAATCCTTGAAAATTATTTTCTTTTCCGGGACCGATATTAGTTCCTTTTTTCTTCGTTTCGGCTTTCGAGCGTTTTTTCATTTCAAAACAAACAGTTTTTATTTTTGTTTTTGATGCTTGAAGGTATATGTAAGGACATTTAGTGAATAAGCACGTGCCTAACCAATCGATTTGAAGTTCTTTTTTAACAGTCTTGGCTTCGTTCGGTTCGCGGCAGCAGTGGCGGCTTCAGTGGCGGAGGAGGAGTCTCTTTTTTTGGTGCGTTTATTCCATGCTATTTACTTTCAATGTGATTCTAATTGATAGAGATTTGCTCGTTGATTTATTTTTGGCAATTATTTTTTTTTTCGCCTGCAGTTTTTTTCAGCTTTGTTTTATTTTTGGGTTGAAATCTCAATTTCACACATAAAGTCTCTGACGAAACAAAAAAGTTCTGTGTTTCGTGTTGTTTTCCAACGACTCGAAAGGGGGGCGGAGGGGGTTGGAGTATTAAAGGGAGTTTGTGCTTAGCATCACAGGAGGGAATTGCTTGATGTTGAGGAAAAACTCACTGCTGTGCTGCTGACATTTAATGTTAAAACTTTTTCTGAAATAAAAGTTTGGTTTTTGCTTTTTAATGGAACATTGATGTGATCGAACCTGATTGGCCTGAGGTAAGTTGTTTAACGTCTATACTATACTTTTGTATAGGTACTCGTGCCTCCGGGCAGTGTTGGATGATGGTTGATATAGTAAAAAAGTATAAACATTGATTCGATACGATGCGATGAGATGATGGCTCGACTCGGAGAGAAGAAGAATGAAAAGTCCATTCGAAAGTTAAATATCTAAAATAGACAACAGAGAGAGAAAAGGGCTGTGTGGGGGGGGGGGGGGTGAAGTTAGAGAGGAGAAGCGCATGAATATAGTTTAATTAAGTTCTTTGGAAGTTTTCTTTTAATTAAAAGTTCAGTCGGAATAGATGAGTTAAAGTGTGGGTAGGTATACACATTGGTTTAGTATAGAAACATGTACCTAAACACCTAGGGCTTTACGTAAAACTTCTTTTTAGAAGCAGAGGGAAATTGTCTGGGATTTCATTAACTTAATATTATTGCTATATACGTAAAGAAGATAGATATATTCTGAATTTAGACATTTATGAAGGTTAAATCCTATAGACAATTTGTCATTTTTGTCTATTTTTTAATAATTAAAGTGCGTATACGCCCCGTTTCCCAATTAAATTCATTGTTGTTTTCAGAATAAACTTAATTTAAGAATAACACTGATCAGCAAGGCTTTATAATAGACTATAATATTATACCTTTCCGATAGTTTGGTGATTTAAATCACTTCAGCACGTCATGATGCTTAGATATCACCTTTCAAAATATGACAAGAAATATATATATATTTTTAAAGCAAAGTCAATTCTTTTCTTCAAAAAAATGTAGGGGAGATACGCTATGAAACGGACGTTTTTCTTTGTAGTTATTTTACATACTGTAGTTAAAAACTTAGAAACTCATGAAGTGTCCTAATGATTTCGGATATAATATGGTACAATAATTCATACACCATATTTTATAAAAATTAAATTTTTAATAAGAAATATTATTTTTTATTAGAACTTACTTATGTCCTTTTCATAACACAGGAAGCATTGAAAAGGACAATGGGTGTCTTGAAACGGACTAGTAACCAATGGCTTACTTTAAGCGATATGATTATGCAATATTTGCAATAACTTTTATTTAAGTAATTTAAACAGCACAGTACAACATAAACTGAGATAAAAAAAAATTATAATAATAATAACTATTATAATAAACAAAAACAACAACAACATAAAATATTTAGTTATTATTATTTATTTCCATAACCGATGTTTTAGTCTTGCGTTCGCCCTTAGCATGACATGCAGATGTAGATGGTAGATTATATGAAGACTCGTAGAATCATCTGATTCTCGAAGTGAAAAATCTGCATTAGATGACTCTGAAGATGACTGTACGAGCTTTTTAATGTTTTTAGAAGTTTTCATCTTGATAACCTTTTTATTTACTTCCTTTTTAGCTGAATGTTTTTCCATTAATGCATCCTTCTCAGGCGTGTCAGTTATAATCGTGCTCTTCATCTTCCTGGATCGGTTCTGATTTTTTTTTCTTGGCAACGCCTTTGGATACGGTCGAATACATTCAGGAGATAAAACCATAGTTGATGGATTCGATTCTGAGCTTGTTATTTGTGGAACGGAGCAAGAGGAGATGGCAGCAGAGGTTGTGGGGTCATCGCTGGTATACGGAAATTCAGCAATTATTCCAGGCGCATTATCAGTTGATACTTTGGCATTATGGAGCTCAGGTATAGGTCTGTCAGTGACAAAGGATGTCAAGAAATCATCTTCAGTGAACGTATTTCTATTAAATGGATGTACACCAATTTTCTGAAAACCCGAAATATTGTTTTCCATGGAAAATGCAGCAATATACGCGGTGTTGGCAAATTGAGCTACCTCATAAATGGAAACTGTTTTTCCGGGATTAGATAACATCCACGCATTCATGGCCTCTCTATATCGAGCTTTAAAAGGTCCATAAACAGAAACATCCAGCGGCTGGAGGCGATGGCTGCAGTTAGGTGGAAACGTTAAAATTGTAATATTATTATCTCTAGCCAACGTGACGATGTTAATTGTAATGTGGCTAGAATGGTTGTCACATAGTATTAAACAAGGGTTTTCTTCAGAGGGCTTAACATATTTAATAAAGTGGATCATGGCCTTGTAGAAACTCTCTTCAGTTATCCAACCACTTGGGTTGGCTAGACCCAGTGAACCTTTTGGACCACCTTGTAACATAAATTCCTTGAAATGGACTCTAGGAAACACAAACACAGGAGGAACGGTGCCACCAGAAGCATTAATGAATGCAAGCACTGTGACTTACTGTCCTCTTTCTGCCGATGTCACCTGTCCAACTTGTTCGCATCCTCGGGTTGCAACCACTTTTGGCGGATTGGTCACTGTTGAACACCCAGTTTCGTCAAGGTTCCATATCATATGAGGTTCAATTTTCTTTTTATTTAATATGATTGCAAGATTTTCGCAAAACTTACTCACATTTTCTTGGTTAAAAGATGTAGCCCTGGATAGAGATGTATTTTCAGGTTTACGTATTGATAATGAAGGATTTCTCTTCATAAACCAGCGAAACCAATCATTTGTGGCCTTGTTTTTCTCAATCCATTTTTCTGGTGCTACATGATTTGCAGCTGCAAATTGGTAAGCTAATTCTTTTACCTTGGTCGTTGTGAGTCCATAGCACATCTTCGAAGATCTTTTTAAATAATCAGCAAGTTGTTGCTCTTGTTCACGACTAAAAATTCTTTTATTTCCAATATTTGGATCGTGAATATACGCAGTTGAAGACCCTTTAGCTTTCTTAACAAGGTCCGCCAAATAAGATTTCGATATTTTGTATGCTGCTGTAACTGAACGAATTGACTGTCCTTTTTTAAGCACTTCTTCCACATCAGACTCTATAGCGACTTTTTCTGGACGAATCCTCTTTTTTGGCGGCATCTAATGGTTAGGAATTAATAGTTAATAACAAACTCCATGCAGGAGTAATGAATCGGACAGCCACTGGCGCATTGAATCGGACGTCCGTTTCACAGCGACGGCAGCTGTCCGATTCATTGCAAATCTAACCTAAAAACAGTTCGACCAAAATCTAACTAATTAAGTTTTGATAGAACTATAACTCACCGCTCCTTATATTTTTGACAATATATCACAACAGATAAAAACACCACAATTGTAGGTTGAGATGATATTGAATTTTTAATGGCTTTGCAAATATACGCTTTATTTTTACAGAAGGAAACTAAATAATGGCTGCCGGAATCTGTCATTTTTGTGGGTTTATCTATAGTCATCAGTGGTGACAACAACCAAAACAATATTTTTTTTCGTTCAGAAGCTTTTGAGATATCTATAGTGTCCGTTTTATAACCCGTCCGTTTCATAGCGTATTCCCAATAAGATGATTTTAAAAGCTTTAACACCATCTTCAATATTCCGTTTAAATGCTTTCAGTACTCGATAATTTTTTGAAAAATGCTGCTTAGTTAGTTTTAGAGTATTTTACATAATTCTATAAAATCACTGAATTATATTTAAAAAACAATTTCAAATTTAGGTACATAGAGCTAAAATTGAAATCGGCTTAAATATCAGCATCAAAAATTAAATCTTAAGTTGTTTTGTTAAGAACTATGTCTAGTTTTAAGTTAGTCTTGAAAACACACCTTTTATGAATTTTTAAGTTTTTAAAAAGGTATAGTTCAAAAACTTGAATTGAAGACGAATTTGTGAGGTGAAATTTGAATATAGGACAACAGCGAGGTATGAATGGGGTGTTATGCGAGGTGGAGGAACCGTATTGTTATAGGTATGGGTAGTATGAAATAGTTGCGAGATTCTGTTTCAGTTGTCATGGAGCCGTGGTGTATTACGCGGTGTATGTTCGTTTATAAGAAGTTCATGGAATCAGGCTGTTTGGTCATTGCAAGACTGGAACGATTACGAAATAATTTTAAAATTGTTCCAAAATTTATACGATTATGAAGTGGGTGAATAGCTTTCACAGAAATAGTTCTGGAACCAAGCGAGGAAGTGGTTGAACGGTGAGGTAGGTAGGTAGGTAGGTAGAAATGGATCTCAAGGCAACCTAGCCTGAAATCCAATGTGCGCCGGCCGTTTTGATACCAAAAACTTGTTTGAACCTTAATTGAAAGGGATAGATTTATAGAGAAGGTTCATAGCGATTACGTTAGAGCCATTTTGTCGCATTGAGAAAAAAGATAAGGTCTCAGATAGCTCACTAAGTTCTTGAAAGAATGCTTTTCCAAAGTATTTCATTCTAGTGTTTGCCAAAGCAATAAATGGATTATCGTTTCACTTACAACTACGGCAAAAGGTGTTGTAAGAGATACCCAACTTCTATGCATGAACTCCTATAGGCCAATGTCCGGCACAAATTGCAACAATCCTGGCTATGTCTTGCCTTGGCCTGCATAGAAGATCGTTTGTACGGGTTTTGTTATAGGTGGGCCATATCTTCCTTGATATAATGCAGTTGGGTTAATTGCTCCACCTTCGGTTTGATTCAGTTTGGTAGATAGAAAAGACTTTACCTTTCATAGCACCAAAAGGAATGTTAACCATTTCCGCAAGTGAGCTATGAAGGGCCGATCCTTGCCTGGCTAGCTCGTCAGCCTGTTCATTTCCCACGATACCACTATGGTCCGGAACCCAGATCAGGGTGACACCGAGGTAAATATTCAGGCTCGCAAGCTCATCGCAACACTGCTGGACCAATTTAGATGAGGATATGGCCGTGTTAATTGGCTTTGACAGCTGTAAAGATATCAGCATTTCGGTTTTGGTTTGGGTTTCGTTTCTTGCATGCCTCCCTTACTGCCAGCAGTAAAGACTGAAAAACGCTAGCAAAGTCAGGAAGCCTAAAGGATTTGGCTACATTAAGGGACTCAAAAAAGATACCAGGACCAACTCCGCACTCCATCTTTGAGCCGTCAGTAAAGATGATTGTGTCGAAACCTATCAAAACGATGTCATCCTACCAATCTTCTCTGGATGGGAAAATAACCTTAAAACCCTTACTAAGGCTCAAAGTGGGAGTGCAGTAGTCAGTGTCTACCGAGATAATAACTGAGGGAATCAATTTCGTTGTGTTGCTGTAACCATAAGGTCTTGACAACCAGCCGTTTGATTCCTTCAGCCTAATAGCGCTGCAGGAAAGTATGTATTTAATAAAAAGATCGATTGGTAAAAGATCCAAAATAACGTTTAAGGCGTCTGTTGGGCAAGTACGCATGGCCCTTGTGGTGCCCTCGCAAGCTGTTCTCTGAACCTTCTTTAGCTTATCAATATTATAGGAACAGGCCACCACACAATTGAACCATATGTTAAGATTGGAAGTATTACGGCTGTGTACGTCCATAAAATAATCTTCGACTGAAGTCCCCACTTTTGGCCGAAAGTTTTGCTGCAGGCGTAGAAGGCAACTCAGGCCTTCTTAACCCGTACTTCAATATTTAGTTTCCAGTTTAGTTTAGGGTCGAGTATAACTCCCAAATATTTTGCACTGGAAGACAATGATAGGATTTGACCGTTGAGTCGAGGTAGCGTGAAGGGCGGTACTTTAGTTTTGGTGATAAAGAGCAACAGTTCAGTTTTACTTTGGTTTACTAGTAGTCAACACATCGGGGCCCAGTTGTTAACTTTCTTCAAAGCTGACTCCGTGATTTCACTAATCACAGAGGTGTTCTTTCCTGACACCAATAGCACCAAATCATTCGCATAGGCTACCGCCTTCACTCCACATCTCTCTAATTTAACGAGAATTGTATCCATGACCAGGAGCCATAGAAGAGGCGAAAGGACACCACCCTGGGGTGTTCCCCTACTAAAATGTTTTGTTGCGATTGTATTGCCTAGAGTGGCTCGAATCTTCCTACCACTGAGCATGGAAATAATCCATTCTCTAATAAAGTCTTCTACACCGAACTTAAGGAGCGATTCGTAAATTCTTTATAATGGATTGTTTGTTCTACAGTACGCACTACCTCATGGAGAGCAGTCTCCGTAGATTTGCCCTTAAGATAAGTATGCTGAGAGTTTTCGAGAGGTTGTCCAACTAGGATTTCTCTAATATGGTAATCAAGAATGCGCTCCAAGGTTGTAAGCACAAAAGGTGTTAAGCTTATTGGTCTGAAATCCTTCGTGGATTCGTGACCTCGCCTACCCACTTTCGGGATAAAAACTACTTTGACCTGTCTCCACGACATGGGCACAAGTTTGAGAAGGAGACTTTGATAATTTGTTCCAGCCAAGAAGCTGCCACATCATGGAACTATTGAAGCATAACTGACAGTATGCCATCCATGCCTGGGGATTTATATGGAGAAAAAGTTTTGATGGCCCACAAAATATTTTCTCTGGTTATAACAGAATTGACTTGCTCCAAATGAGCTACGTTTAGCTCTGTGGTTTCAAGCGTTTTGAGGTTATCACTCTCGCATCCCGGAAAGTGCGTCTTCATCAGTAGCTCAAGAGATTCGGCTAGATAGGCTGTCCAGGTTCCATCAGGTTTTTTAGAAATGAAGGATTACAATGTTCCTTCGATAAAACTTTGCGGAGCCTTGCGGAGTCCGGCTCAAATGTCATCTGCTTAGTTCAATTTTGGCATAACTTTTCTAAGATTTCAAACAATATCTCAAGAATTGCTTAAATGTGCGTTAATCGAAGTGGGCTTGTATCTAAAAACATGAGGATTAACATTGCTTCACAAAAAATAGTCTAAAGGCATTAAATCTAGGCGGCCATTTGACCGGCCCAAAACGTGAAAAGAAGTGGTCACTTAACTCGTTTCTTAATAAGTGCATTGTTATGCGTGTTGTGTGGCATGTTGAACTGTCTTGTTGAACCCATAAGTCCTGCAAGTCCATTTCTTCCATTTCCAGCAAAAAAAAAACTTATTATAATAATATATTGTCACTATTTTAAAACAGAATCCAGCGTGCTTTGATCTTTATGCTCTTTATACTCTACAAGGTTTTAGAACATATTTTACTTTACTTTATAGTTAGTGTTACAGCGCATTGTGCTACGGGGCCTCAAGTAATAACTTTCGCCAGCTAACTCGATCTCTAGCTTGCTGCCTCCAGTTTCGAATACCAAGTTGACGTGCATCGGTCTCAACTTGATCACTCCACCGGAGATGAGGCCTGCCTCTGATTCTTGTTTCCTCAGGCTTGGCGTTGAATACCTTACAGGATGGAACTTCGATAGTCATTCGCTCCACATGCCCTAGCCGTCTTAAACAGTTTTTTGACCAGTGGTAAGTCGCTGTACAGCTCGTATATCTCTTCTCCGACAGATTTTACTTTGCCTGTCGACACAAACCGGACCATAGATAGTACGCAGATCCTTCCTCTCGAAGATACCAAGAGATTCTTCAACTGCCTGGAAGAGTGCTTCTGCACTATAAAGCAGGACTGGGATGATTAAGGTTTTGTACAGAGTCTCTTTGCTACTTTGCGATAGAGCCTTATTCCTCAACTGCTTGCTTAGGCCAAAGAAAAGCGGTTAGCAAGGGTAATTCTAAGTTTGATCTCTGCGCTCATGTCATTTACAGACCTAAGAGCAGTGCTCAAATAAACAAATTGGTATACCGCTTTAAAGTTAGTTATACCTGTCAATTGTCACGTCAAGTCTACGGTGTGGATTGACGACAGTAAATACTTCCTTGTGTCCTCGTTAATTTCAAGACCCATAGACTGCTTATCCAAGATATTGTGTCAATTTTTGAAAGATGGTGCCACTTGTATTGGCGTTTGTGTTGCGCACCACTTTTTCAAGAACAATATTGAAGCAGCTTCATGACAGCGCATCGCCTTTTCGAAGTCCTCTGGTGGTTTCGAAGGTTTCGGTTAAGGCTCTTCCAATTTTGAAGCAACAACGAGCATTTTCCAACGTCATCCTTATAAGTCGTATCAGTTTGGTACGGATATCAATACTCAACATGTCACCGTATAGTTCGTTCCTGTCCACACTGTCATGAGCTGCTTAAAAATCGATGAAAAGATGGTGTGTTTCGATGTTATGCCCTTTGGTCTTTTCCATGATTTGGCGTAAAGTGAAAATTTGGTCGATGGTATATTTTCCAGGCCTAAAGCCACACTGGTAAGGGTCAATTAGTTCGTCAGTAAATGGATTAAGGCGTTCACATAATACGCTTGACAAGATCTGGTATGTGATGTTTGAAAGGCTAATGCCTGTGTAGTTGGCGCAGAGAAGGCGGTCACTTTCTTTATGGATCGGGCAGATCGTGCTTAAATTCCACTCGTCGGGCATGCTTTCTTCGACCAAAATGTTAGTAACTAGCTGGTGCATGCTCCTTACCAGATCTGCTCCAGCGTACTTAAAAAGCTCCACCTACAGAGCGTCATCGCCGGCCGCTTTGTTTGACTTCAACTTGGTGATGTCTTTTTTGATCTCACTCTAGATCGTCAACCAAATTTTTCAGATAATTCTCCAGTCTACACATTTTTATTGATTCATTTGAGACTTTTTAACCCAAATAGCAAATACTAAAACTGCTTCAACCCTAAATACTTAACAATTATAGCGCAGATTAGTTCAATGTACAAAATAATTCTTGAAATTCAGCTAAGTTATTGAATGTTAACACTAAGTAGGAGCTTATTTAAAAAACGATTGGAATATTTGCAGATGAGTGTAAGACGTTGTTAAACTATTTAGACCAAACTTCAATTGTCATTGGTTAGTTTTTGAAACTTATACATAAAGATGGATACCTAAATGACCCCCCTTGACTTAAACTCTGAACCAGTTCCTGGCTTAAACTATATTCCTCTTAAAACGATTGCAAATTTCGATTTCGTTTTTCGATAATTGGATACAATGTCAATCTATCAGTTATCCTTTATCCTTTATTTATATTAAAGCATAGTAACAAAATATGTACAAATATAAGCATAAGACATGCTTTGCCCAAAATACTGTGTGCGTGGTAACCTACCAAGTTAGATACATTCGAATTTTTATTCAATGAAAATAATAAGGGTATTTCTTTTTTCCAGAAATTTAATGTATTCTTTGAGAACATAAACTAATCCACAAAATTAACCTGCCTTCAGGCAAAAGTTTGAAATTGGATTCTTTTGTTGGAAAAATGTTTAAAATGGTTTTAATTTGATATTTGATTGAAAAATAAAAACCAGTTGCCTTTTCTGAGACGAAGACATGACCTTAAGCAATGATGGCAGTGTATACAAGAGGATGAAAGAATATGGCTTTATTGAAAACCGAAAATTAATAATTAAGGTCCCTTGACATGTATTTGAAGGGAAAGGAAGATACCTAACCCACATCCTTACCTACAGCAATATTATAATCCGGAATAAATTGACGGTGGGAAGTTCATAAATATAAAGGTTTGATATTAATTTGTAACATTATCTATCTATAGCCAATTAGTCTTTTTCTTTTTTGTGATTCTTCGGTTACCTTTACAATCTGGAGGAATGGATCGTATTTCTAACCCTTTAAATCAGGAAATTTGTGAGATGATTCTGGCCGAAGAAGAATTTCATTTCTTCTAAATTTACCTTAAAAAAAATAATGTCCATAAACTCAAGACACTAAGAAAAGAATTATTTCACCATTGGTTCTTATTCAAAATAATTGTTCACACCCTTTTTTCCCAAACAAATATTCGTATCTTCAACATTCAAGACGATCACTTTTCTAATCAGATTTTCATCTGCCACAAAAATAACCAACGAAACCCGACCCCAAAACATCAGCCAGCAACCTCAACCTCAACCAAACCTATCACACAAATTGACAAGCTCGACAGCGAGAATTGCATAGATACCGCTTTGTTTGGTTGGCAATCCTCGACATATTCAATTTACTTTCTTTTTTTTTTTATTTATGTCGACGAAGAAGGAGAAGGAGCCGGAGCAGTTACTAGGATCTAGGACCAGAAGCAGGAACCAAAAAGAGAAAAAAAAACTCCTGGAAATTGATTTTGTCCAGATTTCTTTTTCGTGCGCATTTTGATAACGTCCTTGAATAGAAAAATGGCAAGCTCTTCTTTTTATTTTATTACAGGAAAAATATGTTATCTCTGCGTCCTTCCTTTCAGTTCGGAGACGAGTGGAGTGATACAACAAGAAGTAGCTACATCAACAGGAACCTCCGAACATTGTTTCATACGTACAGTTACATATATACGATTATACGTACCTGCACAGACCAAGGCACAGTCACAGGCACACAACAAATTGCTGATTTTGGCAAAGACGTCGACGACGAACGATGAAGATGACGATGACTACACGCCAATGACGACGACGTGCAGGGGGTGATTGTGTCATAAAGCATAACCCACACCATGCGCGGCACCTCATGTACGCAACGCAATGAATTGGCAGCCAAAATTTCGAAGTCAAAGTCAAAAGGATGTCTTCATCAGTTTTTGGTGAGACACGTAGTGGGAACTTTATGTATGAGGACGTATGTAATGTAGGTAGGTATGTCTCATGCCTCAATGATATACCAAAAACTGAGGTACGTGCGAATTGCTTTTATGATTCCCATGCTATGCGATATGCGTCTAAAAATCACAACCCAAGGGCTAAATAGCCCTCGCGTGAAACGCTATTTGCAAAATTCCAGCAACTGCCTTTTCGCTCTTGAAGTCTTGAATGTAATTTGTAAACGTCGACGAGAGAATATTTCATTTACTATACTATCAATGTAGCGGTCGTATGTGTTTATTTATGCAAGATTGCATACAGGATCGGCCTGAATGTTCTTCAGGGCCTTATTCACAATTTAATGGGGCGTATAAAAAAAAGTGAAAGTAATTGACTTTGCTTTTAAGTATTAAAATTAAAGATTTGGACGTACTTGTTCAGAACCAGGACCTTACAACTTGCAACCATTCTTAGGAACGAGTTATATTAGGGAAAGATGGGACCTACAGTTTTTTGCCTAATTCAAACTGCTAATTTATTAAGCATCTTTCAAGACATGAATGAATCTTTTAGTATTTGTCTATTTTTTTTTTTCAAAAGGCAGTATCCGAAAAAAAATGTTAGATGTCACAAAAAGGGGTTAAAGTCAGACCTCTGCAATTAGAATTCTACGCACTACCCTCACACAACATTATTCAAGATCCGATTTAAAACGATTTTTTAAATTGATACATTTACAAGAGAAATCGGGAGCTCGAGTTGAAATAGCGTTAGATTTTTACTCTTTTATTATTTGTATTTGAGTTGATAGTTCGAATTGGAGTTCAAATCAATTTAAGATGGAAGCTATGGAGGTACCTATCAGACTAATTTCTCGCCTCCAGTTTTCATAGTAAAATTCAATCCAATCCAAGCTGCTCGGCAAATGCCAAACTTTTTTTTTACTTGAAATATGTTTAAAGAGAGTTGAAGTCAATGAAGTCAAGCTACATATAAACTCGCTTCAATGCAACGAGTTCAAGGTCCTTAGAATCTCAATTCATGGTTTTTTATAAAATGTCCGTAAGATCAGAATACTTATTTTGATGGCCTTATCTTAAGAACCATTCGAGATATGAACTTCAAATTAATTATAAGTTTAACATATAATAGCATCAAGATATGCTGAGAGGACTTTCAGAAACAAACCTTTTTTTTTTTAAATATTAAAATAATATTAAAAATAAAAAAAGTTTCTTTATTTCAAGATTTAAAAATGTGATTTCATTTTACTTTATTAAGTTTAAGAATTTAAATGCCATTCAATTTTTGAAAATCGTTAATTTAGAAATATTTTTATATATTTAATTAATATTTTTGATACATTAAATTTCTGAAAATCTTTAATTTAGAAATACTTTTGGTTCGTAGTTCTCTAATGTTTACAAATATAACATTTTTGAAAAAACAACAAAAAAAGTGTCAGTTTTTTACCAAATCTGAACATTTTTTTTAAATTCATTTGTATTAATTCATTCTTAAACCTATCTTAAAGCTAGACAAAAGTTCATAAAACTAGCCTAATTATCTATAGCTTAAAATTAACTTAATGGTTCCATGCGGACACTTTAAGTTAAACTATAACACTTAATAATAATGTTTTCGGCCCTAAGATCTATTTTACTTCAATTTATATTTTACTTATTTTTTTATTTATTAGAAAATTTGAAAAAAACTAATATCGATATCCTTTTTTATTTTTACTTACAATACAACAGAATTGTATCCGACTTCTGGACATTTATTTTCAGTTTTCTGTCGTCATAATATCGCTCAACCTTTCGGGCCGTTCTGTAACGCAATAAGATCGTTGGCGTACGTAATTGCCTTTGTAAGACTACCTTTCAGATCGCTGGTGTAAATGCTTAAGTGAATCGGCGAATGCACCGCTCCCTGTTGCAAACCATTTTTAATTGAGAATGTTGTGGTAGAAGTTACATTGCCACTTTTGACAACAAACTTTCTACCGTTAAGCATATCATAAAGTATATACAACAATGACTTGCTTATGCCAAGCCTGCTCAGTTTTAGGTAAAGACACTCTAACCATACGGTGTCAAAGGCCTTTTCCAAATCAACCAGAACAGCACCTGTGCATTGTTGTTTTGATTTATTCCATTGGATATAAGAAACGAGTTTAGACGCAGCATGAATTGTGTCATGACCAGCCTTGAACCCGAACTGTTTATCCGGAATTATTTTGTTGTCCGCAGCCCAGTCAGAGCCCTATTAATGATTTTTTCGAAAACTTTGCTGATACTCGGAAGAAGACTTGTTGACCGAAGATTTGACGGGTTGGAGTTGTCCTTACCCTTTTTCAGGAGAGGATGAACCACAGCGGTCTTCCAATGCACTGGATAGTATGCATTATTCAGTGTGGTGTAAATGTCAATTGCTTCCGTCGGTAAATGTCTCAGTACAACGTTCGATATACCCTCGACACCTGCTGACTTTTTATTTTTTATTGAATTGATGATGAGTTGAAGCTCAACCTTCGTCACTAACAAGGGACTTGGTCCCGTTTGCTCGGCGATTATGGCATTTACCAAGGAATTGTCATTGAACCGCATGAAACCGCGGTTCTCAGATCGCCAATGTGTGATATCATTACGGAGGTAAAAGTGATTAAGTAGGGCTCTGTTTTCCAGGTCGTGGTTGGGGCGAATGCTAACATTCACCTTGTACACTTGCTGGAAAGCAGCTCCCACCACCACCACTTTTTCCTTCGGATCTTCAATTATGTAAAAGTCATCGTCAAAGATGGCTTCCTCTGGATCTATTTGCGCTGTTCTGAGTACGTTTCTGTTCTCTTCGGTTCTTTGGAGTTTCAGACTCGGAAGGTCATTGTCGTTCTTTTTCCTGAATATCTTGTTGATTTTAAGAAACATACTAGGGTCACTCGAATTAACTGACCGGATCATGCGGTCCCAGTACTTGTTAATTAATAACCTGTAGTTCTCCTTAATCAACAGATTGACATTTTTTATTGACGACTTCAGTGTCCTAACCTCCAAGTCTGTAAGTCGTCTGTTCAAGTTTTTGAGTCTTGTCGGTAAGCCACTCTTGTGCCTACGTATTGCGTCAATTGTCGCGTTTCTGTAAGCGTCCATTTGGTCCCGTTCTTTGTACTTTGGAATTGTCCGTTCCATCGTTCGTTTTATTGTTTTGTCCATCTGTTGTAAATGTTGGTCAATTTCTGCATTTGTCAGGTTTCTGTTGTTTGGTGGGGCTATGCCACTCGAACGAAGTTCTTTCGCTAGGGCATTGGTGAATTGTATTGAACTGTAATTGTAAGAATGAGTTGCAACGTATTCCTCCAACTCCGTTCGTTCGGAATCTGCATTACAGCAGCCAGTCCGCAGTGATCACTGTCGTACTTGACTGTCTGTAAGCAGTTTCGAGGGTGATTACCTATTTTGTTTGTTACTGTCAGTCTGATGTCGTACAGCAAAAGATCCAGAAAGGAGCCGCTTCTTGGATACGATGGCTTTTCCGTAGCCAGCAGGTCGACGCCATATTTAAAGCTGTAAAGATTCATCAAATTAAAAAGGTGGGATTACTATGTTGATTTCCCCAATCTTCATGTTTTGCGTTAAAATCACCGGCCAAGATGAAATAGGTTTTCTCCAAGCTCAGTATAAGCTCCCTAAAAAGAATCTCGAGTTCTGAAGCAAAGTAAGTAACCTGCGGAGCTCCAGCCGCATAAGCCGTAATCATATACATTCGCTTCCCTTGAGTGAGAGAGATGCATATACAATGCAAACCTCTAGCGTTTTCAGCTTACGCAATTCATTGTTGTATATGACTTTATAATTAATGCTTTTTCGTATAAAGAGAGCGAAACCGCCCCTTGAGTAGAGTCGGGCAGGTCTTTTCTAACGATATTGTAATTTTTATGAGTCAATTTGTGTTTGTGGTTTAGCTTAGTTTCGCTAGCCATAAACATATCGGGACTGTAGTCTTTCAACAATTGGAACATATTGGCTCTTCGGTCAATCCTAATCAGTGAATTTACAATCACAGCTTTGACCATTATGGTCTAAATTGCGCCAGGCCAGGCAACAAAGAGTAGAGATGATCTACCCTTTTGTCTTGCTCCTTTATCTAACTTTGCAATCTCGTTAGTTGACCTTGAATGCTCAACAACAAGGCTACAATGTCAGGCCTTGAGGGCAACCGTTGGCGGAGTCTGTCTCGTGTTCCCATTTCCTGACACCATTTGGGCGTAAGAGAAAGGAAAACACCTGAAATCGAATTTAATTAACAAAAAGTGATTAAGCGCCTTTCTTATTAAGTTGTTCCATTTTTATATAAGTACGCCCCTGCCCTCTTATTACATGACACATGAAATAAAGAGAGACTAAACCAATTGCGGGGGATCCGTTTGCCGCATCTGTTACAGGTGAAGGATGTGCGAAATTTTCTCGGATTATACATCCTTGAGAAGGGTGCGGTTTCGCTTTCGATTTCGCTTTCGATGGCTTCAACCAAAAATCATGGTGGTTTCTTTAGCTTTATTTTTGTACCCTAACTTATAAATGTATGAAGGTATGCGTAGTGTAGGTTTTATGCAATCTAATGTAATAAAGTTCCACAACTTTGTCGAATGGAACGCCTTTATCTGCGGCATCATGACTGAATAGCTTCCTTTCTCATAACAACATTTTCATTTTCGCTTAAGCTATAAGAACACGTGCAAGCTAGGATAACACCTCATTTATGCGTCTATACATAACATATCATTGCGTAGTAGCGTATAAAGTTTATACATGTGGAGGTGTAGTAAGGGTATTGTTCATTTAAGTAGAATTTTCCTTGATACGCGTCTCTTTTGCTATTTTAATATAAGAAGAATAACACAATATACAGATGTCGACTTTTGTCTTTATTTTAATAAGACACTAACAACACAAACATTCCATTCTTCTTCTTATTCTTCTTATGCTTCAACTGTAAACGTTAGCTTGATTGAAGGCTTAAAGGCTACCGTGATGCTAGTGGCAATCTTTTATACGAGATGATGGCAAAGGAGTGTGCTAAGAAGGGGATAGGAGGGGGGGGCAGATATTTTTGTACGGTGATGATGATGGTTTTGATTTCAGAATAAATAAATAAAAAAGAAAGAAAACAAAAACACCTAGTTCTCATTAAATTTATCGTAGACAGCAGATTTATTGCATAGGAAATATATATAGCAAGTTGGAAAGTACCAAATATCATATCATCATCAGGCTCTCTTGTCGTCGTCGTCGTAGCTAAGCTATAGGCAGAGAGTAGGTTGTGTGTTAGAAACGTAAAATCTATGGAACGAGATTTGGTGTAGGCAAAACTAATTTTGTGTTTATGTTTCACATAGTCAAAGGCTGACGTGCAAGCAGTGAAACTTTTATATAAGTAACGTGGGAGCATAGGCTATCATGACAGAGGTCTTGGGTTAAATCTCTACCTGTGATTCTTTCGGGGTACTATATCTTGAGAGGAATTTACAAATTCTCCAAGAGTAATTTTTGTTATGAAAAATGCTGCATGTGTTAAATCCAGGTGGAAGGACCAAAATAATGCATAAAATATCTAGAAATCTAAGGAATTGTGAAAATTATCGTGAATAACAGAGAATCCTTGATTAATCTCCATTAGTTTAAGGAAGTCTAATAAATGGGGCTATATTACTTCAAAAAGAAGCTCATATGGTAACGCCACCGACCGCCATTAAAAACGTTGAGAAGGCTGAAAATTTACCATAGCAAAACAAAGCGCTAGGAGTTAATTCAAAAATGCGGACTAGCTTTACAATGAGCGAGTCGTGAACTAATAGTGAAAAATATAAGAAGACTTAAAAAAGGTAAGATATGCTCATACAAAGGAGGGGAGATGTTACAACGTACTAATTTTATACTTTTTAATATTTACCGCGTTATTGAGTACCGCCATAAGATTTTCTTATCTATCCTACTAAAAGAATAGCCACATATCATAAAACTACCATAGGACTATACCTAGCTTCATGCCAGGCAAATCAACAACCAATCCACTTTTAGGCAGGCCATGGAAAAACCTCTAGAATTTAATATTCCTACAAACAAAGACATGATACAATTTGGCATGCCAAAATAATTGGTAGGAGGTACCGAATCTGGAGATATGTAAGTGAGAAGAAAAAATACATGGTGGCCTCCAATTTTTAAATTTAGACTGAGGCCCGAAGACCCACCCACTAGTTGTTGATGACAAAAAGCTTTAAGAATTTTCGTAAGGAAGATGGACTGATATGGAAGTCGAAGAAAATATGTGTTCTTTCTTAAGGTAGGTTCAAAAATGCCGTAATTAGTATTGAAAAGAGGTATGTGGAAGAGAAAGGCATGTTTGATGTTCCGTGGCTTAGTATTGATGAACATTTTTCTAGCTGGAAATGGTCCCTAATAAAAAAAAAATTTCAGGGACTTCGTGGAGTTGTTGGATAGTTTGCAGAGTTATGAGTTTTAAGTAATTCCATAATACGGCAAGAATAGATAATCATCCGAAGGAAGACCGTGGAGTCCAACTGGAAGATATCAGCGTTGTATAGATTCCATTATTAGAGAGTAATAGTTATAGAGACGGGGAGACCAGATTTGACTATATTATTCAAGGAGAGGTCTAAAAAAAGCATTGCATAAGGATTTAGTAATATCGGGGTTCGAAAATTTCGATGGATGTGTAGTTAAAAATTAAGGAACTCGAGCGTTAGCGAAAATTGAATCGGGATTGAGAACCTGAAAACAATTCTATATTGGTGGTTCTCTAGGTATGATCTGAGTCATGAAATAAAATGGGTTTATAATCAAGGTAAGAAAAACAATTTGGTGACTAAATTTATTAAAGCCATTACTTAATTCTGTAGCCAAAACGTCCATTTCATTTTCTGTCTCTAATTCGTTAAGATTGGATTTCAAAAAGTCATGTTGCTGTGAAGAAAAAAATCTACAATTGGCT
The DNA here is from genome assembly GCF_945859685.1 of Eupeodes corollae. Taxonomy (NCBI): domain Eukaryota; kingdom Metazoa; phylum Arthropoda; class Insecta; order Diptera; family Syrphidae; genus Eupeodes; species Eupeodes corollae. The sequence goes on along the minus strand of NC_079147.1, from coordinate 308,774,393 downwards.
ACTCCTCTGTTATTAACAGCAAAAATAAATTAATCTTTACAAAGCTTTGGGTAGATTGAAGGATGTGCTTGAGGTACCTTATAAGTAAACAAAAAAACTGTGGTCCGGTTCTTGAAGATGATTAATCCGCAATAAGCTTAGGAATTAGACAAAAAGGTTTGTAATAATTGTAAAAATTGGCAGATATCATACTGGTTGTGTAACTAAGTAGAGGAAGACCGCTACTAAGGTGGTGCACCCAGGTGGGAAAGGACCTCAACCAACTTGGCGTGCGAAACTAGAGACAGCTAGCTAGGGACCAAACTGGCTGGAGACGCAAGTTTGTTGAGGCCCAGGTCCGCACCGGACTGTAGCGCCACCTAAAGTAAGTCAGTAAGTAGTATGTAACTAAATTAGTAAAAACGTGTGGGACTCGTCATCAGGCTATCTTTTTTTTAAATGAATTTAAGATATAGTAATTTACATAGAGACGACATAGCCTATCAAAGCGGGGTTCTACCAGTACTCATCTTTGGATCCGAGACCTATTAAGTCCGTTCGAAGAGGAAAGTCTTAAAGAGGACTGTTTGCTCAAATGTGCAAAGGGACGCTTCCGGAGACGATCGATTGAGCGAAGAAAAATACCTCGGAATCAAGATAAATGAGGCCAGGGACAAAACCCAGTTGACTATTCAAACTGCAACTTTATTGCATCCAATCAGCCTTTGACCATAACATACTGATGAAACTTTTGTGCTCGAAAAAGTGCTTACTATTCACAATTTCGTTTCTGTAAGGAAGAACAATTTACGACCAAATCGTAATCAATAATTCTAATTTAATTACACAACAGTTGTTGGTTAGGTGTTAGTTTAAAACTTTATGCGTGCAGCGCAACGAACGTCGCGTCGTCGTCGATGAAGTCGAAGACTGCGGCAGCATTAAAAGTGGTGGGAATAGAGGAAAAGTATATGGCAAAGCAGACTTCTGCGGAGTGATTATGCCCTTGATATGGAAATTTATTGATCGTTCAAATAATGTTTTGTATGAGATTTTATGTATTAATAGAACCGTTTGTTTATAGATTTTCTATAGCAGAGTGCGAGGTGATGATTTCAAGCCATGACGCTTCTTAGAGTTTACATTTTGGTTTAACATAAATTTTAAATAGCATAACTTATGGGAAAGTTTTAGAGCCAACTTAAAGTTTGCGTAGGTTGGGTGCTTCAGAATAGAAACTTTATTCATTTTCATTTCATCTTGAAACGCATTACCCACCACTCCTATTTCTTAAAAATGTATTATTTTAAGTCATCTTTCAATAGAATTCGACATTTGATGGCTTAGGCCCTGCGATGTACCTACCAAAATAGTTTTGAGCAACCTGCTCGGAAAGAACATTTCTGTTGCAATTTCATCAACAAATTATTAGCATTTGAAAACACAAACTAAATCTCAAGTCTATTGAGGTTGATAAAGAAGACTTTGAAATGTTCAAGATTTTTGCATTTACTTCAACATTTGTTTATAGATGATTTTTTAGTTGCATAAGAAGTTTCGGTGTGTGTGTGTGTGTCTATTGATTGACACTTGATAATGTCAAACCATAGTAGAAGGAGCCACCGTTACGGTAAGTTTTTTTTTTCCAAAACCAAAGTAACAGTTTTATCGAGAGTTCCTTTGCAGAGAAATACAAAAAAACTGTAGAAAAGGTTTCATATCATACCAATCTATCAAGCGGTTTTCAAAAAATTCAAACAAATGTACTTAAAAAATGTACAAATGCACATTTTATTGTAAAGAATTTCACATCATGTGTTTTAGCTAAACCTTAAAAACGTAAAGTCTTGATTTTATTTAACATTTCTAAACAACCATTTTTAAAAACCTGGAAAAATCGGAAGAGATTCAGGGGCCTATTTCATAAACATGGACAGTTGCGACAGGTAACAGGTGACAATTTGTTAATTTTCAACTTGACAATTGTAAAAATCTTATCCATAACTAATTTGACAATTTTGTAGAATTGTAGAAAATTAAATGACAGTTATCATCCTTTTATTTCATAAAGACATTTTCCTGAAAATTAATTGGCAAGTATTTATCCACAATTGTAAGGAGTTTTCCGACAAATTTGTTCACAATTCTTTTATGAAATTAAGTTAAAACATACAATTTACATATTTGTCAGTTTCAAATTGTCAATTGCTACAGGAAACTCAGTTACCGTCAAATATTGCCTGTAAAAAGACCTAAAATGATAAACGATGTTTTTTCAAGTGAAAGTGAAAGTGATGACAAATCTCAGTTTGAGAATCTAGTTTTGTAAAATAGATTTTTAGTCGAAAACAAATGTTTACTAATTTAAATAGCATTTCACAAATTTTTACAAATGGGATGAATTAATTTGAGAGATATCAAGAACCGAACATTAATGATTCTATGGGGCAAATCTTTTTTCGCACTCGTACTGTAGCGAGAGTCCTAAAAGATCTTAATATACACAAATCTGCTGGTCCGGATGGTATCCCCACTATTGTTCAGAAGAGGGGTTCTTCATCGCTTTCAAATCCGCTGCGTAAGCTTTTTCTTCTGTCCTACTCGTCAGGTCTCGTTCCGAGCGGATGGCAAACCGCATTTGTCCAGCCTATTCCCAAAAAAGGCTAATCTTCCTCACCGTCTAATTATCGACAAATTGCACTTACGTCCCTCCTTTCCAAGGTCATGGAAACGCTGATTAATTATCAGCTCAAGAAATATCTTGAAGAACGGAAGCTGCTTAAATACCGACAGTATGGCTTTCGTAGCAATAGGTCCACTGGTGATCTCATGGTTCATCGCACCGAACAGTGAAAGAAATCTGTACATAGGATCTTTATTTGGAGAAAGTAAGATTATTGCACTTGATATTTCAAAAGCATTTGATAGGGCTTGGCACCAGTCTCTCTTATCGAAAATGCATGCTTTCGGTTTGCATGAATCCCTCCTTCATTGGATTAGTAATTACCTTTCGAATCGTTCAATACAAGTAGTATTGGATGGATTCAAGTCTGAAAACCACAAAATAAATGCTGGTGTGCCCCAGGGCTCTGTTTTATCTCCAACACTCTTTCTCATTTTTATTAATGATCTCCTATCTGCAACATCAAATCCAATACATTGTTTCGCTGACGATAGTACTCTTAGCTTTTCATATTCGTTTTCAGATTCACACCCCTCTTCTTCGGATGTGGAACTGCAACGACAAAATATGATAAGCTCATTAAATTCCGACCTAAACAGCATTGTACAATGCGGAATAAGAAACCGCGTGGAATTTAATGCTTCGAAAACGCAATGCTGTCTTGTATCATTAAAGTCAAATATACCCCCCTGCCATTATCCATAAATGGCACTTGCATCGAGGAAACTGAACATCTGGATATTCTTGGTATGAGTATCACCAACCACCTTTTGTGGAACGATCACATACGCGATGTCGCCAAAAATGCCGCAAGATGTTTGGGTTTTCTAAGGCGATGCAAGAAGTTTTTCTCCCCCTCTGATCTGGCTGTTATTTACAAGACTTATATATACGTCCAAAGCTTGCGTATAACTCCCATATGTGGGCTGGTGCTCCTGCAACTTACTTAAGCCTCTTGGATATTATTGAACGTAGAGCATTTAGATTGATTGGTGATATTACCATCATAAGATCATTAACGTCACTTGAACATCGTCGAAATGTTTCTTGTCTCACCCACTTTTACCGTTATGTTAATGGTTTATGCTCTAGAGAAATAGCCAGCTGCATTCCTCCCCTAACCAGTTCAATCATTATACTCGCGCTCCTAGGAGTGCTCATCAATATACCCTAGAGCCCAACTTCAGTCGTACTGTCAAGTACAGAGATTCGTTCTTTAGCCGCACTATGCGAATGTGAAATGCCTTGCCACACTCTGTCTTTCCCAGCTATTGCAATATTCAGGAATTCAAAACCAATGTGCACCGACATCTCCTTTCAAACCTTCTCTGCCTTTCCTAGTGCTCACACTGAGTCTACATAATAAGGGTAGTATATCCCTTTGAATGTGGAAGCTTTAATCTCAAATTATTGAAAAGAGGAGTCGAAATTAAATTTTTGACAACTTTGAGTAATGTTTTCTTTAGGTTTTTATGTTTTGTAAAAAAAACTGTCAGTTCGATTTTTCTTAAAATTTTACCAGATATTAAAAACGTTATTTTTCGGTGCACAAATTTGTTTTGGAGATAAAATCATTTCGTATTCGTAAAATTTTCGAGGTGAACATTTTTTTCAGTTTATTTGATTTATAAAAAAACCGTTAAATGGATTTTTTCAAAAAATATACTTCTTTGATATCACGTTACAATATATTATATAAAATTTAATTCAAGTCTCTAACGTTTTTGGTTCGTAAGATATTTAGGGTTAACCAAAATGTTCACCTTTTTTTCAAACTGCTATGGTAAAAAAGCCGCACACGCAATTTCTTAAGAGCCATTTCTTCATCTTTTTTCCTTTTTATCTGTATAACAAAATTTATTTGAAGTCGATATGTCTCCTGGTTCTTGAGCTATGGAAAAAACGTCGCAAACGTACGGACGTAAGTACATACGCACGCACATTATTCTTTCTAAAAATCTTTTATTTCGACTCTAGAGACCTTGAAATGTCAAGAAATGTCAAAATTTTCAATTTGACAAATCGGACCCATTACAATAACTTCCTATGGGAAGTTAATAATAATGTCGAATAGTTTAAATGGTATCTCGAATGTGCCTCCAGTTTGCTTGAATTCATTGCGAATTCTATCCTTCCATTTATTAACCTTAATATCATAGGACAATGTTTCACTAAATATTGCAAACAATAATTCATTACACTTATTTTGGGAGTTTGAATCATTTCAAAGCTCTCCATTTTGTATGGAATTAAGTGTTTAATAAGATTTTGCAAACAGTGACAATTTCAAATTGAAAAGTGTCAGCGTTCTGTAACTCCTAACATAAGCAAAATTGGTCAAGACACAAAACCACATGTCAAAATTATACAATAAAATTTAAATGACAAAATTGTCTTCACAAACATGTTTGTATATGAAAATGACAAATTTGTATTCACTTTTTTGACAAATTTGTCATTTGTTAATTGTTTTTTAAAATTCATAGATTTTTCAGACAAGTGTGACACAATTGTCACCTGTCAATTTTCATGAAATAGGGCTCAGGTCAACTTAATACTTTGATAAAGCTTTGTTTCAATTGTGTACAAATACTTTATTGCGTTAACCAATTTTTTAAAACATATTATTCTGATCTAAGACAAAATTATGAAAATCACTACTTTCAACTTAAAAGTCAATTAATTAAATCATAACCTTATCTACTTTCAGACAATTTTCAACTAAAAAGAAAACACCATCAACATCGTTTAAATAAAACTCATTACATTCGATCAACATTATTTGTATGCTCTTAATTAAAATTCAAATATGCAAGTACCAAACCAACCTATCAAGATGTTTCATACAGTGAAGCCATCAGAAAGGCAGCGCCATTTGAAATCAAAAAACAAAAATAAAATAATGTGCACTTAAAAAACTAAAAACGATCCCCTCTCGTCGATCTGTTGCTGCCTGCGCTGCGCTGCGCAGCCTTTGGCTCAATTTTTCTTTATGAGCATCAATTATCTGATAAAAAATTAAAATCCATTTAACGCTATCAATTTCAATTCTTTTCTATTAGTTTTCTTATCTCTAAACAAGACTAAAGCAGAAACGAAAAATGAAAAAAAATAAACGAGATGTAATGAAATAAAATGAAAACCATTAAATCTTTTTATGGCCAGCGTGGTTTTGGTCTTTTGGAATAGGTATTGGTATTGGTACACTCGTACTGGCAAGTTGTTTCCCTTGATTGCACCAATTGCCCATAACAGATCTACTCGATACGCCTACACCTTGTACATACTCCAGTCTCCAGAGGAGGCCATTATTATTATTATATTCCAGTCAATTATGTTATATATTGTTATAGTTGTCCAACGTTCATACTACAGAATAGAGATATACAGTGGCTCCCACGAATAATCGGACAAAGAAAATATTATTTTTTGCAATTTCTCTTTAAGAAAATGTGTGGAAGTAGTACAACTTAATCATCATTTTTAAATTTATTTGAGTTAAAATAAAAATGATCTGAATTGCAAGCTACTAATTAGCAAATAAATTAAAAAAAACAACATTTTAATTTAAACCTAAACACTTAAACTTACTGTAGTAGCTCTGTAACTATAATTTTTCTTTTAAGTGATAATTGTTACTATAAACCTTGTATTACTTACAATTTAGGTAGTTTTCTGCTCCACTTTGAAATGACACGAAACCCAAAAAAGATCCGGGAATGCGACCCACACTGATACTTTCCTATCCCGTCTGTCATTGTGAATATCTTTCTTTGTTCTCTTAATACTTGAGCCAAAAACCATTTCATAACAGTTTTTGTTGGTTTTCCAGTTTGTTTTTTACTGATTTTTTGAAAAAAAATTACTAAAAATAACCAACAATATTTTGCATAATGATGAAATAGTTTGATTTCCAAATCAATTTTTGCTTACCAGATTATTAGTAAAACTAAATTTTTTATACATTTTAGTAGCATTTCTTGGATGTTTTAATTCTTATAAAGGGTGTCCAAAAATTAACGCAAGATTTGAATTTGTCGCCATTTGTGCAGTGAAGTGTTGGCAACCCTGAAAAAAAGCAATTTGACAGCTAACAGTATAGGGTTATTAAAAATGGAGCGTTACACGATAGAACAACGTGTCTTCATTATTAAAGAATATTTCAAAAATAGTGAAAGCTTGGCGGCTGCAGTTCGAAAATTTCATACAAAATATGGTCGAAATAGTGTTTTAACTTCGTCAACTGTGAAGAGATTTATTGAAAAATTCATGGAGACTGGATCCGTTGGAGACGCCAAACACACTGGTCGTCCAAAAACAAGCCGTTCAAATGTGAATGTCGAAGCAGTGCGTGAGAGTGTTGCTGACAATCCAGGAACCTCAATTCGACCTCGTGGACAAGAATTGCAAATTTCAAGAACCTCTCTACAGCGTATACTCACCAAAGATCTGTGTCTTCATGCTTACAAAATTCAATTAACACAACAATTAAAGCCTAATGACCATGGACAGAGAAGAGAGTTCGTGGAATGGATTATTGAACATCAACAAATGGACCCTGATTTTTCGAGCAAAATCATCCTAAGCGATGAAGCACATTTTCATTTTGATGGCTTTGTCAATCGCCAAAATTGCCGCATTTGGGGTTCGGAGAACCCACATGTGATTGTCGAAAAACAAATGCATCCACAACGCGTGACTGTATGTGGATTTTGGGCTGGAGGCATAATTGCGCCATATTTTTTTGAAAATGATGCTGGTCAAGCAGTGACTGTTACTGGTGCTCGATATCGCGACATGATTACACAGTTCTTTTTGCCAAAATTGGATGATATTGATGTGTCCAATATTATTACTGCATGAGACATTTCCATGTCGTGTACTCTCTCGTTTCGGTGATCAAAATTGGCCTCCTAGATCGTGTGATTTAACACCATTAGACTTTTTTTATGGGGTTATTTGAAATCACAAGTCTATGTCAACAAGCCCACAACCACCCGTGCATTAGAGGAGGAGATTCAACGCTGCATCAAAGAAATTTAGCTACATTTATGCAGAATGGTCAAGGAAAATTTCAACAAAAGAGTGCGCATGTGCATGCAAAGCCGTGGAGAACATTTGTCCGATGTGTTATGCCATACATGTACTTTACGAGTCAGTAAAAATATAACTATCAAAAGACTAAAAACTGCGTTTTCTATTTAATTCAAATCTTGCGTTAATTTTGGGACACCCTTTATAAACAAATACAGATTGGAGATTTGGCTCAGAATGAAGTCAATACATTTATATATTCAAGATATACCCTGCAGAATCGATATTCAATTTTTATCAATTTTGCTTAAAATGTAGATTTTAATTTTTATGAAAAAACTGTTGGATTTTGATAAAAATTTGAATGAATGACAAAAACAATGTTTTCTATAAGATGAAATTAGTTTTCAGACAATTTTTAAAATTTTTGAAAGATATTTGAGTCAAAAACTAATTTTTATCAAGTTTTAATAATGTTTTTTATTTTTGTTTTGTAAAAAAAACTGTCAATTCGATTTTTTTTTCAAAATTGTAACAGATGTGAAAAACATCATTTTTCGTTGCATACAATTATTTTTGAGATTATTTGTTCGTAAAATATTCGAGGTGATATTAATTTTTGTTCAATTCTTTTGATTAAAAAAAAAACCGTTTTATTCAAGTCGCTAGCGTTATTGGTTCGTGAAATATTTTGTGTTAACCAAAATTTTCACTTTTTTTGAAGATGACATTATGCATTATTGTCTGTATAACAAAAATGTATTTGAAGTAGATATCTTCACTGGTTCTTGAGATATGGACAGCAAAAACAGCTTCCGAAATAAAACTAAGGGACGAACACACGCATGCGTAGACATCTCTTTAAATCACAATCTTTATTTAGACACTAGGGACCTTAAAACATCGATAAATTTCAAAATTTTCAATTTAACTAATGGGACCAATTAAAATAATTTCCTTTGGGAAAAGTTTACAAACGTCTTTGGAAATACTGAAATTTGTTTTTTTGCATAGCCAGGGTGGTAAATCAGTACGAGAAATTGCAAAAGTCCTGCAACGGAGCCCGTCCAAGGTCTATTACATAATTTCATGATTTAAAAGTTTACTGATGAACATATATTACAGCATAAGTCTTCTTGGAATAAGGTGGAACTACATAGTATTGCATTTTTAGTTAACCCTTAAAATTATGACATAAAATAGAGCTTAAATGGCTAAAAGCAACAATTTGAAACAACATTGGGGTTATAATGTCAGTGAGAATACAAGACAATTTTATTTAACCACACTTATTGTTAATAAGGTCGTGGTTATAACTGCCCTAAGTTGGACTAAAACACAGAAAAAGTCACATGACCTAAACGCAATGAACTGGGACCTCAAATTGCTTAAAAGAACATTAGAAACATCGAGGACAATATAAGATTTAAAGAATTACAAGAAATAAGTGCAGAAGCATACTAATATCTAGTCAATTCAAAAATCGAAATAATACGCAACTAAATATTAAGTATTTGATTGTATACGAAGTGTTAAATTACAAAATTGCTTTGGTTTTAAATATTCATTTGCTGTCTACTTTATTTAAAATAAAAATATGTTGAAATATCATATAAAATGGTTATACGTTTCGAGAAAACCCATTGTAAAAATTTATATTTCTTATGTCCGATTAGTTGTGGGAGCCACTGTATATGTATGTTACACTTAGGGGTAAAATGCTGCCATCATGTGCGTTGTTTGCACATAATTTTTCTTTTAAGTAGTTTATTGGATTTTCTTTAGTATATCAGGCACTTAAGAGTTGATATTTTTTGTTTTGTTTTATGGGGACAGGATGTTGTAAGTATATCCCTGAGGAACAATTGACAATGTTATAATCACAAACTGTCAAAACCTCAAAAAATGTGTTTTGGCTTTAGTTTTGTTTCGCAGTTATTTTGCTATCATAATTTAACGTCGACATACATAGATAATATTTATAGATACTTTATTAGAAAACAAGTATTTCACTTAGTTTCTTGGTAAGTCGCTCTTTAAATGTCCATTTACACAGCTAACAACTTTATTGAGTTCCTCAATATTCGTCAAAAGAACGCGATATTCTTCTTACTAAAACCAATACAAAACCTCGAGTTTTTGACGAGAATTTTATTCAGGTTAGATGTAAATACTTTGATTTGAATTGTAAATGTGTTGGAAAAGTTTTGAAAACTCGAATTTTTGTAATTCTGTGACGTTCTTAAATCATATTTGGAAAATTAATAGCAATCTGATTATTTTAAGAAGCTCCTTTTTACGCTGAGCAACGTTGGAATCATAATCAGAAGTAGGATTTTAATTTCGTATCAGTATCTTTTTCGGAGGACTTAAAGAAATTCAGGAAGCCTAAGAAATTTGACTGAAGGCTTACTAAGAATTAATAAAGTTGACTGCGCAGCTAATTGGAAAAACTCACAAGTATCAAACGTACCAAGGTTTAAGAATGAAAACCTCAAAAATTGTTTTTGATACTCGAATAAAAGTAACAGTACAATTTCACTTAACCTTTTATCGGCAGTAATTCCACACTGTGGATGTTGTATTTGGTACTGATATTAATTTCTGCTTCACGAGTATTAATGGTGGATCCAAATGCTTAGAGTTTTATACACAGGGGTTATGTCAAGAAAAGAAGAACCAGACAAAGTTGTAGACATTGGCCTAATTTTGTTTTGATTTTTTAATAGCAATGTGATATGGGCTTTAACAACTTGCCTTAAACATCTAGGTTATGGGCCTATCGTATGCTTGTATTCGTAAGATCACGGATATTATTCAAATGACATATCTTTCTATCACATCAGGTTTTGAAATATCTCCCTTTAAAAATGTTTTTAAAGCCGTGTTTTAGGATTAAGGTAATACAGAAGTTAGTTCTTGAAATTAAATTGCAGGATGCTTTTGAAAAGTAAACATCTTCGTCATATAGATACAGTTTAAATCTTTTCAGTATCCTTAATAACTTACGTAAAGGCAGAAGTCTTAATTTTAAATTGAATATCGAAGATAAGGATTAGTGATTTAGAGCATCGTGACAAATTTTATTGAAATAGAACGAATTTGAAGTCAGAGTCGAGCTGAAACCATCAAAACCCTTCGCGCAAACATTATTCGATAGTCGGCAACAAAAACTAGTCGAGTCAGTAAAATTAATTTCCCTCAGTCAGATAAGTGTTGGTCAAAAACCAATGATTATTGACAAAGTAATAAATTTCCAGAATATTGGAATTAATGCCTCAAAGGAAGGTGGTATGTAATCAGGTTACCTTAAACAAAGAGTTACGACAATCATTAAATAAATACAAACCGTCATAAAGAGCTTTGTTTTTAGGCTCACTATAATTTTTAATTAGGAACTATAGAAAAATGCGTCAGAAACTCATTTACTAGTTGACACACTCTTCGAAAAACTCATGACAGCGTTACAAGGGAACCGATGTAGTATGAAATCAGCTTAGTCAAGTATAAAGAAGATTCGGAGATCAAGAGGAACGTCGAGAAGAGCAGCCGAAGACAAATTGGTAGGATTGAGGTCTTTCCTAGGCAATGAAGGAAAGTAAACCATGACGGTCAGGATTAGTGTAAGAACTTAATAGTGCTTTGGATCTAAGAAAATAAGTTTTATCTTACCATCAGGTTTTCTGCTTTTCCTTCAGATATCAAAGATAACTATGGGCGCCAATAATTTATAGGGTCTAAAATATGCAGTTTTTTTTATTATGAGTTGAGTGTGGTCTAGGAGAGGAGGAGACGGCTACAATCGAAAGAGACTGCCATGTCCTTTTCCGATCGAGTCTTAATAACTTCTTAAGAAGTCCTATGCTGCCTGCATCAAGCATTGAAAACCAGTGGCAACATTGCCTTGCAGCTATCATAGATGCCGCCTCGGAAGTAATAGGTTTCACACGGAAAACACAGCGAAACCCCTGGTTTGACGACGAATGCCGGCAAGTGCACGCAGCGAAACAACAGGCATACAAAACGGCGCCAGAGGAGGACCAGATCTGCTTGCGAGCTCTACGATCAGAAGAGGAGAGCGAAACACCGGCTACTAAGATGGTAAAAAAGCCTCCCAAGGGTACCAGCCACGAACCAAACCCTGTAAAGACGATCAGTTGAAAATCGTAGTACAACCGAAGTCGATGTTGAAAATATGGAAAAACGACTTCTCCAAATTTTATAACGGCGATGAAGAACCGAATTCCGCTGTAAGGGAGATAGAACCACTCAACCTCGTCGACGCAGATACACAATTCCGCCTTCCCGACCTTGACGAAGTGAAGATAGCTATATCTAAACTTAAGTCAAACAAAGCTGCTCTTGCTGACGGCATCGCTGCCGAACTATTCAAAGCAGCAGGCGATGACTTGGTAGGGAGCATGCACCAACTCATCTGCAAAATATGGTCGGAAGCAACCATGCCCGATACATAAGAAAGGAGATCCTCTAAATTGCACCAGCTACAGAGGCATAAAACGTCTGAAGCCATTCGTCAACAACCTGATTGGTCCTTATCAGTGTGGCTTCAGACCAGGAAAGTCCACTATCGACCAAATATGCACACTACGGCAGATCTTGGAAAAGATCTCTCTGCGGTATTATGTAAACGTCTGAAGCCCTTCGCCAACAACCTGAAATGTCCTTATCAGTGTAACTTCACACCAGGAAAGTCCACTATCGATCAAATATTCACACTACGGCAGATCTTGGAAAAAACCCAGGATACCCACCATCTCTTTATCGATTTTAAAGCCGCGTATGACAGCATCTATATGAAAGAGCTCTACAGAGCAATGTCTAGTTTTGGCATCCCTGTCAAACTTATCCGTTTGTGCAGAATGACGATGGAGAATCCACGCTGCTCTATCAAGGTCGGGAAAGATCTTACCGATGCATTTGATGTCAAAAAAGGTTTTAGACAAGGCGATGCACTGTCATGCGACTTCTTCAACATCGTTCTGGAAAGAATTGTGCAAAACTCAACTGTCAACACTAGAGGCACAATTTTCCAAAGGTCCAACCAATTACTCGGATACGCAGATGATATTGACATAATTGGAAGATCAAAGCGTGATGTCAGCGGAGCGTATTTGAGCATTGCGAAAGAAGCGAAGAAGATGTGTTTAGTGGTCAATGAGGGCAAGACCAAATATATGCTGTCATCAAAAAAGGACACTGAACGACGAGGTCTTGGACAAAACGTCACCATGGACAGCTATAACTTTGAGGTAGTTAAGGTCTTTGTCCACCTACTCGTAGGCAGCGCTATAAACACAGACAATGAAACCAGCGCTGAAATCAAAAAACTCTTGCAAATCGCTGCTTCTCTGGACTCAGAAGCCAATTGAGAAGTTAAGTCCACTCTCGAGCATCTAAAATCACCATCTATAAGACACTCATCATCCCGGTTCTCATTTATGGCGCTGAGGCCTGGACCCTGTCAAAGAAAGATGAGAGCGTCTTAGGATGCTTCTAGAGAAAAATTCTTCGGGTGATTTTTGGTCCCGTACGCATAGATGGAGAATGGAGGAGAAGATATAACGACGAACTGTACGGGCTGTACAGCGACACTGACCTAGTTAGCAGAATTAAAGTCCAACGGCTTAGATGGTTATGTCATGTAGAGATGTAGGATGGACATCAACACCCAGCCCGGAAGGTTTTAGAATCCAATCCCGAGGGACGGCGCTGGCGCAGTAGAGGAAGACCGCTACTCAGGTGATACACTCAGCTGGTTGAAGACCTCAACCATTTTGGCGTGAAAAACTGGAGACACCTAGCTAGGGACCGAGCTGACTGGAGACGCATGTTGGTTGATGCCCAATTCCGCCCCAGACTGTAGCACCACATTAAGTAAGTAAGTAAGGAGTAGGGTCTACTTCGAATGACTTTAACTGAAATGATTATTACAAAATACCGGCAACAATTACTCTATACCGGGTTTCCGATTTTGTGTTAGATTCAGAATTCATGCTATCAATATCCACGAAAAGAAAATTCAGTAGTTTACTTCCGAAATCTCAAAAAATTTATTCTAAAATTTTGGGTTTGCATACAAATTTTTCGAAAACTTAGGGTTATAGAAAACATTTCTAGCTTTTAAAATATTAAACGGGTTCTCCAAATAACTTTGTTTCTGAAAATGTTATAAAAACATCGAGTGAATCTTCGGTTATTAAAACCAAATGTTGCCAATATCCTCCTCCTCAATTTTTGTGAAAAAAAAAATCGTTCAATAGGCCCGATAACTATTGCCATTGACTGTAACGGCCACTCCTTCCTTATTTTCGAAGAAAAATAGCCCAATTACGACTCTGGACCAAGATCGGCTCCAAACAGTGACTTGTTCTGACTGTATCCGCTTTTCAATGTATGCGTGCGGTGTTTTTTTTGTGCCCCAAGTGCGACAACTTTGCTTGTTTACATACCCGATCAAAATGAGCTTCATCTGAAAAGACGATTTTTTTGGAAAATCGGCATCTCCTCTAAGTCGATCGCAGGCAATATTTCCCAGCATTGTTCAAGCGTATACAAAACCATATTATTTCAGCGGAAGAATAAAACTAATTATCTGTGAAATTAGACATGAGCTAAGTGTTTTGTTTAAGTATTTTTTTCTAAAACCGTCCCTACTTAGTTATTGTACTCTCCCAATTGCAATTTCTAAGGTAGATTATTTGTCCTTAATCCTTTTCGTTGAAAATTCAAAATTATTTCTACATTCAGTCTTCTGATTATTATTCTTATTACATATAGATTTAATCTTTACATATTTTAAAAGTAGGTTGGACAACTTAAAAATGAATTGAGTTCAACTTCCAAAATAATTGAGCTCAATTTTTTGATTTAATTTTCTTTTATAGTCTTGCATTTCGAGATAGGTACTTAAATGTTATTCCTTAGCCTGATGTATTCTTCATCCTTCATATCTAACCCTTTTCCCATTCCATTCCATAGAAAACAACAATCTAAGCTTGAAATGATAGCCCTATAGATCTTAAAAATGAGTATTTCTGGAAGAAAAAAACCCATTTAAAAAAATTGTTCCAGATAAATTCGTTATTAACAATTCGTGATTACAGCTAGGCTTCCTCATTTTTATTCCAAAAACAATATTCATAAAAGAAAACATTTATGTTCTCCATTTAATTCCCAGATATGATCGCAGGAGGAAATACCCAATGAAATAAACCCACTCTTGAAAAAAAGAACACTTTTCATTCATATACCTACCATTCCAATTGTTTCCTTTTTTTTTTCAAAACATTATTTCAAACTTCAAACCTTAATGGGACATTTTTCTCACATTCCAAAATATAAAAACCCGAAATAAAAACCAAAAAACACCAAAAAAAAGAAAACTTAATCGCTCATAAAAAATAACTTCCCGAGGTCACACGATACTATTTGAAGCGAAAACGTCAATTGTCTAAGCAACACACAAAAAACCATCAGAACCTCTCCCAAACAACCTCCCCCCCCCCCCTCCACAAAAAAAAAAAATAAAACCAAAAAAACCGAAAACAGAGAAAAAATATATAAAAGTATCTTTATAATAAATCTAATGCTTTAAACCGCTCTCCAGGGACACAATTATCCTCAATCTCAAGGATGTAACATAAAAATGACAAAACCACCACAAAAAGACCTCATTTGGATGCAAAAAACAAAAATTCACGAAAAGGTTTTGCAAAAAAAAAAAGAATAACCTGGTGAGAGTTCATATCTTAAACCTTTTCCCTTAGTCCTTTGATGGCATTGTCTTTTGTATATTTTGTATACTAACAGCTCTTCCCTTCAAGCCATCATATTATCAATATTATTTACGATAATCACTCGGACTTGAAATGATTACATAAGTGTTCTCGTTCTTGTTCTTGTTCTCGTTGTCGGGTGCGTTTGCCGGGCTTAGGTATACCTTCATACGATATATAGATAGTATGGCCCTGGATAATAATACAACAGAGCAGCGAGATAAGGGTATTTGATATTTCGTAGTGTTCCCAATGTTTCCAGACCCAAAGTATACCAACTTCCCAAACTTCCAACCCTCCATCGCCACCCTTCCTTCCTTCTTCCTATATTCCTATATCCTATTCCAACTGAACTGCCTACACTTTCATTCTTTGTAGCCATAATACCGTTGCTGCCTTGATATCATTCATTTCGTATTTCTTTTTTTTTTTGTTGGTTCTCCTCCTATTTCTAAGGGAGGGTGGTGGTGTTGGTAGTGGCAGTGGCAGGCACGGCACGTTTTTGCAATAACATTCCGCACTTGGTTGCCCGGGAATAATCTTAAATCGATTTTAACCAAAAACCATGCCCTTGAAAGGGAAATCCCCAAAGGTACAATAGACACTGACACTGATACTCTCACTCTATATCAGAGAAAAATAAAAGGAAAAGGGTGAGTAAGGGTGAGAGGGGAAGAAAATGAGGCAAATGGCAAGCAATCGCAAGAAATCAGCTTGCGCCCTCCCGGAAGGATACGGAAATTACTTTATCTCTTTACTGACACTTTTGTCGCCGTTTTTTCCTGTTGGCATTGTTGTACCTTCACATCGGTACTTTGTCCCGCAATATACCTTACCCTATGCCTATCCGATAGTTCGAAAGGTACAAGTAACTATAACTACCTACATATTGCAATACTACACCGCCCTTCTATTATTCACAAGCGGTCAGAACTTTCGTCAATCGAAAGTTGTTGTCTTCACTTGACCGTGACTAATGACAGAACACCGGCAACGGCAATGGCAACGACAAAGGCGATGGCAACAGCAACATGCAGCCCGCGATATGTAGCGATTCGTTGGCCGGGTGGGTGAGGTGCGAGTATCTCTAACTAAATTTAGAACTCAGATTCGCCTTCAAAGCGGTATTTCACCTGACATTTGCATAAACAAACACCTAAGTACAATAACACACTAGCGGTATAGGTAAGGTAGGTGAGTTTATATGATCGCTTAGCGATATCAGACCTATTTCCGTTCTTACTCATTCGCCGGCGGTCATTGCTTACGTTTGCGAAGAACTGATTATCTTATAAAATTTTGACATAATCAAGGTGGAAAATGGTACAAAGAAATTAGAGGCACCGCTGCTGCTGGGCGAATACCATGTTGGCAAATAAAAAATCAAATAAATAAAACCTTTTAGAAAAATCTAACATTTAAAATAATAGCGAACACCTATCATTGGTTTTTATCATTGAAAGCAATTATTGGATTTTTTTGACAGGTCGGTTATAGTTTTCTCTGAAAATTTCTGTCATTTGATACTTTTTCCCAAATTCAAATCAATGATTTCCTGGTTCGAATCATGTATTAGAGGTTTGAGTTGATAATTGAAAGTAGAACTGATAGGTGGGAATACAAGGAAAATGGAACGCTGTCAGTGGAACGATTATATTCCGAAATGTGAAATCAATAATCAGCTGTTAAATGAAAATGATTTCATCATTTAAAAAAAGCTGGGATGCAACCCACACTGATGACTTCCTATCCCGTCTGTTGATTTGTCTTGCTTAAAAGTTTGTAGGTTTTCGTGTTGGATTAAGAAAGTTGTCAGTTGAATTATTGAAAATTTTTAAATTACTTACAATATTTTTCATATAAAGAAATAGGTGAGTTTTAAAATCTAGTTTTAGTCGAAAATAAATTGTTAACAATTTCAGTAGCATTTCTTAATTTTTTTCCAAATTAATTTGAGAGATATCAAGAACATATCTTCAATTTTTACCAAATTCGCGTACTATTTCTTGTAGATTGCATTTTCTTATGAAAAAACGGACTGTTGGATTCTTATAAAAAAAAATACTGAATATCGAAAACAATATCTTCTATGAAATAAAAAGTTTGAAGACAATGTTTTTAAATTTTTAAAAGCTTTTTGATACGAAAGTAAATTTTTACCATGTTTTAGTATTGTTTATTTTTTTTTTTTTTTTTTTTTTTTGTAAAAAAAACTGTCAATTCGATTATTCTCACAATATTTCGGAATGTTGGAAACAATATTTCTTATAAATAAAAATTAGCTGGAATTCATAATTTCACATTTTTGAAAAGATATTTGAGTCGAAATTCAATTTTTACCAACTTTGAGTAATGTTTTATTAGGTGTTTACTTACTTACTTAAGGTGGCGCTACAGTCCTGTGTGAATTAGGGACTCACCCAACAAACTTCTCCATCTAGCGCAGTCCCTAGCTAGATGTCTCTAGTTTCGCGCTCCATGTTGGGTGAGGTCACTTTCCACCTGATCCGCGGTCTTCCTCTACTGAGTGTGGATTCGAAGACTTTCCGGTTTCCATGTGCTCTACGTGACGCAGCCATCTTAGTCGTTGGACTTTTACCCTTCTGGCTAAGTCTACGTCGATATACAGCCCGTACAGCTTGTCGTTCCATCTTCTCCTCCTCACCCTGCATACGGGACCGTAGATCACACGAAGAACTTTTCTCTCGAACCGACCCCAGGTGCTTTCATCCACTGAGTTCTTCCGATTATGTCAATGTCATCAGCATATGGTAATAATTAGACAGACTTTTGAAAGATAGTGCCAATAGTGTTGACGTGTGAGCTCTGCACTATTCTTTCAAGTACGATGTTAAAAAAAATTGCATCACCTTGTCTAAACCCTTTTTTGACGTCGAAAGGTTCTGTTAAGTTGTTTCTAACCTTTAGAATTAGGATGAACTTCCATGGTCATTATGCAGAAACGGACGAGTTTGGCAAGGATGCCAAAACTAGACATGGCACTTTACAGCTCGTCCCTTTAGATGCTGTCATATGCGGTCTTGAAATCGATGAAAAGATGGTGGGTGCCGATTTGGTGTTTTTGGGTTTTTTCCAGGATCTGCCGTAATGTGAATATTTGATCAACTGTGGACTTTCCTGGTCTCAAACCACACTGATATGGACCTATCTGGTTGTTAAAGATGGGCTTTAGACGTTCACATATTACGGCAGAGAACATTTTATGTTGCAAATGAAAAATACTTTATATAAAATCTACTGTTCTAATTATATATGATCACTTATGTTTTGTAAAATATGTTTTGACTTTGAAATAAAATTTGTATTATTCTGTTTTTGTTCAACGTACGAAGAAGTTGTTTAATTTAAAAAAGGAAAACTCTAGAAATATTCTTCAAGGAGACGAATATTTCATCAGGTTATGGGCCCTCGCTACATCCACTTACGTAACTAAGAACTATATTGTTTAAAAATGGATAAATTTTCAGAACAAATTGAAAAACTAAAAGGAAGAGAAAATTTTCATAAATGGAAATTCACGGTCGAACATGCTCTCAAGCTTCAAGGATTTTGGAAGGCGGTCCAGGGGACAGAAGAGTCTCAAGAAATTCAAGAGAAGGCAATGTCAAGACTAATATTGTATATATCTCCAAACCTATATCCGCATATTCAGGGAATATCAACAGCTAAGGATATCTGGACAAAATTATGTTCAATATATGATGATTCCGGTCTTACAAGACGATGGGGCTTACTTCGGAAGCTTACAACAACTCAACTAGAAAATTGTGCAAATATGAGTGAGTACGTTGACATTATTATTGATACTGCCCAAAAATTGAACCAAATAGGAATGGTAGTAACTGAAGAATGGGTGGGAAGTTTGTTACTTTCGGGGTTACCAGAACATTTTAGACCCATGATTATGGCAATGGAAAGTAGTGAATTAAAAATAACTGGCGATGCAATAAAAACAAAACTACTTCAAGATTACGAATATTACAATAAAGATGCAGGTGCAAGCGGCGGAAGTGCTGCAGCTCTGTATAGCAACAAAGGTAAGAAACACGACCATAGAGAACGTCGTTTTGATACAAAGCGTGTTGTATGTTACAAATGTAACAAAGAAGGTCATGTTGCTAAATTTTGCAAGAACAAATCGAAAATAAATAGTTCGAATAATGGTGGTATGGGTTCAAGCTGGTTTCTCAGTTCATTTATCGCACATTTTAATGATGATGGAACGAACTGGTTTATAGACTCAGGTGCATCTTCCCATATGTCAAAAAATAGAGATATTTTTTCAACTTTTCAAGAGTTCAAAACAGAAGAGTTTGTAACAGTGGCTAATAACAATAAGTTAAGAGTCATTGGAAGAGGAAATGTTCCTTTACAAGTGTTTTTGAACGAAAAATATTATGACGTTACATTGCATAATGTTTTATTGGTGCCAGAAATATGTGCAAATTTATTGTCTGTTAGCCAGTTGACAATGAATGGTTTGACTGTCAATTTTTATGATTCAAAATGTCATATTTTACACAAAGGTAAATTGGTTGGTTCAGCTAAGGTAGTTCATAATATGTATAAACTTGATATAAGAAAGGATCATAAGATTTTTCAAGCTACAAAGACCGATTTATGGCATAAACGTTTAGGTCATACAAATCACGACGATCTTCAAAAATTATGTCAAGTCAAGGCTCGAGGAATAGAACTTACAAGAAGTTCGGAAGAAAAACGATGTATTTCATGTCTTTTCGGTAAACAATCTAAGATTCCTTATCAAAATTCAAAAAGTTCTACGACCGATGTACTACAAATAGTACATTCAGATGTTTGTGGTCCTATGGAACGAGATTCAATTGGTGGTTCAAGGTATTATGTAATTTTTGTTGATGATTTCTCATCAAAAGTATTTGTTTACATTATGAAAATGAAATCTGAAGTTTTTAAATATTTTAAAATTTTCAAAAATGTTTCCGAGAATCAAACTGGAAAAAAGATTAAAATATTAAGAACGGATAATGGCTTGGAATATTGCAATGCTGATATGAAAAAAGTTTGTGCAGAAAATGGCATTGTTCACCAAACTTCAGCTCCGTACAACCCTCAACAGAATGGGAAAGCGGAACGCATGAATAGAAGCTTATGTGAAATGGCTCGTACCATGATGGCAGATGCAAATTTGAAGAAATTTTATTGGGCAGAAGCTATATGCACTGCTGCGTATTTACTTAATAGAATTCCAAGAAAAAAGATAAATTATAAGTTGCCAGAAGAAATTTGGAGTGGCGTAGACAAGAATTTGTCTCATTTTCGCGTTTTTCTATGCATTGCTATGGTTTTAACGCCTAAGGAAAAACGCAAGAAATGGGATTTGAAATCCACAAAGTGTATTATGGTGGGATATTCCGAAACAACTAAAGCCTATAGATTATATGACCCAATCCAGAGACAGCTACTAATAAGTCGTGATGTTACATTTATAGAAAATGAAATGTATTTCCCAGCAACAGAAAAATCTGAACAATTCAACCAAGAACAAACAGCAAAAAATCAAGATTTAGTGGGAAACTGTTATGAAAAAGAAGGAAATCTTGATTTTGTTAAATTAGATTTACCTAGTACTTCAAACGCAGACGTTATACCAGCTCAACCAAAAGAAATACCAGGACCAACAGAAAATAAAGAAATAATTATTCGTCGTTCTGAAAGAATTCGAAACCAAACAAAAAGGAGTAAATGTGTTAGTTTTTTGGCTGATAACGTTCACTGTGACGATGATCCAGAAAATTATTATGAAGCCATAAACAGTGAAAACGCAAAAAAATGGTCAGAAGCAGCAAAAGATGAAGTTAATTCATTGGAAGAAAATAAGACATGGACTATAGCAGATCTACCAGAGGAAAGAAAGGCTTTAACAACAAAATGGATTTTTAAGACCAAACGAAATGAAAAAGGTGAAATATCGAGATACAAGGCAAGACTTGTAGCACGAGGATGTGGACAACGTAGTGGAGTGGATTATCAAGAGACTTATTCACCAGTTATTAGATACAACTCGATGCGTTATCTTTTATCATTAGCACTGAACAAAGACTTACATATTGATCACTTAGATGCAGTAACAGCCTTTTTGCAAGGTGATCTTGAAGAGGAGATTTATTTAAAAGCTCCAGAAGGTCTCGATATACCAGAAGGTAAAGTCTTAAAACTTCACAAGCCAATTTACGGACTTAAACAATCGTCAAGAATGTGGAACATGAAGTTAACTCAAGTATTAAAACTATTTGGATTCAAGCAGTTGAAAACAGATCAATGTATTTATGTTTTTGACGAAGGTTCTGAAGATTTTTTAATTTTGTTGATATACGTAGATGACATTTTTATACTTTGGAAAAATGAAATTTCAAGAAATAAATTAGTAGAACATCTTCAAGAAAATTTCAAATTAAAAGTGCTTGGACCAGCAAAGTCTTTTTTGGGACTACATTTAGAATATGATTTTAAGAAAAAAATATCAATAAATCAAAAACAATACATTTTAAAAATGCTTGAACGTTTTAGCATGCAATCATGCAATCCAGTTAGTACACCCTTAGATTCCAATGTGAAATTGAGCAAAGAACAAAGTCCCTCAACAAAAGAAGAAGAAGAAGAAATGGCTAAAATTCCCTACCAAGAGTTAATCGGAAGTTTGTTGTTTGCTGCACAGTTAACTCGTCCCGATATATGTTATGCAGTAAACCTACTCAGTCGTTTCAACAATAACCCCGGACATGGACATTGGAAGGCAGCTAAACGTGTGTTGCGATACCTAAAAGGAACAATTGACTACAAATTGAACTATTTCAAGTCAGAAGAATTTAATGTAAAAGGTTTCTGTGATGCTGACTATGCCAATGATCCAGATGAGAGAAAGTCAATCACAGGTTACGTGTTTCTCAGTCAAGGTGGAGCGATTTCTTGGGGATCTAAAAAACAAACAACTACAGCATTATCGACCTGCGAAGCTGAGTATATGGCTTTAGGATCCTCAGTGCAAGAAGCGTTGTGGTTAAGAGGTCTTGAAGAAGAAATTTTTAATACAAACCTAACTCCAACCAACATTTTTTGTGATAATCGAGGAGCGATTGATCTTGCTATGAATGAAGCTTATAGACAACGTACAAAACACATTCAAGTTCGTCATCATTTTGTAAGAGAAACAATTATTAATAAGCAAATCACTTTAAGAACAATAGATACAAACAATATGGTTGCAGACATTTTTACTAAATCTTTACCTCTTGCAAAGAATATTAAATTTTCGAAATTAATGGGCATTTTTTAGATTTTATCAAATAAAGTTTTAGTGGGAATGTTGCAAATGAAAAATACTTTATATAAAATCTACTGTTCTAATTATATATGATCACTTATGTTTTGTAAAATATGTTTTGACTTTGAAATAAAATTTGTATTATTCTGTTTTTGTTCAACGTACGAAGAAGTTGTTTAATTTAAAAAAGGAAAACTCTAGAAATATTCTTCAAGGAGACGAATATTTCATCATTTTATAAGCTATGTTAAGCAGACTGATTCATCTATAGTTGTTGCAGTTTAGAGGGTCTCCTTTCTTATGTATCGGGCACACTCTGCTGAGGTTCCATTCATCGGGCATGCTTTCTTCCGACCATATCTTACAGATAAGTTGGTGCATGCTCCTAACCAACTTATCTCCAGCTGTTTTAAAGAGCTCGTCATTCAAGCCATCCGCTCCAGCGGCTTTATTGGACTCCAACTTAGATATGGCAATCTTTAAACAGAAAATCCGTCCTTATCCGAGGCTTTTTGGTGCTTCGCAACTATGAAGCTTTTACGCCGCCAGGAAGTCACCCCGACGGCACAATCCCAAACCTGGAGGGCCAGATCCTAAGTATAACTAGATTCCATCTCGGGAATTCCTAGGCTGCCGTCTGGATAAGGAGAGGTGCCTTAGTGGAAACACCTCTCTCCTCCCCTCTTGCTTGCTGCCCCCAACAGCTTTCCATTGGGGTAAGAAACCAATCTCCAGTTGAGGTACTAGGCACCCGATTTTCACAGCTGGAAGAAAAACCTGTTGACGCTTGTGCCCCCTTGAATGCACATGTCTACCATTTGAACATCTATTAGGTGTTTATTTTTTATAAAAAAAATGTAAATTTAATTTTTCTCAAAATTTTACCAGATGTTAAAAACGTTATTTTTCGTTCTACAAATATGTTTTGGAGATGAAATAATTTGCATTCGTAAAATTTTCGAGGTGGTTCATTTGTTTTCTCTTTTTTTTGATATGTAAAAAACCTGTTAATTGGATTTTTTTCCAAAAATATGTTGGCTTAGTATCACGTTACAATATATAATATAAAATTTAAAAAAAGCCGTTCGGACGTACGAACGTACGTACAAACGCACGCACAGACTTCTTTCTAAAAATCTTTTATTTTGACTCTAGGGATCCTGAAACGTCG
Source organism: Eupeodes corollae (assembly GCF_945859685.1). Lineage (NCBI taxonomy): Eukaryota > Metazoa > Arthropoda > Insecta > Diptera > Syrphidae > Eupeodes > Eupeodes corollae. The sequence continues at coordinate 308,750,406 of NC_079147.1, read as the reverse complement.
AGAAATGTCAAACTTTTCAATTTGACAAATCAGACCCATTACAATAACTTCCTATGGCGAGTCAAAAAGTAACTTAAAGACAAAGTCTAGGTTGAAGAATGTATTGTTTTATTATGCAAAATCTACAATTGATGAACTTCATTTAGACACTTGTCATCACTTTTAAATCTCAAGACTAAAGTTTTAATGATGATTATTGAAAGGGAATGCGTAGAAAATAAAACGCTTTCAGTGGAAAGTTTGTGTTTTAAATGTTCAATGATTAAAACCAATATTCTGGAAGACAATGAAACTGAGAAAAGGAGAATGTATGGTCTCATTCAGAAATTGATGATAACCTTTTAAAATTCGATGTTTGACTAAAATCGAACAAAACAATTTTAGAAAACAATTAGAAGCATATTGGTAAACGTCGGTAGAGTTAAAAAAATTGATAATATGTTGGCACTAGTTTTGCTTAGTTCATTTTCTTGATGAAATGCCCAAGCTCTTGGTAAATTATTAAAATAATCGGTGATCAAATGATTATCCATCTGTATTGTATTGATCTGTAATAGGGCTAGCCAAATTCGGGGGAAGCATCATTTAAGGACCCGTAATGTTATCAGTCTATCTGGTGTATTTAGGGCAAAATTTCATTATCTTCCTTTTACTCTTTGAACTGAGATTAATTATAAGTGCTTCTTTAAAGATGTCAAAATGATGAAATGGGTTTAAACCTTAATTCGCGTCTATCCGCGCGCTTATTTGCCGCAAGATGAAAGCTGATTTGTCTTTGTAAAATCCTTTCAAGCACTTTCGACAAGAATGGTAACATAGATTCGGGCCTAAATTCTTTATATTTTAAGTTTTTCGTAGGTTTTTCCACAACTGACGCCCATTCAAACAAGAACTAAGCTGGTAAGAATACATTCTGGATATGACCATACGTATTTCCGCTACAACTTTATTACGAAGTGAGCAATACTGCCGCGTAATTTATTCAACCTTTGCTGTTTCCAGTTAGTATAAGCGTCATCCCGTTTCTGAATTAAAGTTCGTATATTTTGGGTGAACCAAGGTTTATTGCTTGGCTTTACGATCTTAGTTTTTAGAGGTACGTAAGTATCAAATAATGTTTTAATATTGTCCGTTAAAAATTCCAATTGGTCATTTGAAGACGGCATATAAAAAATACGTTCCCAATTCTTAGCTCTTGTATCTTCTTCCAATTGTTGAACATTAATATAATGAAAATCTCGATAAGTAACTTTCTTGCACAAGTAGTCAAAACTTTAAAGTCGAAAAAATTAAGTCATGTTTAGAAAAAGTTGGCGCAGAAAGCTGGTCATACAAAGCTACATCACTTGTGTTGCTTACAAAAAACAAATCCAATAGTGTTGCATCGTGACGAAAGAAGTGAGTTGGTGTACTAGTATTAACTGGACTTAAATTAAACGTTAGTAAGTTATGCGTAAGAATATTTGAACTCAACAGGTTGCAACCTAGCTCTGCATAAGACATTTTCACCCATAATTTGAAGCCTTGATAACACAGATGAGCTTATCCGGGATACCCCACCTTCGCAGAGCAAATCAAAAGCCTTCTCAAAATCAAAACAAAGTGTGTAAAGTAGTGATCGATATTGGATGGACTGTTTGATGACTATCCACAAGGTGGTGATGGCATTGCATAAAGATCCAATACGGAATTCTTCTTGTTCAGCGTCAAGTATTGCTTTCAGGCGTCTTCTAACAAGTTCTAAAGCAATCTTCGTTCCTATCACGGCGACTGCACGCAACACACAAATATCTCTTCAGTTTTATGTGCCATAGGTATCTGTTGCGAGAATGTTCTTCAAACTTCACAAAAGTTCTAGAGGCACAAATGAAGGTTGATTACCTGTTTTTGTCATAGGTTTACAAAAGATACATTTTTCGAGTACAGATAAGTTCATACCTATTTCATACAATATCTTATCTATATACCTTGCCTTAGCTACCTTACCTATACCTTTGTAAATATTATGTACGTACCTATTTACTTTAAACAAATAATGACTGATCATTAACTTTTTTTCCTTTGTTCCACAATGGTCAGCTGACAGAATCTGGCAACGAGCAAAAAGGAAACCCTCTCACGTCGTCGAGGCCCCAAGTTGTCTTCACTTCACTTTGCATTTGCATATTGCATACACTGCACTTCTTCTTCTTCTTCTTATTCTTCTTCATTTTGCCAGTGAAAATTTTGCAGCTTATTTTTATCTGCATCAAATTGCAATAAAAAAAAGAACTTGCAAGAAAAAGATAAAACAAGAAAACAAAAGAAGAGAAAAAAAGAAGAAAAAAAAGACAGCATTAGGTACTCATTTTGATCGTTCATCTGGATCTCGTTTTACGCTGTGATCGCCTGACCTTTGTCGATGTGTGAGTCATGTATAACCATTTTCTGAACTAAAAGTGCACATGCACACTTGTTCTTTTTTTTCAGTTTTCCTTTTGTCAATCTTTCTACATTATGTAAAGTGCAGCTAGACAGTGCGGTGCGCTCCCCAAGGTATATTATATATTGTACAGAAAACAATGGTAGCTGCTGTACATAGTAAATAAAACTTAAGAGAGTCAATTCGAATTGCAGTTTTAAGAGATGCAGAGAGGGGAGATTAAAGAGAAACTTATTGTGGGAATGAGAGTAAATAAAGGCATTTACCAACCAACTATATATTTGAGAAATGATCAGCTGAGTTTTGGAGCTACTGTGTTACGCATTTATTTCTTATGTGTTTATTATATTAAGGTAGTCACAAAAAGGAGTGATAACTATTTATTACAATGTTTTCAAAACGAATTATAAGAGAACAGGGGAGAAGGGAACTGTTTTAAGTTTGTAACCAAAAGAAACATGACCGTACACGATCAATTATGTTCAAGTTGAGGAGAACTACAAGTAGATAGAAGTATGATGATGTGTGGGGAACTGAACAAAAAAACAAATGATAGAGGCAAACAAAAAGGTTTGAACACAAAATATACATATGTATTTTGTCTAATTATGTATTAAAGTACCTACAGGTTACGTGTAACTTGTTTATGGATATTGCATGTAAAACTTATTAATTTAAAAGTATGTTCTTAATTTTGTGGTAAAACGATAAATAATCAAAAAGAGATACCTGCACTATATCAAAAAATTGTTCGTACAGGTGATTCTTCAAAATAATAGCTAAGGTATTTAAAGAAAAACAGATTTTCAACCCTTTTTTTAATTTTGGTATTGTTTATTATATGAGGATTAAAAACAAAACAAAATAAATAAGTATAAGCTTCATGAAGAAAAAAAAATTCAACAAATTAGTCAAACTAGGAAATCAAAGGTCAAACAATTACACGTACATTGATAAAAAACTTAATTATGTAGGTAGGTATATACCTACAGCTGTGGACAACTAATTAGAAACATTACTTGTTTCTCATTTCAACATTCCCTTTATCAAGTGTGACTAGAATAGCGGTATCCAAAACGGTGTAAGGCAAGCGTTATTAGATAATTGTTTGAAAAAGCATCATTTCTGCATAAGTCTTTGCAAAGTACACAATAAAATCAAGGAAGAGTGTAAAAAGTGTTCGTTTCAACTGGTCAACTAATTAGAAACAGTTAAATTACATTTTATTTTTGTGAAATAAAAATAATCTTTTTATTTTGCATTGGTAAGTAGAAAATTCTGAATTGTCTGCAAACGTTTAATAATAATTTTTAAATTTTGGAGGTAATTGCAATGGGAAAATTAAAGAGCTGTGATCCTCCTGTGTACAAGAATAGCTATTCTTGAGCTTTGAAAGCTTAAAATGTCCTATAGAGCAATTGCATCGAAATGAACTGTTCTGTAAAGAAAGTTTTCAATGCAATTAAGCATTTTCAAAACTTCGGGACTGATGAAAATGAACCTCGTAAAAAACGGGCCCGTAAGACAAGCTGCCAAATAGATCGAGCAATTAGTAGGCTGGCCAAAAAAGACCCAAAAATAAGCTCCACAGAGATACAACGCCAACTCTCGGTTGCATTCGATGTCCCGATAGGTCCATGCACAATCAGAAGAAGATTGGTAGAAGTTGGGTTGCATGGTCGTGTTTCTCGGAAGAAATCATAAGTAACCGCAGGGCAACGTAGTCTTAGAATAGAGTTCCCAAGGTCACACGACAACTGGACAACAAACGAATGGAAGTACATAGTGTGGAGTGACGAAACTAAAATAAATAGGATCGGCCAAGATGGTGCACGTTATGTCCGAAAGCCAAAAGGAAAAGCACCCTAAATACATTTTGCCTATAATTAAGTATGGAGGCGGCTCGCTTAACGTTTGGGGTTGTTTTTTGTGGTGTGGAGTTGGCCCAATCCATCGAATCGATGGAACGCTGACAGCCGTTAAATACATTGACATTCTTAAGGAACGATTAGTGTATTGGGCCGATGAAAACATGCCAGTGGTATGGAAGTTTCAGCAAGACAACGACCCCAAGCACACTGCTGGAATTAAGAAATAGTTCTTTAGGGATCAATCGATAACAGGTCTGGAATGGGCATCATCAAGTGCACACCTAAATCCGATAGAGCATCTTGGGGCAGATGTTAAAAGACCTGTTGCTCTCAAAAATAACTTCAACATTGATGTTCTTTCGAAGTTATCAAAGATAATAATTAGCTGCTTGGAAGGCTGTTCCCTGCAGTGCAGGGAGGTTATTACATCAATGGAACGAAGATAGCGGGAAGTTTTTAAGAAAAAAGGTTTCGCAACAAGGTATTAAAGATAAACGATATTATAAAGTTATAAATTTTATAATAAGATATGATTTTTCTCTTTGTTTCTAATTAGTTGTCCAACAATCCGCAGAAACTGCCATATGAAATAAATGTTATGTTATGTTATGTTATTACAAAAAAAAAATCCTGAAGGCGATTCTTCATAGAGAGAACTAGTTTTGAAGTGATTTCCGGCGAAGTTTTGTTCCATTCTTCCAATGTAACGGCTTTAAGCTGGCTTTATTCCTTATTTTTTATTCTCGGACCTTTCTTCCTTAATAATCCCAAAGATGCTCAATGGGATTAAGGTCTGGGGATTGGGGAGGATGAGGCCATTTCGATTTAACATTATAGAGAAGCCACTCCTTTACTAACCTTGATGAATATTTAGGTTCGTTGTCTTGCACAAGTAAAAAGTCGTCTTTAAGGCCAATTTTTAAAGCGCTGGCTTTCAAATTTTCTCAAAAAGTTTGAGGGTTAAGCGATATTCCATCATTTGCTTGAATGTCAGCAGCTATATTAGGAGCACTTAACTTGTGATCAGCCTGTAACCTGTAACATTCTTTGAACTTTTCGTTCCATATGAGCGTCTAGTATTTTTTTTCGACCTCTTCCTGGGGCCACTTCGAAGGTTTAATTTTTCAAATAATTTTTAATACATATTGAACTGTAGAGCGTGATCTAAAAATAGTTGATGATATCTCAGCATAACTTTTTCCGTCGTTTCTTAGTTTATAAATCAGTTTTCTTACTTCAAGAGGTACTTTTTTATGAGAAGCCTCCATTTTCAAAATAAACTTCGCAAAATTAAAAAAAAAAACAAAACCAATTGAAAAGATCAATACACCAGGGCATACTGAGCCTAGATCTCTCAATATCATTACAGTATACAATTTACATTACAAAAAGAACCGTTATTTGCATTTTGTTGGAGAAGAGAGCAGTGTACGAACATTTGTTTGATGTACGAGCAATTTTTTGACATTCCTGGCAAAGTTCTACTAACGGTAAAAAAAAACCATGAGGCAAAGCTAGAACATTTTGTTGTGGTTTTGTTGCATTTCTTATTATACATTATAATTTTATGAAATAAAGTCAATAAGCCCAGAATTGTGGTAGGAAGTTAATAGTGTAAGGGAAACTCATTTATTTTCAATTGCTGTAGGTGCAATATTTGATGTAGTGTATTTGAATCTCAGTAAAATGTGCAGATAATGTTCTAATAACCTTCTTTCTTGGACCTCAGATTTTATGCGTCATCAGCTGTTTTGTTCATGATTTTTGTGGACGACTTTTTACTTGATGTAAATAACGACGATATTGTTAAAAAGGACGAAAATGGAAACCAATTTCTCGATTTTTAAAGTAAAATCTTCGGTCGATCAATGGTAATGAAGTTGTTTAAAAAAAATGTGGGTTTTATAACCTCTCTTCAATTACTTGAGAATTCTCAGAATCTCATATTCGAAATTCGACAATTTTGTTTGTTAACACCACTGAGTGAAAATGTGCACAATTTCACAAAATTTTGGTCGAAAAATCGTCGTCCACCGCCTGTTGTGCAAGCGAAATCAACACGTTCGGGTCTTCGGCAATCATTGCATTTACAGCTGCTATATTTTCAGCGGCACGAGCAAAACCTTGATGCACAAGCCTTGCAATATCAGCAACCAATCCAGTTTCTTCCGGCGAAATAGATACATTCGATGACAAAAATGTTACGGTTAAATTGATGCAGAAGCCATTTTCTGAAAAAGGTCCCAAAAATGGAGGAAAGTATCTCCATTTTATGCCAGCAAACAAGAAACGCAAGTAAGGGGGTTTGTTCGTAAGCTACTACATTAACATGTGGTGTTTTTATGTTCTTTATATACCAGAATCAAGTTGAAATGAGCTTGATTCGACTCGAATCCCGTCGGAGATCGGAGTCAAGTCAAAATTTGTGAAGAAAAACCTGAATAGAGGAGTTGGTTTCACAGTAAATGCATTATGGTCCGTTTATTTGCATGTTTGTGTACAAAAAATATAGTTTTGTTTAAATCAAATTACAGAAAAAATAAAATTGAGTAGGTATTCTTATATGGTGCTGAATCAGTTCTTCATTGTTTATCACGAATTAAAATATCTCACTTACACTTCACACAACGAAAACACGGAAACACTATACATTTTGAAAAGTGCTGTCAAACTTAATCATTTTTAAATCATCTTCTGCGGTGGAAACACCAAAAAGATTTATTTAATCTAAACTGTGATAAACCTTTGATGGAAACATTGAAAAACATACAAATCTTTTCCATTGTTTTCTCTTGCGAAATAAGTCCAGTTAGTTCATTTTCACTAACAAAACTAAATAATATCAACAGTAATAGATTAATTTTTTCCCCAATGGAAATCACACATGATTCCAAATGCACAACTACTCAACGAACACAGCCATCGATATGCAAATGGAATATCAATCGTACCAACATTTGAGAACGAAATCACATAAGATCCATTCGAGACTCGTATAAATGTCAAAAACTCATCCATAGTAAGATTCTACTCTAACTTTTATCGGTGTTATTCATACTATGGATATTGTTTTTGTTATTCGTGTAAGATCCTACTATACTATGGATAGATTTTCCAACAAAACACGGGAAGAAACATTTGCTACATTTCTAAATATAAGTGTCCAAATTATTTGTGTAGTCTATTTGGAAAAGTTCCTCCTTATTGATATTTACTAAGTTAAACAACCGAAGAAGTTGTATTAGCGAAGGAATAAGTTCAAATAATAATTTCTCCTCGTGTAGCCAAAGCATTTGCTTCGAAAGCATGGCAGTTTATAAAAATGCCCCGATCAATTTCTTAGCAGTTATGAACCATTCAACAAATTAGAAATATACGTCACTGGCGCAATTGACTGCATCCACATTCGAATACAAATAAATTATCCACTTAAGCAAAGAAACCCAAATCAGAAAACGGACACAATACAAACAATTGAAAATAACAATAATTTTGACAAAAACATAAAAGCAGGAGAATTTCTAGATGTGTTTACAAATTATCACAAATTGCTGTCAAAAGCCATAAAAATACCCAAGTCTGCGGAACTTGGTTGAAATTTCAAGTTACTAAACAGGAATAGTATTTATTGTAGTAGATTTTTTTAAGAGATTTATTGTAAAGCCTAGTACGCAGCTAAAGTGAAACGAATTTTGTCAGCGGTCTCCAAGTGCAGAGCACAATGAAAACGAAAACCACAGCGGAAATATATTTGTGGAGAGTTCTCTCAGCTGTCACAAACAATTGACAAGTTCTGACAGGCATCTGCTGTTAAACAAAATAATTCTATTATAAACATTTTATTGAGCAGTTAGTACATGGCTCACAAGTCACAACGGCTGAATTATTTTTGTGAAATAGCTTCACTGGCTTCGACCAACGAAGCCAGTTTCTTTTTTTTTTCCTACGAAGAGACTTCTATTTTTTTTTTCTTCGATTTATTTTTTGGAAGTTGAAGTTCATTGCTCGTCTTCATCACTTCTTGCACATCGCCAATAACATCTTCAACATCTTGAGTTTCCGATCCAGAAATGTATTGTTGGAACACATTTGACAAATCCATTTTTTTTTCAATTTTAAATCAAATATAAATCAAAGTAAAAACACCAAAAGTCACGAGTAAACAATTTTTTTTCACTAAAAATATTAAACGTCAAAATTTCGCAAGCAATTAATATGCCGGGCAATTAAATTGAGAACGAAAAGAGTGGAGAATTGTACTAAGAAATCTAGTACAGCTATTCACTCCACTAAAATGACACATTTCGTCGTTCAGCAGCGTACTGAAAATCGAAAAGCAGAGCGAAATTTTTCGTTTATGATTTCGTCATGTCATTTTTGTATGGGAAATTTGGTTTCACTTCACCTGCGTACTAGGCTTAAACGTCACTTTACTATTCCACTAATATTTTTGTTTTATTCATAGAACATTTAAACCCACAGCTTAACGCTTATTCCGTGGTTAAGAAAACTCGCGGAATAAGCGTCTTTTATAAAATCGTTTTTTCTATTCTTTTTTTTATATAAAAATAGAGGTGAATTATTAACAATCGGATCTACATATGAACCTAGATCATTCTGATGGGTACCTGTCGGTGTAAGAAAAGTAATCGAATCTTCTAGAATCTAAACAGGAACCTGTATACCTACGTCTTAAAATTAGTCTCTTACAATAGGGACCAGGGTTAGGTAAATGAAGATATAAAGGTTCATATACCTACCAACATCCGAAAAATATTCTTGATGCAATCCTTTGATTGTTTACTTTTCTTTTATTTTGTTCATACCAACTAAATTATATAATATAAGCATATCTACATATTAAGTACCTAAGTAGCATTAAGAACAAAGAATGTTTTTATGAGCGCGTGGATGAAGGCACAGTGCCAGGGCCGATGCTGTATTCGTTTTGAAGAGTAAAGAAACATTAGGGGAGAGGAAGGGAAGAATTAATTCGTTTGTTCTTTGTGAAAACCAAAAGATTTTCCACTCTGTTTTCATTTTCTTTTTGAGTTTATTATGTTTCTATATAAATACATATCAGCACTACATACGTTACGTATATGGTTATGTTTGTATGTATGAAGCATAATTAAAGCAAAGGTGCTATGTGTCGTTCTTTTATGGTGTGTGTGTGAAATGAAAGTGAAGTGGACTACAAAAAGTATTTCCTTTTGTCAACATATTTACCTAGATTTCTACAGATTTCTATAGATTTCTGGAAAATTCTTATTTGGAAATTAGGAAAATAGAAATAAACAACAAGTTGAGGATAACTGAGCCGATGAAATTTTAAATCTGTTTCCGTTGCGGGTTTTTATTATTAATACACTAGATAGAAATTACTTTTATATATTAATGTATTAGCAGGAAAATGGTTTTTCTATGCTGCTGCTTAACTTCAAGCAAATATGTAGGTAGTTAGATTCAACTCGGAAGTTGAAATTTTAGTTTATTCACGAATTTGTTTCTCAGTTGGGCAGTTGAAAATCTTTACTTGGAAAACTTAATAATACCTATTCAAGTTTTAAAACATAGGTAAGAGATGAAACAAAAAATTGTCATTTTAAACATTGATTTTGTGGCAAATGTCACTGAATTTGTTTAGAAAGGAATATTATACATTTTTGTGTTTTGCAGTTCATCCTAAACCTTAAGACATTTGAATGATTGAAGCTTGAGAGTTAAAAAATACCAAAGAGTTCATGTTTTTTTAATTTTATTTCATAAATTATTGTATAGGTATGGTGTTTTCCAATTAGAGGTCTTATTTTGATATTGAAGAAACGAGTATCTCGAGCCCTTTCTACAATTTTATTTTAAGCTTCATTTTCAATAAAATATCAAAATTTGCTAAAAACATCTGGAGCCTTGATGGCTATTCCCACGTGTTAGCATAATAATATTTCTAATGCTTACTAAGGCCATGTGTGGTTTAATAGACCAGCAACATGCTTCTGATTTGTCATTTACGATACAATTTATTTTGGCGTTTACGATAATTTGGCGGAAACGGCTCGATATTTTAAAAGACACAAATTGAAGCTTATATTATTTTAAAGAATTAGATTATATTAATAACAATCAAAGACGATATCAGTCAAATTCCGTCACGGTAAGGGTTAGAAAATGCAACACCAAATCCTTTGTATAAAGCTTCCACATTTGCGGCTTTGTGTTTGAAATAACTTCCCGAATTTCCATCTTTAAGGTGGTGGAGCATTGTCATAGACGTTATGTTCACGTAGAGTCACAGTGTAGTAAGTTGTAGCGATTTAAATAATGATTGAGGCGTGAATTGTTCCAATTGGTAATAATGGTAGTTCTGACTTGTCAAATGTAAAAAAAAGACAGCTTTATAATAAAGGCTTCGTTATTTAAAAAGCCTATCTAAAAATAGTTTGGGATATAGTCACAAATTCGGAAATAATATATTTTTAGTAAGACTTTTATCTATGGGTACTAACAAAACATCAATCAATTGGATTACAAGAAAATACCAAATCTTACTAGCCATAATTTGGATAAGATTAAACATGTCGGAGATAAAAATATTTCCTTATTCACACATTTAATAATGGGAATTAAACTTTTTGCACTTTTGTATACCTAATTTTTATTTTTGTGAAAGAACTGTGTTAAAATTGTATAATAATTTTTTTGTTGTATACGATTATTTTAAAAATAATGGCGCAAATTTCCAAAAAGTTATCGTTCAAGTAGGTCCCTTACCTACAGTTTTAAGCCGAATCCGAACGGCTAATTTTAGAAAGCACTTTTTCATGACCAGAGTTACTCTTGGCGAATTTGTCAATTCCTCGCAAGAGGCAGAACCCGTGAAAAAAAACTTTAGGTGGCATAGGCAGGGATCGACCTCTGGCACGACAGTCCAACGCAGTAACCATCATGAAACGGGTACTACGAATCTCAAGAGAACTGAAGTGAAAAAAGATTCAGCATATTGTAGTTTGTGAGTGCCACACTAAACATTTTTCCCAACTTTTTTACTTACATTGATTTGTTTTTATTTATTTTTTAGACTATGTGCTTAAATACACCTATTTCCTTAAATTCAAGAACCGACCATTTTCTCTCTACCTTTTGTAAGTTTTGTTGGCTCCTTTAATATTTCCAAAAGATTTACGCAAAATGGTACTTTTTTTATAATTTGGCTTTTAGCATCAGGTCTAATCTTTAAGTAAGCAGACTGATAACAATAGTAATAATAAACTCGAAAAAAATACGTAAAAAAAGGCATAAAATTCATAATATCAGATTCTGTTTTATTTCACGGAAAGAATTCTTAGATCCAGATCCAGATCCAGAAAAATAAGTTACAGATCACGAAAAGTTAATCCAGTTTTGTGACTTTCACTATTTCACTAACTTTCAGTAGCAATAATTCGATCGAGGAAAACAAAAGTTACCAACAGCGAAATCCAATTTGATATTAATTTGTATCAATTTAACGTTTGTTTTTATCGTAAATTTCAGCAGCAGATTGTAGATTGAAATTGTTTACTTGAAGATTATGAATCGTTTTTTTTTTTTAAATCTACGAACAACAGTGGTAAATTTCAACCCTTGTTTTCTTAAACTGCGACCAAATACATTAGTTTGCAATGTAATTTGAAACAGTTTTTTCGGCAATTTGTAGCTTTTTATTGTATTAAACCTGAAATATTCCTTTTGTGCTTCATTCGGGAAAATCAAACAAATATTTAAATGAAGAAAAATTAATTTCTTTTCTGTATAAATTGTTCATATTTTTGTACATTACAAACCACAAACGCAATATAATAACGCACGAGCGACTGTCTTACGAACGTATGATATGGAATTTTCAATTGAAGAAGAATAGGATTGAAAAAGTTTAAATCTTAGTATACATTTCGTAAAACAAGATTAATGAGTAGTCAAATTAAATTATTCCCCTAAAGTAGTAGATTGGGACTCAAAAGTTGCAATTTACTTTGATTTCAACATGCTGGAATTATGACTTCTGATACCAATTACCAAATTATAAAATTTTGTATTTTACGAAGATTTGAATTCTAAATTACAACTTTCGCATTCATTTTATAATAAAATAGTCTTGATTTACTAAAAAAAGGATTAAAATTGCAATCTACGAAAAAAGATCACATTTTTCTGGCACACTATCTCATTGTTTGGGCTCTTAGCATCTATATTTTTATTTTCATGGTAATAGTCCAGACAGCTTTCGTTTTCATTGATTTACAAACTCAAGTCATTTTCTCATCTTCAAAAAACAAATTGAACCACTCCGAAAATCTAAAGTTGTCATACCCAAAAATACTGCAACCAAGACTTTGCTTGTGTAAAGTAGGTACGAAGGAAAACATGCAACTAAAAATTGTCCTATGAGCAAAGATCAGAAAGCAAAATGTGTGAACTGCCAGGGTAATCACCCGGCAAGCTATAGAGGCTGCCCAGTTGGAAAAAAATTCCAAAAGTTCAGAAGCAAAAATACATCTCCTAGAGACAAACCCAGAAACACAGTAAATACCGATTTGACTGCTGAAAACAAGGAACCGTCTAAAAAGGCTGTTCAAAGTATAAGCGATGTAAATAAAGCCTATTCTCAGATTGTTACAAATGTGGGCAAGAATGAAGAGACTTCCATAAAAGAAATGCTACACCTTATTCTTCAAAGAATTGATAAACAGGATTTGAATATCAAACTGCTAAGCGAAAAAGTCGCTCTTAAAAAACAATGATGGACAGAACACTTAAAATCGCTACATGGAATGCAAACGGTCTTATACAACATTCATCCGAATTAAAAATCTTTTTAGATCTAGAACATATCGATATTTGCCTGGTGTCCAAAACTCATTTCTCCAAGTCTAGAGAATGTAATAGAAAACAATTCATGTTAACACGCTCCACATCCAGCTGACAATGCAGAGCTTAAAACATTATGAAGTAACCAAGTTTACTAGTGAAAATATGCAAGTAACAACTATTAGTATTGGTATGAAAAAGAAAGAGTTTAAGATAGCAGCTATATACTGCCCACCAAGGCGCTCATCGACAGAAGATGACTATACAGATCTATTTAATTTTCTTGGGCATAACTTTCTTGTTGGAGGAGACTTCAATGCGGAACACACCCATTGGGGTTCAAGACTATATCAACAAAAGGCAAAAGACATTTCCAAGCAGGCCGTAAATACAATTGCGAATTCTATTCCTCCAGGTCGCCAACTTACTGGCCTTCCGATAATAACAAAATACCAGACCTTATTGACTTTTTCAAATAGATTAATGTCGAAGGTAATTCTGACCTGTCATCAGATCACACTCCAGTGATTCTATCACTAAGTGTATCGGAAGTACTAGAAAAAAGTAATCCAAAGCTTGTAAATAAGAAAACAAACTGGACTGATTTTAGAGAAAGGCTTTTAAGTTTTATAAATTTAAGATCTCCCATGGACACAATCGAACAAATTGACCATGAAGTGGAAAAATTTATTGCTGATGTGCAACAGGCCGCTGAAGAAAGTACTCCTACATTTTCTAATATAGGACAAAATGAAATAAAATGTCCTTAAGAGATAAGAGAGTTGATAATAGAGAAAAAAAGAGCTCGAAGAAAATGGCAGAATACTAGATTTCCAGATGATAAGACAACGATCTTAAAAAAACAAATTTACAAATTAAAAATGATTCACTCAGTACATTCCTAAGGAATTTAACGACTGATGCTTCAACCGATTTTTCGCTATGGAAACCAGCCAAGCGCCTGAAAAGACCGCAGTTACAAAACTCGCCCTTGAAAACTCAAGATGGGAAATGGATCGGTAACCCGAAAGAATGTTGCGAATGTTTTTAAGCCATGCTCATCAAACGCGGCTGAAAATAGCTTACAGTTTGTTGATAAGATAGATGGAAGTGAAATACCAATTATTGTAAGACTTGAAGAAATAAAAAGTATGTGTTTTCATCAACTACCAAAAAAAAATCACCAGGTTACGATCTAATTACTGCTCAGGTTATGAAAGAAATGCCATTGAAAGCCTTAATAAAACTCCAATATATAATAAATGCATGCCTTAATCACCGGTATGTCCCGCACCATTCAAAAATTGCTGAAGTAATTGTCATACCAAAGCACCTACAGAACTGATGGCTTACAGACCAATATCGCTTACACCAATTATCGCACAAGTTTTTGAAAAACTGCTTCTGAAGAGACTTAGCAAAATCATATAAGAAAGAAGGTTAATTCCAAACCATCAATTTAGCTTTAGAAATAAACATTCCATGGTAGACCAAGTTCACAGAATATCGGATGTAATAGAAAAAGCATTAGAAGAAAAACAAGTATCTTCAGTTTTTTTTAGATGTTGTTCATGCTTTTGACAAGGTTTGGCATGAGGGACTTGAGTACAAACTGCAAAAGGCAGTACTTTAAAATATTAAAATCGTTCACCTTAGACCGATTGTTTAGAGTAAGGTACGATCAAGAATACTCGGAACTGAAGAAAATAGAAACCGGTGTACCACAAGGAAGTGTCCTAAGTCCAACCATGTATTTACTATACACAAGGGATATTCCAGTTGGTAATCACACCATAATGGCTACTTTTGCAGATGATACCGCAGTTTTGGTACCCTACAAAAGTGTCTCTAAGGCTGCAGTAAAACAACAAAATGCCGTCGACACAGTGAGAGCTTGGACCGAAAAATGTCTTATCAAACTCAATGAAACAAAATCTTCACGTATAAACTTTATACAAATAAAAAGATAAACAATGTTCCAATATTCATTAATAATCCAGCTGTTCCTTACGCCAATACGGCCAAATACCTTGGAATGACTTTGAATGCAAACCTTAAGTGGAAAGAGCACATCAAAAAGAAAAGGGAAGAACTGAACTTGAAATATAGAAAAATGTACAGGTTGCTTTGTAACAACTCTGATTTATCAAACCAAAACAAAATAATGCTGAATAATTAAGTACTAAAGCCTGTTTGGACCTATGGAATCCAATTATGCGGCTGCCCTTCGTGGAATAGTTAATGCACCTTGGTACATGAGAAATACTGATCTACATCTTGACTTACAAATAGAAATGGTTAAAGAAGTTGTTAAAAAATACGCTGTATCGCACAACCAAAGGCTGCAAAGTCATACTAATTCTGAAATGGAGTCCGTCTTGAATATAAGAAACCATGTTCGAAGATTAAGAAGAACCAAGCCTCATGAGCTTATGGTCTAAAAAAACGTGGGAAAGTATTAAAAGTTTAAACTTCCCCCAAAGTGATTGTACAAAAGTCGATCCTTCAAGATTGGTCCTGATGAAGAGGTGGTTTTAGTGGCTAAGAGTCCCACACTACTTGGTGTCGAATACTGCCTTTTGAAGATTTAATCCTGTCTTTTTCTTGACCTATCACTACTCAATTATGTTATTAGCCAAAGGCATTCCCCTATATTGAGCCCAAGAGCTAAAAACACAGGTCATTATAAATATAAGCTTTAAAACTTATAAATAAAACACAGAATTCCATATTTTACTACTGGCAACCATTTCGTTTGTTTTTTTCTTTAAGCACTATTACAGGATTCCAACAATAAATCACTAAAATGTCACAGTAGGGAAAATTGTGTCATTTGTGAGTTGTGTCATCTCAGCACTCAAAAATCCATTCCGGAACCCGCATTTAATATAAAATTATTTTAAAAAATTGCATATTAAATTTCTAATACTCCGAAATTATTCATTTCAACGACGGAGTTTTCTCTTCGTCTTCTTAAAAAAATTGAAAAATATGAAAAATTCCATTGAGTATGTCAACTGTCAAAAGAAATCATTAATAATTTGCCACAATCTGTCGTTCGTAGTACGTAAATGCAATACATTTGCTTGGCAGATGGAATTCACCCCAGGAACAGAAAATGTACGAGTACCTTACCTACATGCGGCAGCTTTTATATTTTGTTCGTACTCGTATAAAAGGATACGCCACACATTTCTGGCCTAGCAACAGCGCAGCGCAGCGCAAAACGCACCCTGTTTGTGTAAATATATTTGTATATTTTATGTTTTTTCATGTTGTTGTTGTTATATTTTCATTTAAAGTGTAATTTCCATTAACGCAACGTAAGGAAGCAGCAGCAGCGGTGGTGGCTGAAGGCTGAAAGACTGATGGTGGTGTTTTGCAACCCTTATTTCGCCTCATCACCCAGGTGATATTCTATAAAATGGAAGAGATGTTTAAATTGACATCGTCATCAGCGATTGTCCTCATCATCATCTGCTGCCATAGAGTGTGTTGCATTCATCATTTTGTTGTTGTGTGTCGTTGTCGTTGGTATTTTAAGGCATTGTGGGCCGAGGGTTGAGCGAAGAATTGAGATGAGTTACATTTACCTACCTATAGACGCAAAATATTTATCGCGAGCGAGGTTTAGATAAAGGGATCGCATACAATGCGAATAAATAAGGGTTGACACAAAGATGAATTTTGCATTCAAAGAACTCCTGCCCGTCCCATTGCGCAGCAGGAAACGCATACCAAGGGTTGTTTGTATCGTTTGTGGAAGGCTTCTGGCTGCATAAGGGATGTAAGAAACAATTCTTCAGCAATTTTGCGTGTTGCAAGAGGGTCGGAGTCGGCGAGTTGGAGAGTTAGAGATCAGAGTCGTAGCGCATTGCAATTTCTGTGTTTTCGTCTTTGTTTTGAAAAACAGCAGCATCCGGAGTTTTCATTGAATTTTTCTTTTGTGCATGTATTCCATTACCACCCCTCTCTTGTGACCCAATAATTGAATGACACACCACACCACATCACATACTACTTAGCAAAGTGCCAGGGAAGAAACAAGGAGTCGTCGACTTCGACGTCGTCCTCGGCATCCTCATCGTTGTCGGCTGTTCTGATTTCTAGATTGACTTCGGCTTCGGCTAGAATGAGCGTGCTGCTGCGCACACGTTTCCACTCGACAGGAACTCAATGGAATTTTCCTTAAGAGCCCAAGGCTATAGAATAGAACCTATGTGAGGTATACTTCTACGTATGGTTGAATCATATATGATTATGATGACGATGACGAGATGACGACCCCTTGAGAGGACTCAACTTTCGATTTCATTTAGAGGACATAGAGAATGTGCAAATGTTCGTTGATTAGAAACGACACACTCGAGGGTGTCAAATTACAACATCCAGCGGTATAGATGTATGGATTAAGTTGCTGTACCTACGATACACAACGACGACGACGTCGAATTATCAAGGACAAACGGTAACATCATGCAGAATAATAATTATAGAGAATTTCATGTATTTCAGATACTCAATGATTGATAGTGGAATAATTTCGACTGTGATTTTGTTTTGAAGGTCATGACCAAAAATGGTGTTGCATTACATCTGCATTTTGATGAACAATAACGCCTTCATTTAACAATGGAAATATTTGTTGGTTTTTCCTAAGGAAACCCTAAGTTTACCTTCATTATTTGTTTCTCTAATTATTATTTCTTGTCAGATTTGTAAGAGAATGCAATCTTTCGAGAATGCAATCCTTCATGAGTTCTATTTAATAGAATTATAGTTTCATTCATTGAACTTACTTTGAGTTATTAGGAATTTTTGCAAGCAATAATTATTTGAAATAAAAATAGACTGCTGTCGATATTTCTTCCAATATTTGGACTGTTATCATTTGAGCTTTTATGCAGTCATATGCTTTCACTGGAAGTCTCAAATAATTGCAATCTTCTGATTGCAGTCAAACGATTGGAAGAAAAAAATTTGGAAATTTATTTACGGTTGTCAATGATTAATTAATTGACAATTGATACAATTTATTAATCGATTCATGAGATCAATCAATTTTATTAATTACCATTTTGAGTGTCAACTACCAATATTGTTGACCTATTGTGAATATTGTTGGAATATGTTTTTAATGAAAAAAATTAATATTGTGAACAACAGTTTTTTGAATAGCCTTCATTTAATCAAGTTTTACAGTCGATAAGTTGGTTAAAGCTGAAATATAATAACAAATGTGAGTTTTGAATTATTTTGCTTCCAAAGAAATAATAAGGCAGTAACGAACAACGAACCAGCTGTGATGGGTCCAGTAAATAGAAGAGAACTTTGAGCTCACTAAAGGATTTTGTTACTAAATTGTGCTGGTACAAATAGAAAATAGGAAAATAATGCTGAAGAGTATTAAAGGTCAGACCATCCGTTCTAAACCAAATAGAAAAAACCCACTGTTGCTGGCATTAAAAGCCTTCATCAATTCGGCGGTTCCAGCAATTTAATCATTTCCATCATAGTCAACAAAAGTTTAGTTGAACTTATTTTGTTTTTACTCTTATTGATATAAATAATTTTCTTTGCAAATTCATGTTCCTCAAGGAAAGATTCGTATTCACAGTAGAAAAAACTGGAAGTATTCGCAATAGCTTAATATATTTTCAATTCCCTTTCGTAACACCAATTTTATTGATTAATTTTAATAATCTTTAATGGATCTTCGAAATAAAGGTGATTATAAAGCTCAAATGATACATTTTTGATCAATTTTAAATAACAAACGAATATCTATTGTGAATGATACTCTTTGGCGTTAAAATTTCATAAGAAATTTTCCGCCACAAAAAAAAATATTTTGTATACATCAGCCCGCTAAATTGGTAGAGCTGCTGTTGAGCAGACCGACTTTGGCGAAGTATCTGTTGTGCAAAACAAAAGAAGGACCCTGGTTATGACTCTAGCAAACTTCATCAAATCATAATCACAAGAAAAGCGCTATTTGCTGCCTTGAACTGTCAAGTTGCATTGCAGATGAGATCAAAAATGACGTGCAACTTTAAAATCCAAGACAAAAGATCCTAAGAAAGGCAATGGCAATTTTAAGAAAGCTGCAAGTTTTACTAAATTATATTTCGGAATTAACTGATTAAAAACCTAATAACGAAAAATAACTTTGACAGTAATAATACCATTATTGTCAACCTCAATCATTTACAATAGATTCAAAATATAAAGCATGTTCACAATTTATTAAAAACATTGATTGCTGACAACAATAATTTGTAAAAAAACTTGAGGAATTCTTCCTCTTCATCGGTTCCTACGCTCGTTGTCAATGTGTCAATGACACTCCTTTTGTTAGCTCTTTAGAGAAAGCTAATCTCTTTGCTAGACAGATCGCCGCCTATTCTACGCTGCCAGTGAGTGTTATGACTCCGCCTGTACTTGAGCGAGTTAGTGATTCTATCTTGCCAATCTTTTTTCGCACTCGTACTGTGGCAAGAGCCCTTAGAGATCTAAACACCGTAAATCCGCTGGCCCGGATGGTATCCCTGCTATTGTTCTGAAGAGGTGTTCTTCATCTCTGGCAAAACCACTGCGTAAGCTGTTTTCATCTATCCTACTCCTCAAGTCTCGTTTCGAGAGGATGGAAAACCGCATTTGTCCAGCCTATTCCCAAAAAAGGCGAATCTCCTTACCCTCTAATTACCGACCGATTGCACTTACGTCCCTTCTTTCCAAGGTCATGGAAACGCTGATTAATTATCAGCTCATGAAATATCTTTAAGATCGAAATATTCTTAATGACCGGCAGTACGGCTTTCGAAGCAATAGGTCCACTGGTGATCTCATGGTTCATCTCACTGCCAAACCCTATCAAATGCTTTTGAAATGTCAAGTGCAATAATCTTACTCTCGACAGTCGAGCAAATCTTTACAGCGATTTGGAGAAAGTAAGATTATTGCACTTGATGTTTCAAAAGCTTTCATAGGGTTTGGCATCAGGCTCTCTTATCGAAAATGCGTGCTTTCGGTTTTCATGAATTCCTTCTTCATTTTATTAGTAATTACCTTTCGGATCGTTCAATACAAGTAGTATTGGATGGATTCAAGTCTGAAAACCATAAAATAAATGATGGTGTGCCCCAGGGCTCTGTTTTATCTCCAACACTCTTTCTCATTTTTATTAATGATCTCCTGACTGCAACATCTAATCCAATACATTGTTTCGCTGACGATAATACTCTTAGCTTTTCATATTCGTTTTCAGACTCTTATCCCTCTTCTTCGGATGTGGAACTGCATCGACAAAATAATATAAGCTCATTAAATTCCGACCTAAACAGCATTGTTCAGTTTTGGAATGTAGAATTTCAATGTGGATTTTAATGCTTCGAAAACGCAATCCAGTCTTGTATCGTTAAAGCGAGATATACCCCCATTGCTATTATCCATGGATGGCACTTGCATCAATGAGACTGAACATCTCGATGTGTGTCACCAACCACCTCTTGTGGAATGATCACATACGCGATGACGCCAAAAATGCCGCAAGGTGTTTGGGTTTCCTAAGGCGATGCAAGAAATATTTCACCCCTCCTGATCTGGCTGTTATCTACAAGACTTACATACGTCCAAAGCTTGAGTATAACTCCCATCTCTGGGCTGGTTCTCCTGCAACTTACTTAAGCCTCTTGGGTAGTATTGAACGTAGATCATTTAAATAAATAGATGATAATATCATCATAAGGTCATTTACTTCGCTTGAACTTCGTCGTAAGGTCTCTTGTCTGACCCTTTTTTAAAGTTATTTTAACGGCTTAATATCTAGTGAAATAGCCAGGTGCATTTCTCCCCTTAAACAGTTCAACTGTAATACTAGGAATTCTTATCAGTATACCTTTGAGCCCGATTTCGGCCGTACTGTCAAATACAGAGATTCGTTCTCTAGTCGTACTACGCGAATGCCTTAGTACACTCTGTCTTTCCTTCGACATCTCCTTTAAAACCCTCTATCTTCTTTCAAGTGCTCACACTGTGCCTCTGCATAAAAAGGGTAGTAATATCCCCTTGAGTGTGCGCATATTATAAAAAAATTCACTTCAAAATAAAGTATTGATAATTGATAACAGAAATTGGTCTATTTGTGTCTACGTAAATCTTTATCTTTTAGATGTTTGATGTTTGATGTTTGCAGCTTTATTTGTAAACTCTTAAATAACCTTTCACAACTGATTCAATAACGGGGTTTTTCATGGTTAAATTCAGATTCCCTTCAAAAATTATGTTTTTTTTGAGGCGAATGGAACACGATTGGAATTGTTTTTTTTTTTATCATTGTATTAATGTTACTTTGAGTACGTATCCACTATTTCTCTGCCGAGAAGTCCAGATCTGCGGATTTCATCTTAACTCAAAAATCAATCAATTTATTTGCACCCATGGAATGCAAACAAAGGGGAAATTTGTATTTTGACAGATCTAGATCAAGAATAAATTGATTCATTTTACCTATGCAAAACCCCATATGATAACAATGAGTTACCTATCTAATTAAAGTTTCTTATAAATTGAAACAAATTTTCATCATCTAAAGAAACACAAAGAAAATTTCATTATTCTGAAGAAATCAAAATAGTTATTTTACACAATCTTTCACTACATGTCCTTTCTTCAATAAGATAGTTTACAACAACCCACGTCCTTCACACGTCATCAAAAAAGTTAATCCACTTAAATTTGACACTTTTTAAGTATGCAGGAAATCATCGAGTTCAGAATAATTTGTCCCTAATTACAGTTTTTGTATATGCCACCGAAAAAATTAGAACTGGTTGGCTTGAAACTTTATGGAATGAAGTGGCACATATGTAGTTCTTATTATTACTTTCCTTCAACTGCTTGTCCAAACTTTTTCTTACAACCTTCCTTAGTTCCTTTCTTCCCAGATATCATAAACTTTTTCACTAAACCTTTGTCAAGAATTTAATAGAAGCTCAGTGATTAGTGGTGGGGTATAATTTGACATTTGACAAACCCCAAACATTTCTCACTTCTCTTTCTGTTTGTCACTTTCAATTTTACAAGCTTCATTGGTTTAATAATGGAATAACGTGTATAATGAGATGCTCTAGATCTCATCTCACCGTAGAACGCACTACAACCATTAACCACCAATCACAGTGAATCAGTGAATCAGAATATGGAAACGCAAAACGCTTCTTAAAATTCAACCTTCTGTTTAAATAATATGAAAACAGTTAAAACCTCATATCTGCGGTTTCCGTTCTAGACAAAAGTTCCACAAGGTACATTTATATAGTTAACTGTTACTGTCATCATCATCATCATCACCGTCAACATCATCTACATTTCTGACGTTTTATCATTTCGTTTGACTTCCGTAGTTAAGCAAAGAGTTCGTCATGTCACGACGACGACAAACACCGCGCCATGAAGAGACGAACAAATCATCGGCATCGCAATCACAATCGCATCGCAACGTCAAAACGAAACCAAAACGAAACTTTCCAACAATAGCACAAATATATTTTACGTCTAGAAACCTAAGGTACCTTACCTACTTTACGTTTTGCATTGAATTAGGTATAAGGTGAATTGTCAGAGAGAATGAAATGAAAAACGTTGTGCGTGTCAAAGTCAAACTCAAATTCAAACTCGAAATTGGTGAAATGTGTCTTGATGGTTGCTATTGCTAGTTGCTGTTGCTATGCGCGCTTTGGCGAACAAACAACACAATTTTTGCTGCTATAGTTTTGCCTTGCGGTTTAATGTTGTACGACGACGAACGGAACGAGTATAATGGAGCTAATATACGAACGCGGTACGTTTACGTTAAGGTAAAGTAATACAAAACCAGCGAAAGGGGGAAGCGCAAACTGTTTCGCTTGTCAATCAAACGTGAGTGTTGATTTTTTTGCTGTTGTTGTTGTTTTAATTTTTAGTTCGTTTGTTGAGCTATTGTATTGTTATATAGTAACACTTAGAGCTTATATAGCTAAGACAATTAACTACCTAAAACCAACCCCGCATACCATCCGTAAGGCCAAACGCCTTTGGATAAAGTGGAGTTTTGTTTTCCATTTTTCTATATAATCGAAATCGTGTTGCTAGTTAGAGGTTTTGATCAGGATAAGTTTATGGTATTAAGCACTATCGTCCGTCGTCGGTCGGCGGCGGAGGTGAAATCAATTTTATTGGGTTTTGTAGGTGACGAAAAACAAAAATGTGTCATTGACTTTGAGGGCTTGGCAACAAAATAACGGAAATTTTCTCTGTTTTATCAGTTTTGATCAGAAATAATGAATGTTATGTGTTTTTTGTTGTCAATTGATTTTTTGGGAGGTTTTCAGATATCTTCTTCCTATAAGGCAACCCAAATTTGTCAAGTTAATGCTTTGAATCTGATGACTTCAAAAAGAGTGTATTTATCCGAATTCTGTTTAAACATTCCATGCAATTTATTGCAAAGACTTCGAGTAAATGCAAAGGTTGTAAATGAATGCATGAAATATCAAATACATTGGGTGGCGCAACAGTCCATTGAGAACTAGGGCCTAGTCCCTTCCAACTCTTAACCATTCCTGTGTGCTAGTACTGCTGTCAGGGATGGAGGGGACCTACAGTTCAAAGCCTTATCCGAACGGGTTATTTGAGAAAGCACTTTTCATGACAAGAATTAATCTTGGAGAATTTGTCAATTCCTCAAAAGAGGCAGAAACTCATGAAAAAACTTTAGATGGCATAGGCAGCGATCGAACCCAGGACCTCGGGTATGACAGTCCAACGCACCAACCATCATTCCAGGGGTATTACAAACTTATCTGCCAATTAAAAACTTCAAGTTACAAAGTAAAGGGTGGTTTAATTGTTGTCGATGAATGTTCAGAATTTCAAACTGTGTTGACATGTTCAACGATGTTTGGCTACTCATCATGAATCGTTAAGAGACAGAACAATGCTTCGAAATTGTTAAAACTTAATTAAAAAATAATAATTGTGTTTGTCAAGTTCATAGATCACTTCTTTCATTTTTTTTTTTTCGGTTTTTTTCATTACGGTTTACTGATAAAGTTCATTTCTGGTTAAATGTCTTCGTCAATAATCAAAACTAATAAATATGGAGCGACGAAAATTGCTCAAACTTATAGCGAATCACTATTACATCCATAAGAATTGACGGTTGGGTGTGGTTTACTCGCTGACATCATTATCGGTCCTTATTTATTTTGCTAAGAGGAAAAAGCTTCTTTAACAGTGAATGGGGAACGGGAAATTATTAAGCTAAAGATCGATAACGAATCTCTCAGGCGTTCCTTACCATTTGAATATCATTGATAACTTCAACTCCAGACCTTGTCCTTTTATCTGGCTCGCAACCTACTTGTTCGTGGGACTTATGCTTCTCGATTAGTTTATGTATGAGGCTATGTTAAGTCACTGGTTAGCCGACAATCCAGCAAGTCTTGAATCATTGCATGCTAAGCCAAGATTAACTCCATACGGTATGATTCATTGGAAAAAGTTGAACAAAAATTAGACTGATCGAATAAACTTTGTAAATTGTAGTTTCGTGAGATTTATCAACCCCAAGCTTTGATCTTCCTTCTGTTTTAAACTATTTTGTTTTTTTTTTTTCATCCAAAGGAATTTCCAAAAGAAATTCTTTATGAACCAGTAACCAGTAGTATGGGACTCTTACCGCACTAAAACCAACCGTTTATTAGGGTCAATCTACAGTTAGAATTAGTTTAGAATTCATTTTAGGGGAATTTTGCTGTTGTAATACTTTCCCATAGCTCTTAGACCATGAGCTCATGAGTCTTGTTACTCCTTCATCTACGAAAACAGTCTCGTACATTTAGGACGGTACCTCTTCCGAAATGGCAATTGTGTGATTGAGGGTGGTTTTTAACCACGGTTGAGGGTAGAAGAATATGTGTGACACAATAATTGCTAAAAGAAATAAGGTTGGCCCTAGGACACTTCCTTTTGGTACATCAGCTTCAAATTTCTTAAGTTCGGAGTAATTTTTGTTGTACCGTACTTTGAAGAGTCTGTCCGTAAGATGCGGTATACGTATTTTATAATACAGCCTGGGAAGGTATCTTTGTAGTTTGTCCTTAATTTCCAAATGCCGAACCTTTATCAAAGGCTTAAAAAACATCTAAAATTATAGCCAAGAATAGTTATTATTTTTCAAGTGCTTTTTTTTACCAAATCTTTAATCCGATGCATTGAAACTGTTTGTTTAGAATAAGTCTTCCTTCTTTTATTATTTTGCTGAGCCTTTTCAGTAACAGTTTTTCTAAGACTTATCTCTTGATTGTTGAAATTGATTTTGGTCTGTAAGATGTTACAACTTGGTTTTTTGTGCCTTACCTTGTTTATGTACATACAATGAATTTTAAAATCAGTGTAATATTATGATTTAAAAACTGTTGCTGAGCTCAGATGAAACCCCGCATATATGCTTGTTAACTCCTTATTTTGTCAAGTAAGGTTTGCTTCAAGTCTGACAAGTAGAAGTGCCTTTGTAGATTTATTCTACCGCTAAAAGCCTTTTTTAAAAAAAATCATGAAAAAACCCCTCTCAAGTATCCATATCTTATTCTCTTATGGTAAAAATTCAAAATGCACCAATTCTCCTGGGGTTCTTAAGTATATACAAAGAAGGAACATGTAAAAACCTAGCCTCATACAACTGTCTTTTTTTAAACATCATATACGAGTATAGAATGCGCCCAACCCAACGCATGTTACTTCATCACAGAAGAAGAAAAGAAATCCATAACTCATTCATATTAAATCCCTTCAGGGACATGTTTCATATACCTTTCCTAACATTTTGGAATATGTGAGGACAGTGAGAAGTAAGATCCCCTTTAACAGATAGATGTTCATGAAATACTGCTGCCACTTGTTTTTTTGTCTGCATGCATCCACATGCGAGACATGGGACAAGCCATCCATTCCCCAAAGTCTAACAAACCTGATGGGGCGATGGAGTTGGGCCCAAAGTCTAACGATAAGAAATGCAATCCATCCTGGGATTTTGGGTAACGAATGCAAAGTGCACACCAGATATTTTGTTTGTCTCCATCTCTAACTACGTCTCGATCTCGAGTCTCTTCACCAGAAGCCAGAAGAGAGGGTGTACATTTGTACAATAAATAAATAACCACGGGAGGGATATATCTGAACACATCAGGCTTGTCCATGTCGTCCATGCTCAGCTCAGCTCATGTCCATTCACTGTGAAAAGAGACAAACAACTCTTACATCATAAATAAATTTAAGCCTTCTTCTGCAACTGCAACCTGCAACACACTGTATGTCGTAGGTACACAGAGACAGACGGATATTGATTGCAGAGAATGGGCAATGGGCCCCAACAAAACTTAGCATTACAGGACACTTCTTCCTTCTAGAGGACACTCTGATTCTGGAGCTGGCTGAACTAAAGTCCGAAAGCGTAGCCAGCAGCGCTAACTAGGGATTAAAAATGAAAACACTATGAAACTCTGCAGGTGCCCCGAGAATTGTAAATACATTTTCCGCCATGTTGTTAATTCAGCTTTTTTTCTTTCATTCGTCCGTCAGCTAAAATAAAAGTAACGGAATGCAAACAGCCGCTCTCTTAACTAATATCCGTAGTTCCGTCGTCGTCCGTCGTTTGTCGTTTACTTTCGGACTCACAACATTAACACAAAAAAAAGAGGAAAAACACACCAAACGAAAAATTGCTCGTCCTGGATAATGGAAACAATTTGTTTACGAGCAAATCGCATGCATTCCTCTCGCCCGGGGCCAATGGTAGTGGTTAAAAAAATCCTCCAACTTTTCGGACATTCTGCCACAACATTCTCCTGTCCTGCCGTTGCCGTTGCTGTACATCCGCGCAGTAACAATAATGCTAAATGGCCAACACGGTAGCGTAAGCGTAGTGCGAGCAGTAGGTAGGCAGGTATACCTTTACCTTACCTGCTCGAAGTTGATAGTGCTCAATTGAAAGCAAACACAGGACCCAGAGTTAGAGTCAGAGCTAGAGTCGGAGCCAGCAGAGCTCGCCAATGAATGTTTCGGTGGTTCCGTCCGATCGGAATCGTCGTCGTTTCTTGGTTTTTGGTCAGTCATTGTCGTAGTCGTCGTCGTCGTCGTCGCAGTCGCCATCAACATCGCCGTCATCAAATTTTTTTTTTCGAAAAGGAGGAGGAGGTTGTGAGGAAAACACGAAAAACCAACTGACTGACTGACTGACGTCAGTTTGCGTGCTTTGCTGCACTTAGCTGTGGAATGAAATACCCTGCGGACAAACTGGTCGTACCATATTTGGCCTCAGGCAAATGGTGTTCGCGCTTGGTGGGAAAACCTAATTGGAAAATTTAAATTCAGTTTCTGTTTGGAGTCTTTTTTCTCTGTAACCTAAGCTTTGCGTTTGCTTAGTTTTATTTTGTATTTGCTTTTTTTTCTGCTGAGTGTTGGTCGTCGCGCGTAATTGCTTAACAAGGAAGTTGGAAAGTTTTCACTGTGCAACTATGGCACACAGCAACAGTGAACAGTGAGTGGCTGCTCACATAAGGTGGTGTTGTTTTGTTGGCTATAGATATCGCCAGTTTGGATTTGGGTTCGGGGAGCTCCGCTGACGGGTCAATGGATTTTTTTGCTTGTGATTTGCCAAGAAATTTACATTTTAGGTAAATATTGAAGTTTTTAATAAAGAAGGGTGAGGGAGGAAAAGGTTGAGGTAGCCAAGAAGAAATTGGCATGTACTGCTATTGACTTTATCCAGTGCAGGAAGACATTTGCACTCATCTCTCTGCTGTCAAAGTTTTCTACGAGAAGATTCTTAAATGCACAAAACCTTAACTAAAGTGCTTGAAGTTTTGTACTTTGTTGCTCGACTTTTTCAGGACTCAAAGAATTGAAAAGATACAACCCTAATTTTGTCATTAGAAATTCTTAAAAACTTTCGATATTGGTAGGAAGTTAAAGAGCGAGTTTTCAATACTTAAGTAAAATTTCAAGAACCGATTATTAAAATTAATAGATCCTTTTTATTACACATTTCCACAACAGTCTCACAGGCAAGAAAGGTAGAATTTTATTTAAATTTCCATAATGGACAAATATTTGTATTTTCGAGTTGACATTCCTGTTACTTTTTTTTAGGGTCAAATTTCAGGTAAGACTTTATAATAGGCTCTGAAATACACAACTTTTTCCAAATAGTTTTAACTTTTTTTAATTTTTTTCGTCTAAAACTATGAAACAACGCAATGCCATTAAATTGTGTCTGTAGAATGAAATTTTAACTAGTGAACATCAAATATTTTTCAAAATGTATTTGGTTCTATTGAAAACATGAATGGTACAAATGTTTCAAGGTGAATTGAGAAAGCGTTGAAGATAAGACAGAGCCAGGACGACCAATAACATTAATTGACGTCAGCAAAATCAATGAATTGGTGCCCACTTGTTGGAATATTGGAGGGATCAGTGAAAATAAAGGATTTGTAACCATCTATACCCATAAAATTGCGTTTGGTTCACAAAAAGTTTAGCAGCCGTCCTACTTAGCCGTCATATTCCAAATCAATTGGTTAAAAAACTGCCTATCCAAGATGCCATCCTGAAAGAGGAATCTGAAATCTGGAGGATCTGATCGTGCAAGAAAACCTAAGCCCAAATCACCACCTGAAGAATTCAATTGCTACTTCGCCTCTAAACCTGATTCTGTTGAGGATATGGTTCAATGTGATGGCTAGGAAACTGGGTTTCACTGTTTATGTGGTGGCGTTAGCAGTTTTATGGCCGAAACTAATTGGTTTTGTTCTAACTGCACCCAAGGTAAAAATATTTCTTGCGATTCCCATACCAGCTGAGTGTATTGCCATAACCTCAACAAAACACACAACATGTACCAGTGCCGGCTCCTCAAACAGTACAATTATAGGTAAAGTATCGTCTGCAAAACCATCGGAGAAAGACACGTTGTCAGTTGGACAAAAATGCACCCACCCTTAACTTCGTCCGATAATCGTTCACCAAATAGGAGAAAATATAACCGTGGTTCGTCCTTACCACCGACGATTTCACTCACATCATCTGTCAGCCAAGGTGTTCTTACATCACAGCCATCAATCCATATCTCAAACAGTTTCACCTCCAACGTTGTATATCAACCCCGCCGCACCGCTCTACCGTAATGAAATTTGTGCTCCATCGAAGTGTCTGGAAAATTATTTGCCATTGCCCTCCCTGACGACAATTTGTTCAACATCCAGCGCTCCTTCCCCCACTGATGAAAATTTCTAAGGGGCTTTAACGAAATATTTTCCAGTTTCAGGACACCATCAACCAGTTCCAACTGATCAAGACTTAACATCTACAAAGGTACATATCTCAGACGAAACGTCTATCTTTCCATCTAACCGACAATGTCCTAAGAGCTTGAGAGGTTAGAAGAAGCGAAAGAGCTTAAAGACAAACAAGATCAGGAATATTTAACAAAAAATATAAGTTGTTAAGTCAACTCTCAGAGTTCTCATCGGACGATATGAACAAATAGCTAGAATCGCAAAGGCAAAAGCATATGGACGCCCAAGAGACTTTACACATCTACAGTAAAGAGCAAATGTAGTATATGTTGAGTTTAGCCTAGACCTAGACTAATCAGAACTTTAATCTACAAAATGACGTCCCACTTCAACCAACGTTACGTTACATCCAGAATCCCAGACTAGCGTCTGCATTTTTCCGACAGTCTCATTTACAACAAAATACACCAGCAAAATACCCATCGTCAATTTTAGTCTAGTGAGCCTTTTCTTGTATAAGGTGAAAGTTTTAGCTGATGAATCTCGTACATAATTCGTCAATTTGTTTCGTCAAAATGATGCAAGAAGTGCCCATCAAATTTCTCACCAAATGATGAATTAATTCTTCCTATTGACAATTGCGTTTATACACATGATGAATGCATTTTTACAAAAGTGATGAATTCATTATCAATATAATAAAAGATTTCAATTTTATGTTACTTACTTACTTACTTACTTAAGGTGGCTCTACAGTCCGGGGCGGACCTGGGCCTCAACTAACATGCGTCTCGCAGCCAGCTCGGTCCCTAGCTAGCTGTTTCCAGTTTCGCACGCCAAGTTGGTTGAGGTCCTCTTCCACCTAGGCGCGCCACCTGAGTCGCGGTCTACCTATATTGTGCCGCCCGTCCCTCAGGATTGGATTCGAAGACCTTCCGGGCTGGATTGTTGATGTCCATCCGCTCTACATGACCTAGCCATCTAAGCCGTTGGACTATAATTCTGCTAACTAGGTCAGTGTCGCTGTACAGCCCGTACAGTTCGTCGTTATATCTTCTCCTCCATTCTCCATCTATGGGTACGGGAACAAAAATCACCCGAAGAATTTTTCTCTCGAAGCATCCTCATCTTTCTTTGACAGGGTCCAGGCCTCAGTGCCATAAATGAGAACCGGGATGATGAGTGTCTTATAGATGGTGATTTTAGATGCTCGAGAGAGGACTTTACTTCTCAATTGCCTTCTAAGTCGAAAAAAGTAATGATTCCAGTTAGATGCATTAAATGAGATGATGAAAATATTCATAATTATGATTAACGCATTTTTCTCTTTTGATGATCTAAGTCTTATAAAATCATTCATAAATATAATGAACACCTTCGTCAATATGATGAACTAAATTTCAGCAAATAATTCATAAATGTATTGACTTATATATCTAAATCCAAATGTTAAAGAAGATTTCATATATATATGATAACAGCTTTTCATCAGTATTAAAAATGTTAAATAATAAGTCATGAATATGACGTACGCATTCGTTAATTTGATGAATCTTTATGTGAAGAAATCATTCATAAGTATGTTACATGCCCAAAATTTTCATTAATGTGAAGAATTCAGTCGTCAATATGATTAAAAAAAAACGAGGAATTGTTAAATCTTCGACTTTTAGAAATTTCTAGTTGAGTACCGTGGCGTGATGGTTAGTGCGTTAGACTATCATGCCGGAGGGCTTGAGTTCAAACCCTTCCAGTGCCATACAAAAAAACTAGGACCTGTTAAATCTTCCAAGAGCAATTTTTATCATGAAAAGTGTTTTCTCAAATTAGCAGTTCGGAATCGGCTTGAAACTGTAGGTCCCCTCCCTCCCGTTGTTTCCTATAAAGTGATTTCTTATAATTGAAGCAGAAAAGCAAAGCTTATTTTTCTATCACAAAACTGAACATTTTTGTATACCCTTGGGAAAAAAGAACTCTGTTATGAAATTGTTGAAAATGTTCTATGATTATTGTTGACACACGTCAAACTCATGAAGAAAATAGTTTAGCGTGTCTATAGTTGCTCAATACGTGTACTGATGCGTTCTACATTATGAGCAAATAATGGATTTTCAGACATACACCTGGTAAATGATTAATGCATCTTACTTTCTCCCAACAATTTACTGTTATTCAATTCCAAAATGGCTACTTTACTTTTAAAAATTTGCTTAATCCACATGACCTCTCCGTTTCTGACATTTCAAATTAAAAGGTTTTTTTTTACGAACTTTTACAGTAGCAAACGATCGAACAATTGTTATGTCAATAAAACTGCTAGATACTTAAAACTTATAAGATCCTAAACACCTAACGACAGCTTGTTTAAATTTTGCAGCTTTATTTCCAAAGTTGGAAAAACAAACAATTGCGGAACTTAATTCAATACTTAATGCCTTTCAACTACGAGTACATGAATTTCCTATATCAACTTTACTGTCAAGAATTAACGCTTAATCTAATCCTATGCCATCATAAACAATTACATATTGATTTTGCCACTGATAATGCCTCTTTAATGACCATTAGTCAGAACCCTTTTAAATAAAGAATGACAACCAAAGTACAACTTCTTGATTTTCCTTTGTGCTTGGATCTATCTTTAATGTGGTTGCAGTGTGTGTATGTGTGTGTATGTATGTATACTCAAAGATTCATGAATTATAAATCACTCAATCTATTTTCTATAAAAGCTGTGAATTTGACCAGCTGTTGTGGGGGCAATCATTTTATTAAAAGCATGCCTTTACACGTGAGCATATATAGGTACCTACTTGAAGTCTAAAGATCTTAGGTCACTTGCATAAGTGATAGCAAACAACTTGAACAGAATAAAAAAAAAACAATACCAGCAATCAAACTGATTGAGTGTCATGTGTC
Organism: Eupeodes corollae; assembly: GCF_945859685.1. Classification (NCBI taxonomy): domain Eukaryota; kingdom Metazoa; phylum Arthropoda; class Insecta; order Diptera; family Syrphidae; genus Eupeodes; species Eupeodes corollae. The sequence goes on along the minus strand of NC_079147.1, from coordinate 308,718,010 downwards.
AACATTTTCCAATGTGGCTTAATCAGAATCGGACTCGACTAAAGTGTATACCTATAGATGATATCTTTTCGAATGACTTATCAATTAAAAATGAGGTGAATATGAAGAAATAGAAATGCACATCACATGAAAATTGCCAGAACAAAAATATAAATCACGTAACATTTTGTGGGCTATTCATAGAGTGGTTTTGGACGTATAACCTATACCAAATTAATCTGTGTTTCGAAATATTGATTATAAAAAAGATTTGACTAGATTTCAGAAGTTCGCACCAATAAGTCAATTAGTCACCATTTAAAATGTGTTATTAATATTCTTTAAAGGAGGCTACACATTTTATCTTGACCTTAAATTTGCACGTTTCAAGGGCTAAGCTGATAACTCTAGTTATTAAATTATCTTAGAACACTGTCTTACTATTTAATTTGAATGACTTCCTACATATGAAAGGATTCCAAGATTCCAACAATGTTAAAGAGCTTTCATATCACTCAAGGGGATATTACTGCCCTTATTATGCAGAGGCACAGAGTGAGCACTAGGAAGAGGAGAGAGGGTTTAAAAGGAGATGTCGGTGTACACTGGTTTTGAATTCCTGAACATTGCAATGACTAGGAAAGACAGAGTGTGTTAAGGCATTCCACATTCGCGTAGTACGGCTAAAGAATGAATATCTGTATTTGACAGTACGACCGAAGTTGAGCTCGAGGGTATAGTGATGAGCGTTCCTATAAGCGGGAGTATTACGGTTAAACAGTTTAAGGGGAGGAATGCAACTGGCTATTTCACTAGAGCATTAGCCATTAAAATAACGATGAAAAAGGGTCAGACAAGAAACCTTACGACGGACTATGAACTTATGATGATATTATCATCTATCAATTTAAATGCTCTACGTTCAATACTATCCAAGAGGCTTAAGTAAGTTGCAGGAGCACCAGCTCAGAGATGGGAGTTATACTCAAGCTTTAGACGTATGTAAGTCTTGTAGATAACAGCCAGATCAGAAGGGGTGAAATATTTCTTGCATTGCCTAGGAAACCCAAATACCTTGCGGCATTTTTGGCGACATCGCGTATCTGATCATTCCACAAGAGGTGGTTGGTGACACACATACCGAGAATATCGAGGTGTTCAGTCTCATTGGTGCAAGTGCCATCCTTGGATAATGGCAATGGGGGTATATCTCGCTTTAACGATACAAGACAGCATTGGGTTTCCGAAGCATTAAATTCTCCACGGGGTTTTTTAATTCCAACTGAACAATGCTGTTTAGGCCGGAAATTATTTTAATTTAAACGACATATTTTGTCGTTGCAGTTCCACCTCCGAAGAAGAGGGACGTGAGTCTGAAAACGAATATGAAAAGGTAAGGGTACTATCCTCAGCGAAACAATGTATTGGATTAGATGTTGCAGACAGCAGATCATTAATAAAAATGAGAAAGAGTGTTGGAGATAAAACAGAGCCCTGGGGCACACCAGCATTTATTTTATGGTTTTCAGACTTGAATTCACCCAATACTACTTGTATTGAACGATCCGAAAGGTAATTACTAATCAAATGAAGCAGGGATTCATGAAAACCAAAAGCACGCATTTTCGATAAGAGAGCAAGATGCCGAACCCTATCAAATGCTTTTGAAATATCAAGTGCAATAATCTTACTTTCTCCAAAACGATGTAAGGATTTGCTATACTGTTCGGAGAGATGAACCATGAGATCACCAGTGGACCTATTGCTACGAAAGCCATATTGTCGGTCATTAAAAAGCTTTCGATCTTCGAGATATTTCCTGAGCTGATAATTAATCAGCGTTTCCATGACCTTGGACGTAAGTGCAAACGGTCGGTAATTAGACGGTGAGGAAGATTCGCCTTTTTTATTCCTCAAAACACCTAGATGAACTTAATTTCTTTTGACCAATTTGATCATTTGATTATCGACAAGAGCTTCCAGAGAAGATTATTGAAATCACTCCATTAGCTCTTGAGAAAACTTGAGCACCCTTAAATCAAAAAACGTTTTTTTTTAAAAAGAATCCAAATTAAGAACAATAAATTCAAAGAATGTTGCAAAAACACATTTCGGTTCATTTTTGACAAAGTTCGCATTTTTAACCAATAAAATTGTTATTTTTCGTATTAAAAAATTAATGAACAAACGCCTTAACGCCTGAAAACTTGTTTAACAATCGGCACAAAGGTTTGAGCTGAAGGGCCCAGGACAAATACACAAATGAAAGAAATCGGAGACCATTTTTAACTTCCCATAGGAAGTTATTGTAATGGGTCCGATTTGTCAAATTGAAAATTTCGACATTTCTCGATGTTTCAAGGTCCGCAGAGTCGAAATAAAAGATATTTAAAAAGATGTCGGTGCTTACGTGTGTACGTATGTACGTTCGGACGTCAGTATGTCCGTGCGCAACGTTTTTCTTCGTCCATAACTCATGAACCAAAAGAGATATCGACTTCAAATAATTTTTGTTATACAGATAGTAAGACAGAGAGATGTAAACAGGGCTCTCAAGAAAATTGCGTCATTGTTTTTTTTTTACCATAACAGTTTCTTTTTACAAAAAATTAAAACTTAAAAGAAAAGTTGGTAAAAATAGATTTTCGGCTCATATAACTTTTCAAAACTTCGAGATATTGGCTTTAAACTTTTTTTATCTGTTAAAAAATTTTGAGAAAAATTTAATGGACAAAAAATAAAATACCAAAACTTTTAAAATTAAAATATTGTCTTCAACTTTTTTATTATATAGAAAATATTGTTTTCGATATTCAGTAGTTTTTTGTTTATGAAAATCCAACAGTCCGTTTGTTTATAAGAAAATAAAATCTACTAGAAAAAGTACGCAAGTTTGGTAAAAATTGATGATCGGTTCTTGATATCTCTCAAATTATTTTCATTCATTTAATTTATAAAAATTAAAGAAACGTTACTAAAATTGGTTAAAATTTGTTTTCGACTAAAAATCTATTTATGAAAACTAGATATTCAAACTGAACTATTTCTTTATATTAAAAATATTGTTGGTTGGTTATTTTAGATTTTTTTAAGAAAAATTCAACTGATTTTTTTTTAACCCAATACAAAATCCTACAAACTTTTAAGCAAGACAAATTGGCAGACGGTGTATGAATATTTCAGTGCCTAGATATGTCTCATTGTCATTCTAGAAGAGGAACTTATCTAACCCCTAATGAACACGCAACCTTGACTGTTAAATGCCTACACGGGCCTTTGTCTCTGCCAGCATTAGTCTATTGTCTGTCCCTAAACATTGGAAATCTGCAAATCCGGCTCGAAGGATTTTATTTTTAACTTGCGGTGATAAATTTCCCCCCACCAGTAGTAAGAAATTTTGAACAGACGGGATGTTAAGTTATCGGTGTGGGTCGCTTTTCAGCCTCTTTTTTGTCAACTTTTCTGCCATCGTAATGTCATGTTTGATTAAAAGCTCAAATTCGAGTTCCTATAAGCAAGCAAAATTCACTTCAATGTTCACTTTTTATATGAGTCAAAAGAAGATATATAAAATTGACGATCTTCTTAAGAACCTGAATATTTGCTTTTTTTCTTGCCAAATACGAACGACTTATTTGAGAAAGCACTTTTCATATCAAGAATTACCTACTCTTTGAGGATTTGTGTATTCCTCGTAAAAGGCAGAACCTCTGAGTAGGTCGAACAAGCTTCAGTTGAATCCAAGAACTAGCATGACGGTCCTATATTCACTTACTATAACGTCACGGGTATTACTGATGACCTTACATTACTCTAAAATGAGTCTCTATCCTTCATTTTGTATAGCGCCGACCAGAAGACGCATTTGCAGTAGCTGCAAGTTAGCCTTCAATAAAAAAAAAACGTTTAAGTCAAAAAATTAAACTTGTGATAATTAAAGCCATTTTAAAATAAACACATAGAAGATGAACATACTTCATATTGAGTTCTACAATCTCATCCCATTTCGGTCAGGTTCTTCCATCGACCTTCGTTAAAACAAATTGTCATTCTGAATGTCAGAATTTGACTTGATTGACGTTTGAGGGAACAACTCAAAAAAATCAAATCTAAAACTCAAACAAAGCACAATAATTTAGAAGTCTTATGGGAGAACTGATACATGGGGGCGAGGGTGGTGTCGGCTCTTAACTCAGGTACCTCCACTTACAACAAATTAAATCGATTATTGTTTTTACCACATTCAAGGTCAAAAGCAAAGCCATAAACAATTTTTCGAACGACAAGCTTATCGTTTCGTTGCTGTTGCTGCTACAGTGCCCCAGTCCCTCTTGTACCTCACTTTTCAAGCCCTCCCCATCGTTAATGTTCTTATTATTGAGACTGAGAATAATATTGTTTTATTTTTGTTTCTATTTTCTTTTGATTCATCGAATAAAATACGGCGATTAGGTAGGTGACTGTTTCATAGGGGAATAAAAGAAAAAAAAATCCATCAGTGCCACTTTGTCTGCGGCGACGGCTTCGCTTGCGTCACCTTTCGAAATAGTCTGCGTTCCTTACCTGCCACCTGCCTGACACTGCCGTTTGCCATAACTCAGTCGAAGTCGGGTGGTTTTTGTCGGCCGAAGAGGGAGGGCTGTAGCTTCGCTCGCTATTCTCTACTAAAACGGTAATTAGAGCTTTATAGAAAACACACGATCGTTCCAATGTGTGCTTTAGCTGAATGGTGCTTCAACCCCCTCGTGTTGACATTGCCCCTTAATCATTTTATACTTTAGAAGACAGTTTGCCGCCATCATGTACATACATAGGTAGGTTCGAGATACAAGTAGGATTAAAGGTATATGAGCTGAGCATGCATAACTACATTATGTAGCTTTTGTGCTGCTATAGAAAGTTTCTCTGGAGGTAAGGTTCGAGTATAATAATTTACTTGAAACTTGTAATTATATCTATCACGCTGTCAATTCAAGAGAATAAAACTTCTAGGTTCATACATATATTCAATTACTTAAATAAGCGTTTTTTGTTTTGTTGTTGTATAGCATCGCATCAGCAGCGTAAGTATCTAAGTATCTATGTTTGTATCTTTTTAGGATAAAAGATAGAAGCAGCAAATTCAAAAATAATTACCCACAAAATATATGTAAGTTGAATTGAAATGTAAGAAAACAATGCCCGTCCCCGTCCCCGTCGTCGTAAATCAGGGTAGTAAATTGCATTAAAATTAACTTAATTACGAGAGAGAAAATTATAAAATTAGCTTCTGGACTTTTTTTTGTTGTTGTTGAAAAGGTTGCATTTTGAGTGGCCTGATTATATACCTATTTGTAGTTTTATAGTGAAGCAAGGTCAATTTCAAATGTACGAGTATTCTCGTAAAGTAAAGTGGTTTAAAGTGGGAATTTTTGATTACCTAATAGGTTATGAACAGAATTAGAGATTGCTATCAGTGAAATTGTAGGGAGGTGTTTGCAGTTCGCTTTGAGACACAAAGAGGTAATTAATCATCAACAAAAACAGATTCGGAGTCACTGTGACTTGCTTTAAATAATACATTGTTAGGTATTAGTCATTTAGTCAGAATTAAGTCATTTTGGATAATTTAGCTTGTAATACAATATTTGCTTATTATGGGTCAATTTGTTTTAGGGACAAAATTGAGAATATTAAACGTTCAAGTTCAAATTAGGGTGTCTATTCTTCTATTTCTCAAGCTTACAAGCAACAAAGTAATGCCTTGAAAATAACTCTTACAAACAAGTTGTTACGGTCCGTAAAATAACCTTTTCTTAATAAAATTCTTGCTTTTCTACTAATATCTCAGGAAATACCAAAAGATTGATATTTTAGGAAATATAAGTGCATACATTTTACATAGCATTGAGTTTCCATTAGTATTCGAACCAATTTAAATGGTTTTATATAGGGCCAAGGCCAATCTTTTTTGCACCCGTCCAGTTGATAGAGTCCTAAAAATATCTCAACATACACAAATCCTTTGGCCCTGATGGCCTTCCAATTTATTTTTTAACGGTGCCAAAACTGCTGAAGCTTTTTTAGCTATCGTACTTTTTAAGGTCTCGTTTTAAATGGATGGAAAACGGCATTTATGCAGCTTATACCCCAAAAAAGCAAATCCCCCTCCCCTTGAGCTGCAGCACTTAGGTTCCTTCTTTCTAAGACCATGGAAACGCTTACTCAGCATTTGATAGCCTTTGCCATCAGACTCTCTTATCGAAAAAGCGTACCTTTGGTTTTGAAGAATCCCTCCTTCCTTGATTTAGAAATTACCTTTTAACCCGTTCAATACAAGAAAATGATTATTAAATACTGATTTAGACAACACTGTTAAATAAGGTATCAAAAAATTGAGTAGAATTAATGCTGCTTAATGTCGTTGAAACACGATTTACGATATTTGCTACTTTCCTACAGGGATCGAACCCAAGACCTCCGGCATAACAGTCCAACGCACTTTTTTTTTTAAATTTGTTCTTAAAACTATCTTAAAGCTAGAAAAAAAAATTATTAAACTAGCCTAACTAACCATTACTTATAACTGACTTACTGGTTCCATACGGACACTGTAAGTAAAAAAATAATACTTAATTCTAATAGATTTCGGCTTCGTTGGAATAGTAATGCACATAAGAAGATTCGGCTGTTCAATTTAAGCCGATACAGCGTCGTAAACACTGCCGCTCGAACACCCGAAAATTCTACATCTGGGAAGGGGCAATGTTGAACCACACAGGACAACCATAAACGATCATCGGCGGTATGAGGGCTATGTAGCAAATTACCTTCACTCTGGGGTTAAGCCGACTGCTGTAAAACAGTCGTTTCGTCAGAGCGAAGGCTCCTCTGGCCCTGGTCAGAGCAGCGTTTATATGTCTGTCGAAATATAAATACTGATCTAACCCGATACCGAGGTACTTCATTACTCTTTCGCTCGCTAATCGCTGTCCCTGAATATTAACCATGACCATCGTGCTCCAATTCTTACACTTAACCCTTCGTGGCCGTAGCCAAAGGAGTCCGTAAAAGAATTGTCTATGACTTCTGGACATTTATTTTCAGTTTCCAGTCGTCGCAATATCGCTAAATCTTGTCGAAATCACGCTGCAAGTGAATTCTAATAACCTCAACCTTTCGGGCCGTTCTGTACGCAATTAGATCGTCGCGTCGGCGTACGTAATTGCCTTTGTAAGACTACCTATCAGATCGCTGGTGTAAATGCTGTAGAGAATCGGCAATTTCACCAATCCCTGTTGAAGACCATTTTTAATTAAGAATGTTGTGGTAGAAGTTACATTGCCACTTTTGACAACAAACTTTCTACAGTCCAATGCACTAACCATCATGCCACGGGTGATACTGATCTGACCGTTATAGACTTATATATGTCCCAGCTTGAGCATAATTCCCGTCTTTTCGACAGTGATGAACTTAGAGCATTTAAATTGATTGGTGATGATATCATCGTCGAATCATTAAATTTGCTTGAAAACCATGGTAAGGTTCCAGGTCTCACAATTATTAACCATTATTTAATCGGTTTTCGCTTAAAAGAAATAGCCTCTTTAGCAATTCAACAGCAAAACTCGCACCTCCAAGAATGCTCATCAGTACCACGATAATTCTGTTAAGTAGAGAGATAAGATCCTAAGCCGTACTACGTGAATGTGGAATGCTCTTGACACACTCTGATTTTCCAGTCATTACAATATGAAGGAGTTAAAAAACAATGTTCACCGACATCTTTTTTAAAACCCTTTTTATTTTCTTATTGCTCAAACTGTGTTTTGGCAATAATGGTAACAAAAAGTTGTGTGCTGGGATCCGACCCACACTGACAACTTCCTATCCCGTCTGTCGATTTGTCTTGCTTAAAAAATTGTATAGGTTTTCGTGTTGTGTTAAAAAACCTTTCAGTTGAATTGTTCTTACAAATTTAAAAACTACCAACAATATTTTGCATATGATGAAATAGGTTGATTTCAAAATCTATTTTTGTTAACGAGATTTTTAGTCGAAAATCAATTTTTATCAATTTTAGCAGCATTTCTTAAGAGTTTGAATTGCTTATATAAACAAATAAAAATTGAATGAAACTAATTTGAAGTATCGAGAACCGAACATCAATTTTTACCGAATTTGCGTACTATTTTTGAAGATTTTATTTTTCATGAAAAAACGGACTGTTGATTTTTTATAAAAAAAACTTATTGAATCTCGAAAAAAATTGTGTGAGATAAAATGTGTAGTTTGAAAATAATATTTTTAAGTTTTGAAAAGATATTTAAGTGGAAGGTTAATTTTTCCAAGTTTTAGTATTTGTTTTTTTTTTCTAAGAAAACTGTCAATTCGATTTTTTTCAAAGTTTTACAGAATGTTAAAAACAATATTTCTTATAAGACAAAATTAGTTTAAAGCCCTAATCTCTTATTTTTAAAAAGATATTTGAGTCGAAAATCAATTTTTACCAACTTTGAGTAATATTTTTTGTAGGGTTTTATTTTTTTTATTAAAAAAATTGTCAATTAGATTTTTCTCAAAATTTTACCAGATGTTGAAAACGTCATTTTTCGTTGCACAAAATTGTTTTGGAGATAAAATTATTTCTTTTCGTAAAATTTCTGAGGTGAAAAATTTTTGTTTCAGCTTTTTTGATTAATAAAAAAACAGTTCATTAAATTTAATTTAAGCCCCTAGCATTAATGGTTCGTGAGATATTTAGGACTAACCAACATTTGTTACCTTTTTTAAAGTGCTATAAGCTATGGGGCTATGGACGATGAAAAAACTTCGCGAACGTAAGTGCACACTCACGCACAAACATCTTTCTAAAAATCAAATATCAAATTTTAAATGCGACAAATCGGACCGATTGCAGTATTTTCCTATGGGAAGTTAAAAATAATAAGAAGAAACCCAAGTTTTGGAATCAATAAATGCAAACGTTTGGGAATGGCATAATTATGCTCAAGAAAAGCCTTTTATTGTTTGGCGCAAATTCTCATAAAACAATGCCTTTAATTTAGCTTTAAATGTTTTTAGCTATAGTCAACATCGAAAACACCAGCTTCGAAGCAGCATAACTTATCATGCCACGTAGATTCACTTAGAATATCATCTCCGTAATCTTTTTGGAGCCCTCGATGCATAACAGCTGCTGTTTATAGTAGGTAAAATTGCTTTTTTTCAAAGCGTTTAACTATTTCTTTACAGCTTATGCCTGCCGTAACTCCTTATATACTCACAGATTCCATTAATTGCACAAAGAATTTCCAGTTTTTTGAGAATCAAACACTTTACATTAGTTTATCTACCTATACTTGAGTAAACATTCCCACATTTCATTACTCAAAAAGGATAACATCAGCCATTAATATGTACGAGTGTATCCCATCGAAAACAGGGACGATCTATTTTCTGCCTCATGAGCAGTTTAACAACTTTTCAAGTGGTAATTTTTAAATAATTTTATGTTCATTGGTATCACTTCAGTAGTTCTTTTTTCTTTCATTTAAAATGGGAACGTAGTCCAGAGCCCATTCTACCAAAGTAAAGCTGTATAATAAATCACGTTAAGTCATTCAAACAACGCATTCAGTCTCTCCCCTTATTTTTAAGTCCCTGCAACGCAGCGTTGACCAAATCGTTCTTTTTATTTCAGTTTCTGTTTTAAACGACCAGTTGACACCATCAATCAAATGTCATTACCCAAAACCACGCCTATGACCTATTTATTCAAATGCAAATTTAAGGAAATAAAAATAAAAATAAGAAAAGAAACCAACACTCGTAGTCTTAATTGATGACTCAATCTAAAAACTTAATAACCAACCCATATTCCTGCTCTCGAATTTCCATAAGTAAGCAATTTTCTATTTTTCATTTTTATTTTTAATTTCTTCCGGCTGCTCAGACTTTTAACCGAGTGTGACGTGATTCAATGAATTACTGCGCCTCTTCGGCGCATAATATCATCTCGTATAGGAGGGCATAGTATTTTAGGCAGGGTTGTAAAAGAGCCACCGTATTAAAAAAGGCAAAATATGATGGAGGAATAAAAAAAAAAAACGTTTTTGCACACCCCCAAATGTCAAGAAAATACCAAAGTGTGTCCATCATCTTCAGCTACAGGATCAATTCGACAAGCAACGGAACAAACAAAAAGAAGGACCAAAGAAGAAGAAGAAGAAGAAAAAAAGAAACATCTAAATTGCCACGGAAATAATACCATTAGACTTTGGAAGGACTTTTTCGTCTACATGAAGAAAAAAGACTGCACCCCCAACCCCAAATATTTATATCAGCTATCCTGTGTGAGGCGCTTGAAGAAATGAACTTCGATAAATTATACCCAAAATATAATGCCACAACGAGAAAAGACCATAATTCCCAATCATAAATTAAGCAACGTAGAAACACATAGAAGCAAGAAGCCCATCAGGGCCCCTTTCTCCCATAAGATGTAATCTAATCAAGTTTCTTAGAAAACGATAGCATAGAGTTTATTGCTGGATTATCGGGAAAAACAAAGCAAACGGAAAAATTTCCATACTTTCATTTCCGAAATTCTCTTCATCCCCTAGAATGAGGTGAGTCGAGTCGTCCCTTCTTATCCCGTCCCAAGATTGAAGTGGGAATTGGGAAGAAATAAAGAAAAGTAAGCCTAACGTACAATTCTGTATTTGTATATGTCGTGTGCTGTATAGTGAAGCTGATAAGGTTTTAACTTCTGCGTCTTAGCGAACATTTTGTTGTTATTTTTGTTTCAGGAATTCATTAGCTACAATTCGATGGTTCAGGCTGGCTTCATTTTCCCAAACAAATCGATAATTTTAAATTCTGTGTTCTTGTGATGTAGGAATTTGAATGTGTTGAATTTCAGGTAATTTTAACTTTGAAACTACAGCAAAATCAGATCACGAAATGTATGCAGGAAAATATTTAACATTCTTGATGTGCGGCTGAAAAAAGAATATAAATACTTTTAGTGCTTTTGACCCTGGTTAAGTATTTCAATCTCAGTACGTTATTGTTTATATGTCACAAATTGGTGTCAAGAGTTGACTGATGGACATTCATAGAAATATTGGAATTTTGGTTGAATTGATTGATGTGAGGAATGCAAATGGCTATTTCCTTAGACCATTGTATTTGGAAGTGTATTGACAGGCATAAAATACTGCGGCGGTGGTACTAAAGACTTGCAACATGATTCAGTTAGACAACTCGTGTCTGTTTATTTCTGGTAATTGTTATGCGCTGCCGTTGGTAATATACATGTTAAGGACTACAATTAAGTGCTATAGAAATTTCAGATACTAGGAAAGGTATCGAAGACAAAACGCAACCCTTGTCAAACCAACAATTATTTTGTGTTCTCCAGACTTAAACCGATCTAATACTTCTTGTAAATTTTATTTTGTATATATATTTAATTGAAGACGGTATTGATTAAACCCCTAAAAATCCACAAATCTATCTGGAATACTTTATATGTTGCACACATTCGAAGTCCAGCATAGGACTTTAGAATGTCCCCAAAGATCCGGTTCGAAGGGCCAAAAATTTAGCGGTGGTTATTTTCTTTTTATAAAAATAAAAATGGATTTCTTGTCGAACATTACAATACTCTTTTTCGGTTTTGGAAATATATGAGTAGTTGCAGAACATTTTTGAAACAATGAGATTTTTAATGTATATCAATGTCAGAGGATGACTCGCAGAATTTTATGGCAGAATATTTCTTGACCACATATCATGAATTAAAAACAATTCTTTTAAAGGGTTCAAACAAATTTTCTTCATAATAAGCGCACGCTGAAGGGGATATTATTATCCTTATTATGTAAACACACAGTGTGAGCACTAGGAAAGGGAGAAAGTTCTTGATTCGCGTAGTACGGCTAGAGAACGAATCTTTGAACTTGACAGTACAACCGAAGTAGGGCTCGAGGGTATACTAATGACCATTCCTAGAAGCGGGAGTATTACGGTGGAACTGTTTAAGGGGAAGAACGCAGCTGGTTCTTTTAATACAGCATAAACCGTTAAAAAACTTTAAAAGATTGTGGGATAAGAAACCTTCCGACCATGTTCGAGCGATGTAAATAATCCTTTGATGGTGTTATCACCAATTAATCTTAATATTCCATGTTCAATACTGTCCAAGAGGCTTAAGTAAGTTGAAGGAGCACCAGCCCAGATATGAGAATTCTACTCAAGGATTGGACGCATATTAGTCTTGTAGATAACAGTCAGAACAGAGAAAACCCAAACATCTTCCCGTATTTTTGGCGACATCGCGTGATCATTCCATAAAACGTAGTTGGTGATATCGAGAATATCAAGATGTTCAGTCTTCTCGATCCAAGTGCCATCCATGGATAATAACAAGGGGGTATATCTTACTTTAACGATACAAAACAGAATTGGGTTTTTAGAAGCATTGTACAATGCAATTTAGGTCGAAATTTAATGACCTTATCATATTTTGTCGTTGCAGTTCCACATCTGAAGAAGATGGATGTGAGTCTGAAAAAAACTAAAAGTACTATTTTCAGCGAAACAATGTATTGGATTAGAAGTTGCCGAAACGAGATCAGCAATAAAAATGAGAAAGAGTGTTGGTGATAGAACAGAGCCCTAAGGTACACCAGCATTTATTTTGTAGTTTTTAGATTTGAAACCATCCAATATTACTTGTTTTGAACCATTCGACAGGTAATTACCAATGAAATGAAGGAGGAATTAATGAAAGCACGCATTTTCGACAAGAGAGCTAAATGCCAGACTTTATCAAATACTTTTGAAAGATCAAGTGCAATAATTTTACTCTCACCAAAATGATGTAATTTTTGCTCCATTGCTCGGTGAGATGAACCATGAGATCAACAGTAAACCTATTGCTTCGAAAGCTGTATTGACGGTCATTAAAAAGCTTTTGATCTCCAAGATATTTCTTGAGCTAATAATTAATAATTAATCAGCGTTTCCATGATCTTGGAAATAAGGGACACAAGTGCAATCGGTCGGTAATTAAATAGTGAGGAAGATTTGCCTATTTTGGAGATAGGGTGGACAAAAGCAGTTTTCCATCTGCTTGGAATGAGACCTGAAAAGGAATAAATCTAATTTGGGCCCTAAGTCCCACTCAAGTAAGACCAAAGCCCCATATAAAAATGTTGGGGCTAATGTCCCACTTAATAAGAATCACCAAATGACAAAACTTGGGGCACTTCAATACCAAAAGACTTTGTTACCTTTGGTCTTTATTACCTCATTTAATTTAGAAGTGCTTTACATTTTAATGACCAGGAGAATCCGCTCCTAATGTGTACAACTGGCTTTGAGCAGAGCCTTCGAAATGTGTAAGGTGTATCCAAATGCTGAAGTTAAAGGCTGCTGGTTCCATTACATAAGAACTCTAAAGAGGAAGGCAACGAAAACTAAAAATTTCTTGTCTCACATAAGAAAGGATAAAGAAATCCGTGAAATTTTTAACAAGTTTCTTGTTCTCCCTTTGCCAAAACCATCTTTGATCCTAATGTGTACAACTGGCTTTGAGCAGAGCCTTCGAAATGTGTAAGGTGTATCCAAATGCCGAAGTTAAAGGCTGCTGGTTCCATTACATAAGAACTCTAAAGAGGAAGGCAACGAAAACTAAAAATTTCTTGTCTCACATAAGAAAGGATAAAGAAATCCGTGAAATTTTTAACAAGTTTCTTGTTCTCCCTTTGCCAAAACCATCTTTGATTGGAGAGGCGTTAAATATATTGGAAATTTCAACTTTGAAAAATAAGTATTTTGAAGATTTTGTCAAGAGCTTTAATAGACAATGGGTATCTAAGGTTCCTTACCTTATACAAAATTTTATAAGAATTTTTAAAATCAATTTTATTTTGTTTAGGATCCATCAAATCAGTTCTTGGTCTGTAAGAGAACTACAAGTTTGCTGGAGTCATACAACCAAAAATTGACTCAAGTTTTACCGAAACATGGCATTTTTTTTTACATTTTGCGACAATTTATTAGACGAAGAATTCAAAACCACTGTTGACCTTGCTTCGTCTCTAGATGGCGACACATGGAATATGTTTGAGTGCCCCAAAGCGAAATTTGAGAAAAGGAACAAGTTCATCGATTGTTTAACGAATAAACTCGACAATAACTATTTCCGAATCTATCATATATATGGTTTTTCTAACCGTAATGTTGGTATATCTTCCGACCTCTCAGATTTATCAATCGACAATGAAGAGGATGTTATGAACGTTGCTGGACAACGTCATCACACTGAAACATTAGCATTTGTTTCGAAAATCTTTGAAATATTTTGCTCTGACCGTGTAACCATTTTAAAATGTGCAATAGCTGTTCTTGAAACTACACGAAGAATCAATTGCACAACATAATGAATTATTATGTCCGTTTTGCAGACAGATAATACAAAATACCTCGTTAAAATTCAAAAACTTTTTATTCTTTTTTCGCTCTACAAAAATGTGGGACAATGTCCTATTTTTAACAAACAAATTTGATTTTTAGGTCATATTTGAGTAGGACTTAAGGCCCAAATTCAATTTCGGTTTTATGTCCCACCGAAGTGAAACATAAGCCTTAAAATAAGTTAGGCGTTATGTTCCTGGGCCCTATGTCCCTGCGCCTTGAAAAAAAACACCTCTTTACAACAATAGCGGGGATACCATCCGGAACATCGGATTTATGTTTGTTAATATCGTTTAGGACTCTCGCCACAGTATGATTGCGAATAAGAATTGGACCCATAGAATAACTAATGTGCTCGATGGCAGGCGGAGTCATAACACTCACTGGCATCGTGAATTGGCGGCTTTGCTGTAAATAGCTAGCAAATGGAGTGTCACTAACAACGAGCCTTGGAAGCAAGGAAGAGGAAGAATTCCTTATATTTTGTACAAATGACCAACAATTTGTACTTTGCAGTATTTTTTGCCGTCATTTTTTGGCCCTGTGTAAATTTGTTCCCTCGAATATGGGCGTTGCAGGCCTTCCTGGCTTGCTTGATACAACGGTAACTGACCCTAATAACCTCTTTACAGCTTTCATCGAACCATGATTTTTCCTTAGGTTTGATGCTTTTAACCCTATTCGGTTTAAAAGTTCTCATTTCCAAGAGAATCAAACTTGTGATCATATCAGCGCCGCCGGTGTCAGCGTCACTATCGAGGAAGATTAATAAATATTATAATATATTCAATTTACAAAAATTTTAAACAATTCAAAAATAGTGCCTTCCTGTGGAAAATTGTATTCTGTTTGTTCCTTCGTATAAAAAGGCAATTAACAAAAAATTTGCAACTTTGTATAGGAACATGATGCAGATACATACATTTTTCTAAGAATGTCCTTTATAAAGCAGCAGGAAATACCCGCAATGCCACGTTGTCCGCTAAATTGCCTTCATTTCTTTCTGTTCCTGCGAAATTAACTTGGTACTCTTGGAATAAAAATAAGACGTGCCGTGTCTCAGATTTCAGTTCATAATCTTCATTTTTATTCCATCTCTAAGTCGATGGATGAATTTCTTATCTTATTTTTTTATTATTGTTGAGAGTCCTTGTGTTGTTGTGTTCTGTTGTAATTTTATGGCAACCTGCTTGTCAATTGGTCCTTAGAGTATTGTATACAAAATAGAGTACTATGAAGGAAAATGCAGTTTTCATATTAAATTTTCATTTACTTTCCCGGTCCTCGTTCACTCACGAAACGATTTTCCATCAAAGTTTATCTTGTCCTTTTTTTTTGGTTTTCTTTATTCGCTTTCACATCCTTGAGGAATCAAACTTTAAGGGATCCCTGCTGTACACTTTGCAGTGTTTGTTTGTTATTAGATCCATCAAAAAGAAGTCGATGTGTTAGAATTGTGTCCACTGTATGTTCATGCATTGGCGACAGGATACTGCTTTGAAAGTAGTTTGATCGATGAGGACGACGATGGCGGCGGAGATGGTGAAGTAGGAGTGTGAGAGTTTAGCCAAAACCTTCAAAAAATTTATCGAAACAAGATTGATGACTCCCAGGGTAGGGTGCAGCTACCGAAGGACCGCTGCTGCTATAGGTCCTGGAAAATGTATTGGTCTGTACTTGTTCCTAGTCTTGTAATCCTTTTTAGCATTTGATTTTCTTGTTTTTCGATTTTAAGTCCTTAGGGATCAATTGGAGATGACATGGGTCCTGTTCGCAGGTAAAGGTGAGTGATTATTTGATGAGAGAGTGTGTCCTGAGTCCTGATAGACAAAAAGGTAATACACTGTTCTTGGAATGCACTCCCAAAGTGTCGATGTCGGTTGGAGGAGGTCCGAGGGGTTGAACTTTGTGTAAACCATATAACTCTATTCTCTCCTATAGTACACCTGTCGTTCTTCCCATAGGTGAAAGAAGTACATATAAAATGTAAATTAAGTGCAACAGGATATGAGTTTTTGATTTGAATTTCCGTGTTGGAAAAAGGGTCATGCATGGTGAAGTTTCGTGATGTATATGGTCGTTCATTTCGAAGTTATGCTGTTTTGAATAATTTAAGGTTGAGGCAATTATAAGGGTCGTATTATCTAGTTTATTGTTTAAAAAGATCTTTTTTTTGTTGTTGTTTTTATTTTAAATGGTTTGTTAATTCGTTAGAAAAATGCAAAGTTTGGTTTTGTGTAATGTGTGGTGTGATGTACGGTTTATCCCACATCACCAACGCCAGTCGAAAACAGAAACGCCTTTTCTTTTCGTAGGTATATGAGTATGCCTGACTGAATTTACGTCGAGTTTTTCACATTAACTGTGAGGTGATGTGATGTGATGCGAGTGCGTGTTGGATTTTCACGCCTAGCCAGTTCGACAATACAATCCATTAGAAGTATAAGACCTATCTTTTCTACTGCCTTAACAATAATAATTTTTCACGCCATTCATCAGTTGGCTGGAAAAGGTTTTCACATACAATCCGGTATGTAATGCGCTGCGCAGTAGCCTTGTACATTTCTACAATTATTTTTATTTTATTTGTCGGATGCGGACATTCACTGTTCTGTCAGAGTCAGACATCAGCTCTGGCAGCTTCGGCATCGGTCTGTCAGTTTGACGGATGGAACTAATTTATGTCAAAAGTGTGCTTTTACGAGTATTTTGACTTCTCAGAATGTGATGGTATTTCTCAGGGAGTATACATTTTAATTAAATAGGTAAAACTAAGTGGCAATAATCTTTTGTGGTTTTTAGTTTGTTTGAATTTTCTATCATTTAAAGTGTTTGCGTGCTAATTACTTCAAATGTCTGAAGGAAGGAAAAGAGTTTAAAGCACGTGAAGATGAATTGAACGTGGCAAGACAATGTTGCACTTTTTTGATGTCCTTAACTTAAAAGTATTAAAACAGACATGTTTTTATTAAGACCGTAACGCTCATGTGGGCATGACACTATTATTTTATGTCATTAGAAAGAGGAGATATTATTGGTATTCTGAATAATTTAAATTAAGTTGAAAAAAAAGTGGCACATTTGAGAAGTTTGCTAAGTAAATGAATGTTGCATTATTTACTTTTAAGTACGTTATTAAATCAAATCATGGAAGAATAGTTTTATATGAGTTCGTATTTTCAAGAGTGCTGCAGTGGCGGTTTCTAAGCTGTGATATAATGTGCGCTTATACTGTGTTACATTAGAATCTAATTTATAAGCTGTATTCGGGAGTTTTTTGATGGTAATCATAAAATTTCATCCGTTGAATTGAAATTCAATGCATTTTATATTCCCTTATATTTGATCAAGTTCTTCTACATATGTACATACAACAAAAACCTTAGTAATACATTTTTGTCTGCAAGGAAGAGCAGTGAGATTTAGAAATATGACAAGTTCAAAATATCAAAGTTTTAATCTTACTTTATTTAGCAGTGCTACATCGAAGCACTTCTAATAATAATAGCTCGCTGGCAAATCCCAATTAATTTTGGATAATAAGTCAGTACAGTTTGCTAAATAAACTAACAACATTTAAGCAAATTTGATTTTTCCACCAAAATCCAAAAATTCCCTAAGAACTGAAACAATTGTACAGAAAGTAAGTACAAACGATACCAAATTCATGAAAAATAGGTGGGTACCACGCCTCCATGCATACACAATTAAAGTGTCTAGACATTTGTTGCTGTGTGCAAACGTTTACCACTTTAATAAATTTCGATAACTGTACAACACATTGAAGTGGCCCTTAATTGATAATTTTATTAAATATCATTCCAAATTTCACGATTTTACGAATAAGCGATGTTTCGTCATTTTGATGATTGGTTTAATTTTTAATTATTACTAATTTACGGTTTTGGTCCCAGATGGCTACCTTGAGGAACTCCTAATGAAGCTTGTAAGATATTAGGGAAGAATTTCCTCAATTTTACACATTGTGTTCTTTTATAAGGGTAGCTGGAAATCCATTTCAGAAGCAATCCGTGAATGCCAAAAGCTTGATGTTTAGCTAGAAGAATTTCATTACAAATAGAATCAAATGCTTTTATAAAGTCTGTGTAGATAGTATCTACCTGATAAGCAGATTCTAATGAATCGACGACATATTTACAATACAGCATGAGATTTGTTGAAGTATACTTGCCTGACATAAACCCATGTTGTTCAACGTAAATATGCTCTTTTATACTAAAATACAAACGGTTTTTTACTATAAGCTCAAATAATTTAGGTATTGCAGAGAGCTTAGTTATAGCGCGGTAATTTGTTACAAGATTTTTTGGACCAGCTTTGTAAATAGGACTTATATATGAGCACTTCCACTCATCAAGAAATTCGCCAGTACAGAGAGATTTAAATTATAAGTAGTGGGAACACTATTGTGAATTGACATTGCATCAGAACCAGTGATGGAATTCTATCTGGACCAGGATTTGAGCTAGATTTTAATTTTGAGATACCATTAAGAATGTCAAATTCAAAGAGATGAAGTTTTGAGATATTTGAATTGTTAATGTATACATTTTCTGTTTGATGAAGCTTTAATTTTGAGAAAAGTTCACATGAACTCTGTAAATCAGAAGAAATATTACCATCAAATTCCATATTTTCTTGAACAGCTAAAGAATGTTTCTTTAGGCTTTGGAATCCGAATAAATACGGCTTTGGATGTTCAATATGTATTGCTTGTGCAAATACTTGTTTAGAAAATCATATTCTTTACGAAATTGGCAGAAAAGCTTTCTGTCAGCTTCGGAATTTGATTTTCTAAATTTGTTAAAAGCTTTATTTTTAACATTTTTTAAATTGTTTTAAATTGACTAAACGTTTATTAGACCAAGATGTTTTAAATGATTGCAAACCTTTCCTTTTTGAAATACATTGTCTAAAGCCAACCGAAAAAAATATCTATAAACTTTTAAAACGCACCTTGAAGTGATAAACCGGAAAGATCAGGCGTCCAGTCAATGGACTGAAGGTAAATTAATGCTAAATGCAATGAAATCTTCTTTGTTGAAATCAAAAAAATCATCATTTGACAAAATATACAGAGTTTTTAACACAGAAATTACATTTCGGACCGTTCAATTCAAGTAGTCTTGGATGGGTTCAAATCTGATATCCACAAAATAAACGCTGGTGTGCCCCAGGGCTCCATTTTGTCTCCGACACTTTTCCTTATTTTTATAAATGATCTTTTGTCTGAAACTTCTAACCCACTTAATTGTTTCGCTGATGACAGTACCCTCAGCTTTTCATATTCGTTTCTAGATTCTCATCCTTGTTCTTCGGATGTGTACTACCAATGGCAGCGTATGATGAGCTCATTAAATTCTGATCTTGACAACATTGTCCAATGGGGAATCAAAAACGATGTAGAATTTAATGCTTCGAAAACTCAATGCTGTCTACTGTCACAAAAGCGTAACTTTTCCCCCATGCCATTATCCATGTGTGGTACTTGCATCGAGGAGACCGAACAGCTTTCAGTCTTAGGTATGTGCATTACAAACCACTTGTTGTGGAGTGATCACATATTTGACATCGCCAAAAATGCTGCTAAGTGTTTAGGCTTTCTTCGAAGGTGCAAGAAGTTCTTTACTCCTACTGATCTGGCTATAATCTATAAAGCCTATATTCGTCCGAAACTCGAGTAAATTCCCATATCTGGGCAGGTGCTCCTATAACCTACTTGAGTCTCCTAGACAGAATTCAAAAGAGAGCTCTAAAGATGATAGGTGACCGTTGTCTAACTGAAACTTTTGTATCTCTCGAGCACCGTGCGTCGTAAGGTTTCATGCCTTTCATTATTTTATTCCTACTTTCATAAACAATGCTCTAATGAAATAGCCAGTTGCATTCCTCCCCTCAAACAATTCAACTGTGATACCCGTTCCTCTAGGAATGCTCGTCAGTTAACCCTTGAGCCCGATTTCGGACGTATTGTAAAGTACAGAGATTCTATCTTCAGTCGCATCACACGAATGTGGAATGCTTTACCAGACTCAATACAAAATGCAGACATTCAAAACCAATGTGCATCGGTGTCTCCTTTCTAATACTTAATCTAATCTAATCTTAATTGCTCACACTTTGATTTATCATGATAAGGGTATTCATATCCCCTTGAGTGCACGTATAATATAAAAAGAAAAGAAAAAAAAGATACCTACCTAACTACACAACCAATAGGCGATCGCTTTACAATTTAATCATACATGTTCTGCCTCTTTCTTATCTTCTGATAATTTATTTCCATCCTGGTTCTTCTTACATGAAATTAAAATAAAGCTATCCAAAGGAAAAAGCTTTGAACGAACTAGTTGAATACACGAACAATTGTTTTCCTTAAGTATGCCTCCAAGTATTTTTCATTTCAGGGATGAGTTGTATTAGCATGCGTTGTGTCTTGGGATGAAACTAGTTTACCGTCAAAAAATGGTGTGTATTCGATAAGTTTATACACAAACCATTTTCCTTAACATATTATTTTCCGAGTATTTCATATTTTTATTATAATAAAAAGTTAAGTTTCTCTTTCCATAAAGAAGCAAGTTACCGCGATCCAGTCGTGTACTTTATTTGATTCAATTTTATGAGTATTTTTTTTGGAAATTTGTTTTAAAAACTGTGCAACCGAATATTTAAGCAATTTAATCACTTATCAATTTCATTACCAATTATCAAAGAAAAACAAAAATCCGCAAGTATCAAAAAACACTTTCTCCCCCAAAAACGTATGACTTAATCCTGATAAAAAGATTATTCATGCCTTTGCTTACTTATTAAACAAAGTGAAATCCGCCATAAGAAAAGATTTGATTAGAAAACTTGTTACGATACATATGGACAAAAAGTTTTTGTTCTTCTGATTTCCACAAAAGAACCTCATAAATTTCTAACCGCACGATTCTTATCTTAAACACTAACGAGCAAAGATACTAATCATACTCTCGGTAAATCTTTAAAACCGACACAAACCGGTGTAACATATGCTTAAAACCCACCATCATTTCATATTCCAGAACCGAAATCTATAAATTTCAGCAGAATTAAAAAAAAAATGTATTTGTCTTCGAATTGCGCAACAAAACTTGTCCTGGAAATATTTAGTGAATAGTTTTTCTGTCATTGTATATGCAAAGTCCCATAAGTTGTCTTATTTTATAACCCCCCAAACAATCAAAATGCAAATGAAAGGATTAGAGCTTCATGATATCCATCCACCCATTTTTTCTTCCTTCAAACTGAAACAAAGTACAAAGGAAGACTTTTCAGAAGTCATGTCCACCGCACCGATGCTAACAAAGACACAAAACAAGACGTAGAAAAAAAAAATCATAATCTACCGGAACCGGAATCTACCAGATTACCCTTACTTGCTCGCGAGGGGGAAGTTCACTTCGTTATCTACGCAGTGTTTCAAAACCCAATATGTCCTTTTTTTTTCTTTACAATATTTTCAAGCAATTGACATTTTGGCTTTATAGCTTGCGATATGATAGTGTGGCATTATGATAAATACAAAATCCACACAGGATAAAGTGATGGGAAAACAAAGGGAGGCGGTACGGTACGGTACGGTAACCCTTTTTTCGGTGTTGCTATTGTTGCCCGATCATCATCAGAGTTAATAGTTTGTTGTAATTACTTGAAAGGCGCCATAGCGTCAAGCCGATTTCTTGTTATTTATGATCTTGTTTTCTTCTTCTATTCTATTCTATCCATTCCAGCACAGCCCTTTGTATCCTTTTTTGGATAGAAATATATACTCGTACAATAAAGGACACTGTTGGGTGTTTGCTGTTCGGGGAGACCCAAACGCACTTACTCGCATTAATGTCCAGGACGACAGCAAAACAACTACGAACGTCGTCGTCGACGACAATGATGGCAAATGGGACACGAGAGGAGATGTTATTTGTCCAAGGATTTAGTAACGCTATTAAGTGATTTCCTTTCACTTTAATTTGCTGAGTTATCAGCAATATATACGAGAGTATACGGATAATACGAAAAGAGTCCTTTTTTGTTTCGTTGTTGTTTGTTTTGTTAATGAAGTTTAGCTTGCAAATATACCCTTCATCGACATTGCTAATTTTTGCCATTTATGAATCTTTAGTTTTGTTTTTCGAAAAAGGACACGAGAAGTTCTGAATAAATATTTAATTTTTTTTGCTGTTTCCAGTTCCAGCTATAAAAAGGTAACATTTCAAATTAAAGGATTATTTTCTAAATGAAGCTTTAAATGATATCTGTTTACATCTTTACCAATGTAAAATATATATACACCTATGGATGGGGTTTTGTTATTCTTAAGGAATAAAGAAGAAAATAAAAGCAAAACAAGTTGTTTTCGTCGTCGTCGTCGTTGGAATACTAGGAATTTGTTTATCTCGCTAGAATGTCCTTTTTGCCTTTTATCGTGCCACACCGTAACATGTGCCATTTTGGCTTAAAGTCACACAGACCCGCATAACTTGGCTTACCTAATCTGTGTCGTCTTATAAAAGGAATCAAAGGATATAGCGAGCATCAGTTTCTTCTTCTTCCTAATCGGACATAATTTACAAAGAGATTTAGAAACAGCGATACAAAACACACACACAAATAGAATCTTATACTTATACATCGGACATTAAAAGTAATAGGAATAATAATAATTCATTTGATAGAACATTCAAAGTGATATCGACCACAAATAAAAGAAATATACAAATAAAGCAAACAAACAGGTCTCATCTTTAATTAGATGCATCAAGCAACAGCTATCCCTTGGGACTCCCTCTCTTTCGGTTTGGATGGATATAATCCTATCTAAATTCCTTTGAAACCATTCGTTTTATTTTATTGTGGGATCGGGATCGGTTTCGGGAGTGGGAGTGGGAGCGGGAGCGGGAGGATGAAACACACAAAATACCAAAATGTACAACTGGGAAGCCTGAGTTATTTATTGCCATTTGGGGAGAAGACGATACTTTTTGTGATTGTTTTGGGCTTTCTTTGAATGTACAGTACGATATATTGATGGCTGGGAGTTATCATTTTTCTTCTAGGATTTTTGTTGTTGTTGGTGGTTGTTTGTTTGTGATGAAAAATAGCAGAAGATGTATTCTTAGTCATTTGTTTTGGTTTGATTTAAGGAGAGTCGTTTTGTTTTTTAAAGGAAGAATATACCTACCTTCTTAAAATCTGTGGTCTTGTATTAAAATGTTGTGTAATTAAAGACTTTGAAGTTGACTATGAGCCTAGGGGGCTTAAGGACTTTACTAACAATGAAATCCAGCAATTTAATAATGAGAAATACTTTTTCATTTGAAATGTTTTATTGTTTAAATACATACGACGAACCTATTTCACTTCTCAAAAGGTGTGAAAATCTGTTTTTAGTTTTGAAACTTGGAGAAATTAATTTAAGGGATCTTATTAAGTAGAATGTCAACCATTATAAGGCGTCAACAAAATCCTGAACTAAAGTGACAAGGAAGATTACCCTAGGACCTATTTTTATGTTATCTAACTTTGGGTGTGTTATGGATAACCTGCCAACGATTATACTGACTTTTGAATATCTGATTTTCGCAGTAAGTACAATATTTGGACCAGGTTAAGGAATTCTACATTCGTTAGGTGCGGTTAAGGAATGAATCTCTTTACCTTATGTATAAACACACATTCGAAATCGGTACTGTCTACAGCACTGTTTGAGTGGATAAATGCAAATGGGTTTATAAACTGTCACTGGATTTGTGAATAATAAATAAAATAATAAATAAATACAGATACCAATAGAGAGCTGGGCTCCAATTTGTGAGGCTTGGGCCTTTCTTTCTTCTTTCAGGAGTACTGGTGTTCAGGTTAATCATTTCATTAATATGCTTAAAATGAGTATTAATGGCTAGAAAAGATTATTCAATTTCAACTGGCTTACTTACTTACTTAAGGTGGCGCCAGTCAACTCGGTCCCTAGCTAGCTGTCCCCAGTTCACACGCCAATTTGGTTGAGGTCCTCTCCCACCTGGGTGCGCCACCTGAGTCGCGGTCTTCCTCTACTGCGCTGCCGTCCCTCGGGATTAGATTCGAAAACCTTCCGGGCTGGAGCGTTTATGTCCATCCGCTCTACATGACCTAGCCATCTAAGCCGTTGGACTTTAATTCTGCTAACTAGGTCAGTGTCGCTGTACAGCCCGTACAGTTCGTTGTTATATCTTCTCCTCCATTCTCCATCTATGCGTACGGGACCAAAAATCACCCGAAGAATTTTTCTCTCGAAGCATCCTAAGACGCTCTCATCTTTCTTTGACAGGGTCCAGGCCTCAGCGCCATAAATGAGAACCGGGATTATGAGTGTCTTATAGATGGTGGTTTTAGATGCTTGAGAGGACCTAACTTCTGAATTGGCTTCTAAGTCCAAAGAAGTAGCGATTTTCAAGAGTTATTCTTCATTTGATTTCAGCGCTGGTGTCGTTGTCTGCATTAATAGCGGTGCCGGTGGTGACGTTTTGTCCAAGACGTCGTCGTTCAGTGTCCTTTTTTGATGACAGCATATACTTGGTCTTGCCCTCATTGACCACTAAACCCATCTTCTTCGCTTCCGTCGCAATGCTCAAAAACGCTCCAATGACATCACGCTTTGATCTTCCAATTATGTCAATATCATCTGCGTATCCGAGTGATTGGATGGACCTTTGGAAGATTGTGGCTGTGGTGTTGACGGTTGAGTTTTGCACAATTCTTTCCAGAACGATGTTGAGGAAATCGCATGACAGTGCATCGCCTTGTCTAAAACCTTTTTTGACATCAAATGCATCGGTAAGATCTTTTCCGACCTTGATAGAGCAGCGTGCATTCTCCATCGTCATTCTGCACAAACGGATAAGTTTGACAGGGAAAAAAAGTAGACATTGCTCGGTAGAGCTCTTCCCTATAGATGCTGTCATACGCGGCTTTAAAATCGATAAAGAGATGGTGGGTATTGATTTGAAGCTCCTGGGCTTTTTCCAAGATCTGCCGTAGTGTGAATATTTGGTCGATAGTGGACTTTCCTGGTCTGAAGCCACACTGATAAGGACCAATCAGGTTGTTGACGAATGGCTTCAGGCATTCACATAATACGGCAGAGAGGATCTTATACGCAATGTTAAGGAGACTGATGCCTCTGTAGTTGGCGCAGTTTAGAGGGTCTCCTTTCTTATGTATCGGGCACACTATGCTGAGATTCCACTCATCGGGCATGCTTTCTTCTGACCATATTTTGCAGATGAGTTGGTGCATGCTCCGTACCAAGTCATCGCCTGCTGCTTTGAATAGTTTGGCAGCGATGCCGTCAGCTCCAGCAGCTTTGTTTGACTTAAGTTAAGATATAGCTATCTTCACTTCGTCAAGGTCGGGTAGGCGGAATTGTTGATCTGCGTCGCCGAGGTTGAGTTGTTCTATCTCCCTTGCATCGGAATTCGGTTCGTTATCGCCGTTATATGATTTGGAGAAGTGATCTTTCCATATTCTCAGCGTCGGCTGCGGTTCTACTACAATGTTCCCCTGATCGTTTTTACAGGCTTCGGTTCGTGGCTGGCACCTTTGGGAGGTTTTTTTTACTTTTTGGTAAAATTTACGGACCTCATTCCTGTTGTGACATCCCTCTATCTCCTCAATCGCGAGCTTCTCATGCTCTCTTTTTTCCATCTAAGAAGCCGGTGTTCCTCTCTCCTCTTTGCTTGTAGAGCTCGCGAGCAGCTCTAGTCCTTTTGTGCAGCGCCGTTTTGTATGCCTCTTGTTTCGCTGCGTGTGCTTGCTGGCATTCGTCGTCAAACCAGGGGTTTCGCTGTGGTGGCCGTGTGAAACCTTACACCTCAGAGGCGGCATATTTAATGGCTGCAAGGCGATGTTGCCACTGCTTTTCAATGATTAATGCAGGCAGCATAGGACTCTTTAAGTTTTGTTAGAGACTCGATCGGAAAAGGACATGGCAGTCTCTTGCTATTGTAGCCGCATAACGTCAAACCTTCTCACAGTACTTCCTTGTTTTGGCTTGGATTAGGATATCCGAAGACGTACCTTGGCTACAATTAGGTAGTGGTCCGAGTCAATTTTGACCTCTCGGCATGTTCGGATATCCTGTATACTAGAGAAGTGTCGTGCGTCGTTCGCAATGTGGTCAATCTGGTTGTCGGTTGATTGATCAGGAGATTTCCCTTGTGGATATTGAGATGTGTGAACTGCGTACTAGCTACCAGAACGTCTGGCCCGCAGCGAAATTGAAACTGAATCCGTTGTCGGAGGTGGTGTCGTGCAGGCTGTATCTCCCGATTATGCCACCAAAGATGTCTTCTCTTCCTAGCTTGTCATTAAAATCTCCTAAGACAATTTTAATGTCAAAAACATATGAGCATTGTTGGCGAATTTAGCCTTGATGCGGATTGTCGTGATGCGCTCGGTCACACTGTTGAAACTCAAGACTTTTTGTCTGAGTCTACTTCCAAAAACAAATCCACACCCAAATAGACGCTGTCTTTGTTCTCGGTAGCAGTCGCCGTAGTATATATCGCAGTCCTTAAGTTTGCGTTTGCCCTGTCCATCCCATCGCACTTCTTGGATGGCGGTTATATTTGCCCTGCAGCAGTTTAGGGCTTTCGCTAATTGTTCGGCTGCACGTGGTCTGTTAAGGGACCTAACATTCCACGTACATATCCGAAGTTCGTTGTCCTTATTTCGTTTGCGTGGGTTGTCAACAGTGAATCCGTCCGTATCCGAGGCTTGTTGGTGCTTCGAAACTTAAGGTATTTTTTGCGTGGCCAGGAAGTCACCCCGACGGCACAACCCCCAAACTGGAGGGCCAGATCCTTAGTATAACTCCAAGGAAGGGGAGCCGGATAAACCGCTCCTTACATCTCTGGGCTCCGAATATGTCGAAGAAGCCCTATAAGGTGTTCACTAAGTAGTTCAACCTTACTGGAACTGTAGACGCCACTGTTGATTTCATCTCGAGAATTCGTCCGCTGCCGTCTGGATAAGGAGAGGTGCCTTAGTGGAAATACCTCTCCCCCCTCTCTCGTTTAAAGCCCCCAACAACTTTCCACTGGGGTTGGAACCCAATCTCCAGTTGAGGTACTAGGCACCCGATGTTCACCGCGGGGAGGTGATTGCAGGAGTTGATAGACAGAGGTGGATATTGAGAAAAACCTGTGGACGCTTGTGTCCTCTTGAATGCACATGTCTACCATTTGAACATCTTTTAACTGGCTTACTAACGATTTTAATCAGTCTTTTACGGGCTTAATACCGATTTATTTCGTCATTTTGCAAAGAAATCATGAGTATCAATGCCACGAGTCAAAAAATTAGATAAGTTTGCCATTTAGGTAGGTTTTTCTTTTGTTAAAGTAGCTGTCATATATTGTAGGAAAATGGTTAATTTAAATTCTATAAAATCATCCAAGGGTGAAAATTGTGGGATTAATATTAATATAAATTTATTGAAGTTTGAGTGTCTTTTAGGGCTGAGCATGTTCAGAAATATGATGTTTTAGTGAACTTTAAGAACTCTGAACATGTCCTGTAACTATCTTAAGAATGTAAAAAATTAATGCGAGAAGCCATAGAGATATGCTCTCCAATTCTGACTAAAAAACAAACTGAATATAAAAATGAAGATTCAAATACTTCATGAGAGCTCATATTAAGCTTCTATAAAACCTACAATGTCTTGGCTTTACTTGCCTCATATTAAGCTTCTATAAAACCTACAATGTCTTGGCTTTACTTGCCTCCTTAGTATCCTGTAGAAAATCCATGTACATATCTCCATTTAAAAGAGTATATGTTGGACCTTATACCATAAACTGTTCCGTTTTCCTTGTTATCAACTTTTGCAACAGTACAAAAATCTTCTTTTTCGAATAAAAAAATTATTTCAAGCTCATTTCCCGGGTGCTAAAGTAAAAGTCCTTTTTCTTCTTTGCAAAATAACTTATAAGAATCAAGGTTTAAGTGGTATTCGTCCCCGTACTGTTTCGATAAGCGTTCAAATGTGGTCAAATTATGAATTACTACTTTCTGGGCTGTCATCTACTCTCAAAGAAACCAATTCGACATTAATTTATTGCCTACTAAATTAAAGACTTGGAAAATTAAGGTAACGGTTTTACATAAAACTTCCATGAGGTGCCTTGGTACACTTTTCATTATTTTCAAAAGCTCGTGTGTGTTCTATCACTTCCCTGAGCAAGACTTATCTACGCTTAAAATTCAAATATTGTGATCCTGTGTTTGTGTCAGAAAGTTCTTCATTTCAAAATAACTCCGAAATTTGAACACGTCTAATTTTTCCTTTGAGAAAGTTCTGAATTTAATTTGTAATTAAACAAATATGTAGCTTACTCTGCATGAGTCCCCTTACTGCTATTTATTTAGTTGGCAAGAAATTCAAGCATCTACTCTTACAATATCTGTTTATTTAAATTTAAGTTAATTGTTAGCTGTGCCCCGCTGCGTTACTCGCATGACTTATTTTTAGCCTAAAAAAGGTTATAGTGATTCAACTTTAAAAGATAAACACATGTCTATTAATTCTGTCCTACATTATTTTAGAAAAACTTTAACTGTTACCACATAACGTATTAGTTTTAGTGTGATGTTTTATAGCAAATTGTTTCTCTCAACAAATGTGTATCCGTTACTGAAAGAATTTTTCAAATATCATATGTAGTTTCTGAGATTATGGCGTTCAAACAAACAAGCACACAAACAAACAAACAAACAAATTCTTCCGAAGTATAGATATGCAACTTTTTATCTATTTAACTAACCTACTAAAATATATTTTCTGCCTTCTTTAAAGTTATTTTTGATGAACAAACAGAGCACCTTTAAAAATGTTACACTGTGCCGAAGAAAGAATCTACGGGGACTTTCCCTACAATGTTTTCCTTCAAACTAAAAATTTCAAAACTCACATGAATGCTATATCCACGAAAAATCAATAGACATTACATATTAAGGATTTAATGTCAGTTCCATGTCCTCTCGCAATCGCTTAAAAATCTTGATCTTTTGCAAAATGTATGAATAAATTCACTCACCCCTCACCCTTCGTCCTCCGTCACCAAAGCGCGTCGCAAGGAGCTTCCATAAAGAAATGAAAATCAATGTTTTTATGATGAACTTCTAAAAAAAAATGAAACACAATTTTCGTTCAGAAACCATCATCTCCATCAAAAATGTCAGTGGCATGCATTGTTCACAATTACCAGATAAGACATTCGTCTCCATTCCATCGTAAAACTCACAAGGAAATAAAAAGAAATGCTACAAAATATTGAGAAGAATCATTTTGAAATTTAGAGGACAAACGACAACGACTACGAAGACGACGACGTCGACAACGTAAACGTAAACGACAACTTAAACGCGCAGAGATACGTACGTTATAATGGTGGAATGTGGAAAAAGATACTTTCAAACAAACATCTCTCCGGGGGCAAAGAAGCAACCAAATCAACTATGAACGAGAACGACGACTCGACTTGAAGCAAGGAAAACGTTGATGATGAGGATGAGGGGGAGGAAGACGATAAGATCCAAGAATGAGGATGTGAAGACCCTCTCTGAGGAATTGCTGAACACTTAAGGAGACCAAATAACTATAACATGTGGCATAAGATTGAGATCGAGCATCAAGCATCAAGCATCAAAAATCGAGATGATACAAGGAGGGGAGTCTTTGTTCCATGCACAAAGATACATTCTACAAAATACGTAAATAAATCAAAATTCGGCACCACATCTCTCGATAAAAACGAGATACAGATATAAATTGAGTCGGGTTCGGGAATCGGGTGTGCCACAGGGACAAAGTAGTGTTTTTTTTTAAAGACTTTTTATCTCCTCTTCAACTCAGCTTAGAGCGGGGTCGTCTTGCGAGCTGATAAGCGGGTACCCTCTCGATTTAAAGAAGAACACTTTGTATCTAAGTCAGGTCAAACTGGAAACGAATTTCAGTTCGATCTTTGGCTAGAGAAGACAAAAAACTCAAAGTTAAGAGTTTCAGAGTCGCCCAAAGAAGAAACAAGAAAAAAAAAGAAGAAAAATCGAACATCAAAACCAGGGCATAAAAAGTAACAAACTCGAAGCCGGTTTCTAGTGCTTCTATTATTTTTTTGTTGTCTTTTTCCTATTCTTCAGGATTTTCTCCATTTAACTTTGGGTCATTTCCTAGAGGAGATGATTGCTCCCGCTCCAAGTCAACCAACCCTGGGGTGTATTACTTCACATTTTATGGGTTTAACTTGCACCTTCCAGATGCCAAGTAACACCACACCACCAAGCTGACAAGATTTATTGGCCAAGAAAACTTAAGAAGAAGAAAAGAAGAAGAACAACACAAAAAAATAAAGAAGAAGCTATTCTATCCAGTTTCTTATCCAATGTTCCTATAACCAAAGCAGCCACTTTGTTTTTTCTTCCCTTCACAAATTTTGCCTTAGAATTTCCAATCCCATCCTCTTCGATTTTGCTGAGTCTAGGAGACACATGAACACCTTCTATTTTACATTCCATACTTTTTGTACGTATATTCCAAAACTGACGACAAGAAGTCAACTATATCCCCAGATAGTTGCGCCTCGCCGACGTTTATTTTTTTCGGTCCTTCGCCAGAAATATTGTAGGTAAGCTATAAGTACCTATACCTACTATTAAAGGCAGCCTCCTTTTATCATCCTGTAATGACATAATAAAGTACTTGGCGCACATAAGAAGCAAGAAGCCGTAGGAGCAAAAAAAAATTCATCCCAGACCCATCTGCCAGGGAAGTTGCTATGACAGCAGCCTTTGACTTAGCGTCTGCCTCGCGCTTTGGAAAATTTTACCAGAGCAAACAAAAAAAATCAGAGAGCCAAGCAAAAGAAAAACAACATCAAAACTTTTTCTTTTCACAAGCCGCGCTAAAGAAAAATGCATCCATGGATCACCACCATGCCCCCTATATGGCTAGGCTAGGCTAGGCTATTTCTGGGACATTTTTTACTCCACACAGCACAGCACAGACAAAAAGGTAGGTAGTATAGTATAGTCTTGAAAGCTTCCACAAGAAAAGTTTTGTCCATAGTATTTTATTCTATTCTTGGGATGTGTCCGCCACCGCTGCCGCTGGCCACCACCCGTCACTACCCGATCCACACGATTTTGTAAGTCGAAGTAATACGAGCTGCCAACTTGGTGTCCGAAAAGTTTTGAATTATGTAAATAATTTATAATGGCCATTGGGATAAGTTTTTTTTTTTTTTTTGCTGAAGAAACGAGGACTGTAGTTTTGGGGAGGCCGGATTTTGCTGAATAGGCTGACAGTTGAACGATCCCTTAGAGGAGTTTGTTGCAGGACCATTATTAGTTTTCGTGTAATAAACAAGCGAAGAAGGCATGAATTGAAATTATTGAAACTGGAAAGCAGGTTTTGACGTTGATTGAATAATGGGTCATTAGGGCTTGAGTTATGTTACGATTGTTGGTTGGTTTAAAACATACAACTTATAGGAATAACCTACCTTCTTTTATTTGTTTCTATGTACGTCTTAGTACTATTATAATAAACTTCTTTACAGAACTAACTAAGTGATGTACCGATTCCGAAAACATACCTATTCGTAAGCTTGACAATGAAATGACTTCATTAGATTTTTTGGAACCATAAAACTTACAAAAAATTAAATCGTGTTTTTTTAAAGTCTTAGAACTTTGAAAATGAATTAACATGAAATTTAGTTTGATTAAAATATGATTTTTGGAATATGAGCGCCATGGCTGATTCACACGTAGGTAGTCTAAGCTCTGCAGGTCCAATTATCGATGACTTTTTCTAACATTTATGGCCGCATTTATCGCAATGACGTGTCGAATGTTGTCCTCGAAATGTTTCATCGTCTCGTGTTTACAGAAAAAAGTCAAGCAGCTTTGAATTACACCATCAAGTGTCCGTAAAGTAAAACTATGCATTTACCATACGTGTGTGCACGAGCTGTGTGGTATGTTTCGTCATCTGCGTATTTTTAAAACCATAACTAGTGCACATTATAGCTGTTCAGTTGATGAACGAAAAAGTCTGAAGTCAAGGATCTATACCGTAGCATTAATTGTATCTTTCTAGTTTCCATCGTTTTTAAAGAAATACGGATCAATTATTCCACCAATCTGTAAAGCTCACGAAAAAGTCAGTTTTTGTGGATTTAAAGGTTTCTCAACATCCACTTGACGATTGACATAACTTCGAAAATGGCAGTTTGGTTTATTGGTTCCACCAAAAGTTCACAATTTAGAAACGTTGTTCAGTCGTGAGACTATTCACGGTGAAATGCCAAAAAAGAGGCTGGGATGCGACCTACACTGATAACTTCCCATCCCGTCTTACTTACTTACTTACTTACTTACTTAAGGTGGCGCTACAGTCCGGGGCGGACCTGGGCCTCAACCAACAAGCGTCTCCAGCCAGCTCGGTCCCTAGCTAGCTGTCTCCAGTTTCGCACGCCAAGTTGGTTGAGGTCCTCTCCCACCTGGGTGCGCCACCTGAGTCGCGGTCTTCCTCTACTGCGCCGTCCCTCGGGATTGGATTCGAAGACCTTCCGGGCTGGAGCGTTGATGTCCATCCGCTCTACATGACCTAGCCATCTAAGCCGTTGGACTTTGATTCTGCTAACTAGGTCAGTGTCGCTGTACAGCCCGTACAGCTCGTCGTTATATCTTCTCCTCCATTCTCCATCTATGCGTACGGGACCAAAAAACGCCCGAAGAATTTTTCTCTCGAAGCATCCTAAGACGCTCTCATCTTTCTTTGACAGGGTCCAGGCCTCAGCGCCATAAATGAGAACCGGGATGATGAGTGTCTTATAGATGGTGATTTTACATGCTCGAGAGAGGACTTTACTTCTCAATTGCCTTCTAAGTCCAAAGAAGCAGCGATTTGCAAGAGTTATTCTTCGTTTGATTTCAGCGCTGGTGTCGTTGTCTGCATTAATAGCGGTGCCTAGGTAGACAAAGTCCTTAACTACCTCAAAGTTATAGCTGTCCATGGTGACGTTTTGTCCAAGACGTCGTCGTTCAGTGTCCTTTTTTGATGACAGCATATACTTGGTCTTGCCCTCATTGACCACTAAACCCATCTTCTTCGCTTCCTTCGCAATGCTCAAAAACGCTCCACTGACATCACGCTTTGATCTTCCAATTATGTCAATATCATCTGCGTATCCGAGTAATTGGATGGATCTTTGGGAGATTGTGCCTCTAGTGTTTACGGTTGAGTTTTGCACAATTCTTTCCAGAACGATGTTGAAGAAGTCGCATGACAGTGCATCGCCTTGTCTAAAACCTTTTTTGACATCAAATGCATCGGTAAGATCTTTTCCGACCTTGATAGAGCAGCGTGCATTCTCCATCGTCATTCTGCACAAACGGATAAGTTTGACAGGGATGCCAAAACTAGACATTGCTCGGTAGAGCTCTTCCCTATAGATGCTGTCATACGCGGCTTTAAAATCGATAAAGAGATGGTAGGTATCGATTTGAAGCTCCTGGGTTTTTTCCAAGATCTGCCGTAGTGTGAATATTTGGTCGATAGTGGACTTTCCTGGTCTGAAGCCACACTGATAAGGACCAATCAGGTTGTTGTCGAATGGCTTCAGACGTTCACATAATACGGCAGAGAGGATCTTATACGCAATGTTAAGGAGACTGATGCCTCTGTAGTTGGCGCAGTTTAGAGGGTCTCCTTTCTTATGTATCGGGCACACTATGCTGAGATTCCACTCATCGGGCATGCTTTCTTCCGACCAAATTTTGCAGATGAGTTGGTGCATGCTCCCTACCAAGTCATCGCCTGCTGCTTTGAATAGTTCGGCGGTGATGCCGTCAGCTCCAGCAGCTTTGTTTGACTTAAGTTTAGATATAGCTATCTTCACTTCGTCAAGGTCGGGTAGGCGGAATTGTTGATCTGCGTCGCCGAGGTTGAGTGGTTCTATCTCCCTTACAGCGGAATTCGGTTCGTCATCGCCGTTATATAATTTGGAGAAGTGATCTTTCCATATTCTCAGCATCGACTGTGGTTCTACTACGATGTTCCCTTGATCGTCTTTACAGGCTTCGGTTCGTGTCTTGCTTAAAGCTTGTAGGGTTTCATGATTTGTTTCAGTTGAATTATTCTTACAAATTTAAAAACTACCAACAATACTTTGCATATAATGAAATAGTTTGATTTCGAAATCTATTTTTGCTAACGAGAAAACCAATTTTTACCAATTTTAGGAGCATTTTTTTAAAATATTTTATTTCTTATGTAAACAAATACAATTTAGATGAATGAAATTAATTTGAAGTCAATATCTTTTATTGTTCACGAGATATCAAGAACCAAACATCAATTTTTACCAAATTTTGCGTACTAATTTTTGTAGATTTTATTTTTTTACGAAAAAACAGACAGTTTGATTTTTATAAAAAGTTTACGGAATATCGAAAACAATATTTTCTGCGAGATAAAATAAGTTTGAAGTCGAAGTTTGAAGATGATATTTCATTTAAAATGAAAATAGCTTGAAGCAAATATTTTTTTAATAAAAATATTTTAGTCGAAAGTAAACTTTTACAAACTTTTAATAATTTTTGATTAGGTTTTTATTTTTTGTAAAAAAAATTGTCAATTCGATTTTTCTCAAAAATTTACTGAATGTTGACAACAATATTTTTTGAAAGATAAAATTAGTTAAAGCTAAGGTTAGGTTAGGTTAAAGTGGCTGTTGGTTGGGAAGTCCAACACATTTAGACCAAAGTATGGTACGTTGTGATACCACATGGATCAGTTGATCAGCTTAACTCGTCGAACCAATTGGAGCTACAAATGAAGCGTAGGAGACAAATATTGCCAGAATTTTTCAGATCGCTGGTATCGTTGAAGTAGTAGTCTCCAAGGTGGATTCTAAGTCTTTGTGATGAGGCAGGAGATGTGGACAAAAGATGAGAGATTGTCTCCTCCCACTCCATGTAACTCCTACAAAAATCATTTGCAGGGGCTCCAAGTCGAATAGCATGCTTTCCTATCAAGCAGTGCCCAGGCAGGACACCAATAACGTAGCTAATGTGCTAATTGTTTTGAGCGCCTGGCTTTGAGATTAGCCCAAATTAGTTTAGTCCTGTTTAGCGACTAAACTAATTTGGCCTTGTGTGTTATTCCACCTGAAGTTTGTTTTCTCTATGGTATCTTGCTTTAGTTTACATG
This sequence comes from Eupeodes corollae, assembly GCF_945859685.1. Classification (NCBI taxonomy): domain Eukaryota; kingdom Metazoa; phylum Arthropoda; class Insecta; order Diptera; family Syrphidae; genus Eupeodes; species Eupeodes corollae. Next base: position 308,682,258 of record NC_079147.1, on the reverse strand, counting down.
TAGCTAAGGGGATACCTATGCTAGCATTGTGAGCCAGCAAAAGGTAAAGTTGTTCCGCTTTTTACAAGTTCGTCAGCTTTGCAATTTCCTGGATTATTTCTAAGGCCCAGAACCCAGAATGTTGAACTGTGAAGCCATTTCCGTAAGAGATGATCGACAATTTAGGGCTGTTAGTGAGTTAGTGGAGACAGATGCTAGGGACTTTAACGCAGCTTGGCTATCCGAGAAGATGTGTATATCATTAGTTGATATAACGTTTTCTCTAAGCCATGGTAGGACTTATTTTATAGCCAGGATTTCAGCTTGGAACACGCTACAATGATCGAGTAGACGAAAGTAGAGTCTTCAATTTAGTCGATCTGAGTATACGCCTCCATCAACCCCATCCTTCTTGTTTGATCCGTCTGTATAAATGTTTATAGCATCATCGTTCGCTGTATCAGGAGCCGTTTGCTTGCTGAAAATGTCCAGCGGTATTAGATGGAAGAGAACATCAAGTGAGGCGGAGGGGGTAGAGCGAAGTGCTCCCCCCATACACAGTGTGTAAGGCGGGGCTGTAGGCCCCATTTATTACCAATGGCCTTTTTACAGGAGAACAGGGCTACTGTGGTCTTGTTTATTCTCTCTTGAATATTAGGTTCCCAACTTAATTTCTTATCCAAAAAGAGACCCAAGTATTTTGCTTGCTCAGAGAATTTAAGTGGTACACCGTTTATGAGGGGAGGGTCAATGAGTGGTGGTTTGTATTTTCTTGTGAAGAGAACAACGTCGGATTTTTGTGGGTTCACGCCTAGTCCACACCGATTTTCCCATAATAATAATAAGCTCTATTTAAAGCGTTTTGTAAGAGTTCTTTTAGTATATTGGGATGTTTACCCTTTACTGCAATAGCAGCATCGTCCGGAGAGGGGAAAGGACACCACCTTGTGGCTTACCTCTGCTTGCATCCCTTTGTGCAGTAATATCGCCCAAATTTGAATTGATAATCCTGCTTATAAGCATCTGATAAATTAATTCGCTGATCGACTTACTCGTATCTACCTTTAGAGATGTCAATACACTTGCAATTGCAGATGTTTCGACATTGTTAAATGCACCTTCTATGTCTAAGAAGGCAACTAAGGTGTACTCTTTGTGATGGAGGGAATATTCGGTTGTACGTACTATACTGTGTAGAGCCGTTTCAACTGATTTCCTTTTGTTTTAGGCGTGTTGAGCCTATATAAGCTGATAGGTCTTTTCCAGCTTTTGGAATAAAAACGACTTTAACTTGTCTCCAAGACATCGGGATGTATGCCAATTTAAGGCTTCCCTTGAAGATGTTTTCTAGGATGGGTATTAGAAAACATGCATTTTCTTGCAGTTCAGCTGGAATTATACCATCCAGACCTGCAGATTTATATGGCTTAAAGCTGTTAATATCCGATTGGAGTTTTTCCCTAGTCACTTGACCTTGTGGGGGATATAATGTATTGTCACAACTATTTGGTACAATGTTATTAATAATATTAGAGCTACCAGGAAAGTGAACGTCTAGTAGCAAGTTGAGCGATTCTTCGCTTGAATTGGTCCATAGGCCAGAGCCGTTTTTCAAGCAGCTCGGCATGATTGGATTTTTGGAGAGGATTTTGCGCAGCCTGGATGCTTCAGGGCAATCTTCCACGTTGCTACAGAAGTTTCTCCAGGACGATCGTTTGGTTTTCCTCAGTTCTTTTTTATAGATCTTCAGTGGTTCTTTATATGAATCCCAGTCAGACATGTCTCTAGAAGCTTTCGCTCTGTTAAAGAGTTTTCTGCATTCTTTTCGAAGTAAATCTAGCCCTGAGTTCCACCAGAGTGGTTTCTTTTTACCTCTTACTTGTATAAGAGGACATGCAGTATATAGAGCTATATTTAGGGCTAATGTCAGATTATTGACATTGTCGTCAAGATCTTCAGTGTTGGAGGGGATATTAAAGAGTTCAGGTTTTACTAAACTATTTAACGTTCTCTTGTATATGGGCCATATATATAGTTAAAGCTAATATCTTAAAGTTTTGAAAAGATATTTGAGTCGAAAAACAATTTTTACCAACTTTAAGTATTGTTTTCTTAGGTTTTTATTTTTTTATAAAAAAAGTGGCAATTCGATTTTTCTCAAAAATTTACCAGATATTAAAAACGTTTTGTTTTGGAGATAAAATAATAAGTTCAAATATTTTTTTTAGTTTTTTGATTCATAAAGTTATGAACATAGCCACCAATTTAAGTAAAGTTGCCAGCTTTAAGTTATGTACCGCCAAAAACTACGCGTTGCATGACAGCAATATTTAGCAGGTTCAGACTATTTAAGGGACTTGAAACCAAGTCAATTTTCTAATATCTAATTGGCCAACTGCCAATAATTGCGTTAAAGATAAGCCAACTGTATTGGAAATTTGACTGAAAAGTTAGCCAAGAAAATTCTCTCAAGTCTACTTATGTCAAAATGTCAGCTGATCATGTTCTTTCATTCATCTGAAAGCTGAACTTTCTAGCTCTATGATTTATTAATTTTTTGCAAAATTTTATTAAAAGTTTAGTTTTAAAAAGTTGCTTGTCATCTTTTAAATGCAATAAGGACTTTGTTGCAATACTAAACACAACTTATTAAGAACTTTTACCCTTGTAGGAAGATTTTTTTTTGTAATAAGGCAAATGTCAGAGAAGTAAGGTTTCAAGTTTGACACGTAAGAGAGCTGTCAAACTAACAAGCTGCCTTGGTTAAAATTAACGTTTAAAGAATGAAGTTGACAGCAAGTGAAGCTCCTTATGTTGTAGGAACATATGAATAAAGGATCTTATTGGCTTCAATATTGAATTCTTATGCTTCAAAATTCGGAAATGACAAATCGAATTTCCATCAAAAGTATTTGATAGATTTCAAATCACGTGAACAAAGTTGCCATTTGAAGTTGTCATAATCATCAAACAGATTTTGGAACAAAGTGATGGTTAAGCACGGTATGACAATTTGCCCGGCTTTGTTAAGGCCACATATTATCGGTGTTAAATCAGTCAACATGGGTCCATAGCCTGCGTCTAAACCAGACCAAAAATGTTAATCAGTATACTGATCTGTAAATGGCTTGAGTATTGTCTCCGTAAATTAAATTAGCAACGGTCCGTTGAGAATTAATCCGTAGTTATTTACAACTCTCAACCATTTCTGTGTGCGAGTAATGTTGCCAGGGATGTAGGGGACCTACAGTTTTTAAGCCAAATCCGAACGGCTAATTTGAGAAAGCACTTTTCATGACAAGAATTACTCTGGGAGAAATTGTTAATTCCTCGTAAGTGGCAGTATCAGTGAAAAAACTCTAGATGGCGTAGGCAGGGATTGAACCCAAGACCTCTGACATGACAGTCCAATGCACTAACCATCATGCCACGGGTGCTACTATTTTCTATAAAAATATTGCAATTCGAAAGCGTTGTTATTTTGGCATTTAGTATTCCATGAAGATTTGCCAAACAGAAATGTTAACACAGTTTGATATTTTCAATTGTCAAAAATTAGACAATAACCATCGTGACACCCTTTATGTATATGAACAAATAATTGACAAAAAGACTTTTCCACTATAGAAATGCATACCTTCAAGAATGTTCGTACGTCCAGTTTTTCGTTGCATTTTAGAAATTCTGTTTATAGTTGGACATTCCCACGCCTTTCTGCACGTCTTGTGCGTCACGAAATATACAAATGTCAAATGAATGTCATTTTGCCATGTAATTACAAAATAACATTTAACCCTTTAAATCGTTTGCTGTTTAAATGCGAATTCGACAATTGAAGCTCTTATGCTACAATATATTAAATTTTTCGAAGAAAACATAAATACTTAGTAAAACAAATTCTCACACCCGTGTTCTTAGAGAATTTTGAATCCAGAAACGACAGCATATTATTGTGTCCTTTGACACTGCAAAGTAACACACTCCATGAGACGATAGCTCCCTAAATTTTGAACCCTCTCACATGGTGTGTAGTGTAGTGTAGTGTATACGAAAATGTAGTGTGTTAAAGTAGAGTTTCTAAATTCCTGCTTGTACCCACTATATATCCTTTCAGTGGTCCTGGTCATGGTCATAGAGAATTCGTAACAGGAGAACCAGAACATAATTAAAGCAGGCAAAGGCAAGCCCAACAGCTGCCAGAAAGAGTGTGTACGGTACAGTACAATGTTGTGTATATACAATATACGAGTAGTTAAGGTTGCAAAAGCAATTTCCTGCAGAAAAATAATCACAAAATGTTTATATACATAAATCTATGTATACATATTTAGATATGATTTAACTTAGAACCATATAAGCATTTCTATATGAGTGTATATGGAAGTGCAAAAGGGTATACAGTGAGTGTAAATAAAAACAATATCACAAATAATTTGGTTTCTCAAGGCAGCTGTGTGTGATGTTGTTGCGTCTATAATTTTGAAAGTTTTTTTTTTTATTTTTTGTGGATAGACATTTTGTGCTTTCAAAGGGGACCCTGCTGGGTTTTTTGATAAAATATCTCCTCTTTTAATTAAAAATTGTTGATGACCAATTTAAGTCAACCCTGTAGCTATTCTCGTATACTCGTATATATTGAGGGTTTTAACCCCTTGATGCTGTGTAAATTTGATTTTAACCAAAGGAAGCAAAGAGTAGCAAAGTGTGTAAAATGTATACGAGGATACATTTTGTTTTTGAATTTGATGTGAAGAATAAATATTTGAGATCAAAGAACAAATAAATTAAGTGTTGAATAGTTTTATAGTTACTTTTTTATGGTTTCGACAATAATGAGGTCGGTTTCTTGAACAGAAATTAGATTTTTTAAAAGAAATATTCAATGAATATTTCGAGTGAAGTCATCTAAATTTTTCCCTTTCAAAATAATTTCAAACCTTTTCTAAGAAATTTGCAGCTGAACAAAATATCAAGCACTTTCGTTGTTAGAAACTTAAAACTCATTGCATTTAGCAAATTACTAAAAGTCAAAGTGGAACGTTTTTTGAATTTGACTAAGCTTGACTAAAATTATCAAAATTTTTCATCTTCTTAACTTATAAATTTTATAAAAAATGTTTTTATTATTATTTTATTACTAGGATCTTTCAGCATACCAAATTACACATTTACAAAGTGTTTTGGTGACCCGGTTGGATAAGGTATGAGAACACGTTGACGAGTTTTGGCTATTGTACCCGTACAAATATTGGTTTCTGGAATGTAAGGACCCTCTTGGATAAAAGAAGAGTGGCCCATAAATCACCATGTTCTTATAATTGGGGAGAGAGTTCATGCGGTATAGATATCTTAGAGCTAAGTGAAAGACGATAGTTGGGATCGGGCAAATATAAGTCTCTAACGGGTATCACAGTACTTCCCCCTCCGAAAAGAAACTTGGGATCACTTGGAGAGCTGCTAACTAAAACATCTATTAGAAATCTGATTAATAGGAACCACTAGAAAAAAAGGTTTAGAAGGACGGATTCCAAAGTACGTTACGTCTACAAAGCAAATGTGTTCAGCCTCGGAACCTCCCAATCATCATTTCTAGTAAACATTGCTTAACAGTCAGTAGAATAAGTAGGAAGTTTTTAGTGTCTTGAAAGAATTGTCTCTACTGGAGGTGGAACCGAACAAGATATCGCTAGACGTATCAGGAAATTAAAGGCTGTGTTTTTGACGTTGTTTGCGGGAACAACACTGTCAGCTTGATAACAAAACTACAAATGATCCGCTTAAACGTCTTGGATCAGTACTGTCACTCCTACCAGGAAACTGCAGATCTTCGTCAATAGGTGTTAATGGAACATCATACGTGCTGGCCGAATCGTATATTTAATGGAAAACGGTGTACGATAATGGGTTATGGACACTTTGACACTATTATACACAGAACGAAAAAAGTCATCCTATTGACTATTTTGGTAGTCAATATGACTACCAATAGAAAAATGTTCGGTTGTATATTTTGGAATCCGACATTTTTTTACAATTTGGTAGTCAATATGACAACTTTAGTAGTCAATATGAAAACTTTGGTTGAAGGAAATTGAAACTACGGTTGTCATATTGACTAATGTGGTATTCAATAACACAACTGCGGTAGTCAATATGACAACTGCGGTAGTCAATATGACAATTTTTGTTGAAAACCGAAATCTAATTTGACTACGGGGTAGTCAATATAACAATCATTGAAAGTCAATTTTGGGTAGTCAATATGACAATCAAATTGTCAAAGTTAGTCTTCAACTGATCGTCAAGGTTTCAATTTCCTCCACTCCTATTGTTATCACATATACGAAAATATTGACTATTTTGGTAGTCAATGCGACAATTTGGCCAAATTTCAGGTCGACTATCGACGATTGTTAATATAACTTTATCTGTGTATAAAACCGCAAAGAAACAGTGGATTGGACACCCAAGAAAAGATCATGACTACATTGCAAAATAGGCAATACAATCGAATCCACTCACTCAAGAATGCAGAAGAGTCGGTAGAACAGGAATCGTCGAGATGGTGGAAGAGCAGGAGAAAGCTCCAACACATCGCCGGAAACCGCTCAGGGATCAGTCATGGACTTTATATGTCTGATCGTCTAAGTTAGTAAGTATAGTGTTTTGATAGACCGAATGCAATAATATAATATGCCGTTAAAATGTGTTCAAATATTCTCCAATTTCATATAAGCCTTTAAGAAATAATGAACCATATACTAACTGTTGAAATTTTAATAAATCTGCCATGGTTACCAAAATTCAAACAGCTTAAAACGCAGTTTGGATTTAAAATCAGCATAACAACATTTTCAAAACCATTAAAGCATTCGATGTAGAAGGAATTCAAAATTTCTTTGCATGATTACATGTAATCAAAGAGAAAAATCCTAAAGTCAAGATTGCCCTCATAAAGCGCTCAGTCCTAGCCGAAACTCTTGAAGTATAAGGGGTTATTATTGAAAAAAAAAATATATTGAAAATTGTCTTTCATAATTATTTAAAGCTCTCAAGCTCTTTAAAAACCACACGTTAACTCTTGGCGGATGTATTGAAAGCAGGTTATAAACCTAAGCAACACTTTCAACAATGAGAACATTTTTAAAGACTAAAGCCACACATTTTGGAACAGAAATAAAATATATTGAGTTTTGCGAATTCTCTAGAAAAAAATTAAAAATGAAATAAAACATTTTATGTAGAACATCTTTAAGTTCCTGAAGGAAAATAAAGATCCTTGATTTTCATTTAACTTTAATGGAATACGAGTGCCATACAATCGGTTATTCTTTTTGCAAAATTCATGTGTGTATATCAAAAAAGGACCTGTATGATGATGTAAATGCTCCATCTCTATGTCATATAATGTACAAATATAATGTTCAAAAGTTAATTCTTAGCTGAACATTCGAATAGATATACGACTTTATATACGATTATATTTTATCCACTCGTACTTTCATAATGGTTCTTGAAAACGCTCGAAAATCCCACAGGAAAACGTCCTTCTCGAATCTGTTCTCATTAAAAATAAAAAAAAATAAAAACAAAAACGAGCAAACGTACATTCAAAAATATAATACAGTTCCACTTTAGTGAAAACCCAAATTGACTGGGTTTATGTACATTGCTTAAGGGAAAGGGTTAAGCACTCCCAAAATACAAATCTCCTTAAAACATCGTTGCTTCTTTTTATATACTCGTAGCTAGGTACATGAATATGTTCATATTTTGATGTTTGCATGTACGTAGGAAGGAATAGCAACCCAAAAGTGAGTTTGAAGTCCTTATAGGATAAACAAAAGGACTTGATGGTAAAAAATTACGAAAATCATAATTTTTTTTTGTGAATTCTCAAGGAGAAAGTACTTTTCGAGTCATGTGGAATTTTTTGAGTGACGTTGATCTTAATACGTATAATACAAAAATAAAAATATAAAATTTGAAAGCATTACGTAAATAATCTTTTAAGGACGATTTTTGTTTTACTTTTACTTGCAATGAATAAGTGGTATTTTTTTAAAAGTAAGGACACACACACACATAAAATATTGAAGTAGAATAATTTTGTATTTAAGACAAATACCAACAGTTATTTTTGAAACAGTGATTAATGTCGAAAATACTGCACAATTCTAGTGGAATTTTTGACAAGACTATACTTCAGAAAGTTTTGTTTTTTGCTATACTATGTCCCTATTTACTTATTTACTTAGGCCCTTATAGACCTTAGGAGTGCTCTAGATACGTCAAGTCAGTGTGCAGGGTTATTTACTTAAACAAGAAAACTTATAAAAATATGGCATTTCATGTACTTTTTTAACATTAAAAATGTATGTAACAATTGTTCAGTAAACAATCAGGCAACACCCGTAAGTTCAAGAAACTCAAGATTGGCGGCCGAGAACATCGCCGTGGACCGTGAAAGTGTACAGCAGAAGCCGAGGCAGTTTTTTTTTATTTTATCAAAATCTTAAAGCTATCTTAAAGCTAGACGAAAATTCTTAAAAACCTAGCGTACATTCCAAAAACTTATAAAAAATGACTTACTGTCCGTATGCGGACACTTAATCTAAAACCAAGAAAATTAAAAAAATACTTGGTATGTTTATCATTATTTTTTATTGTATATAAAACTTAAATAAAAAATAACCGAAACCCATCCTTAAAACCAACCAAAACTAATAATACTACTTAAAAATACTTAAAACTACTTAAAAGCTAGAACAGCTACATTAACCTTTTTTTTTGTTTTCTTTGTGTTTTTTTATGTTTTTATAGTTTATCGCTTTTTTGGTGCCATAATGACTTTCCCTAACCTAATCCTTAAACCTATGTTAGCCGGCCAAGACTAAACGCGCTAGACAACATTAAATTACATTCTCTCAGTCCTACTGAATCGAAGGCGAGGACGTCTCGACTGTAAAGGAGTCGCCTAACTACAGTTTTACGGCTGACGTGGTAGATTAGCGGAACCGCCTCCCTATCCTGTTTCAGCCCTCGATTGTCTTAATAGAGAAAAGCTTCGGGCGGAATGTTGCCTCTTAAACGTGCACTTTCGTAGTTCTCATTGCAGGAGTATTAAGCCCGAAATATTAAGCTGTTAGTCGACGACATCGCTCTCACAATGTGACCCCTACCAATCGTCATCAAGAAATTATCTAATCTGTTGATGTTGGCTCTGTTGCATAGAACCTGGTTGGAAAAGTAATGTTTGTCCTCGACTCTGGTGTTCTGTGTAGTCCAAAGCAACGTCGCAGAAATTGTCTCTCAAACACCCGAGTCAACTTCCAGTCATCGCAATATTGCTGAATCTTGTTGAAGTCTCCCTGCAAAAGTGTCCTCAATTTTTGGGGCCGCTCTGTACACAATTAGCTCGTCGGCGTACGCTATTCAGTGAGTCAGACTTGCTATCAGATCACTGGTGTAAATGCTGAACAAGATCGGCGAGTTACGCCGCTCCCTGTTGACGCCCATTTTTAATATTAAAGATTTTGATAGATGTTACATTCCCAATTTTGACAAAAAACCGTCTACCATTAGGCATATACAACAGTGGTTTACTTATGCCAATTCTATTTTACTTTAGATACAGACTCTCTAATCATACGGTGTCGAAGACCTTTTTCAAATCAACCAGACAAGCATCAGAAACAGAACCTGAGGCAGTCTATTCCTCGCCGTGCACAAGAACTCTGCCTTTCGCAGATTTCAACTACGCGAATTTTGCATCGAGACTTAGGTCTACACCCGTACAAGATCCAACTGAACCAGGAGCTCAAAGTTCATGACCAAAGACAACGCCAGTTGATCCCTGACTAGGATTCGAATCATTTAGGGGAGGACCTTTGGGATTTTGGGCGAAAAATCATCTTAAGTGACGAGGCGCATTTTTGGATGAATGCCTGTGTTAAGAAGCAAAATTGCCATACATGGGATGTGGCCAACCCACGCGTGGTTTACCAGGCGATAATGCATCCTCAAAAAGTAACCGTTTGGTGTGGATTTTAGGTAGGCGGCCGGCGCGGCGGTGGCGTAATTGGTCCGTACTTTTTTTAAAACGACGTTAGTGAGCCGGTCACCGTCAACAGCGGGAGCTACATAACGATGATAACTGATTTCATTTGGCCCAAATTGAACCATATGGACTTAAACGACATGTGGTTCCAGCAGGACGGTGGGGGCGCTATGTAACACACAGCAATAGCAACGATTGACATTTTGCATGAACGATTTGAAGGTTAGGTTATCTCTCGCAGGGGTTATGTGGATTGGCCACCACTCCGCTAGACTTTTTCCTGGGAGGTTTCTAGAAGTCTCAGGTCTATGCAAACACACCACAATCGACGATGCCTTAAAATAATGTTGTTTATATCTAAAACACAACTTGTTTTATTCCATTTCAACATCTTTCCGATCTTATTGATAAACCCATTAGAAGAGAGGTAAAGTGTTTCGTTACAAGTTACAAGAACCCTTAACTTACTTCCCGAGTATTTTTCCTTTAAATGTAGCTCTTTCCAAACCTTTCCTAGATATACTAACCCATTTTCGCCGAGAAATTCTATGTTCGCCTATTTTCCTGCAGCCCATTTGAAGGGATTCTTCTGCCTGAAATTCACAAGTTCACCTTAATTTCGTGTAATAGATTCTATATGTTTCTGAACTGCTTTCACATGAAACTCAGCTTAGGATAGACGATTGGGTCAGATATTTCGCAAGAAGTTAACTATTAACGAACGTAAGCAGCTATTTCTTAATATTTTGGACAATATTCCGAAAGTACCCTTAAATTTTCTGATTCGGATATTTACATCCAGTTCAGTTCCTCCAACCGTATAAACAATACTCCTAAGTTTTTGGAAATTTTCTACTACCTCTATCGGTTTCCCCGAAATGTTTACTTGAATTGATGGGGAAGTTCTAAGGCGGATTTTTTAGTATTTGCCGAGTTGATTCTTAACTCTTATAGTCATCTAATGAAAATCCTTGAACCATAAAAAAAAGTAAGCATAAGACGTCCACACAATCAAGCTATTTGAAATGAAATTTCGGAATCCACTGAATTCCTTCATTCTCTTTTGACGTTTGACGTGAGAGTGTACAGTCTTGCTCTTTAGATTTAAAACTACCAAGACAAGATCACTTTATTCAAAACATCAAATTGAGTTCAAACATATGTAGCCTTCAAAATAGCAGTCAATTCAATTGGAATGTCCCTCCTGCGAAGTAAGCCAGAACAATATTCTCCATTGACACTTTCAAAATCATATTTGAAGCTTGAGAAGAAATGTCCCTGGAAAGAAAAAACAAATAGGCTGTCTTAAAGTAACCTATGTCTATACAAAATATCAGAAGTGGAATTTGAAAAAAAAAATAGATCTTTTCTCAAGGTTTAATTGAGCACTGTCAAAACTGCTTAAAATGAAAAGCTCAAAATGTCTAACTGACTGTCGTTCTTAGCTTAGCCTATGTTTGAATTATCAAATTCTCCACTTAAACACCCGTGGCATGATGGTTAGTGCGTTGGACTGTCATGCCAGTGGTCTAGGGTTCGATCCCTGCCTATGCCATCTAAAGTCTTTTCACTAGTAATGCCTCTTGCGAGGAATTGACAAATTCTCCAAGAGTAACTCTTGTCATGAAAAAGTGCTTTCTCAAATAAGCCGTTCGGATTCGGCGTATAAACTGTAGGTCCTCTCCATTCCTGACAAAATTACTCGAACAGCGAAGCCTACACATATCTCATTTTATGCTCAAAGAGGTTTTTTTTAAGTTCTTACAAACCTTCTTTTCTATATTATTTCGCTATACAAGTACAATATCGTGTTATGTTATGTTATGTTACGTTCAACTTGTGTTTTTCTATCCCTTCAATATCTTTATTGCCTTAGAAAACAAGTTACATATTTTTTTAAAAATACGATAACCATCATTGCCATTTGTCGTTTTAGAGAGACTTAGGTACTTAGGACTTATTTATAAGTCATAAGAAAAACAACATGCACCTGCATTTTACGTACAAAAATAAAAAAATAAAAATGATGTCCCTTTATAGGAACATAATACCCAGTAAGTGGCATTTTATAGTGTGGTAATTTTTAAACTGTCATGTCTCCTATTTCTCAAGTTTCCAATAAATCATTTTGCGTTCTTCTTCAACTATATTCATATACCTACCAAACCATGTTCTTTATACATCCCATGTGTGTAACGAATTCCTCAGGGACTGACTTTGGGAAACAAAAAGAACCAAGAAAAAAAAAAACACAATATAGGGACAACGTGAAGGACAATGTGGGGAAGTATATTTTTATTCTTAAGCTATGTGAACCTTGATGTTAGAAAGGATTTAAGTCCGTACCGATTTTGTCAGAAGATGCAATCTTCATTACGCATCCGAAATCAGTCAATTCTGTTGAATTAATTGCCCATACCATTTTTAGTTATTTATGTTTCCATAACCGATCCACGGCGGCGGCGGAGAAATTAAAAATTAGTCCCGGATTATGTAGCTACTCATCCTAATAAATATAGATACGATGTCGATAGCGTTCGCAGGCGTTCCATTATTAGTTCGCCCTTCAACCATCAACCATCGACCATCGACGACGACGGCAAAGAAGGAATCAAAATTAATGCCGAGCAATATAAACGCCTTAATTGGAAATCAGTCTTCCATTCAAGATAATGCCAATGGAATGGTATGGTTACTATAGCTCGCAGTCGTCATTTCATTACCAACATCATAATTGACATTCAGATAGACCGCATCACTAGGCAGACATCATCGTCGTCATCGTCCGCGGTCGCAGTCGTAGGAAGGACGAGGGCGAAAGTTCCTGAATTATGATTGACGGCATAATTAGTTGGCCGGATACGAAATAGAATGCTTTTAGCTGATGTTAAAAGCATTAAGGAGGAGGAGGACATTTATATAGGTACACAAAAAACTGATAGAAGAATAAAACCGAAATAAAAGTCATTAAATGATGACGAGTATATGCGATCGTAAATAAGGCAATAAGACGCTTGAGTTGAGTTGAGTTGTGTTTTGTGTATTATTTCCTTAAAAATGTCATTGCAATTTCCAGTGTGCAATGCATCCGACCAACCGACCGACCAAGGATGTCGACGAACCAACCATATATCCTTCTTATCGCCCAAATAAATGATTCATTCTTACAGACACCTCGATGCACTATATATCTTTTTGAACGTCCTTATTACAAACTACAGCATACATTACATAGCAACGTAGAAGCAGCGCAGCTCAACGAGGCCAGGAAAATAAAAATCGACCATACCCTACAAAAATTTCAACAACAAAACAACTTTAAGGATAATAAATGGCAAGCAAACAGCGGACATGAACACACCACTTGCAAGAGATAGTATTATGGACGAATCTGCTTAGTGTTCTCACACCCTCAAGTTAGTGAAGCAGCAGCTTTATATACCTATAGTCCTATCTAGAGTCTTCTTCCTGAATCAAGCATTCAATCATATCCTTTAACAGGTTCAGTATATAGCTACACATAAAGCCCAACTATACTACATTACCAAAATGGAATATCGTAACGTTCGCGTCGTCGTCGGTAGGTCGGTCGGTGCAGCAGAGGTGACTACTTGAAATTGCATCTAACACATTCTATTTTATATCATACAGAGTCGGAGTGGAAATATAGGGGAAGCGGTGTGGCGGCGGCGTGACTTCCTTGCCACATGATGGAAGATGGTCCATAAAATTTATCTCGTTGTGTAGATAAGGTAGTATAGAGTTTGCCCTGCTTATATCACCCCTGAGAGAGAGAGTGCAAGTCCAACTGAATATAACATTTTTACGCTTGAAGTCGAGCAGTAGGAAGCTGATAAATCGATGGACATTACAACGAAAGACTGTTAAGTATCGCTAACAGAGCAACAAACCATCAGCTAACCACAGGCAGGACCATATTCTGTATGCAGGTCCAGTTCTAGCTCCGGCTTCAGGTACTGCTCGTAGGTATATATCACGATGACGAAGAGTTTGTTGAAGATGAGGGCGAGAGGAAGGTACTTTTGAATTGAGGATATTTATATTCTCCCCGTGCAACCCTTATATACGAGTACGTACCTACGAGTATATGCGGGTATAGCAGGTCTGTGTCGTCTGATGGTTAACTAAACCAACTGACCTTGAATAAGCAATGGCCACACGAAAGGACATAAATAAATTCTGTATCTGCTCTGGGGCATGCATAAAATACCAACAAACACACCTACTTTCATGTATACGTATGTATATATTTGAAGGATGTTTGTATTAGGATGACAACCACAACGCAAGGACAACAGGGACTATCGCGGCAAAGGCAACCTGCAACTTCAGAGCCGGGGCAAGTGATACACTAATACCCCGAGTTTCAACTGTCGCGTCGTCCTCGTCCGGCCTGCCATACCGACTGCTGAATGTTGAGTGCTGGTTCTAGCCGACTTACAGTCCCAAGTGAGCGGGTAGGGTATTTCTATTCGTATTCGTATTCGTATTCGTATTATATAGATACGTGAATTTGAACGTGAGATGCGGGCTCTGATAAATGTGTGGACATTTGTTAAACCTTTAACAAGAGCGAGAGTGAAGCAAGTGGAAAACTATACCACCAGCACAGCGCAGAGCAACGCAGCAGTGACATTTAGAATTCACAAGATTGTTGTGGCAATTAATCCTTTAGTCCGGAGGGAGAGAACAGAGAACGCACCGTCACCGGCACCAGCACCATCACCAGCACCGCGAACCATTCAGTTACGTTACGACTCGATGATGACTGTGGCTGGGGCAGCGGCGGCGGCGCGGAGTGGTGTGGTGCGGTGGTGAAGTGGGTAGATTATGGTGGTTTGAATATATATCTTTTTGAGTATGATTAAGCTTTTGAATAAAATGTATTGTTGAAACTGGTTTGAATATAGGTATGTTTAAAGTGCTGACTTTATCTAAATCGATTCGTTTTGTCATTTCGTTGCACATTTCAAAAGCAGTTCATGATGGTGGAGTTTTATGTTGTTTTTGTGGCTGGAGGGTTACTTTAATATATTTACATGGAAGTTTAAAAAAGTCATACATTTCGATGAGTTTGTGTTGATTTCTTTGAAAGTTTCTTGGAAGAACTTTGTGAAAGGAAAATATTTTATTTTTTGGGATTATGGTTTTTAATGTCGTATTCATAAAAGTTGGGTAGGATGTAGAGGCGGTGTACAAATCAAAGCCATTTTTGAAATTTAATTAATGCTGAACAGAAGAATTTTAAGCTAAACCTCATTTTGAAGTTGTTCAGAATCTTCATGAAAAGTACTTTTACAGCCACAGAAGCATTGTATGTACATACATAGGAAACTAGTCAACAGGGTTTCGTTTCTGGGAATTAAAATGAACTTTTCTGATGAGTTTCGATACCTTAATTTAAATTCTATTCCAAAAATACTCTATTACGTCAGGTTTTTTGGAATTTTTTTTTTATTTGAAAAAATACAGGCTTTTATAAATTCATCTAGTATTTTTTCCATAAAATGCGTGGTTAATTTAAAAAGCTAGTTTTTATAAAATTTTCGAAAAATTTTCATAAGTTGTTTGATTTCATCTGTCTTAAATAAAACTTAACGAGAAGATGAACCATTCGATGGTAAGAAAATGTTTAAAACGGGCATTTTTAAAAGCCAAGCAGATTATTAAAAAATAATCATGTTTAAGATTTTTTGAAATTCTACATTGACAGAGAGTCTTTTCAAAATGATTTTACAATTTATACTTTTAAAAACAATATAAGGTCTAACCTTGCCTGAAAACATTGTTTTTAGTTGCCTTAATCATTTTTAAAAACCTAATTATATTGAAAACTTATAAGGCAATATCCCAATTAAGGAATGGATCGGAAAATATTGTTCAAATAAGAGATTGCATAAGCCTTAATATAATTTAGTACTTTTGTACTGTTCATCATGTGAGAGGTGTTTTAGAGAATACTAATTCATAGGATCGTAAGGAATTATTGAAATCTTACTTACTTACTTAAGTTGGCCCTACAGTCCTGTCCTAGGGCCTCATCCAACAAACTTCTGGATAAGGCTTGGTCCCTAGCTAATTTCGCACTACAAGTTGGGTGAGTTCACTTTCCACTTGTGCGCACCACCAGATCCGCGGTCTTCCTCTACCGCGCTGTCCTGTAGGTGTGGATTCGAAGACTTTCCGGGCCGGAGCATTGGTTTCCATGCGCTCTACGTGAACCAGCCATCTTAGTCGTTGGAATTTTACCCTTCTGGATGTACAGCCCGTACAGCTCGTCGTTCCATCTTCTACACCACTCCCCTTCGATGCATACGGGACCGTAGATCACATGAAGAACTTTTCTCTCGAAGCGACCCAAGGTGCTTTCATCCGCTTTTGTCATAGTCTATGCTTCTGCACCGTAAAGCAGGACGGAAATGATAAGGGTCTTATATAGCAACACTTTGGTCGCACTTTACTAGTCAATTGATTTCTTAGCCCAAGGAAACAGCGGTTATCAAGAGTTATTCTTCGTTTGATCTCAGCTCTGACGCTGGTGTTGTTTTCTGCGTTAAAAGCGGAGAATAGGTAGACGAAGTCCTTAACTACCTCAAAGTTACGTGTCGGTTTGACAGAGACGTCTACTCTTGACGACAGCATGTTCTTTGTTTTGCCCTCATTAACCGTTTAACCTTATTTTTGCCGCCTCTGCCTCAATACTCACAAAAGCCCCATTGACATCAAGCTAAATTCTTCCGATTATGTCAATGTCATCAGCATATGCTAGTAAATGGACAGACTTTTGAAAGGTAGTGCCTCTAGTGTTGACGTGTGAGCTCCGCACTATTCTTTCAAGCACGATGTTAAAAAAATCATATTACAGCGCATCACCTCGTCTAAAACCTTTTAAGTTAAGTTGTTTCCAACCTTTATGGAGCAGCGTGATTTCTCCATGGTAATCTTGCACAAACGGACAAGTTTGCTCGTCCCTGTAGATGCTGTCATATGCGGCCTTGAAATCGATGAAAAGATGGTGGGTGTCGATTTAGTGGTCTTGGGTTTTTCTGCCGTTATGTGAATATTTGATCGACTGTGGACTTTCCTGGTCTAAAACCACATAGATAAGGGCCTGTCAGGTTGTTGACGATGGGCTTTAGACGTTCACATATTACGGCATAGAAGATTGTGTAGGCGATGTTAAGTAGACTGATTCCTCTATAGTTGGTGCAGTTTATAGAGGGTCTCCTTTTTTCAGGATCGGGCAAACAATACTGAGGTTCTATATCTCGCTTTCTTTTGGACCATATCTTACAGATAAGTTGGTGCATGCTTCTAACCAACTTATCTCCAGCTGCTTTACAAAGCTCGGCATTTAAGCCAGCCGCTCCAGCGACATTATTAGACTTCAGCTTAGATATGGAAATCTTTACTTCGTCTAAGTCGGGAGGACGGGATTGATGGCTTTCGTCGTCTATGTTGAATGGATCATCCTGCCTGAAAGCGGAATTCCGTTCGTCTTCGCCGTTATACAGTCTGCAGAAGTGGTCCTTCCATATCCTCAGCATTGACTGCGGTTCCACTATGATGTTTCCACTTTCGTCTTTTCAGGACCCCAACAAATTTCCACTGGGGTTGAAATCTCCAGTTGAGGTACTAGGCACCCGATGTTCACGACGGGAAGGTGAGAGTAGGAGTTGATAGACAGATGTGGGTTTTGATAAAAACCTGGAGACGCTTGTGCCCTCTTGAATGCACACGTCTACCAATTGAAAATTATTTAAATCATTAAATATAAATTAATACAAAAAAAATGAGGCTGGGATGCGACCCACACTGAAAACTTCCCATCCCGTCTGTCGATTTGTCTTGCTTGAAAGGCTTGTAGGATTATGTGTTTTTTTAAAAAAGTTGTCAGTTGAATTAGTCTAAAAAGTTTAAAAATTACAACAATATTTTGATAATTATGAATTTTATTTTATATGAAAAAATGGACTGTTGGATTTTTATAAAAAAATAAGTAAATGTCGAAAACAATATTTTGTGTCAGATAAAATTATTTTGAAGCCAAAATTTTTAATTAACTTTTAGTAAAGTTTTTTTTAGCTTTTGCTCAAAATTTTACCAAATGTTGAAAGCAATATTTCTTATAAGATAAAATTGGTTTGAAGCCATAATCTCAAATTTTTGAAAAGATATTTGAGTCCAAACCAGTTTCTAAAAACTTTTAGAAATGTTTTTTTTTTTGGTTTTTATTTTTATAAAAAACTGTCTATTCTAGTTTTCTCAAAATTTTACCAGATGTTAGATGAAATCATGTTTTTTTCGTAAAATATTCAAGTTTACAAATATTTTTTTTCTTTTTTTTTTTTATTTATAGCAAAACCGTTAATTGGATTTTTTTCAAATAATTTATTTGTTTGATATCACGTTACAATAGTAATAAAGCATTTATTTCAAGTCTCTAGCGATTTCAGTTCGTGAGATAGTTTGGTTTTTAAAAAAAACCACCCACACAATCTCTTTAAAAATCTTTTATTTCCACTCTAGGGACCTTGAAACGTAGAGAAATGTCAACATTTTCAATTCGAAAGATCGGACCCATTACAATAACTTCCTATGGGAAGTTAAAAAAACTGATGCAATAATGAAACATAATAGTCTTTTGAACTTTAAGCTATTTTAGATTAAGCAAAAAATATCTATTTTCAATGTAAAATCTATCTATTCTCAAAAACTGCATCCTTTTCTGAAAAAATTAACGTATTACAAAACCATTAGAAAGGTCATCTTTTTGAGTTTGGAACTCTGCATTTATAAATTAATAAGAATCATTTTCCAGGAAATTAGTCAAAGTATGAAATGAGCTGCTAGACGAGGTTTCACCCTATTTATCGCTAAGGATTATTTTTCGACCAAAGTTGGAAGCAACTTCTAACTGCTCTTGTTTCAGCTCCTGAGTCAGTTCGGTTTTGTATGGTTCCAGGCCCAAATCACGTCAAAAAATTTGCCATATTGTGGTCTGAGATAGGCCAAGTTCTTGTGAATGTCTTGAAATTCACTGCCCCGGATTCTGCTGCCCACTTTTATACGAAAGTCTCGATGTTTTCGGCAGATCTTACGTTTCGTTGACTTACAAGTAATGGCTGATTGTTCACTGTGCTGGTGGCGATGGTCTTAAATTGTACCACCAAACTTTGATTGATCGACTTCGAAGGAAGTCCATGAACCCCATAAAAAGGGCTAACATAAGGGCTACAGAACAATAATTGCTAGAGAACAATCATTTTGATGACAAAGGTTCATTACTTACACGTGTAGCTCGACACTGTTACAAGTGTACTTGCCATGTTGTTTTGTCTTTAGTCAATGATTAAAATAAAATATTTTGACAGAAGGTGAAGAAATAATATGGCCGCATGAGCTGTCACAATATATTGCCATACTATGATTTTATTGCTCCTTTGACTTTAGCAACATTCCAGTTTTTCTTTAATATCCATGCAACATGTAGGTACATATACTTTACCCTAAATGTTAGGTTCTCAATTTGAAGCAGTTATTGAATTTCGACATTTATCCCGAAGTATTCAACCTTCGAGGAATAAAATTTCCTAGACTTTTAGAAACTTTTAACATTTAGATGTCAGAAATATTGCTTTTCACACAAAATTTAATACACCAAACATATTTCCCGCAGTCCTGTTATAATACGATGATGAAAAAGTATGACCTTTTTACAATTTCTTATATCACACTTGGGAAATGCCATAATACCAATCATCGTGGTTTTTTGTTGACCTTTTTTCTGCACAAAATCGATGTAAAAAAAGAAATGAAAAGAAAAAAGAATAACTCACCATAATTTTTTAGGTTAGGTAAGGTACCAGGAATAAAACGATTTTATGAGCCAAAACTCATTTCAGTGGTATAATTTAAGGGCATGTTAAGCATGCTCTCCAAGGCACTCTAAGAAAAATACAGAATAAAACAAAAGTAATAATTTAAACAACCCTCGCGCACCCCATCCCCATCTATACATAGAACTTTTCTATAGGTACACCCTCCATAGAAAAAAAGTAATACTGGATGTTTATGTTGTTTTTATATTTTTCACATAACTCATAATTACCTTCCGCTTAATAAATAGGCTGTTAACATTTTGTCAGAAAAAAAAATAATATACCAACGAAAAATTACAAGCCGCATAGAAAAAGTTTATGGAGGTATGTTTGTTGGTTTGTTTGGTAGGAAGAAGTCTGGTCAAACTTTTATTGCTGGAACTGCTTCAGAGAGCATAAATTGAAACAAATTGAACGAAATAAAGGACCTCTAAAGCCCAAATGCCAATTAGCTGTACCTATACAACCAATAAAAGTTTTAGTCTATATCTTGTTGTTATGAATAAAGGACATAAGCAAATATAGCAGCATAAAGGTGTACTTAGGATCGACTTTACCTTCGTCCTGGAAGAAAAAAAGTAATATTCGGTATTGAATAAAATAAATTGTCCTATTGTGGACCTAAAGGCAGGTAAGGCAGTCCTTGCTGCCTCAAGGAGTTGGTATGATGGCTAAACAACACAAAGGATAACATAAATTATTCCTTTAACTACGGTCATGACGAATGAACATTCCATTTATTCGTCCAAATAAAAAACAAACTCACAAAAAGGTTTTGCATTTGTTGTTTCTGTTATAATAAAATAATGACAAGCGAAAAGGATAAACCGGAAAACTGGACGACAAACAAACAGCAGTTGCGATTGCGATTGCGATTGTGACCAAAAAAGAAAAGAAACAAAAATATCCTGATGAAAAGAATAAGAAAAATAATGGAGGGCATCATCAACCCATCAACCCAAAGAGAAAAGGATGACAAACACTTAAGCACGCATCCTTCCACTTGCCGGGTCGGGCGGTGGGTAAGTTGGGCCATATCAGGGTATTACTTGGGATTGGGTTCGGTCTCAAGGAACTTGGGCTGTTTTCCCTTTCACAAAATTAATGAAAACGAAAGTCCTTGCGCACTCGACTCGAGTGTCCACTTGGTACAGGATTTTGATTCGGTTCTTTTGCTTCTTTTCGAGATCAAGGCGATTTTCTTTATATTTTTTTTTATTGTATTCTGCGTCACATCATAAGAGTGTCGTCTTCATACCTAAATCCTTTCTTGAGCTTCACAATCAGCATTCAGAAAAAACAATGAAGTAAAATTGTATTTGAAGTGACGTTTCTTCACACCGTTATGACGCGTATTGAGTACATCATTTTATTGAAATACCAGCGGCGCGGTGCGAAGTGCCTGGAGGACGTTGCTGTTAGTGCGGTGTGGTGGTGATGGGTGATAGGACATACTTTTCTACCTAATATGAATTTTGTATATAAGTATTCATCCTTTGCTTCTTCTTCTTTTTTATTTCTATTTTCTTTTTGTTCGTTTTTTTGACGCGAAATTGACATTGAACACGCAACGAAATTAAATGAATTGATGGCAAGGGAGCTGTAGGATTTAATTTGTTCCTTCCTTTGAGAAATTAATGGCAGTGGTAATAAATGACAAAAGGACACTTTAGTGTGCTAGTAACATGATAACAATGAGCATATGGGGAATATTCAGCATATACACTCGTACTATACACATCCACATCACTCGTACAAATAGTCCTTTATATTGTCCTGGAATGAGAGACGCAAAAGGATATCGCCGCGAAGCTTCATATAAATACATATACATAGAAAGATATAGCACAGAGTACTACATTACAGAGGAGAGATACAAACTGCGTCACAAATTACATTTAATTTTATTTCATTTGGGGTTTGTTCGTTTTGTAGTTACTCGTATAAAAGAATTGCTATTGATCGCTCACTAAAGCAGAGTGATGGTTATTGCAGGACGAAATTTATTGAATTCGATTCGAAGCTATTGTCATCTTTGAATCGCAGTGAATTTGGTAGGAATGTTGTTTCATTCATAAAATGAAATCAATCGTAATGGGATTTGGATATATGTACGAGTTTTGTTATGAATTCGGGGATTGGGATTTCGAAGAGCTTTTGTATGGGATACATTTTTATTAATTTTTATTACGACCTTGCGATCTTGTTCTTGGCTTACACCACAGATGGCACAACTATTTCCATGGAAAACATTTATAAATTTAAAAGGTGAAGAAAAAATATTCCCAGGTGATGTTTTTGTTCAACAAGTCGATACAAGAGTTTACAATTTCTAAAGAGTTGAATAGATACATGTGTTTCTAGGCTCTCTTTCCTTTTGAATATGTTTTTCGACAATTGTATTTGTCCTAAAAACACATTTTTCATAAGCTCTCGCAGATGTTTCAGGAATACATAGTTTCACCTCATTATAATTAAGGCACATTTAAATCCATGGTTTTCCAGTAAGAGGTTTCATTTTGATATTTAAAAAACGAATATTTTTTTGAAAAAAATATAATGGTAATTGAAGATTTTATTGCACACGTAAGAGAGGAACAGATTGAAAGTGATACGATGGTTTCTGATGAGCACTTTATAGTGACCAAATGACAAAATAGTGAAGGGAAACAGAAACAAAAATATTAGATCTTTTTCAAAGTTTCGATATTTATATATCAAATGGTTGAATTCAAGGTGACATGGCGGGGGATTTGACATTTATAGGAGGGCTATTGCAGAATGAGTGGTAATTGGTTTCAAAGATATTTGATTTTAATGTGGATATAATGGAAGTAAGACCAAAAAACGATATCATTCTTCTGCCTAAGCTCTTATGGAAAGAACGGGATAAGCTCAATTATCACGCAAGACTGAATAAAATAATTCAACAAATCGATTATAGTCTTAATGATCATATTGATCTTTTCAGCAATGCTTTGAAATATTCGGTTACCTTAACTGATAAAATGTGTGTTGTCAGAGGAAAACAAAAATGGTTCGATTTTGATTGCAAGAAAGCCGGAGTTTAGTCTTTTAAAATACTAAAGCTTGCAAAAACTCGATTTGTTCCGGAAATCTTATGTTCGAGTGAACAGTTACTACAAAGAGCTTTGTAAAAGAAAGAACAAGAATACTTAAAGAAAATTGCAACGAATTTAAGTAATGTAAGAGATTCCTCCCATTTCAGGAAAATTGTTAGGGAACTGAATGGAAGAAAGTTTAAGATTGGTAAAATTTGAATTGCCAATATACTAGCTGATTATTTTAAGACTCTACTTAACCTTATTTTCACTTCAAATCCTGTGCAGTACACTGAAAATCTCGTAGAAGTAAACTCGTAAGACGAAGATATAAGTTCAGAAGAGATACGCATTGGTTTAAACAAAGCGAAGGACAATGCGTTTTTCAAAAATGCTCCTCATACCTTTACAGAGAAATTAGCGAAGCCATATATTTAAATATTACATATGGTAGAAGTACTTGAAAGTTTTGAAAAATCAATATTCTTTCCGATACATAGGACAGGTGATATAAATAGGGTTGAGAATTATAGGAGCATTTCTTTTGTGGATAGTATTTCTGAAAAGTTTGTTTAGAGGAAAACAGATTACTCAACGCGTTTCAAGCAGGCTTTCGTGCATTCAACCATAGGTCACCTCTTTACTCTTCATAATATAGATGATTTTTATGTCGAAAGCAAAAAAAAAATTGTATGCTATATTTTTTGATTTTAAAGCGGCTTTTGAAAGTATAGATCCGAGATCACTTTTTTAGAAATAGAATAGGAATTTCATCGAAAGTTCTGAATGTTTTGAAGATTTGAATAAAAATACTTTTTCAGCAGTTTGGGGTGACGAGAAAATGTCAGAATGGTTCCGAACTGTAAGTGGGGTTCGGCAAAGATGCTTATTGTTTTATTGTGGGACTGACAATAAAATGATTGCCGACGACTTATTATTGTTTGCTGACGCACCAGAAAGCCTACAGCTCATGATAAACAAACGAAGTACATACTGTGACAGGTGGTAAGGTAATGATTTTCAAACTAAGCAGAGGCAGGCATTGTAGGAATGAGAGATAGGTCTTAAATGGAGAAAACTTAGAATTTGTTGATGAATATAACTATAACTTGGCATGAAACAACCTAAACGCAAATAAGCACCTTGAATTCAAATTTAAACAATCAATGGCTGTTATAAATTCAAAATGGAAATTCATTCTTAAAAACAGAAAAGTTGGACATAGCATTAAATTCAAAGTATTTGAAGCTGCTCTAAATTCAATAATAACTTATGGCTCTCAAGTATGGGGATATCAACTGGTGGAAAAATTGCAACGGTTTCTAATTACTACAGAAAATTCCCAATTATATGATTCTTCTTGGCACCGAACTGTTACCAGTATATCGCTTCATATCATTACTTCTACCTGAGCGTCAAACTTGTCGAGTTGTAGAAGCTGAGTAAAGTCAATTATTCTCGGGAATTATTTCTCCAGAAGAGTAATGAAACCAAAGGTCGGTCACCCCTCTCCTTCCTGGCTGATGGCTCTTTATTTCCTGACTGTATAGTGTATCACTGTCTGTGAATACCTTGTTTCCTTCCTGAGACGCTTATGGCTTAATTGCAGTTCGTCCCTCCTTTTGCAAAACATAACATTCCCTTCAACTTCTCAATTGGGCTATATCTAATTTCCTATATGACCCGTGCCGATGATCAGCCGACATCTTTAGCAAACAAGTGGCAGCGAGTACAGCTATAAGCAGAGCCGGATTAACCATGTCATGGGCCCCTAGGCAGAGTAATTCTTGGGCCCTTTTCCGATGGTGAAGGTGTAGGTAACCTCCTGAGGAATAATCAGCTATAATCTGTCATTTTATAAATCTTAACTAAAACATTTGAAACATCTTAGACAACAGTCTGCAGTTGATATATAAATTAATAACTGTAGTAAATATATGCATTGATATCTCAATAAAGCATATATGTATAACAACTTCATGGTTCTCAGACAATTTCGATTAACTACAAGTTATTAGAAATTATCTTGCATTCATAAGGTATAAGTATACTTACGGTTTCATTATGAAACTGGAGAGTTAAATCATACGCAAAAGTTTCAATTTTGGTTTTATTATTATGTAATAAAAGAAAGAAAAATGTTTTTTCCAAGTTAAGTTTTAATATTGACTTTTCTAATTTTTTTTGAAACAAAATCGCTTATTATGTCTTGAAAATTGACCTAATCCAGAACATCGTTTTCTATCGCCATTATTGCTACGAATTCAATCGCTTTTGGGACATTGATGAACGCAGACAGTTTTTTATAAGTTTTAGTCTTGAAAAATGAAGTTCACCAGTCGCGTTAGAAATCATCAAACTTCTATATATTTTTAAGGCTATCATAACATTTGGGAACGTTGATTGGACCATTTTATCTGAAATTATTTTGAGTAACTTCTCGGCATCCACAATTTTAGATTTTTCTGGTGCATCCTCTGATTGCAACATAAAAAACTTGAATTGCACCATCTCATTAGTAAACTGTGGCTCGATGTCGTCAGAATAATATTCAATGAATTTTATATATGCGTCTTTGATGACTTGACGGATGTGTTTATTTTAACGGATGCAACACGAGTTCTATACTCTATAGTTTGCAGCGTTGCCAGACTTCGCAAGTCGAATCCTTTTATTTTCCATCAAAAAAGTTTGTTTTCACTTTTTGTTTTAGTTTTTTTCCATTTTATTTCTTAGATATTTTTGTTAAATTAATGGTTTTTAAGTTTGTTTTCAATTAGTATACCTTCACCAACAAAAATATAAAAATATTTTTGAAGATAAAATACATGTATACATAGATATGTATGTATGTAAATAATGTATTTAAAACAAAATAAAACTTAAAATAACTACAGTAGTTGGTTTATCTATTTGAACACAATAGAAGAGTTAAAAAAAATTGCTTAATCTAACAGCCCTGTTCTGGCAAACCTCACAAGTTATGACGACCTCATAAATTGAGCTGAATTTGAGTTTGTGAGGTTTTGGCATCACAAAAACTTTCGAATTTGTGATCTGCTCTGAAGGAGGTCACAACTCACAAGTGGGATTTTTCTTAGTAAGAAGTTTGTGAGAAATAAATCCTCACAAAATCAAGTTATGATCACCTTGTGAGGTTTTTGTGAATTGTGAGGTTTGCCAGAATAGGGGTGTAAATTATGTACATAACATCCATTCTTATTTTCATTTCATTTTAGTTCGTCTCCCAAAATGTATTATCCAACTGCACTTCGACCCTGTGCTAATGCGTTTGTATTTGTAACATTTGAAAATATTGTTTTTTTCTGGGGCCCTGCTATGTTACTTTGTGCTACTTTCGAATCTGTTCGAAAGTTAATTTTAGTTGTACTTCCTACTAACTTTTATTAAATATTAAAACGTGGTAAAAATCTCTCATTCTGGCATCGCTGGGTTGTGCCCATTAGGATGGAATGGGGCATGGGAGTCATAATTCATTATAAACACGTATACACTGTTTCTTTTTTTGTTGTTCTTTTTTCTTATATATTTATGGCAAGTATAAAAAATGTAATGCTGTTTTTTATTGAAGGTGCATCTCCAAACAAATTTTTTGTTCGTAGTCAGAGCGAGGGGCCCCTAGCTCAAGCGGGGCCCCTAGGCAGCTGCCTAGTTTGCCTTGAGGCTAATCCGGCACTGGCTATAAGACTCAACGCCTCATTTCAATGGGCCAACAACAATATGGGGCACTTTATCATTTTGAACCTCCTTGGTTCTATACCTAAGTACACAGACTACACTATTCCTAAACCCCAATTTGGAAAAAAACTTCCAGGTATCCATTCCATTCCATCCAGAGATGAATGTGAAGACAACAAACTCCTGGATAACAAAAGTATTCATTTTTATTTAGGTGGATCCAAGACAAATGAAAAGCTTAATCTTAGCATGTCATTCCTTCCTAATCATTGTAGCGTTTCCAAGCAGAAATTTTAGCGATCAAAAAGGTTCTCTCCTGGATAAGAGAAAACGTGATGTCAACTTCTGATATCCGCATCTTCTCTGACAGTCAGCCTGCTATTAAATCTCTTGACGGTGTCTCAACCAAATCTCAAACGGCCCTCGATTGTCGATCGTCTCTTATGGAGATGGCGCAGCAATTTAACATTCACATATGTTTGGTGCCGGGCCACAGAAACATCACGGGAAATTATGGCTTTCACTGGACCTAAAGCGCTGTAAAGACTTGTTATCTCAAAGCAGACTTCATATTAACTCCCTAATAGGTGTCCTTACGGGACAATGTCTTATAGGCAGGCACAAAATACTGAGCCCATTTATCTGTGTGGCCCATTTTAAAAGAACTGAGATTTTATTGAATTTTTTTCCGCAGATTTATTCTTATTTCGACTAAATTTGTATGATTTTTAGACCGAATTGATATTTCAAAGTTCTGTGTTAGTGAAAAATCCTCGTACCGGAGTTTAAAATAAGTCAAGGGAGAAAGTGAGGCTTTAAGGTTTTAAGTAGATTTCCTATAGTTGTTTCTTCCATATATTTAAATTTTTAAAATGAACATTTTAACTATGCATCTTCAACCTGCAGGAAACATTGGAAACCATAAAGGTAAGTGAAGACGAGTTCAAAATGTTCTAATATTTTACGAATAACTTGGGTCAATATAGTTGCAGCAGAAGAAATACGCGGGCGTCTGCTTAAAGCCAACAGAACTTACCAAAGCTATTAATTGGGTGATCGGTCAAAGATGCCTTAACCTCTTATCTGCATTCGAGATAAAAGTATTAAGGAGAATAGTTAGTCCCACTTTCGGAGAAGGACAATTCCGGAGGAGGTATAACAATGGGTAATACGAAATATATCGTGATGATGATTTATCCAAAAGCATAAAATTTGTAAGATTTTGGCGGGCTGGGTACGTAAGACACCTAAACGAAGCAGATACAGCTTTGAAACTCTTTTGTTGTACAAATAATTTCAAAAGACAATAGCGAAGACCACATCTCTGCTGAAAGAATGGCGTAGACCTGGGAACGGTGAAGAAGCATTTCAAACAAAACCGTAAAAGGTGAAGAAGCATGCTGAAAGAGGCTGGATTCCCGATGAATGAAAATAGGATCTACCAAAAATTCTATAGTGTGTCCAATTAATAGGTTACATGAAGCACAACTTCCCTCCATACTTAGTCACTGTATTTTAATTTTCGTGAAATTTTGGACTTATTTTACTTGGATGAAGTGACATAAGACCAATTTCTCACATCATTTAAAAACAATAAACCAACTGCTAAAAATTTACTTAGCATCTCACCTGATGGAAATCTTTGAATGGAACGTCCTATTGCATCTACCGTGTTCCCCGAATATTATGACGACACATTATTGTTTGTTCTCATGGTATATTTTAGCAGTTTCTTTCATATGAAGACATAAAACATGGCTTGATAGCTTAAACACTTTTACGTCTCCCGGAAGTAACTTTGGTATTTTATACTTTTGAAAGGTGTAAAACAAGTTTCAAAATTGCCATTTATAAATTATTATTTAACGGTTTGCTAAGGCAAACATGTATTGCATATTTTAATTCGTAGACACCTTAGACTTACCCATCTTCCTGAAAGTACTTGAATTAAATTAAAAGATTTGATAACATAATTTCATACCACTTGTTCCTACTTCTTTTTTTTATTACATTCTCTGAAGTTGCTTGTAAAAGTTTTATGTCTAAAGTTTACTCATTCGTGCATCAAAAACCAAGCCAACCAAAACTCGCCGCCTCGCCTTTCTTTAAAAATGACGGTCTTTCAAAAATGTCTGTCTGTAATTAAATTCTAATCCTTTTAACCCCATAATTTTAACAAAAGTCAGCAGAAGAACAAAATTAAAAAAAAATGAAAGAAATAAAAAACATAACAAAAATATATTAAAAAAATAAAATAAAACATTACCGCAACTCCAACACACCCTCGAGCGAAATTATGATGAGAATCCTTTGTGACAGAAAGTGCGCGATAGAAAAAGAAAAGGGAAAATTAAAAGAAAATAGCTCAAACGCATTTCCTTACAGTTTCCCGCCCATTAATTCATTTCTGAATTTAATTTTTTTCTACCACTTTCTCTTCGTCTACTTAAACATACATATATCAGTGTTGTATGCGGTTGATGGTTTTTTTTCCGTTCTAACTGTGATCTTCTGTAGGTGAAGAAGAAAAAGTTTGGTATACTATTTTTTTCTCTGCCCCCGCGGCCAGACGATTAAAATATACGAACATTTATTTATCTTAAGTGAAACTTAATTATAAGCTTCGCTCGGCGGAGAGGAGCGGTGTGTGGCAGAAGGAAAGCGGTCGTGAGCGGCACCACCACCACCTCTTTAATGCCGCACTATAACCGTCTGTTTTTAATGGCTTCACGATTTCGTGGATGATTTCCCCCTTTTTAACGTTAATGGGGTTCATTCGGTCGTCCTTTGCATCCTTCAAACGAAATCCCGAGCAGCATACATATATTTACCATAATGGCACTTTTTTTTGTTGATGTCCTTGTTTTTCTTTGTCGTTGTTTTATTTTCTGTGTGTCATCGCCAGTTCGTCCTTTGACCACCAAAATGCTAATAGGTATGTATATATCTAAGTGAGGTGGAAAATGGAAAGCCTCGTATAGCTTCCATCATCAAGGACAAACGAAAAGGACCAAAATAAATTCAGCAAAAATATGCTATTAAATGCACAAGCTCCATAACATTTGTTGCAATTATTTTTATTCGGAACTTACAAAAGGACATTTTTTTATTTTTCGTTTGGACTGTTTTACTTTGTACGGAATGGAATGGAAGAAAATCAAATGCATACCTTTGTCTTTACTCAAGAAAATGGGAAAATCTTAGCTTAATTAATGGCTCGGAATGATGAAGCTAATTACATAAAAGGTCTTAGTCTGCGAGACGTATTTATCCGAATTTTGCCGAAGGATCGTAAGTTTCACCAATGGCAATTTCGGCTCTATGATGTGTTTTCTGACTCACGTCGTTGCCGCTCCGACTCTATGTACTCAAACACAACAAAGAGGGCAAGGCACATTATAGTTGATTCAATTATACCCAAAGATTGTTGCAATTTAGTGTTCATTAAGTTTTTGATTTAGGACCGTTGGTAGAGCATATAACTACATCTCACAGTTAGCGGTGATTGCATTTGATATTAAATTACACCCATACTCGTCGTACATCAGAGACTTTCGATAATGCAATTTCTCTTGGGACGAAATATACTACTCCGGAGTTGTCGTCACCGCGTCGGTCGGCCGCCACCCGACCGTTCATTGCGTTTTCTTGCAATAATGCTTTACCTTCCAATTCCAGCTTCAGATCCAGCTCCATTCATTCTCCAAACCCGATCCAACTAAGTATAACACAACTCGCATGTCGTTCAATTAACAGTCGTAAGCGTGTAATCATAATTTATCTTCCATAATTGACTTTTATCGCTTTCATAAATTTTATTTGCGAAACGATGATGACGCCGACAAACTACTTTGTGCAGCGCGGCATATTGGCTTTGCGATGACTTAGTGTCCTTGTCCTCGCCAAATTTTGTTGTCTCTTTTAACTCTTTTTTTTTTTCTTTTAATAATTTATTGGGCGAGAAGAAGTTAAATGCCAACAATGTATCAAAAAATTGCACGTTTCCGTCGCCCATCGTCGCTCGTCGTTTGGTGTCGGTATGTTTTACTATTTTCAAACGGGACGGAGATGTAGAAAAGTGCAATTTTATTAAATTACAAAAGTATAATCCTTTTATGTCCTTATCTAATATTAAATGAAATTAGGTTCCACATTAACATGCGATAGGAGGATAAAATTCGATAAGGATTTTATGAAAGTGTCCTTTAAGGATGTAAATATATGGTCAACCTGGTTTTATGGAAAGGATATCTTATGCATATGACCTAATGATGCGCTAACACGAATATTCAAAATATGTGGGTGTAATTTTGAAATAACTTCTGGTGTAGTATAAGTTTCTGCTTGAAGAACAAGGGACTAATAGAAAAAATAAGCTTATGAATATTTTATTACTTTGGTCATTCGTTTTTAACTGTTTGAATATCTGGAAGATATTTTTGTGTGTTTGGATCGACCATCTGATAAACTAAATAAGGCAAGTTATTAAGTCCTTGGAACTTAATGGACACACAGAGTTCTTTTTCTTTAAATATAATATAAAATTCATACAATTTTTCATCTGATGTTATCATGATATGTGAAGAAAAACATATGAAAATATAAAAAATCTGATCAAAATTTAGTATTTATGATTTTAAAAACTTTAAAAGCTACAAAACTTTATGAAATGAAGCATATTTTCAAATCAAAAAGGCAAGTTTGATCACAAGTGTATTAAAAATTAATAAATAACCTTAATATGCATAATTACAAACTTAATATAATTTGTTTGTTTTTGTAGAAATGAATTTATTAAAAGGGCACTTCGACACACCCCATTGGTATGAAACTCTGTTTTTACTGTAATAAAGGGCATCATTTGATTTTCAGAAAGTATTTTTTAAATATTGTTTACTTTGATCTTTATAATTTATGTGATATCCTTTCAGGAAATGTGGTTTGTGAATTGATTAAAAGCGTGTGGATACGGCAAAGTGAACATTTTTGTGTTTTCATTGAATATAAAACTACAGCCAGTTTTACGATATATTCGATTATTTTTGGGTTTTGTTATTAAATAGAGCGATAGAAAAGTTTTCTTTTTAAATAAAACAAAAACGGTTTTGGATATCAATGAAATTCCTTATTCTTGTGAAAGTACGTTCGATGGCATTATGTATGGAACTCGATTTCTTTGCATGGCCACACTTGCAGAAGTCCAGACGCTGAACCCAATTTTCGACGTTGCCTCAGAAGAACTGTATCAAATTGCACGACCAGGCGGCCAAGCGACTGGAACATTTCGTGAGATAACACGTTAGCCAAACTTGGTTTCCAAGAAATTGATTATGACATTCGCTGTGTACCTTCAAGTCCATATCATCCAATTGGGAGCTAAAATATTCTGTTATCATTGAACGGTAGCTATCCCCATTGACTGTAAAGTGCCGGTCTTGATCATCACGGAAGAAGTACTGCCCAATGATTGCCGCCTGACCAATATTGTACATTTTATTTATTGACGAAGCCATTCAGCCAGAAATGAGCCTAATAGCTGAAGATGGTTTTTCGATGAAGATCTGAATCATTTTGCTCAGCCCAAGCGGCTTCAGTTCTTGCGTCAATTTAATCTTGTAAGGATGCAGACCAAGACCAGAGATGCCCAATGACGTGTGAGAGACACATTTGGCAGCAATATTCTCGAGATTACTATGGCACTTCTTTGTCTCAATGTCACGTTAATATTTTGTACTGTACCTGTGGATTCAAATTTTTCCACTAGCCGCTAAATTGTTGATCTGCTAAGACGATTATGACGACCATAAATTGGACGTAGCGCCCTTAACGTTAAAGCTGACTCCTAATTTCGGTAGTAAATTTTAATAATTTTGACTCGTTTTTGGCTCATATATCTTTCCATCATTAATTGGCAAACCTTTCTGAACAGAAATGTCAAAAGAGCGGCAAATATTGTTCAATATTGTGATTATGTTACTTATTTTGTTTCATATGAGACAAAAATTAATTTTGCTAATTTACCTTTTTACTTTCAATTATTACACCCTTAAAAAAATTAAGCATACAAAAAAAGTCGTTCCTTTAAGCGATTATTTAAAATTCTGTATCATTTTAAAAAAACTGTCGTAATAAGGCAACATATAAAATTTCAAATAACTACTTTATTTTTATTTGAAAAAAGATTAGAACGTAATATTTAACGTAATTTGTCGAAGCAGTATGAGGAACAAATTTCGGATATTGGTTTTCATAACTTCGTCGTAGATACGTCGAACGTGCTTGAACAACACGCGGTGAACGACGATTTTTCGAACAAAATTTACTTCGAAAACGACTATGGAACGACTATTGTCGTCTATTCGGAGCGTTGTGGTCGTATGATAACCGACTTTTTTTGCCTGGTATTGAAAAATACGACTTGGAGAATATGTGATTTCAGCAAGACGGTGCCACATCCCACAGAACTCGAGCGAATATGGCTTTGTTGCAAGATACCTTTCCTGGCCACATTATTTCTCGACGTGGTGATATCAACTGGCCAAGAAGATCATGCGATGTGATACCTTACTTACTTATTTTATTTAATGCTACAGTGCATTGTGCCTCATCTTATAACTTTCGCCAGCTACTCGATCTCTAGCTTGCTGTTTTCAGTTTGGAACACCAAGTTGACGTGCGTCGGCCTCAACTTGATCACTCCAGCGGAGTTGAGGCCTGCCTCTGATTCTTGTTCCCTCAGGCTTGGCGTTGAATACCTTACCCTAGCCATCTTAAGCGTTGAACACGCAATTTTTTGATCAGTGGCAGGTTACTGTACAACTCGTATTACTCATGATAATATCTTCTCCGCCAGATGTTACTTTGCCTTTCGACACAAGCCGGACCATAGATCGTACGCAGAACCTTCCTCTCGAAGATACCAAGAGGTCCTTCATCCTCACTGGGAGAGGGTACATGCTTCTGCACCATACAGCAAGACTATAGGATGATTAAGGTTTTATACATAGTGTCTCTTTGGTACTTCGCGATAGGGCCTTTAGAAACAGCGATGAGCAAGGGTAATTCTACGTTTGATCTCCGCGCTAATGTCATTTGCAGAATCAACAGCGGTGCCCAGATAAACAAACTCGTTTACCACCTCGAAGTTATACCTGTCAATTGTCACGTTTTGACCAAGTTTACGGTGTTAATCGACTCTATTTGACGACAGTAAATACTTCGTTTTGTCAAGACCCATTCTTCGCCTCAGACTCGATTTTTGAAAAATGGTGCCGCTTGTATTGGCGTTGGTGTTGCGCATCACCCTTTCAAGAACGATATTGAAGCAGCTATCGCCTGTCGAAGTCCTGTGGTGGTTTCGAAGGTTTAGATAAACCTTTAACTCTTGAGCATTTAAAAACCGACATTCGTCTAGTTATGGCTCAAAATGTGTCAAAAAGTTGTCTAAAATTACCTCAAAAGAATCGATGCTTGCAACAATTCGAGTGGTGGTCTTTTAATTAGTGTTTTAAACATAATGACAACGTTCAAATATCATTAACAAAACATTAAATATGTGTTTTATTTACGTTTACTTTTAAGACGCATAATAGATAAGCCGTTATTTAGGAATTAATTTTTCGGAAAACCTAGGGTTTTTGAAACCCTTAAAGCATTTTTTTAAAATTAATTTTGTATATTGTTGTAAATATTTTTCGTATTCAGTTAATCAATGTTCGTTTTTCAATTGAATTTCGTTATAAAATGTTGACCAGTTTTTGAGATATCGAATTTTCAAAAAAAAGACAATTTTGATTATCCATTAGCTCCTTAATAATAATTCAATAACTATATTATTTGAGGTACTCTTCTGGAGCAATAAATAAAT
The DNA here is from genome assembly GCF_945859685.1 of Eupeodes corollae. Taxonomy (NCBI): domain Eukaryota; kingdom Metazoa; phylum Arthropoda; class Insecta; order Diptera; family Syrphidae; genus Eupeodes; species Eupeodes corollae. The sequence continues at coordinate 308,647,689 of NC_079147.1, read as the reverse complement.
ATGTATTTGAGAAAACATAATTTGAACAAAATTTCATAAAAATCAATTACACCGTTTTTGAGAAAATTCTAATTTTTAACTTTTAAAACTTCTAATTTCCAAATAGAAGCTCTATACTTGAGCCGAGGATAGACAGATAAACAGACCGACGAAGGCACAGGATCCACTTTTTTTTAAAATGTCATAATTTATTAAAAAATCGAGTTCAAATTTCCTACGAATGCAATAAATAGGTCCTATATTTTGCAACTAGAAATTACTTATGGTTCAAAACTTCCTTGCTTGGTTCGTATTGTTTTATAGGTATGTGGGAACCAACCAGCACTTTCTAGCTTAATTCTTTTTAGAATCAATTTTACGAAATTCTAGATTTCTCAAAACTTATGAGTTCAAACGAAAAATAGAAGGTGTTAATTTTTAACCCCGAGTTTTTCTTTTGTTGGTATGATTGGCAATTAACCTTTAAGCTAAGATTGAAATTTTGAAACAAAAAAAAACATTTTCTTTACACACTCTGCTTTTGTTTTGTTGAGATCCTGTGACTTAATTTTAAACCCAACATGAACACCCATAGATAGTTTTCCCAGACGTCATTGGTATAGACTTCCGCTTCAGAACCAATAACTGTGGTGACTAGTGCTTTCAACCTTAAACGATATGTGTCCTTCTGATGGTGCTCAAACATCTTTTTAAAAAATAAATAAACAAACGAAATTTCAAAAATTGTTCTGCAACCAATTCTCTTTTGTTTATCCTGTCAGTTCCGCGTTCTAGTTTCATTGCAAAAATTTCATATTTATTTTAGTCCTTTCGAGAGTTTCTTCTGCTGCATTACTTTTGCCAAAGCTGAATTTTCACCGAACGACTTTTGCTATGGCAACAACGAAGACGAAAACGACGACGACGACGACGACGACGCCGACATGGAGACCGACCAGGAGACCTCCTGATGTGAATAGCCTTGAGTTTATATGTTGGTATATGGAGAGTATGCTCTTCTGATAGACATGTTTGCACACGAATTAAGCACGCGGGGTAATTACATAAAGTAGGTTTTGTGTACATACTTACGAACACTTATCGCTTGGCTCCTCGTTTCCTTCCTTCTTCCTTTGGACTTGTCATAGCAATTGCATTTTTGAAAAGTGGACACGCCGCCATGCCGGCAGGACCAAGACCAAAAATAAGGACGATAAAGATGAGGATGAGAATGAGGACGTGGACTAGGACGAGGACGAGGACGACACACGACATAACAACAACAATAACAGCCAAAGAAAAGAGAGTGCATTTTGGGTAAAACAAAAAGGATTTCATTTTCTTTCGTTTGGAGCTGTCAGGAGCGTTCCAACTTCCTTTTTGCGTCTCAGGACATGCGAGTGAGCTGAATCCGTTTACCAGAAATGTCCACACACCAAGTAAAGTTGTTTTTGTTTGTTTTTTGATTCTTGTATTTTTTTTTTACACCACCGAACCTCCAATGTAAAACGAATCCTTCCTTGCGTCTCCGTTCGGATAGGGTCTGTCGGTGGTGCTGGTGCTTTAGCTCTTTGCTGGTGCTGCTGCTGCTGTTGGCTGCAAATTTATTGTTGTAATGATAAATTCGTTTGTCACAGGACTTAACGCATTCCTGAGTTATTTATCATCGCCGCCGGCAGGACTTGCTTGATTTTCTTTTCTTCGTCCTTTTTGTGTTTTTATATATGAATATTTTCTTCTTTTCTGTTTTGATTCAGCTGAACGTCCTGTTTGTTTGTGGATGAGCAGCAGAAGAAAAAAAATCCAGAACACAGAAATTATGACAGCGCTCCAAAATGGATTACTTAAGGAAAGTGGAAGACTTTAGCCAGTAATAAAAGGACATGCAAGACAAAAACAGAAAATTCTGGTTTGTGTTTTTGGTTGTTGTTTTTTTTTTTGTTTCCTTCAAAGAAACAAAAAAAAGAAAATGGTAATGTTAAGTAAGATAATGTCAAACTTTGGTTGGTGGTATGCTGGGCGATTGGAGAATATTATATGAGTCCTTGGGAGAATTCGGAACGGTAACGGGACGGGTAAACAGACAAAACCTCATCCTCGGACCCAAAAACCAGTCTGTTATGTTATGGTCTTGGTCTATGGGGATTCCCTGATGGTTTTGAATCAATTTTTAGTAAATCGGAAAATTTCTTGCTCGTATTCGTTTACTATATTTATTCGTAGTTTCTGGTTTTTGTTCTTGCTGTCTTCTCGTTTTCGGGGATTGTAAAACATTTTTGCCGCATGCAGTAATGGTAGGTATAGTAATGCTACATTTTCAGCAGGCAGGATGTCAACACCACAATCTACTGCAATGCCAATATCGGGAGAATCCATTGTCTTTGTGGTAAGGATTTCAAGGATTCTAAGTGGGGTATACGTTTTCCTATACAACTATATAGAAATTCGAGCAGAAGTAAATTGCCTAATGGGTGGTACGCTGGGACTGCTGGTGCGGTGCTGTGGACTGGTGGTTTGTGTAATGTGTATTTTGTTGAGTTTTGTAAAATTACTGTCGTCATACTCGCAGTCTTCTGCTTATTGCAAACTAAGTTTCTTTAACGTATGTAAACTGAACTGAGAATAGGAAGGGGAAATTCAATTATTGGTGAGTGAGAAATGGTATTTGTAATAAAGTGCCCTAAGTGGCCAAAAGGGATAAATTCATTTTATCTTCGATTAAGGCAAACAAAAAATGAGATAAGTGTCCTATGAGACACAGGAATATAAAAGAGGTTATTGTTTTTACATTACATTAAAGTAATGAAACGCATTGCATCCATTAGGGAAAAAGTTACATCGATTATGTAATGGAATAGACGTAAAAATTGTGATTTGTAACCCTACAAAAAATATACTTCATCACTATTTCCAAGACGCAAGATTAACCCTAAGCACGGTGATTCTTACTAAATTATAAAAATTGAAAATACTTATAAATTGCCACGTGCACGAGAAAATGAATGATTATGTTGACATTTTTGTGGGAATGTAATGAGAAACTGTCATCAATATAAATAGGTAAATTAATATTAGGGTGTATTTTCTATTTCTTTTCAAAGCCAACTAATCCCCCTGAGGGATATACGTTGTGCAATTTGGAAGACTTTGAAGTATCTAAGTGTGTTACTAAAATGATGTTTGCAAATTGGTTAAAAGAAATACACAAGGACGGGTAGCTTAAGATAAAATGCGTCTTTTTGACTGGAATTTGATTTTAACTTGTTATTTTTAGGAATAATTTCAAAGTTAACTTACCTTTATTAGGTATTTAAAAACATGGCATACAATTTTAAACTAATTTCTTAATAATTTACTAAAAAAAATTTAAAAGCGGCTACTTTACCTTTAAATTCCATAAGACGTAGTTTAGAAGCTTACACATTTTCGTTGCCGAAAAGCGAGTTATGGATTTTGTTTGATAAAATCTATTTACTGATATTGTAAACTAGCGCTACCCAGCGCTCGTTGCTTCAAGAACAACTAAAATAGGTAAATTTAAGAAAAAATATTTTAAAGAAAAATCAGTACACACATATTCAATTCATTTTGAGCCATTTTATTGAATTTGTTCATTTACAAAAATTGTGACGTTACAAATTTTAATTAAAGGGCTGTGGGAAACATAAAACTCGTGTTTTGTTGGAAAATCTATTAATAGTTAAGTAGGATTTTACATGAATAACAAACACAATATCCGCAGTATTAATAAACAGTGATTTTTTAAGAGCTTGAGAACTTTAAAAAAAAAACGCATACAATTTGCAAAATCTCATCGATTCTTTATTTGAAACGTTAGATTGGTCCATGACATTTATTTTTTGAAGATAATTTCATTTAAATGTTGACCGCGGCTGCGTCTTAGGTGGTCCATTCGGAAAGTCCAATTTTGGGTAACTTTTTCAAGCATTTCGGCCGGAATAGCCCGAATTTCTTCGGAAATGTTGTCTTCCAAAGCTGGAATATTTGCTGGCTTATTTGTGTAGACTTTAGACTTGACGTAGCCCCACAAAAAATAGTCTAAAGGCGTCAAATCGCATGATCTTGGTGGCCAACTTACCGGTCCATTCCTTGAGATGAATTGTTCTCCGAAGTTTTCCCTCAAAATGGCCATAGAATCGCGAGCTGTGTGGCATGTTTAGCCATCTTGTTGAAACCACATGTCAACCAAGTTCAGTTCTTCCATTTTTGGCAACAAAAAGTTTGTTAGCATTGAACGATAGCGATCGCCATTCACCGTAACGTTGCGTCCAACAGCATCTTTGAAAAAATACGGTCCAATGATTCCACCAGCGTACAAACCACACCAAACATTGCATTTTTCGGGATGCATGGGCAGTTCTTGAACGGCTTCTGGTTGCTCTTCACTCCAAATGCGGCAATTTTGCTTATTTACGTAGCCATTCAACCAGAAATGAGCCTCATCGCTGAACAAAATTTGTCGATAAAAAAGCGGATTTCGGATTTCGAACCGAAATTTTTATTTGGGTAACAAAATTCAATGATTTGCAAGCGTTGCTCGTTAGTAAGTCTATTCATGATGAAATGTCAAAGCATACTGAGCATCTTTCTCTTTGACACCATGTCTGAAATCCCGCGTGATCTGTCAAATACTAATGCATGAAAATCCTAACCTCAAAAAAATCACCCTTTACTACCGATAAAAGTTAAAGAACAATCTTACTACGGATGGGTTTTTGACATTTATACGAGTCTCGAATGGATCATATTAGTTGGTACGATTGACAGCATTTGTATCAGGATCGCAGTGTTCGTTGAAGTTGTGCATTTGGAATCATGTATTTTCCATTGGGGAAAAAAAATCAATCTATTACTGTTGATATTATTTAGGTTTTTTGAAGAAAATGGACTAACTGGGCTTATTTTGTTACAGAAAACAATAGAAAAGGTAGGTAATTATGTTTTGCTAAGTTTCCAACAAAGGCTTATCTCAGTTTAGATCAAATAAATATTTTGGTGATTTCATCGCACAAGAATATTTAAAAATGAATAAGTTTGACAGCACTTTCTAAAATACGAATAGTGTTTCGATGTTTCTTATGAAGTGCTTGTGAGATAGTTTGATTCGTGTTAAACAATTAAAAACTGAAAAGTTTTGCACCGTATATGAATATGCTGCCTACTACATGTGCAACATTTTTTGTTTTAAATTTGATTAAACCAAAACTATATATTTTTTGTACACAAACATGCAAATAAACAGGCTAAAACGCATTATCTGTAAAACCAACTCTTCTAAACAGGTTTTTCTACGCAAACCGGAATCGAGACGAATTAAGCTTATTTTAACTCGATTACGGTATATAAATAATTTAGGCGAGCTTCAAGCTGGCTTCAACATCACATGTTAATCTAGTAGTCTACGAACAAACTCTCTTCTAGAAGTGTTTTATTGTATGTCAAATTGTTTGGTTAAAACTTTGAACTTCGACTATCACATTACCCTGACTGATTTTCTTGATTTTGATAGTCAACTGTCAAAAATCAGCTTACACGATTTCACCCCTAGCCTCAATTTCGCTATTTTTTTTTTGGAATTTTGATAAATTATTCTGGCAAATATTCAATTGTGTCAACTTTCGAATATAAAAACCGGATTACTGCGGATCGTTTTTATTGGAAATTTCTCACTGTACTATATATGAACTACCAAAAAAACACGACGTAAATATCTTATTTTTTCATCTGGTGCCTAGATAAATAAATCAGAAGGTTTTCAGCAAGCCACAGAGAGCTGTTCATGTGAGAAGCATCGATTCTCCAAATTTAATCTGCACACTTGTAACGATTGCCCTTGCGCTATGTTAGTACCAGGAACTGTAAACGTTTAAATTCGAATGGCATATCTTTTGGGATCATTGGGATACGTGGCTACAGTACGTCTTTACCTTTAAGCTTTCCAGTCAAAATTGATACCTCGGTTACAGTAATCATCACTTTCTGGATTAAGAGTCTAGTTCTTTCGAAAAGTCGTCGTGGATTTTTGTTTCGAAGAAGAATAATGGGTACGCCAACTTTCAGTGTAAGAACTTGCGATGTGATGCCTGGCAAGCCTAACGAACTAAAGAATTCTGTTGCATAGTTGACAATCTCGTCTTGACTCTCCACATTATCGATTGACTTGTATGTTGTCGTTTCACTGGTAATTCCATGCTGAACGGTGAAGTTAATGGTATTGATATCGATGTTTTTGGGCTGGTAATATAGCACGTGTAGTGTATTGAGTGTAATGGTTTTTGTAGTTTTGTGCAATGTTTGGAAAAACTTTTTGCACTAATTCGTTGATGCTTTCTGTGATCTTACAGAAGTTTGCTTGCAGGGTACATACATTGTGTAGATTCATAAAATTACATTGTCCTATTTCCAATATCCACTAATTGTTTTCCAATTTGATGGTGAATCTAAAAAATAAAAACCAATCAGTATTAACTGATTAACACTTTTTTCGGTGTAAGAGTAGAGTTCAGAATTAGCAATTTCTATTACGTAAGAATGAGTAATGTAAGTAACTCTTTAAATTTATTCTATGTAAGTAAAAATAAATACATTAAATGTCGGACTAAATCCTTTTTCCTTAATAATATCTGCCCCAAATGAAGTCATTTGGAAACAACCATTGATTTTTTGAGTGTTTGCAAGAAAGTGGCGTGATTAATTTGTTTCGCCACAAAGTTCGTCTTGGTCGCGGCATTGTTAATTTAACTTCGTTCATTTAACCTTAAAATTATTCCATAACGCAAATTTTCAACCATCCATTCATAGGCAAAATTACTTAGCTGTTCGAGATGCTCGTTTTGCTATTCCAAGTCTGATGCGTTTTTGGTTTACCATCTTTTATAGTTCACTTCACTTTTTATTTAAATAGCTAATGGCTTCATCATTACATTATTATTGTTAATTATTTATTAAATAGCAATTTAGAGCAATTATAAAAACACAACTTTTGAGGTTTTTGTCAAAAAATTCAAAAATGAAAATGAAGCTTTAAAGTTCTTAAATTGGTTTTTTTTTGACTTATTCATGTGACACAAGGTATTCATTTCTCTCTCTTGGATTATTACCTTCTATTTCGCGTAATTGTTTTTGTGGTAGTTGTCCGTCTTGACCTGGCTAAGATTGTCACGATATATGTCATTTAAATATTTTCACAAATTTTAAAGCACAAAGCTACAAATGTCAAGAACGAGAACCATACTCGCTGCAATATTAATTTTGTATTGCAGACACAAAAACCTCTGCTTAAATTGGCCAAATCATTTCCCTGTTGTTAGATTACTTCATTCAATTGTTAGTCTGCATGTGTTTGAGCATTTCTGTAAGGAAAAAATATATTTTTATATTGTTAAGAAGTTAGGGATGTTTCATAAAAATCTATATCGGGCAGGCTTGCAAAAATGTTGAAAGTCAGTTTTTGACCAAAACCATTTTGTTAAAAAGAGGCTGTGATGCGACCCACACTTATGACTTCCCATCCCGTCTGTCGATTTGTCTTACTTAAAAGTTTGTGGGTTTTCGTGTTATGTCAAAAAAGTTTTCAATTGGATTATTCTTAAAAATTTTAAAATTACCAACAATATTTTTCATATCAAGAAATAGTTTAGTTTAAAAATCTAGTTTTGTTTAATAGATTTTTATTCGAAAACAAATTGGATGAATGAAATTAATTTGAGAGAAATCAAAATCCGAACATCAATTTTTATCAAATTTGCGCACTATTTTTTGTAGGTTTTATGAAAAAACCGACTGTTGGATTAAAAAAAAAACAGCTAAATATAGAAAACAATATTTTCTGTGAAATAAAAAAAAGTTTCGAGACAACATTTTTAATTTTTGAAAAGCTATTTTAGTCGAAATTAAATTTTTACCAAGTTTTAGTATTGTTTTTTGCAAAAAAATTGTCCATGTGATTATTCTCAAAATTTTACTGAATGTTGACAACAATATTTTTTAAAAGATTAATGTAGTTTAAAGCCCAATTAAATTTTTGAAATCATATTTGAGTCAAAAATCAATTTTAAGTTTTTATTTTTTGTAAAAAAACTGTCAATTTATTTTTTTTCAACATTTTACCGAATGTTAGAAACAATATTTCTTCTAAGATAAAATAAGTTTAAAGCCACAATTTCAAGTTTTTGATCTCAAAATTATACCAGATGTTAAAAACGTTTGGAGATGAAATCATTTTTTATTCGTAAAATTTTCGAGGTAAAACGTTTTTTTTCAGTTTTTTTCGATTAACAAAAAATACCGTTGATTGCATTGTTTCCAAAAATATATTGGTTTGGTATCATTTTACAATTTAAAATAGAAAATTTAATTCAAGTCTCCAGCGTCATTGGTTCGTGAGATATTTAGGGTTAACCAAAATGTTCCCCTTTTTTTTAAACTGCTATGGTAAAAGACCAATAACGCAATTTTCTTAACACAATTTATTTGAAATCGATATCTCTTCTGGTTCTTGAGCTATTGACGTACACACGCACGCACAGACATCTTTCTAAAAATCTTTTATTTCGACTCTATAGGGACCTTGAAACGTTGAGAAATGTCAAAATTTTCAGTTTGGCAAATCGGACCCATTACAATAAAGTTAGTTAGGGAAGTTAAACAAAACTCCGAAAGCGAATCTGCTTTAAACCTTAATTTGCAAGTTAAAACTTAATCTACCCCAGAGTTTAAGCTGATGTTAGGAAGAAGACAGACAGACAAACGGACAAACTTCTCCACCCTTGTAATGCCATGTTTGCTTAAAATCTCGTGTCAGAAGTTTCTTACGAATGCAAAACTCACCATATAGTTCCTATGTGTCGCAATATGAAGGGAGCATTTAGAAAGGAGAAGTCAGTATATTGCAATGAAGACGAAAGACAGAGTGTGGTAAGGTTCACATTCTCAAAGTACAGCTTTAGAACAATCCCCTGTACTCTACAGCGTGCTCGAAGTTGGGCTATGGTTGAACTGTTTAAGGAGAGCAATTCAACTGGATATTTTACTAGATCATAGTCCTTGCTTGTATTTTTTCACTAATTTTGTTTAGAGACAACTTTAAACACCTGGTAGATTTTTGAATGTTCATAGAAAGTTGCTAAATGGTAAAATGCTTCTTGACAACAAAGTTATTGAACTTTTTCCACCAGTAAGTTTTTTTATTATTTGATAGTTAAGGATCATGAAAAATTAATCACTCGTGACATTATTAAAAAGAATATGTACTAAATATGTACACAATTGAAATTTAATACAAGGTCATGGAAACATAAAAGAAGATACAACTTTGTATTACATTAATTCCAACGTGTATGTACCATAATTTCATTATAAGGTACTTAAAGACTTTTAAAAATCTCCTGCTCCAACCCTATAATTATTCTCTGCTCATCTGCGATGCGATGCGATTGAATTATTTCAAAAATTGAAGATTTACTTTCTGGCACATCAGTTCAAAGAATATATATGTACTTAAATACATGGCAATTCGCAATCGTTATAAATTACAAAATTCTTATCCAAGGCAATAACAAGCCTCATCAGGACCCATCAAAGCAAGTTAATTTCCTTTCAAAAATCTCGAAATTATTTCCAAATTAAAGACCACCCAAATGAGCACGCGATCCGCCGATTCGCCTCGCCTGCCCGCTCCGACTCTGGCTACGGCTCCATCAACACCATTTCATTTCAAAACATCCTGCTCCTTATTTTCTTTATGTTACGAGTATATTGAAGAAAATCACACGCACTTTAAGAGTTCCATAGAATTTTCTGGCTTACTTTGTATGTGCGTTTGTATGGTTGTGAGTTGCCGCATGCAAAAATTTTGTAAAAATACCTAAAATTAGCTCCGGCAGCTTCTTGTTAGTCATGTTTAGGATTCTCTTGGGCGGATGAGGCACATCGCAGCTTTGTGTAAACATATCGAGGGGTATGGCCCACCCAACTCCATAGACATCCATCAAAAAATTGTTGTTCACTGTCATGGTTTTGGCATTTCTCACGAATTAAACATAATAAGACAAAAGTCACGTCCCTTGAACAGCAACAACAACAACACGACCAAAAATGGAAACTTACACCTTCTTGCCTCGCACTAACTCACAACTTGCAACACAGTGGAATATTGAACATTTTAATCAAAAAAATTGCTGGCGACCTTCTTCAACGGCCCGCACTTTCAGAAACAGCAACAGACAAAGAAACAGACCGACAAACCATGGCAAAGAAAAAGACACCAGAACAAACCCATCGGGCAGACAGACAAACAGGCTACATAAACACACATCAAAGAAGCCCGCTCCGCCGCCGTCCGCCCGTGCCGTGCCACGTCACAGCTCAAAACGCTTGCAGATGAAAAATTTATTTTAATTTCAAAGATGGCAGAGGATGTATAAGGATGCTGTTACTGCTGCAGAGGAGGAGGAGGAGAAGGCGTGTTGTATAGCGCTGTAGCTGTAGTTAAACTCAGCTGCGGCATAAATCATTTTTCCAACATTTCCTTCGGGAAATGCCAAGTGTTTGTGGATGTTGTTTTTTTGTCTGTTTCGTTATTTCTTTTTTCCTTCTTATCACTTCATATATTGGTTCCTCGATATAACTGCAGGGTTTTTTGGGTGGAAAATTATTGTTGGAATCGCAGTTGGCAAGGCAGTGCGTTCATTACACAACCATGTTTACTCAGAATCAGAATAGAAGACTGTCCCGGCCACACTGAGCACCAAATTGCCACTATCCCAGATACACTATCTCCTACTGTAGCTGGTATACCTGCTCTGCCCTGGCCAGGTCCAAGGACAAGTTAATTTTGTTTTAAGTCCGAAAATGTTTTTTTGTTGCTTTGCTCCAGTTATGTAGTTTCGCAAACAAATAGGGAAAGCTTAACACTATAGCACTGCTCTTTATATGACACAGAGAGTGTAATCCTTTGAAAGGACATGCATTTCAGGGAGCCAGCTGTTGTTGCCATGGGCGGTTGGGGACTTTGGAGTAGGGTATCTTAACTTCGCTTCGCAAATGAAATGTGGTTACTGTATGCAGAGACGTAATCGTATATTTTGACAACCTAGGGCGCTAAATACAATCGATGAAGTTCTTCAAACGAAATGTGTTTAAAAAGTTGTATCAGGAAAATACCTTGACATTCCTTGTTTTTCATCAAGTTTAAGCTTCTGTAAAGGAAAGGATACGTTGTCACAATGGCGTGAAGATGAATATTGAAGTGAATTGTATTACAACGAGACAGCTAGTAAGAAAGTTCAATGATTCAGAAGGTTTCTGAAGCAGCTTACTTGGATAACCCAGTTGGTTTAAACTAAGTTTCTCAAAAAATCAGTTATTAAATTATAACACATCTTCCACTCCCCTTGGAAGTGTGGACTAGGGAGTTTAAAAACATTGAATTCTAAAGTAACTTTCCTTAAATGGCGCCCAACAATTAGAGGCTCAATGTCCAATGCAAAGATTTTACCATAATTACGTTGTTTAAAGAAAAACTCGACTACTTAATTATAACCTCAAAAGAATTTCCTGCGTTCCCTTTAAAAATTGGATATGTAAAGTTTAAAAAGTGTTCAATAAATGGCGCCCAACGATTTTATTTTCAAGGTCGATTTTGGCTTGGTAACTTATTTTCTCATTAAATGAGTTAATTCATTGTAGTCTAAGAAAAACTTCAATACCAGTTTAAAGTTGAGACTACAGAATTTAAAAAGATCAAATTCTGAATTAACTTTTGATAAATGATGGCTAACAACTTTCATTTGTCCCATTTTGCCTCAATGAGCTAGTTTCTCAAAAAACAGTTGCTTGATTATGACCTAAGAAAAGCATTATTAATTCTTATTAGAAAAATTAACCACAAAATTATTATTATTAACTCAAATTTAACAACAGCTTCCACTAAAGGGCCCCTGTGTTCATAAGCTCGATTTTTGTTAGTTTTGTATTTGTTGTTTCTCAGCCACTTATTAATTACTTACAAAATCATACTCATATTTTCTATTTCCATTATTCTGAATTTACTTTCAATAAATGGCGCCCAACAATTTGGATCTGTATTTTTAATAGTTCCATTTTGGCCCAATGACCTAGTTTCTTTAAAATCAGTTGCTCAATTACAACCATGAGAAACTCTCTTGCATTCCCAATGTTTTTGGATCACAGGAAACAAATTATTCTAAACCTAAAACAGTTTTCGCTAAATGGCGCCCAAAACTCGCTCTTGGGTCAGTGACTGATCCGTTAGTAAATATCAAACCTTAAATAACATCTTCCATTCCCATTTAAAGTTGGAACTATAGATCTGAAAATCAAAGATTTTCAAACCAACTTTAACAAAATGGCGCCCAACAATTCGACTCGATATATTCAATTACTTATTTGTAAGGTACTAAATTCATCCCTGGAACGCTTCTTATGTCATATTAATATAATATATCTTTGAGTTGTGTCACAGGGGCCTTATTTCGCAATATAATTGCCAGTGTCTTTGCTGACATTTTGTATGGCATATCCAATGTGTGGGGTTAATGGGGTCATTCTGGGCGATGTGGCATGTCAAGTGTTAAAGTCAAATTATATATACATATACTCGTACACATCTTCATACACACAGACACAAAAATGACATATTCACAAAAGGAAAATGTTTCTAATTAAAACGGTCAAAGCTTTCTTAATAGCCAAGAAGGATTTTCTCTCTGCTGTCTTTTATATGAGACATTTTGAGTCAGAAAAGACGACCCAAGGGATGGTGTATTAACTGTCCTTGTACGGTACGAAGAGACACAGACATGTACAATAACGTAACGATTCACCCACAAAGCCTTGAATCAAGTACAACGACTAATTATTATTTTGCTTCTCATCTGCTTTGCCTTGCCTGGCCTGGCCTGGCCCAGCCTTGCCTGGTCTGGTTTGGCTTGGCAGGGGCTGTTATAGTTGTGTCATAAAAGCATGCAGATCACGTGTCAGTTTATTAAAATAATTATTACCCAGGATGAGCTGATGGTAGTGGGATATACAATATACATTTACATACATGTGTTTATATTTTCATATATGATTATGTAACGGAAAATGCCACCTCTTTTAACAATTTCACCAGTTTTACCTCAAGTTTTATCCGTGGTGAGCGGTGGTAGTGACGAAAACGGTAGTGGCGGCGGCGGTAGCGTTTGGATAAACGTTTCCATGTGACTTCAAAGGATTTAATTTATTTTGCTTCACTCTCTCCAGTTTGTCGGTCCATTTGCTATATCTACGTTTAACTGTCGAAAAGGAGAGTGAAACGAGAAGGGTGTGTATCATATAATGAATATGATATAATGAAGAAATGGGGAAAACAAAAGAAACACTTAAGCTCAGGTTTATTTAGGCAAAGAATGAGTCTTTCTTAAGGTATACTCAACGTTTACATATACGAATATTATGAAAAGGAGGCAGAAGCAAATACAATAAGATCCTTGCGGTCGCCAGAGTATATGTAATTAGAAGGATTTGCTCGATTGATTTACGTTGGCGTTATACTTTTGTGATGGTATTGGTGTTGGTTTGCTGTTATAAATATGGAACATTTGCGATGTTAATCAATTCTTAGTGGCATATGATGGAAGTACACATCCGGCTCCGTTTGTTTTTATGTTTTTAGTTAAATTTAGGTACATACACACACATATGGATAACTACACAAGAGATTATTCACTCACAGACAAAATAAGTTAAGTTAAGCAGAGTTAAGTAAGTTCATTACATAATTAAAACCCTACGAAGTCCTAAGTGCTTCACTATAAATTATTATTGTTTATCATTTCTCTTTGAGAGAATTCAATAGGGAAATATATTGCATTAATGAATTGGAAGTATTTTAGCCATCCTGGTAAAACAAATTCTAAGCTTCAAAACTAAAAGTTTAATAAAAACGTCTTTATTGCATTCTTACATGCAACATAGTTATTAAATGGGAAGTATTGCACTTGTAAAAAAATTTCAACTCGAGTTTTTAAGCCAACATGACATTACGGTGTTAGGGAAGACGATAGCTTTGTTAGCGAAGAATTTTTTCCATGAAATACATGATGCAACTTTGGCTTCATGAAGTTAAGCTTTTAAATATTTATTCATACAAGGGTTACTTGTTATAGTTTCTTCAAGGTATTTACTTTAATGCTTCTGAAGAGCATCTGGCATGTCTTTTTCTTTCTAAAAATCGGTATATTTGATTTCCGGAAACTAACCGATAACTTCCACGCGTCATAATATTCTTCCAGTTTCACTATCATTTTTTGAAATCGTGTAGATGATACTGCAAAAAGGACAATGTAATCAGCGGATAGTAGGCCCGGCATCGTTTCATCCGAAATCTTTATCCCTACCTCCAACAATCTCCACAAAGTCATCAATAAATAAAATGAACAGGAGAGTACTCAAAGCACTGTCTTGTTTAAGATCCATTGATAAACTGAAGTTATGTGACAAACTGTGGTCGTTTCAAATAGATATTAAATCCTTAGCGTAGCGGGCTCATAATATTGTGCTTAATTTGGGAAAATGTTTAACAGCTTATAAAATGGAACATACAAACCGCATACAAATGCTTAGTTTCTTATTTTGACAAAGATGTAATTCCGCAATATTCGTAAGTAAAAGTACTTGGTCTATAGCTGAGTATTCAGTTCTAAATCTAGCTTGAAGATCACAAAGTTTTTGCTTACCAGCAACCCAATCTAATAGTCTGGAAAGAGCGTACTTGTAAACAACTTTATTGCTGAGTTCAAAAGTTGTTTGCAACAGAAGAGTCTTATTTTTTAAACATTGGAAAGACAAAAACGTTGGTGGTATGGCTAAGGATAGTGGATAGTCATTAGTCGAAGCGTATTTGAAGAACTCAATAGGTATTCTATCTATTTCTGCTGCTTTGTCTTGTCCAGTGATTTATCGTTAACTAGTGGTTCTGCACATTGAAACTTTGTGCCCCTGCATTCCGTATTGAGAAGTGAAGAAAATTATTTATTTAAAACTGACAACTTAAGCTAGCAAGCAATATGCAATAATTTTACCGTCATTTACTGGATCAATTGCGATCCAGAAATCGGCAGAAGATCTAGCGGATAATAAAAAGTCCACTATCCTAAGGATGCAGATTTCTTTCTTTCTGTAAGCACAAAGTTTATAAAAACATACATTTAATAGCTGCGTACCAAAAATATAATAATAATTTCAAGACCATACAAGAATCTGCCATAAGAACTGGAAGGAGATCAACTTTCAAACTCTAACTCCTGAGTTAAAAACTACGTTGTAAGATAAGAAAGGAAATTCTTGATTTCACTTTCCACTTAACGTTTTATAAAGATCTTTTTAATAACGGCGGATGGATGATGAAAATATCAATCGTGACGGTTGCTGTGTGCCACGTATAACCGCGCCCGTCCTGTTGGAACCACATGTCGTCTAGGTCCATATAGCTATCATCGTTATGTAAAGCTCGCTGTTAACGGTGACCGACTCACTAATGTCGTATTCAAAAAAAGTCACGCCGCTGGCCCTAAATCTACAACAAACGGTAACTTTTGAAGATGCATTTTCCCCTGTTTAACCTCGCGTGGGTTGGTGTCGTCCCATATACGGCAATTTTAACACAGCAATTAATCCAAAAATGCGCCTCGTCACTAAAGATGATTTTTCGGGTCGTCTTCCACATGATTCTAAACCCAGGCAGCGAACAAACGGCTGTCTAAGGCCGTGAACTTTGAGCTCCTGGGTAAGTTGGATCTTGTACGGGAGTAGGCCCGAGTTTCGACTCAAAATTTGCCAAGTCGAAGTCGAAGGCGAAGGCCGAGTTTTGGCGCGGTGAGGAAAAGAATGCCTCGGCTTCTGCTGCACACTTTCTTGGACCGCGTCGATATTCTCGGCTGACCTTGGGTTCCTTGAACGTAGGGGTAGGGTGTAGGCTGATTGTTTACTGAACCGTTGTTTACACCACGTCTGTCGTAATATGGGCGCAATGCCGAAACGTTTGTTAACGAACACTCATTTAAACAAACAAAAGATCTGACAGATGTATCCAAAAAAATATGGCCGCCTTAATCTACCCGCGCCAATTGGTCAACTGAAGATTTGGAGACATTTTTAAAAAGAGTGAATCACGCATTGTTATAGCAATGAAATGGTTTTCATAAAAGCTGGTCAAAATGTTAATTTTTCAACTGATTTTTTTAAATAAGCTTTTTCTGCCCTTTAGTACCTATAACTAAAGCTAAAGCACATAAAGCTTAACCATCTGTCTTATTTTTCATAAAAAAGGGTTTTAAATGCATACAAACAATTTTGAAACAATAATTGACATTTGACACTTTTTTTTAATTTATTCAAACAAGAATTTTATTAGTGAACATGATTGATGAAGCAAGTATTCTCGTATATTGACAAAACCTTCGTCTTTTAACCTTCTCATGATACTTCCAACTATGAAACAACTTTGACAACGACATTTCAATTCTAAATCTATCGCAATCGAAGATATTTTTTACGTCTTCCCTGCTGTCAAAGTAAATTACTTTGCTTCCAATTTATATAATGACAGAATAGTTGGTAACATGACAGCAAACAAAAATTAAACAGAAATAGTTGAAGGGCTAGAAGAAGGTATACGTAACGTATACGTACGTAGGTACACACATCAAATATTATAGAATATAGAAACGTTTGAAGAATATCTTCTTTTGAATCATTGTAAACGTTTATAGGGCTTCTTTTCGAATCACTTCACAATGCTGCTGACAGTTCATTGATAAATCAAAGCAACACGCAATGTCAGCCGCGTCGAACATTGTCATTTCACTCAAAGCTAAAGCAAAAAACAAACGCAAACGAAAACGTAACAGCAAAAGGGGTTTGAATTTCATCAAAAGCAAGTCAAAATCAAAGCGATCCATTTAAGGGAAACAAAAAACAAGTTCAATATTAAACTATTGAGCGACATTTAAGTAAATACTCTGACATTACCCATTTAGACATTTATTATGTGGTTGACATACGGTTGCGTTGCGTTGTTTGGCATTTACCTTCGCTATCCGTACCGTACCCGTATATAGTTCGGTTATTGGATGGTGTAGCTTTAGCTTTAGGTTTTAGACAAAGGTAAAGGGTTGTGTTGTGGTGGCAAAGCAAAGTAAACAAACAGAACCAAAGCCATCAGAAGAGGAGAGCGTAGCTCTATGCTGATGAAAGTGTTTGGCAAACATTTGATCACATCAGAAAATTCACAGCTGTCCACGAAAACTGATTAAAATTTGATTGCATTTTGTATTTACACAAAATGTGGGCATATAAAACTTACATATCTATCCACCTGGGCGTTTATACATAGGTATCCGAGTTTTGAAGGTATACTGACAAAAAAAAAACTGATAATAAAAGGGAGAAGAATGTGTCCCTTTGTGTTGCAGATATGAGGTTTTGTTGGTGTTGACGTTGGCGGTTCCCTTTCAGCTATCACCATTTGCCCATCAATCATTAATTCGAATTGACCTACATATTTGTATATTTTTTTGTTTGTTCTTATCTATGGAAAAGGGCAGGGCTCGGTAGGTATATCAAATATAAATATATATATACCACTCGCAATTGTGCGCATAATTAACAACAACAGACGGGGTTGAAGGTTCCTTCCCAATTTGTTCATTCTTCCCAAGCATTCATCCATAAATAACCGAACAAAATAAAAGCGAATAAAATAAAACAGCAATTTCCCTTTGGAATTCAACAGCAGCAACAACAAATATTTTGAACAAAAAAGGAGGAAGAATTTCGTAGCATGTGCTGCCACTGCAGCCGCAGTCTCTGCTGGAGACCGACCAACCAACCAACGAACCAACCCAAGTACCAGACACCCACCCACCTACTCGCCTGCCCACTCAACTCAGCCGGCTAAATTGATTTTGTGGCCAAATTAAATACCAAAGAGAAAACTGACAACCGGCCGACCGACCGACGAAACATGCCAGCCTTCCCGCCAGCCTGCCAGCCGGTCAGATTGCTAGACAAATGAACAACGACGACCGACGGCCGGCCGTCAGGACCAAACATTCGGAGACAGGACATTCATGTTATTTTCATGCATATGCCACAATGATACAGAAATCATTTGAATTGTATACAAGAATGATGCGCCGCCAACCGTTCAAGGATATTTGATTTTTGCGGATATATTGGACAATACCAACATATCCATCGGTTCATTCATACCAGCTTCAGATACTCATACTCGTATGGCTATCTATATGTGCGGACTGTGTATATAGTTGTCGAAAAACCAAAGGACATTGTCAAAAGGCCATAGTAGGCTGGCTTGTATATGCACATCGTACAGAGGTTTGAGTAATTGGGGGAGGTTGTGGTGGTGGCTAGCGCTGCTTTATTTCGTATTTGAGATTCAACTGAATTACTTCCGTCCATTTAAATTTGAATCAGAAATTAATTCCGGTTCTATGATTGCGAAAAATTGTGTCCAATGTCCTCGAGCACAGCCCCAATCACTAGAATCAGCTTCAGCATCGGCATCAGGAACCTCCGCATAAGATATCCTTTATTTTGTTTCATTCACTGTATGCATAAAAAGGATGTGAGTTGATGTCACACAGAGCCCTTTTGAGTTGATCATTAATTTGTCATTATTTGCGTGTATAGGTTTTCAGAACTAATAAAAAAGGGTTTTACTATAAATATTTGCCACCGATGCTTGTACAAGATTTTAAGGAATCATCGACTTGACTGGTTTTAAATTTAATTTAATTTAATAAAGGAAATAACCAACTCAAAAAAATGTGTTAAGAACTTGGTCCTTGTTATTAATTGATAACTGTGTTCAACAAAATTAAGTTCGCTTTTTCTTTTTTTCCGCACAAATCAAAAAATACTATCGAGCTGTTTGTAAAATATCTGCAATTCTGAAACTACTTGAACTTATAGTCAGAGACTATTTGTATTTTAATATTAAAGAAATAATTTGTGTTGAACAATATGAATGAACATTCCTGGAAGGTCAACTGCTATTAATCTAATACTTTATTCTAAATTTATTACCGATGATTTTGAGTAAAAATGTACGGATTTTACCAAATTTTAATTTTTAAACTTAAATCTATTGGCATTCATGGTATGCTCCTTAAATTCTTATGCTGCTATCTTAGAGATAGAACACAATTCGTTAAGCTCGAAAGAAATTGTTCTAGAAATATAAGAGTTATTTCTGGTGTGCCAGAAGGAAGTCATCTTGGACCACTTTTGTTTAATATTGTTATTAATGAAATTCCTCTTTTTATTAAAAAATTGCATCTTGTCTAATTTATGCTGACGATATAAACTTATTCATGGGTATAAAAAAAATTCATATGATTGTTTTAATCGTACAAATTATTTAAACGTTTTAGCCAACTGGTGTCAAACTTATAAGCTTTCAGTTAACATAAGGAAATGTTTCGTTTATCACTTCTCATCGTGTTCTAATGACAATATTTCACAACTATGATATTAATGATCAAGGTCTTGAGCGTTAGTCTGGGAAAATTGACATTTTCATTACATTTAGATTAAGTTGTCGTGAAAGCAAACTGTATGCTTGTTTTTTTTTTTTTAAAGAAACTGTAATAAATTTACAAATCCATATGCTTTGAAATCTGTTTTCTAGAGTACTGTTCAATTATTTCAAGTCCATCTACTTCTGTTAGCATTAATCGAATTGAAAGAGTTCAGAAAGCTTTTACCAGGTTCGTTAAGACAGTTACGATGGAATATTGATACTCCATTGTATTTTTCAAGATGCACCTTAATCGGTCTTGATTTCCTACAAAAAAGACGATCTGTTCAGTTCTTATTGTTCAGGGGCGGATTTAGGGGAGGGCAACCGGTATTCGATTCTGTGTCTCGTACATTTTGTTTTCTTATATTTATATGAACATATAAATTAATTGTTGTATATGAAGAAACGGTTTTCTTCAATTCTTGGAAAAATCAATTATTATTGACTAATTGGTAATTTGGCTGTTGATTTCGGGTAGAATTTGCACACGTTTTTCACAGCCAGTACAGAGCGGCACCGAATTCTGATTGAGAAATCCAGAGAAGAAAAGCGGTCAGTTTTTAGTCTTGAAAAAAGTTTAGCGAGCTGAAGCTACGAAAGCCTAAGTCAACGGCTATTTGGAAATCGAAGAAGTTTTAACCAGCATATCTTCCAATAAACAGCAAAAATGCATCGTGAGAAGATGAGTGGTCTGGAAATTGCTTTGTTTGCAACATTTTGGAACGATATCTAGTAGCGATTCAACGCTGCACACAAGATGTTGCAAGACCCGAAAATGATTCTTGAATCGGCAATGCGTGCACTAGAATCATTGAAATCATTCGTGGAATATGTACAATCACGCACCCGCAACAGAACGAGTAATGTGAGGTTGAATCCGATGGATTACTGGAAAGCACAAGACGCAAATCTGTCACACCAGGAAAAATACAAAGTGTCCGCCTAAATCCCAGTGATTGGCCAGCCATCCATTTCTTTTACTGAAAGATTGCATGCCTGTAAAGCTGTACTTTCGAGATTTGGATTCCTGAATCACATCGAGAAGATGGATGCTGAAAGTGTATCCGGATGATTTAGAGCCCAGTCTTGGTAATGAGGATGATTAAGAGCCTAGTCTTGGTAATGAGTTTATTCAATTTTTGTCTTTGATTGACTCATACAAAAAGGACTATGGAACAAATCAATCGCCGGTACTGTTTTACTACCAAATTCTCGAAAATCAAAAGCATTGGAAATGTATTAGGTTTTGATGGTTACAAATTGCTCATATTCCAAAATGAAAAGTATAAAAATATGCTTCGAACCACGATGCGACAAAACCGTCTATCGAAGCTTTCTTTCCTGAGCATTGAAAGCGATTTACTCCGAGAACTGGATTTCAAAGAAATCATCAACGATTTTTCGGCGAAAAAAGCTCAAAAGGTTCCGTTCGTTAACCCTAAAATTTAATTTTAGATAATTTTGTTTCCGTTTATATACATGTATTTGTTTCAATACTAAAAGAATCTTTTTGGTTTCACAATAAATTATTTATTGAAAAACTCGAGTCAAAAAAATGGTTTACTATATTTAAAGAAAAATAATTTTGGGCGAGAGGGCCTCCGCTTCTATATTGCCCCGAGGCCTCTGGATCTCTAAATCCAGTTATTGTTTGTGTATGATGATTTTTTGTACAGAATCAAAAGCCCTGTAATAGTAAATATATTTCAAATATATGTTCCAGAAATAAAAATGCGCCAGCGAGATTTTTTAAACTGCCCAAGGCATAGGTCTAATTATGGTTGCAATAAACTTTTCACTATCACTGAAATATATTTATCACTTTATAGAATGGATTATAAATCTAAAATCCCTTATTTGTTAAGTAAACTTTTAAGTCCTAATAAATACATTTTGTAAATATTGTTACTAGTCTGTTAAACTCAATAGTCTGTAGACGAATAAATAAATTAATTTTTTGTTTTTACTGAATTGGAATTTCTAAAGTTTCACTTAGTTTAAGTAATTTTACTGAATTTAATTACCAAAATGTCGATTAATTGAGATGTTGAAATAAAACTTTTTTTCGGTTTTTCTTAGGGTCTTTTAGGAGCTGAAGTTTTGATATGCATTTGAAAGTAGAATTTTTACCTCCGAACTAAACTAAATTTCGGCCTTTTTATTAAGGTTTTTGTATAAACGATGAAAATTCATTTAAGAAAATAAAAATTATCAGTTCTTAAAGGCGCAATTTTGTGCAACTAAAACGTATGGCCATTTAAACATCACTGTGAAATAGAGTTTAATGGGATATTTGAAGCGGATCCAAGTACCCTTTCTTAGCAGCTTTCGTGTAATTAAAGTATGTCAAAAACAGAGAATTACATACTTTATTAAACTATTGGGAATCCTTGTTTAAAAATGTGGCCAGTTAGTCTTGTGCGTGCACCATTTTCTCAATCATTGATATTTTTCAAAAACTTTAGGTCATCTCACTTCCACTTTTAAGACATTTTTTTTATTTCAGCAACTCAATCATCCGAAATAAAGGCCACATTGGAGAAGATTTAGCTCTTCTGAACACAGCAAGGATTGCCAACAAGACGAGACTAGTTTCGATCTCGTCTCGGTTTTCCCTCGCGGAACCGAGTCAAGAAAACACGATATTACTTTTTAAGCTTCAAAAAGAGGCTGTATATTAGGACTGAAATTAGGTATCATCAATTTTGTCGGTTTTATAATCTTCTTCTCGATAAAAAAATACAAATTAAATATGCGTTTATTCGATTAGTGAAATGGAAACAAGTAACACCCCTAAGAACGCGCACAAGCTTTGAATTTGAATGTCATATCATAAAGCTTATCTTTTTTCGTGAGTCTTCCTGGTAGTACAGGAATGAAAATTAAACCTCCCTGGATATTCTCGATAATAATGACGTCCGATATATCCCTTTGCTTTAAAAATCATTAAGCAACGGTTATAATGCCTGATAAGAAAAAAAACCGAGACCGAGACGCGACTGAAATTTTTCGATTTGTGGCCAGCCATAAGTCAAATATACATAACATTTTCAGAAAATTAATTGGTAAGACATTTATTTCAAAACATTTACAACAATTATTGAAATTTCCAGCATTCCCACTGGTATAGTTTTAGGTACCAAATACATGGGGTTATCCATTTTGCGGTTTCAATAGTAAACGTAAATAAAACTTATGTTAAATATTTGTTTTCATAATATTTCTTTTCTGTAATAAAGTTTGAATGTTGACATTATGTGCGAAAGACACCATTTAAATGACCATGGGAATCGATTCAAGCATCGATTATTTTAAGTAATTTTCGACCACTTTTTGACACATATTGGGCGGTATCTCAGCCAAAACAGCAGTGTCAAATGGCATGATCTTGGTGGTCAGTTGATATCGCCACGACGAGAATTTAAGCTGCCTGGAAATGTGTCTTGCCATAATGCCATGGTCGCTCGAGCTGTGTTGCATATGGCACTGTCTTGTTGAAACCACACATTCTTCAAGTCGTATTCTTCAATAGCAGGCAAAAATAGTCGTTTATAATAACACTCAGAATTGACGGTGACAGTCGTTTCATTGTCTTTTTCGAAGAAGTAAGGTCTAAGCACACCTCCTGACCAAAGGGTGCGCAAAATACTGAGGTTTTGTGGATGCAATGGCCTATCTTCAACTCCTCCATTATTCTCAAAATCCTAAATACGATAATTTTGTTTATTAACATACCCACCGAGTGAAAAATGTACTTCGGCGCCGTAGAAAATTTTGTTCGAAAAATAGCCGACCCGGCATGTTGTCCAAGCACCCATTTGACGTATCTACGACGATGTTCTGAATGGTCAGTTGCCTTCAATTGTTGTACGATCTGGACTTTGTACAGATGTAGGTGTAGATCCAAATGCAAAATACGGCATAATGTGCCGTAAGACAGTCCAAATTCCTGACAACGACAAGGAATCGAGACATTGGGATCTTCGGCAAAACTTTCACTTACAGCGGTAATATTTTCAGTGGTACGAGCGAAACGATGATACACAGACCTTGAAATATTTGTAACAAATCCAGTTGCTTCAATCAATCAATCTCAACAATCTCTTTTTAAGACATTTTGTATCTACCCAGAAAAATAGCGCTGATTTTATATCTTTTTGGCAACACTGGTTAAATAACAGCTGACGCACGTTTTATATTTTGTGTCACTGTCAAATAACTTCAGTTTGGTCCATAATTTAACCATGAATCGTCTTACAAACGAACAACGCCTGAAAATTATTGAATTTTATTATTAAAATGCGTGCTCTGTTAAGAAAGTTCATCGCACGCTTCTTCCATTTTATGGTAAGTTTAATCGTCCCACTGAAGCGGCTATATCCAGAAAAAGTCACAGTTTGGTACTGTTTATGGGCTGGTGGCATCATTGGACCGTACTTCTTCAAAGATTATGCGAATCGTAACGTAACTGTGAATGGTGAGCGCTACCGTAAGATGATATCTAACTTGCCAAAATGCAAGAGCTTGACTTGCATGACATTTGCTTTCAACAAGCCGGTGCCACATGCCACATAGCAAACAACGGACTTATTGAGAAGCGATTTCGGTGAACATTTTATTTCACGTTCGGGAACGGTCAATTGGCCGCCTAGATCGTGCGAATTAACGCCTGTAGACTATTGTTTGTGGGGCTATGTTAAAGCTCATATTCAGACAAGCTCGCTTCAATTGACGCATTGGAAGACAACGTTGAAGCATTTATTCGTGAGATACTGGCCGAAATGTTGGAAAGAGTTTGCGAAAATTAGACTAAGCGAATGAACCAGTTGAGGCGCAATCAACATTTGAATGAAATAATCTCCAAATATGAACTTTACTATCGCTTCAAATAAAGATTTCATGAAGCTTTTTAAATTTAATGTGTTTTTTTATAACTTTCCTATAGCTTTTAAAAATCGCCCTTTAAAGCATGTAGCTCGTTGATGTATCTTCTCCGGAATCTCCCTTCCCGATAAATACGGCCAATTATTCTCCGAGACACTGTTCTCTCAAATGTGGATAAGAGGTTAAGGTTTCTTTGACTGACCCAAGTCTCCGATTCATAAAGTGAGTACTGGTAGGACCATAGTCTTATACAGCCGCAGTTTGGACTTTATGGTGAGATTTTTGTATTTAAAGAGTTCTGATAAGCTATATTAGGTTCTGATAGCTTTAAGAAGACGCCCGCGTAATTCTTCTAAAAAGGGTTAAACAAAACATAGAGTGTTAAATTACATTAGACATTGCTCATTATGTGCAAGTTGGACTCATATTCTATAACAATAATTATTGTTACCTATTAAAGTCAATAATTTTCGTCTTTCAGTTTGAACGTGTTATCACACTTTTATAAAGAGATAATGATAATTTTAATCAAAATCACTTACAGGAATATACGCTTGTTGAGTTTTGCATCTAAGGAATATTAAGAACCTCAATGATTTTTTCTTGGCAACAATTCAATATTAACATGACAATATTAAAATTCTATTTAAGTCCCTTTTACTCTGACTTACCAAAAAAAAAACATCGAACACTTTGATTTCCAGAGGCGCTTATAGGACTACTAATTACATATCTTAAACACAAATTGCTTAGTTGTATAAATATAACTGCATAAGAAAGAAAAATAAAAGCAACAAAGAATCAAAAACAAATTAATATTCAGTCCTGTGCGTCAGTAAAAGAATAGTTATAATGAAGGTGGCCTTTGACGGTTTTGTCGACAAAAAGTAATTAACCTATGCAGCGATAAACTATGCCACGTAAACCACACACAAAAGGGTTTAATTATGAAAATTGATGACAATCGAGCGGCGAGACTAGGTAAATGACAAAGGCTGCAGCTCTCAACCACCGCCAAGCCGACCGCCGCGCCGCCGTTAGTTGCTGCCGCCACTGCCATTGGTCACGGACAACTCGCCTAGTGATGTTTGTTGGTTTTTGATTCTTTTGACTTCAAATTTAAAAAAAAAATTCTCCCATACAATGAAAAATACAAATAAAATAAGGACATTATGTCATCCTCACCTTATAGCCACTTAAAGTTCAGTAATAATATTCGAATACACCCTGGGGGAATCAACTTCAATTCAATGGCAATTTTTCTGCACCGAAATGTTTTCATGTCAATCAATAATATTTTTTCTCCATTTTGTATTTTCTTTTCATTTGTATTTTTTTGTAATACCTATAACGTTGAGGAAAACAAAATGTGATTGGAAAAATGAAAAGAATACAAAACAAAAATTGCTAAAACGAATTTGAAATATCCAACCAAGCATGAAACTAGATATTCGCTATAGATGCGTTTCGCGGTTTCTCTTGGAGTTTTATTATTTATTTACTTTTTTTTTATTTTGAAAAAGCAGCCATAGTAGAATTTACAAATATACGAATATGAAAGTAGAAGGTATACCTACCAACACTGAAGCGATAAGGTTTTCAATCGGCAACAAACTTTGGTGAATTTATACTTAATACTTTTCAAATTTAAAGAATTAATTACTGGAATTTAAACAGAAAAATTGTTATATATTTTGAGACATTTTTAACTTTCAAAAACAACTTTTATTGATTTTTCAACTTTGTTTCACGTTGGGCGCCATTTATTAAATACAAGTCTCTTAATACCTATGAAATAAAAAAAATGTGTGTAACACTCAACGTTCATGTACCTATACTGGTCGACAAAGACCTGTGGATTACAGAAGACACCAACCCACACATTTTCCATACAGACCCCACGTTGGGCGCCAATGGTGACAGTTGCTATGATGTATGCTTCCTTACTTAAAAATTAATACTCAGCAATGAAGCTTACATTTATTATTCTTTACAATTCCAAACAATGCTTCACACATGAATAACCAATGTACTTGTTCAGGTATAGGCCCCACGTTGGGCGCCAACTGTGGCAATATTATGAGTACCTTAAAAAATATTTATACAATACTACGCGATGAAGCTTATATTCATATAATTTCAATGTCTTACACCTGGATAAACTTAAAATCTCTTCAGCTTACGGAAGAGTTTCTGTTTCTGTTTCAGTTTCTGTTTGGAAAACCGTTCAACTCTACTGTAAATATGTGCTGAGTGTGCACACGCAATTTTGATTGTATCCTGTTTTTTCTCTATTTATTTGCTTTTGGTTTTTTGTTTTTTGTTGTTTTTTTCCCCAGAAACAGAAACTCTTGGAGAGAGAAGTGTAGAAGAAGCAGTAGCAGTAGCAGTAGCAATATAGTGAAAATTTCAATCTTCGATACGTTTTCCCTTGCGGTTTTATCGACGACGATGGTTTGATGATGATGATTTTGTTTGGTTATTCGGTTCGTTTTAGGTCGACCGCATCAACGAAATCGAACACGTGATTTCGTTAACCCTCCAATGGATGGATGATGATGCGGTGCTGTACGGTGTACGGTATAAGGAGCGTTGCGCTGTGTAGCGCAGTGGTATGTTTGCATTTGAAATCCTCTGTGTTGTTTATTTTGATTTAAGATAAAAGTTTGCTTTTCCACGGGATAATTTTAATCCTCTTCTGCCGTTGCAAAGGGCATACGGTACTCATACCTACTTATACTCGTATCTATACACTTTAATGTTTTCTTTTATTTTTTTGATAATATTTTACATGCGCAAAATATATAGGGACTCACAAAAGCTCATTTTGCTTTTGTAACAATTGTTTTTGTCCCTAAACAATAATTTTCGTTTTCCAGTGAAAAATTGAGCGCTTGATGGCACATGCGATGTTAATTGTTTTTGAAATACGATAAGAATGTTTGTTTATCTTTTTCTACAAAATAGAATGTATAATGAAACATTTCAAAGACAAAAAGTATCGTATTTTTCATATCTTCATGTATACAGATACATTTGAACAGAGCAAAGTAGATAGACCCGTTTTTAGATACATTTTGAAAATAAAGCGATACAAAAGATTATTTTGTGCACTCCTGGGAAAAGTAAGGAACCGCGAGACGATATGGAATAAAAAGTAATTTGAATAAGCTGACGGGTTTTTTGTTTTTAAAATAAACCAACCATCATCAGAGAAGAAAACAACCATTCAGTTTGATAATCCTTTATTTAAATGATTGTTTTTGTTATTCCAAACTGAGCTGTTCTATTAGAGAGTCCTTTTAGTAATGTCAATAGTGTACAATACAAAAGGTACACTATGCTCACTTTTGATATGTACATTGTTCAAATCCATTTTGTTAATGTTTTTATTTATAAACTAGTTAATGATGCGTCATGCCTTCTAGTTGCCAGCTGTTTCGTCCTTTATGGTTACAGTAAATTCGTATTGAGTGCACTTTTGGTGAAAAGATATAATAGATCAATAATATACTATTTCTAAACAAATGTTGTTGAATTGAAAAATTCGGAAAAAGAAGAAAATTTCGTTAAAAGTTTCACTATGGTTAGAGTACTAATGGTTAGAGTACACACGTGTAGGGTAGAGTGCATTTTTGTTAATAAATCATAATTCATCGATTAATACTGATTTCATTTCTAACAAAACGTTATTCGATTTGAAATATTCGATAAAAAAGATGATTCGCTATGGTGAGAGTCCTTTAGGGTTAGAGTACACACGTTTAGAGTATATTTTATTCATAAGATATAATAGATCAAATAAATTTGACTCTTTTCCGTCTTTTTAACCTTAATGTAATTATTTGACTAGAAATATTCGAACACAAAATATGATTACGTTAAATGTTCCACTTACAAAATGACTGCATGAGTTCAGTCTTATGTACTTTATGGTTAGAGTTCACACGTGTAGAATGCATTCTGGTTAATAAGGTATAATGGCTCAATTAATATTGATTTTATTTCTAACCAAATATAATTATTGAACTCGTAATAATCGAAAAAAAAATAGATAATTCCATTAAACCTTCTATTACAGCTTTTAAAATGACTACATGAATATACGGCCTAAGGTTTTTTATGTAACCACAGCATTTATACGTTTCGTTTCATTATTAAATTATAAAATACTGCATTTCAAATCATTTAAACAAAAAAATTGCTTTATTTCTTCGTCAAAAAGTAATGTCATAATAAATTATGAAACAGATACCTTAGATATCTACAAAATAAAGACTTCACATATTTTCCCCCTTTGCGTTATTACCATCAATACTTCAATAATTGAGTAACAGCGGCCGGCGGCGGCGTAGCGATACAAAAAACACAGGTACGAGCAGATAAGTACCCTTCGTGATTTCCCTTTTTGTATTTATGGATTTAAAATTCAACAACTTGGATACTAACTTTAATATGAGTCGAGTATGAGTACATAATGTGCTTCTTCTTTTGCTACCGCTTCAGGTTTATTTACGCATGAGGTGAGGTCATTAATGATGATTGCCAAGTAATGGACCGAACCGTAATTTATGTCTGCCAGCCATTGTCTTCTGATTTCATTTTCTCTGCATGTGTCATATAAATCTATGTGCTCGATTCCGTCCGTTACCCGTTAGCCGTTGCCAGTCCCAGGTCCCACGAACTCAATGAGAGCAATAAGAGGTGATGATGTTGGGTCAGCTTTTCTCCATATCTCTCAGCACTTTGCTGCCGCTTCCGTCAACCCATCAGCAGTTACCACCCCTTCGCTTTGTGAATTATAGAGCAGCTCCTGACAATAATTGTTGCAATGAAATTGATTTTTTCACCCCAGTCCTTATTCACCACGCTGCCCGTTACAATTTTGTCTTATGCCATTGTTGGTGCTGTTGTAAAGCTTCTTTTACGAAGTGTTGGTATAATGCTGATGTGTGTATACTCGAATGAGGATATTATATGTTTTGTCCTTTTATTACCGTGATAAATGCGATTTTCGTTTATTTATGTTCGTGACATCCTTTTGTTTGGCTCATGGTCCTTGGTCCTATGGAGTGGTGGTGGTCAGTTCTCAGTGTATTGTAAAAGTCCCCTGGGTAATCACTTACTCACTGAGGCTGCAACCGAAATCGTCTGATTACGGTAAGAAACTTTTTACGCAATCAGTATCGTTTTGGATTTTAATTAAATTGTTCGAGCTTACAAGTGGATTGGAAGTGGATCGCTTGTGAAGGCTTCTTCCTGTGACTCGACGACTGTTCAAGTGTTCGATTGAACTACGAGTATAATGGCATGGAAACAAATTTGATCGGCGTTAAATATTTCTTTGGAATTGGCATCCCTCAGGGCTGACATTTGACTCCTATTAACTTCCGAAAATAAATAATGAAAACATCTCTTTCTTATTCTTCTCTGTTTTGCTCCGTTCTGCTGACTGCTGACAAACCCCTGAGGTCCTGTTTCATTTCATTCATTCATTCATTAAAAATACAAAAAAAAATTAAGTCGTTGTTCGTGTTCCCCCTTTTGCCAAAGGCATAGCATGTGTTCCCACACTCTCTTGCAGCACAAACCAAAAAACCATACAAAAAAGAATTCAAAGAATTTTATCCCTCTGCATAGCAACAACTGTAAAATTTATAATTTAGTCCTTCAGCTTGATTGTCGCTGAGTGTTTATATGTATTATTTAAGTGTTTTTGTGTTTGCATGCGCCTCGTCCTCGTTCTCGTCCTCGTCTTACTTTGTATTCGTTAAAGGTGTCCTATATAAATTCCTTTCATTATGAAGGTCGTGGGATTTTTCAATGGCACAGTTAGTGCGAGCAGCTGACCTTACCAAGATAATGGTTTATGAAAATTTATCCTGCAGGAGGTGCACAAGGAACACGGGTGGCGCGGCGGCCGGCGTAGGTAGTTTAGTTCTGTGTCCTGACACTGGCATATGGCAATGGCAATGGCAACGGATGACAGACGACACGGCACGATCATCAACATATCGGCTGAGGAAAGGATTGCACGCAAAACAGAAGAAGAATAGACAGAATTTGAATGGTGGGAACCACAGGCATCGTGCCAATGCCAACCTTGGTCTCTTATAGTCAATATAGGCTATCATTCAGGACATCCTGTTTGTGTGTTGGTTTTTTGGGAATTTTTAGCAATAAAACGGAATTGCACTTGGAACTTGTTGTTTTGTGAATTTCTGCTTTGTCGTGTGTGTTTTGTTCCGGTATTTTAGTTTTTTTTTATTTCGGAACCTTTATATTTATATACGAGTATATTGCCTATTAAGTGTCATTAAGGATTTCCTGTGAGTGGTTGGGTCTTTGTGTTTGACTGAGAGGCGAAACAGATGCCTTTATGGGCCATTACCACGGTGTATGATGTAATGCTGGCGACAGAGACGTTGTTCCTTTTTTTGGGATTCTTTTCGTATACGTCATATATATTCTCGGTTTATTTTCGGTTTTGATGATAAGAAGTGAGGTCCTTGCGCATAGTTGGAATGGAGAATTCTAAGAACCCAAAACAGCTGGTTTTGTTTTATTGGGAATTGTTTGGAAATATGCATTCTGCAAACTTTCCGTGTTCGTTTTTGATAATATAGCAACAGAACAATCCACGAAGACACTTGCTGTCGTGGATCATCTTCCTGGAGTTCCACAAACCAACTGTGGATGTACCATTGTCATCTGGTTGCATTCCTTAAATATATTTGAATTCAGAATTTCCATACCGTATTAGAAGACTCAAATTTGTGTTATTTTTAGTCTACTCGAATGTTTTGCCTGTTGTCAGTCCAATTTTCAACAGATTCGACCCCATACCATATGGTTAATGTGTCACTATTGCTTCTGGAAGGAGCACCACCATCATCAGAGAGAAAAATTGAAGCCGAAAACAGAGGCAGGTTCTTTGACATGCCACGGTCCAGAGATGTTTTCTGTCGTATATATATGTAGCAAGCTGTTGTACCGCTCCCACAGAACACATATAAAGTCGAACGGAACACATGATGTTTGTCGTGATTAATTGATGTATTTTCGGTCTTTCTAAATTTGGCAGAAGGAAAGTTTTTTGGTTTTAGTATATTTTGTAGTTGAACAACAACGACGCACGATCGTTGGCAACAATTCAAAAAAACATTTTTTTTTATTTTTGAAAATGTGTCTTTTTCAAGACTTGACATGGATGAAATTTAACAAATCGCATTTGGTTTTTATTTTCTTAAATTGGACTCATTAGTTTGAGGAGGTCTTTTCTGTTGCTACGAGTATTCTACATATTTTAATACAGTTGGTGTGTGAGCTGACTTTGCTTCAAAGTGTGACGCAGATGATTTTTTGATGAAATGATGATGTTTCCCGCAGCATGTGGATGGATGAATTTTTTTCTTTTTAAATTTAAATGGGAAACTGTTAACAGTTTTGTTAATTGTTCCAAAAAAATGTCTTTTATGTTAATTAATGGGAATGATCTTGTTACCTCAAACCCTGGAATCATAAATACACTTTTGATGGGCTCTCTAAGGACATTTAATTTTTAAAATCTCAACTTGTAGTACGAGAAGTTTTATTGATGTCCGCTAAATATGTTCAAATGTTATTTATTGTAGCAAGTCAATTTTGTATTCAAAGGAATAGAAAGAGTATGCAGTTAAAAATTTAAGCTTTAGCTGTTCTTTGTCATGATACATCCCAGGAGTTAAATCTATTCAGAAGTTTTTTGTTAGGACTTTGATTTTTTGATTTGATTGAAATACACAGTTTTTAAGTGTAATAAAATATAAGCAGTAATATTTCTAATGAATTAATCAATTTCGAAATCAGGATGTTTAATTTTCTTGCAACGTCTTACAAAATATAATTTACAATATTTTGTAAAAGATAACAAAAGTTTTAAGTCAATATCTTTCTTTATTTTCAAGATATTTGTTTCGAAAATCAATTTTTACTTGTTTTTGGAACATTTTTTATTTACGTTAAACAATTGTCTGAATTTTATTTTTGTAAACAATTACCTAAATTTTGGCTTCAATATTTTGTATGAGATATACACAATAGGTTGTTTTTAATTTTTTTTGTTACCAGGATATTAAAGCCGGAAATCATTTTATACCAATTAAGTTGGATTTTTTTAAGAGAAACTCTTGCTTCGATTTTAATACATTTTTTTTTCCAAATGCCAAAAACTTTATTTTTCGATGCATTTAATTATTTTTTATTTTTTATTTTTTAAAAATTTAATAAAAGGATAATTTTTGTTTAATATTTTTAATTTGTGAAAAAAAAACCTTTCAATGTTTTTTTTCGAACTCATCCAATTTGGTTCGTGAGATACTTGGGGCAAGTAAATTGTTTTCTTTTGTTTAAATGCTTTAGCAAGAAAATCAAAATTTGTTAGAAGTCAATATCTCAGGGAGTTCTAGCGATATGAAGTTCGAAAAAAAGGATCCCGAACTTACGGATATACAAATTAAGAGACATCTCTTTAAAAAAAATTATTTGGATTCTAGGGAACTTGTCAACATTTCAATTTGACTAATCGGGCTAAACATATTTATTTTCTAAAATAAAGTTTATACAAACCAATGATGACGCTAGCGTGTAAATCATTGATTGATTGAGGATTTTCTTCGCTTCATTTAACTCACCATTTGCCCAGAGTCAAGTTTCATCACCAAAAACTGTAAAACGGAAGCTCTAGGAACTTCTAGATAGATTGGATTTGTTTTTGTTTTTTTTTTATCAAATTAAACTGTTCAAAATATATATTGCCAAACCTTATTAAAAAAAATGTCAACACAACTTGACTTTCTCATCTGTCAAACCATAGAACACAATCATTGAAACTTTTAATGCAGCTTATAAAAATACCCTTTCCCAATGTGTGCTAAGTTTAAATCAGATCGCTTTCAACCTCTTTTAGCAATTCGATCAATTCTTCTTTCTAAGCGAAATCAAAACTACATATACTCGTATCAGTTACAAGTTTTGACTCAATAAATATTAGTTTCATTTGACAAAAATGAAGAAACCGACATAACTAGAATACTAAGTGATGGTTTTGTATTCTCTAAGTCTACTTCGTGTCTGTAACTTCTTCTTCTTAAGTTGGGACTACAGTGCTGTGTGAACTAGGGACCTCACCCAACAAACTTTCACATCTAGCTCGGTCCCTAGATAAATGTCTCCAAACAGCGGTTAGCAAGAGTTATTTTGCGTTTGTTCTCAGAGCTGGTGTCGTTTTCTGCGTTTTCAGCGGAGCCTAGGTAAACGAAGTCCTTGACTACCTCAAAGTTACGTTTGTCGATTGTGACGTTTTGACCAAGACGTCCGTGTTGTAGGTCGTTTCTTGACGACAGCATGTACTTTATTTGGCCTTCATTAACAGTTAAACCCATTTTTGCTCTTAAATTTATTCAAACCTTAAAACGCAAATTGTGCTTAAGACACAATTTCTATTAAAAATGTTAGCGTTCTGAGACATTTGGCTTTGATTTTGCTTTGGTTTGGGAGAGGTTCTTTATTAAAATATATGTATGTATATCTTTAAAATCAGATCAAATCTTTTCTGTCACACCTAATGGGTTAAAAAGTAAATAACAGTTTATTCAATTACAAAGCATTTGATGAGTTTAATTTTAAATTCTTTTATTTTTTTCCCTTTTTTGTAAAAATGTGTTAGGAATCAGAAAGCCTTTTCTGGAACGATACCGATGGAAGTATTTAGCTCAGATTAAGAAGAACTAGATATTTTCTATATTTATGAACTTAAAAAGTAAATCATTCTCCAAAAATAGTATTCCACTTTTACGTTTTATTAAAAACATCTATTGTGCAAATCAAAGTAGCCACTTTCAGAACTCGAGTATTCCAATGACATTTAGCAAACATTTTACTTCGAAAACAAAATAAAAATGGATGATCCTCCAGTTCTGACAGTACGAAGCAATTTCGAAGTTTTCAAAACCGATCGAATTGAAGAACATGCTATTTCATTTCACGTTAAATTGAAAAGTGATAACAATTCACTTACGATCGAAATTCGGAACAGGGGAGTCTGTGTTAGTTTGAGAGTTTGCATGGGTTATGGTATTAAGCTTTAATTCTCGTGATGAAAACTCTTTATTTTTGAAACTCTTCTTTTGGAAATTATTTTTGTTAACTTAACTTAACGACGGAAGCTATTGTAATCGGTATGATTTTTCGAATTGAAAATTTTGACATTTCTGACGTTTCAAGATCCCTAGAATCTAAATAAATTTTTTTTGAGAGATGTGTGTCCGTTTGGGAACCTTTTTTTCTTCTAAATCTCAAGAACCAGGAGAGATATCTACTTCTAATAAATGCAGTTATACAAGTAATACTGCAGAATGGACTTAGAAATATTCAACTATTTTTTATAATAAATTGAGGATGCAAAAACTACTATTTTCTTTTTATTTATATATATTAGCTCTGTAAATATTTCTATTACGGTTATAATACTTCTTTGTAAACAATATTTTGTGATTTTTGGTGAGGTGCGTATACCCTACACATATAGATTTTTTGTCGAGCTGACACGGGAGCAAGCAACATTAAATTGTCCGTGGGTAAAACAGGGGTTTGCGGTGTCAAGGCCTGTAACCTTCAGTTTCTGTCCCTGTGCATTATTGATGGACAAAGCAAAACAAAGCTTTATATGAAATTGTACTCGTTTAAATTCGAACGGGTATTCGTTGATAATAATTAGCCTGCGAATGACCTTGGGCTGAGCCGGAAAGAATTTAAGCTTCAATCACGTTCCTCCGCATAGTTACTATCCGTAATCTAGTACCATTGCATAATTTCTGTAAATTTAAATTAATTATAAGTATTATTGGAGCCCCAAATTTCAAGTCCACCTTATGTGGAGGAAGTCTTGATATATTCAAAGAGTTCAAGAATTCAATTGGAATATCAATAGCATCACCTTGAACAGCCAGATTATCAATAGGAAGATAAGTTTGTTGATGAAACATTAAAAGAATTGTATTATTTATGCTTGTAGGAGAATTGTGTTAAGGTGCCAAACTCGCTCGTAAAAAATATTGTTGTCGATATTCAGTAAAATTTTTATTAAAATGGAACAGTCAGTTTTTTCATAAAAATTAAAATTAACAAAAACAACACGCAAAATGGGTAAAAATTGATGTTCAATTCTCGATATCTCGTCAATATATGAAGGTATTGACCTTAAGACGATTCCATTCTGTGCTTAATTTTGTTCTTAACGTAAGATATTGTTTGTAGAAAAATCCAACCCGTATTTGTTTATATAAGAAATATATTCTTAAAATTGGTAAAAATTGGTTTTTGACTAAAGATCACGTTAAAAAATTAATTTTTAAATCAAACCATTTCATAATATTAGTCCACTTAATATGGGTTTCCAACTCAAAAAAAAAATCACACCTACTAAGGGATGTCTGGTGATGACCAAAAAAAAAGTGCCTATCGATACTACTCCCTATTGACATGATTTCATTTGTAACTGGAAATGGAGGATGACCTTGAAACTAATTTGACAGCTTTGCAATGTCTGTATAATCTCCAATTTTACGTGCCTCCCCAAAATCTACATGTTGCTCGCTAGTAGAAAAAATAACGCCAGTGAATTTTTTGAGTGATAAGAAAATTTGTTGAGTAGCAGTCAGCCCTAGAACACATTTGCTAAGTACACTATCAGTGATTCCGCGCTCTGTTGTCAAGCCATCCATACTCTTTATTCCACGCATTAGAGTTTGTTCTATCGTCTGGTCCAACCGCACCAATGTCAAAAATCGGTCGATTCATATATCATAGCAAAAGTAACCCCTTTGCACAAAAGTTTTTAAATTCATTTGGGGTAATCACAAAAGGCAGTTTTATCATGTCCTGCTAATTGGTCTATTACATTTAAGTTTGTTAAGTTTTGTTTGTAGTTTATCATATATTGATTCAAATGAAGGTTTTGTTTTAGTGCACATAACAAAAGATTTGGATTTCCTCTAATTCATTTTGACTTATGTCGATTTCTTCCATTAATACATTAGCTAAAGATGTTTGTATTAGTATTAAAACACGAACTGCTCTAGCGAAAGCTTTTCTTTGCAGTATCTTTTCAACAGAAACAGGAGCGTTTATAGTTCTCATTAACTCTTGCAGGACACTTCCACGCATCAGAAAATCTATTAGAACAATAAAGGACATCAACAGGTGAAATCCACTCAATCCGATTACGCATTTTGGTGGACGGGACTCAGATGAAGCTGAGGCAACGATGTCTTTACTAATTGGTTGATTGAACCGCTGGAATCCAGTCACGTGTGGAAAATAGCTGATATCTCCAACAATTGAGTTTCGTACTATGAAGAACAAAACCATAAGCTTGATATAAGATTTGCCAACTTCTTAGAACCAAGCTTTCTGTATATAAATAAGGCAAGGCTTCTTAGTATTGGAGAGATGAATGACCTGGGACGCACAACCGATATACTGCTATGTCCTATTGCGATGCACTTCCTTGTTCTATTTTCAATGTTCGTTTTCTTTAGCAGACCGACCGATTGCACTTACATCCCTTCTTTCCAAGGTCATGGAAACGCTGATTAATTATCAGCTCAAGAAATATCTTGAAGATCGAATCTTCTTAATGACCGGCAATACAACTTTCGTAGCATTAGGTCCACTGGTGATCTCGTGGTTCATGTCACCGAACAGTGGAGCAAAGTAAGATTATTGCATTAGATATTTCAAAAGCATTTGATAGGGTTTGGCATCAGGCTCTCTTATCGAAAATGCGTGCTTTCGGTTTTCATAAATCCCTGCTTCATTGGATTAGTAATTACCTTTTCGGATCGTTCAATACAAGTAGTATTGGATAGATTCAAGTCTTAAGTCCATACAATAAATGCTGGTGTGCCACAGGGCTCTGTTTTATCTTCAACACTCTTTCTCATTTTTATTAATGATCTTCTGTATGCAACATCTAATCCAATACATTGTTTCGCCTAAGATAGTACTCTTAGCTTTCCATATTCGTTTCAGACTCACATCCCTCTTCTTCGGATGTGGAACTGCAACGACAAAATATGATAAGTTTATTAAATTCTGACCTAAACATCATTGTTCAATGGGGATTAAAAAACCAGATATACCATCATTGCCATTATCCATGGATGGGACTGATCACCTCTATATTCTCGGTATGTGTGTCACCAACCACCTCTTGTGGAACGATCACATATTTGATGTCGGCAAAAATGCCGCAAGGTGTTTGGGTTTCGTTAGGCGATGCAAGAAATATTTTACACCTTCTGATCTGGCTGTTATCTACAAGACTTACATACGTCCAGAGCTTGGGTATAAATCCCATCTTTGGGCTGGTGCTCCTGCAACTTACTTAAGCCTCTTGGATAGTATTGAACGTAGAGCATTTATAAATTGATGGATGATAATATCATTATAAGTTCATTTACTTCGCTTGAACATCGTCGTAAGGTTTCTTGTCTGTCCTTTTTTTACCGTTATTTTAACGGCTTATGCTCTAGTGAAATTGCCAGTTGCATTCCTTCCCTTAAACAGTTCAACCGTAATACTCGCGCTTCTAGGAAAGCTTATCAGTATACCCTCGAGCCCAACTTCGGTCGTACTGTCAAATACAGAGATTCGTTCTTTAGCCGTACTACGCGAATGTTGAATGCCTTACCACAGTCTGTCTTTCCTAGTCATTGTAGTATTCAGGAATTCAAAACCAATGTGCACCGACATCTCCTTTCAAACCCTCTCTCCTCTTCCTAGTGCTCACACTGTGCCTCTCCATAATAAGGGTAGTAATATCCCCTTGAGTGTGTGTTTATTATAAAAAAAAACTAGAGTTGCCAGAAACGTTTTAAAGTTTTTATAGGTACACAATCGTCATCAACATGTTTGAAAGAATTATTGCATGGCTATAGAGTTATTTAACAAACTAACACAAGTACAAACAAATTAATATCATATTTCTTTAGAAAATTTAATAAGCTTTAATTTTGTAGAAGATTATTTTTTGATACTACAAATAACTTCTTCACTGCCGCTAGAGTTAGTTTATAAACTATAACAGATACGAAAAAAATCGTCGGATTCTTGGGGACTTTTTTTTGGGTCATCACCATTAGGAGAAAAAAGAAATATATTAACTTCAAATTATTTATCTTACAAAAAATATTGTTATGAATATTTTGTTTAAATTTGAAGCATGACAAATCGACAGACGGGATGGGAAGTTATCAGTCACAGCCTCTTTTTAATTTTTAGTCCTATCTTGAAGGTTTAAAATCATAGGAAATAGGAAAAGATTAGATAAAAAGTTATAATTTAGTCTACAAACCAAAAGCCAGCTTCTGAGAGTTTTTTTTTTCATCTTACTTGAAATTCTAAAAAGTGGAAGAAAAATTTTGATACTATGCCCCTCATTTATCCAAATGAATAAAAAGTGTTAATTTCAAGCAAACTTTTACACTATTTTTCAACTTTTGATATTAAGTAAAAATCCTTAGCTTTCTATAAAAATAGAAAAAGAGGATGTAATTATGACTTAGGTCAAAATAAACTTTCAATGACGGTAAATGGAATTTGTCAATATCTCACAAAAGGCGTTTATAACCTTTTGTATTGACATTATAACATGCACATTAGGCATAACTGTCTAACGCACTTACCATAATAAACCATCTACCACCACACCTACTTTAATGGGTTACAAGCCCATAAATCAATATTTATAACCTTTGATCGAGGTCCAAATATAGACACCAGCAAAAGGGTTGTCGAATAACTCACCAACAAAACACTATTCATACATTTTGACACATAACCTTTTTGTGGTTTGTAATCCTTTGCGTTTAAAAAAGTGTTTTACTTAAAATCTGCCTCGGGATTCATCTCACCTCACCGAATATTATGATAAAAATTTAACATGTCTTCAACATGGCTCTGCTCCCTACCTGCTTCTTTTCATGATACACTTCACCATCAATTCGAATAAAAAAAATATTTAAATTAAATAAAAGAGT
This sequence comes from Eupeodes corollae, assembly GCF_945859685.1. Taxonomy (NCBI): domain Eukaryota; kingdom Metazoa; phylum Arthropoda; class Insecta; order Diptera; family Syrphidae; genus Eupeodes; species Eupeodes corollae. The sequence continues at coordinate 308,608,116 of NC_079147.1, read as the reverse complement.
GGCTCCCCAATTGTTGTATGCAGCTTGTTCGGTGCAACCCTCAGACCAGCCCAGCCCTTTCGAGGGTGCATGCATAACTCTTCTGATGCTGAAACTGAAAACTGAAAACCGAAATGTAAGACGAGCAGGCCCTAGAGATTACGGATGACAAAAGCCAAATGTGGCCAAGTGATGAATGCCTGCCACTGGAACAATCGCCCAATTTTCCATTGTTTTCCGTGACGCTTCCAACAAAATAAAACATGAGAACAAAAATAAAAATATAAAAACTCAAAAAAATGTTAAAATATAATTCTGTAAAGCCATCAACTGTGTTAAGCCCCCCCTGGTGTTCGGTTGGTTCGGCCCCCTCCCGCCCCAGGACTATTGAATAGTACATCAGGCTCAGTCGGTTTTATCTTTGGTGCTTTTTGTTGGATTTTGTAGGTAAGGTAGTAGGTACGAGTAGGTATTATATTCTTATGTTGATTCTGGTTTTGGGTCACGTAGCACCACTCATGCACGCACCTCTGGTCCGTTGTTGAATTTTATTTCCATTTTGTTTACAGTTTTTTGTTGCATTCACAATTTTATTTAAATTATTGTTTTATTTCTTTTTGTGTTTTATTTTTTTCGCCTTTTATATTTAAAATTTAATTTTATTTCGCTATATCGTAAAGTGTGTATGTGTTGTGTATGGTGTATGGTTATTGTTGGATGCCAGTCTACCGTGAGGACGCGGAGGCTGTTTCGGGTTTCCTTTTTTTTTTGGATTTTTTATTTTATTTTTTTATTGTTAAAAAATATTGTAAAGTGCATTCAGTCGACGACGACGACGACGTCGACGATGCGATGATGATGGCCGCCCGGTCGCTATTGTTGCGGCTGCACTTGTTCTTTATTATTATGTTGATTTCGAAAATAATCATCGGACAAACTTCTCGAGAGTCGGAGTCGGTGTTGCAGTTCGAGTCGAAAAGTTGGAGAGTGGCATTGTAATTAACACGAATTTAATTATTTTTTATGTGATGCAAGTAATTTACTTTTGTGAACAAGCAAGAATTTGCGGATGTATATTTATGTCTTTTTTTATGTGCATGTGCATAGTTAACAGGGAAACAATTTAAGATAATGTAATTCATGGGCATAAATGCGATCGGGTTTAACTATAATTTACAACAACAACACAAAAAAGCTTTGAAACCTTTAACCTGTGATGTCAGAGAGTACTTGGTGTTTGGTATTGATGGGTATAACTTTTGTAACTGATTTTTTTTAATGATTGCGGAACTATAAGGGATAAATTGTGGCATGAAGCAACTTAATAAGTTTGCTCGTATTTTCAACATATTATTTACTTATTGAAATTCGTTAAATGTTCAGGTTAATTAATCACATACAGATCTCTCTTTTAAGGTGAAAATTCAAACTTTTCATGATGGTAGACAAAGACTTACAACATTCAGAGAACAAGGTATACATTTCAAAAAGGGTGCATAAATGATATTTACATAACGTATTATTTTTTAAAGTTGATAATAATTAATGAAAGTTTAATATTCTAACGAAAAAGCTGGGTAGTGTCCAGCCAAATTTCAACTTTTTAATACATGGTTCGGGAATGATTTCTTAAATTGAACTTTAAAAATAATTAATTTATGATATTTATTGATCGAAATCGAAGAAAAGCGGAATTAACCCTCAGTGACGTGTTTAAACTCCCAAAAAATATCTTTATTGGCTTTCCGTGCAGGTGCATTTGAAGAAAGTGCGAGTTATTAGAAGGAGGGGCAGGTGTGATCCAATATCCTATCTACGTATCATTCTAGATTGTTTAAAAGTTTGTATGATTTCGAAAAAACAAGAACCGAAAGAAAAACATACAACATTGAAGGTTGAAATTAGTGTTTTCAGGAAAACACTACTAAGAATATTGTTATATTTGTCTTACACTTCTTTTGCCTGCTTTTATCATACTACAATGTCCCAAAGGTAGTAAAAATTTCTGGTCATTTGTAAAAAACGTACGAAACACCACGTCATCCTCGGTTCCAACGCTCGTCCACAATGACACTCCCTACGTAAGCTCGATTGATAAAGCCAATTTGCTTGCAGCACATTTTGCTGTTAATTCGACGCTACCGGATAGTGTCATGAGTCCTCCTGTTCTTGAGAGCGTAAATGATTCTATGGGACGAATCTTCTTTCGCACTAGTGCAGTCGAAAGAGTACTGAAAGACCTTAACATACACAAATCCGCTGGCCCGGATAGTATTCCCCCTGTTGTTCTGAAGAGGTGTTCTTCAACGCTGGGAAAACCATTGCTAAAGCTTTTCCATCTGTCCTATTCTACAGGTCTCTTCAACTGCATTTGTCCAGCCTGTCCCTAAAACAGCGAATCCTCCTCTTCCTCAAACTATCGTCCAATTGCACTAACGTCCCTTCTTTCTAAGGTCATGAAAACGGTGATTAATTTTCAGCTCAAGAAACTTGAAGAGCGGGAGCTTCTTAATGACCGACAGTATGGCTTTCGAAGCAATAGGTTCACTGGTGATCTCATGGTTCATCTCACCGAACAGTGGAACAAATCCTAACATCGTTTTGGAGAAAATAAGATTATTGCACTTGCTATTTCAAAAACAATTCATAGAGTTTGGCACCAAGCTCTCTTATCGAAAATGCGTGCTTTTGGTATTGATGAATCTTTTCTTCATTGGATTAGAAATAACCTTTCTAACCGTTCAACACAAGTTGTATTTTATGGTTTTAAATCTGAAATTCATAAAATAAATGCTGGTGTCCCCCAGGGCTCCGTTTTGTCTTCGACTCTCTTTCTTTTATTCATAAACGATCTTTTGTCTGTCACTTCTAATCCACTAAACTGTTTCGCCAGCGACAGTACCCTCAGCTTTTCATATTCGTTTCAAGATTCATATCCTTGTTCTTTGGATGTGGAATTTCAACGGCAGCGTATGATAAGCTCATTAAATTCTGATCTTGACAGCATTGTCCAATGGGGAATAAAAAACCGTGTAGAATTTAATGCTTCGAAAACTCAATACTGTCTCCTGTCGTTAAAGCGTAATCCACCCCCGATGCCGCTATCCATGAGCGGCACTTGCATCTAGGAAACTAATCAATTTTCAGTACTCGGTATGAATATCACAGATCACCTCTTATGGAATGGTCACATATTCGATATCGCCAAAAATGCTGCCAGCTTAGGATTTCTCCGACGATGAAAGAAATTTGTCTACATCTATAAAGCTTTTATCCATCCATAGCTTGAATATAATGCGCATATCTGGGCAGGTGCCCCCAAAACAAGTTTAAATCTCTTGGATAGAATTCAAAACAGGGCTTTAAAAATGATAGGCGACAGAACTATTATCGAAACTTTTACATCGCAAGAACACAGTCGCAATGTTTCATGCCTTTTGCTGTTTTAGAGATATTTTTACAAACAATGTTCTGTCGAATTAGCCAGTTGCATTCCACCCCTTAAACAATTCAGCTGTAATACTCGCACTTCTAGGAATGCTCATCAGTTTACCCTTGAGCTCAATTTCGGGCGTACTGTCAAGTACAGATATTCTTTCTTAAATCGCACATCGAGAATGTAAAATGGTTTGGCCAACTCTGTTTTTTCCTCCCATTTTGATGCTCAGAACTTTAAGACCAATATGCACCGGTATCTCCTTTTAAATCCTTCCCTATTTTCCTTACGCTCGCACTGTGTTTAAATATAAACATATAAAGGGTGCTAATAATCCCTTGAGTGCTTGTGAATTAAAAAAAAAAATTAAATATGATTAGATTCCAAAAATAAAATTTAATTAAATAATTTTGGGACCCTTTCACTATAATTCAAGCTGCGGCTTCGATGCACCCACATTACGGGTGCTTTGTTGGAAAATCTATAAAAAGTGTAGTAGGATTTTACACGAATAACAAAAACAGTATCGGCAGTATGGATAATACCGATAAAAGTCAAAGTAGAATCTTACTACGGATGGGTTTTTGACATTTGTAGGAGTCTCGAATGGGACTTATGTGATTTCGTTCTCAAATGTTGGTACGATTGATATTGCATTTGTATCTCGATGGCTGTGTTCGTTGAGTATTGTGCAAGTGTTTTCTATTGGTCAAAAAAATCAATCTGTTACTGTTATTATTGATGATATTATTTTGGGTTTTTTAATGAAAATGGACTAACTTAGCTCATTTGCTAGAGGAAACAATAGGAAAGATAATTAAGTCTTGCTATGTTTATTTCAGTTTAGTTTTAATAAGTCTATTTGGTGTTTCTAGCAAACAAGAAGATTTAAAAATGATTATGTTTGACAGCCTTTCTAAAATGCAAATGTTGTTTTGTTGTTTCTTATGAAGTGCAAGTGAGATAGTTTGAGTCGTGTTCAACAATGAATAACTGAATAGTTCAGCACCAAATAAGAATGTGCTACCAACTCCATGTGAATTTTTTTTTTAATTTGTAATAGTCTACGAACAAACCCCCTTCTTTTTTTTGGATTCTCAATTTCCAGATGTTTTCATACCATTTATTGAATATTGTCTATTTTATTAGTTTTAGTTTTTTTTTGTTTGTTGAAGTTAATTTTAACTTTGGATTTTCACAAAACTTTCTTCTATTTGTGTTTTGTTATTATTATTCTGACAGGCCTTCTTTACGTTGTACCAATTTTTTAATACAAAAATCTCGCTCCTGCCGATGCGTTTTCTTAGGAATTTTCTACTATACTCTTTATAGAATACCAAAAAAACATTGGTATTGATAACTTCCCATCCATGTCAGCTAAAAATGTTTGAACTTTGTATTTTGTAACAAGTGCTTTTGTTTTGTTTCAAAAATGCAATGGAAATTTAAGTTAAAGCTTTTTCTTTCGAAACATTTTTAATAATTAAATCTATAAAAATAGTATTTTTGCTAAAACTTTCCTAGTAACACAGTCTTTTTATGTATTAATTAATTATTATAATTATTAATAGAAATATTTATTTTTAGTACCCGTGGCATGATGGTTAGTGCGTTGGACTGTCATGCAAGAGGTCTTGGGTTCAATCAATGCCTGTGCCACCTTAATTTAAAAAAAATAATTTTCGCGGGTACTGCCTCTTGCGAGGAATTGACAATTCCTTCAAAAGTAATTCTTGTCAAGAAAAAGTGCTTTCTCAAATTAGCCGTTCGGATTCGGCCTAAAATTGTAGGTCCCTTCCATTCCTGACAACAATACTCGCACACAGAAATGGTTGAGAGTTGTAAGTCACTAGGCACTGGTTCACAACGGACTTTTGCGCCACCCAATTTATTTTATTTATTTTTATAGAAATATTTCTATTTTATGAAACAACTTTAAAGTCTTCTGTCTTCTTTCTCACGATTTTTAAATCAAAATCAAATTTTGGAGTACTTTTTGTTATTTTATTGTCCTAGTCTTTAAATTTAAAGTTAACAAAAATATTTTGTATAAAATAAAATAATTTAAACCTGTTGGTTTTTTTTTTTTATTTATCAAAAGTCAGAAACCTTATTCCTTGAAGGTTTTTTTTTGTGCGTACAATAATTGAAGTGAACAACATTTTTAAAGTTATAGAACAATTTCTCATTGGGTTTTACTTGACATTGAGTGTTACGTCACAATAACATAAGAAAGCAATATATAGAACTTAATTCAGGCCACTATAGCTATAGTAAGGTATGTGGAATCAACCAACATTTTTAATTTTTAAATTGCTGAAACTCTTTATGTTTTTATCAGTGAAACAACATTTTTTTTGAGTCGATCTTTAACTTCGACAATAACACATCGATATTTTCACTTCGACAATTTTGACATTGAAACACTTATGAGCGTATTGACGTTGACAGTGATGTGTTAATTGATTTCTCTTTCCCGGAATCATACTTCGACACTTATAGCTGGAGCATGACATTTGCACTCTACTTTTCCTGTAGGTCCTCACAAATAGATCAGAGGAATGTCCAACTTTGATGCATGTTACCATATTAACCAGTTTCCGGGACAATTCAAAAAGATTCTTCTATTCATAGTTATTAATACCGCAACTGAGACAGTACTTTTCGGGCTGATTTTTCACTTCATTCAGTTCCTCAATTGACTTCGAACCGAATAAGAATGACCTGCAGGTAAATTTTCAAACATGACACAATTACCGCGCTTACAAGGAGAATTGAATCCGAATTGAATCAGGATTTAGCGCCGTATAGACCTGGATCGGATCGAAATAGGATTACTCGATCCGATCCCACTGAAAGAGGTGAAACGAATCGAAAATTTGTTTGTAAACCTGAATCAGGGAATCGAGTTATTGGTGTGTGAGGTCTTGCTTGTGTGCGTGCGATAAGTTTTTTCCATCTTGTTTGTTCTAAGCAAAAATACTCCATTTAAATGGAGTATTTTTGGTTCTAAGCTGAATTTAATTTGGCGCTCGTCTTTGTGTTGTGAGTGTTATAAAATGTGAAAGTTATTCACGTAGCAGTACGCACACAAATACAACCCAAATGTCATTTCGATTCCATTTGAATTCGATTCCTGGATTCAGTGCCATCATATACCTGGATCGAAATCTCAATTCGATTCGATTCGAATCCTCGATCACCTCTTGTAACCAGGGGAAATAAGACCAGTAGTTTAATTTTTTAAGTATCTTTGCATGCGTTAATAATCGCTCTAAGATAAGATTAGAAAATGCATTGGCAAAGGCATGCAACCAAAAACTTAGAAAATGAATTGTTACAAAATTCTTAGCCCGATTCCCCACCTACTCTTTGAAAATAAATGGCTAATAACCATAAAGATCAGGATTTCTCCTCTAAACTAGTAAACAATTTCCCTTGGGCGTTCTTAGAATTGGCAAAGGACTTAACCAATTTTAAAAACACCAATAAGAAGGTATGTCTACTTGGCTCATAATATTGAAAGCTTAATATTGAACTTTAAAAAAGGTTATGGCATTATAAGGGCAACATAACTATAAGACTGCCAGGCAGATCGACATTGAAAGCTTTAACCACTATAAAATTCTCACAAGAGTTAGGCGAGTTTCATTGCTCTCAAATTTTTGTGAAGTTTTCAATATTCGATTCGATTCAATTAGCTCTTCTTAAAAAAACAAATTGGAGTCCGCATAGAAGCTATGTCTTTCAAGTCCGTCGACTAAAAACGCAACATTTTTTTTAATATTTTGCGTCTCAAAACTAGACACTTAAAGTGAAAATTTTACTTAATTACTGTACGACCATTCTTCTTCAAATAACAGTTTTTTAAAAAGACGCGAAAAGATTTGCATTATTTTCTCGCCTTTCTAAATTTTTGTGAGAAGTATTGTAAAAATTCTTTTCACTGATTCTATCGGTTATTGAGACTAAGATCACTTCGTATTGAATAAGTAACCAGTTGGCTTCAAGTGGTTTTTATTCTTATGTAAGTTTTGACCGTTGCAAATTTTTCTCAAGTTAGTCAAGTGGGTCAAAAAAAATGTTCCAATTAATCAATTTCCAGGTACCGATACCAATACCAGCTCTAATCACATACCTCGCCGGCCGCCGGATCTATCCACTCAAAGTTGCCAATCAAACACTATTCTCGTATAAAACCTCCATCTGCCGACATTTTTCCATTGAATTACCAAAAAATATATAATAAATAAATAAAATATCACGATTCACGAAATCCCAATCATCCCTGATTGAGCACTGAACAAGCCTCTCTAGAAATCACTTGAACAAAGGATATTTTGCAAAAAAAAAAGACCAACAAAAAAATGAATGTAGAGCATACACTCCTTTTTTTCTTACTCTCTCGAGAAGTCCTTTTTGAGAGTTTATGTACGGTCGAGTGGGTAAAAATGTATGTGTGTATTTTATTATGGAGGCCATCATCATGTTTCGCATGTATATCAGGATCAGTAGAAGTAGAAGCAAGCCCGTTCCGTTAACCGTAATATGCATGAAAGGACATTCATTCTCCTTCCGCAGCAAAATCCACTTCAGCTTCACATCATTCGCAAAATAGGGAGAAATTTGCGGCTGATTTTAGCATTAATTGAACTTGAACGTGTTTCACAATAGATGAATGGTCCTGGGGACCAGCATCAGCTTTAGCATCAGTATCAGCATCAGAACCAGCATATTGCATAAGGATCCTGCCATTTGTCATTTGCCAGCATGAGTATGAGTGGCGATGGCGATGGCGATTTTCTGAAGCGTCATTTATATTTAATGCACACGCACCCCTTTAATATTTATGATTTTTTTGTCTTCAATTTTTTCTTTTCAAGTGTCCTTTGTGCTTTTGGCCTGATGGTGGATGTGGAAAGTTGTTTATGGGTCAAATACTTGTGCGAAGGAAAATCTGAAAATTTATTCGAAATGATAAATTGTTAATATACGGCACGGCACAAAAGGTCCTTCGTCTTCTTCTTCTTCTTCTTTGCAATGCGCACTGAAAGAAATTCAGTATAAATTTATTGTCTCGGGAATTTCTTTTCACTTTTCGTCTTATCGAAAATGGTGTGTTAAAGGGAAAGGATGGGAAGAGGTTTTGATTTGGTCCTGGCTGGACCTGGACCTGGACGGTGAAAATTATGAAGAAAGTTCATATTTTAGAAGATTCGAATACCTGCAAAGGACTTTTCCTCTCTCAATCACAGAACGAGTAACTTTCTTCTAGAAGACTATTTCGCTTTGGGTGCTCTTCTCCTGTAAGGAATATATTTTTTTGCATCTACTCTTTGTGTGAATAGCCTTTAGAAAGTAACCTAGCTGTAGGTTAGGAAGGTTGGTATGTCAAAGTTAATTACGTGTCGTAATTTCTCGAACCCAGCGCACATGGCATCCTTTATGGTCTGTTTCGGTTTCAGTTCTGTGTTTGCAAACACTTTACGCATTTTGGGATACAAATGTGGTCCCGTGTCCATTAGTCCTACAGAGGTATATTGTGTGTGGCAGAATTTGATATTTTTCTATATGTGATGCTTCCAACTCAAACCATATGTTCCTGATGCCAGAAAAGATTACCACCATGCGGTACTTTGTTTCCTGATGGTCTATGGACGGACGGACTTTACTTCGATGACTCTTCTAAATGAAATGAATTGTAAAAAAAAACATTGCTAATGGATTTGTAGGTTAGGAACATGAGCAGTAGCTACCTGAGAGAAACAAATTTCATACACTCGTGACTAAGCGATTATTTTATTGTTTGTTGGTTTTTCGCTTTAATGGCCGAAGCAATTTCAGGAAAAAGGTTTTTAAATTATAGGATTTTAGAAATTCACCGTTTTTATAATGAATTAAGCATATGGTTTTAGTTGTGTTGAAGCGGAAAAAAGTGTGCATATTAATTGAAACAGAAGGGGAAGTAAGGTATAATGTATCCTTACCCCAGGGGGATTTCCACATGCATTGAAAACTTAACAAGAGATAGTATTAAAAACTACAGCCTCATTGCTAAGTCGTCCGCCTTTCCAAAGATATTGAACGCACCTTCTTTCTACGATACTTTGATATCTCACTGCAAATCTCATTTCTGCTAGTTTTTCAGAAAAACAAATTAACAACTAATCTTGTGTGATTTGTGTCTTTTAAGCTTTTGGCTCTTGAAAACGGAAACAAAGTTGATTTTATCTTTTTATGATTTTAGCAAGGCCAATGAAAAAATATTATCCCATAAATATTAGCGTTAAAATGGGTTTTTTCTTACTCAGAAAAACGAATGCGAAATTTCCGAACTAGATGCCGACCTCTTCTTTTTATAATAAAAAGACAAATGTAAAATATCCCAAAAAAATTCACCTTCTTCTATAATTTTCTTGATATTTGTGGTGTACCTCAACATAGCCACTTAGGTCCTCTTCTTTTTATCCTCACAATTAATAATAATTTACTATATGCTATCATACATCACTATAATCTGATTACACCAAGTTTTTAAGGACCATTGTGGTTTTACCTTGTTCAACAAAACCTTGAGAGCTTAAAGAAGATTTATGGTGTAAGACCCCAGCTGTTAACTTCTACGTCAAAGTAGTCTAATGTGAATGTTGTCCGCCAATTGGTCAATCGTGTTGAACTTATCGGCAAATACTAGTGACTTTATATGTTATCAAAGACATTAGTAAAGTTTCTTTAAATTGCACGAACCTTTAGGCCAATTCAAGAGCCCATACTCCGTAACGTGAAAACATGCGAAAACCAAATGTTTCTTTTCACAAACCAATTGTGGCACAAGCTGTGTATCTTGATGCGCCGTGTGAGCTCAATTTCCAAGTCCACCTAGACGATGTCATACTTAAAGTCAATCACCGAATGTTCTATTAAAATGAAATGAAATAAACCAAAGTCGTCCCTAAACCCCAACCCTGCGGTCTGTCATCAACAACTGTCTATATCAGATCAAAAAAGCCATTTCGCATTTTGTAGCACTCTTGTCCAATAAAAAACAAAAAAAAATCAATCTGTTCCGCTTGGAAATCCTTTTGATGTCTGTTATCATTACCCCTTTAAATAAAACCAAAATGCAGAAACGAATTCAGGAAAATAAGTTTGGGAATTTTTTGTATCCGTATCAGGTTTTGATACAACTTAATTTTCGACCACCAACAAAACACTGTAGATACCCATGTGACATTTCAATTCACTGTAACCGACAAACCGTGACGAATTACCTTTTTTTCTTGTTCCGGTTCTTCTTCCAGGATCTTTTATATGCATGTATGTGTACATTTATAATATTTTAATGCTACAGCATTTCTGTTCTGTTCTGTTTTGCTTTGTTTACCGCACAGCACACATAAAGGACCTTCAAACGGATATGTACAAAGACTTATACTCGTACATAAAACAGGAAAATAAGTTTGCATGAAGCCAACATAGAAAATCAATTTGTATGTCAATTATATTCCATGCCAAAGCAATGATGGAAATTTCCAATTCTATGGGAACAGAAAAAAAAGCAGAGAATAAAGAAACAAAAACGGCAAATAGAGTTGTAGGCGGAGAAGGCGGATGCGAACTTCAAACACACACAAAAGAAATGTAAAGGATATGCATTTCGAATTGAAATAATTCTGTATGTTGAATGTTGACAAAAAAGGACCTAGAATTTTTGTTTTGATGGCTATTGAGAATAAAATAGAGGGGAAGAGAGTTGGAGGAAGAAGAGGAATAAAGAAGATATACGCGAAACAATAACCCCCATTGACAATTCTTCCACGTACCGTAACGATGACACATCCTTCTGCCAGGATTGTCGGACAATAGAATTTTTTGTTGTTGTTAAAAAGAAAGAAACAATCACAAAAAATGATGAAAAATAGTAAACCAAAAAAAATAATAAAGGAGGAAAAGAAGCATACAAACGGATCTGCGACGAGAGCTATGCACAACAGAAAATGATTGAGAATATAATCAAAGGATAGAAGTACAAGGATATGGTGAACAAAACACAAATAAACAACTCGCATGGCTTCAATTGAAAAGCGGAAAAATGTGTCAGCTAATATGTGTGAGGTGGTGCGGTGCTGTGGGTGGGTGTAGTCGTCGTGGAAACGTATTTTTCTTCGTTTTTAATTCAGGAAGAGATGTCGACAGGACCTCTTCTAATGACATGAATTGTTCGCTGTGTTATGTTCGATTCTTTTGAATTTAAACGCCACCTCCCGCAACCGACGCCGCCGTCCTCGTGTCGTTGTCGTCGTGTGTCGCCTTCGTCGCCACCAACGATATCGCCTTCATCGTCTGTTGAATTGGGAATTTTGGTTTTTGCGGTTGTTTCAATGACAACCATAGACTAAAATATTATTAAACACCAGTAGAATATAAAGGAAGTTAAAAATAAGCAGCATGACATATGTCGAAGTCGTTTTCATAGTCGTTGTCGGTGTCGTCATCATCATCGACAAAAGTGTAACCATGGTTTTTCCAGGAACATCTATACTGGATAAAAGGAAATTCCGATGAAAAATATTCATCCTTGCGTGTTCTACTCATACTCATGGCAGAAAATTAAACACGCCAGTAATATACATTTTATGAAGAAAAGGAATGATAATGTTATTTATCTATTCGAATAATTGACCACGTTTTTGGAAGGCAAATTTTTCCCAGTTTTTATTAAAAGTTTTCTCTTTAAAATCGATGTTACCAAAATTATTAATTGGCCTAAAAAGCAGGATTACGCGCTGGATCCTCCTGTATTGATCATATCAACCGCCAGGGGATTGTTACTGTTCATCAACTTCGAGAAGGCCTTTGATAGCGTTAACAGGGAGTACATCTGGTTAGCTTTGTGGAGGAGAGGCATCCCAGAAAAACTAATTGCTATTATTAAAACAACATATCTGATGGATCCAAATGTCACGTTCTACACAATTGTAGGTTGTCAAATAGCTTTGAAATGAGTAGCGGAGTCAGACAGCGCTGTTTTTGTTGGTGATAAGCGATGTACTGCGCGCAGTTTTGTCGGTAGCGGATTGATGATATGGACTTTGTCAACGATGTTTGCTTACTCTCTCATAGGATTATGGATCTTTATTAAATGACAACAAGTGTGGAGAGAGAAGCAGAACTTGTGGGGCTGAAAATTAATTCCGGAAAAACAAAAATGATCAGCTCCGGAACCCGAAAATCCTCTTAAATAAATATTTCCTCGCAACTGGTGGAAAAATTGGAGAGCTCTCAATACCTTGAAAGTATCGTCTACATCGAAGGAGAAACCGAACAAGATGTCATATCGGCAAATCAAAAGCGGCGTTCGGTATGCTGTCGAATATTTGAAGGAATAACTCTATCAGCTTAAAAACAAAGCTACGACTGTTTCGCACAAATGTCGAATCTGTGCTTCTTTATGGGTGCAACACCTGGAAGGTTAATTCAGCCATTACAAGAAAGCTGCAAACCTCCGTGAATAGGTCCGAACCGAATATCCAATGGGGTACTTCATAGAATGAGAGGACAGGAATCTATAGACACTATTATACGTAGGCGTAAGTTGCAATGGATTGGACATATGCTTCGAAAAGGCAACGACAGGGCCAAGAAATGCAGTGGAATCCGCTCGTAGAGAAGGAAGAATAGCTGTACGATCTAGAAACACATGGTGCAAGACAGTCGAGGAGGAATCAGCATCACTAGGCAAGAGTTGGACTGATCTGAAACCGGAAACCAACCACGATAACACGTAGTGGTAGTATAGGCCCTATTTGGCTCAAGATATTTCCAACGGACTTAACAGGTCTAAGGACCTAAGTAAGTAAGTAAGAATTGATTTCACGCTTTACAGTTTAAATATTTTAAATTACTGTCACTTTTTATGTTCATATGTGCATATATCTTGATGACGGCTGTTGAAAAACTTACTTCAACTAAAATAAGGCTTTGAGAGCACTGGTCAAACAAATTAAACTTTTATCAAGCAAAATAATACTCTTTTCATTGGATGTTGTTCGCCTAAATTCGAATTTGACGATATAATGTCTCCATATGGTCAAACGGTAAAAATATTTATAACACGGTGTTTTTTAAGCTAAGATAAGACAAAAGGTAATTCATTTTCAAGTGTTTAAATGTTTAACATCACTTGAACCGATAACCTTGTTAAGACGAAAAATTCATTATTAGAACAACATGTTTTTCTGATACTAGCCGTTTCAGCATAAATGCTTTAAAGTTAATTTAAGACTTACAACCAGTGAGGATTTTTGAAATTGGAATGGGAATTACATATTGAAAATATTTAAAAAATTTGGACTTGGAAAACAATCACAAATTTTATTGAAAAAAGTGTTTCTCAATCATTCAGGTATCGTGTTTTTTTGGAATCTTAAACATTTTTAGTACCCGTGGAGTGATGGTGCGTTGGACTGTCATGACCAAGGTCTTGGTTTCAATCCCTGCCTGTGCCATCTATAATTTTTTTTCACGGGTGCTGCCTCTTGTGAGGAATTGACAAATTATCCAAGAGTAATTCTTGTCATGATTAGTGGTTTCTCAAATAAGCCATTCCTATTCGGATTAAAAGTGTAGGTCCCCTGACAATATTACACACACACAGGAATGTTAGAGATTTTAGGCTTTATTTTTCAACAAAATGCCACCTAATTTATTTATTAACTTCCCATAGGAAGTTATTGTAATGGGTCCGATCAGTCAAATTGAAAATTTTGACATTTCTCGACGTTTCAAGGTCCCTAGAGTCTAAATAAAAGATTTTTAAAAAGATGTCTGTGCGTCCGTACGTTCGCGACGTTTTTTTCGTCGTCCATAGCTCAAGAACCAGAAGAGACATCGATTTCAAATAAATTTTGTTATACAGATAATAAGGCAGAAAGATGCAGAAAGGGCTCCCAAGAAAATTGCGTGGTTGTTTTTATACCATAGCAGTTTGAAAAAAAGGTGAAAATTTTGGTTAACCCTAAATATCTTACGAACCAAAAACGCTAGAGACATAAAAAAAATGTTATCTTCCAAAATTTTACGACTAAAATATGATTTGATCCCCAAAACAATTTTGTGCAACGAAAAATAATGTTTTTGACATCTGATAAAATTTTGAGAAAATCAAATTGATAGTTTTTCTTATAAAAAATAAAAACCTAAAAAAAAATTAATAAAAGGTGGTAAAAATTGAATTTCGACTCAAATGTCTTTTCAAAAATTTGAAATGTTGGCTTATTTTATTTCACAGAAAATATTGTTTTCTATATTCAGTAATTTTTATATAAAAATCCAACAGTCCGTTTTTTCATAAAAAATAAAATCTACAAAAAAAAGTACGCAAATTTGGTAAAAATTAATACGAGTACATATAGACAAACTTTTAAGCAAGACAAATCGACAGACGGGATGGAAAGTTATCAGTGTGGGTTGCATCCCAGCCTTTTTTTTTTTTTATTTATATCTTTAGAGTGATTTTAAAGAACCAAAATTTGAATAAAACTCTTCTAACTGTCAAAAAATTATGAGTTCTTTTAAATCCGTTTTCTGCCTTTGATACTGGAAATTAAAAAGTGTTGATTTACAAAAAAGACTTCAGTTGGTTTATCTAGAAAATCATGCAATTCATGATTTTTTTTTTAACACGAACTAGTGCCGCAGTGATGATTGGTAGATATCGAACTAGTTTGAAATTTCGGATTGTGTTCCTCAGGGATATATTCTTAATAATAATACTCTTTGCTCTTTATTTATTGAAGACTTTAGTGACTGCTTGTTTGGAGGAGCAGTCGTCTAGAGTCCATCGTCAACAACCTGATAGGTCCTTATTAGTGTGGTTTTAGACCAGGAAAGTCCACAGTTGATTAAATATTCACATTACGGCAGATCCTGGAAAAAAAAACAAGAACACCAAATTGACACCCACCACCTTTTCCGACACTCTTATCAAAGTTATGTGCTGTTACGCCGACGATCCTGGTAAAGAAGCTGATATCCCTTTTTTCTTCAACTCCAAATTAACAAGCTTCAAAGGTACTGCAATAGCTAGTTGGTATTTAAAGATAAACATGTTAAAAAAATACGCAGTTCGAGGCTCGGAAATGTAAGAGGAAAGCTGATTTTTGATTGGCCAGCGTATATTAGTAGTAAAAGAGTCTAGGTATAGGGGAATTTGATATCTTAAAACTGTAATTTTGTTCAACATGTGGAGGAAAAGTGTAGGAAGGCCTAACATAAAATAAAGTCTTAGGCCCCAACATTTTGGTTTGAAGCTATTTTCGAATTTTAAGTCAAACTCACGTTTGCTTCATTTACCGAATGTCAGTATAACACATATCGTGTTATAAGGTTTTACGCAATGGAAGTTATCGCTTTGAAATAATGATGAATGACAGTTATGATCGCTGAAGATAGCACTTTTTACGTTTGGTTAGGGTCGTTATCAAATCGAGTAATAAAGCAACTTCGATACTTACGGATGGTAATCAGCTTAAAAGTAACCATTTTGAAAGCGACCGCAACGGATACTATTTACCGCCTATAGTTTCATTTGGAGCAGCACCTCAGCTTCCACGTTCCACGAATGAAAGAATGAAACCGAAACTTTTGCGAATGACAAATATTTGACAGAAAGTCAAATATTCACACGCTGAAGTTTTATAAAGTCGAAACAAAATCACAAAATTTTTAAAGTGAGTCCCTTTTTATATAAGTAAAATATATCCCCTTTGCAAATACAAAGTTTTTTTTGATAAAACCGCTGTTTGGATAGTTGTCATCTTCGATATTAAAAACAAAATTACACCATTACTAATAATGGTCACTGAAAGGGTATGTATTCGAATGGCTGATATCTTTTTCCGTTGTTGATCGCACACACCCTCATCTTTTGAATGAAATAACCATCCATTGATTTTTCTTTAAAAATACTACTCTAAAATAAAAAAATAAACTTTTTATTGGAAAACCGTATAAAAGTTAACAGATATGTGTTATGTTTTTAGTTGATAAAATTTCAAACTTTTTAAAGATGAAAGATTCTTGCATAGCAACACAAATTGTATATTCGTTTTTGGGTATCCTACCAAAATGGGAATTTCTTAATTTTAATTTTATTACCCAACATTAAAGCTAACCCTTTTCCACAACACTCTGCATCCCAATCTATTGTTATCCTTTTTGTCAGAAATGAAAATGACCTCACTTTTCTACGTTACATCAATGGATCAACAGATTAAAATTTTAACCTTGAACCTCGTCCTTAAATATAACGCCAATAACCGTTAATATGTTTGTATGTATGGAGGTTTATGGTAAATTCAGACAAAGGAATCAACTGCTGAAAAAAGACCCTCTATACTATAAAGTTTCTAACTTATTTTGTTGACCTTCAATTTGCAGTTCTACAATAGCCATTATTACTATGAGTCAAGTCAAGACTATACAAAGGCACATACACACATATAAATAAATATATATGTGAATATAGCGTGTGGTGGATTTATCAACAACTCCACCCAACGATTATTTTATTACATTCGAACATGCAAACCTGCTGCTTATAATTACAGTAAAATGCATTTCTATGTAAATTACCCTACGATTTGCGCCAGAATTCACATCAATAGCCGAACAATAAAGGGAGTGACAGTTTGCCTGACACATATTCCGTCCGCCGCCACCGCGCGCCGCGCTGACGGCTGACGGCACTGAAAAAGAGGGTGACCAGCAAAGCAAGGCATCATCAGAAATGCTGAAACGACCAATCTCCTTTCTGTGACGGAAGACCGATTTGCATTGAGAGTCATGCATTCAATAACGTCCGTCAAAAAATAAGGGAAACTAGTTGCAACCAAATCGGGGAAGGCTCCCTTAATATAATTTTTCACTAAAAAACCCCGAGTAAATGACTAAAATCCGCTGCGGAAAGCTGCTTGTTGGATGTTAGTGTGTGTACGCGATTTAAAATATGCAAAACGCAAATATTTGACAGGAGGACGAGTGAGCAAATAAATGCGCGGAACGAGTGAACGGTGACAGTAAACACGATTACCAGAAGAGTTCCCTCTCAATACGCCACTGTTGTTGTTGTTGTTGGTGCTGTACGCACGTCATCGCCATTCCTCCTCATTCTCATCTTCGTTCCTTAATCCCCCTGACTGGCAGGGCAAATTGCATTCGACGAGAGAATAGGCGGCCGCATTCGAATTCGAAATTCGATGCCAAAATGAATGCAGAGGCTGACTGCAGCCGTCAGAAAATTGACAGATAGAAAACGCGTGATACAAAGAGGATGAGCTTTGTGAGATTCTACACATATTCATGATGTGTAACATAAGGGTGCAGTAAGTGTAGTTATATACAACATTCCTTATTTTTTTCAGAATTATTATTCATGCAAATATTGACTGAATTCGCTCGGCTTGAATGGCTTGCGTTGAATTGAACTGGAAGTGCTGGTAGTTGAGTAGGTAGATGAGGGGCCTTAATGCGTTACGTTCAACGGCAAAGCAATCATTTCAAGTGGAGTTTTTCTACTTTTTTCTTGTATGCAAATTTTTGTCAAGTAGTATGTCTGTCTCCCTGATGTGCTGATTATTCAGTTCCACTCAAATACTTATATTGATATAATTATTTTCAGGACTTAAGCACTTTAAACAGTCTTTTAAAGTAAAAGTTCTTTAAAAGTAAACTATGAGGCATTTAATGATGACGGAAGAGGAATAAACTTATTTTCTTTCTATTTACATCGGACTTTTTGTTTGTTTGAAAGTGGAAATAACGGCGCACATCTTAAAGGCTTTAAAGAGAGGAACAAACAGAGATGTATGAATCAAATCGCATTCTTGATGTGCGGCTGAAATAAAGATCTCTATAATATTAAAAATTCTAAACACTCAGCTTAAAATAAGATAATTGGCATTCCTTAATGATTGTTTCGATAAAATATTGCTTATAAACATGTCATTAATATTTCCAAACGCTTGAAATATTGCGTCGCTTTGATGTCGGCGGTGTATAATTTTGTCCATAAACATACAATTTTTTCTAAAGGGTCTCTGGTAAAAGTCTAACAGCTTTTACTAACTATTAAAGAAATAACAGGTTTAACTTACCTTGTAACAATTTTTGTAGAAGTTTTTTTTTGCACCAAATTTTTGTGAAAATTATGTTGGTTGCAACCATTTTTGTCACGAATAGAATTTCAAATTCTTGGAATCTACAAAATTTTCCGAATCCACAACAATAACTATCACCGAATTCTTTCGTAATAAGAAAGCGCATGATATTTTTCACTTCAATATCGAAATAAGGTTTCTTGAAATAACGCCAACGAAAAAACTTCTTAGTTTAAAAGTTCTACCAAATTACACTCGACATAAGTGTAATAAGGCCGGTTTTTATCGTTCGGGGTTGTTGCATTTTGTCAAAGTCCAGATAAACAAATCAAAAATAAAGATGAATGAGCGACTGAAAAAAATTGGAACTTATTTCACTTTGCAAAGAGAATTCAGGCCAAATATCATTTTACTTGATGTGAAATTGCCGAAATTGCTGCAATTTCACGTTTGATATTCGTACGAAGTTCATCAATCGTCGCTGGCTTGTTGGCATAGACCATAGATTTGACGTGAAACAACTTACTTACTTACTTACTTAAGGTGGCGCTACAGTCCTGTGTGAACGATGGCCTCACCCAACAAACTTCTCCATCTAGCTCGGTCCCTAGATAGATGTCTCCAGTTTCGCGCTCCAAGTTGGGTGAGGTCACCTTCCAATTGTGCGCGCCACCTGATCCGCGGTCTTCCTCTACTGCGCAGGACGGGGATGATAAGGGTCTTATATAGCAACACTTTGGTCCCTCAAGAGAGGACTTTACCACTCAAGTGCTTTCTTAGTCCAAAGAAACAGCGGTTAGCAAGAGTTATTCTGCGTTTGATCTCAGCGATGGTGTTGTTTTCTGCGTTTACAGCTGAGCCTAGGTAGACAAAGACCTTGACTACCTCAAAGTTACGTCTTTTTACGTCTTTTTTTTTTTTTTTTTTTTTATAATAAGCGCACACTCAAAGGGATATATTACCCTTATTATGAATACACAGTGTGAGCACTAGGAAAGGGAGAGAGGGTTTGAAACGAGATGTCGGTGCACATTGGTTTTGAATTCCTGAATATTGCAATAGCTGGGAAAGACAGAGTGTGGTAAGGCATTCCACATTCGCATAGTACGGCTAAAGAACGAATCTCTATACTTGACAGTACGACCGAAGATGGGCTCGAGGGTATATTGATGAGCATTCCTAGAAGCGCGAGTATTACGGTTGAACTGTTGAAGGGGAGGAATGCAGCTGGCTATTTCTCTAGAGCATAAACCATTAAAATAACGGTAAAAGAGGGTGAGACAAGAAACATTTCGACGATGTTCAAGTGACGTAAATGATCTTATGATGGTAATATCACCAATCAGTCTAAATGCTCTACGTTCAATACTGTCCAAGAGGCTTAAGTAAGTTGCAGGAGCACCAGCCCAGATATGGGAGTTATACTCAAGCTTTGGACGTATATAAGTCTTGTAAATAACAGCCAGATCAGAGGGGGAGAAAAACTTCTTGCATCGCCTTAGAAAACCCAAACATCTTGCGGCATTTTTGGCGACATCGCGTATGTGATCGTTCCACAAAAGGTGGTTGGTGATACACATACCGAGAATATCGAGATGTTCAGTTTCCTCGATGCAAGTGCCATTTATGGATAATGGCAGGGGTTGTATATTTCGCTTTAACGATACAAGACAGCATTGCGTTTTCGAAGCATTAAATTCCACGCGGTTTCTTATTCCCCATTGTACAATGCTGTTTAGGTCGGAATTTAATGAGCTTATCATATTTTGTCGTTGCAGTTCCACATCCGAAGAAGAGGGGTGTGAATCTGAAAACGAATATGAAAAGCTAAGAGTACTATCGTCAGCGAAACAATGTATTGGATTAGATGTTGCAGACAGGAGATCATTAATAAAAATGAGAAAGAGTGTTGGAGATAGAACAGAGCCCTGGGGCACACCAGCATTTATTTTGTGGTTTTCAGACTTGAATCCATCCAATACAACTTGTATTGAACGATTCGAAAGGTAATTACTAATCCAATGAAGGAGGGATTCATGCAAACCAAAAGCACGCATTTTCGATAAGAGAGCCTGATGCCAAACCCTATCAAATGCTTTTGAAATATCAAGTGCAATAATCTTACTTTCTCCAAAACTATGTAAAGATTTGTTCCACTGTTCGGTGAGATGAACCATGAGATCACCAGTGGACCTATTGCTACGAAAGCCATACTGTCGGTCATTAAGAAGCTTCCGTTCTTCAAGATATTTCTTGAGCTGATAATTAATCAGCGTTTCCATGACCTTGGAAAGAAGGGACGTAAGTGCAATCGGTCGATAATTAGACGGTGAGGAAGATTCGCCTTTTTTGGGAATAGGCTGGACAAATGCGGTTTTCCATCCGCTCGGAACGAGACCTGAGGAGTAGGACAGATGAAAAAGCTTACGCAGTGGTTTTGCCAGCGATGAAGAACACCTCTTCAGAACAATAGCGGGGATACCATCCGGACCAGCAGATTTGTGTATGTTAAGATCTTTTAGGACTCTCGCTACAGTACGAGTGCGAAAAAAGATTTGCCCCATAGAATCATTAACTCGCTCAAGCACAGGCGGAGTCATAACACTCACTGGCAGCGTTGAATTGGCGGCGAACTGCCTAGCAAAGAGATTTGCTTTCTCTAAAGAGCTAACAAATGGAGTGTCATTCACAACGAGCGTAGGAACCGAGGAAGAGGAAGAATTCCTCATATTTTTTACAAATGACCAAAAATTTTTACTGCCTTTGGGACATTGCAGAATTTTTTGCCGTAATTTTTGGTCATGTAAAAATTTGGTCCGTCGAATATGTGCGTTGCAGGCCTTCCTGGCTTGCTTGAACTTATTCCGGTTTTCCTCAGTTGGATTGGCTTTAAAACAACGGAAACTTACCTTCTTGACCCTAATAACCTCTTTACAGCTCGCATCGAACCATGCGTTTTCCTTAGGTCTGATGCTTTTAACCCTATTCGGGATAAAAGTTCTCATTCCCAGGAGAATCAAACTTGTGATCATATCAGCGCTGGCGTCAACGTCACTATCGAGGAAGCATAGTGACCAGTTAAAGATCCTGAAGTAATTATTGAGACCGTCCCAGTTGGCTTTCTCGTATTGCCAAACGGTTCTCTTAGGAGCTCTTTCTTTAACTGGAGAGTTTTTACACGAGAAATTTGCTGATATGACACAATGGTCAGATGTGCCTAGAGGAGATAGGACACTAATAGTGTACTTACCAGGGTCAGAGGTAAGAGACAAGTCAAGAGTGTTTTCTGCTCGACCAGCTGAGTTAGGTGGTTTAACTCAGCGAAGATCTCAGCACACACTCCTTCTGGTGTTGACTGGCCCGAATGTTGAAGCCATGAAGGATTGTGTACATTGAAATCGCCCGTAACAACGATTTCAGTGCGAGGATAGGACGAAACAATTCTTTGGATGGAATCAGACAAAGCATCAAATTCACGAGAAGTTGATACTCTGTCAAGATTTGGGCTTCGATAAAGGAAGCAATAGTGAATGATTTGCTTATTCACGGAAAATTTAAACCACATAAAATTGAAAAAAGAATTTGTGCAGGGACCATATTGTGGCAAAAACTGATAAGCAACATCATTCCTAATGTAAATGGCGAGACCATGGTGGGAAAAGAATAATGGCACCAAGTTATACCCTTGAATAAAGAATTCAGTGGGATCAGAATCCTCACCCACTTGGGTTTCACTTAGTGCCAATACAGCTGGCCTGTTTAAAGCAGTATGGGAGTACACAGAAAGAAAATTCGATCTAAGCCCACGAATATTACAATAATCTACCCTGAAATTACCAGCCATTGCAAATAAAAGAAACACAAAAACCAAAACAGACGAAGACTATAAGAAAAATATTACTGAGTTGAACCACAGAATGCTGTTCGATATACGCCACTACTAGTGTTATGCCTTAGTAGTGACAAGAATCGAATCCGGCCCTGTTAGTTCAAAACAGTAAAATTTTTGTTGTCAACAATCTGTTATCAACGATGACGTAGTCTGTGTATCAATTGCATTAGTTATTAAACACAATGCAATTTGATACACAAGCTAAGCCATGCGACTGTACGAGAAAAGGGGAAAGTGAAGGATGGTACTCACTGTGCTATGTTGAGTTGGCTTATCATGATAATGTATTATTTTTTTTTTTGTTGGTTGTTTGTTGTTTTTGCTTTATTGTAGTTGATTTGGTGTGGCGTGGTTTATTGTTTTTTCTATTTTTTTGTTGTTTTTTTTTTATCACTGTTAATATTTTATTTGCTAATTTCTTTGCTATTTTTTTTTTTTTTGTTTGTTTATGTTCTTATTTGTTTCTTTTTGTTCTGTGTTAACATTTAAAATATGAATGGGAAATGATTAAACACATATCACGATTAGGCACAAGACTCGAACAAGACGCGCATGGGCAACGGACGCACAACACAGAGGGGACCTTCCCCAACGAAAGTTCACTGACGACTCTGTCGATGGTGACGTTTTGGCCAAGACGTCGGTGTTGTATGTCCTTTCTTGACGACAGCATGTACTTTGTTTTGCCCTCATTAACCGTTAAACCCATTTTTGCCGCCTCTGCCTCAATACTCACAATAGCCCCATTGACCTCACGCTGAGTTCTTCCGATTATGTCAATGTCATCAGCAGATGCCAGTAATTGGACAGACTTTTCAAAGATATTGCCTCTAGTGTTGACGTGTGAGCTCTGCACTATTCTTTGAAGCACGATGTTAAACAAAAAAATCACATGACAGCTCATCACCTTGTCTAAAACCTTTTTTGACATCGAAAGGTTCTGCTAAGATGTTTCCAACCTTTATGGAGCAGCGTGAATTCTCCATGGTGTTATCTCTCTGACGTGAGATAACACGTTCTCATAACTTGGTTTCCAATAAATTGATTTTGACATTTGCTGTGGGGCTTGGGATGACTGAACGACTGAAATTAAGTCTCTCATTCCGCCTTCATAATCATTGTAGCGTGTTCCAGGCGGAACTTTTGGCGATTAAGGAAGTCTTGTCTTGGCTCAAAGAAAACGTGATATCAACATCTGATATCCGTATTTTCTCCAACAGCCAGGCCGCTATCAAATCTCTGGAGTCTGTCTCTACAAACTCTATAATAGTCCATAACTGTCGTTCATCTCTAATGGAGATGGCGCAACACTTTAATATTCAGCTTTGCTGGGTGCCCGGCCATAGAGACATTCCAGGTAACTTTAAGGCAGACGAACTCACCAGGAACGGTACAGTACAGCCCATCCTACCACGTTTGGCAAGTACTGGCATACCAATCGCTAATTGTAAACTGCTACTAATGCAATACGCTGCGAGGAGGGCAGGCACCAGGTGGACCAACATCACCACGTGTCAAGCCACAAAAAACATCTGGCCAAAACTGGATTCAAAACGTTCAAGGTGCTTGCTCTCTAAGCAGATGGCATATAAGCTCAATAATAGGTGTCATAAGCGGACACTGTCTAATAGGAAAGCACGCCACGAGACTAGGCGTATTCTCAAATGACTTTTGCAGAAGCTGTATGAACGAGGAAGAGGAAGAAACGGTTCTTCATCTTCTCTGCACATGCCCTGCTCTAGCTCGAAAACGCAAGAATTATCTAGGAGAATTCTTCTTTAACGATCTAAACAATCTAAATCATATCGGTATAATCAGCCTCTCACGTTTTGTAAGGGACTCAAGCTGGTTCCATTGAGCTTAGGAGGAAGCCTCAAGATTCATGTGGTATCACAATGGGCCATTAAACTGGCATAAGTGTGTCCGTTTCCATCTTGGACAGCCACTATAACCTAACCTAACCTTGGGGTGACTTCCATGTAATCTAATTCGGGCCAAAAATATTCGGTCAGCATTGTACTGTAGTGATTACCATTCTCAGTAGCGTGCCGGTCTGGATCATCATGGAAGAAATACGGACCAATGACGCCACCGCCAATAAGTCACATCAAACTGTATTTTTTTCGGGATGTAATAAATACTCATGAAGTACGTGTGGATTGCCACCTGACCAATACCGCACATTTTTTTTATTGACGAAGCCATTCAGCTAAAAATGTACCTCAAAGCTTAAGATGATTTTTCGATGAAAATCGGAACCATTTTCAAGTTGTTGTTTAGCCCAATTCACGAAAATACGACGCTTCTGATAGTCAAGAGCTTTCAGTTCTTGCGTCAATTTAATTTTGTAAGGATCTAAGCCAAGATCTTTTCAAAACATTAGCCACAACGACGTGACACAGATGCCCAACGCTTGAAAACGATGCACGTATCAGAGATACATTTGGGCTTTCTGCAACTGAAGCCTCAACGGCAGCAATATTCTTGATACTACGGGTACTGCTTTGTCTCACTGGAACAGGAACTGTACTGTGCCTGAAGACTCAAATTTTACCACTAGATGCTCAATTGTTGATCTTCTAAAACGATTAAATTGGAAGTAGCACTCTTAACGTTGAGGCTACTGGCCCTGAATTTCTGTAGTAAATTTTAATAATTTCGACTAGTTGTTGGCTTATATATCTTTTTATCATGAAATGGCAAACTTTACTGAAGAGAAATGTCAAAAGAGTGGCAAGAAATATAACGTCGTTTGGGACAGCAAAAACTCGCTCTAATTTTGTAGCGTCCCTGTTGAAAAAATCCTATAAATAGATCGGATTTTATCCTTTTATGTCTAATTGTTATCGCTTTTAAAAATAATTGGCCTATGTGATCGTATTTCTCGAAATTATTTGGCCTTTTTTCAATCTTACAAAGTGCAGTAATAAAAATGTATGAAAGTTGGTTAAAAAATGAACGTATTATTGGTGGTATTTTAATGTCTAAGAAGGGACATTGACAAAAAACCACTCTTATATCGATGCAGGGAAAAAAGTCCTTGGAAACATGGTTTTTTTAAACATAATTGGTAATACATACGAAACCAAAAGCACATACTTTTTTTTCGAAACTATAGATTCCCACAAAGCACGGAAGTAAGGCCACTTTACTAAAATGAATTTAGTTCCCACTGCGTCAGAACTAAGTTCCTCAGTTGACCTAGGTTTTGTAGGATTATCGCCCTGCACCCAGTGACGGATTTAGGCTTGCTGCCGCAAGCAAATATTTAGGCTTTGGTCCACTCAAAAACGTCGATTATATCGTCATAAATAACTTCTTGGACTAGTTGAGCTTCAATTGACAGTAATGCAAGAGCATTAAGTCTATCTTGGCCCATGCTTGCGCGTAAATTGGTTTTTACGCGTTTTAGAGTGGAAAAAGATCTTTCTCCTGAACAATTTGTAGCCGGAATACTCAAAAAAAATACGGAGAGCAATGTCCACATTCGGATTAACATCTCGAAGACTCCGTGAATGCATTGCATATTTTTTGTGTTGAAAATGTAAATGTATACATTCATTGCCTAACGTCTCTTCCAAATCGTCAGGATACTTACTGACTAGTTTATTGGCAAGATTTTTCAATTCGTTTGTATCTATTTCGGATAAATCATCAAAAAAATTAAAATTTTCGTAAAGCTTTTCATATGCACTTTTACGCCCGGCCAATTGTACACTCAGAGTGTCTAGAATAGGGTAATAAACATTTGAGCGAACATTTTCTTGTCCAGAAAAAGGTGTTCTTTCATTTACCCGTGACTCATCTGCTGAATTGTTTTGTTTTTTTTTTTGCGATGAGTATCATTACGATAATAATCGTGAACTCCAGATAGAGTTTTGGCTTTTTCTTCATAATCAGAAAATTATCTGTATCTCATGTCTTGAAGAAATAGAGCCAGAGAGCTATAGATCTGAACAACGGATGATAAATCAGCTTGAGATTCTTGAAGCATTAAAACGATCTAAAATTACATTCCAAACAATGACTAGGATTGCTGTTTCTAAATTCTTTAATTTCCGCTGCAATCCTGTAGCTTCAGCTCACGTAGTCGGTTTCTCATCCCTGCTTTCGGCAATAAATTCCAGTGCATCAATTTTACATACCACTCTTTTTCTAATGCATAACATGCATCATGTCGAGCAGACCAACGAGTTTGTGAAAGACTCTTAACTCCCAACGATGTGTAGATACAGTAAAGAAATTGTATGGTTCTTGCAAAGTAGAAAAGAAGTCGACTGCTTCTGTTACCGATTCAACTGCACATAATCCTACCAAATTTAAAGAATGAGCGGCACAAGAAACGTAATCTGCTAAAGGACTAATTGTTTTGATTCGTGTCTGAAGGCCTGAATATATACCTGACATATTACTTGCATTATCATAAGATTGACCACGACGGTTCATTATGTCCAAACCATTATTTTTGAGAGATTTTAACAAAGCATCCTCAATATCTTTAGCTTTATGGCCGATATTTGGTAGAAATTCTAGAAACCTTTCAACAATCTCTCCGTTATCACGTACATATCTGATAATTATAGTAAGCTGCTCAACATGTGCAATATCAGTAGTTTTGTGAAAATCAGAATTTTCATGACCTTCGATGAGTGCTTTTGAGTTTTTCCAGTCACGAAATCCTTCATTTATTTCACCACTTCTACCAAATAATAAGCACGGAACACAAAACACAGACCCTTTAGTTTCTGAATAAATTAACCACTCACGGCGTTGAATCTCTCCGTTTTTTAGTAAGTTGGAATAAACTTTTCGAACAATACCTCGTTTTATCACTAAAATCATTTCTGGAATTTTTAAAGTCCGTATTATCATTTTGCGGTATACCGTTTAAAGTTATAAAATCCCGTGTTTCTTCATTTAAATTCCATAGGATGGGATCAGTACTAAATTTTAAATTAAATTCATACCCGTGAGATTAATCTCACTAAAGGAGCAGAAAGTGAAGAACATTACTCCCCTTAAATTATGCCACCCTAGGACCAGGCCTCACGGGCCTAGACGTAAATCCAACACTGCCTGCATCTCTGAAATCATGTGACGTGAAACCTGGTTTCAGGTTTTTATTTACCCAGCTGTAAGTCATATGCTTAAGCAATTTTATCGATGTATCATACTACCAAGCAGGCCGTTAACAGCTACTTACGTCATGAAAAGAGCTATATTTTATCTGTATACCTTTTTTATTTGTATTTAATTAGATGTAAAATAAAAAACTACCCTTAAATAATGTGTCATGTGTATATTGTATCAAAAGTATGATCATAATTGCACCTGCCTTACTTACACCGCCTTTAACTACGAGTGGACGAAGAACTATTTGTCAATTCTTGTGGGACTTAGGACTTACTTACTTCGGGCTAATTTAAAACAAAAAATTATATCTAATGATTAAACTTTGTGCATTAATTATTTTGGACTTTCCAATTGTATTTCAGTTCTTATTCCCGAATTCCTTGAAGTTTTAGTTTTTAATTTAAAAATCTTCATCCATTTGAAAAGATTTAAGTTAATTACATCTTAATTGGCTTTAAATTTAAGGTGGAGTTTATTTTCCTCTAATCCCTCGTTTTATAAAATGCCATATTTTGACTCTTGTACAAATTTAAATTAACATAGGAGTATACTGAATGTATTTCCTAACGGAATTAGTTCGACCCTGTCATTATCTATTTTATCCAAAACAACTCAAGAGGGACGAATTTTCCTGTACTTTTCCATCGGAATGAATAATAACTTCTAAACTTGTTTAATTGTACAAAATTGCTAATTTTCTAGCCAGGAATCTTGTTTAAAGAAAATACCAAATCATTAGAAGCTCTATTTAAGAAGGAATTTCCATAATTTTCCCTTCGCAATCCTGTTCGCCTCAACGCACACTTAAAAATCTACCCAACCCTTCATTTCAAAAGGATTTTTCATTTTTCGACATAAATCGCCATGACAACACTCGAAGTAGAAGACCCTGCCTGATGCTCTTTCATTGATTAATTGTGATTTAGAAAACACCAATAGAGAGCCATAAAATACACTTTAAGGAGTATGCGGCAGGAAGAAGTCCTTTTCTTTTCTTATTTTATTCAAGGAATTCCGCTTTCACCCTTTTTTTCTGTGTCAAAGCCGGTACAATCCCATCAATCATAATATACCGAAGAATGTGCATGCAAAAAATATCAAAAAATATATTTTAAGGAAAAGGAAGACATTTTATTCTCTATTTCTGACTTCACTTAAAACGTCAAATAGGGGTTAAGAAGGGACACGCTCGTTCTGAGAGTATAAGTCGTCCTCGTATAATAAAAATAATATCCTTTTTGGAAAATCCTTTCCTTGAAGAGCTATAGGCATGGCAAGGCAATCCAAGGCAAGGCAATCGACTTATGCATAAGGATGGAGTTGTCCTTGGCGATAAATCTGTTATGGAAATAAATTCTAAAATGTGGTTTTTCTCTCCATATTCTCTGACTCTTTTTCTGTTGATTATCAAGCCCATTTTCTTTGAATTTCAAGAATATTTCCGTTGTATAACATGACAAACTGATGATGACGTTCAGTTTGGGGGCACATTTATTATGTTTAAGACTTTTGCGCTCTCTACGCAAAATGATATAAATTATTTTCTGGTATTCAAGGGACGAAAAGGACATTCTGTAAGTCTCAGCCCAAGGGTACGGATCAGGACAATCAATCGTTTGGTTGCTACTTAAAAATTCTCTTTTTAAGATAATTGTTAATTATTATCAGTTAAAAGGAATTTTCAAATCTACTTACGTACATTTTTCTAAAGGCAAAGGTGGACAAAAATATTAAACAGAATCTTGAAGTCCGAAAAAAAAGAAATACTGAATAAAATGAAAACAAAGGAATATTTTATCCTTGCCTACTTGGCTCTTGTGTCTATGCATAGAGTAAGAATAAGCTGTATTAAGTGAAGACAGTGAATTTGCCTCCAGTAATCGAGTGTAAAATTAACTTTACAACTGAAATTCCTTGTGTACATTGCAAAGTAGGCCGCTCCATATCTTTCATCGTATAAATACCAACATCCAGAAGCAGTCCCAAGTACATATATCTTCATACAAGGACCATCACTGACTTTTTGTTTAAAGTCATAGCCGCGCGAACCGCGTCGCATCCTTTGGATTCTTGTATACTCGTATCTCTTTGCTGTCCATATGTCTATGTACTCTCATATGATAAGGCTTCAATTGAGCTGGGGTCTGCTGTGTTATGTGCATAGAGGTACATCTTCGCCCGCAGGACGTTGAAATGCAGGGATGCAAATGATGTGTTGGACAAGATAATAATGATATGAAGATATAACTAGAAGAACGAGATGAAAGAGAGAAATTCTTTTTCATGCATAAAAATGTGCACATTTTGGATACGGTATTCTGATGTTGGTGATGAGGATCCTGCATATAAGGAATAAAGATGCTTTTGCATTAGTAATTCATTGACAGTTGCTGTTGATAGTTGTGTAGCAGTTGAAACTTCACAAAAATTCAAAAAGCTTAGAACCGCTTTATAATTTATACAAATCTGCCTTTTTAAAGTTTCACACGCATAATATTTCACACGAAACTAGTTTCAATAGCTATTATCACTTATGCTTCAATGAAGTTTCACTTTGAATTATAGAAATGGAATGCCGATCACCCTTCAAAAAAACAACCAAACTTTCAGAATTTAAATCTTTTGCGGGCAAATCTCATAAAAGGACTAAAATTGGTTTTCTTTCTGGCAAAATGAACTTCTTACAAAAGTAATTGAAAAACAGTGTGTATGAATTATTTGCGCACCGCAGCATTACTTGCATGCTTTATAATAGAATTTGGTTAATATTTAAAAACTTATAGTTAGCCAACAATAAAAGATAAACATAGGCTGTTGCGGGCTCACTATTTAAGGGAAACAATTTTGCAAAATGGAAAAAATCCGGAAATCCGCTTTTTTTAGTCTTAGCGTGAAGTTATTTAACCTATATAGCCTTCCCCAAAAAATTAACTACCTGACAACAAAAGAATTATTCAAATTGGATCAGCAGTTTCTGAGATTATCTAATTCAAACAAACAAACAAACAAGCAAACAAACTCTTCAGCTTTATGATACTTGAATAAAACAAACCGTTTTCACAACTTTCAAAAACAAAAACAAGTCAGTTAAAGTTGTTTAGAAAAATTGAACAGTATAAATTTTTGAAGATATAAATATTTTGCATGTGCTCGTATATATTTTTAAATCAAATATATAGACTTTGTTTTTGATTAGACTCTGGATACCAGTTGGAAGTTCGAGTGATCCTATGGTGCATGAAATTTTTAAAGGATATCTTGCGATATATATTTTGGCACAATTTTGAGCTGTATAAAATCTTTGCGAAGTTTAAAATTTAGTAAGTAAACAATCATTTTATAAAAAAGTTCCGATTTTGGAAAATATTTGCTTGAAATTTTAAAGAATTTCATTAAGTCTAGCCATTTTTAAATGTTTCCATATGTAAAAACTATTGTATACTTACAGTAAAAAAATATTGTATAATATTTCCCTTTTATTAAAAACAGTGCATTTTAACACGTCTCAACTCCAACTGAGGAAAAAAACAAACAAAAATTTTGGGAGGAACCTATTAACTTGAAATATCACAAACTCAGAAATCAAAAGGATTGACCAATTTACAGAAAACTAAACATGCCTTAACTATTAATTAATTTAAGTAAAGTGTCCAGGGATTTTAAAATGTTAAAATTGTAAATCTGGTTCTCATATTATCTATTACTTCAATTATTTCTATCACATTTTCTCATTTATTTGCAAGACAGACGTTATAGTGTTAAATTTTGTAATGAGTGTTCAAGTTCTTTTGTTGTGGACTCTGGAGTCCCTCAGGGTAGTCACCTTGGTCTATTTCTATTTGTTTTATTTATATTTTGTCTACGATCCTTTCCGTCTACTCTAGTTTAAGTTTTAAGAATATATTAAGAATTGTTAACGTTAGTATTTAACGAATTACAAATAAACACATATCATGTTTTAAAAGATGTTATAAAAACATCCAAAAACAGAATTTTTAAAACTAAGGTAAAACACTGCTTATTTATTAGCAATACATTGATTGATGATTTTTCAAAGTTAATTTCTTTATCTTCTAGAAACCTTTACAAAAACTTTATTATCTTGCTTAGTTCCAGCAAATTCTCATAAGTTATAAGTCTTAAATGGACTCTTTCTGAAGTTTTGATAATCCTTCAACTGAATCCTTTCAAGGTAAGAAAATCCGACATTTTTCGAAATGCTCGCAATATATACATCGAATATTGAATTAAGGAATTATAGATTTGGATAACCAACACAAATTTTATAGACTAAGAAACTATTTCATTGGTTTATAAATCTTCAAGGGGCCTTATAAGTTTGTATTTTGTTTTTTTGGATTTTTTTTTTGAATTTTAAAAACCAATCTCAAACATCTGACGTAATAAGAGAATATGAACCCATGGGAAAAATACAATTACATATATAAGCAGGAAAAAACCCTTGCAAAACGTTTTTCTTTATTTGTTTGTCAGATTTTGCATAAGCCATGAAGCCTGCCTTGAGCCTAGATTTGAGCACGAAGTCTGCTATGAGATTGAACTATTCCTAAGCCAGATATTCCCCAAATTTAAAGTTAAACAATCAAAACGAAAAACAAAATTCAAATAAAATTCAGGTGAAGTGTCGTCATATCGTGACATATTTTATAATTTAATGTGTTTCATTTCCCCTCAAGTTTAACTGAAGTCAAAAGTTCAACTAAAAGTTCCACAAATCAAATGAAAATTTAAAATTCTTCACTTTTCATAAGTATCAGCATGATTTTCTATTTCTTGAGCTTTTTAACATCCTTCAACGAAATTCAAACTCATTACAATGCCTTTCTTGTCACATCGGCTAGGCACACACACACACATACACACTCAAAAAACACCTTTCCTGACTTGAATATCCCTTAAACGTTCTTAACTTTTTCCAACAACTGTATAAGTTAAGAAAACAACTAAAAGCAAAAAAATAAAATATTCAACGGCCTAGGGAGTTATACCTAAGCTTTGTTTGCATAAAAGAATGAGGTGGAACAAGCAATAGAGACTATAGTAGACCCCCAAAGGCAGGCCAGACAAAGCCATAGAAACTTTGAAAAGGCAACACAAAAAATACAAAAAAAAAAAACAGAAAAGAAGGAAAGTAGCATGTCCTCGATGCACCAGTAGTGAGGCAATCAGACATTCAGACAATCAGACAATGATTGCCCAAGATGATGATGCATTCAGCCCAAGTGGCCGTCGTCGTAGTCGTAGTCGTTCCTCTCAACTAACAACACCACCCAACCGCCTCCTGCGCCCCCAACACAAAGTAAGTATACTTCAAGAAGTAACCTAACAGGGAAAAGGAGAAAAAAAAAGTAAAAAAGAAAATGAAATAGCACACAAGGAATAAAAAAGTCTATCCTTCCAGGACAATAGCAAGCCAGTGCATTGTCAGCCAGACATAATGGTTCACTTTGGTGGTTCGACTTGGGCAAGCATCCAGCTTACCAGTTTACTTCTTCGTACTTCTTTTAGGCTGTGGTGATAGTGATGGCGATGGCGATGCTCTCGTTTCGTTTGAGGCCGAACTGCACTGTTTTTGCCTCTAGTCAGTCAGGGGGCAAGTAAGACCTATAGTAAATCCTTTGAACCATGCTTCTATGCATATGAATAACAACCTAACAAACGTCCACCGATGAGATGATGACTACGATGAGGACGACCAAAGACGGTGACGACGACGGTGGTGGTGGTGGCAGCAACGGAGACAGTGTGTGAACCCAAAAGACGGAAAAGGAGGAGTTTACTGTGTATCTATTGAGCGACCGGCTTACAAGGATCCTGTCGGTTGAGTTAGCGTTATTCTATCCTTTTTTTTTTATTATTGGCATCAAGTAGAGAAATTGAATATGTGATGCGGTGTGTGTGTTTTGGGCGGGTGACATCTCCTATGTTAGTTGTCATTCTCAATTTATCTCTTTAAAGCGGCTTAAAGCCCATATACAACAATATTTTAAACTTTAAGTGTTGAAGATTTATTTGTTGTATGCATCATCATCATCAGGATCTTCCACTTTAGGTTTTTTGTATTATTCTTTGAACAGCACCAGCAGCGCAGTGAGGCAGTAAGGGTGACGGGGTAACAGTGGCGGTGTCGGTGGCGGTGGCAAATGCAGCGATGCATTATTAATTAGCATAACTACCTATCTACCAACACTTCATTGCCATCACTGTGAGTATAATGTTGAAGTATTGATTTTTCATGTAGAGTGTAGGGACCTATGCGTGTTAATGGGCGGGTACACCAAACATGCATCAAAACTGTACACGTCTTTTAAATTAATCTAACCGCTTTTAAATAGTTTTAGATTGCTCGGGGGAAGAAAATGGTTTTCAGCCGTGCAATAAACATTGTTATCTTTGTTTTAGGGTAAAAAACAGTATATTACAAAGTTTTTAGTAAATAAAATGTGACAGTTAGTGCATTAGTTAGTTTAAAATCTTCTAACAATTATATTTCATATTTTGAAATATAAATACTTCAAATTTCAATTTAATTTAGCACTAATCGGTGTACAATATTTTTGGTTAACCTGTCTTTCGCTTACACAAAAAAGTTCGATTTTCCTACACGTGAACATGCTTAGTATGAGTATAAATTTGAAGTATCAGGAAATATGTGTAGAAAAAGGGTTTAACCAAGCAGGAAATAGGGCAAATTCGAGCTTATCGGATCTCGGCTAAAACCATCCGTTTTATTGCCAGCAAAATTAGAAATTAGAAGTTGTTCACAACTATTTACCTCAAGGACCCAGAGGGGTATAACAAAAAAAAACTTATGTAGAAAGAGTGAAGCAAGCCACATTATTTAAGCAAATGCTGGCGATAGTGAGAGCTGCTTTCAAATTGAAGGCTTTCCATTAGTAAAATCAAGGCAGAAGCTGGGCTAAATATTAGTAGATCGACTGTTACACGGGTGATATAGAAGGCAGGACTATATACTATACCAAAAAAAAAAACAAATCAGCATACTTCACGCAAGAGCTAACACGCTTTAATCTTACAACAAATCAAATCAGGAGCTTGGCATACCGTAATTTTTTCCAATGAAACAAAAATTAATTTGGACGAAATTGATGGATATAGCTGCTTTTTTCGTGTTTTAAGAAAGGCAGAATTGTGTCTTGCAAAACGGCACAGGAAAGGAGACGGCGTAATGGAATGGAGAGCAATCACCTATTACGGAATCGTGAAGATGGATTTTCAAAGCCTTTAAATGACGGCAATCACTTAAAAATCGATTCTGAAACGAGATTTTCCGTAGTTTTCTGAATCATTTGGTGCACTATATGATGGACTTTCCAACAAAAGAAAATGCACCAAAACATACCGGACAACACAAGCCTGGATTCATGAGCAAAATGTGAACTTATTACCATGGCCCCAATATTATCTTGACCTGAACATCGGTCAAGACGTGTGGGGATGGTTAACAGGAAAAGTCTACGAAGGCGGACGGCAATACCAAAAAACCAAAGAGATTATTGAAGCCATAAAACGGGTCTGGGCCCAAATTTTGCTCAATTATCTGAAAGCGCTCTATGAATACATACACCACAGGTTACTTGAAGTAATTCAGAAATCATGAGGCAGTACACATTACTAAAAATAATATTAATCCATTTAATAAAACCAAAGTTAACCTAAACCACAAGATATTGTGTTGTTTTCTTAAAAGGTTTTAGATCTTGTCCCTATTCATGTGACACGAAGTGAATAAACCACAAATGGATACTGTTTGGCCTTAAGACTTATTCATAGAAATGGCAAAGCTGAACGAATTGGAAATTGTAATTTTCTGAAGAGCATGGTAGAATTTGACGGCATCATTGGAATACGTAGCAACATGACCACTTTTGCTTTTGATTAAAATCGATTAAGCAGTTTAGGATGGTTCAAAATGGTAGACATGTCCATTGAAGAGGACACAAGCGTCCACAAGTTTTTCTCAAGATTCACCTTTATCTCTTAACTCCTAATCTCACCTGCCCTCTGTGAATATCGGGTGCTTTGTAACTCAACTGGAGATTGCTTTCTAACCCCTCTGCAAATAAGAGAGGGGGGAGAGGTGTTTCCACTAAGGCACCTTTCTTTATCCAGACGGCAGCAGAAAGGTTGAACAACTTAGTGAACACCTTACAGGGCTTCGTAGAAGCATAAGGAGCGGTTTATCAGGCTCCCCGTCCTTAGAGTTATACTAAAGATCTGGCCCTGCATGTTGGGGGTTGTGCCGTCGGGGTGACTTTATGACCGCGTAAAAAATACCTTAGTTGCGAAGCACCACCAAGGCTCTGATACGGGCGGACTTACTGTTGACAACCCACTCAAACGAAATAAGGACATTGAACTTCAAATCTGTATGTGGAATGTTATGTCCCTTAAAAAACCACGTGCAGTCGAACAACTAGCAGAAGCCCTAAACTGCTGCAAGGCAGATATTACCGCCTTCTAAGAAGTGCGATGAGGACTTTGTCTACCTATGCATCCCTTTAAACTCAGACAACGATACCAGCGCTGAAATCAAACGAAGAATAACTCTTATTTATTGACATCAGTAAGGTATTGAAACCATATCTATGTAAATTGTGCAATTGCCATTTTGTAAAAAAAAACGATAAATTTACGCTAATAAATAAAATTACAATTAGAATAACTCTTGCAAATCGCTGCTTCTTTTTACTTAGAAGGCAATTGAGTAGTAAATTCCTCTCTCAAGCATCTAAAATCATCATCAATAAGACACTCATCATCCTGGTCTGGACCCTGTCAAAGAAAGATGAGAGCGTTTTAGAATGCTTCGAGTGATTCGGTTGATTTTTAGTCCAGTCTGTATAAATGGAGAATAGAGAAGTAGATATAACGATGATATGATTTCTACGGGCTGGGTCATGTAGAGCAAATGGAAATCAGTGAAGGTCATCGAACCCAATCCCGAGGGACGGAGCAGTAGAGTAAGTTTGAGATTCATGTCGTTCAAATAGGTGTGTGAAGACCTCAACCAACTTGGCGTGCGAAACTTGAGCTGCGTAGAATAAGATTAATTCTGCTACTGCCTTAAAACAGTTACAGCTATGTGCGATATTTTTGCTTGAGAAACACCTATACTCCAAGATGTGCTGATGGCGGCTTTTGCACTTGTAAGCTTTTCTCTCAGATGCGCTTCCATATTAATTTTTTTTTTCAAAATCACTCCAAGGTATTTGAACTCTTTGATAATCTCTATATTTTCACCACTGTAGTTCCATTTTTCATTAAGGCAGTTTCTACCTCCTCCGTCCTTGAAAATCATGATCTTGGACTTTATCTTTATTTACTCAAAGATCCGGTTTATTATGAGTTGTAGTGATTCTGGAGATGACGCGAGAACCACAATATTATCCGGAAACAAGAGTGCTTCAATTATTTATCCCGCGTGTTCGATACCAGCAGGTAAGAAATCGACTTAGTCTTCGATAAATAGGGCGAATAGTCTTGAACTCACCGTACAACCCTGTCTATCTCCTGATTCAGTTCTGAACCGATCCGACTTTTCTGTATCATTCCAAACTGTTGCATATCCATAAATCCAAATATAAAGGCTTTTTCAGGACTCTTCCAAATTTTAACGACATTACCAAACCAAAGAGCTAATAGAAAAGAGCTTGCCTATTCACTGTGTCACATGCATACTTAGAATCCACGAAAAACAAGTATAACTTCTTCCTTCTTCTTATAAATGAATCCACAATGCTTTTCAGAACAAAGATATGATCGATTGTTGAGTACACGGATCAATCGCTTATTTTCTTCAATCCATTTATTGAGCCTCGATTCCTCGATAGTTCGACATCTCAGAATAGCTTCTTTTTTTGTGGATTATCGGTTCCCTAAATTCTTGAGGAATCATACTTGTTCCCAACACCTCGTTGTAAACTGCTTTAAGCTAGCTTATTAACTATACGGTTTCATGCTTAAAAAATTCCGCTGGTATCCCATTGGAGCCTGCCGCTTTTCCATCCTTCATTTTGTTCATTGCGGCATCTAAAAGTTTAGTGAATTTCCATAATTTGGAAGCCTTGTTTCGGCTTTAAACCCTTCCATTAAATTTATCATAGGCTTGAAATTAGTTATGTAGTAAATCTGATGTAATTTAAGGTCGAATCAACTTAAAACAGTTAACCCATCACATTTTTAGTGACTTCAGTACAATGCATAAATATATACATATATGGAAAGCAGGCTAGGAGGTCTTAAAGTTCCATTTCCTTCATCAGAAAATTC
Organism: Eupeodes corollae; assembly: GCF_945859685.1. Classification (NCBI taxonomy): domain Eukaryota; kingdom Metazoa; phylum Arthropoda; class Insecta; order Diptera; family Syrphidae; genus Eupeodes; species Eupeodes corollae. Next base: position 308,570,204 of record NC_079147.1, on the reverse strand, counting down.
TAATACCACAATACCAAATTTTATTTGAATCTATTTAAATGACTTTTACTGTGTCTTTATTTTTAATGGTAAGCAACTTATTTATACTCCCTATATGCTGTCATTGCAAAACTCGTCAAAACCAAAACTCAATTACAGAAGAGATGAAAGCTGTGTATGTTGGTGGCGAAGGCGAAGGCGGAGGTGATATGATGGCGATAGTGGTATAGGGAACGGAGGAGCTTAGTTGGAATGGTGGCTCCAAGCACCCTAAACTCCTGTCATTCGCATCATCATTGCCATCATTCACCTTTGGCATCAAGGAACGCAATTACCCATCGCACTTGTGTGAGAAAATAATGACAAAAGGACACCTGAGTGTGCTGTGCTGCATGGCATGGAGGGCCTTAGACCTATACACTACACAAAACTATTATAGTGTCTTCTAGCCCATCCTGCGGCTTATTTCGTATGCAGCATAAGATTACTCGATGCACTGTATACATGCATACGAGTACTATATGTATATATGCATTTTGCAAGTCAACTTGTGTCATAGGGAAGGAAGCAACAAAGGAACAGTATGTGCAGTGTGCACCCTGTCATCGTAAAAGTCGTCTTCGTGTTATAGTCGTCGTCGTCGACGGGGTTGTCTTGGCCTACTTTGGGCCGCAGGTCTTTGACCGGGGCCATGTTCCCTTGTACATAGATAATCCTTAAGTCCTTTCCTTTGCTTTTCATTTTGCGAACGAACGTGTGGGAAGGTATTTTCTATTTTTATAGTCCGTAAAATCGATTTTAAGAATTATTATATCACCATTTTGAAAAGAAATAAACCATGGAAAAACAACAACAAAGGACACGAGTATCGAGAATAAGAATTTATGGGCTAATTGGCATGGCATCGTATTTTTATCCTATCGTCAGTGATGTGTTGTATTTGTATATACTGCAGGTAGGACATAGAGGATACACACCTGTGCTGTGTTTAGGTTTGGGTCGAGCAAACTATAGGTTTAGGTTGGGTCTTGAGTCTTGAGTCTTGGGTGTATCGGTCTTGTGTTCGTTGCTTTGTTCGTCTTTTTTCGGATTTGAACATTTGTAACACGTTTCCTGGGCTCACAATGAATTCATGATACGGATTAGGCTGCTTTTGCTGTTGCTGCACTGCACTGTAATTATTAAACCCTCAAGGAGTACGATGATGATAGATGTACACAAAGGGCCAGCGAAGTTATTAACTTTTGATGACGGACTGCGATACGGCTTGCCAGTCCGGCGGCCGTGGGAACGTTCCACGTTTCTTCTTATTTGTAATATAGATTGGTTCTATTATTTTGATTTTCTTTTTTTCATTTTCTTCTTTTCTTTTTATTTTCTTTTTCTTTGTGTATAAGGATTTGGAAAATTTCCAGATTGAAATGTCGATCAAGTGGTGTCTTTTATATCTACCTATCTCTTTGATTGTAGATTAAAACACCTTAAGTTGTATGTTTAATTTAATTAAAGGTTGCTTCTACAAAGGAAAAGGTTCCGATGCAAAGAGAACAATTCTTATCCACTTATTGTTATTAAAATTGCCTTTTTATTTGAATTTTTTTGAAAAGATGCAGGTAATTAGCACCTTTCCCATATTCTGCCAGTATAAATTCTTGATCTTATATTTTTATATATTATATATATGTATTTGTAGATTAAATTTGAAACTATATTAACTTCGCATATCAGTTACAAATGAAAACAGAAGTATCAGATTCAAAATAAAGTCCTTAATTGGACCAGTCCTGATATGTTTCACTTATTTTTCAGCTAATTACAGTGAATTAGCTTATAGTAAACTTGGTCGTATATGAAATATGAATTCTATTCATACAAATTTATAGCAAGTATTGCATTAGTAAAAAATTTCGAACTCGAGAGTTTAGTCAAACACCACATTACAATGATTGAGAAGTCGAAACAGTGGATCAGTTAATACTGTTTGTCTGTGAGTCGGTCTTCGCCCTTACATCTTAAGCCATTAGGTGGATTGACTTTAACCTTGGGAATTAATCGAATTCGTATTGCTTGTTTTGTTAATTTTTGCAAGACTTAAAACAATTATTGTCCTACACACAAGTTTTCTAATGTTTTCAAAAACGGTCCAATAGATTTTTGAAAATTTCTAAAAAATATTATTTTGTACATATTTTTGCTCCAAAAACATGTTCCCATAGAACCGTTCTTTTAAATAGTTAATTGTTAATAAAGATGATAGACGCAAATGGAAAACTGCATTTGTCTAGCCCATCTCCAAAAAAGGCGAATCTTCCTTGCCCTCTTATTACCAACCGATTGCACTTACGTCACTTCTTTCTTTCCAAGGTCTCACGGAACACTGGGGCAAACATTCACATCGCTTTGGAGAAAGTAAGATTAGCATTTGATAAGGTTTGGCATCATTCTCTCTTATCGAAAATGCGTGTTTTCGGTTTTCATGAATCCTTGCTTCATTGGATTAGTAATTGCGTCTCGGATCTCCAACACTCTTTCTCATTTTTATAAATGATCTCCTGTCTGCAACTTCTAATCCAATATAATGTTTCGCTGACTGTAGTACTCTTAGCTTTTCAAATTCGTTTTCAGACTCACATCCCTCTTCTTCGGATGTGGAACTGAAACGACGAAATATGATAAGCTCATTAAATTCCGATCTAAATAGCATTGTACAATGGGGATTAAAAAACCGCGTGGAATTTAATGCTTTGAAAACCCAATGCTGTCGTGTATCGTTAAAGCGAGATATACCCCTCCTTGCCATTATCCAAGGATGGCACTTGCATCAATGAAACTGAACATCTCAATATTCTAGGTATGTGTGTCACCAACCACTTCTTGCGGAACGATCACATACGCGATGTCGCCAAAAAAGCTGCAAGGCGTTTGGGTTTCCTTGGGCGATGCAAGAAATATTTCACCAATTCTGATCTGGCTGTTATCTACAACACTTATATACTCCCATCTCTGGGATGGTGCTCCTGCAACTTACTTAACTCTCTTGGGCAGTATAGAACGTAGAGCTTTTAAATTGATCGATGCTAATATTATCATTAGTTCATTCACTTCGCTTGATCATCGTATTAAGGTTTCTTGTCTCACTCTTTTTTACCGTTATTTTAACGGTGCTGTAGTGAAATAGCCAGCGAAATAGGAATGCTCATCAGTAGGTAAACCCTCGAGCCCATCTTCGGTCGTACTGTCAAATACAGAGATTCGTTATTTAGCCATACAACACGAATGTGAAATGCCTTACCACATTCTGTTTTTTCTAGTCATTGCAGTATTCAGGAATTCAAAACCAATGTGCACCCACATCTCCTTTAAAACCCTCTCTTCTTTTCATAGTGCTTAAACTGTGTCTGCATAAGTGTGTGCTTATTATACAAAAAAGAAATAACTCCCTCCCTCACCCACATATATGCGGCACCTGATCAATAAATTGTTTATTGCGGCTTAAAGCTTTATAGTTGGGATCACCTAAACTATTGTCATTTTGGACTGCTTCAATTCAGTTAAATTCATGGTTTTCATTTTGAACACCTCCTGCTTGACATAACCCTTTAAGAAAAATCTGGTGCAGTCAGGTTAAATGGCCTTGGGGGCCCTTTTGTTGGAGCTCCGCCAATACATATTTCTTTTTCAAATAAGTATGACTAGCCAATACACCTTGACGAAACTGCGGAGCATATTCGGGTTTAATTCACTTCAAATACGGCTATTTTACTTGTTTACATCGCCGTTTAGGTCAAAAAGGGCCTCATCAAACATGAGCAAACAATTAATGAAGGTGTTGTGTTATTGCAATCATCTCTCGCCAAAATTGCTCACGAAGAGGAAAATACAGAGGGTTTGACTTACTTCTAATTTGGACTTTGTGCGGAAACAAGCTTAAATCATCTTGAATCATCCACTTTAATGACCGTTTGCTAACTCCAATTTGCCTCGAAAAGTTTCGAGTCGAAACGCTTGGGTTTTCCTATATTTTAAATGCTACAGTGGCCAATGTATCCTGAACAAGATAATTGGAATCTTGATAGTACGGTCTACGTGCGACGTTTCCAAATTCATCCCTAAATTCCTTTTGGACGGACTGCGAGAATGGTACTGTTGAACTATCCTTTTTTCAATTCTTCTGATCTGGCTGTAATTTACAATGGTATGGTATTCTTTTTTTAACCGCACATCGAGAATGTGGAATGCTATACCTAACTCCGTTTTTCACTATCATTTTGTATTCAAAACTTAAAAACCAATGTGCATCGGTATCTTCTCTTTAATCCTTCCCTATTTTTCTAAAGCTCACACTGTCTTTAAAATTTAAACATATTAAGGGTATTAATAAAACCTTGAGTGCCTGTTCCATTCGTTTTGATAAATCTATATTACTTAATTCTTAAGTTTTATTTTTGTAGCACGATTCGTGCGCCCCCTGTATAACATGTACATACAAAATGAATTAAAAATGACTTTAAACTTTTTTAAACACTAAAATGTAGGCCCTATTTTAAACAGACATTTTGTATACAGGAGTAAAGTCGCGTGTGTTTTATTTAAACCATAATCTTTTTGCTTTGATTTAAACCCAAATGAAGTACCCATAAATAATTAAAAGTAAACTAAAAGTCAAAAAATGTTTTAAATTAAGGAACAACTTTATTCTGGTTATAATGGTAATCAGATCAACAGGACATTTATCTACCTATCCATAAAAGGCTCAAAACGAAAAAATGGCATTATCCTTTAAAAAACCATTTTATTCGAATAAACCTACGTAACATACTCAGCATCAAAAGGGACCAAAAAGAAAATTCCACAAGGAGCAAAGTTAAAATCGAAAAATTAAAGCATTACAAAAATAGTTTAAGATCCTCGACAAAAACCCTTTTAGCAGCGAGTCTTTTAATATGTGTTTGGCCAATAACTTAAGAGGAATAAAGATTAATATATTGAAAAGGACGATAACAAAATCATAACTTTTCCATTTTCAAAACCCATATACAAAGGCATATTCCTATTTTTGGTTTTTCTTGGGTTGGGTACAAATAAAATTGACTTCCTATTTGCCTGCTCCCGTATCAAAACTTAAATTTCATTTCATTAAACAACCGTCTTGCCCCACTCTGATGCCGTTGCTATCCGTCGTCTTCGTCTTCGTCAGTCGGTTGTTCTCGTTCGCCCCTTAGTTGTGACATTGAAACTTAATTTTAAGGGAAACCTTTTTTATAAACATCCTTTTCTAAGGAGTTACCAGTGAGCACATGTACACGCACTTTCTGTTGATGTTTTTGTGATGCGAATCAATTTTTGTTTGCAGAAATTGATTTAGCCGTCGTTTGTCCCGTCGCCGCCGCCATCGCCGTCGCGCTGCCGAGAACCTTTGCTAAGGCGGACCCTTTAAAAAAAGAATCTTGAAATGGTCCTTTTTGTTGGTGATGCTCTCATAACTATTCTGGGAACGATAAAGCTATGACTCCGTACCGAAAGGGTAAAAGGGATTATGGCAGTGGTTAAATGTATGTACTAAGAGCTGGAAAAAGGGACACTTTTTGCAATGTTATCCTTTACTAAGTTGTCGTTGGCTTCATTTTGCAAATAATATACATACACATAAATACATAGATGAATATTGCCCTTAAGGATGTTTTAACTATACCTTCAGAGCATAGAGCAGGGGTTGGTTATTATTAGTTGACAACAAAAGAGGGTGGGTTGATCGTTGATGGGGGTTCGTATTGCTCTAACTTAAGTATATACCTACCTACCTATAGATGGATGGTTGGTAAGACGCCATTCTCAAACAGGATAATGGCAAATTTAATGTTTTTCTATAAGAACTTTGTTTATTAACTCCATCCACCTTAAATCGAAAAAGGAAAAAGGATTCCCCCTCACTCGCTTCGGTATGGAAGAGTATGAAAATGAAAAGCCTTTTTGAGATCAAATATACAATTATGTCCGGGGAAGACCTAGGAATTTACCTTTAATAAATTTTCCAGGGATAAGTGCTGGTAGATGGTATCCTTTTCGTTTCGCAGAGTATGAGAGTGAGAGAGCGAGAACGAGAACGAGAACGACAACGACGCATTGATCTGTGGCTGTATCTGTAGTTCTGGCGATGTTTGCCCGAAATCAATGAATCCGCCCTCTGTTACAATGATTTATATGTACACACCAGGAAATTGCTTGTATTTTTCAGCCTCAGTGGATATTCCATTGATATACATTTTTGGTTGCAGCACAAACCTACCAACTTCCGTAAAAAATAAAATGTGTTCGTTTTTTTTTCTGTAATGCGTCCCGTTGAGTTAAAAATGATTTACTCCTTTGTAACGGCAAAGGGTTGTTGTGGTTCACTAGCGATTAAATTAATTTTTTCATCGTCTTAAGGCACGGGGTGATGGGGGTTGTTGAGTGTGGCTGTGATGTGATGACCACACCATAAAATGCCCTCTGAACTATTCAAAGACGAAGAATTTTCTCGATAAATTTACAGACTAATGCCTTGGGCAGGACATCACTAACGCTCCATATGCTTTTACGTACATTTTTGATTCCTTTCGTCCTCACTGCTCGCACTCAGCCTCAAAGTGGGGATTTGGATTTTGTATCATTTTTCGTTCCCCTTAAAAAAAGATTTTTAAGCTCGCAGTTGGTACATGCAGTTCAATAATTCATTGCGGATCAGAAGATAAATGAGAGGATTTTTGGTATGATGTATGGAGAATTATAGCAGTGATTATGTGGTCCTCGCAGATAGGAGTGGAAAGTTTTTGAGCTATAGTCATTATATACATAGGTGCTTATGCTATAAATTATCTGCCTTACTTTTAAAGAGCCTTTATTCTTTTCAAGAACAAACACTAATGGGAATGGGTTGAACGTTTGAATTTAATTTCTGTTTGGTTTTTGGTAATAATTCAATTTGGAATATGATTAATATTTCATAATCTGGACTTGCCTCAAAGTCGAAGATTGTTTTGGGAAGTTCTTGTTTAAGTTATAGATGGAAAATTTCTTAAAAGAACTTTTGGCAAAAGAGGTATTTAATTAATAAAAATCTTATAGTAGCCAAAACTAACAATCTTTTGTTAAATTAATGGGATATTCAGTTTTTTGGAATGCGATGATGTGGTTATATTTGTGCAAAATATAAAACTGACGCAATTTTGTAATCTTCTGCATTATAAAGCTTTGATAGGAAATGCTTTAGATGTATCTCCAATTACAAGAGAGGGCTTTAACATATGCCTGAATTGTAAGTAGTTCTTATGAGACTCTGAGAATATTGCCAATAAAGTAATACGCCGATGGTTTAACCAGGAGGAAAAGGCTGTTAATGTGTTGTTTTGATTATGTATTTCTTAATTTAACGTAACATCAATAATACTAAAGAATTTAAGACTGCTTTGAACTCAAAAATAGTTAAAACGGAATCAGGTACTTTTCTACGAAAAGAATAGTTTATTTGATAGTTAAGTAAGGTTTGAAAGATTATTGTGAATCGTTTAACGCAAGAACAACGTTCAAAATTGTGGAAATTTACATTGAAAAAGTACGTCCTATACGTTTGAAGTACCTTTTTTGGTCGACCATATCTCTAGAACTAGGAGACATATTGAATTCAAATAAAATTTTTCTTAGAGATATGAACACCAAAAAAAGCAGAACGGACTTTGAAAAAAGATGAAATTCAGAAATTGTGATTTTATGGTTTTTAAAAAAAGACTTAAATGCGACCCACACTCTTATTTTCAAAATATTTGAGTATAAAACCAACTTTAATAAGTTTTTAGTTTTTTTTTGCGTTTTCCTTGTTGTACAAAAATTTTATTTTTTTTATTGAAAGTAAACAATAACGTTTTGCATAATGGTAAAACAAGTATAATTTCAATACCTTTTTTTGATTAGAACGAAAACGGTTATGAAGTATTTTTTTGAAGATTTTATAGTTATGTCATAAAATTTTATTAAGTATTAAAAAACAACAAAAGACTACCTTTAAATCAAATAATAATACGATTTATAATACATGAGTTCAATAAAGTTTTTAACAAATTTAATACACTTCTCTTAATATCTAAAAGGAACATGTACGAAATTTGCATCTCTAGGTCGCAAACTACGAGAAGGTATATTAAACATTGATAGCAAAGGAGAACAATATACAACTAGAATTCAAAACATCGAAAGCAAAGAGTATCGAATAAAGCCTTCTTCTCAGCACAAAAGGTTTTAAATTAATGGTCTCATAAGATGGTATCATAAGTTGTTGAACTTTTTCAATCCTAAGTATACTTGATTGAGTAAAGGCACTCCATATAATGCAACAATTCGCCACCAAAGGTCTCACAAGGGATAAGTAAAGGGTTTTTAGAGTATATGTGTCTCCAAAAGACTTAGAAATAATACTGAACATCGCATTAGCTCTAGAAAAAACTTGGTAAATTTGAAGTGAAAAACTCATTTTATAGTGAAAGATATCTTCTTTTTGTCTCGTTAACCCTTCTAATGGGTGATTACCAATTTTGTAATTAAAACGAAATGGATCTAGTATCTTAAAAAATCTAACAACACTTAATTTTTGAATATTGAAACATAAAACATTTATAGTGAACCAATTTACAATACAGTTAGTATCAGTTTGAATTGTACTGGAATCTAATGGAGATCTTACACAGCTAGCTTTGGCAAATCATTAATAAAAAGAAGTGGCCCAAGATGGTTGGCTTGTGGTACATCGGAAAAGTTTATTATTTCATTTGATAAAACAAATTACAAATTTTAACATATTTACTACGTCCAACTAAATAACTTTTAATCCAATCAAGGAGATCCGAGTGAAACCCTACCAGCTCAAGGTTTTTCAAAAGAATATTGTGTTGCAAAAAATCAAATGCCTTTGAAAAATTGGTGTAGATAACTACAGTCGACTTGCAAGCGATTTTCTAAGCAACCAAGACAAAAGTATTGGTTGTCGTTGATTTATCAATCATAAAGCCATGATGATGCCGAGAAATATGATTTCGAACTAAACTATACAGTTTATCTTTAACTATGGCTTCAAATACTTTTGGGATTCACTGAAGTTTAGGAATAGGTCTATAATTTTCCACAGATCCCTTAAGATCAAAATTTATGCAGAGGAGTAATCAAAAAATGTTTTCAAGTATCACACAATATTTCATGTCGCAAAGTCATATTGAAAATATAAAACAGCGGGGCTGCTAAATTGTATTTACAACATTTTAAAAGAAGTGGAAAATCTGTTGTCCAGAAATGATAAAGCTGACAACACATCATCTTTATATTAACAATGGATACCAGCATTTATATTAGAATTTAAATAATTAAAATCTTGATCATAATTTATTCCCAAGTCAGAAAAATGTGATTGGAAAAATAAAGCTACCAAAAACACTTGAGAATTACTCTTTATTTTCGAATCCAGAGACCAAATATATTGTTTAGAAGTAAACTTTTTAAAAATTCATAGTCTTTCCTTGTTCTATTAAATTGTTCTCGAATAGAGAGCGAACTTTTACTTTTTTATGAAGTTTAATCATAACATTTTTAAGCCTTGATACAATTTCATTTAACAAAATCGGTCTTTTTGAATTTTTTAATTTTTTTATGGGAACAAAATTAAAAACAGAGCGATCCAATATATTCCGAAGTATAGTAAAAACTATCTCTAAGTTATTACAATTTAAAATTATTTGCCAATTTACTGATTTAAAATATCTATTAATAGAAACAAAATCAGTATTTTAAAAATCCATGTTTATGAACTACATTAGAATAATGTACCGTGTTTAGAACTGTGACATTAATGCTATGTGCTCTAAATTATACTGTATTCTCTTTAAGTTTTCTTACCACACCATTCAGAAAACCACGCAATATTTCTAAATTTCTTCCATGGTTTGACCCTTGCCTAAAAAACTTAAAAAAAAAACAAGGCCTGCATTAAATATAATAAAACAACAGCTTATAATGACTTGGTAATATACAATAAGCTAAGAAATATGTTTTTTAACTTTTCAGATATTCTTTATAATGACTTTATTTAAAATACTGAAACTGACAAACAAAAAAAACAACCCAAAAAACTTTTGGAGCTATTTTAAGAGAAATACTGACGAGTATCCAAACTGCATTTCTTTCAATAACGAACTTAGCCATGAATCTGAAAAACTTTCACATATGGTTGCAAATTTTTTCAAAGATGCTTTCGAAGTAGTGAACTCCTGTCAAATGCCTCACAAAATTTTCCTCATTTGAATTCAATTAGTTTTTGGATCTCTGAAGATTAAATCGTTCGCAAAACTTCAGAACTTGAAGTTTGTTATAGCCCTGGTCCAGATGGGGAACCTTCTTATATTCCTATCCTCTTTATATTATTTTTAATAAATCAAACCAAATCAAATCTTCAATTTTTCCTGAATTTGGAAAAGTTCATACATAACACCCATACATAAAAAGGGTAGTAAAAAAAATGAAATACAAAATTATCGTCCCATTGCAAAACTGTCCGTCATCCCATTATTGAGTCCAACATGGTTTTGTTCAAAACAAGTCAACAGTTACTAACCTTTTTTATTTCAGTTCTTTTAGTTTAGATTCGTTTGAAAAATGGAAACGAGTTGACTGTGTCTTCACAGACTTCAGTAAGGCCTTTGATAAATTGTACCATAAAACATTAACTTCTAAGCTTAAATCCCAAGGCCTTAACGATAAATTTGTAAGTTGGGTTTCATCGTACTTATATAATAGATCACACAGCGTAGTTTTTAGGAATAAGCGGTCATAATATTTCTATACCAACTCTGGCGTACCACAAGGTAGCCACTTAGGACATTTAATTTTTATTTTGTACGTTAACGACTTTTACAAATTATTATGACTATATAATTTAAAAAAAAAACAAATAAGACACTCACACTCGGATTTATAAAACGGGTTTCACATGATTTTCGGGACCCTTATATTCTTAAACTTCTTTATATATACTTTGTAAGACCAATATTGGAATATGCCTGCAAAAACAACTAAATTGTTTGTTTTCAATCAGATTATAATTTGAAAAGCTTAAGTCATGCCCTAAATTATTTTCATGAAAATTGTTTCCAAGAAAAAGAGCAAATATTCAGGTTCTTAAGAAGGAACCTTGAATAAGAGATCATCAATTGTATATTAAGTTACCTTTAAATTCCTTAAACTAACCTTCAATTTTATTATAAAATTTTTTTGACCCACGTAAATAGTGAATTTTGAAGTGATTTTACTTTCGACATATAGGAACTATATGGTATATTTTGCATTAGTAAACAATTTCGAACTAGAGCTTTTAATCAAATATGAGATTACGACGGTAGAGAAGTCGAAAAAGTGGGTACCCTATTTATCTGTCTTTCCTGGCTCCTACAGTCCAAACAATTGTGTTGATTTAAATTAAGGTTTCATTTTATTAATACGAAAAATAACAGCAATCTCCATACAGCAGTTTTCTACAAAAAAAAATATTTTGGTATTGCTCCAGAAGGGTACCCCTTAAAAACCTTTATTTTGTTTTTAAGTTTTCTCAAGAGCTAATGGACTGATTTCAATAATCTTCTCTTTCTGTGCAAGCTCTTTTTGATGATCAAAAAATATTAATTTTGTTTACAAAACTCGATATCTTAGAATGAGGTCAACATTTGTTGACGACATTTAAATATAAAATGTACATATATTTATGAGCTCTTAATTTAGTGCTTACCAAAAATAGTTTTAAGACAAAATTTCAAATTTAAAATGATTGTCGAAAAAAAAATAAGTTAATCTAGATTTTTTGACAAATAAAATGGTATTTAAATGTTTGAGCAAAACTTATTTTGCAGCTACATTTTTAAATCTTAAAATATAGGAAATATTTTTAAAAAGACTTTTTGGAAAATATTATCAAGTTTAAGCGATCTGGCCGTGCATTTTGTTTATTTCAAAATTGGTTTTCAGTTAATACAATTTAAAAAAATTAATTGAATCACTTTTGAAGTGAATTTGCTTTGGATGCTCTAGAACTAATATCTAAACACGAATTTAAATAATATATGTAAATGTCCCAAAAACAGCAAAAGTGACACTTTTTTTTGACTAATGGCTAATTGAAAACCATAATAAACGGGTCGTATTTATTGATATACAAGCTTTGAATCTCTTGAGATTTGAAGTGAAAAGAGATTCTGGAACGTGTAATTTTTGAGTGCCAAACAAACGTTCCTTCCCAACTATTTTTTTTAAATTAATTTTTTAGAGAAAGTATATACTAAAGCACCTATTTCCTTAAATTCAAGAACCAAACATTTTATCCTCTAAAATTTTTAAGTTTTGTTGACTCCTTTAAGATCGACGAGTAAGCAGACTGATAGCGATAGTAAATACAGACTCCTGAAAAACGGATTTTTTCTTTTATTTTCTGTTTTTTTTTTTGAATATTTTTTGGCGTTCTTAGCATAAATAGAAATTGATGCAAGAAAAGTATATTTTATTTTTGAAAAAAGCTACGTTTCAAAACAATTTCTTACATCTCTGCGTAAATTGCAGCAAAAACAACCTAGCTATTGAGTTTTAGCTCTTGAATATGGCAATTTAAGAAAACTTTTGGAATCTAGGAATACTTTCATATGCAGTGAAGTCATCCAAATTAAATAGTTAGACCATACCTTGCCGGACAACAGTGTTCTAAAATAATTTGATAACTAAAGTTGTCATTTTAGCAATTGAAATGTGTAAAGGTTAGGTTAACATTATGTTACTTAAATTTTGTTAGCCTTCTGTACAAAACATTAAAAACATTTTTAAGCGGTGAGTAAAAACTCATCTAAGCGTGTGAAAACTACAGAATGGAATACGAATTTTCCGAACTCAAACTAAAGGCAATTGCATTACGTTCCGTTTGAGTTTTGTTTGCTAATTTTAATTGAATTCGCTCATCCACTCAGTTTCTTGAAAGTCTATCTTAAATCTTTAAATGTTATTTTCTGTTAAACTATATTCATTAGAAGTCTTTATATCCATCAGTTCTTCAGATATTGGCAATAAAGAAAGATATTTCGAACACATGCACAATAAGACATCTCTCAAAAAACCTTTGATTTAAATTCTAAAGATCTGTCAATTCTGTAAATCGGATTGATTTCAGTAACTTCCTATGGAAGTTTAAAAATAATTGGCATGCAATTAATAACCAAAATAAAGAGTTTCTTATAACAATACTCTTGTCTTGTATTATTATTAAAAGTTCTCAAGCTCTTTAAAAAAACAACCCATACTTAACTAGTCAACATTATGTTGCTCCGTCTAATTCTTTGTTCATCTATTACTACTCTAACGCACCAGAACTAAGATTCTATACTCTAAAGTTAATGAATTTAAACCTTCATAAACCGAATTCACATTAGGGTAGGTCCTGATACGTTCTCTCGGCAAACACTAACGAGCACGATGTGGAAAAATTGTGTTCCATATCCGGACTGCCGGAAAAATTCTCATTGTAGTTGTATTCGAAACAGCTGATGCATCCATATAGACTTTTTCGGCTAACGGTAGTTTCATCCGTTTCGATAGGAATTATAATTAGTCACATGTGACTGATGGGAAATATATCACCCTATTTCAAACGAAATCCAAATCTTAACCGTCCTTGAATTTTCTATTTTTACACAGAACCACTCGAGTAAGTTATTGAAGAGTCAGCTGTTTTTCTTTTAACATCGCCCTTATAGCCATACGTATATAAATATCCACGTTTCCCTCAAACAGCTGATGTATGTATAGGGTACATCCGCCCCTGCCTTATATTTTCCATGTGTTATTCGTCCTTCCTCTATTTTTTTTATCCATCCTTCAATTTATTTATTTTTATAGATTTTGGCATATTGGGAAAATATGTATGTTATACCTTTGTGTAGATTTTGTTAATGGAAAGATGAAACAGAGCGTAGATGTATAGAATGCACAAAAGGCCCAATAGGGTTGATAATAAAAATAATGCTGAAGGGAAATTTTCCACATTGTTCGTTTATAGAATGTTCACCAATTTCAATATAGAAATATCAAACATCAAAATTAAAAACCTGTGTTATAGTTTTTTGTTTAAAAATCAGAGGCTTTGTCTCTTAAATTCGTTTGGGCCTTTAAATACTTGATGTTGAATAAAATTTTATTTCCTACGTCCAAAATGTGAAATTAAATCATTTTTCGTTGAACTAACAAAAAATATTGACTGGAAATTTTCCATCCCTATATCACCACTGCCATATCACCGCCGCCGCCGCGCCGCCACCACCCGTCCATCAGGAAACAAAATACATATACCGACCGACCGACCGAGGGTGATCCTTGATGCATGGAATGGAATGTCAACTCATATACGCAGATGAATTTACAATTTTATAACGGCTATATGGAAATTTTACGATATGAAAATTCGTAGTCCTTTACCGTAGTTATTGCACGGTACGGGCGCGGTCGTGCGGTGCGGTGGTGGTGGGATTGTTGGTTATGTTCTGGCTCCTGGATATAGACACACATAAAGTATATGTTTTTAAATGTGCAGTGCGACATTGGAAACCCTCTCCTTCATCCACACTCACTCATATACCTAACATAAATACGAGTAGAGGCGTCGCAGATAATTCCACGATATACACACCACTGAAAGTGAATTATTTATTATCCTTGATAATATGAAATATTGTCCATTTCTGGCAGACACTGCTGCCGCCAACCATATAAAGGCCCAACAAAAACGCATGTTGGTTGTTCTCACAAAAAGAAATATCTACAGATAAATAATAACATTCTCGACAAGGGTGGAAAACCAAAAAAAAAGGTTAAAAATAGGCAAAATTATACACACAACAAAATGCAAAGCTGGCATTCAATATAAGAGAATAAGGCATTTTGTGTCTAAGTTCCACCTTAACAAACAAAAAAATGACTAACAACTTCGGAGTTGAAGTATCATCATTCTAGATATCAAAACAGCTCAATCATTCGAAATATCTTTGGGTAAATGATTTTAATTTTCAATTTTCCACGCACACAATCTGCTGCCAATGAAAAAGGACACAATCAATCACCATCCAAATAATCATCCAATTTTTTCTTCTTCGTTTTATTATTCGTCCTTTTTATTGATAACTGATTACCATATTAGCGTTTTGAAATTTATTTCTGTGAATGTCCTTGAATGTCTCTTTTGTCTTCATTTTCTTCTTCTTCTTTTATGGAAAACGAACCCAAAGTCATTCATCGTTTTACTCGTACCGTACCATCGTCCTATAGCTTCATAAGCTCATCTATACCACCAGTTTGAAAGATGAAGAAGAAGAAGAAGCCAAATTTAACATAAGAATATTTCTTTTCGTTATCCTTGGTCGTCCTTTGTTATTATCCACATCTTCTGAGCAGCACAGAACCCAGACACCAGTAATAAACAAATATTAATCTTGTGTAATTTATTTGAAGGAAACGGAAGGATATTCTCCGCAAACACAATCCCCAACCCCCCCTAATACTGTACTGTATCTATACTGTACTCCGATGGTTATATAGGACATGTACGAGTAACTTGCTAGGATATGATGATAATGATGATGAAGAAATTTGAAGAACTTGCTGGAGCACATTTGGTTGGATTTATGTTGATTAATTCACATTTGGCGAGATAAAAATACGTAGATACGGGATAAGTTGGCTTGGTTACTTTTTTCCCCATTTTCTTCTCAAAAGCTTATCATAATTGATTTTAAATGAAATTTAATGCAAATTTTGTGGTGTTTTTTCTGTCCTCCCCTTCTTCTTCTCTTCCTTTCTTTCTAAGATGGGAGTATTATTATTTTTTCATTCGACTTTTTGATATTCCTTCCAAATGAGTTAAATTTTACTACTTAATTTTATTTAAGAGAATACGATAAAGTTTTTAGTACGCGGTATAACATTTATTGATGACGAGGATGAGAGACTTTTGGTTCTATTTCGATATTTGATTTCTGATTTAGTAAGCTTCTTATCTAAGCCTTAAAAAAGACTATCAATCAGTAGCCATAAATACACACACACATCTAATATTTCTTTTTTTTTTACGACAAAAAAGAAAAATATCAATCTAATAAAATGGCGCCCAACGCAAAACCACAATAAAATTCCTGCCCTATTTGCTAATAATCCCCGTCAAATATTCCATTAGGGGATTTGTTGTGTTTGTTCCTCAGATCGCATCAACGTCGGTCGTTCATCGAACAAAGCCAACAATTGAGTGATTTTATGATAATTGTCCAAGTTTCAATACGAAATGCTAAATTTCTAGGTTTTACGTCAAAAGTCGTTTTATTAGTAAAACTTTATTTTTTGTTTTTGTCTGTTCTGTATGAGAGGGGATGGGAAGCAAAAATTAAGCTAACCTTTTAGCCAAATTAACTTTGTTTTGTAATATAAAATATAAATTTCAGGATTGTGTAAAGCCTCGAAACAATTAACAAGGCTGTTGTCAGTCAGTATAAGTTTTGTATCCATCAAATCAAGAGAAAACATGACTCTGTTTTTATTTTACCCAAAACGTTAATAATCCTTAATGCTGTGGTTATGACGCGTTCTCCTTCGCAGGATTAAATTCTTTTTCCATATAATTTTTGCAGGAAACTTGCAAAATATAAAACAAAAACATGATGGTTCGGTTTAAGAACCAAAGGGAATGTGACAAAAAAGGATTAATGACTCGCAGTTAATTGGTGCCAAAGGGGTTAGGCATACATGTCCTCATCAAAATTAATGTTTTTGACACCCTGCTTCTGAAAAACCGCATGGAACTGTAAAGACGAAAGACATGAAACCGTTTACACTCAACCGGATACACCAAACCACGTTATATTTTTACTGCTACTACAAAAACATACAAAATTGTCGATGTCAATAAAAAACGTGTCACGTTGCATGTTTAAAAAATAAATTAAACCCGAAAATAAAAAATATAAAAATATTGTCCCGCAGTCCTTGTGCCTACTCGACTGCTCGTCGTATTCACCAGCTGGTGATTGTCTCCAAAATAATTAAAAGTGGCACCGTACACACGAATTTCTGTGTATGCTATGCAACTGAATGAATTTTCCTGGAATTTCGTGCACTCAAACGAAGAATTCCTAGATGTAACCTTGAATTGTTTTTGAAATGGAATTTATCTCTGACACAAAAAAAAGAACACTGTCATCAACTAAACCGAGAGCCGACAAGGACAAAGTCGAATGACAATGACAATAATAACAGAAGAAGAAAAAAAACTTTATGAAAATATCATTCTCTGTATATTGGCAAATTATCATGCAACGTATGCAACCCCTAATCGCACCGCCATGCAATTCAGTCACGATTCGACAAATTCGAGTGGAATAAAACCCCCTTCTTTGCCCTCATTCTACCCTGTATCATCATCAAAACCTTTAACGAAACGATGACACAGGGGGTGGGCATATGATGGGTACAATACGAGTATAAGGGATAACAAAAAGAAGAAAGAAAAAAATAAATAACACAAGATATGATAAAAATATGCAATCGGGTGTTTGCACATATTAAGAGAATTTTTATTGTGTCACGCTAGCACTATACTCGTAACAGAGTCAGGCGAGGCGATAATCAAAAATATTATTCGTCGCGATAGGAATTTCAATATTTGTGCAATTTGGCGCAGGCAATAATCGTACCTTGTGGTAATATTATTTGTATAAATGACTGTAGACATATTGAATCCTCTTCTTTGTACGACAGAGAGAAAAGGAAAACAATGAAACTGCTTCAATGATTGCAACCGCCGGGCTTCGCCGTCCTGCCGGAAGCTATTTTATCTGGCAGTGTTTGTTTGCGTTACGAGTTTGCAACATTTATTGGGAAGAGAATATAAGTATTGTTACAAAACTTTATAGCTACATTCATAAACAAAGGAATTATCTGGTTGAATTAGAGCGAAACTTCTTAATTTTGTCATGGTTCAAGTTGGGCGCCATTTACGAAAATAACTTAGTTTTTGAATCCTTTTCGTCAATGAATACCTACATCCATATTGTTTTACAGAAATAACATACATACATGTGTCTTAATCTGGTAAGTAGGAATTATGAGATTAAATTTTCTTAATTAAGTGAGAGATCTCACCTTTTCAAGTCCTGGGTTGGGCGCCATTTATTAAAATTATTTAGTGTTTGAGCCCATTTCGTACTAAAAAGGTACTTTTAAATTATTCATGCCTATCACAAGATTTAGAATCAATTCCAAAGCGCACAGACTACACCATCCCCCAACTGCGATTCGACAGAAATTTCCAGATCTTTCTGGGAGAATAGGACCTTCCTGGAAGATGGGTCAATCCATTTTTACATAGATGGTTCAAAAAGAAAAGAAGATGTTGGTGGAGGTGTGTACTCTAAACAACCGAAATTAAGTGCCTCATTCCTCCTTCCCCATCATTTTATAGTGTTCCAGGTGAAACTTTTGGCGATAAAAGAAGTCTTGTCCTAGCTCAAAGAAAACATGATATCAACAATTTAATCCGTATTTTCTCAGATAGTCACGCCGCTATTAACAGGTGCCGGGCTACAGATACATTCCAGGTAACTGTAAGGCAGATGAACTCGCCAAGATCAGTACAGTGCAGCCCGTCCTTCCAGGTTTGGCTCATACTGGCATACCAATCGCTACTTATAAACTGTTTCCAATGCAAGACGCTATGAAAAAGCAAACACCAGGTGGAACAACATCACCACGTGTCAGGTCACAAAAAACATCTGGCCAATGCTAGATTTAAAGCGTTCAAGGTGCTTGCTATCTCTAAGCAGATCGCATCTAAGCTCTATAATAGGTGTCTTAATCGGACACTGTCTAATAGGAAAGCACTCCACGCGACTAGGCGTATTCTTAAATGACTTTTGCGGAAGCTGTATGGGCGAGGAAGAGGAGGACAAAATTATTAATCTTCTCTGTACATGCCCTGCTCTGGCTCAAAAACGCAAGAATTACCTAGGAGAATTCTTCTTTAACGTGTGGTAAGGGACTTAAACTGGTTCCATTGAGCTCAAGATTCATGTGGCATCACAATGGGCCATTAAACTGGCCTAAGTGTGTCCGTTTCCATATTGGACAGCCACTTTAACTTGACCTAACCTAACCTATCACAAGATCCCTTCGGAGAAATCCCCGAATGAAAAATTCCGCTACGAATCACGAAAAAAAACAATCCGAAGAGATTTGAAAAAAGCATTGCCTGATTCAAAAAATCAGCGTCCATTTTTTAAATCAGCTGTTCTATGTCGAAAAATGTCCCCAAAATCATTTTTTAACCTTTTTTTATTTTTGCAAAAAATTGAGTTTTGAGAACTTTTTGCTACTAGAATAGGTTCTTATCAACTTGTTAGATTGATTTGATTGAAAATATTATATGAAACTACCAATTTTACTACTGAATAAAACTAAAAACTTTTCGTCTTCAAATGAAAAATGTTTATTAATGGTCTGGAGTCACTGTCCTTTCTGTCAGATTCACTTAGTCAAATTCATAACTGTGTTTTGTTTGTTAAACTAAATTGGAATTATGAGTTTTTGAAGTTGTTTTTATAAATGGATACCATTGGAATAGTTATTGCTGCAGTTGAAGAAGAGGCAGTGCAGCAACAGGAGATAAAAATACGAAAAAGGCGACTTAGGGACATATGCAATCCCTTTGATTTGTATGCAATTTTGTAAGTCTTCAACTCCAATTACTTTAATTTTTCCATTTCCTTGATATCTTTTGTAGATTTAGAAAGAACTTTAATCTCAACAAAGATGCCTTCAAATACGTGTTGGAAGAACTTGAAGCGGAGCTGTATCCAGGTGTGTTATCAATATCGAAGACACCAATGTGTTGAGTGAGTGCGTTGTTAAGATTTTTGGCTGAAGGTGGCTATCAGCTTGGAACTGGCAATGATTTTAAGATCGCAATGGCACCATCAACATTTTCTACAAAACTTACCAAAATGTTAAACATCTTAGAAAGAAAATTATGTCCCAAGTGGATTAAGCTGTGCATTAAATAAAATTATAAATAAAAAAATACAAAACTAAATTGAAAAAACTCAAATTTTTTGAAATAATTGTTTCAAATAACTGATTTTGTTAGTCTACTAAAAACAAAACCTGTCGTAGAAAAGGACGTTTCGGGGCTGGTGATACCAAAATCCACGAATTTCGAATTACGTACCAGAGTTTCCACTACGGAGGGAATTTGTAATAGAGTTTTTGGGATTCTTAGTCTTTTTTCTATTACGACGTAGCTCGTGATAGGCATGACTGTCGCAATATATACCAAAATATTTTAAAGAAACATACAAAATTGGACTTTAATTGACTTGACTTTGGTTAAGTTAGTGAAAAATTTCATATTTCATGGTTTGCATTATGAGCAAAATTTAAGAAAGTTTTTTAGTTTTAATTTTCATTTTGTCTGGTTGATTGTTTAGAGCGTAATATTTACTAATATGTTTTAAATGAATAAGCAAATTTAAGTCTAAATCTAATTTGAAAGTAATAATACAGTTGAATTTGGTTAAATTGCTATAAAATATCGGTTTTCATATTTTGCGTTGGGCGCCATTCATATCATTTATTTGGTTTTTAATTCTATTATTAAATAGTTTGTTATCGAAAA
The DNA here is from genome assembly GCF_945859685.1 of Eupeodes corollae. Taxonomy (NCBI): domain Eukaryota; kingdom Metazoa; phylum Arthropoda; class Insecta; order Diptera; family Syrphidae; genus Eupeodes; species Eupeodes corollae. Next base: position 308,549,470 of record NC_079147.1, on the reverse strand, counting down.
TATAAGAAATTATGCCTTATTTGACATACAAATAAATTTTAATCGGTATATTTGGTTAAAATGCTTAAGTTGTGCGCTATTTTTAGAATTAATTTTGTTTTTCTAGCCCATTTCGTCAAAGGGTGTATATATTTTTTTATGTAACATGTTTAAAAGAAATATATTTAAATATGTATGTCTTTCAGCTCAGGTCAGTTATAAAAATTACTTGGTTCAAAAATATGTTTCACAGAAATATCAAAACTATGTCTTTCTCATATGACGAATAAATTATGAGGTTCAATTTCGTAAAATAGTTTTTATTGCTCACGTTGGGCACCATTTATGAAAACTATTCAGTTTTTGACTCTTTTATTGGCCAATATGTTTTGCGGATATTTACAAAACCATGTCTTAATTCAATGACATGTTCATGAGGCGGTCGAACGTGATAAATTAGTGCAAAATCTCCTATTTTTGGGTTCCGTTGTGCGCTATTTATGAAAACATTTCAGTTTTTCACTTATTCATTGATTTTTTTTTTACAGAAATATACAAATAAATGTCTGTATTGAATACAAAAGTAACTATAAAATTGTATTTGGTTAAATTGGTAAGAAATCTCCAGGGTTTGCGTTGGGCGCCATTTATGAATTTTTTTCAGTATTTGAGTCCATTCCATGGATTACGCTACGGAAAGTGAAATTTCCATCAAAATGAATACAAAGATTAACATTTATTGATACACTTTACAGAAATAATCTAAAGCTTAAAACATATGCCATGTTTCACTTTCATCAAGGTCAAATGCGAATTAAAAGCCACAAATCTGTCATGATTCAGCCACTTGAAAAAACGAACTCATATTTCAAGTACTCTTTATTCATACCTGATGTCATACAAATACTGAATGGCACATCATATGATTCCTTAGTTCTAAACTTCAAAATCCTTCTGAAAGAAATTCTTAAACGTCAGCCAGACACACGACTTGCAAGAAGAAATAAATAAATTTCCTAATTCTCATTAATCTCGTTTTGTTATTATTGTTTTGTTGTTTTTGTTCATATTCTTCTAACGGAATGTAATCCGCTTAAGTATTCAGTTTCCTTGGCTAATAACGGAAGAAAGAAAAAAAAGAAAGATAAAAACAACAATAACAACAAAACCTGGTAAACACCACTTGCAGGCAGCTCAAAAAACATTCTTCATTTCAGACCATTTCCGCTCTTGCTCCTTGGTCAGTCTAATTTGAATTCAATAAAAGTAAAAAGTAAAGCAAAATAATGCAAAAAAATAGAAAACAGGAAAAAAGGAATGAAGAAGAGCGAACAAGAAGTTGAAATAACACTCAATTCCAGAGGGTACTTAGGCCAACATCACCAGTACTCGTGTAACACCCTGCATCTTCCTTAACCATATTACACCATACACCACCCTCAAGCACTTCATATACCACTCTCCAGTCCCCACAACTCCCATTTAAGGGTTGTTTCTATGTTGTTTCCGATGGGGTTTTGTTTTGTTTTTTTTTTTTTTTTTTTTGCATTTCTTCTTTTTTAATTTCGTTTGGTTTTTGCACATCTCTATGAAAAAGAAGAGCAGGCAGAAAAAATGCTTGTAATGCCAACTTTGGTATAGAATTTTGTTTTCCATGAATGGATTACCTAGAGCTGCACAACCCTCCACCCTCAACGACCGACCGACGTGACGCGACGTGACGTTCCACCCTCCAACTAAAGCTGATGGTATAGAAGGAGAGAGAGGGGAGACCATCAGTGGAATGTGTGTCTGGTATACTGTGCAGTGTGGAGCAAGCGGTTCCAGCTCCAAAAACATGCCTTCTATGAGATTGTGAAATTCAAGAGGCGAGCTGCAGCCCGAAAATGTTTCCAGATTTTCATAGAAATTCTGAGCACATTTATATTGATGTTGTGTTCTGTCAGTTTTTCCTTAATTTTTCGTTGTTGTATTTACTCGTATCCTTGTTTTAAGGCAAAACAAAGTTTTGTCCAACTGTGTTACTGAGAATCAACGAGAAAAAAGAACAACAACATAAATTGGAGAAGTACCAAAGTTTTCAAAATTTATGATATTTGTATTTTAGTATTTTCCGAGAGTGTTTCGGGTGTTTTTTTATTTTTTTATTTTTTCATTTTTGAGTTTTTTGTTTGGAATATTCCGAAAAATTATTTTTAAACAATTCTACATTTGATGCTCTTGTTCGGCGTTGTTTGGTTGGTTGGTTAGTCTTGTTGTTTTTTGTTCGTCCTTTTTTTGCATAATGTTTTAGAGAGTTACTGATTTTTGCATGAGGATATGGAAAACAAAAGTTTGTTGATCCGGGTAACAAAAGCGAGTATGATTTTTGTCCCTGCAGCAGCAGCAGCAGTAGCAGTAGCGGTAGCAACCCGCCACCCCCTAGAACGGATGTGTGGAAGCAAATAACTATGAATATTGTACAATTATGAAGTGAATAAGGTCTTTTTTTCGCTTTAATGGTCTTTTGAAAATGCCATGGATTTAAATTTTTCGGACAGAGATGAAAAACTTTGCTGTTTAATTGAATATGGACGGTTTAACTCCATTTAACTGTGGCTTTTGTGCGAGCAAAACAAAAAATTTGGCTTAACTTTTAATGAGTTTTATTGTAGCCAACTAGTTTTTTTGTTTCTTAACTATGGCGTGTATAGAGCCAGTTGAATGATGGTTTGTATGAAGGGCTGCTTCTGAAATGGCAGAGGTCTGGATTCGAATCAGTATATGTATATGGACTGTCTGAGAGTTTTTTACGTACTCTACTTCTTCGGAGGAAGTGTATTTTCTATTGGAATCTAAACAAATTTCTAGGATTCTTCTATTTTTAACGTAGCAAGGACACATAAAGGGCTTGCACTTGTAGGTTGTAGGATATTAAAATTTTAGTGCAGGATCATGAATCTTAAGAAGCTCTTAAAAGCACCGTTTGAGGGTAGTACTATATACCACATCAGGGTATTATCTAGAAAGGTAGGTAAAGGGTGTATTTTTTTTTAAGAGGTATCGAACTTTATAATGGAATTGAACAAGTATGACTTTTTAAATTCACTACAATTTACATTATTCGAAAGTAAATATTATTTCTGGATACCCGTGGCATGATGGTAAGTGCGTTGTCATGAGAAAGTTCTTCACGGGTAGTGCCTCTTGCGAGGAATTGACAAATTCTCCAAGAGTAATTCTTGCCATGAAAAAGTGCTTTCTCGAATCCGCCGTTCGAATTCAGCATATAAACTGTAGGTCCCCTCCATCCCTGCAATTACTCGCACACAGGAATGTTTGAGAGTTGTAAGTCACTTAGGCTCTTGTTCGCTACCACTATTGCGCCATCTAATTTATTTATTTTTTAGTTTAATCTAGAGGTCCAATTTTCAATGAATTTTTTTGTATATATATCGGCAGTAAATAGTTGTACCCATGGCTTAATGGTTTGTGCGTTAAACTGTTATACCAGAGGTCTTGGTTTCAATCCCTGCCTCTACAATCTAAATTTTTTTCCACAGGTGCCTCTTGCCTCTGACTTCATCGGTTCGAACAGAACCATGATTTCTAAATAAATCTCTACAATTTGGAAGCATTGTTCACGCGTCATGTTGAAATGCCAAACTAAACTTAAAAAAATAAAACACTTGACAGCTGACAAAATGGCCTCCAGTTAAAACAGTGTTCCCAGCTTAGGAAAGTTACGGGTGCCTCTTGCGAGGAATTGAGAATTTCTCCAAAAGTAATTATTGTCGTGTAAAGTGCCTTTTATTAACTTCCCATAGGAAGTTATTGTAATGGGTCCGATTTGTCAAATTGAAAATTTTGACATTTCTCGACGTTTCAAGGTCCCTAGAGTCGAAATAAAAGATTTTTAGAAAGATGTCTGTGCGTGCGTGTGTACGTACGTTTGTACGTCCGTACGTTCGCGACGTTTTTTTCGTCGTCCATAGCTCAAGAACCAGAAGAGATATCGACTTCAAATAAATTTTGTTATACAGATAATAAGGCAGAAAGATGCAGAAAGGGCTCTCAAGGAAATTGCGTCGGTGGTTTTTTTACCATAGCAGTTTGAAAAAAGGTGAAAATTTTGGTTAACCCTAAATATCTTACGAACCAAAAACGGTAGAGACTTGAATTAAATTTTATATAATATATAGTAACGTGATACCAAACAGGTATATTTTTTGAAAAAAATCAATATAACGGTTTTTTTTATAAATCAATAAAACTGAAAAAAAAAAAAATTGTCACCTTCAATATTTTACGACTGAAATATGATTTTATCTCCAAAACAATTTTGTGCAACGAAGAATAATGTTTTTGACATCTGATAAAATTTTGAGAAAAATCCAATTGACAGGTTTTTTTACAAAAAATAAAACTCTAAAAAAAACAATACTAAATACAAACAGCTTTTCAAAAATTAAAAATATTGGCTTCAAACTTATTTTATTTCACAGAAAATATTGTTTTCGATATTCAGTAATTTGTATCTAAAAATCCAACAGTCCGTTTTTTCATTAAAATAAATCTACAAAAAATATTACGCAAATTTGGTAAAAATTGATACGAGTACATATAGACAAAGTTTTAAGCAAGACAAATCGACAGACGGGATGGGAAGTTATTAGTGTGGGTCGCATCCCAGCCTCTTTTTTATTTTAGTTTATTTCTGCAATAATGTGGCGATTGTTGTCCTCTAAGTGGTCAATCAAAGTGTGTTAAATTGCGCGACCTTTTAAGCCAATTTTCAGAACCGTCTCCGTTAAGTAAAACTATGCTGCAATACCAAACTTTTCTTTTAATATTTCAATTCTGGCATTGACATGTTAAGCAATATATTTTTTGATGACACCACAGCTAAAGCATCCTTGATCCTTCATGTATACGGGTCTCAACCATATACTGTTAAGTTTCGATGGACAACATTGTTGTTGAAGAATTATTGGCGATTTTTTCCACCAACCCTAAGGCACACATTTTTTTTTAATAAAACGGTGTCTCAATTGGGACTCTCAAAGCACACTTGAGGATTTCTTTGTTAACTTCCCAAAGGAAGTTATTGTAATGGGTCCGATTTGCCAAATTGAAAATTTTGACATTTCTCGAAGTTTCAAGGTCCCTAGAGTCGAAATAAAAGATTTTTAGAAAGATGATGATTGTGTTTGTTCTTACGTTCGTACGTCCGTACGGTTGCGACATTTTTTTCGTCGTCCAGCTCAAGAACCAGGAGAGATATCGATTTCAAATAAATTTTGTTATACAGATAAAAACGCTAGATACTCGAATTAAATTTTATATAATATATTGTGCCGTGATATCAAAGAAGTATATTTTTTGAAAAGAATCCATTTAACGGTTTTTTATAAATCAAATAAACTGATAAAATTTTGAGAAAAATCAAATTGACAGTTTTTGTACACAAAAATAAAAACCTAAACAAAAATGTATAAAATTTGGTAAAAATTGATTTTCGAATCAAATATCTTTTCAAAAATTGTAGATATTGGCTTAAAACTGCTTTTATCTTTCAAGAAATATTGTTGTTAACATTGAGTTAAATTTATAAAAAAATCGTATCGACAGTTTTTGTACAAAAAATTAAAAACCTAAAAAAATTTAACAGAAGTTGGTAAAAATTAATGTTCGACTCAAATATCTTTTCAAAAATTAGGAATATTAGCTTCAAACTAATTTTATTTTATAAGAAATATTGTTTTCAACATTCAATAAAATTTTGAAAAAAATCGAATTGACATTTTTCTTCCAAAAAATTAAACTTTAGAAAAAACAAACAATACTAAAACTTGATAAAAATTTACTTTCGACTCAAATAGCTTTTCAAAAATTTAAAGTATTGGCTTCAAACTTATTTTATTTCACATATATATTCAATAATTTTTATATAAAAATCAAACAGTCCGTTTTTTCATAAAAAATAGTACGCAAATTTCGTAAAAATTGATACGAGTACATATAGACAAACTTTTAAGCAAGACAAATCGACAAACGGGATGGGAAGTTATCAGTGTGGGCCGCATCCCAGCCTCTTTTTTATTGTTGTATTCAACCAAAACTGACTTCATCGATTCGAACAGAACCATGATTTCCAAATAAATCTGCAGAATTTGGAAGCATTGTTCACGTCATGTTGAAATGCCAAACCAAACTCAAGAAAATAAAACACTTGACAGCTGACAAAATGGCCGCCAATTAAAACAGTGTTGCCAGCTTAAGAAAGTTAAACAAAAAACTTCCCCTTTTTTATATTTATCTTCTTTAGCAAATTAAATTAAAAATTCGCTTTAAAAGCAGTCTTCATTAAAGTTGGAAAGAATGTGAATGACTAATTCACTTGAATTTTATGTTAATGTGAAACACATAAGCGTATATTTTTTAAAACTTTGAAATCTACACGTTGGCTTTGAAGATTTTATTTTCATTTCGAAAGCTTTTAACAAAAGACGAAGATACAACCGTGTGTAAAGTAGAGTTGCATGAAGCTTCTAGCTCAATTATCGTCATGTTTTGTCCCCCATCATCATCGACGTTCTAAATCTCTAAATATATGTATATACAAATAAAGCATAGTTAATGACCACTTCCTCTTGACTGAGTTGAGTGTATATTTTATACATATATCCTTGTATTCAGCTCTACAAATGTCCATTGAATTTTCCAACACTCTCGCTCCCTTTTTTTTAGCTTGGCATCATGTTGGCCATTTTATTAATAAAAATCTCGTATAATTTATACGATCAATCATAAAAATATTGAAGTGGCAACGAACTTCGAGTTCCGGCTGTAGAATATAGTGATAGTGAGTAGCAACAGTGTCACGTCATAGGAAAACCAAACTATAGAAGGACTGACGGACGGACGGACACTACGGACGGTTGCGATGATAACGATGTGGCAATGGCAACCGACTGAACTCGTTGCGAATATAAGAGCAACAGAAGCTAAATCGCGCGTTAGAATATATCAGCAAGGGGTCTTCGAATGCGATGCCTGCTCCAAAGCCAACTCTACCCCTGCACAATGCACATCCAATACCTTCAATCTTTAGCCAGAATCATCATCTAAATGATACTGAGTGAAGTGAATTGGAGTGAAGCGGGGAGTGCGGTGAAATGGAAGTCATCCTCGTAAAATATTTTAATGGCATCGCTCTGTGTGTCGTTCTGCAAGCACAAACAGAAATGCACTTAGCCAGAAGATGCATTTAAAAAAAAAAAATGAAACAACAAACAATGTGCAAACGTTTAAATTTAATGGTGAACCGAACGGCGACAACGCGGTACTCAGTGCGGACGGGCAGGCAGAGACAAACGAAACGAACAGATCGGACCTCTAACAAGGACGACGGGAGATGTTTTATTTATTTTATACGTCACTCATTCTTTTCTCAGTTTTAGTTTTTTGTTATTTTCTTTCGATTGTCTTTTTTTTGTTTAATTTAATGCTGTAAAATTTAATGACCTTTCGCTTGTTTAAAATTTTGTTGATCAAATAAAAAAGAACAGAACGATAAGCTGGCAACACTATTTCAACTGGCAGCCATTTTGTCAGCTGTCAAATGATTGACTTTCAGTGACGTTTTGTTATTTCACTATGAAGCTTCCAAATTGTGTACATATATTTAGAAAATCATTTTTTTTTCATAAGCTAATTTCGTTAAGCAATGAAGCTCGCATGTTGGTTGAGGCCCAGGTCCGTCCTGGGCAGTAGCATCACTGCAAAAAATAAAACCTCAATAACCAAACATATAATAGAATATAAGAATGAAACAACAACAACTTGTGTGTGCTACCACCAAGTTCATAGGCTGGAGTTATAGCTATTTCACGGGGGCCAACCCGATCATCAGACTCCTTTAGTGGTGCTTAATCGCTTTTTTGTTCAATTAAGCACCACTAAAGGAGTCTGATGATCGGGTTGGCCCCCGTGAAATAGCTATAACTCCAGCCTATGAACTTGGTGGTAGCACAAACAAGTTGTTGTTGTTTCATTCTTATATTCAATTATAAATTCGGCAAGCAGCTGCCTTAAACTGTGAGTATAAAATTTCATACAAAAAACCTCCAAAATTGTACAAACATATAATAGTCCAGTCATTTTAACTTAAATAAGTTAAGAATACAAATTGACAAATTTTTATAACCATTAATTTATCGAAAGCTTATCATTTATGCATTGATGCTGTTAAGCGCGTAGTTACCAAGATCTAATGAAAAGTCTTTGCAGCTGGTCTTACGGCAGAGATAGAGTTGGTGGCCTTTTTCCGTGGAAATTTTAGCAATTGGTGTCTAAGCCTATTCTGTTACTGTCTTAAATTCTAATTGGCTCTTCTTGTGTCAAGTTGATGTTGGTAACTATTGTAATGATGATGAGATCATCAGCATAAATTCCATGTTAAAAAAATGTTTCGCTGTTGATTATTATTATTATAAATAAACCCAGTTTATAAAATGTTGGAAACGGTACTTTACCCTTATTAGATCTAAAACCTGCTTGGGCTTTGTTTATTATGTTGTTCGGTTCATTTCTTTGTACCACCGTAGTCTCTTTGCTAATATTTTTTTAAAAACGTTTGCTGAGGCAAGGTAGAAAATTGCAAAGTCGTGATTGGCGGTCATATGAAGGCGTTGAACCTTTTAAGCTGTTTAGGGTGATGTCGAACACTGATAAGGTAATGTAATGGGTAAGTCATCAATTTGTTGGCAGTACTGGATGGCGTTGGCAGATTTTGTATACTGGTTTCTAGTGTCCGTTTATAATGTAGGAATCGGGGTTGATAATTCGAATAATTTGAATAATTCGACCAAAACTGGCAAACAAGTTCCGACATTGATTTTGAGTCTAAAACAAGATCTGTTATTGTATCAATTACCTTTATAGTTTAACCAGAATAAGGGCTTGAGATTTGTTTTATGTTGTTCCAAATTTGTTAAGTTGAAGTAGATTGGCTGATGTTCTGTGTAAGATTTTCATAAACTTTGATTTTTGCAGTTTTGCACATGAGCTTGAAGCGGGCGCGTAGTTTCTTATAATTAAACATATTTACATGGATGGGACTTCATTTCGGGGTATAAGAAGTAGCCTTTATAAATATAGCAATATCCTTACTGGCGAATCAGCAGCTATTAGAGGTGCTATAGAAAACACAGAAATAAGGAAATGTGAATTCTGTATTTTCTCTGACAGCCTCTCATTTCTAAACGCATTACTCAACATCAACTGCGACGTCGCTCCAATTGTCAAAATACGTAATAAACTTTGCCAATTTAGTTTTAAAATTAAACTAGCTTGGATTCCTGGGCATATTAATATAAAAGGTAACGGAGCTTAGTTAACTACCGCTCACTTCTACGACTTCTTTTAAAAAAATCAAAAATTCGCAAATTGACCTCACTCAACAAACTTCGTCATCTAGCTCGGTCCTTAACTTGAGGTCTCCAATTTCGAGCTCCAAGTTGGGTGAGGTCATTTTGCACTTGTGCGCGGCTCCTGATTCGTGGTCTTCTTCTACTGCACTGTCCTGTGGGTGTGGATTCGAAGACTTTCCGGGCCGGAGCATTGGTTTCCATGCGCTCTACGTGACCCAGCCATCTTAGTTGCTGAACTTTTACCCTTCTGGCTAAGTCTAAGTCGCTGTACAGCTAATTGTTCCATCTTCTCGTCCTTTCCTTTTCTATGTTTAGGGGACCGTAGATCACATGACGAACTTTTCTCTCGAACCAACCCAAGGTGCTTTCATCCGCTTTTGTCATAGTTCATGCTTCTGCACCGTATAGCTGGACGGGGATGATGAGGCTCCTATATAGCGACACTTTGGTAACTCGAGAGAAGACTTTACCAATCAAAAGAGTTATTCTGCGTTTGATCTCTGTGCTGCGCTGGTGTTGTTTTCTGCTTTACAGCGGAGCCCATCAGGTAGACAAAGTCCTTGACAACTCAAAGTTACTTCTGTCGATGGTGACGTTTTGACCAAGACGTTCGGTGTTGTATGTCTACAGCATGTACTTTGTTTTGCCCTCATTAACCGTTAAACCAATTTTTGCCGCCTCTGCCTCAACACTCACAAAAGCCCCATTGACATCATGCTGAGTTCTTCCGATTATGTCAATGTCATCAGCATATGCTAGTAATTGGACAGACTTTTGAGAGATAGTGCCTCTAGTGTTGACGTGTGAGCTCTGCACTATTCTTTCAAGAACGATGTTAAAATAATCGCATGACAGCGCATCACCTTGTCTAAAACTTTTTTTTTGACATCGAAATGTTCTGTTAAGTTCTTTCCAACCTTTATGGAGCACTGAGAATTCTCCATGTTTATCCTGCACAAACGGACGAGTTTGGCAGGGATGCCAAAACTTAACATGGCTCTTTATAGCTTGTCCCTCTAGATGCTGTCATATGCGGCCTTGAAATCGATGACAGATGGTGGGTGTCGATTTGGTGTTCTTGGGCTTTTTTTCCAGGATCTGCCGTAATGTGAATATTTGATTGATTGTGGACTTTCCTGGTCTATAACCACACTGATAAGGACATATCAGGTTGTTGACGATGGGCTTTAGATGTTCCCTTATTATGTAAGAGAAGATTTTGTAAGCGATATTAAGAAGACTGATTCCTCTATAGTTGGTGCAGTTTAGAGGATCTCCTTTTTTCCATTATTTGGGCATGCTTTCTTCGGACCATATCTTACAGATAAGTTGGTGCATGCTCCTAACCAAATTATCTCCAGCTGCTTTAAAGAGCTCGGGATACAAGCTATCTGCCTGAGCGGTTTTAATAGACTTCAACTAAGATATGATAGTCTTTACTTCGTCTGAGTCGGAAGGACGGGATTATTGGCTTTCGTCGTCATCCTGCCTGACAGTGGAATTCAGTTGGTCGTCGCCGTTATACAGTCTACAGAAGTTGTCCTTCCGTATCCTCAGCATTGACTGCGATTCCACTATGATGTTTCCACTTTCGTCTTTGCAGCCTTGGGTTCTAGGTTAATGCACTTGTGAATTCCGTTTCACAAGCTCATAAAGCTTTCAAACTTCATTCCTCCTTTTGAACCTCTCAACATCTTGGATCGCACTCTTTTCATGCTCTCTCTTTTTTCTTCTGAGAAGTCGGTGTTCTTCTCGCCTCTTCCGCTAATAGAGCTCATGAGCAGCTCTTGTTCTTCTTTCCATAATAAAACAACCCAACGAAGTTAACTGATAGAAAAAATCTTTAATCCTCACTCCTCTTTATAATTGATTGATAGTTGACAAAAAGTAGAGTTAAACTATCAAGCAGCAAATTGATTAGAGTTTTAATATCTACTTGAGATTGCTGATAGTTGGAAGAAAATCTTAATAGTTTATTATTGCTTCATTTCGTAAAAATATTTTATAATTTCAATTCATTTACCATCAACTGATAGTTGACAGTCGCAATGGGGGTGACTTTCTTGTAGATGTTCCACAACTTTTCATGTATGAGATGCAATGTTTGATTATTTTGATGAACAATAGAATTTAATATACATTTTTCTTCTTCTTATTCAAAACTCATTTAACCTGTATTTGAACTCGACATTTTTAAATAAGGCTAGATAAACTTAGTCATCTTCAATTGATTCTGTTAGAAGTCCGAAATGATCAACAATTGTTTGGTTAGTTTCATAATGTTTTCAGCTTTTCTACTTTTTTTATCTTCAAGCCTTTAAAATCCATGTGCAATGCTTCATAAAATTTTCTTTTATGACTCTCTATTTTTCACAAAAATTAACCATGCTTCATTTCAACCAAAACTGATTCAAATCAATTGGTTTAACATCAATAATAATTACTTCTTTCTGCCATCATAACCTCATCAACTATTAACATCATAAAGGTTGAAGACCATACACAAAACACAGTGAAATAGAAACAGTATCCCATCGAAGAGACTTTCGTAGCCACTCTTTTGAATTGAGGCACACGTTTGAGATGGCTTCTTTTTTTATTTTTATTACCATAATATGTTTTTGGAGAAATGAGTTTTGGGTTTTTTCCATAACTAAATGAGTTTATAACAAAAGTGATTGTGTGAGTTGTGTAGACGAAGGGCGAGGAGTGCAGGGAATTATAATTTTCGAAGAATAATAATTCGACAAGAAAATATATCAAAACAAAACACAAAATTAAACCATGACCATGCATTTCTATGGCCTCTCGAGATACACGAACAGAAACAAAAAAACAATAACTTCACTTCACCACTTTGTAATCAATTCACCTCTGTTTTATAGTCCAGGAGGTTAAGTTAGAAATATGTATAATAAACGGTACTAGATAAATAATCTCCAATTTTGTCGGTTACAAAACTGCATTGTAACAGTTTAAGGTTTTTATTAATATATTCTGCGCTAGACGAATTCTATTATGAGACTGTCGATCGCTATAGCGGGAAGCACCAAGACATCTTACCAAATTTTACGTGCTTTGGTATTGATGAATATATTCTTCTTAGGATTAGAAGCTACCTTTCAATACAAATTGTAATAGATGGTTTTAAATCTGAATTCATAAAATAAATGCAGGTGTCCCGCAGGGCTCCGTTCAGTCTCCGACTCTCTTCATCATATTCATGAAAGATCTCTTGTCTGCCACTTCTAATCCATTTAACTGTTTCCCTGACGACAGTACCCTCAGTTTGTCATATTCGTTTCTAGATTCACATTCTTGTCCTTCAGATGAGAAGCTTCAATGGCAGCATGATAAGCACATTAAATTATGATCTTGACAGCATTGTAGAATGGGGAATTAAGAACCATGTAGAATTGAATGCTTTAAAAACTCATTGTTTTCTCCTGTCGTTAAAGCGTAATCCATCCCCAATACCTCTATCCATGAGCGGCAATTGCATCAAGGAAACTAATCAACTTTCCGTAATCGGTATGGATGTGTATTAAAGATCGCCTTTTATAGAATGATCACATATTCGATACTGCCAAAAACGCTGTTTTTCATCCCTTCTGATGTGGCTGACACTAACAAAGCCTTTATTCGTCCATAACTTGAATTTACGATAGAACTATAGCCGAAACAATAACGTCACTCGAACACCGACGCAATGTTTCATGCCTTTCTTTGTTTTACAGATATTTTTATAAACAATTGTCTGTCGCATTATCCAGTTGCATTCCCACCTTTAAACACATATAAGAATGCTCATCAGTTAACCCTTGAGCTTAATTTTAGACGTACTGTCAAGTATAGAGATTCTTTTTTTAACCACTCATCGAGAATGTAGAATACTTTACTGAACTCTGTTTTTTCCTAACATTTTAATATTCAAAATTTTAAGACTAATGTGCACCGGTATTTCCTCTTAAATCCTTTCTCAATATTCTTCTAACACTCTTTGTTTAAACATAAACATGTTAAGAGTATTAATAACCCCTTTATAAAAAAAATATATGTCGATTTCTTAAAGCTTCCACCATTCTCACCATTAAATCATTCTAATCTTTAATCGGAGAGTTCGCTAAATTTGACAGCTGAACGTTCCATTCAAAACATTTTTCTTCTACCATTGACATAACATTTGTCAGAATTATTAAAAACAATGACGAACGAAAGGAGCCATTAAAGTATTATAAGTAATACTAAAGTTGGAATCACAAAATGGCTGCTTTGACTTTTATAAATTTGCGAAATCCATACCTTTTTGAGTTTCGAATTAACAGGTTTTTCTAGTCGACAGGTTTTTGCGAGTCAAGAATTAAAGGTAATAGGAATTACCATTTCGCTAATAAGCAAAGGAAATAAAATATTGGTGAAGATAGTATTTCACTAAAAATGTAATAAATTGCTCACTAGTAAAATGCCAAGCCCCTAACAATACCCTGTTTAAAATTTAGTTCCAGGAATTTTTTTCTTTTTCGGAATTAAAATGTTTGCCAATTAGAATTTTAGATCAAGATCAAAACCCAAACATCGAAATGAAACTTTACCATCAGTACTATCATCTGTCAGATAGAAAATAGAGGAATATTAAACTTTTGAACCGATCTCTAGAAATGAACCCTGATCGGTGTAAACAGATTGATTTTATTTTTCAATTATAAGTGAATGTGATTTGAATGGCATGGTGCTGGTGCTGGTGCTATTGAACTTTCTGCTATCCCACTTTGAAAAGGTGCCTTTACATTGGAAATTATAATTCCGACAATTGAAAAATTAGGGTACACTGTCTACTGTGATAGTCGAGTATAGGCTAAGATAATCTCGGTTCGTCGAAAATCCGACGGACTCGTTACCGTGGATTTGTTTTTGTACGTGACATTCACTTCTTTTTATTTATTTTTCATATCTTACTGCAGATAAGATAATGTGGCGGGTTCAAATGACGTTTCTTATGGCTGTCAGTTTGGAGTTGTCAGATGTAACCAAGGTTAATGGTGAAAGTTGTTGTCTTGATTTGTTTTTCGCTTTTTCTCGACACGGTGCGGTGGTGGTGTGGATTACGTTGAATTTAGAATTCTATTGTTGTTTGTGTCTTCAAAGGTATGTGAGATAGGATGAGTTAAGGAATTTGGCAGCAGGACGAACAGTGATAGGAAACCGTAAATGTCGTCAGCATCTATTCTCGTGGCAAAGATAAAAACAAATAATTTGCTGATAAAACTACTTGGTGTGTGATGTCAACAGAATTACAGAAACCCTCTATTCTATAAGAAGGGTTTTGGAGTGTTCGAGGTGGAGAAAATAGGGGTTGGGCGTTCATTGGAGCCTCTAGTGGTTATGTTAGGGAAAGTAAACAAATTTCAGGACGTGCAGATCTTTGCAATCAATCAGAATGAGTTCGGTATGGAGATATATGCGGTGTATTAGGTTTTGTGATTGAAGACAGGACAAATGGTATTGTTTACTTAAGCATCACTTTGTTTGTGCAATGTGGAATTGTGTTCAAATATCTAGGGTAATAAATCTATCTGGCACTTGATACTTTTATCCGTTATCTACGTATCGACGTTTCCTTTTGGACATTTGCCTAAATTTTGGCAGTATAAGAAATTGTCATATTATCCTCACACTGTCATTGGAACATTATTAAACGATTTTTTTATTTCCATCCCATTTTGGAAATACTTACAGACATGTGATTTTCTATGTAAGCTTCGTCTATGGTTTATTATTATATAAGCTCAATAAATGATTGGATTTGTACGAAACATTTTTTTTATTCGAAGCCTTTTAGTTTAATGAGTTTAATGGATCAATAGCTCAAAATGTAGTTCTTTGGAGAAAAATCCCTTTTTCATAGGCATACAATAGCAATTTGCAAGCATTTCTATTGAAACTATTTAGCTCTATTTTTCTCATACGAAGTTTTTGAATTATAAATGGTGTCGCAACACTCCGTTGAGATCTAGAGCCTTTTGACTCACAACCCTCAACCATTTCCGTGTGCATGTAATGTTGTCAGGGATAAAGGGGACCTATAGTGTTAAGCTGAATCCGAATGGATGATTTTAGGAAGAATTTTTGATGACAAGAATTACTCTTGGTGAAATTGTCAACTAATCGCAAAAGGTATTAACCGCGAAAAAAAACTTAAAATATAACAGACAGGCACTGAACTCAAGACTTTTGGAATGAATGTCCAACGTACTTACTATCACGCCACGGGTACCAATCTTTTTACATAATAAATAGCGAACATTTTCAAAATTTATGAAAATAAAGATTTCTCCTTTTAATATATTGAAACTTATGTAAGTAGTGCTGGAAATAGAACCAAACAATGATCGATGGTAGCGACAAATGCACATCAGCTTAATATACAATACCTTCTTCTACAAACTATTTTTGTTGTTTACAGTTAAATGTCAGTGGTTAAAATTTTTGTTCGCCATACCGACTTTTTCATTCAAACCAAATAATTAAAAATATTCACAATAGGTCAACAATATTGGTAATTGAAATA
This sequence comes from Eupeodes corollae, assembly GCF_945859685.1. Lineage (NCBI taxonomy): Eukaryota > Metazoa > Arthropoda > Insecta > Diptera > Syrphidae > Eupeodes > Eupeodes corollae. Next base: position 308,533,510 of record NC_079147.1, on the reverse strand, counting down.
ATTTAATAAAACTGGTTCTAAAATATCAAGTTTTAGTTGACGAAAGCAAAAAACAACATTTTGAGAAGCTTAATATTAAACTTGTGCATTCCATACTTCTCAAGAACCAAATTTAAAAAAAAGATCTTTACAAAATTAGTCAAATAATAACCATTGATGTTCAAATATTGAGCTTTGCTTGAAGAATTTTCTATGGAGGATCCTTAAATTTTGTATTAAGAGAAAACTTATTTGCAATGGGTCACATTCAAAGGGCCACACAAAAAAATGGAGAATATTATATCTCCCTGTATTAAATTGAAAAGGGTCTATTCATAACCTCTTCAGTCTTCACAGCCCAGACACAATACCTAAGTATATCTATGTACCTTTATTAAGAGTTGAGAGTTCCTCCAGCAGCAGCAGGAACAGAACCATGTCTAGTTCGGTGGTTGCTTTTTGGTAAATTGCATTTATTCGTGCTCTGCCATCATCATACACTTCCATCACTCATTCCAAAAGCAGTAAAAGCAGTATATTTTCCGAAAGTGGTCCACCACATCAAGCAGCCATCAGAAAAGCAACCAAGCAGCGAAGGAGAAGCAGCTCCCAAACTGGGAGTGGAAACCCAATTTTCTTTCCTTGAAATAAAATACTAAAATAAAAAAAAAACATATTCATCATACCACCACCGACCGCACCAAAATGGAAAGCACATCAAAATTTCAGCTCAAAGCAAAAAGAGGACAACAAGACGAGGAAAAATCTCAAAACGACTAAATTCACGATTTGACACGGCAACTGACCCCCTGCGTCTTATTTCACTTTGGTGATGGCTTTGCTATGATGATGGAAGCTGAAGAGTGCATTCAGGCTCTCTGACTCTGGGCTTCCAAGGCGACCACGACGGCAACGACAACGACAACGACGAAGACCAAGATGATGACGATGACGACAATGAGGACGACAACGATGATAATGCTCTGAAGATGACAAAACGACACTATGGAGTGTACTATGCTTATGCATTGTGTCAATGTCCTATGAACTTGGACTGTATGGCGCACGTTTGGCACGTTCTTAAGATAACCCCGAGTGCACACTCCTCGCTCAGTACAAGCACAAGGAACACAATTGAGTCGAGGTGTACAGCTGTTGAAAGGTGTTGGCACTTAGGCAGGCCGGCAAACATGGTTTTCGCGGGGCGCGATAAAATGAGATCTTGCAGTTCTCCTCAACCAAAAATAATAATACAACAACAGCTATTATACCATGGAATGGATATATAAAAGAAGCATTAAGTCCAAAAAAAGAATACACAAAAAAGTGAAAATGCCATTCAAGGGGCATTGCCTATAAACATAAATTTTCTGCACACAACAATCGCATATTGTGCATCCATCCGATGAGCTGATCCGGGGGCCACATCACGATTTCTCCATAAACCGCATCACACAGGCAGCGTACCCTATACTAGCTTTTACTGTGGGATACATGTACTCTTTTTCTTGACCAAATTCAATATCTGCTAAATTTTGTATACTTTGTGTCCAAGTTTTGGCAGAAGAGATATGGAAAGGTTGCAGAAATAATTATATTCTTCTATAATTTCTTTTAAATATTTTTGTGTCTCTTCCTTTCTTACCGTTATTTGAACGTATTATGATCCATGGAAATAACAAGTTGCATTGCAATCCTCAAACATTTCAATCGTATTACTAACGCCTTTAGTAACGATCATCAGTGTATCATTGAGTATCAAGAAGAGAGATGCGTTCTTTAACCGCACTACATGAATGTGGAATGCATTGCCACTCTCTATCAGCCATTTCAATATTCATTAACTCAAAACTTATGTGCAAAAAAGTTCTTTTCAAACTCCTTTTCTAATACTCACAAAGTGTCTTGACACAACAAGGGTAAGAAAAGTTTTTAGTGAGTTTAGCTCAACTTTGACATTTTTGGATTTATAATTTTCGCCAAAATCCCACTGTAGTTTTGTTCGACTTCAACTACTATAAGAGGATCTACTGCTGGAAAATGAAGATTTCTGCATCATTGTATTGTATACTGTGCTATGTGCGGCCTTAATGGAGAAAGAGAGAAACTCTGGGTCTTAGACGTTAGTATAATGCAGGAGGCTGGGTTGAAGCTTCATCGCTGGTACGCTATACCATCATCGTCATCCTTGTGGCCCTTTAGTCATGTGATACATTGTGATTATGTTTGGCACTGATGACAGTGGAAATAATTTAACATCGACATGCATTTGCTTGAGAGTTGTGCCGGTGGTGGTGGTGGTGGTGGTGCTGATGTTGTCGGTGGTGCAGTGTGGAGAATCTTGGATAATGTTTTTTCGATTGCCTTGAGGAGTGTAAGAAGAGAGTAGGTATAAGAGACACTTCTTCTTGACGATAATCACTTTAAGATTTTGCAACTTCTACGAAAGCACCCGCTTTACAGAGATAAGTGCAAAGTACCCATCCATATGTTATATGCAAATATATTTTTTGCATGTGTTTTTTTTCGAGAAAAACTAACTTTCGAAAAATAAATAATTTAAAAACAAAAACCTCTAAGTTGGTAATTGCTCTTGAACGAAAAACCAAGATTAAAGTTTAATTTGAGTTTGCTCGCCAAATTAAAAAGTGAATAACTCGAACAATGGTTTTGAGATAATTTAATGTTTTTTGAATGCCATCTTAAATGACTTTCGTTGAAAGATCAATGGAGTTCGCTTTGAGACTGGAACTTCAAATTTTGCAAACATCAATTATTGGACCCCTAAAATTGAATCACAGTACGGCAGAAGTTGGGCTTAATTGAAATCTTTAGGACATTTCTGGAAGTGTGAGTATTGCTTTTATAGGGAGGAATCCATTTGGCTATTTCAATACAGAATTAGTCTGTTCAAATATACGTTCAAAATGGGTGAGTCAAGAAACATTGAAACGATGACGATGTTCGACTGACGGAAATGAATCAATGATGTTTTTATCCCAAAGCGAAACAAGAGGCAAACAAAACGGAGCTTCACAAAAGGACTAGAGCTGCTTTCGAGCTATACGAGCAGAAGAGGAGAGAGGAACACCGGCTTATTAGATGGAAAAAAGAGAGCATGAGAAGCGCGCAAAAAATTTTACCAAACGGTACAAAAAACCTCCCAAGGGTATCAGCCACAAACCGAAGCATGTAAAGACGATAAGGGGAACATCGTAGTAGAACCGCAGTCGATGCTGAGTATGGAAAGATCACTTCTCCAAATTATATAACGGCGATGACCAACCGAATTCCACTGTAAAAGAAATAGAACCACTCAACCTCGGCGACGCAGATCAACAATTCTGCCTACCAGACCTTGAAGAAGTGACGATAGCTATATCTAAACTGAAGTCAAACAAAACTACTGGAGCTGATGGCATCGCTGCTGAACTATTCAAAGCAGCAGGTGATGACTTGGTACGGAGCATGCACCAACTCATCTACAAAATAAGGTCGGAAGAAAGCATGCCCGATGAGTGGAATCTCAGCTTAGTGTGCCCGATACATAAGAAAGGAGACTCTCTAAACTGCACCAACTACAGAGGCATCAGTCTCCTTAACATTGCGTATAAAATCCTCTCTGCCGTATTATTTGAACTTCTGAAGCCATTCGTCAACAACCTGATTGGTCCTTATCAGTGTGGCTTCCGACCAGGAAAGTCCATTATCAACCAGATTTTCACACTACGGCAGATCTTGGAAAAAACCAAGGAGCTTCAAATCGATACCCACCATCTCTTTATCGATTTTAAAGCCGCGTATGACAGAATCTATAGGGAAGAGCTCTACCGAGCAATGTCTAGTTTTGGCATCCCTGTCAAACTTATCCGTTTGTGCAGAATGACGATGGAGAATGCACGCTGCTCTATCAAGGTCGGAAAAGATCTTACCGATTCGTTTGATGTCAAAAAAGGTTTTCGACAAGGCGATGCACTGTCATGTGACTTCTTCAACATCGTTCTGGAAAGAATTGTGCAAAACTAAACCGTCAACACTAGAGGCACAATCTTCCAAAGGTCCATCCAATTACTCGGACGCGCAGATGATATTGACTAAATTGGAAGATCAAAGCGTGATCTCAGTGGAGCGTTTTTGAGCATTACGACGGAAGCGAAGAAGATGGGCTTAGAGGTCAATGAGGGCAAGATCAAGTATATGCTGTCATCAAAAAAGGACACTGAACAACGACCGACGTCTTGGACAAAATGTCAGCATGGACAGCTATAATTTTGAGGTAGGTAAGGACTTTGTCTCCTTTAACACAGACAACGACACTAGCGCTGAAATCAAACGAAGAATAACTCTTGAAAATCGCTGCTTCTTTGGACTTAGAAGGCAATTGAGAAGTAAAGTCCTCTCTCGAGCATCTAAAATCACCATCTATACGACATTCATCATCCCGGTTCATTTATGTCGTAGAGGCCTGGACCCTGTCAAAGAAAGATGAGAGCGTCTTAGGATGCTTCGAAAGAAAAATTCTTCGGGTGATTTTTGGTCCCGTACGCATACATTGAGAATGGAGAAGAAGATATAACGACGAATTGTACGGGCTGTACAGCGACAGCTGACCTAGTTAGCAGAATGAAAGTCCAACGGCTTAGATGGCTAGTTCATGTAGAGCGGATGGACATCAACGCTCCAGCCCGGTAGGTCTTCGAAGCCAATCCCGAGGGACAGATCAGTAGAGAAAGATCGCGACTCAGGTGGCGCACGCAGGTGTGAGAGGACCTCACCCAAATTGGCGTGCGAAACTGGAGACAGCTAGGTAGGGACCGCGCTCGCTGGAGGCGCATGTTGGTTGAGACCAGGTCCGCCCGGACTGTAGCGCCACCTTAAGTTAGTAAGTAAGTAAGTAAATAATAATAAATAAATTGGGTGGTGCAACAGTCCGTTGCGAACCAGGGCCTAGTGACTTACAACTCTCAACCATTCTGTATGCGAGTACTGTTGTTGGGCTGAATCCGAACGGCTAATTTAAGAAAGCACTTTTTCATGACAAGAATTACTCTTGAAGGATTTGTCAATTCCTCGCAAGAGGCAGTACCTGCGAAAATTTTTTTTTAAAGGCATGGATTGAGCCCAGTAAGTAATTATCCCAAATTGTTTAAAAGACAATCCCGTTGAATATTGTCTCAGAGGCTGAAGTAAGTTTCTGAGGCACCAACCCAAAGTTGGTGTTTATACTCAAGCCTTAAACGTGTATTGGGTTTACAGATTGTAGCTAGAACTTCTCAAAATCATCGTCTCAGAAAACTCAAATATCTTCAAACACTCTTGCCAACATCACATACATATATGATCGTTCCATACAAATAAAGAATGTCGAGATTTAAAATGTCATTGATGCACATGACGTGAATACTAAGAAACGTTGTATATCTCTCACTCTCTATCGATGCAAGACAGAATTGGACTTTTGAAGCTTTGAATTAAAAGGGTATTACTATTCTTCACTCTACAATGCTCTTCAGTTTCGAATTACATGAGTTTAAGGTTACCATATTTTATATGTTCATATCAGAAGAAGAGGAAAGCTTACTACCAATTAATGAATAATTTAATTTATTTTGAATTTGCAGAGAGAATATAATTAATAATAATAAGAAAGAGTTTCGTAGATAGAACAGAGCCCTGTGGCACACCAGTATTTATTTTGTGGTTTTCAAACGTCCCCCTATCCAATATTACTTATATTGACAGGAAGATTATTTCTAATTCATGTTTTTGATAAAAAGAGCCTGATGTCAAGCACTTTAAAGTGCCTTTGAGATATCAAGCGCAATAATCTCATTTTCTTTAAAACTCTTTTAAGATTTGTAAATATAACTGCTGGGTGAGATAAACCATGAGATAACTCAGTTGACTTTCTATAGTTTCGAAAGGTGTATTGTTGATCATTAAGTAACTTTCGTTTACGACCGCATTTCTTAAGCAGCCAGTAAATTATCGTCTCCATGAACTTGGAAGGACTTAATTTCAATCGGTCAATAGTTTGAGAAAAAAAAGTCTTAGCGTTTTTTGGGGATAATTGAGGTTTTTCTACTACTTGGAATGGGACCAAAAGAAAAGGATAGACGAAGAAGCTTTTCGAGCACGGAGCAAACAGCTCTTCAAAATAATATCGGGTTAAACTTACGGCACAGTGAGTTGATGTATATTGAGATCTTCTAAAACTCTCGCTACAGTACGAGTACGAATAAAATGGTCCCATAGGGATGCCAAGAAGCTATCAGTAAAAATGATATCTGCCCAAAGAAACAAGTTAGATTTGTCAAACTATTTACTTGAGAGGTGTCATCGAAAACAAATGTAAAGGTGTAAGTCGGAGAAAATCGTCTCATACTCCCTACGATTAGCTAAAAATTCTTAATTTTTTTCGCAGCCCATATTGTATTGTTAAAACCTTCCCAATCGTAATTTGTAGCAGAACAAAAGTCAGTACAAAAGCGAAAGGACGAGGTCTGCCTTATAATGTTGATTAATGAACAGAATATTTTCTATTTTTTAAAGTTATATACACATGTCACATGTTTCTTGTAAAAAGAGGAGAAAAATTAAATTAAATTAAATGGAGTTTTGTTGCAAACCAAATTGCACAATACAATTCCTCCCATTTTGATGTTCAAAAAATTCTTGATCCAGAGATTCACTCATCCAACATTTTGATGGAAGCAGTCGGGTGTTTTCATTTGTTTTTAGGGTCAGCCTGCTACATCGCATCTCCATTTCCAAGCTGTTTATCACTCCTTCGCCCAATTAAACACCACCACACCACATGCTGTGTTATGGTATACGAAATCATGTGTGAGAAAAACACTGACTTTTCTTGTAAATTTGACGTTTTTATTAAAAAAAGAATTTCTCTTCGTCTCGTTCCCGATTGAAATTAGATGAAATAAGAAAATAATAAGACATATGCCTCAACGTGATAGCTGGGTATAAGAATCTCAACGCAACAATCTGTATTTCTATCTGTATCTGTAGTTGCCCCTTACCAGCTCCGCTTCCAAAAACACTGATGGCGTGGCAGTGCGATAAAAGTTCTCCAACGTAGAAATAAATCAAAGTACGCGCGTTTTTCGTGCCCCCCATACGCTCCTCGTTTCTGGATGTCATCCCTGCTGCTGACACAGAGCTCTTCGACGTCAACGGCAAAGACTCGATTCATGATGGAAATTAACTCTGAACTGAGCGCGAACAACTGACGACGCGACGGTGGCGGCGGGTGCGTCACGAGGAAAAGTTTTTCTTTTCATTGGGAAAAGTGGGATTTTTTTGTCGGTTAGGAAATTTATTAAAATTTCATTTCCTCATGCGAAAGCGCTGCCATTCTTCCTGCTCCACCAAACGCCGTTCCTTGCGCGTATTTTTTGTTTATTTGGTTAAGTCGGTGGTTCAGTTTAGCTTGGTGGTGATTAAATGGAGCACATGGTGCCAGGGACGTATTGTTCAACTGAAAACTAAGAAGGGGTTCATAATATAATCAAATACATTATTCTACGGGCTTTATCCCTTGGTTCACTCATAGATCTCCGTTCCTGCTAAACCGTGTTTGGTTGATTAAGAAATTTTCCAAATTCCACCAAATGGATAAATGAGTGCGTGTATGGTTAAGATGTGAAGTGGAAGTGGGTGTCGGGGTACGGCATATGTGTGTATGGTTCTTATATAACTCCTCGGCTTGCAATGTGAGGCAATATGTGGCAACAACATGAGGTTAGAAATTAATTGGAGTTTTCTTTGTTTATTCAAAAACAGAAAGTTCATAAATATGTCACCAAACACACAATATATGGCCCATAAGCCTCTACCACCATCAAGCCACCGCATATAATCGTCACCCGTCCGCCCCTCATGCCAATATACATACATACATTTCTGGTGTATGTTAGTCTAAATAATAAATCCCGCTATGCGCGCAGAGGACATAATGCAAAATAAGAATGAAAATCAAAATAAAGAAATGCAATTTAATTGGATTTAGTTGAAGACTTTGACAGAAGAAAACTCTTATGAAGTTTTCTAAAATTAAAAGTTTTTTGTAAAGTTGCAAAATATTGCCTTGACTGTTAAGGTAGACATGTCCTTAAAAGCTGACCTTAAGCAAGTGCTAAGAATACTTACTTCGACAATTTATAAATATGATACTGAGAGAGCTGTGTTTGTAGGCGTATGAGTAATATTTGTGTTTTCAAAATTTCAGTATTTATCCATTGATTTCTTAAAAATACAGAATTTTATGTGGGCAAAACTATTTTACCCGGCGGACATTTTGCTGACTGTCAAGAGCTTTATGGGTTTGTGAATTAATTGGACGGTAGTTCTTTAAAAACGATGTTGGCCAGAACAATCAATGGTGACCGCTATAGAATCATGATAATTGACTTTTTCTTTTATCTATGGTTACAACTCACAGACGAAGCAAAATGCAACACAGCTCGTTCTACAGTTGATTTATTAAAGAAAACTGTTAACTGAAGAGTTTCAAGTAACGGGCCCTTGAACTAGCCTCCAGGATCGTGCGTTTTATGCCGCACCGCTTGCCAATTTTTTTTGTGGGGATGTGTGAAGCCGGTACTATAACCATCTGAGAAGCCCGAAATGATTGACCACTTGAAGGAAACCAAAATGTTGCAAACAGTCATAAAAAAGGGGATCTCCAAATAAGACCACGTCAGAGCCAGCAATGGCGGTCATATACCAGAAAACATTTATTGCCTAAAGCTTATCTCTCCAATAAAGCAAATTTGAAAAAAATCTAAGTTTAAAAGAAACTATTACGAAAAAAAGTCAGTTGTTAAGACAGCAAAGCCACACTTTTGTTTTATAATAAGCGCACACTCAAGGGGATATTAATACCCTTAGGTAAGGGATAAAGGGGTCGAAAGGAGGTGTTGGTGAATTTCTGAACATTACAATGCCTGGGAAAGACAGAGTGTGCTAAGAGATTCTAGATTCGCGTAGTTCGGCAAAAGAACGAATCTCTGTACTTGACAGTACGACCGAAGTTGGGCTTGACGTCGATGTTTAAATGACGTACGTAAATGATCAGATCAGAGGGCGAGAAAAACTTCTTGCAACGCTTAAGAAAACTCAAACATTTTTGGCGACATCGCGTACGTGATTGTTTCACAAAAGGTGGTTGGTGATACAAGTGCCGAGAATATCGAGATGTTCAGTACCTCGATGCAAGTGCCATCAATTTATAATGGCAGGGTGATATATCTCGCTCAAGCTATACAAGAAAGCATTGGGTTTTCTAAACATTAAATTCCACGCTTATCATATTTTGTCGTTGCAGTTCCACATCCGAGAAAGAGGGATGTTAATTCTGAAAACGAATATAAAAAGCTAAGAGTACTATCGTCAACGAAACAATGACAGACAGAAGATCATTAATAAAAATGAGAAAGAGTTTTGGAGAAAGAACAAAGTCCAGCATTTATTTTGTGGTTTTCATACTTGAATCCATATAATACAACTTGTATTGAACGATTCGAAAGGTAAGCAGGGATTCGTGAAAATTGAAAGCACGCATTTTCGATAAGAGAGCTTGATGCCAAACCCTCTCAAATGCTTTTCCAATGAAGCAGGGATTCGTGAAAATTGAAAGCACGCATTTTCGATAAGAGAGCTTGATGCCAAACCCTCTCAAATGCTTTTAAAATATCTAGTGCAATAATCTTACTTCCTCCAAAACGATGTAAGGATTGGTTCTACTGTTCGGTGAGATGAACCATGAGATCACCAGTGGACTTATTGCTACGAAGGCCGTGTGTCGGACATTAAAAAGCGTTCGATCTTCCAGATAATAATTAATCAGCGTTTCCATGATCTTGGAAGCTGAAAATTAATCAGCCTTTCCATGACCTCCTTGGAAAGAAGGTACGTAAGTGCAATCGGTCGGTTATTAGAGGTTGAGGAAGATTCGCCTTTTTTATGAATAAGCTGGACAAATTCGGTTTTCCATCCGCTTGGAACGAGACCTGAAGAGTAGGACAGATGAAAAAGCTTACACAGTGGTTTTGTCAGCGTTGAAGAACCTCTTCAGAATAATAGCGGGGATACCATCCGGATCAGCGGATTTATATATGTTAAGATCTTTTAGGACTATCGCCGCAGTACGAGTGCGAAAAAAGTTGGCCCCGTAGAATCATTAACTCGCTCAAGTACAGGCGGAGTCATAACACTTACTGGCAGCGTTTAATTGGCGACGACCTGCCAAAAGTTTTAAGCTCTCTCTAAAGAGCAACCAATGGAATGTAATTGACAACGAGTGTAGGAACCGAGAAAGAGAAAGAATTCCTGATACTTTTTACAAATTACCAAACATTTGTGCTGCCTTTGGAATATTAGAGTATTTTTTACCGTAATTGTTGATCATGTACAAACTTGGTCTGTCGAATATGGGCGTTGCAGGCCTTCGTGGCTTGCTTGAACTTATTCCGGTTATCCTCAGTTGAATTAGCTTTAAAAAAAACTAAGACTTACCTCCTTGACCATAATTACTTCTTTACAGCTCCCATCGAAGCATTCGTTTTCCTTAGGTCTGATGTTTTTAACCCTATTCGGTATAAAAGTTCTAATTCCCAAGAGAATCAAACTAGTGACCATATCAGCGCTGGAGTCAATGTCACTATCGGGGAAGCATAGTGACCAGTTAAAGATCCTGAAGTAATTATTGAGACCGTCCCAATTGGCTTTCTCGTATTGCCAAACTGTTCTCTTAGAAGGTCTTTCCTTTATTAGAGTATTTTGACACGAGAAATTTGCTGATATGACACAATGGTCAGATGCGCCTAGACCCTACACTAATAGTGTACTTACCTGGTTCAAAGGTAAGAATCAAGTCAAGAGTGTTTCTGCTCGACGGATTAGTGAAATACTGTTAAAAATTTTATTCTTGGAAAAAAAATAAAATAAATCTATTCACAAAATGTTTTGTTTTTCAAAAAGATTCCACTTCTGATTTTCTGTAGGTACTTGCAAAATGTTTAACATGTGGTAAGTGCGCATTTACTTTACAGAGTCAGAATGCGTTGTTAAGGAAATTTATTAAATCCAAACATATAAATCAATCTTTTCATTTGTTTCCTCATTGTTGTTTTTTGTTTAAGAGTGCTCGTATCTGCGGCACCACACGATTTCTCATCACAAAACATGTTTTCCATTAATTTTTAAAGCGTTAATTTATCTAGTGGAAGTGTGGAATTATTGAGGAAAGTAATCACCACCCCAAACGTGCCCTTCTCCATATATTGTTCGCACATTAATCACAGCCATTATTGCATTTCAGCCCCATCTCCTCAGCCTCATCTCCTGTTATGTTATTGAATCATATTTAAATGGGAAAAGCGATTGGATTGGCATTTAATCCTTGAAACATAATAAATAATACATATTGCATTAAAATGCAGAAGAATCGCCGCATCACAACACACCCTCCCCCCGTGTTTGTGCCAACGACCGACGGCTATGAGGACGATGATGTGCGATTCTGCGAGTCGTACGATGGTAATCCGTACCGTATACCCCATGCTGGTATTGTTGATGGTGTTTTTAAGAGATGATGGTGTTAATGCAGAATCGAACTCCTTCTCCCAACAACACTAACACCAACACCACCGCTTCCATCCGACCACCACTGTTGAACGAACCCCTTCGCTTGAGTGCGCAATTTTTTTATGGACCACAACAAGGACATAAATCCTTTCGAACGAAAAATTAACCGTTTTCTCATGAAAGGTTATTCAAAGCAAGAAGCGCTTCGATGATGTTCGGCGATGGGTGATGGTTTTGATTTAATGGCATCAAATGGGGTGGTAGTGGTAGTGGCAGCGGTAATGGCAGCGGCAGCAGAAGTGGCAGAGTGGTAGTCTGTTGGTTCCATTAAATTATGGAATAACAACAATTATAAACAAACATACATATTTTGCAAGTTTCTACTTCTTCTTCTTCTTGCCACAAGCATCAGCAGGCGATATCCTTTTAATGGAGGATTTTTTTATTTCCTCCCGCTGCTGCTGGGTTGAGTCTGACACACGCACAGCACAGTCACAGTTAGAAGCGCCAATCCCCAAGAGAGCAGACGATGTAATCAAGCGCGTCTTGTCGTCCTTTATTATTTTCAGCGTTTCGTTTAATATACATGCTTATAAAAAGAGTTTTAATTTCTGGACTCCTTAATCGATAACACGGGATATGGCACCAGTCTGACGGTCGGTCGGTCGGTTGGTTGGTAGGTCGTTGGCGTTATGGTGTGGGAAGTTGTCACTGTTTTGTACGTAATCATGTTCTCGAACGAAAGTTATTACTATTTCATTGCAAATAAATTATTAACTATAAAGCGCTAAGGGTTTTCTTCTTCTTCTTCTTCGTTTGATGCTATCACATTATTTTCCATTGGACGAGCACAGAATTTAGAAGGTCTAAGCGATCGAAGGGGAGAGAGGTCCTTGAATTTATAAGGGTGATAATGAAGTGCAGAGTCAAAGACCAGTTCAAAATAAATGGGTTAAGTTACGATCTGAAAATGAAACATCGAAACGAACTTAAACAAAAAAAAATGTTGAGATAACATTAAATTACGTAAGGGCTTTTTAAGCTTTTCTAATTTATGGTAATGGGGGATTTTTCATGAATATCTAGGTGTATACTCTTTTAATATTACCTTACCTACAGTATATTTAATAAGAAACGCAAAATTCTTGAAGACGCTTTTTGTCTTTTATTTTTCCATAAGCGAGCCGCTAGATAATTGGATACTTTGAATATTCATGTAAAATGTTTTTAATTTTATTTTTCATCTGTAAATTTGAAGAGGAAGCTGAGAAAATGAGATTTTGAGAAAGTTTTTTTTTTAAATGCATATTTGAGAGGAAAAAAAGGGTTTTTACTTCAAGCTTTTAAAATATATATTCCCTTTTTGATTACGCATTACCTGCTCTTGTTTGAATTCAACCTTTCTCATCATCAGGGCACCAGTAGATGACAGCTTTAGAAATAGCAGTGAGGAAATTAAGTGACATCATAAAGTTATGATGAGACGTTTTTCAGAAATATTGTTAGTAAAATTATTAATGAGTTTGATTTGCACAAAACTGTTGACAGGACTGGAGTGACATTTAGTTAAAGCTTCAAAAATTAGAGCAGTATTGGACGAAATAGTGTACAGGAAGCTAAAAGATGTGAAAAAAATAATTTAAGATGTCTTCTCAATCAATTTCTAAAAGTCTTACGAAATTTTAATAATTATGGTCAAAAAGTTTCGAAATAAATTGCTTTCTCAGGATATCTAAGTCCAAAACCAAATGTTTGATGATTTTAATTTCATATACACAAATTATTTCTGGTTTATCCATTTGAATCTGGAAAAAAGTTTTCTAAGAAGAGCTTCTCATGCTTAAAATAATATTTTGTGTAGAGTTAAAAATAATTTTAAACTCAATACCTTCATCTTTTCTTAAACATCTGTTCTTACCAATTTTATGAAATATTTTTTTTAAATTTTTATTTTTATTAAAAAAAATTAACTGTGAATGAGATTTTTCCAAGAATTTGACCCAATGTTTAAAACAAGAGCCACTTTCTTTCAAAAGTCTGTCCAATTACTTGCATATGCGGATGGCATTGGGCTTTTGTGAGTATCGAGGAAGAGGCGGCAAAAATGGGTTTAACGGTTAATGAGGGCAAAACAAAGTACATACTGTCGTTAAGAAAGGACTTACAACACCGACGTCTTGGTCAAAATGTCACCATCCACAGACTTAACTTTGAGGAAGTCAAGGACTGCGTCTACCTAGGCTCCACTATAAACGCATAAAACAACACCAGCGCACAGATCACACGAATAGTAACTATTGATTACCGCTGTTTCTTTGGAAAGCAGTTGAGTGGTAAATTTCTCTCTCGAAGGACCAAAGTGTCGCTATAAAGACCCTCATCATCTTCGTCCTGCTATAAGGTGCAGAAGCATGGATATGATAAAAGTGAATGAAAGCACCTTGGGTCGTTTCGGGAGAAAAGTTCTTTGTATGATCTACGGTCCCGAATGCAACGAACTGGAGTGGAGGAGGAGATGGAACGACGAGCTGTATGGGCTGTACAGCGAAGTAGACTTAGCCAGAACGGTAAAAGCCCGACTAACATGGCTGGGTCACGTAGAGTGTGGAAACCAATGCCCCGGCCCGGAAACTCTTCGAATCTTCACCCACAGGACAGTGCAGTAGAGGAAGACCGCGAATTAGTCACCCAACTTGAAGCGCAAAATTGGAGACATCTAGGTACGGAACGGGGTAGATGGAGAAGTTTGTTGGTTGAATTCGCACATGACTGTAGCACCACCTTTATAAAGTAAGTAAGTATAAAACAATGGTAATGAGAGGGAACGTATTCCTCACCTATTTATTATTTCGTATTTGCTGTCGAAAAGTTACTCGGAAAAAACAAGCGTCTTGGTGGCTTGTGCTCCGCTTTGCTTTCCCTCCAATGACTTGTGAATCTTAGGCTTGAGAAAAAGCAGTAATGAAATACTGTAATATAATATTTACAAGTATTTATTAATTTTGATTTAAAGAAGTCAAACTGGTTGAATACCAAGCCTCGTTCAAAGATGCATCATAAAAGAATTGTTGGCTTCGATGTAGAGTTTTTTAATGACTGAAGTTTTATGTTTTCGAAAAATCTTAACCCCCAGTTTCACAGTGGAAGTTTAAACTCCACTTTCGGTTTAAACTTCAGTTAAAGAATTTATTCGGTTTCACAGTTTCGTTTTACCCTTGAACTCAGTTCAATTTGCAGTTCAAGTTAACCGAAAGTATTCCGCGTTTAAGATTCAGTTCAGCGTTTGAAACCACTTCCCACGGTGACATTTCAAATTGACAGCTACCATTTGATAAATTGCGTTTGTGAAGAAAGTGTTTTACAACGTCGCGAAATATTATTTTTTTCAGAAAATGTTATTTATCAAATATTAAATGTGCTTTAAAAATGTTATCGAGTTGTGAAAGTGATTTTGAAGATATCAGTGAGGAGAACTTTATATTAATTGTCAATATAAGAAGAGAAATATGCATTCATTGGAGTAGAGATCACTTCAATTATTGGAACGATCTTAAATTCTTTGAAAGGTTTCGAATGTTGAAGAATGCGGCCTACATTATTTTGCAGCAGTTTCGATCTCATATTGAAAATGCAACTAATTGGTAAAAATAATTGTGGGTATATACAAAATATCAGTGCATATAATGTTAACTTTCGTTAACCTTGCGCTTCTATACAAGTATGGATCTTTGCTCATAACTGCGGGAGACTTTTGTGGTCTATCGAAATCGTCCGTTAGTAGAATTTGTAAAAAAGTCTCTCATCAAATTGCCCTACTTCGGGAATAAATTTCCCGACGACAGATGAGAAAAAGTTGGAAACTTGTAAACATTATCAAATTTGCAAAATTTCTCCACGTTACTGCAGCTTTAAATTGTACCCATTTACGGATTCAGTCCTCAGTTCATATAAATAAATCTTATTAGGAGCATCTAGTGTCGAAATATTTTAAAACCGAAAAGGCTATTTTCCTTAAACGTGCAGACCATGTGTGATCCAAACTTAAAAAGAGGACGGATTGCGACCCACACTGATAACTTCCCATCCCGTCTGTCGATTTGTCTATATTTAAAGATTTTCTATATGTACTCGTATAAATTTTTACCAAATTTGCGTACTAGTAGATTTTATTTTTTATGAAAAAACGGACTGTTGGATTTTTATATAAAAATTACTGAATATCAAAAACAATATTTTCTGTGAAATAAAATAAGTTTAAAGCCAATATTTTTAATTTTTGAAATGCTATTTGAGTCGATATAAAATGTTTACCAACTTTTGTTAAATTTTTGTTTAGGTTTTAAACTTTTTGTACAAAACCTGTCAACTCGATTGTTTTCAAAATTTTACCGATTGTTGAAAACAATATTTCTTATAAGAAAAAATTAGTTTGAGGACAATATTTCAAATTTTTTAAAAGATATTTGAGTCGAAAATCAATTTTTATCAACTTTTATACATTTTTTTTAGGTTTTTATTTTTTGTAAGAAAAACTGTCAATTTGTCTTAACGTTAAAAATACTATTTCTTATAAGTAAAAATTAGCTAGAAGCTATTATCTCAAAATTTTAAAAAGATATTTAAAGCGAAAATCAATTATTACCAACTTTTGTTAATTTTTTTAGCTTTTTAATATTTTGTAAAAAAAACTGTCAACTTGATTTTTTTTTCAAAATTTTACTGAATGTTGACAACAATATTTATTGAAAGATAAAAGTAAATTAAAGCCAATATCTCAAAGTTTTGAAAAGATATTTGAGTCGAAAATCATTTTTTACCAACTTTTATTCATTTTTTTTTAGGTTTTTATTTTTTGTAAAAAAAACTGTCAATTCGATTTTTCTCAAAATGTGTCCTAATGTTAAAAACAATATTTTTTATAATTAAAAATTAGGAAGAAGCTATTATCTTAAATTTTTGAAAAGATATTTGTGTCGGAAATCATTTTTTACCAACTTTTGTTAATTTTTTTTAAGAAAATGTCAATTCGATTTTTTTCAAAATTTTACTGAACGTTGACAACAATATTTTTTTAAAAGATAAAAGTAAATTAAAGCCAATATTTCAAAGTTTTGAAAAGATATTTAAGTCGAAAATGAATTTCTACCAACTTAAATTCATTTTTTTTTAGGTTTTTATTTGTTTAAAAAAAAATTGTCAATTTGATTTTTCTCAACATATTTCCGAATGTTGAAAACAATATTAATTATAACATAAAATAAGTTTGAAGCCTAAATTTCAAGTTTTTAAAAAGATATTTGAATCGATATTCAATTTTTACCAACTTTGAATAATGTTCTTTTAGATTTTTATTTTTTATAAAAAACTGTCAATTCGATTTTTATCAGATGTCAAAAACATTATTCTTCGTGGCACAAACTTGTTTTGGAGATGAAATCATATTCTAGTCGTAAAATTTTGGAGGTGACAAATTTTTTTCCAGTTTTTTTGATTTATAAAAAAAAACTTTAAGTGGATTTTTTTCAAAAATTATACTTCTTTGATATCACATTACAATATATTATATAAAATTTAATTCAAGTCTCTAGCGTTTTTTTTTTAGGGTTAACCAAAATGTTCACCTTTTGTCCAAACTGCTATGGAAAAAAACCACCCCCGCAATTTTCTTGAGAGCCCTTTCTGCATCTTTCTGCCTTATTATCTGTATAACAAAATTTATTTGAAATCGATATCTCTTCTGGTTCTTGAGCTATTGACGACGAAAAAAATGTCGCGAACCTACAAATGTTTTATTTCGACTCTAGGGACCTTGAAACGTCGAGAAATGTCAACATTTTTAATTTGGCAAATCGGACCCATTACAATAACTTCCTATGGGAAGTTAAAATTTGAACTCAGTTTAAGGTTCAGCTGAACCGAAGTTTGAACCTTCACTTTGAAACTGGGGGATAGCATTTTTTTGTTCCTTATCAAACTACTCCTCCTTCAAATTGTTCATAAAAGATATCAAAATAAAAATCCAATGGCACCTTTAGTCTTCCTGATAATTAGAAAACCTCTTAAAAAGGCAAAAACGATATAAGCCAACTTGCAGTGCAAAATTGATAGGGCAGCTAGCTTGAAATACAGTTGGCTGGATAGTCATGTTTATTGAGGTTGAATTTCATTTTGGAATGTGAGATTCATCTAAAGGTGGACGCATAAACGCACAGATAAACAATTTATTATAAATCTTAATGAATCTTATTCCAGTCCTTTAAAATGTGATGGTAATATATCCTTAGAATCTCCTTTTTAGAATACAGAAAGACCTAAATAATTGCATTGAAATCAATCCAGCTTATAACTAAATCCTTTATAACAACAAACTCGGTTTCTTTATTTTCAACAACTCAATCAATTTTCCACTCAATTCAAGTGGAATACAAAATTGCAATGAAAAAATTACTTTTGTCCAAAGAATATCCTTAAACCATTATCTATGGATTGCAAAAGAAAACCTCTCGCTCCTCGTATTTATATATAGAATAGCTTCTATAGGTATGATTTTTATAGCCTCTTCATAGGACACTGTGCCTGGTGCATTTTGCTTTCAATTTTTCCAGTCAACTGTGTTGCTGTTGCTTCTGCTTAGCTGTCATTGTCATTGTTATGCGTTCTT
This sequence comes from Eupeodes corollae, assembly GCF_945859685.1. Taxonomy (NCBI): domain Eukaryota; kingdom Metazoa; phylum Arthropoda; class Insecta; order Diptera; family Syrphidae; genus Eupeodes; species Eupeodes corollae. The sequence goes on along the minus strand of NC_079147.1, from coordinate 308,515,266 downwards.
TACACAAAGCCCAGTGGTTCAGCGCATCCTTATTCTTATACAAGTGTCAAAGGATCCAATTTAGCATTTGCAATGTACACAGAATATTGTACACTATATAAGTATAGCCTATATATACCATAGATACACCAACCTAACCGAACAAAGGACGAAAAGGACGAGATGAGGCAGGAGGAAGAATTGGGGATTAGCTGACGGTTTACTTGTATTATTCTTACCCTACTGGCATGATGTGACATGAACTGAACAGGACAAGTCAAGGAGCAAAAGGATTTTTCGCACACACAAACCGCCTCACAATTTCTATTTCTAGAAGTGCAAGTGCTGGAGAATACCTGACTACAATATACAAAAAAAAAGAAACAAAAATAAGTATACAATGAAAATAGGCAAAAGAGATACAACAAGGACCTTTATACTTATACTATATACGTGAATGGGAGGTGAAATGAAGGGGCGAAGAATTGTTGGAGGATTAGGCACACAATTCTCAAATAAGAACAGGAAGAAGAAGACGAACACGAAGACGAAGACGACGATGAAGACGAAGAATAAGGTGATGGATTTCAGCTACTGATCCTGTTGTATAGCTCTCTGTTTGTGTAGTCATCTGAATCCTGGGGATTATAAACGAAGAAAGAAGGCTGTGCGGATTATTTTGGTTATATGATGAGAAAGATGGGAAAGTGGAAAATTTTAAATTAAAGGGAATAAAGGAGCTTATAACTGTCAAGAAAAGCAAACTAAGATGTTAAGATATTTTGTATAGGACTGATAGGAAAAAGTTGTTAAGTGCTAATATTCCCCAACACAAAGTTTAGTGTGGTTTATGTTCTTACAAAAAATCGCACCGAAAAAAAACAAATTCCATAATTTAATGTTCTCAAATTCTGTCCAAGAAAAGTTAGAAACTTCAAACCTTTAACATCTAAAACCAACTTTCCTAAGTCATTCTTTAGAGCAAACAGTTTTCTTAAAATAAATTTATCTTTTGATTCTTAAAGACAAAAGAAAGTGTAAAATTTTGCATTTCAAGAAAAACACCTTACACACATAATCAGAAATCAACCGGAAGCACTTTGTTATTACTGCATACCTTTTCTTTTAACCCTTTTATAATATGTTTCTCCCCCATGCACTGCACATTCCTTGAAGTTTTTCTTCAAAGCAAAGCAGACAAAAAAATAAGAAGCTCATAGGTTCATATACAATATCAAAAAAGACCCCGATTTGAAAGTTGTTATAATTCTTTTGCCAGCAAGATATAAGGGTTAAGGATTGAAAAAAAGCGCCCTCTTTTAAAACGTTTTGAATGACATAAGGGCCTCCTTGGCGTATATTTTTTTGAAAGAAAACCCTTTACCTAAGCTTGTGTTGTCAAGGAATATAAAATAGATGTTGTATAGATTTTTTTTTCGACGTGCACGGGACAGAGCCCCAGAGGTTAGTTGTTACATAATCACTGACTTTATGCAGTAAAGGATAAAAGGTATGATTATTATTCTATGTATAGCAGGAATTTAAATGGCGATGGGGGCTTGCTTTGCATACGTACTTAACGGGATCTTAGCTAAAAAAAATACGTTTATGGTGATTTTTGGTGCAAGGGTGTAGAATTCTAGGTGAATCTATCGATGATAACCACATATCAGATGTGTATCATCGCTAGTTTTAAATTATGTTTCTAAACCAAGCCAGACATTTGGAAAAACTGTTACAACTATTTTGGTCAAACATAAAATAAACAGAAGTAATCCCATTTTAAACTTCACTAAGAACGTTATTGTAATAAGTCCGATTTTTCGAACTGAAGATTATGAAATTTCTCGACGTTTTAAGGTCCCTAGAGTCGAAATAAAAGATTTTTAGATAAATGTCTGTGCGTGCGTGTGTACGTACGTTCGTATGTCCTTACGTTGTTGAAATTTGTTTTGTCGTCCATAGCTCAAGAACCAGAAGAGATATTAACTTCAAATAAATTTTGTTATACAGATAATATAATGCCGAAATATGCAGAAAGGACTCTCAAAAATTGCGCGTGTGTTTTTTTACCATACTTACTTACTTAAGGTGGCGCTACAGTCCGGGGCGGACCTGGGCCTCAACCAACATGCGTCTCCAGCCAGCTCGGTGCCTAGCTAGCTGTCTCCAATTTCGCAAGCCAAATTGGTTGAGGTCCTCTTCCAGCTGGGTGCGCCACCTGAGTTGCGGTCTTCCTCTACTGCGCCGTCCCTCTGGATTGGATTCGAAGACCTTCTGGGCTGGAGCGTTGATGTCCATCCGCTCTACATGACCTAGCCATCTAAACCGTTGGACTGTAATTCTGCTAACTAGGTCAGTGTCGCTGTACAGCCCGTACAGTTCGTCGTTATATCTTCTTCTCCATTCTCAATGTATGCGTACGGGACCAAAAATCACCCGAAGAACTTTTCTCTCGAAGCATCCTAAGAAGCTCTCATCTTTCTTTGACAGGGTTCAAGCCTCTGCGACATAAATGAGAACCAGGATGATGAGTGTCTTGTAGATGGTGATTTTACATGCTCGAGAGAGGACTTCACTTCTCAATTGCCTTCTAAGTCCAAAGAAGCAGCGATTTGCAAGAGTTATTCTTCGTTTGATTTCAGCGCTAGTATCGTTATCTGTGTTAATAACGGTGCCTAGGTAGACAAAGTCCTTCACTACCTCAAAGTTATAGCTGTCCATGGTGACGTTTTGTCCAACACGTCGTTGTTCAATGTCCTTTTTTGATGACAGCATATACTTGGTCTTCCCCTTATTGACCATTAAACCCATCTCGTTCGCTTCCGTCGCAATGCTGACATGACGCTTTGATCTTCCAATTTAGTCAATATCATCTTCATATCCGAGTAATTGGATGGACCTTTGGAAGATTGTGCCTCTAGTGTTGACGGTTGAGTTTTGCACAATTCTTTCCAGAACGATGTTGAAGAAGTCGCATGACAGTGCATGGCCTTGTCTAAAACCTTATTTGACATCAAATGCATCGGTAAGATCTTTTCCGACCTTGATAGAGCAGCGTGCATTCTTCATCGTCATTCTGCACAAACGGATAAGTTTGACGGGGATGCCAAAACAAGACATTGCTCGGTAGAGCTCTTCCCTATAGATGCTGTCATACTCGGCTTTAAAATCTACAAAGAGATGGAGGGTATCGATTTGAAGCTCCTGGTCGATAGTGGACTTTACTAGTCTAAAGCCACACTGATAAGGACCAATCAGGTTGTTGACGAATGGCTTCAGGGGTTTCGCTGTTGTGGCCGTGTGAAACCTAGCACTTCAAAAGTGGCATCTCTGATGGCTGCAAGGCAATGTTGCCACTGGTTTTCAATGCTTAATGCAGGCAGCATAGGACTCCTTAAGAGGTTATTAGATACTCGATCGGAAAAGGACATGGCAGTCTCTTGCGAGTGTAGCCGTCTAACGTCGAATCTTCTCACAGTACTTCCTTGTTTTGGCTTTAATCGGGATATCCGTAGCCGTACCTTGGCTACAACGAGGTAGTGGTCCGAGTCAATGTTGGCTTCTCGGAATGTTCGGATATCTTTTATACTGGAGAAGTGTCGTGCGTCGATCGCAATGTGGTCAATCTGGTTGACGGTTGATTGATCAGGAGATTTCCATGTCCCCTTGTGGATATTGAGATGCGTGAACTGCGTACTAGCTACCAGAACGTCTCGCCCCGCAGCGAAATCGACCAGCCTGAATCTGTTGTCGGAGGTGGTGTCGTGCAGGATGTATCTCCCGATGATACCACCAAAGATGTCTTCTCTTCCTAGCTTGGCATTAAAATCTCCTAAGACAATTTTAATGTCATAGCCAGGGCACTGCTCATATGTCTTGTCCAAGAGCTCGAAGAATATGTCTTTGGTGTCTTCATCTTACTCCTCTTTTGGGGTATGCGCGAATATTAGGCTTATGTTGGCGAATGTCGTGATGTGCTCGCTCACACTGTTGAAACTCAAGACTTTTTGCCTTTGCTGTGTTTGTTCTCGGTAGCAGTCGCCGTATTATTTATCGCAGTCTTTTAGTTTGCGTTTGCCCGGTCCATCCCATCGCACTTCTTGGATGGCGGTAATATCTGCCTAGCAGCAGTTTAGGGCTTCCCCTAATTGTTCGGCTGCACGTGGTGTGTTAAGGGACCTTACATTCCACGTACAGAACCGAAGTTCTTTGTCCTTGTCTCGTTTGCGTGGGTTGTCAACAGTGAATCCGTCTGTACCCGAGGCTTGTTGGTTCTTCACAACTAAGGTATTTTTTACGTAGCCAGGAAGATACTCCTCGGCAGGTCAAGATCATTAGTATAACTCCAAGGAAGGGGAGCCGGATAAACCTTCCCTCTCTGGTTTGCTGCACCCAACAACTTTCCGCTGGGGTTGGAACCCAATCTCCAGTTGAGGTACTAGGCGCCCGATGTTCACCGCGGGGAGGTGAGAGTGAGAGTAGGAGTTGATAGACAGAGGTGGGTTTTGAGAAAAACCTGTGGACGCTTGTGTCCTCTTGAATGCACATGTCTACCATTTGAACATCTACAAAGAAAGACATTGCCTTTAAATTTTCTTCATTAAAGTATTGATTTTAAAAATGTGCTTCTTCTAAAAATGAAAGTTCCAAGCAAAAGAAAAGTGTATTGATCTAACTTTTCTAATATATCACGTCAGAAAACGGCTTTTAAAACTATCAGTGTGGGTCACATCCCGTCCTTTTTTGAATAATATTTTAAGCGTATTCTGAAACTTGTGTTTCCAGGGAAATGGCAAATGACAAAAACAAGCGTGCAACAATACGAGCATCTGTTGTGCATTGCACACATTTGCATAGCATTATATTCCTTCCAATACCCGATGACAAACACTTCGATCATAAATAAAACGGGTAATTTTCCACTCGAAACGGATACCTCGTAAGAGCCGATTATTATTAGCTCATTCCAAACAATACCCATTAAGTCAAATCCAAAAATACTTCTAAAGTCGATCGTATATTGAAGGTTATATGTAAGAAAAGTTCACCCTCTGCTTTACCAACTCAGAATTAGAATTTTATCTTTTAATCGCTTCAACCCTAAACGTCCGATTGCGATTGAAATCAAAAGGAAACAACATCGCATGATAGTCATTCAATCACAAAAATCAATCAAACCCTTCGCGAAATCGAAAATTATACCCTTTCGCATGATTGTTGTCTTCCTGCCTGTCGACCTCTTTAACAACCAAATTACATAATCACCAATTAGAAATTTTTGAGGGCACAAAAATACCGACCATAATACCTTGAATAGGTACACAAAAACACATATCGCTGCCTTATCGACGACCATCTGGCCAATAATCCGTAAAACCTGAAAATCATTTAAGACTTTGCCATATTCCGCATGGTTTACAATTGCACACACACACACACATACACCACTTACATAAATAGTTACTAGTAGTTTCTGAAATCCGCCCCGACGTCGCCGCGCTGCCACAGACGAAGACTTTGGTGCTCAATGCTCAGGCTCACAGGAGGCGATTAACAACGGAATGGCCTCCCATAGTGCGATAAGGTTTGCCTTCCACAACTATACGAGAAGCAGTATAGAGAAGATATGCCCTCTTTTAAGCCAAGGCTTCGAGAAGGGTCCCTTGTAAGGACTTAGTCCAACTATTATACTAGCACGAGTACGAGCACTAGTACCGAAGAGTGCGGTCCCGGTCCCAGGCAGTGTGATGATGTAATATGTATATGGGCAAGCGTTCGGAAGGGTTCCATTCACCATTTGTTGCGTCATCATTATCGTCATTGCTCAAACGGAATGGAATCACAGAAGGGTTGTTTAGGGATAATAACTTTGAACAATTTTAAATCAGTTTTCACCCTCCAACCCCGACCAAGGCAGGCCGAAGATGTTCCCAATTTCTAACACCCTCTGGCGACCATATTGGCAAAGTAATAAATCTAGAAAGCAGGCCCTGTGGTTCATTGAAGCGTCGTCCGTCGTCGTCCTTATATGGGTTTGTCGGTTGGTCGTTTTGTTTTGTGATACTTAAGTAACAAGTTACTTTTCGCCAGCAGGAGCTGAACAAGCAGAAGCGTATGTTGGTATGCTTGTGCAGTTATGATAGCTGCTAAATTATTAACTAGGCAAAGCACCTCAAACCCGCTCAGATATCGTCCTCGGTGTTTGTCGGTTCGGTAAAGTGAGGCGAGTTTAGCAAATGATAGCAACCGAGCGAAAGGGTTGTTGTATACGTCCGTCCTCGTTGGAGTTGTTTCCACGCCATTGGCGTTTGATAATAATCACATTGACTATAGGTTGAGTGAGTTTTTCCCTAAACATATACATACGTACAGTTTTTCTTTTTTATTTTTTGAATTTTTCGTTTCTAGTTTGATGGAACATTGGCAAACAATGAAACGAGGTCGATGGAGGATTTTCCTTTTTGAAAAGGGATAAAAGGAATTTGGTTGATTTTGATCGAATGAAAGGATAAAAGGAATGAGTTCTGTTGGGGGCGTTTTTTTTATTTGTTGTGTTGTCCTCTACCTCCCTTTGTGTGTGTTGGGATTGATGGAAAAAAAATAATAAGGAATTTCTTCAAGGCTAGAAACCTTATTAAAGTTTCATTGAATACATTTTTTGCAAGCCGCTATCCGCCCCCATATCCGTCTGCAATGAAGTTTTATTAACATTTTTATGTTATAGGAGAGCTACATATTTGAATATCTGACAAATAACTAAGAGCTTTTGGTCGCATGTTGAGCCCATTACAAAAATGTCCTTAACATGTTTTTGACGAAAATGCCATTTTTTAAATTAAAAACTTACATATGATTTTCTTAAGAGATTTTCTTAAGGGTTTTTTTCAACTAACTTTTATTAAATCTTGTTTCTTGTTTACTTTTTTTGTATACGTTACATTTTTAGCTTGTATATTTCATTTTTGAAAGTCTCAGAGATCTTGTAGAGTTTTAGAAAAGGCTAACTTTGGTTTACCAGAGCTCGTGTTAGCGACAATTTTGGTACTATAAAAAAAATAGATGGAGTAGTCACAGTCCTTTGAGAACTAGGGCCTAGTGACTTACGACTCTCAAACATTTCTGTGTGCGAGTATCGTTGTCAGAAAAGAAAGGGACCTACAGTTTCAAGCCGTCTAATTTGAGAACACACTTTCAATGACAAGAATCACTCTTAGAGGATTTGTCAATTCTTCGCAAGAGGTAGTACCCGTGAAAAAACCTTTATATGAAACTGGCAGGGTTTGAACTTAAGACCTCTGGCATGACAGTCCCACGCACCATCACGCCACGGGTACTACTTTGCTATTATTGCTTTTGATATGAAGTTATGTGGATTATTGTTTTTAGAAAAAAAAAACGCTAGACTTTGTGATTCGGCTTAAATGCATTTAATATCTTTTATCTCAAGATTTTTAAGTCGAAGTTTCAATACTTTTAAGTATCATCATTCGTAAGTTCATTTGAGTCTCCATTGAAAATTTTCTAAAATTATAAAAATATTCCAAACAATGTTCGAATAAGATGATCTTGTTTTTGAAAAACGGAAAAGTAAATAAATTTTGGTACAAACAAGTAAAAATATTTTTGTTAAAAACCTATGAACCCTGGTAAGTCCGTCATCATGTGACTTTTTCTTTCCAAGAACTACTTCCCACGCTTCTTAGAACTACCTAGCTCAAGTACAAATAGAACAACAGTGGTATAAATGCAATAACGCAAGTATTGTTGTTCTTAAAGGTGTCACAAGTCTAAAAAGAAAACACCATCAACCTAAACAAAGATTGTTTAAATCCTTAAGATGACCGTGGGTCATGTAGTGTGTAACTACAGTTATTGTTCCTCATTCTTTTTTGTGTCACTGTTTTGTTGTTCAAGTCATGGAAATGTGTCACCACGCACGTAACGTTTACAAAGTGCTACTGTTTGAGAGGGTGCCCGCTGCCCAAATGCACATCTCATACTTATTTTTCTTCCCACCAAAAAACAAAAACCAAAACCTCAAAAACAGGTAGCGAGTTCGAGTATAGCCATTTCAAGATTCTACAATTCGAAAGTACGGCATAAGCAAACAGACGTAGACGTTTTATCGTTTGGCAATTGTTTCCTTTTTCTTAGAATAAGATTTATGACTCTAGATAAGGGAAAATGTATAAACAGTGACCTTGATGTTTTTTATGTGGTTTTATGAGGCCTGCAACCGCACGTAAATGTCATTTATTTAATGTTCTCTATTGAGTCAATATACAAAGCCAGACATAGACTTAGACAGTAAAAAGAAAAAAAGGAATCAGATACCTGATGTCTGGGTCTGGACAGCAAGAACACGTCAGCGAATTCTAAGGACATTGATGTTAATTGCTATTTCCTGATGCATGTACACGAAAGATGATTACTCAAAGTTTATTCATAGACCTGTCTGTCTATAAAATTATTATATATCCTGATTTGAAATAACCCATCAGAATATTCTGGCTCGACGCTCGAGTCCAGTCGCCATCGCCATCGCCATAGCCATAGCCAAACAGAAAAGGCTCTCACAATGGGGTAATCTCAATCTCCTTTCAGTTTCCGATTGATTACACTTTGGAAGGTGTGGAGTGTTCTACTTCTACCTATCATCCTCCATAAAGGTACATATATTCATTTGGCCAATGGGCTGAACTAAATCAACAACATTGCCTCATTCTATTTATGTTAAAGGGGATAACGATGGCAGAGGAGCCAATGGGTCCTGTTCAGTGTCCAGTGTCCAGTGCCCATCCCCGAGATGAGATGCTCTATCAATTAGTTATACCAAACTGAAAATTGTCGGTGACACTTTTCCAAAGTCCACTTTCGTTGCGTTGCGTTGTGCCCATCACCTCTCGCCTTCGGTATCTTTATAGATACTCCTATAGTATATGAAGTGTACATAAATAGAGAGAAGACCAAAGCAGGCCATTAGTGCAAGACCATGGGATGCTGTATGACGTGCGACAAGATGCCTCCATTGGGATAAACATTTATATAAACACTGACAGCGTATGTTTTTGCAAACCTCGAGTTTATGTTATATATCTACATATTATTAAACGGTGCAGGATTTGAAGAATTTTCATCATAAAATTGAAACAATGGCAAAAAAATTTGACAGATGACAGATTCATTCACAATAAGGCAAAAAGACACTTTTTTAGAAGTTAAACTATTTAAGCTGGAGTCTTAATTTAATATTTTACATTCATGCTTCTTATGTCTTTAAAAGAACATGTTTTTGAATTTCCGATTGACATTCAACGTTTAAGCAGGTTCGGTTCGTCATTATAAATTGTATTTTTAAATGTAAAAAGTTAATTCGTTAAGCTATCATCATTAAAGCTAATCATTGCATTATTTTTGACAGGTTGATTTTGGCCATCATTAGATGCAAATTATAATCAATGGAATCATGCAGCTAAGGTTAGAATTAATAACTAAACAACAGACAGGTGAGAACGCAAAAGAAATTAACGCTTTAAGTGGAAAGATTGTATTCCGAACTCGAAATTTCTTTTTTGATTGAAAACGATTTCATTATTCAAAAATTAAAAAGTAACTAAAAGAAGACACCTGAATCAAAGCATTATTTTGGTAAAACTAATATTACAAGGCACAAGCTTCATTTTAACTATAAACTTAACAAATTTAATCGCTTTTAAATCTCAAAAGAAAATGTACAATTATGAAAATCAATGAAAGCTAGACTAGACCATTATAAGTCAGTATTTTTGAAACCTGTAATGGACGTTCTAAACTTAATCTGTACCGGATGATTTCTGAGAGCTTCCGAACTTTAAACTTTGAACTTTGAACTTTGTGGACATCGAGTATTTATATAATTGATATCAAGGTTAGTTTGAATACGGTCTATAAATGCTTCAAGAGTTTGCTAGTTTGTCAACCTAAGCGATTGATCTAAGAAAGGCCCATGAAAAGTATTGGAGCGGTGAAAACTCTAATGAACAAAGGCAATTAAACAACAGCAGCATTTCTTGCAATAAACATACTAAATATAATAAACAATTAATTTAAATTGTTCAATCAATTTTGTGAAATAGTTAAATAGCATTGTGACTATCAGTTGGCAATATTGTTGACGAATTCTAATGTTTTTTCAATTATATGTTTTGATTAAAAAACTTGATGCTGTGAAAAACAACTTTTATCAATTTGCTGAATAGCTGTCAATTTTTCATTCAATCGTAAGTTTGCAGTGGATAAAATAGACATCCGTCAGACGAGGATTTACAATATACAAAATTAGAGGTATTCCCAATGGCGAAATATGTTGTGAATTCATTTTCACAATACTGATTTATATTTTAAATGACAAATTCCATCAAACTACAACTCGTTGATAGTTGATCTTCGCAAAAAGGAACAAGCCTTTTTTTGCAATAAATTGATGACTTAAGTCATTTTGTTGTACTAAAATATCGTCGATGTATCATTAATATTTGAAAAAACAAACTTTGTCGGTATGGCTTCATAGAACCCGCCATTCAGCGTTACTACTTCTTTTCTTTTTTCGAAAGAAAATTGAGACCACTCTGATAACTTATTTGTTCACGTTTGTCATTTTTAAAGTTTTGTTTTAGATATGAATAAAGTAAGTTTGTGTAAGATAAAAACAGTTTGAATTTTTTCAAAATATTGGTGCCGAATACTGTTTTTACTAGCTTCTTCGATTTTTGAAAAAAAAAAAGATTTTTTTCAGAAAGTTAATAAGGAGGATGAGCATATAAGACTCTTCATCCTGTTGAACCACGATCCCTTCAAATATTACATAAAGCGTCAAAATTGAAAATTTCATAGTTCAAAATTCTGAAAACAATAATTATAGTTTTTTTCAGAAATCAATAATCAGGAGTGGAATGATAATTGACTATTATATTTTTGATAGTCAAATTTAATTGCCATTTCATTTCGTCTGTGTAAGATGACTCAATTCAATTCGATTGAACAATTTCGGATTATACTTGTCACAATTCTTGTCGAATGGTGAAATTTTAAAATGATTGATATAATATCTGAAAAAAAGCAATTCATTCATTTAAATATGTTGCCTGTGTATGTATTAAATGTAGATGCAGCAAGTGACTGTCCAGTTGAATTTTTAATGGCTGAAACACTCACACGCTTTAGCTTTGGCTTCGTCTGCGTAATGTTGGGCCTTCGTCGAATGACACTTCCAATATGACATTTCTAAAATGGCACTTCTGTCATTAGTAGCTATTATTTTTTCTTAAAATAAAAGACAAAATATAAGTTTTCAAAAAAATTTAATTTATCGCGGAAGTAGCTTACACAGCCTATAACCAATGGGAATCCATCCAAAAGCAAATGTATTTTTGTTTTTCTGACTTTTTTACAGCTGTTGAGCTGTCAGACAAAGCAAATGCTCAGCAAATTTGAACAAGAGCTTCCGTTTGGAGTCACATTACGTAACATTACGTTATTTTCTTACGATTGTCAAATGAAACGTGGGGTCATTGGCTTCTTTCAATCTAATGTTGGATATATTGTATCTTGGATAGGTGAATTTTTAGAAACCTTCTTTAACAAGTTTGATAGCTATATTGAGATAGCTGTCAACAAATAAAAACAACTTTAAGCTGTTCACAAAAAGCAGAGAAACATTTAAGCTTAGAAGTAAAAATTGTTGTTAGATAAAACATTTAATATATAATTCAACTGATTCATCGGACGATGATGAATTGATAGGTGCGTAACAATTTAATAAATAAGAGATAACCTTAATCTGTAATCTATGTTAAATTTCTTCTCAGCTCAGTTGGAATTCTATACGATTAATAATTTACTTGCAAAATATCCGCTTATTTATTTAACGCTTCTTTGAAATCCATTCAAGGGACACTATCAACTAGAAAAGCGAGTAAAATGTGAACAAAAAGTCTTGATATCTCAATGAACAGCTTATTAAAGATTTCAAATTATCAGCATCTCTTGCTTTGTGCAGCAAAATAAAAGAACCTTTATCTTGGAGAAATAACTATTATTTTTTGTTTGAATCTTTAGTAAGCGAGAAAGTTTCTTATCAGCTGGTGGCAGGTTCAATTTTGCTAAGAGTTCTGCTCATTTTGCATTCAGCGAAATGCTCAAAAATTGACCTGTGTTCCTCAAGAACTTTTGTAATTTCTTGAAAAATTGGTCCTTTCTCTTTTTGCACTACTCCTATAAGAACAGAATGGATTTATGTTCCCAACCTTAAAACAAAAATAGAGTGGTTCTTCTTTGGGGTTTCGAATCATCTAAAAGAATAACTTTCCTTTTCGTTCAGCGACTTTATTTGCTTGTAGCTCCACAAGCTGTTCGCCTCTGTCTGCTTTTTTAAACACAAAAAAGTTAGATTTATTTATCTCTACAAGATAAATATATATTTACCTGTATTTTGTTTTATCTCTGGAACAGAATGAGGTTCTTCAACTTCAGAATGCTGGACAGTAGGCATCTACAAACGAGAACAAAATAAGTCAATTTTGAAGTTTAGAAAAATAGATCATAATTACACTGAAAAAACAAACGTGCATTAATATAAAAAACGGCGTTTATTAACTGCTTATTTATTGTCACAACAAACTTTTTCTTGTCGAAATGAACGGTTTGTTAAAAAAAAATTCAGCGTTTGATAATCGTTTGTTAATACTATTAACGGCCGTTTATTAAATGAAAAATAAAGCACTTAATCACCGTTTATTAAAATTAGTACCCATATTAATTGCCGCAGACATTTTAGTTATTGAAAATAATTAATCGTTTATTGCCACAATAAACAAAATGTGTGAAAGGGGACTGTTAAAGATTATATCCCAACCTTCATCTAATATCACAACCATTTCTAAAATTTACAAATAGTTTATTATTTTTTATAACCTTATTCACTGACAAATACAAATTTGGGAATTAAAAAATAATAAACCGTTTATTGTTGTAATGAACACCATTATTAATAGACGAATTGGAAAATTTACAAGCAGTTTATTATTTTTTATAACCTTATTCACTGACACAATAAACTTTGGTAGTTGGAAAATATAGAACCATTTATTGTGACTATGAACAACATTATTGAGAGAATTGTTAAATATTATATCCCAACCTACAAAAATAAAATTGATTCCTTGACTAAAAAAAGTTTAAATCATAAAGATAACACGGCACTCAAACTCAGCAGAACTAAATTTCACGACGCGACGCGGAAAATCATTATTTGTATGAAATTGTATGAGGTACATATACCGCTAAACTTTATATCATTTTATACGAATTCTTGGGAATCGCAGAAACACTGCAGTCAAAATAAGTAAAATGTTCAGTATATTTATAACTCGTTCTACAAGAACAAAAGTCCTAGAGCTTAATTGATGTCTTTTATATTTGTTTTTAATTCTATATAGGTAATAGTTTTGGCTAAGTACTTTTATGTTTTATTTAAGCACACAATTTTTTGGTAAAATAGATCTTCAAGTTAATTTTTAATGTGAAATATTTGCATTTAATATTATATGATAAAGAATCATAAGAGATTAATAAAATCATAATATAGAGTTTTTTACTTGCATTTAAAGTCATTAAAATACGGAACAAAAAACACAAGCCTTCATTCATAGTTGTTATATTCGATCGTTGGCATCTTTTGGGCTTCCTTACTATTTTGTAAATAATAGTAATGTAAGCTGGGTGTAACTAACATGTCTGTTGTAGATGGCTGTGTTTTTAATTAACAATTGTTATATATAATAAACTATTTATCAAAAATAATAAATCGTTTGTTGAAATTTAACGAAAAATTGTATTTTTTATCTAGATGCAGAGTTCACACTTTTTCCTAAAAATCCTTATAGTCGATATTTAAAATGTAATTGCTGGGTATCGAAATATGTCACACCTACAGAATACATGATTCCCAGAAATGTGAACTCATAGTGTGAGAACAAGAGCAATAATTTTTTGAGACTAATTTTATTTGTGAAATGTCCAACTTTAGTGCATTTCTCTTACTCAAACCTTTATAAAAAAAATGTCGAGTCACACATCTCATATCAACTTCTACTTTAACTTCTACCACCTCACATTAACCAGCCAAACCAAACTCATTTTAAGTTAAAACACATATATAATGGGTCAAAGGAAACTTTCAGCCCATTTCAGCACTCTAAAGAAAATGTAATAAGATATAGTAAGGTTTCGACTCGATTTCAATGACACTATAGGTTAACCATTGTAAATATACAAATCTACGTTCGTATTTAGGGAACGTAAGAAGGATTTGTATCTTTATAATGCTTTATCTTCTATGACTTACACTGAGTAAGCGTGATCGAATAAGGGTCTGATTACACGATTAGTTTTTTGGTTGTTTCATCTTTTGGCAAGCACGAACGTTCATGATTACATCGTACGCGAATATGTAAATGTGTATTTTGTGAAGGGATCACACTAGCGATTATTTCATTATACATTTAATTCCGGCCATTGACTTTAATCTACACTACACTTCACAATAGCCAACCTATATTTTAATGTACTCTCATTCATTTCCTATTTTTAACTTCCCAAAGGAAGTTATTGTAATGGGTCCGATTTGTCAAATTGAAAATTTTGACATTTATCGACGTTTCAAGGTCCCTAGAGTCGAAATAAAAGATTTTTAGAAAGATGTCTGTGCGTGCGTGTGTAGGTTTCAAGCGAATCGACAGACGGGATGGGAAGTTATCAGTGTGGGTCGCATCCCAGCCTCTTTTAAATAATGCACTCGCATTTCATTCATGGTCATGAGTATCAACCTCATGCACTAAATTATAATGTATAATAATATTAATAATAATATTTGTTTAGGTAAAGTGTTGTTAAAAATAAGGTTAGCCAAAACCAATGTAATTGATAGTCATTTAAATTTTTATTAAAACACTCAAATCTTAAATTTTCTAAGAATAACTATAGATTTAATCTTTTATGTTAGATTGACCAAGTTCTTACATTTTTAAAGTATGCTAGACCGCCATCTTTTTATATCTAGTTTTAATCCTACTAATGTGATGAGCTATTTTTTCAAATAAATGTTGATTTAAGTTTTCCTTTCTCCTATTTTTGCTTTTGTCCGAGTGAAAACGTGGTATAAGTCGGCAATATATTACAAAAGAAATAAATACCATATTTATGTATTTTAACTAACCCAATTACTAATATGGCAATAAACAGTTTATTAATTTTCCTGGCGGTTGTTTACAAATTGAACGAAGCGTCTGATAAAAATAACGGAGTATAAATAAGAAACATCATGTTTATTAAAATCAATCAATCGTTAATTGCGTTTATATGAATAAACATCTTGTTTATTAATTTAAATAAACCATTAATTAATTATCAAATTCCTAGCTAAAAAATATAAACATTTCTTTGAAATTTGGCAGTATAAACGGAGCTTAACAATACTTTAAATGTAAGAACCTTTTTTGACGAACTGAACGAACAAATGAAGTGCCGCCAAATTTCAACGAGCAACAACGAATACAAATCATTTAGAAAAAGAAGCCACACGAAAAAGTGGTCTAAAGTGCATATAAAAAAAAGTGAAGTGATTATTAAAAAAAGTATATGTGCATCAGCTAACTAATCAGGTGAGTTATTTTTTAGTTATTATTATTAGTTATTATTATTAGTTGTTATTATTAGTTATTATTATTGTAATTGCGAATCTCCTTACTGCAACGCGCAACACCAACAAAATGGTTTCGCCATCTGTTGATTGCATACCGCTATGAGCTACTCAGCGGCTGCGGAGCGCGTCAGTAAACTACACAAATTTTTCTTTTAATTCTCATCTCATTTCTTGAATATTTTGTAACTTAGTACCACAGTAATATATTTATTTATATCCATAAAATGTCACACGTTTGTACGTCCGTACGTTCGTGACGTTTTTCGTAGCTCAAGAAACAGAAGAGAGACTTCAAATAAATTTTAGAAATGCAGATAATACAGCAGAAAGGGTTCTCAAGAAAATTGGGTGAGTGGTGAACATTTTCGTTACTCCTACATATCTCACGAACTAATAACGCTAAAGACTTGAAATAAATTTTGTATTATACATTTTAACATAATACCAAGCAAATACATATAGGTATTTTAAGAAAAAAAATCCAATCAACAATAATTGTTTTTATTAATCGATGATATGAAAAATGTTTTCTATTTCTCAGATTATCAAGATGCAGCCTTACTCTGGGCCCTACATGGGTATTTTGTGCCTTTCCAAAAAGTTGGGAGAAAACACAAATAGGGAAAGAAACGTTCACGAGGTTTACTATCTTGATAAATTGCAATTAAATTACTTATTGATAAATGAACTAAACTACATAAAATAAAAATTATAAAATTAAATTAACTTGATCTTTTTTATTAGTTCGGAATTCTTTATTTTCAGTTTTTTATAATTCTCAGCAAAGATTTCGATAGTGAGATCCAGGATGAAGTGACTCATTGGCGCTGTAAACAGGTTTGTTTGGAAGTTGTAAACTTTTTTTAAACAACAATAATATGAATGTTTTCTTTTATACGTTTTAGATCAATCTTATGCTGGACTTACACGGCTGAAAAAGTGTCATTATTTTTGCCATTACGTTACTATGTTTTGTCAAAAATACGCTTTTGACGATAAATAGTAAAAGTATGGCAGAAGTAATAAGCTTTTGCAGTCATGTAAATCCTGCTGAAAAAAAGGATTTATTTTAACAATCCTATTTGTTAATGTAACAAATGGGTTTAATAAACGCAGTGAACAAATTTATTGAAATCAATAAATTTTGTTTATTGTGGTTATAAAATTATTTGTTAATATTATAAACAGGATTGATAAATAAATTGTTTATATTAATGAACGCGTTTATTAATATCAATAAACTTTGTTCATTAAAGCTATAAACGAGTTTATTAATATTATAAACGGAAATAATAAACATTTGCTTATATTTATGAATGCATTTATTAAAATTAATAAATTCTGTTCCTTGGGATTATAAACAGGTTTATTATTATTATAAACGGAAATAATAAACGGTTGTTTATATTTATGAACGCATTTATTAAAATTAATAAACTATGTTCATTAAGGCTATAAACGGGTTTATTAATACTATTAACGGAAATAATAAACGGTTGTTTATGTTTATTAATTTATTTATTAAAATCAATAAACTCAGTTTACTGTGGTTATAAACTAAAATTTTAAGTTGTTTGTAAAATTTTCACCCGGAAATGGAGAATAATAAACGATTGTTCACTGACACAATTAACATGTTTATTGGACAAATTCCATCACTATATTCATTGTCTCAACGAACTTTTTAATTATATTTACGTACCTTTTTGGTTCAGTGTACCTTCCAAAATTCGGAGGCAAATAGCTTCTTCATCGTCTATTATGTACAGAACTCCTCAAATAGATACAACTTCAACTAACATTTTTTATCTTTACCAATAAACAAAAAAACTGAAATCAATTTTTAAGTTTCTTGAAATTCAACCATGCGTTGAATCAGCTGTTTTGTCAGCTATCTTCATACCCCAGAAATTCATGGGTACCTTTGGATTCCTTTTTTGACATCTCAGCTGTTTCTAAACAGCTGTTATTTTACACGTAAAACACTCACAAAAAGGTATCTGGATACCCTATCTGTCTGAGATTGAACGCAGCCATTGTGATAGCATGCGTAAACGTCAGCCGAAGCCGAAGCTGAAGTTTGTTTGTGTTTCAGCCATAAACTCTCTCGATGTATTGGCTTACCACTGCACAATAAGCTATTACAGGTTGAGTCTGTATATAGTTAGCATGCTTTAAAACATAAGCTTACCTTAACTGTGCAACGGTACGCATTAAGTGGTAAGTAACTCACGCTGCGCCATCACTATTAACAAATCACAAATTGCATTTTTCGAAAACTCTATACAAAAATTAATAACATTGTATTTTTGTAAAATGAATTTAGTTTGAAGCCCATATCTTCAAATATATTTTAAGGTTTTGCATACAACAAATATTTTAGGAAACTGCAAACCGTGTCACAATTTGTTCCTTTTTTCATCAAATCTGGCAAATAGCCCTTTTCCTTATTTGGAAATAAAAACTTCATATTCTTAGATCACTAATTCATCCGATGATGGATTTCAATGCGTTCATACCTTCAAAGCTTTAAGCTTGAAATTTCAAATTTGTCTCTGTACTGGAAATTTAGAGAGAAACTATACCATGACTTCCAAATTGCTTTTTCTTAGCTCACTGTGCTGATGACTTAAGGTACTTTTTCAATTCTTAAATCATTTTCTTAGAAGTACCTTAAGGAAGTGCTATGGTTATTTCGTATATACTTGTGGCTCTAAATCTTTTACTTATATTGATCCTTCATTATATGAAAGCTTATCTCTAAATACAAATCTCGCAACATAAACTTGCGCCTTAAAGTTAAATGCGACCCTGGATTCGTGAGTGAGTACCTATAAGGAACGATGACATAGCACGCAATCGGTTTACAGGTACACTGTGCAAACAAACTCCCCAATCGATCGACCCAACATCCTTTCCATAGCACCTCCGCGTCCAGTCCATCCTCCTATAGTACAGGACAGGTACCCCATCATCAGCTACCATATATATAGGTTCGAAAATAGAAAAATAGGAATAAACAGCGAAGTTGAGAGGGAGCTGCGGAATGATTGCACAAAGGTGGCGGCCATAACAGGTGCTCCGGTGCACATATCACCATTTAACAGTTCGAAGCACAAACACACCATGAGGACGAGACGACGACGACGCTGTTTAGTGGACAACTGTAAATAGAAAACCTGATTTAGCCGTCCCGCGATAGATGATGATGGTGATGATGATGATGATGATAATTATGGGTTTTCTAGGGTGGGAAAATGAAGTTGGACCCACAGCCTGGTTATAAATTGGATATCCATTCCAGGTGAGATGCAACAGAAGCTCCGAGTGGCTAGGCACTGCGGCGCGGAGCGATACGGCAGCCGGCGGCGAGGCGGCCAAAGCGGAATGGTAGCTATATGAGAGTGTGTTGTGATGATTGAGTGGTTTTTCGCATTGCGTCGCGTCGTCATCGTCGCGTTCGTCGTCGTCGTTGTTGTTGGGGTTGCACAAGTAGGTAATACACGGCAACAGGATGGACGACTTTATTGTGCTTGTTGCGAAGACGCTTGGGAATCGGAGCGAAGCATATGAAGCGAATGCAGATACTCCTATCTTGGAAATACGTTGTTAAAGTCTTAAGGTGTATAAGGGTATGGAATATATTTGATTAAATCTGTACGAAATGTACTTCAAGCTTTAATGAATCTTTTTGAAAATTTTTGGGACACATACGGTGAATTTTCGGACAGTGAACGTCGTTTATCTCGAAAATATCAGTAAACTTTTTTCATATAGCGCCATCTATAGGAGAGTTTTAAAATGAAACATTCACGTTCCCACTCATTAACAAATCAATTAGAAATGTTTGGACCTTAAGATTTTCGGAGGGGTTTGATTTATGGAAAATGCCGGAATTACCCTTAGCTCCCCTACCTTTCTACAAATTGCCATTTTGAATGAATGATTAGAAGGTTGAATGTATCACATCGTTCGTTGGTCGTCCACGATGATGATGATGATGATGGCTATGGCGATGGCTGGCCGGACGGACGGTCGGTTGCCTGGTTGATTCGTAATTGGTTTAAAGTAATTATGGTGGCTCGATTTATTGCGTGCAGATGAACAGGTTTTTTGCTTACAGCTTAAAGTTTTTTGTTTCTATTTGAACTTTTTTGTTTGTTGTTATTAAATCTGCAACAACTTTGTTCAAATGTTCCCACTCTCTGATGGTGGCATGATGGCCAGTCCAGGCCAAGCCAGGCTAGGCTAGGCCATGCTATGCCATCGCAGACCAGGCCAAGTAAGAAGCAGGTCTTATGATCCATATCGCATGATGAATGACGTCCGTTTGCAATTGTTTGCCTTGTTGTTGTTGCTGTTGTTGCTGCAGAGTGTGGATTGATGTTGTTTCATGTTGCATGGGAATATGAGGTGGCAATTGCCAGCTGGGAATTAGTTAATTCGTGTGCGGCTATTTAATTGTTGTGACCAGCTTCGGTTGTAATCGGAGTTTTTTTCTTCAAGCTTATAAACAGAAGATCACTTTTTACTACAGTCTCAGTGTATAATACCAACTGAGTGTAGATTTGATCATAAGAGGGGAGGAAGGGGGAAAATGGTGATGATGAAAATGTTTATTCATATTCACTTCACACGAAGACTTATTTCTACTTAGCCTTACATATTCCAACAGTGCTGAGCTGGAATGAATTAAAAACACGATTTGATAAATAAACAAGTGTTACAAATTCTTGCACTAAATGTAGCCTTGATTTTGGTCTTGCGATGTTGGATTTGCGAATACGTTAATGGTTTTTATTGCAGAGGTATAGAAATAATAGGAAGGCTTTTTTGAAAAATAAAGAACATATCAGAAATCGAAGACAAAATTTAATTTGAGGTAAAGGAGAAATTGTGATAAAACTATATAAAAACCTTTGGAAAACATGCATCAAATATTTTTAAAGGTTTTGATTCATCCAAAGGGCTTAGAAGACTTTGATTTAGCACGATTGAAGCCACCAAAACAGGTTCTCCTGCTTCACCCTATCAGTTCGGTCCCGTTCGGACACAGCCCTACTGAACCGAAGGAGCTCTGATCTGCCTTGTGCTAGACGTCCCGATTGTAGAGAAGTCGCCTATCCACGGTTCTTCGTCTGACGTGGTAGATTAACGGAACTACCAATCTATCCTGCATCAGACCGCATCTGTCTAAAAAGAGGAATGCCTATGGTGGAATGAAGCCGCTCAAGCTTGCACTTTCAAAATACTCGCCGTTCGGATAGAACGCCCCGAAAATTAAATTTTTGGTCAAAGAAATAGCTCTTGCAATGTGACCTCGAACGAGTTTTATCACGAAATTGTCAATTCTGTTGATTCGAGCCCCATTTTATAGGACCTCGTTGGAATAGTAATGCACATAAGAAGATTCGGCTGTTCGAAATAAGCCGGTACAGCGTCGTAAACACTGCCGCTCGAACACCCGAAACTTCTCCATCTGGGAAGGGACAACGTTGAACCACACAGGACAACCATAAACGATCATCGGCCATATGAGGACCATGTAGCAAATTACATTCACTCTGGGGTCAAGCTGACTGCTGTAAAACAGCCGTTTCGTTAGAGCGAAGGCTCCTCTGGCCCTGGTCAGAGCAGCATTTATGTGTCGGGCTAAATGTAATTACTGATCGAACCAGATACCGAGGTACTTCACTACACTTTTGCACGCTAATGGCTGCCCGTGAAGATCAACGATGACCATCGTGTGCAAATTCTTGCACGTATCCCTCGTAGCCCTAGCCAATGGAGTCCGGAACAGAATTGTCTCCGACTTCTGGACATTTATTTTCAGTTTCCAGTCGTCGCAATATCGCTGAATATTGTCGAAATCACGCTGCAAGAGAATTCTAATAACCTCAACCTTTCGGGCCGGTCTGTACGCAATTAGATCGTCGGCGTACGCAATTTCCTTTGTACGACTATCGGCGAATTCACCGCTCCCTGTTGAAGACCATTTTTAATTGAGAATGTTGTGGTAGAAGTTATATTGCCACTTTTGACATCAAACTTTCTACCGTTAAGCATATCATAAAGAATATGCAACAATGGCTTGCTTATGCCAAGCATGCTCAGTTTTAGGTAAAGACCCTCTAACCATACGGTGTCAAAGGCCATTTCCAAATCAACCAGAACAGCACCTGTGCATTGTTGTTTTGATTTATTCCATTGGATGTCAGAAACGAGTTTAGACGCACAATGAATTGTGTCATGACCCGCCTTGAACCCGAACTGTTTATCCGGAATTATTTTGTTGTCCGCAGCCCACTTAGTCAGAGCCCTATTGATGATATTTTCGAAAACTTTGCTGATACTCGGAAGAAGACTTATTGACCGAAGATTTGATGGGTTGGCGTTGTACTTTCCCTTTTTCGGGAGAGGAAGAACCACAGCGGTCTTCAATTATCCAGTGCATTGTTGAAGAATATGGTGTAAATGTTAATTGCTTCCATCGGTAAATGTCTTAGTACAACGTTGGATAAACCATCGACACCTGCTGACTTTTTATTTTTTATTGAATTGAAGATGAGCTGAAGCTTCGTCACTAACAAGAGACTTGGTCCCCTTTGGTAATTGGTCGGCGATTAAAGCATTTGCCAAGGAATCGTCATTGAACTGCATGAAACCGCGGTTCTCAGATCGCCAGTGTGTACACTTGCTGGAAAGCAGCTCCCATCCGCCTCCACTTTTTCCTTCGGATCTTCATTTATATAAAATTCATCGTCAAAGATGGCTTCTTCTGGATCTATTTGCGCTGTCCTGAATACGTCCCTGTTCTCTTCAGTTCGTTGGAGTTAGAGACACGGAAGGTCATTATCGTTCTTTTTCCTGAATATCTTGTTGATTTTAGGGAACATTAACTGACCGGGTCTTGCGGTCCCAGTACTTGTTAATTGATAACCTGTAGTTCTCCTTAATCAACAGATTGACATTTTTTATTGACGCCTTCAGTGTTCTAACCTCCAAATCGTGTGGGTCTGTAAGTCGTCTGTACAAGTTTTTGAGTCTTGTCAGTAAGCCATTCTCGTGCTTACGTAGAATTCCTCCAAGTTTTGAGGGTGATTAGCCACTTTGTCTGTAACTGTCAGTCTTGTGTCGTACAGCAAAAGATCCATAAAGGCGCCGCTTCTTGGATACGATAGCTTTTCAGTTACCAGCAGGTCGACGCCATATTCAACGCTGTAAAGATTCATCAATTAAAAAGATGATTACCTCTGGGATTACTTCGTTGATTTCCCCAATCTTCATGTTTTGCGTTCAAATCACCGGCCAAGATGAAATAGTTTTCTTCCAAGCTCAGTTTAAGTTCCCTAAAAAAGAATCTCAAGTTCTGAAGCAAAGTAAGTATGCTGCGGAGCTCCAGGCGCATAAGCCGCAATCATATACATCAGCTTCCCTTGAGTGAGAGAGATGCGTCAACGCAAACTTCTAGCGTCTTGAGCTTTCGAAATTCATTATTGTATATGACCTTATAATTAATGCCTTTTCGTATAAAGAGAGTGACACCGCCCCCTTGAGTGGAGTTAGTCCGGTCTCTTCTTACGATTTTGTAATTAGTCTCACACACTAATCATCACGCTACGGGTACTACTTTTTGGAGGTATTGAACTTTAAAATGGAATGAGGAGGAGGACTTTAAATATACAATCGACTTTATTCGAAAAATTAAATCTTCTGACTATTTTCAAATTTTAGATGACTTTTTTCCAACATTTGTGACTGTATATTGGCAACAACGCGGCAATTGTTGTATTACAAGCGATACATCATTTCAGGCTTATTGGAGTAGACTAGCGATCTTCTCAGAAAACAATCAAGAGGCGTTAAATCGCATCTTAAAGGTCAGTTCATATGTTCGTACCGTGAAAATATGCGGTTGACAAATGTTTCCTTTAATAAAACAATTATGAGTATGACACGAAATGGGTGATATGTTGCGCCTTCTGTGTCTTCTTGAAACCACAGCTCCAGCACCTGCACACAATGGTTTTTCAATTGATGAACGAAAAAAGTCAATAATTATGACTCCATAGTGTTCACCATTGACCATTGTAACGTTTTGGCCAGCATCGTTTTAAAGAAGTACGGGCAAATTATTCCCCGAACCAATAAAGCACACCAAACAGTAATTGAACATACACTTGAAAATCATGATTACTCCAAAATATGTCAGTTTTGTTTATTGATATAAGCATTGAAAAACAATCGAGCTCCATAGCTAAAAAAAATGTACGTGATACTTATTTGGAATATAACAATGATTTTCGAAATAAATTTGCTCAATTTTGAAGCGTTGCTTAGGCGTTTGTCTATTAATGTTGAAAAGTCAAAACAAACTCAAAATTAACTCACTTGACAGCTAACAAAACGGTCCCTACTTAATAAAGATGTTTTAAACTTTAACATGCTTTAGCTCTTAAAAAAAAACAAGTTATTAACTTGTAGACTTGGAAACCTCTCTTTTACTCTTTTTTAAATCAG
Source organism: Eupeodes corollae (assembly GCF_945859685.1). Lineage (NCBI taxonomy): Eukaryota > Metazoa > Arthropoda > Insecta > Diptera > Syrphidae > Eupeodes > Eupeodes corollae. The sequence goes on along the minus strand of NC_079147.1, from coordinate 308,491,025 downwards.
AGAGCAGTCAACTCGAAAAAGGCTCCAAATGAATATTTGGAACCTTTATAATACTAAGCCAAAGTAAAATTAGCATTTTAATAAAGTGCCAGCATTTTCGTGGCTATTTTAATCTGCCATTTGACGAATTAAAAACGCAATTTAAATTTGTTCTCCAAACCTATTAAAAAAAGAGAAATAAAAATTCCTAAAAATTTGTTGAATATTTCAAAAAACATCAATTCAAAAGGGCACCGCCACACATTAAACTCGAAATGGAGGAAAAACGAAATTTCAAATTAACTGACCGGAAAGCATTCAATTTATATCATTTGTTTTTTATGTGTGTCTTAAAAATTCTTATCATTTTTTTCGTAAAAATATTCACTTTTAAATGGGATGTATTCAAATTCCCTTCGCCAAGTCCTGGACGGTATTTTCAATTTAACGAAGGTCATCATAATGTGTCTCGGTGTATAGTTGTTGGTGATATTGCCAACTAAACCTCACTTCTTCAGCTGGTGTGTGAAGTGGATGCAATTTGTGAATGTCATTTCCCGCGCGTTACATTCCTACCTTCGTACTTCAAAATTTACATAGCTAGTTGTAAGCCCCGGAGGAAGTATGACTTCTTGTCTTATGTCGACTCGGGACTTGGGCTGTCGTTTGGAATATGTACTTTTTTTCCTACGAAATTCATACACCCGAGACACACATTTCTGCTTCTCAATTATCCGTGAAAATTTAACAAGAACAGCGTCGAAAATGGGGAAATGATAATGGCCAGTTATACATATTCGTAGGTGAAGGCTCTAGCCCCGGGTCCCTGATGTATACTCGTATAAAAGAATATGAATGAAGGTAAAGAAATTCACGGTTGGTTGGGCATTTCTATAATACTACCCTGACTATCTCTCAGGCTAGCACTATACGAGTATAACTATACGTTACGTAGCAGACTTAATCGTTTCGGACAAGCTCAGTGAAGTGCTGGTGGATACGCACCTTTTAAAAGAATATACACGAGCAAAGGTTGCTGATAACTCGCCCCTTTCCGGCTGGGCACTACTTGTTATCGTATCGTATAGCCTCTGATAAATGAGGGTGTCTGAATTCCATTAAGTGTTTAGATGATGTGAAGATTTTAACCCTTCTTTTATTGCGTTGGAAGTGGTGATTCTATAGGAAAGGCTTTTTGTGAAAATAACTTCTATCTTTTATACATGTTGGAGGTAAGGTATACCTTTTTTGCAATCCATATTTTTGCTTTTGGTATCCTTTTAGTGTAAGTAGCTTGTTAAATGGTTATTTGAGTGTTTGATTTGATTGGAAAAGTAAGCGAATAGAATGTGAAGTTGATTTGGGTTTGAGTTCACTTTTCATAATGTTTGATTTTGATACCTTTTCGGAACTTCTGACGTTAAACAAAGCTTTAATTAGTTAGATAGCTTTGAAATGAATAAATGTAGTACTCTCCCTGGGATTTGGGGCAGTTAATACTTACTAGAGCGTTAAAACATTCAACTTATTGACCTTTTTTTATAAAAGTTATATCTACAAAACTGACATTTTTGAAGTCTGTAAAACAACTGTTTTCATTAGTTTAACTTAATGAAAATGTTCGCTTTGACGTCTTCCAATTTTATCCCAATCCTACCTGATATTCAAGTAAGGGATAGACCATCTTTTTTTGATTTGATGAATTTACAAAATTACCTGGAAGAGTTTAATCTAGAAACCGTCAATAGAACCCAACAGTCAAATTACATTTTTTGACGATTAAAAATTTTTCAAGCTGATGGGCATTCTTCAAAGCGTAATAAGTACGTAAGGCAATCTGTTTTGGAGGCGGAAAGTTTAACTCTTTAAAATTAGCATATTCCGCTAAAATAGTTCCTAAGTAGATTGGGTAAAGAAATGAAGATGACCAAATTGAGTAAATATCCCAATGATATTATTTCACACAATCATTTTATAACCTAAATCTTGAATACTTTTGAAGGTTTTAGAACCCAGAGTTATACTCAAGTTTTGGACGTAACGATGTATATAGGTTTTTAAGATTGGAGACAAATCAGAAGAATATATCTTGCATCGTTTCAGGAAGCCTTTGCTGGCATTTTAGCAACATTGGGTATACGATCGTCCCACAATAAAGGGTTTTTAGTTTTCTTGATGCAACTGTCACGTCTGACTAATGACAAAAGAGTATATCTTGCTAGCCCGATACAAGGCAACAGTAGGTTTTTGACGCTTTATGTTCCAATCGATATTTAATTCCCCCTTGTAATAATGCTGTATAAGTGAGGCTCGTTTCACACTACGCGTTTTTGATCGTACGGCAAAAAACCGGACGGCGACAATTTGTAAGAGGCGCTAAGAAGAAAATATACGCTTTCATATTATACGGTCATGGCAAAATACCGGCGCCGGACGCGCCGTGTACCAACCGTCCACTGCTACTACAGTATACGGCAGTCAGACGGCTTCACGATAAGAAGAAATGCATGTTTTCACATCATACGATTTTATTCGTTATAACAACGCGCGACTTGAGTGTTCTTATAAAACTCAACCTGTGAAAAAGTATGCTAAGCACAGGAACCCTTCACATATCGTGTTTTACCGTACGGTTAAAACCGTATAATGTGAAACTATCCATTTATCCGGTTTATGCCGTCCGGTTTTTGCCGTGCGTTCAAAACGGTGTAGTGTGAAACAAGCCTAAGAATTGCCGTTGAAGGTCCAAATCCAAAGATCATATGGTGGTGAATCTAATCAAGCAAATCTGCGTATACTCATCGTCAGGCAGGGAAGTGAATAGCTTGGGGTGAAGTTTCAAACCGTTTAACATTCATAAAAACGAGAAAGAGTATCGCAGACAGGACAGAGCCCTGAGGGACACCAGAATTAATGTTGGTTTGGTCCCATGAAACCATTTACCTAGACTGGTAAGTATAGGTAGACACATATTGTTCTCTGGAATCGAACTGCCTAGTAAGTAAATTAGCTTTCTCTAAGGAACTATCAAAAGCAAATTGACAACGAACTTAGGAATTGTGGAAGCAGAAGAGTTCACCAAGTTTCTTACCATTCGTAACGCTTTTGGGACATTGCAGAATTTTGGACTAAGTTTTTGACCATGTTAACATTTTCTGATTCGAATATGGGCTGTACAGACCATCCTTGCTTGCTTGAACTTTTTTCAGTTTGGTTCAGTTGGCCTGATTTTATAACAACTGAAACTTACTTTTTTAACTCTGATAACATATTTGCAGTTTTAATCAAATTATGAACTATTCTTATCCTTGTCCAAAATGAAAATCTCCAATCCAAAAATATTAATAAGCATGGTATAAGCACTGGAGTAAACTTCAGTATCGTGGGGTGGATTGGAAGACTTTCGATAGCTCTTCACAATTGGACCAGCTGGGAACCTAGAGCTATCACTGTAGATATTGTCATATGCGGCCTTGATATCGAATTTAATCCCTGGGTCTACTGAAATGATGAAAATTGATTTTATGCTGGTCTAGGACCAAAAGCCTATCAGGTTGTTGACAAGAGGCTTTGAACGTTGATTCCTCTAAAGTTTGTTTAAATATTGAAAGCAATTTGTTTTAAATCTTGTTAAAATGTGTATTCGAAGAAGATCCGGAGTGACATGTCATCCTTTTCCCCTTCACATATGCCCCTAACTCATATAATGAGCTATCATAAATCTCAAATTAAATATTAATTGACTGATGATATAATAAATGAGAAAAATTAACTAATGACAATAATTTTAAACCATCAACTTGCAAGGTGTATACATACATACGAGTAAGTAGTAAATCAAAAAATTCCGTACTAAAAATACAGCTTCCCGAGTAACTTTCCGTAGAAGCAATCAGCAGATAAAATTGCATCATCAAAATCTTCATCATCATTACTGCAAATCGAGACTTTATAGGGACAGTAGTAGCAGCAGCAATTCTCCCCAATAAAACCTCCACCATATATAGGAGCAAGTCGAAGAACTACATTTTGGACATTTCGATGGGTTTCTTTCATGCCTTTCGAATCAAATGAAACAAATCTATATCAAAGATTCAAGCTGTTTTATATTTTTATAAGAAACAGTTTTTTATATGAAGTATCTCATCGACAATTTAATGATTAATGTGATTTCGGTGAACGTTGAACACACTGACTAAACAACAGTGAGCTTCTTCCTCTGCTTCTGTTTCTGCTATAGCTTCTTAGCTTCTAGACGAAACTAAAACTAATCACCTCGCAGCGTCAGCGTCAAAGTCAGCGTTAGCACGTCACTCCTTAATCAATATAGCCCGATCTAATTTCCTGATGGTGGTTGTGGTGGTGGTGGTGTTGGCTTGTGTTTGGTACCGCAAAATGGCTAGATATACATTTTTTGGTAAATTTCCATTGACTTGTTAGCTTCGATTCGAATGTTGTTTACGAATTTTGTCAGTTTTTATTTCTTCGATGTTTTTTTTTTGTTTTTCTTTTTGCTCAATCAATCTTCTATTCGAAAAGCAAAGAAACAAACAAAAATAAGAACGTTATAGAAATGTTTTTCTAGGAAAGATATACTTAAGCCCGACCACCAAATAGATGGCTGGCACTTATTTACAGAGAGAGAGAAAAAAAGAAGTCTTTTTCTATACAATAGGCTTTTAGGCCTATATAGAAAATAGAAAATATTGACCTTGATGTAAAGACTTTTTTCATCTTTTCGTTCGTTTTTCCATTGACGTTTTTTTTTGTTGAAGATATAGGCTGTAAATTGTGTCAGGGAAATGTAAACTTTGGCCAGATTGGAAAAGACTTCAAAGCAATTGGATACTTCAAAGGGAATATTTAAAGCTTAGATAAGGTACCTATACTCTTGTCAAATCACCGCCGCCATTACAACCATCACCATCAGTCCATATCACAAACAGAAGCCGCTGGATTTTTCGAATTAGAGTGAAATATTTAATTCAGATATTTCTTCTTTTTTTTATTTCTATCTAATCTTCTTTCAATATCTCAAAAATGATTAATATCTTTTCAGAGAACTAACAGGTTCTTGTCGGTTATATTAGATTGGTTGCATCACTTTGTATTTGTGTTTTGTGAACCTTTAGCTGACATGGATATGGTTGTGTTCAGATTCAGATCGGGATGACAAACGGAGGAGCGACTTCTTTTGCCCTTTATTACCGGAAACAACCGTTTTGATTCGTGTATTGGAGATTAAAGATGGTGTTTTCTTTTATGACACACATAACTTTACTGTGTCGATGACACTTTCATAAGGCAGGTATTGGTAGACCTATTTATTTTAATTGATATGGTGTAATTAATTATGTGGAGCTCATTAATAGGTCTCGCAGAGGATTAAGGAAAACAAGTTTTTAACAAAACTATAGTTAGTGATATTCAGAAGAGCTGTTGGATGGAGATGTATAAGTTGGGGCATACATAGGTCGGTGTATGGAATAAAAGTATGTCAGATATTAAAGGAAACGGAAATGAGTTTACAATTGTGGGTCATGTAAAAGTAGTCTAGTATAGGGAATTCAAACTGTCAAAATTATGAAATGTTTCCTACTTTGTAACTATATGTCGAGAACAAATTTTTTACGGGATTCATGTAATGCACAAAAACTGTAAGGTGCGGCAGACATTTTTAAATTTCGAGATTAAATGATAAATTTCAAAATCAAGAAGGTCTGATGTGAATTTAAATATTTATTTTATCCTTTTGAAGAAAATTAAATATTAGGAATGTAGGCATTTCTATATTGACTAAGAGAATATACATACATTTTTTGTGTCATACTGAAAATTAGAGCGACTGGGCGCCAAACTCAGAAGTTGACCAACAAAGCATTTGGTGTCAACTCGTTACTTAATCGAAAAGTTAAAAATTGTAATTTGTCCAACTTACAGCTCCGTAAATTTCCTTGGTATGTGTTTGGCTACGTTTAAATACACTTTGTTAGGCTCGACTTTTTGTTAGACAAAATATTTTCATATGTTTGCAAAATTTCATTTCTAAATAATGAGTACAATTGAAAAAAGTAAAAATGCCGAAGAAAAAACAGAAATGTCTGTCTACAACGGGCTCACCAATAAAACCATGTAAACAAACAAGCAGCCACAGCTTCGAGTCTTTACAAAATAAAGTTTGCTGTGGTAAGAACCTTTTGATATTATTCCTAAACTTAGGACAAATTTTGAAGTTTCAAAATTTTCGTCTCTTGTCGGGCTGAAAAAGTCGAGGATGAAAAGTGTACAAATATTAATAAAATACGCCATCTGTCTGGCGAACATAAGAACTACGTGTTAAAAAAATAATGTATGTACCTATAAAAAAACTTAATTTAATCGAGATACCGATTTTCGAAAAAAAAAAAATTGATGAATTGATGTTGTTTAAATATTAAATGGTATTTAAATTAATATAAGTTTATTTTCAAAGCATGTCTTTAATCTTGAAATATAGGTTAGTAGGCTGTTTGGATACAGAAACAAGTCGTGGCTATAGCCCTATGGGTTAATTACTAGATTCGATCAGTACAATTTTGTAATACTTTTTCCAATAACTTTTTAGTATATGGTTTGAATATTTGCTTCAAATCCTTCAAGAATTTTTTGTTTTTTGGCATATATCAATTACATAACATAGGCATAGTAATCAAAAGGCCTTAAGTTGCAAAAAATACGAGGCCAGATAGCGATAAATTGACGATTAATCTCGCTGTATGACAAACTAGAATAAAATGTCATCGATGCTTAGCTAATTCATTTAAAAAAATCAATCACCAAGGATCCATAGTGCTCGGCATTTACCAATAAGCCACTCCGCGACCGATGCTGCTGAAGATTAGATTAGGAATAAGATTAAATTCTTTATTTCGATAATGAAATTACATTAATTTAAAGCTAAGAACATAAGAATATGGGGTTGTTGCCGTCTGCCTGATAGACATTTCGTTTAAAAATAATTTAACATTATGAAAGTTTTGTTTGTTTTGTTTTTAGTATACGAAAATAAAATCTGTATTTTTTAGTGATTTTTCTTAACAATTTTCAAATACAACATTTACATTCTAATTGATTCGAGACTTAATACATCAATTTCGCCGTGATTTGAAACACAAAAATTATTAAATTCTTAATCGCCATAACTGGATACATGACCACTCAAAAGCTCCTTCTATAAGCTAAAGCATGTTTGCAAAATTTAAACCGATTCGTCCAACCACTCAGCCCGTTAAGAATGTCAATAAGTTGGTCCATAGACAAAGAACTCACTTGGAAATATAGCCTTCGTATTTCTTGTAATAAGTACCCGTGGCATGATGGTTAGTGCGTTGGACTGCCACCTAAAGTTTTTTTTCACGGGTACTGCCTCCAAGAGTAATTCTTGCCATGAAAAGTGTTTTCTCAAATTCGCCGTTTGTAGGTCCCTTTCATCCCTGGCAACAGTATTCGCACACAGGAATGGTTAAGAGTTGTCAGTCACTAGGCCCTAGTTCTCAAACGAACTGTTGCGTCACCCAATTTATTTGTTTTATTTCTTGTAATATTGGACAAACTATGAAATGATGTAAATCCTGCACGTCTCTTCTTTTGCAAAGAGGGCAAATTTATGAGAGGTCCGATCTATGGGGGACAAAGTTGAGATTAAGGATCCCTACTCAAGCTTTAAAAATGGTGCCGATATCTTCCGAAACATTTCTTTACAAAAATTGTTTGAAGTTGATGAGAATTGATGGTTTAAGCGCTTGTATATGTCTCTGCTTGCCAATGAGGATGCACTTTGCAGGTGTTCTAAATAAAGTTTTTCATCAATTTTAGCTATCAAAACCGCGAACATATTTTGCCATTCATCTACATTATTTTTCCTTAAGGAGAGTACTATATCAACTCCTGCAGCAAGCGCGTTCCATTTTCTGAAGGGAGAAGCATTTGTACGGACAGTCTTATCAAGATCGTCTTATGAATCTAAATAGCCCTAGTGCCCTTTCAGATTCTGAATATATATCGGTGCTATTCCCGATTCGACATGTATGGTGTACGTAGGAGTAGCGTTAGGCAATTTAAAAAGTCTTTTAAAAAAGTATCTTTGTAAAGTCTCAAATTCCTCTATTTGAGCGTATCCAAAGGCTTGGGCACCGTAACATAAGCAAGTATTTATTGTTGCATTCGTACTCTGATGAGAGGTCGATAAGTTGGTTGCTAAAAAAATTGGGTCACATCAGGTTTAGGGCCAGTTTGGCCTCCCTGGTTTTCTCTTTCGCATGATTGCTCCAGTTTAGGTTATAGGTCAGCAATACACCTAGATATTTAAACTCACTCATAATTTCAAAACGCTCGTTGTTGATGTTCCATGATTCTTCAGCACGTCGGGCATGTCGCCTAGATTCAAATATCATAACATTGGTTTTTCTTGTATTGATCCGTAAGCCCCAAGTTTCGCAATATTCTTTAAGTCCGGTGATTTGCAGTTGTAAAGAAAATGGGTTATCCGCCAAAAGTACCGATAGTCTGCATACAGTAAAACTTTAATCAAACATTCTCCAAACATTACACCTCCAGGTAGGATTTCACAAACTGCATCAATATAAAGTGCAAACAAAATGGGACTGGGAACTCCCGCCGCTGTCTCAAAACTTTCGGATAAGTTGTTGCCATCCTATACTGAGGCTTGCGTTGAACTTAGAAAGTTAGAATAAAAAAGTAAACATTTTTTGAGAAGAGAATGCTTGTCGATTGACCGTATCAAAAGCAGCTTTGAAGTCAATAAAGCAGCTGTAAAGCTTTTTCTTTTTCTACAAATGTTGTCTTGCTATGCTTGTAAGTGCAAAAATTTGGTCTACCGTTGACAAACCGGATCGAAACCAAGCTTGGAAGATACTAAAGCAGTTGTTTGTCTCTATCCATCTGTTGTAATTTTGTGATCTTTATAAGTTATAACCAACAAACATTAGCATAAACGTAAAACATTTTTTAATTCGGAATCGACGCTAAAAATGAGTTTAAAAATAATGGTTGAATCTATAACAATTTTAAATGATATTTAGTATAATTTAACGCTGACTTTAAAAGGAGCACAATGCTTCTTTATCTAAAAACGAAGATAAATATTTTGAAAATGGGAGGATTTTGAGCTATTTAGAAAGCCAAAAGTGTTTAAACCCGGAGGTATTTAAGATTCAAAGTTTGCCAAGTAAATATGTTGATGAAGTAGGACCAACCGTTGGATCAATATTTGAAATTATGATTTCTGGAAAGTTGTCATTAAGATGTCTTCTTGTGTCAATTGGTGTTTCGTTAGAGAAAGTTACATTCAACAAGCCGCTGTGTTTGTCCACGGATTGGGGATGATCAGAAGCTAGATGGTCTTTTCTATTACAAGAAATATCTACAACTGGAAACACAGTATCACTGTCTATACCATAACGTCGGAAGAATCATTTTTAGGAATAGAACTGAAATCATTTTTCCAGTTGCATTCAACGACTTTTTTGTTGCAGTTTCATTCATTCATAACCATTGAGCTCATATGTTTTTCTTTTGATTTGTATGTGATGATAAACTAAATGTTGTTTTGACTACAATAATAAAAAAGATAAAAGCTCCACATTTAATTATTAATAATACGTTTTTCTACTTTCTATCCTTCCATATTTTTATTTTTATCAGTCAATTTTCCATTCAAAACTGTTTGTTAAACAATTTCTACAATCTTACAATTCAAACTGAATTGAACAAAATCACTGAAATCAAAGTAAATTTTTGAAATTCGGAAGAGTTGTTCTGGAATAATGACAACTTGCTCAACAGAAATGATAACACAGTTTGACATTCTTAACTGCAAATCAGTACAAACCTTCCACGCAGTTTAAAAAAACACCCTTTACTTTTGCTTAAGTTTTTCTTTTACAAAAATTACATTCAAAAAGATGTACAGTGCCTGTTTGTTCTATATCAGTTGTCTTTCCGAAAGTTCAATGTACGATCTAGTTCTAGTTTTTTTTTAAATTTTGTTAGAAAAACAACATGATGGAGTTGTTGAACTGTAATCCAGAGACCTATTATTAAAAAAAAACGTTCTTGACTCGAAAAGTTACTACTTCAAAATGTTTTTGAAAAAGTTACCTAAGCTCGAATTTTCATATGAAGAGTATTTCTCAGTACTTATTTTTTATGTGGGCCAGTTTTGAAGTATAAGTTTTTGTTCAGGTGAACTGACCAGCGAGGTTACTGCACTATTTTTATCTCTAAATTGCGCACAGCACAAAAATAAAAACAAAAATAACCTTTAATAACTTTGATTTAAAAACAAGAAAAAAACATAAAACGATAACTAGCAACTATAATCCTTTTATCTTATTGAAAATGTAACTGCAGTAGTTACTGCACTACATTTAGGATTACTTTTTATGTGAACTCGTTTTCATAGCTACATCTCTCCATATAAAAATGCCTTTAGTTAGCTGCTTTAGAATGCATCAGTAGTGCAGTACCTTCCTTACATCTATCTATGGACCATATTCATGTCCAATTGACCCAGCTATATGCTATACCGTCAAAATCAAAGAACCGGAAGCTCTTCTTCCAATGCAAAAGCGCTGATGGCAGAAGGGTACCATCGTAGCTCTATCTATACCTTCGACTATGGCGATGAGTGTACAAAGTTAACAGGTTGGCAAGATGTATACGCTACGTAACGTATGCATTACATACTACGTGTATATCATCAACTGAATAAATGTTTAACTTCAATCTAATGTGATTCGCTCTAAAAACTCAAAATAGCAAACAAAAAGAATAAACAAATTTAAAAATTTAAAATAAGGAAAATAATAAAAAGTGAAAATCACAACAAAAAAAAAAACATAAAAATAAGTACATTAAAAAAAAAACAATGACAGCTTCTCTTCGCAATGTCAGTCGTCTGTTGGTCGGTCGTGTAGTGTAGGTTGTTGGTAGTTAGATGGTTAGGTAGTTAGGTAGTGACCATTGTTGCACAAAAGTTGTTTTCAGTTTCCAACTTAAATTACTACACGTTAAGGTTGTACATAGCTTCAGCTACTTCTCTATAATACCAACTTGTACCTTCCAATCCTATATGAAGTTACTGCTGGCTAAAGCTGAAGCTGAAGCCATGATGGTGATGTTGTTGCTTCACTGAAAGAACTGTACGGATCCCCGCGCGCCGCATGGATTTGGCTATATGCGATATGCGATGAGCTTCAGCTCTAGCTCTTCCACCGTCACGTCGCGTCGGTCGAGTCGTCGCTCTTCGGCCGTGGACGTGGAGGACTGACTATACGAGTATATACGTAACTGGTTCCATGTTCCATCGCGTGCAAAAGATGAGTCACTATACACTTTTTCCCATTGTGTAGATTGTAGGGTATGCTCCAAGCACACTATGTTTGTTCGTAACTTTTATTCGGGCTTGCTATGTTGTGAAGGTAAATTAGCATTGCAAAAACGATGTGGAGTTGGAGATGGAGCAAGATAACGTAAACAACATCAAAGTTAAAAAATAAAAAAACAAAACAAAAGTTTTTGTTTGATTTTGAAGATGTTAACTCATTGTATTGTTTGGACATTTCTATATATTATATACATTATGTTCGTACCTTTACATTGTATGGAGGATAGTTTCAAAAACGTAGCTTAAAATGTGGATACATTCGCCTCTATTATACCTATCTTGTTTTTTTTTTTTTAAGTAAATTTGCATGATTTTTAATTCGCTCTGTTTGAACTGGGTTACGGGTGAAAAATTTCATTCGGCTTATTGTTTTGTTAATTTTGTTTTTCGAGTTAGATGGCAGTTAAAATTGAAATAGAAACTGATACAATACCTTAATGAGATGCTTATACAATCTGGAAATAAATTAACGGTTAATACGTATAGTATGAGTATCTATATTATGCGAAACTTAATAGATATGGATGGGATAGTATGGTTGAGCTAATAAAGCACTGCCATCAGTGGCAGAATAGTTTATGTTGTGAGAGATAGGCAGAATGTCAATACCATTTTGGCAGGAGGAAGATTTAGGGTGTGAGCGTATTTGGGCGATAAATATATAAATTTATTGAATAGTTAGGACTTATTTATGGTTTTCCATAAGCTTAACTTAAGATTTATTAAACATTTGTTGCTATTCATTACACTTTATAAATATTATTCTACCTTAAAATCAAATTATTTTGTAAACTATCCAAACAGTAAGCTGTCAATTTAAAACTTAGGACCTCGAGAAATTTCTCTCTCCATAATCACATAAATTTTGGTGTGCTGTCAAATAAAACAAGCTTTTGTGGAACCTTAAGGCCACCCTAGAAACGTCGATAAATCTATTTGTATCTGTTATAACTCAAGATCTCAAAAATGTTGTAATAAATGATTATAAAAGGTTTTGTTAAAATATTACTCATGATTTTCTACTTTTCCAAAACTCTCGTGACTTTTTTAAGTGACTTGGACAGTTTTCAAGCGATTGACTTGAAATTTAAAAAATAAAATTTGAAGTACGTAGGATAACTCCTCCAAAAGATATTTTTTGTAGCAATTGAATCATAATTGAAAGAAAATTAATTCCAACATTATAGTTGTATAGCTGTTTTTAGTCGAGATATATTCGAGAAGTTAAAATAAGTCAATAATGTTTTTTGGTATATTACTTTGATTAATTTAAGAAACACTATTTTTAAGGGCTTATTTTATATTTTAGCAATGTACTTCCCAAAAATTTCGAATTCTTTGTCTTCCGAAAACATTTGTAGCTCATGAATTACAAAAATACGTAAATCAACTTTTTCAAGTAAAACTAACAGAAAGTTATGAATAAGTGTTTTCCTTGTTCGCTAAATATTTAATTTGAAAACAAATGGTAAATAGTATTTTGAACATTTCCATTTCTTTAAAAAGCTGTTAATGCATTTTTATTACGATTTTTTTCTTGGAAAAATAATTATTTATTCGATTTTTCTAAAAATGTTGCGAAATATCAACAACAATGTGTTTAACAAAATTATATTGAGTTGAAGTTTATACCTAATCGCTCGCAAGTCAATTGTAAAGATCTACGACTTATTAGTCTATCATCATTCCTTCTAAAGACCTTAGATAGATTGATTTAAATATATTTAGGGACAAGTATTGATACAAGAATTCTGTCTACACCTAAAAATGATCGAAAATCGATCGAAATCGATGGAAACGGGGTTAGAAACACTTGCACGCACCATCGAAAACTCCCTCCATCATAAGGAGTTCAGATACTATGGTTGCTTTCCTTGACATCGTTGCTTTTAACAACGTGAACACATCTGCAATCACATCTGCACTAACAACTCTAAACGTAAAGAGTTCGCTTGGGGAGTTAATTCATTTGAAGCTGACTAGCATAATAATAAAATCAAAACTGGTCAACTCTTCCGTTAGAAGATTCGTTAGTAGAGGGACACTGCAAGGTGGTGTTCTATCCCCTCACCTCTGGAACCTAGTAGTGAATTAAATCCTAACTAGTCTGGATGCGGAGGGTTTCAAACCGATTGCCTATGCGGATGGCTTTGTTTCAGCGGTTTCAGGAAGCATCTTAACACCTTACAAAATGCCTTAGACAGACTAATACTTTCGGCTGATCGGTGGACTGGGTGTTAACCCACACAAAACCGATTTAGTCTTATTTTCGAGGAAATACAAAATTCCATTTGTTAATCCTTCCCTTATCAAAGGTCTCTTTTCTTTCAAAAAAGCTATTGGCAAAAAATGGGGCTTACAACCCCGAATCACGCATTGGCTATACACATCGGTAATAAGACGGATTTTAATGTACGGTGTGGCAGTATGGTGCACTGCTTTAGAAAAAGCTATAATCCACGACAAAATAAATAAAATCCAACGTCCAAGTTGCCTATGTATAAGCGGATCGCTTCACACGACCCCATTTGCGGTACTGGACACCTTACTCTTCCTAACACCTCTTGACATATTTAGCAAAATGAATAGCTGCCAGCTCTGCTATTCATCTCAAAGCTTCGTCGCAGTAGACTTACAACAACATTGTAGGAATTTAGATTCAATTCCCAAAGAAAACAGACTACACCATCCCCCAACTGCAATTCGACAGAAATTTCCAGATTTCTATACCTAAAAAATTATAAGGCAGATGAACATAACCACGTGTTAGGTAAAAAAAAAAAAAAACATTCTGCCAACACTAGATTTAAAGCGATCAAGGTGCTTGCTATCTTCAAGCAGATCGCATATATAAGCTCGATAGTCGGTGTCATAACCAGGCACTGTCTAAAAGAGTAGCAGTGCTTGGGGTATTCTCAAATGACTTTTGCAGAAGCTTTTTGGATGAGGAGGAGGAGAAAAAGTTCTGCACCTTCACTGTACATGTTCTACTCTAGCTCAAAAACGCAATGAGAATTCTTCTATAACGATCTAAATCAAACTATTTTCATTGAACTTAGAAGAAAGCCTCAAGATTTAAGTAAATTCAACGTAGAATGTGCGGTTCTTTAACCTTTCAACCAAGTTACTTCAATTCCAGAAGGAGCCAATGCTAGGGCAATGCCATTCTGCGTTCGAATCCTGCTTAAAGCTTCTTCTGAGGAGTCATAAACAATCTTCTGTTGTTCATTCAATCTTAGAACATACGTGCGAACTATTTCAGCTATCATATTGGGGTTCTCTTTGGAGTTCGTGATAAAGTGCTTCACGCGTAGTTCGATTTATTTCAAATTCTAATTTTTTTCAGTTAATTGCAGATAATTTTGTATTTTCATATTTTTTAATATCTAATATTTTGTTTCCAACCAACTGAAACTCCTTTCTGAATACCTTGACTTAACTCTCTAATGAAGTTATCCACATCTATAAAATGTTTACTGTTCTATATTTTCTTAAATTCTTGTTACAAACGATCGTACCTTAAATTTACAAAACCTTTATCTATGTACGAGTAGGTTACTTTAAACACTTATCTTATTTAGATGTATTCAAAAAAGAAAGAAGGGAGTTAAAAGAGGAACCTTCAAAGATCTGTCTAAGAAAACCTTGTTTTAGCAACTTTTGAAACTTGATTGGACCAAACACTTTTGTTTTCAATGTCTTCTTAGTTAAATCCAGTTCTAAATTGTATTTTTTATTTTAGTTAAGCACAAAAATCTTTGAATATAAGTGAAACAAAGTGTTCGCCCACAATTTTTTTCTATCACAACAATTTAATTAAATTTAAATAAAACAAAGCAAAACCTATAACGAATGGAAATTTCCACTAAATCTCTACATACCTACAAACAAAATATATGTAAATACAGGTATAAAGAAATCTATCATAATATCGCCATTAAAGTCTTACGTAGGTGGCTCCAGCTATTAAATCAAAATTATTTGCATAACAAATGGTTTGCTCTGAGGTTGAGGTGAGACCTTTATCGTCCATAAAATCAGTAGAAAAAAAAAATTAATAATAAAATACCGAATCAAAACCTACGCTCCTTACCATAACTAGCTTAAAATTTAGCTTAAACACAATTTTATGACATACAAAAAGAATTCAAAAAATAAACAAACAAATTATTAAAAATATTCATAAAACTTGTCTTTGCATCCCCTCACATAGCTTTGTCTTTGTTCTCGTTTTATCAGAGTCCATCGATCATCATTTAATTTTTGTGACAACACCCATTCGCCATCAGAATAAACAAATAATGAACTGAGCCACATTAATTGCCTTCAAAATAATGACCATATATGCTCAGCTCACTGGCCAAGAGTGAAATTGGCCTATAAAGTCCGGTTCCTAACCTGAAGCCTGAAGCTTTACAAATCGACAAAAAGAAACAAATAACACAAACCCGAACTCATCCGTCCAATTGAGGTTTCGTTTTGCACGCAATGTACCTGCAAAGGTGCTGTGATGAGGCCAACTTTCTGATGAGCCTAAAGGAACTGGCCAGAAAGAATTATTATCCAACCCCCTTTCCTCCCCACCAAACTGAAGGTAATTAAAATTCGTGTTTATTTTCGCCCATGGCTGTTAGAATGCTTAGCTATAGAAAAAGATAATAATAATAATAATATTCCACACCCCCAGCACGGTATATGTAGTTGGCAGGCCGAGGATGATGATGATGGTCGAGGATTCCAGCGGGCGATTGAGGTGTGGACCCACGCTGACGGACGAACGGAAAATTTTCCACTGACGGATTTATATGATAACCTTTTTTTCCTGTTTTTGTTGGTCCTTCAAATTACGTAGGCAGAAGGTTTGTTTTTATTTTTCGGTCGTCTTGGCTTATGAAGCCCACGCACATGCAATTACCGTCGTCGCTGACTGATTAGCGTTTATAGACCCATGGGGTCGAAAATCAAATAGAACTTTCACCTAAGAGACCAAATATCTATTGGCTCTTGGGTTTGTGTCCACAAAAAACAACAACAGTTTGAAATATTTTGAAATTTCTATTAGTTTGACATGTTATCGCTTCGGTTGATGGGGCATTGGACATTTAATTCGTCTGGGGCCGCCACCGTCTCCGCTGCCACCACTGCCGCGCCACACCGGTAAAATTATTATGGAACTTGAAAAAGGGCATTAACCAAGCGTAACGTTCGCAGAAGACTCGATTTTTTGGTTCGATTGTTATCAAAAAAGAAATATTATATAAATCTTCAGGTAGGCACTACAACTTACGTATGTGAATATTTGAAATAAACATAATGTAAAAGGTGTTTTTTTTACAGGTTTAAAACTTTTAAAACAGAATGAACAAAGATGATTTTTAAATTGACATTTTATTCGAAAGATAAACTTCTGGTTCAAGGTTCAATTTTTTGATGACTTTTTCCAAGAATTGTTGCGTTTTCCTTTGACTTTGACCGATCTTGGAGGCCAACTTGGAGGTACGAACGTGGAAGTATGCATATGAAAGCATTGTTCGTTTAGGAGTCGATATATTCATGTTGAAATTCCAATTCAATCGAACGGCAGCTAACTAAATGGCTGCCAGCTAAAATTGTGCTGCCCACTTTATCTCAACAAAATAAAAAACACCCTTTATATACAATTTCCCTTAGAGTGGATGATTGTGTTTTTTTTTATTCAATCGATTACGTTATTAAAATAATTGTACTTCAATACTTATTACGTTGAGGACGATGGGGCGTATGGGGATAGGAGAAAAATCAATAGATTAATGTTGGGCCTTCGAATTTGAATTATCATAAACGAAGACCGCACAGCCCATGAAATAAATATGAAGCTATTGCGGTGATTATCTCATTATAAAACCTTAAATGAGAGGGCGATGATGATATTCAAATGTATGTTATATTATGTTGAGTGGAATTATGGCTTCAGAGTATCCTTTGAGATATTAAATCCAGATATCCAAAAGTGTAGACACTTATTTATGTTCTATGAGTTTATTTCCTAATAATTTATGAGAATGTGAATATTTAAAATAGATATTCAGACGTTTTAAGGATTACATTTTTGGGTAGCTATGTTTAATGGGGGAAAGGATATATTTTGATTAATGATATAGGTGCCTTACCTACCTGCTTAATAATAGGTCAAGTTTTGTATTTTGTGTTTTGAACTAATATTTGATTGAGTTTCAATTAAATGTATACTGGCAATAGGGAAAAAAGCTTGTTTAATGGTTATGTTAACTTTAATACCTAACAATTTTAAAGATTGATTCGACAGAAGGGGAAATTACAATTTTAATCGTTGGCCCTTTTTCGTGTCAATTATCTGTGATTTAAATAAAAACAAATATTAAAATTGAATTGAAAATTTTGACATTTCTCGACGTTTCAAGGTGCTTAGAGTTGTAATAAAAGATTTTTAGAGAAATGTCTGTTCGCGAAGTTTTTTTCGTCGCCCATAGCTCAAGAACCAGAAGAGATATTGACTTAAAATAATACAGATAATAATGCAGAAAGATTCAGAAAGGGCTCTCAAGAAAATTGCGTGAATGGTTTTATTACAATAGCAGTTTAAAAAAGTTAAAAATTTCGAATAACCCTAAATATCTCACGAGCAAATGACACAAGAGACTTGAATTAATTTTTATATTATGAATTGTAACGTGCCACCAATTGTTATATTTTTGGAAAAACAAATCCAATTTACTTTGTTTTTGTATAGTTGGTAAAAATTGAATTTCGACTCAAACAACTTTTTAAAAATTTGAGATTTTGACTTCCAACTAATTTCAACTTATAAGAAATATTGTTTTCAACATTCAGTAAAATTTTGAGAAAAATTGAAGACAGTTTTTTTACAAAAAAAAAAAAACAAAAGTTGTTAAAAATTGATTTTCGACTCAAATATCTGTTCACAACTTTTAGATATTGGCTTCCAACTAATTTTAGCTTACAAAATATATTGTTTTCAAAACTCAAAAAAAAAATTGAGAAAAATCAAATTGAATTTTTTTTTTACAAAAAATAAAAACCTAAACAAAAACTTAATAAAAGTTGGTAAAAATAGATTTTCGACTAAAATATTTTTCTTAAACTTTAAGATATTGTCTTAAAACTAATTTTACCTTTTAAATAATATTGATGTCAATACTCATTCAAATTTTGAGAAAAATCGAATCGACATTTTTTTTAACTAAAAATAAAAACCTAGCTAAAAAACAATACTGAAACTTGGTAAAAATTTACTTTCCACTCAAATAGCTTTTCAAAAATTTAAAATATTGTCTTTAAACAACTTTTTTCAAACTAACAAATTTTTAAACAACACAAATAGACAAACGAAATGGGAAGTTATCAGTGTAACTCGCATCCCAGCCTTATTTTTATATTGAGTGCACTATGAAGGGGTAATACTACCCTTATTGTGTAGACACAGTGTGAGCAAATAAAAAAAGCGTGAGAGGGGTTTAAAGGAGGTGTAAACTGTCATTGATTTTAAATTCCTGAATATTGCAATGGCTGGGAAAGACAGATTCTAGCAAGGCATTCCACATTCACGTTGTACGGTTAATGAACGAATCTCTGTACTTGACAATACAACCGAAGTTGGAGTCGAGGGTATGATGATTAGCATTCCTAGAAGACTGAGTATTACGGTTGAACTGTTAAAGGGGAGAAATGCAACTGTCCATTTCTCTAGGGTATAAGAAACATTTCGTGGATGTTCTAGCGACGTTAATGATCTTACGAGTATGATAGTAATATCACCAATCAATCTCAATGCTCAATACTGTCTAAGAGGCTTAAGTAAGTTGCAGGAGCACCAACCCAGATATGGGAGTTATGCTCAAGCTTTAGACGTATATAAATCGTGTAAATAACAGCCAGATCAGATGGGGAGACAAACTTCTTACAGCGCCTCAGAAAACCCAAACATCTTGCAGCATTTTTTGCGTTCCATAAAAGGTGGTTGGTGAAACATACTGAGAGTATCTCGATGCAAATCTATGGATAATGGCAAGGAGGTTATAAAATTTACTTTAATGATACCTGGAAGCATTGGATTTGAAGCATCTAATTCCATTCGGTTTTGTATTCCCCATTCAACAATGCTGTTTAGATAGGAATTTAATTAATTTATATCATATTTTGTAGTTTCAGTTTCACATCCGAAGAAGAGGGATGTGAATCCGAAAACGAATATGAAAAGCTAAGAGTATTATATCGTCAACGAAACAATGCATTGGATTAAAAGTTGTGGACAGAACATCATTGATAAAAATTAAAAAGAATACTGGAGATATAACAGACCCCTGGGGCACACCAGCATTTATTTTGTGGTTTTCAGACTTAAATCCATTCTATACAGCTTGTATTGAACTAATTCAAAGGCAATTACTACACCCATGAAAGAGTGATTCATGAAAACCGAAAGCACGCATTTTCGAAAAACCAAACCCTCTCAAATGGTTTGAAATATCAAGCACAATAATCTTATTTTCTAGAAAACGTTGTAAAGATTTGCTCCACTGTTCGATGAGATGAACCATGAGATCAACAGTGATAATGAATAAGCGTTTCCATGACCTGGTAAAGAAGGGACGTTAGTGCAGTTGGTCGATGATTAGATGGTGAGGAAAATTCGCCTTTTTTGCGAAAAGCTGGACAAATGTTGTTTTATATTCGCTCGAAACGAGACCTGAGAAGTCTCAGAAGGCAGATGAAAAAGCTTCAGCAGTGGTGAGGTATGAAATGAGCGTAGAAACCAAATATATTTTCCTAATAGCAGTTTTTTTTCTTTTAATTATCCCAGATATGTAAGAAAACTTTATATTTCAGTTAAAAGGGTTCAATTTAACCTTAATCAATGATAAGACTAACTATTTTTCTTATGGAATGTATTTAAGCTTTTCTTTTAGCATAGTTAAGCATCGTTTTGAAGAAGTTGTTCTTGGTCATCGATATTTTCAAATCAATTAAAATCACATTTAAAAAAAAAAAAGATTAAGCAATCAATCCAAGCATAATAATAGTAACTTAATCCAAGTATACTTATTCTATCTAAAAATTATTATTGTCACCTTTCACATAATCCAAAAATGGTTTTTAGTTCAACCTTTACATAATCGAAATTTATTTTTGTAGACCCCGAGGCGTATACTTATTATTTTTTTAATTTATAAAATGCTTTAGGTAACTATAAAGTTAAACAGAAATTGAATTGTGTATCAATACCTTTAAATATGCTTGTCTTATAAAATTATCAATAATATTGTCAAGTAAATCTCTATTATTCAAACAATAAGTCCGTTAGAGCCCTTTCAATGTTTAAATCCAATTGTTTTCGAACCCTTTTTATTGATATTCATATATTAACTTTTATTGGCTTGAAAAACAATGCGGTGCGATATATTTTCCATCTTTTCAAAAAATATGAACTCAATTATCAATAAAAAAGTTGTTTTGTTTATTTCATTTGGAATTTATTACCCCCTTTTGGTCTGATAATGAGAAACTATACAACTATCCCGCTATTCTCGAGCTCTTGTAGGTTTTCTTTTTTTCAAAAGAACCTTTTGTAATTCACATAAGATAGATTGCCACCCAAAGATTTTTCTTTGAAAGTTCACGGGTGCTTCTGGTCAGAAAAATATACCGCACGTGTCCGCTACCATCAATTCATTTGCATCTCTATAATGTAAATAGTAGCACAACAATAATGTTGAGCCTCTCTTTCATGACTCTGCCTTATCTCGATGGATTTGGATACGCATCTTCAGGTCCAACTTCAACAATAACTTACCTATACTCTTGGAAAATTGGGATCGATTTCACTTCGTTCGAAAACTGGTTTCACACATCATCTCATCGACTCCTAAAATGGGCCCACTTCCCTCCATGGCTTTTTCTATATGGAAGTGGTAGATGACCAGAGCTAGGGCAGCTCAGCTCACCACACAGCTCATAGCACATAGCACGGTACAGCGCAGCGCCACCGCACCGCAATCAGCTACTGGTACTGCTGGGGCACCGATTTCTGCTTCCTCCATCTCAGAGCTCACACTCTCGAAGTGCGGAAGTTCAATGGCTCCAGTGAAGAGTTACCAAACGACTTGTTGTTTTTTATTGTTGTACCCTCGCAGCTCTGCCTACGTGCAGCTTGAGCTGATTTTCTTTCTTCCATGGATTTTTTTTTTAGTTTAGTTTTATTGTATTTTAAGTTCGCTCTGTTCAAGTCTCACCACTTTCTGAAAGTTGATCCAGGTCAAGCAATGCGTGCATTTGCAATGATTTTCTATATTTTGTACGCGCACGCACATTACGAGACCGTACGCGTACAAATGGCCAGCCGCGGTCAGTGGCCTCTCCAGCTCAGAGATAGTGCTCCGGGCAAGACTTGGCAAAAACGTCGTCGTCTTCGTAGTCGCAGTTGAATAGAGTTTTCGCGTATGGCTAGCTGTGGCGGCGAGGCGGTGTACACCTGGAACAGATCTTTGGCATCGACATGGAAAAGCCGCCTGGCCGCTTCGTTGTTTCAGCAGCGCACAACCACCCAGCACCAGCAATGGATCCGTCACGTACACGAAACCAATCGAAAATGTGCATCTGAATATATAAGTTTTGCGCATTTCGTGTGATTTATGCGCGCTTCATGGGAGCCAAGCGCACTTCGGCCGATTCTGCCAGTGTGACAAACATATATTCAATTTTAAGTATTTTCTATAGTTTATTATAATTTATTATGGATTTCATTCTTGAAACTTAACTTTGCTTAGATCAAAAAACCAATTCTTGTTAAAAAAAATAAATTATTGGTATGGTCACCATAATCTGTTACAATGAAAGCGTCCGCAGCAAATTGTGACCATTGCATCGGCCGGGCCGGTGGGCTTTCAATAAATTCTAATACGCTGACAGTATGTCGAAAATAAATCAAAGGTATTAGATCGATGAGCATGACTTTTGCTGGCTTTGTATTAAGGCAGAGATGGGCTTTGAATTCAAAATGGTTTCCTGGTTATGGGGATCTATGCTGATGAGAGAATGTATAATGTGTATAGTCTTTTGCTTATTCATCATCTTTTTTTTTCGTGATGCCTGGAACAGAGGACGTTGAATTTGTGGGGGACTCCTTTCAAGAAGGAGACTAATGTGGTGTATAGATTCTAGATATTTTCCCGAGAACTGCGCGATCAACGAAGACCGATTGAAAGAAAGGGAACCGCAACTTAACATGTTCATGTTCATGTACACATGATTGCAACGTTTGATCAGAAATAATTCCTTTGTTTTATTCTGCACACGGAATTGTAAGATTTGTTTGATTTTTCCTGAAGGCTTGAATATTTAAAGAAGTCGTTAAGATGCTTACATGAATTGTAGGGACTTTTTCAAATGTTGCAGAAAGATATCTAAAGATGGATGGGAAAGGCCTTTAAGTACTTCCATTAGTAATAATCTGAAGATCGTTTGATAACGACGCACGGTTCGACAATACTTTAAATGCAAATTTCTTAATATGTGTAGATTTTCCAGTTGAGTTTCAAGGCAAAATAGAGACAGTGTCAAATTTAGGGTAGATTTCTAATATCCTTAAAAATAGACCCTTATAGAAAGTGTCGAATATCAATTGATAAATGTCAAAGTTTTATACATATATCACATTCGATTTTTATAATAGTCTATGAAAAGTTTCTTAATAAAGCTTGAAGTTCCTCAGAATTTTAACTCGTATTTACTATCAATTGATAATTTACACACAGACGAGGATGATGATCAATTTCAATGAAAAGTTTCTTAATTTTATAATTAATGAAGTTCTTCTGAATGTAAATTTGTATCAACTATCAATTGTCAAATGAAAACCGCATTAAGGTTAATGGTCTAATAATTTTTTAGACACATTTTGAGTTGGAAAATTTGGGAAAGTAAAAGTAATTGATAAAAGTAACGATTAGAGTTAATGAAATGTCGCAAGAAGTAATATTGTTCAATTCGTTAAATTATTCAAATTCTTATTCAACTCCTGCAATTCTATGAATTCTTGCCAAAGTTGCTTAAAGTGAACATAAAATAACCATTGTATTGTCTTCGTTGTCATTCCATTAGATACAATGTCATTTTAGGAGTCATGAAGTGGAATAGGCAAGATTTTTAGTCCACCAATAAAAGCTAGCAGAAAAAAATTAAAGAAAAGAACTTAGACCCGACATTAGTTCGTTAATTTGGTGTGTAATCATTTTGCATACCTACCTTATACCTCCTCAAGCCAATTGCAAACTTCGTTTTCAATTCTAAATCCCCCGAAATTGCATTGAGCTAGCTTAATATAGCGCCGCGCTGCTACCACAGCCACCGCTCGCTGCCGCCACCTTCGAGGGAGAGAAAGAGATTTTCTCGTGATTAACGTGGTACACCACAAAAGCATCGAGCAACGATGAATAGTATAAGAAAATTACATAGCAACGAGCAGCATCCAAATGGCAACCTATAAGATTCAACCAAAGCCAACTAAGCCAACCAACCATCCCATCTTTAACATCAGCTTCAGCTTCAGCTTCAGCCTCAGCCACCTCCCTCCACCGAGATCGGTGGCTCCTCCGATGGCACCATCATCACCACCGCCTGCCGTCGCCGCACACACAAAAGTAACGAGCATGCAATTAACCTAATTTTCTCAATTTTCTGTCTAAAAACCAAAAATAAAAGTTAAACTAAACGAATGGAAAATAATAAAACGTATTAAGGCGAAGGTAATGCGTCGCATCAACTTGCCCTTATGACTGGAAAGGAAAATTATAGATATTTTGTAAAATCGGTTCACTCGTTATTTTTGAAAAATACTTATTCGTTTGTTAAAATAGATTCGAGCTGACAAAAAGCTTAGGATCTCTGGAAGATTCCCAAAAAATTCATATAATTTATTTAAACTTGAGAACTACGTTTTTGGGAATACCTAAGTTGCCCTTATTTGGTACCTACAAATATCAGAAGTTGGAAAAAAACCTTCAAACGAAATTGTTCATAGTCTTTGGGTTGATGCCGTGGCTTGCTTGGTCTGTACCAATGTCTGTGTCTGTCTGGCGGCAGCTATTTCTATATAGTCAACCGAATGCAAGAGAGACGGCGAAAACATCTTAACTTGAAGCTTGAACTTTTTTCTGTGTCGTTCTCGCAGACCCAGCCAAAGCCTTCGTCGTCGTCGTCGTTTTTCGTATAGTCATCTTTTGTCGAAGAATGGAATTGAATTGGGTTTTAGTTTTTGCCGCTCCTACCTCTGCTCTGCTATACTCCCCACCGCGCGATGTTCGGTTCGAAGTTGAGCTGCTCCTTGGTTATGCTTGTGCTGCCTTACAGCCCCGTGTCCGCCCTGTTCGGTGGTTCTTTTGCTTGCATCTAATTAAGTGGATTTGTCGAGTGCGCCTAACCTTCCAACCCCAATCCTAGAAAACGATTCAACTTTTTGGATATTATATAGTTTTATGGTCTTATAGGTACGAGTATACTTATACGAGTATTGCTGCTTTTAATGGTCTTGAGATGAAAATTTTGCGCAGGCAATAGTTATGCCTGCGGAGGCTCTGTGTGGTGCGGCTCTGAATATTCTTTGGAAGATTTAACTTTATTTAATTTTTTTTTACTTCGTTTTTCTTTATTTTAAGTTTTTAATTTTCTATCCAATTTTTTTTTTGTGTGCAAAATAGGGAGAGAAACGTCGTCGTTGTCGTTGGTTTGGTTGGTCGTCTTCTACATGATGTCATTTTGATGATGGCTTGCTTGAACGGTAGATGTCGAGACAATGTCTTGACCTCTGGAAACAATCTGGCTAAAGGGAGTGAGATGATGAGGATGATGATGAAGAAGTTTAAATCGGTTTAAAGTTTTCCTTGATTTAGATGAAAGTTCAAGCTAAAATGACAGTCACAGGACAGTAATTTTAAGATGGCTTAGCCAATTTGTGTTGGAAGTTTTCATGAAACTCCTATGACAAGAGAAATCTTTCCATCAGGAGTAATAGTATCTTTTTCTTTTCACTTGGAAAAAATTTGTACAGTTTTTTTTTACTTGAAAATGTTCTCAAGAGTATTTAAGGTAATTTCTGTTAAATTTTATATATTTTCTGGTGTGGATATGCAAATATTTGGTATTTTTTTGTACATTTTTGTGCATGATTGCATTTATGTCAATTAATTGCTGCATCTCCATTCATCTTTATGTCGATATCTAACTGGCCCCCGGGTAGTGACAAACTTTTAAGAAAGCGATTTATTTTACTCGACCAACAATTCTTAAAAACGCTTTTAAGTTTCGTAAGACAAGCAACGCACTTTAGGACTTATGAAATGTTGTAATACCCAGGATTTTAAGTGTTTGTTATATGGCGCCCTTGATTTTTTTTCTTCAAAAATTCACTTTTTTTGCAGTTTATGCAATAGCAGAATGTATGTATATTCTTAATTATAAATATGTTTCTAAGGTTTTATCGCTTTCCTTGCATTACATGCATGTGTACATTTATTTTCATTGGTAACGGAGCACAAAGAAAAGCTATTTTGACTGGCCAACCATCTATTTGCGAAAACTCCTTTAAACATAAGAACAACAAGTAGCTAATTTAAAAACTTTTGAGGTGATGCCATATTCTGGATTTTAATTAAATGTTAAATGGCGCCCGGGAATGAATGTAAGTTTTAATGTAATCGTGTTTGCAGCTGCTGCAATAAACGATTTTATCTTGTTAATGGACGATTTTAATGGTTATTTTTTAGTTCCATAAATCTACTACCTTTTATTTACTACCTTGAGCCTTATACATACATTTTAATACTTGCGAGTTTTTTTGTGGCTTCTGTGGTTTTGCAAAAACATCAAACCGAAAAATAACAAAAATTAAAAAATAAAAGAAACAAAATTGACACAAAACCACACAATGAAGAAAAGCTAATGGGTAGGAGGCCAACACCATCAATACTTTTTTTTCTTGCTGCTGCTTCCCGCAGAAAGACCGATGTATCTTTAAACTTGTAGAATTGTAGTCGGTACAGACATACATACCTACTTGAATGTGAAGTTGCAAAACATTTTAATTTCTTTAACGGAAAAAGTGCAGAATTGCTTTCGTAATTAGAGGAAGTGCGACATGTTTTCTTTTTTGTTATTTATTTATTTCTTCTTATATTTCTCTCCCTCATTATCCAAAGATGTTTAGCTTGCTCATTGCGCTGACTGAAGCTGATGTGCTGTTATATGTACCTCTGATGGCTCTGAGCTGTGATGCTACGTAGCACCATCTCGTGGAACGTATACGTTCGTAAATTGTTTGTTGCTAGGCAGCGCAATAGTAGCAAGCAGTAGATACGATGATACGAGTACACAGTAGAGAGATGACGACAATCTTGTAGATTTCGCCTCCATCTTCATCCAGGGAGATGTGTCGTGTGCATATCCATTTATGTGTCCAAAATGCAAGCGCATTCATTCGCCAAAATGCTACAACCGACCGACCGACGACGAAAACGCCAAACTGCAACGACGCTATATATACCGACATACCGACATATACCGACATATACCGACATAAAAGTACGAGCTTCATACAAAACGAGTGTGTTTCTGGTCCCTCGAAAGGTGGAGGATGGAGGATGCAATGCACAAGACACAGAGCAACGGCAAACACCACCTACAGCAACAGCAACGTAATGACTTAAACTGCATGTATGGCTCCAACCTGGGAAAGGTACAGCAAGAGCAGAAGGGGGACTCTTGCTCTTCGGATCCCAGGTTTTAGGTACCTTTAGCTTCACAACACAAAACCCAAAGAACACTGAAATGAAAATACACAATGAAAATTATAGAAAATTGCCATAGCAGCGTTAGCGATAGCGATAGGGAACAACAGCAAGCGTGGAAATACTCGTACTCATAGGTTCAAAAAAATATCAAACAAAAAACTAGAACAAAAACTTGGCTGAGGAGAATATAATTTCAGAAAATTGTATCCTCCGTACTTTACACACGACTTTTGTAGCAACCAACCAACAACAGCCATAGGTAGATAAAGGGTATACAGGGTGTGCAGCAAGACCAACTAAAAAAAAAACGATCACTTGCATTGTAATTCGTGAAGTGCACAGCCTCCTTCATGACTGGAAATGCCTTTCATTTGCACTTTGTTTTATTTAGTTTTTTCCTTTTTTTGGCAAGAAACTTTTACAAGCTTATGAAGCTAAAGATAGGTATAGCTCGAAGGTATAGGAGACTATATGTACATACAAGTAAGGTAAGGATTGAGAGAGAGCTGACTGACTTAATTACATGAAAATATCAGGCGTGATTTGCAATTTTAGCCATCTAATCTAGAAATTTAGGCACGTGCAGCACGCAGCCTGCATTATCTCCGATGGCTTACTCTACTCTACTCTATTTCTGCAGAGCCTCCTCTGACTCTGTGAATGGTGATTACCTAATAATAAAGGCATAATCTAATGGGTGCATCTATATTAGGCTTTTGGAGACTGTGTTTAATAAAGAAACTGATGGAAA
The DNA here is from genome assembly GCF_945859685.1 of Eupeodes corollae. Lineage (NCBI taxonomy): Eukaryota > Metazoa > Arthropoda > Insecta > Diptera > Syrphidae > Eupeodes > Eupeodes corollae. Next base: position 308,463,031 of record NC_079147.1, on the reverse strand, counting down.
GTTATGCCCTTGTCGGGAAACAAAAAACAATGTAAGGCATTATGGGCATATGGAGAAGGAAGGCAATTTTTGGTTAATGTATTAAAAGGCTTGTCAAAGAATGCTGATTTCACTGCGAATTACTATTTGTCTTCATGAAATAGAATTTTTATGAATCAAAGGCTGTTTATTCCATAAAAATGGGTTTGAATAGTCAAAGAGAAATGGGGACGGTACAAATTTCAAAAACCTTATCAGTTTATGTTGTTAATGTTTCTTGCCTCACCCTTTTTCTGGCAGTGTTATCGTTTTTTGAAGATGATTGAAATTCTTCACTATCTTAAGTAAAACCATTTAAATTCTTTATCAAATAAAAAAGTATACTTTCAAAACTTGAGAAATTAACTTTTACTGAAGATTGAAGATCTGCTTCTAATATATTTAAAAGCGTTTGCTCTTTTAAAAACTAGGCGACCATTGAGTTGCATTTTAAAATCGACTTCTGGAGCCATCTGTCGACAAGCAGCAAGAATTAAGTTATAAATGTACATCTTATACCATAGCAGATATTACAAAGACACTAACAAAATTATCAAAAGAATTTTACAATAATTTTCTTTTATTGCTGATAAATTGCAATAATTTATTACTTCAAACATTTTCCTCATTTGGCTTCACAATACAAACCCTTTCGCCACTTCATTACGTCCAAAGATAACAACAGCAATAAAAATAAAAATAATAATTTATCAGAGCACCCATTTCCCTAGTTATTTCTCAAATTTCCATATAATTTCATTGAAATTAACCCCACCAATCCACTCCACCACACCGCTCCGCACTTTCTTAGCAAAAAAGAAAAAAGAAGATAATAATAATTTCGCTAAAACCCTTTGCAACAAAAGCCCGTTTTCACAATCCGCACGATTAATCATGCCATCTAGCGCAGCGTGCGCTTAATATGGAAACTTTAGCAGCAGAAACATTAAACAAAACCTTAACAAAAAAAAAATCACACACAAAAGATCAGAGCACAAAAGCGTGTCAAAATCTCTTCTCTGAATCTTTGATGTATGACTCGAGTTTCCCTTGGCAACAGCAACAGCAAAATCCAGAGGCCAAGCCAGGCCAGGCATCAGCAGGCAATGAAAACCATCTAACTCATCGTCGCTCGACGAACGTCGTCGTCGACGTCCGTCGTCGTTCGTTCATACGTTAGCTCCATCATAATCTCGAAGACCTCTTTTTCAAATCACAGCACAACTCTTTGTTTCCCTTTTTTCGTCTTTAAACCAGTGGCTCTCCTCTCGATCGTAAAGCTTTAGTCGAAAGAAAGTGCATGCAATTAACTTAAACTACGCGCATAAAGGTTATTGGCACCTTTTAGGCCCATAGCAACAGTAACAGCCAAAGCCGCAGTATACGAAAACTACTTTTTTCGGAGCCCATTTGTGGATACATCAAGGCAGTAACTGGCTCGACTCAAGGCGGCAGAAGGAGGAGATGAATATATGAATACGCAGCGGTAACTGTGGTAGCTTTTGGCCCCTTCTCTTGATCTCGCAGTCGCGGTCTCGAAATGCGTCTTCGCTCAGCAACATGCGACTCGAGTTGGAGCTGCGACTGCAAATCCAATGAATATGTCACAGTATCTGTCGGATACGATCGTATAAGCAATTACTTTTGTTGAGTTAAGGCAAGGCAAGGCAAAGGCAAGACAGACCAAAAGGCACATAAAAATTAATAATTTAAAATGGGAAAAAATAACAGTAATGGGTCGGCTTCAGAAGATTAGATTTTGAATTGAAAACATTATTTATTTTTTCCATCATCGCCATCATCATCATTATATGAACGTCGCGTCGTCGTTGTCGGAATCGTCGCGGCCGCTCGTCGCTGAGTTGATTTGAGACTTGAGAGTCGCAATGATCGTGGAGTCATCGACATTAAGCTTGGGCTCGACTCAGCTCAGCTTGGAGGCTTGTTGTTGGCACAGCTTTTCAGTAAAATTAATATTTCTTTTTTTTTTTGCTTAACTTTTTGACTTTCTTTGGCGTGGCCTTAGATACAAAGTTGGCAGTACCACTGTTGCAGTAAGTAATTAAAACAATTTTTATTTCAACAGGCTGTCTGGTGTGTTTGGGAGTTGTGGAAGTTTTGCAAAACTTATGGGGCTAATGGTTAATGAGCGAAATTAGTCATGTTTCTGGTTTGAGTGGTGCACTGTCGAAGAAATATTAAATTTATCGTGAAAATTTTATTACTTCACAGTTTATAAGTATCTGTATACTTATTGGGGAGGTGGATTTATGATGGACATAAAGGTTTATTCAACCTGATGATGATTATTGGCCTTTGACAAGTGAGCTTCAAGTGGGAAGTATTTTATTTCGAAACAGCACTTAATTTCAAGCACTAGTATTTGATAACAAAATTTTAACGATTTTTTATGAAAAATGATGCTATACAAGTTTGAGCTTGGTTGTTTTATTTTTGTACAAGTGGCTTAGAAGGAGGATCTTGATCACAAATAGTCTTGCGCAAGCAAGTATAAGCAATATTCCCTCACCCTATCCCTCGAAAATTCAGACAGAGATTCTTTTTTCAGTCGCACATCAAGAATGTGTTTCTGTGTTTTCCTCTTGTGTTGATATACAAAATCTTTAGCGTTTTTTCTCTATAATTAATTCATTTTATTTGAATTATACAGCGATAAGAAAAATAAAAAAGAGGCTGGGATGCGACCTTCACTGATAACTTCCCATCCCGTCTGTCGATTTGTGTTGCTTAAAAGTTTGTCTATATGTACTCGTATCAATTTTTACCAAATTTGCATACTACTTTTTGTAGATTTTTATACAAAAATTAGTGAATATCGAAAACAATATTTCCTGTGAAATAAAATAAGTTTGAAGCCAATATTTCAAATTTTTGAAAATATATTTGATTTGAAAATCAATTTTTACCAACTTTTGTTAAATTTGTCTTATAGATTTTTAATTTTTTGTACAAAAACTGTCAATTCTATTTTTTTAAAAATTTTACTGAATGTTAACAACAATATTTTTGAAAGATGAAAGTTGTTAAAAGCCAATATCTACAATTTTTGAAAAGAAATTTGAGTCGAAAATCAATTTTTACCAACTTTTATTAATATTTTTAGGTTTTTTATTTTTTGTAGAAATACTGTCAATTGGATTTTTCTCAAAATTTTATCAGATGTCAAAAACATTATTCGTCGTTGCGCAAAATTGTTTTGGAGATGAAATAATATTTTAGTCGTAAAATTTTGGAGGTAACAAATTTTTTTTTCAGTTTTTTTGATTTATAAAAAAACCCTAAAATGGATTTTTTTCAAAAAATATACTTCTTTGACATCACATTACAATATATTATATAAAATTTAAATCAAGTCTATACCGTTTTTCGTTCGTAAGATATTTAGGGTTAACCAAAATTTTTTTCTTGAGAGCCCTTTCTGCATCTTTCTGCCTTATTATTTGTTCAACGAAATTTATTTGAAATCGATATCTGTTCTGGGTCTTGAGCTATGGACGACGAAAAAAACGTCGAGAACGTACGGACGTACACACGCACGCACAGACATCTTTCTGAAACGTTGAGAAATGTCAAAATTTTCAATTTGACAAATCGGGCCCATTACAATAACTTCCTATGGGAAGTGAATAAAATAAATGCGATCTTCGCTTGCAACTGCTATTGGAATTAAAGGTGGAAGGAAGAGATGGTATTGTAAAGACGTTTCCCATAGTAAGGGATTTACTTTGACAACTCGAGGCTTCCATATTGTTTCTTGTACACTCTGTCAAAATATATACTTTTTTCACGAAAAGATACAGCATCGGGCAAAACTTGCAAACTTCATTATAAAAGTGGGTGTTCTCTAATAGCAACGATGAGCGCGTTACGCAATTTTTATAGGGTATATGGTCGTCCTTCCAAGAAGAGTATTAGACGTTTGGTCGACAGCTTTGAATAAGCCAAAGCCCGTACGTCAACTAAACGAAAGATCTGATGAAAGCATCGCCACTGTTCGTTAAAGTAGTGTTCTTCAGAATCCGCAAGTTGGTCTCAGTTCCGGCTTTTCAGCGATGAGGCCCATTTTTGGATGAATGGTTAAGTGAATAAGCTGAATTTTCGGATTTCAGAAGACATCAATCCACGCAAGATTCACGAGGTGCCAAAGAATCGAAACACAGTAACTTTTTGATATTGGTCTGCAGTCGTAATTTGTCTGGCTATGCAATCACTGTCAATGGCTATCACTATAGGTCCATGGGCAAAAACTCTTTGTGGCCTTTTTGAACAGGTTGGATGCCACAGGTATCAAAGCATAATCGATATTCTGCGCGAGCCTTTTCATGTCATGGTTATTTCGTCATGGTTATTATATCTCATAAACAACTTGATTTATTCAACTTAAAATTGATCCTTGATTAATTGCATTTTTAATTTTATGTAAATCATTGTTCTTAGCTTTCTGTAAGATATTAAAACATTTCAACTGTCAAATTTGTTTTAGCAAAAAACAAATGGTTAAGCTTTAATTTTGAATTTCATACTTTAAAATTTGTCAAATTTTAAAAATTTAAAAAAATTACCCGTAAAAAACTATGGTTTTTTGAAATATTAAGAAGCTTGACTCATCTCTCCTGTGAATAATTTAAAACTTTAATAAATTTATTAAAAGATTTGAAGTGTTGAAAAACACCAGAAAACTGCTGATTGCTAAATTGGGTGATTTCATTTGAACGCTCTGAGGAATCAACTCATAAATCTCTCTCATAATGAAAACATAAATTTATAAAACCCATTGAATGTGGAAATGCCAAATGTTTTGTTTGCACTTTTGAGACATAAATTTTAAAAAGATATAAAATCTGTAGACCACGTCCTTTAGCTGTATGTTGCTGCTGAACTCAAGAGTCATATAGAGCTTACTATTGTTAAAATCATAAAAAAAACAACCTCAAGGCATTCCCTCAATCTCCTGTTAGGACATCCTTAGGTCGAATTTTGTGTGTGTAGGGTTCCACCCACTCAAAATAGAAAACATATCGACACTTCCTTGCAATCAATTCACCGGAAAGCTTCAATATTGTCCACAAACTACATCCTCCTAAAAAACCAACCGTATACCAACCAACCCACCCACCAAAACTCCTCCCTTTCTGACCGTAAGCAAAGATGTACCAATTTGTTTTATTTTTCTTCCCTCGACTATCATCGGGTAGGAAAATGTACTATCACAATTTATGTAACTGACAATATGTATATTTACCTTTAAGTAACGTATGGTACCGTCACATGAATGTTGCTAGGCAAAACCCCCCAACATCGATCGATGGTTGGTATGCGGCTACGGCTACCAATTTTTTCAATTTTTGTTTGTTCATTTTGGAAGAATAAAACGAGCCAGAATTTATTTAGGTATAGGGACGATACGAGTCCTCAGAAATGAAAGAGAGAAGAATGCAAGAAAACGGAAGGTAATGATGACATTCATTTCGAATCCAATATCCTGTTTCATAAATCAATTCTGATCATTACCTGTGCACGAAAGTATAAAGAAGATGTAGTAACCGCCAGGCGCTACGTTATACGGAACTTGTCGGTCTTATATACGAGAATGTTTGTATACTTTTTGGTATTATACTTTATTCTACGAGCTTCGAGTCGAGTATTGTAGTATACCTTCCCGAACGAACGAAAAAGAATCATACATCCACTGTTTTACATTTCTTTTTTGTTTTCTTCCCGGGGTTACCTAAAACCAACCTCATTTTATTCCAACTCTGCACCCAGCCAGCCATCAACCAACCACTCCCAAGCCCCCTTATTCCAGTTAAGCTTTGAAAAGGTCATGTTAGTACATCAGTTTTTTTTTCGAGTTCGAGGAGGTATACAATGTACAAGTAAGAGGGTACTCTTACTAATGCCGGCGCTGGGTATTTCCCTTGGTAATTGTGTGCGCTGGGCGAAGGACAACGATATCGAAGGAAATGGGAATTTTTCCAGAACAGTTCCTTCCGAAGGTCGTTTTTTAAACAAAACAAAAACAAGAAAGAAAATTGTAGGCACAACAGCCCAAACAAACTTCGCCTTCTTCTAAATGTAAAGGAGCTGCTAAAGTAATAGGCATATGTAATATCATGCATATTGATGAAACATTTTTGACTCGAAATCGATGAGCTTAAACTATGTACGAGTATATCTACTATACCTAACCTATTTGTATGGACAGGTAGACTTTTAAGAGCGTTATTTTTTAAAATAACAACAGAAAGGTCTGAAAGTTTTCAAACCACAAACGGATTTTGAGTAAAAAACGCACAACTTCAAAAAGTGTCAATATTTTTTATAGTGTATTATAAAAGTTTTATAGTTGGGCTTTAGAGGCTGAAAAAAAAACTTTTAGCTGATTCTTTTTTAATGAAAGATACGGGTTGTTTTAATACTGTCGAGGACTTCTTCGAAGCGATTTATTTCAAAATGGCGTCTGTAAAGCGTTCTGCAATTACGTTTTTCTTTTTTTTTTTGCAGGATCCACTTTATGGGTTAACAGGCCCTGTAATTTGTCGGTGATAAGATAAATAAGTCGATTTATTTTTTTGATTATACGCAATATGTTGATTTTTGGGCAAACAGCGAACTTCTTAAGTTGAAAGTGAAAAATTTAACGAAAAATTGGCAAATGATCATTCATTAAAATAAATAAACTGAATAATATAAATTAAAGTTCTACGTACTTTCAAGGGTATTATTGTATTTTAAAAATTTATTTTTAAGTCAAGTCAATCGGTTGAAAATTGTATAAAATTTGAGCCTCTGTTACATTTAAAATATGCAGTATTAAGATACACGAATCTATAGTTTTGACTTGTTGAAAATAATGTTCAATACAAAAAATATTACTGAACATTATTTTCGAGAACTATTAACACATTTTTTGCAGAGAAATGAGAAATTTTATCTCGAATGGGGTGAAATCTATCAAACCTAAGGAAAACTCATGGTTTGATTCTAACTCTAATTAGGATCAAAGATGTAAGTTTCCGGATTTATAAAGCCAACCATACTGAGGAAAAATCGGAATAAGTTCAATCAAGTTAGATAAACTTGTAAGGGACATATTTGACGCATTGAATTTTTACATGACCATAAATTACAGCTGGTCATTTATAAAAAATCTGCGCAACAGAACGTCTTCGTCATTTCCTACGCTTGTTTCCAATGATACTCCTTTTGTAAGCTAGATTGATAAAGCCAATTTGCTTGCAACACAGTTTGCTGTTGATTCGATGCTGCCAAGGAGTGACATGACTCCTCCTGTACTTGAAAGCGTAAACTATTCCATGATACTAATCGTACAGTTGCTAGAGTACTAAATGATCTTGACATTCACAAATCCACTGGCCCGGATAGTATCCTGGCTATTGTTCTGAAGAGGTGTTCATCAACGCTGGCAAAACCACTGCGTAAGCTTTTCCATCTGTTATATTCTACTGGTCTCTTTCCGGGTGGATGGAAAATAGCACTGGTGTCCTGGTGTGGCCCAAGGCTCCGTTTTGTCCCCATTCTTCTATATTTTTATAGATGGCCTTTCGACTGAAACTTCTGACCCACTTTATTGTTTCGATGATGAGAGTAACCTGAGCTTTTCATATTTGTTTTTAGATTTGTATAATTGTACTTCGGATGTGGACTACAAACGGCAGCTTAACATAATCTCATTAAATTCTGATCTTAACAGAATTGTCCAATGGGGATTCAAAAACCGTGTAGAATTTAATGCTTCGAAAACTTTCTATTGTCACAATAGTGTAACCTCCCCGAATGCCACTTTCCATGGGTGATACTTGATCGAGCAGATTAAACAACTAACAGTCCTAGGTAAGTGCATCACAAACCAACTTGTTGTGGAATGATCACATATTTAACATCGCACAAAAATGCTGCTAAGTGTTTAGGTTTTCTCCGACGTTGCAAAAAGTTGTTTACTCCTTCTGATCTGGCTATAATTTACAAAGCTTTTATTCGTCCAAAACTTGATTATAACTCTCATATTTGTCCTGGTGCTCCAATAACGTACTTGTGTCTTCTGGATAGAATTGAAACAAGAGCTCTAAAAATAATTGGAGAAGATTCCCTTATCGAGAAATTTGCTTCTCTTGAACACCGCCTCAAGGTCTCATGCCTGTCATTGTTTTATCGTTACTTTTATAAACAATGCTCTATTGAAAAAGCTAGTTGCATTCCTCCCCTTAAATAATTCAACCGTAATACCCGTACTACTGGCAATGCCCATCAATTTACCCTAGCTCCCAATTTCGAACGTACTGTTTAGTAAAGAGATTCTTTCCTTAGCCGGACTACACGAATGTGGAATGCTTTACCAGGCTCAATATTTCTCACTCATTACAATGTTCAGGCATTCAAAACCAATGTGCATCGGTTTCTCCTTTCTAATCCTATCCTCTTTTCCTAACTGCTCGCATTATGTATAATCATTAAAAGGGTATTCATAACCCCTTTAGTGCGCGCATAGTATAAAACAAAAACAAAAATTTGTTGCCTTTTAATTTATAAATCATTTACATCACATGAGGAAAAAGGGCACCCAGCGTCTCAAGTCCCCTTAAATTTTTAAATCATTCCGAATGCGATTGCATGGAAATAGCTGGTAGGTTATTCATTATATTGAAGAACATTTTTCTTGAGCTTGGCCCAGACCCCAATTTAACAGTGTTTGCAATTCAGTGTTCTTGAAGGTTTTTGATCTAACTTTACAAGGATGAAGGTTAACGTTGAAGAAACGGTTTTTGAATCTACAAAACGAATTACTGCACTTTTTTTCATGATAAGGCGTAGAAGCCATAAATGCGAAAGTTTCTGCCTACTTCTATGTTGCTATAGTAAATACATTAATGGATACAAATTTATCCAATCTCCGGATGTTTTTTAAACTTTTAAATTCATGAGTGGTTACTCCTTCGTGTATTCTCATCGAAAAATTCATACAATTCACCATTTTCAACACTCACATGAGGGATTATTATAACTTCCTAGTTCTGGGAAAATATGGACGAATTTAAGTGGAGTTATCGATAAACATCGGTCTTAAAGTTTTAAATATCAAAATGGGAAGGAAAAACAAAATTGGGTAAATCCTTCCACATTGTTAACGTCTGTAGCTGAAAAAAGAATCTCAATACTTGACAGTACGACCGAAATTGACCTCAACGGTAAATTGATTGGTATTTCTTGAAACTCAAGTATTTTTATAATTGTGTTATTTTTTACGAACAACTATCACATGCACTTATTATGAGCCTCTGATCGTAGTTTGACGCTTGCTATAAGCTTACTTCTTTATGAAATTCTGAAGTGTAAAAAAAAACTTACGCATGCACATTGTTATTTCGATAAAACTCGAAAAGCGTAAACACTACGTTTGGTTCATCTATCATTTTCAAAGTTCATTTTGGATGCTTTCCGAAAGTCTAAGGCCTGTTATAGGAGTACATGTCTAAATATGAGAAGTGTACTTAAGTTTTTGGAAAAATTAGAGCTTCATGCCGGATAAATCACTCTTGCCACCTCGAATATGTGACTATATATAAGAGTGACCTTTAATACAATTACATAGTACTGAAAACCTAAAACTTATAATGTTCTAAAACTTAAAATTTTTTGAAAATTTTTAATCTAGAAGACCAATTTTGTATTTTCTCAAAATGTATATTCACTTAAATCTATTTTCGATTTATGAAATATCTACTCCTTAACTTTCCTGCACAACTGTTTAATACTAGACTCAACTCAAAAGTGCCCTTTCAGCCTTATGAATACCTTCCTGTCAGTAAATTTATAAATTCAGCTTTTCAAAGCATAACAAAATGACAGCTAAAATGATAGAACATTGGCTTATTTCACCTACGCCAAAAACAAAAAAAAAAGTGATTGAACGTTGAAATGGGTAAAAGAAACAACAGCACTGCTGTATCCGCAAGACCTTGCCAATCTACACGACTATCAAGATGTATGTAGTTCAGTACCTGCCGATGCCGAGTTGATGAAATCTCTAAATGGTTTTGTTACCTCTATTGTCACTTTCGTAGGCTTAAGCTAAATGGGTAGTTTGCGTACCTTGAAAATGACACACTTAAGGCCAAAAATGCCACGCCATAACCTTTTACCCAAAAATATCTCTCCCACTCCCACCTTCCTGCCCAATGCCATCAGTCCCCATCCACATCCCCGTCCTCATCAGTAACCAGTCCCTGAACCACCATCGATGTAACATAATGAGAGTGTTCTGGATACAGCACACTCTCTTTCCTTCCCTCTTGAACGTGGAAACCAAAAAAGCTGAGGTAAAAATTGTAATAGAAAACTTTTCCATAAAAGTCATTTTCTTCTTCCGGAAAACTGACTATGCTCCTACTTATGCCTACTAAAGGTTGTGTTTTTTTTTTTGGTTTTTCGTTTGGTGTAGGCATTTTACCTTAGATGGTACTCGTGTAAGGGAACAAAATAGGGAAAAAAAACAAAGTTCTTCAGAGGTAAATTGCTTGGAAATTAGCCCCAGAAGATTCCATTCCAAACCATTTAGGCTGATGAAAGTAGTTTGGGGAGGTTAAGCCTCATAGCATTTTTGATTTTATTAAATTCTTACCAACTCCATGGAAGTATAAAGTGGGCTTCTTTAAATGAGCCAAAAGATGTGATAATTAATTTTCTCGGTCTTTTTTCTCCAGTTTTGTGTTTTAATTGAAAGAATTTTGTAATTAAATAAATACATGTCTTTTCCATTGTCCATTTACAAAGGTACCTTCGAGCTTCGATATATATTTATAAGTGCTGAATATTTCTGTTACGAGCTTATGGTTAGTATATAAGAAGTGATGGAAAGAAACAAAACTGTATGCAAGGCTACAGATTCTGAAAACATTTAGAATTCAAAATTTAAGACGGATTTGTAAACGAATGCAATCTTTTGTGAATGCGATTTTTATATATCGCATTCTGAATTCAACTGAATTCAACTTGAAGATTTTATTTTTTGCATTCACGTTGAAGCAGAAACTTTTGCAAATTTTTCAAATCAATATTTGCAGTAGTTTTAGTTATTGTTGAAGGAGTTTCATACGTTCTGGGGTTGTCGCCGATAAAGTTTCCGCAGAGCTTCGGCAATTAGTCATCTAGTAAATGAGTTGTTTGCATAGAAAATTTGGCTTTCTTGAACATCAGCTCAGTTCAGCTTGTCAGAAAAGTATATTTCAATGTTTTTGGTTGTAAATTTGTATGCTTCTTGGATGTTGTCATAGAGCTCCAATTTGGTAGAACCATGCGCTATTTATTCTCTTGGCAGTGTTTTCTGTTGAAGAAGATATTAAGGTAGATCCTACGGGCTACTTTTTTGTTCCAAGTATTGAATATCAGAAGGCCAAGTTCATATACCTGCAGCACTCCAGAGCAGATTCTTCTGGTTGATGATTCTTGATTTGCTATTTTTGTTCTATTAAAAGTCAAAGCTCTGCCAACTTGAACAAAGATGTTTTCATCCAAACATTGTCAAAAGAATTTCCCTTCTTTTTTTTAATTTTTTTGGAACGTCACCTTAAAGTTGCTGTGAAAAAGGATTGTCGGCTAGTAATATCTAATCGTCAGCATAGAGCAAAACTTTGATGAGAGTTCCCGCAAAGATAACGCCACCTGGTAGAATATCATCAATAAACAGAGTGAATATCAGAGGGCTCAAAATGCAGCCTTGTGGAACGCCTGCCGTTGTTTCGAACCACTCTGACAGTTTAGATCCATCCCATACAGCTACGTTTGAAGATTTCAGAAATTATTTGAGAGCTTATAAAGCAAAGCCTGTCTGATTACTGTGTCGAATGCAGCTTTGAAATCAACGTAACAGACATAAAGCTTTTCTGATTTCTGATTTCTAGCTAAGCTAGTCAATGCAAATATGTGATTCATAGTGGTGAACCCAGAGCGGAAGCCAGCTTGAAATATGCTGTTCTTTTAGTCCAGCTAGATAATCTTTCATAAAGAAGTCTAGCAAATATCTTTCTAAGCGAGTTAAGAATGGATATTTTCTTGTAGTTCTCAGGATGATTGGGATTTCCTTTCATAAATATTGTGAAAATGAGGGCTTTAGTAAAATTTGAAGGAACATAAACATTCTCATAGGGGCGGTTGAAGAAATCCAGTTTGTAGGTCTTTAAGCTATTGTTCGAATTTTTGAAAAACTCTACTGGTATTCCATCGCTTCCAGGTGCTTTGTTTTTTTTTCATTTTCGTGAGAGTTATTTCCAATTCTCTTAATGATATTGAGCAGTCTAGGTCGGAAACATACGTGTTCTATAACGCAAAGCTGAAAGTATGAAGATTCTCTTCAGCCAACAACAGAGGTTTAAAATGAGCTCCTAGAGTCTGAGCTTCGAGAGTTATATTCATATTTTTCCGCCACCCGCTAACTTCACGAACGTTTTGCCAAAATTCCTTTGAATTTTTACTAAGCTGTAGCTGATGTGCAAGGTTTATGTTGTAGCTTATTTTCTTATTAGCGCAAAGCTGTTTTAAATCTTAGGTACATATTTTTATAATACTCGGAATTCGTTGCTTTAAAGAGCTTTAAATATTTAAATGAGAGTTTGCGTAATTTTTTGCAATCGCTATTATACCATTTGTTTTTAGGTATAAAATGAACAAAAGTGTGGTTCCCTGCTGTTACCGAAGCATATACTAGTCTTATTATATTGTTTTCAATTTCTTCTATTGTGGCTGTTGACTGTTGTGAAAGATGAATAAAGTTGTGATTTAGAAGAGCTTTGTACCCGTCAGCTTTGTTCTGCATCCATTTTAGTTTCCGGAAATTGTCTGAAACACTTTGTTGTTCTAAATTTTCGAATTCAGTTTCAGTTTGGCAAGTGAGCCGAGAAATTGGCCAATAGCACCTTAAAATCTCTTTTTACATTGCCCCATTCTCCAAACTTTGCACATAGCTCAATAACTGATTTTCCTTGACCGCTGATAAATGTAAATTCACCAATTCATCCCCTTTTGTCACCCAAAGTTTTCGAAAAATTCAGATAGTAGTTTGCCGTTCCTATTAAGCGTTTCATCTTTGGATTTTCTGGTACTTTCGAAAATAAGTTGATTTTGTAAGAAGTGAACAGATGAATTCTGATAGTCACCAATTCGAGCATTGAAATCTTCAATTAGCATAGTGTTTTCCAAGAAAGAAATTGTCATGAAGTTACACAAGTTATCAAAATCATTTTGCCAATTATTGCAGTTTAAATATATCGGAATAATATGGTAGTTTAAATTGGTACGTAATTTCCGTCGCTGATTTGACAATAATCCTCGAGAAATTTTATAAACGAAGAGATGATTATTTATTTGTAGTTTATCACCTTTTAGGTTGGTTTTAGCTTGAGGATTAATTTGTAGAAGTTTGTTTTTCACTTTCATTTAGTATTTGCCTTTTCTTTCGGTACATCAAAGATTGTTCCCTTTGAGCTGACTAGTGTCAGCTAGAATTTCATCCGCAACTTCTAATGAGTGAAGTTTATGATTTCTCGAGTTTTATTAAAATTAACTTCTTCACCTTCTTTTAACTTGAGAATCTCTTTACAAGTTTATTGTTTATTTTGCTAGATCAACAGCACTGTCTATAGGAAGTTGTACCACCAAGCAGTTTTCGTTGTGTTTCCATGAAATTATTTCAAGTTGATACTCCAGCAAGTGACTGATGCGTTTAATATGCTTCTTTGTATACAATGGGGCATTAAAGCCCGTTTAGAGTTTAATGCTTCAAAAACTTAATGCTGTCTTCTCTCATTAAAACATAAACCACCACTGATGCCGCTATCCATAAGCAGCACTTACATGTACATCTAGGAAACTAATCAACTTTCAGTACTCGGTACATAATCGATATTGCTAGGTGCTTATGATTTCTCTGACGGTGCCAGAAATGTGTCACCCCTTCTGATCTGGCTGTAATTTACAAATCTTCATTCGTCCAAAACTTGAATATAACAAGAATATTTGATCAGATGCCACTAAAACAAATTTAAGTATTTTGGACAGGATCCAAAAAAGAGCTTTAAAAACTATAGGAAATAGAACTATAACCCAAACCATTACGTCACTCAAACACCGCCACAATGTTTCATGACTTTTGTTGTTCTACCAATATTTTACTAAACAGTTTTCTATCGAATTAGCCAGTTGCATCCCCCCTCAAACAATTGAGCCGTAATACTTGTATTTCTGGAAATCCACATCAGTTTTACCTTGAGCTCAATTTCGGACGTACTGTCACGTACAGAAATTCTTTTTTAAACCGCACATTAGGAATGTGAAATGATTTACCCAACTATCTTTTTCGTTATCATTTTGATATTCTAAATTTAATCCTTCCCTATTTTCCTAAGGATCAAACTGTGTTTAAACTTTAAACATGTTAAGGGAATTAATAATCGCTTGAGTGCCCGTTAATTATAAAAAAAAGAAAAAAAAAGATGAAGTCATTGGAGACGAGCAATGACGGTATTGGTGGCAACAGATATGTCGTCAAAGCGTAAGTCCGTAAAATGTATTTGAGATCGGTCTTCCTCAATATGTCATTTCCTTAATATGATTATTTAAAAATCATCATTCTCCATTCCAGTATCGAGTTCGCCTTTGCACAATCATGTTGATTTTTCTTAAAGGTATCACGGCCGATATTATCCGGGAACGTCTTGGAACTACATTAAAAACTAGAAAAATCAAAAAGGGGGTAACTTTATGCACTCGATTTCAAAATGTGTACATATTTACAAAGTTCAAATTTATGTTATTCCAAAGCAACCCCCGTTTACTTTACCCTGTTATTTTTGCAAGCCACAAGTTTTTATTGTTCCTAATTAGCTTTTTAAGAATATATTTAAACTAAATACAAGACTAAGAGCATTTAAAACAATGTCTCTCTAGTAGTCAGACGTGATTTTTTCTTTCATTCCCTATCTTCGTGTTGAAATCTTATAACTTACTTCGAATTCAGCAATATACAAAGGTTCAAAATGCGTACCCTTTGGGTATGCGTTTCTTACTGCTAAACTAGACCCTCAGCCTCAGTCTCAGCCACAAAGTACAACCAACTTGACTCTTTTATAAGAGCCAGGGACTTATCTTGTTTCTTTGCAAATATAACTAATTCCACAATTGCCAAGAATAACTACAACTTCCGCCTGGTTACGTTCATTGTCGAGCCCTTTGTGTGACAATCGTTTCGTTACGCACATTTACCTGGAACAACAAGAAAATTTAAAGACGTTTTTTTTCTGTTTTTTTAATTTATATTTTATTTTTCTTGTTCGGTTTATCTTTGTTGCAAGAAAAAATGAATGTTGCAATCGGTAAAATGGCAACATCATGGTAAGAAAGCAAGAGAAATTTTTCCACTGCTCCTATCTCCGATTACATTGGCATGGAATAATCCCTTCTTAGTGGTGATACTGATGGTAAGGCAGGGCTGGCGGCGTGGAGGTACGGTGGTGGTGGTGGTGGTGTGGGTCGTCGTTCGGTCGTTCCGTTCGGGTTCGGTATGGAAGGGCGAGAGAGCTGCAAGTCGTGCGCAATATCCATTTACCTGCAACACAGCTCCACCAAAGCCATCGATCTTGGTCGGTCTTCCATCGTCATCGTCGTCGTCGTCGTCTTCGTTTTCTTGGTCTTCGTCGTAGTCGTTGGTTTAGTTGGTAATACAAAAGGCCTCCTCCTTCCGCGAGCTTCTTCTACAGCTAGGTGCCACCTAGGTATTTCGGATACAGGTAGACGTATAAAGGTACACACAAAACACAACCTTATATTTGTTGCTTCAAGTGATTTTGATTTTAGTTTTTTGTGTTGCTGTTTAACTAACAATGTTGCGTTGGAAGCACAGGGATGTAATACTCTGACGTTTAGACTTCAAAGTAAAATTTACAAAATTATTTTATGTTTTTGTTCAAAAAGCTTGAAGTTAGTGCATAAACTTCTTAAAATCTTTTAAACTCGAAAGTATAGGGCATTTTTTTAGAGGCTTGAAATCTTGTTTTGTTCCCATTCAATGCATTCAGGCCCTGTTGGACCTTAATTCGTGAAATGCCAAACCATACCTTAAATAAACCAATTAAAAGCTGACAAGCTGGCCACCAGTTAAAATTGTGTTTCCAACTTAAAGTTCTTTTGAAAAACACCAGTTCATTGTTTTATGATGGTATAACAACGCTGCTTTGGGAAAATATTGGTTTTCAGACCAAACAAGCGCTCCGGTTGAGCTAGTGCTGGACGCTTTAAGGTTCC
Organism: Eupeodes corollae; assembly: GCF_945859685.1. Lineage (NCBI taxonomy): Eukaryota > Metazoa > Arthropoda > Insecta > Diptera > Syrphidae > Eupeodes > Eupeodes corollae. The sequence continues at coordinate 308,446,681 of NC_079147.1, read as the reverse complement.
ACACCACAATATGCCCAGGCTACCACGACCAGGCCTAGTGATATCCACGTACCTACAATGTAGTACCTATGTAGCTTAGGCTAGGTACACAATATGTATAGGTATGTTTTTTATGGTGTTTGGCTTTGTCCCTTATTCTTCTTCTTTTTCTTTGGTGTGATGTGTTGTTTCTTTTTTTGTTTTCATATAAATTTTTCTGTTTTCTTTCTCTAATATTATCATGACATTAAAATCATTAAATATTTACTCATTGTGTCGTTTGTTAGGAAGGACTGTGCTATGACGATGAACGACGACGAATAGATGGACAGCTAAATGATGATGACGACGAAACGAAGTCTTAAAACTACTAAAACTATCACGGAGGACAACAACAACTGCTACTATGCAGTGTAGAGCTGTGGTTGCAGTGTTGGACGTGGCCATACCTATAGGCCAGACGAGCAGTTAGCTCTGAAGACGCGGGGGAGTAAAGTGCAGAGTTATATTTGTTTTAACATTACCTTCATGGGCTCCTATAAAATGGATATGGATACAAGCCTTATGGGAAAGCTACTATATACCCACCTTACCGACTGATGTGTGTGTGCCTTTTGCAATGGCTAGGCTAAGGTCTGGAGAGCTAGAAGGCTTAGCTGTTTCGTTCGTTAGATTTACTGGCTGCATTTTCCTCTATCGCTGGTAAATAATCTCAAAAAGTTGATGTTTACATAGAGTACCTGGTTTGTTGGCGATAATAATAAACGAAATAAAAGAAAAACGAATATAGAAACGAACGAAGATTTAAAAGATTGTCATGGACTTAAAATAGGCCTATGGCACAACAAAGCTGACTCTAATAGTTTGTTAATTATCTTGCATTGAGTGTGTTTTGTGTTGACATAATAAACTTAAGAAAAAATTAATTAAAAGAAATAAGCCTTTAAAAAGTAAAATTTAACTATGTTTATAGATTGTTTTGGTAAAAACCCGTATGCCGCCAATTTGTTGATTATTTTTCTTACCCTCAAAAACAAGCAATAATTGTCATACTTACATCACATTTAATTTCATACGAACATAAGTTTCGCATCTCAGCAAATCTAATCCAAGCCTAGTGGAACTTATATTTACAATGTGGTGGGGGCTCAATTCTGCACCAAGTTTACGCAAAATTTATTTCAAATGTTTAAATTGAAACTGTTCACAAAATTGATTATTTTTTCTTCGACATTTTCTTCCAGTTGCACCCCGAATATAGACAAAGAAAACTAAAAACCCGTTAAAGAAAGCTAAAAACTCGTTAAGACTAAAGTTGTGTAAAAAGTTACATTAAATTTCTTTTTATCTTCTTTTCCATAGGTCGAATTATGTCAATATAAATAATTGAAATAGCCTTAAACGACAATCAACCACTTTCTCTATACTTTCAAAGGTTCCAGGGATAATTTGGAGAAAGTGTACAGCGCTCAGAAATTTCTTGAGAATAAATAGATTTTGAAAAAATAATTGAGACTTATTTTTGTTTAAGAATAGGTTTTTGTCTGCTAAACAAAAAAATGGGGTGGCGCAACAGTCCGTTGTGAACCAAGGCCTTACAACTCTCAACCATTCCTGTGTGCGATTACTGTTGTCAGGAATGGAAGGGACCTAAAATAGTAGGCCGAATCCGATACAGCACTTTTTCATGACAAGAATCTACTAAACAGTCCGTAGAAAACTAGGGCCTAGTGGCTTACGATTCTAAACCATTCCTTTGAGCGAGTAATATTGTCAAGGATGGAGTGGGCCTACAGATTTTAATCCCAACGGCTAACTTGACAAAGCACTTTTAATGACAAGCATTACTCTTGAAGGATTTGTCAATGCCTCGCAAGAGGCAATACACGTGAAAAAACTTTAGATGACACAGGAGGGATTGACCCCACGACCTCCTACTCACTAACGATTACAACACGGGTACTTAAAAAATAAATTAGGTTGTGCAACAGTCAGTTGAGAACTAGGGCCTATAGTGACTTACAACTTTGAACCATCACAGTGTACGAGTACTGTTATCATCAATGGAGGGGACCCACAGTTTTAAAACGAATCCGAAGTTCTGATTTAAGAAAGCAATTTTCACGAAAAGAATTACTCCTGGAGAATTTGTCAATTCCTTGCAAGAGGCAATTACCATCATTCCACGGGTACTGCGTTTACTGCGTAACAAAAGAAATAAGGCATGGAAAACGTATCTCAAAACTCTGTCTCCAATTAACTTCTCTTTTTATATAGAACTCCTTAACCAATTTAAGTCTTTTTCTAATTTTGTATATGCTTATTATGTACTGATATGGGCACCTCTTTGAAAGAGAACCCTTAGAAATTTTGGAATTTTGTAAACTCAAAGAAAAAATCAGATTGTTTCCAGTTAACTTTACTTACAAGAACCTTTCATTAAATAAAACTGTTGATATCTGTAACGCTTTCGCAACAAATTTGCGTGAGTCCTTTGTTAATAGCCCTGAAGAAGTTTATGAAGTATATTTTCATAATCGTCACTCCTTTTCGCAAACTAGTTGTCGTCACATACCTGTGCTACAGAGTACGGTCCTTGATCTTTTATCTGCGTTGAAACATGACTGTTCAGACGGTCCCGATTGTATTCTCCCGATAGTAACAAGTCGGATATAAGCAATAAAGGCCCATTGCAAAGCTTTCTTGCATTCATAAAGTGTTTGAACAAGTTGTTTGTGAAAGTGTAGCATTTTTTAGTAAGAATCTTATTTGCGAACAGCAACATGGTTTTGTGAAACAAAGATTAACCGTTACAGATCTCCTTACATTCTCAAACATATGTTCAAACGCTTTAGAACAAGGTTATGAAGTTGACTGTATACACTGACTTTTCTAAAGCTTTTGAAGTACTTAGGCACGAAATTATTTTATTTAAACTTGAAGCTCTTGGTGGTTTAACACCATTTTTCTTATCTTGGATTAAATCATACTCAGAAATTGTCATTATGAACCTTTTGTTGCTCAATCTGGTGTTTCCCAGGGAAGCAATCTTGGCCCTTTTCTGTTCATCCTGTCTATTAACGGTGTATCTTCATGTCTACGCCCAAGAGAACTTCTCATTTTTGCTGACGACATGAAGATTTTTAAAATAATGAAGTCCACCCATGGTAGTATTCTTTTACAAACCGACATTGATAGTTTCACATTTTGGTGTGGGAAAAATAGCCTTTCACTCAACCCTTTAAAATGCCAGACGATAACGTTTACTTAAAAACTAATCAGTATCGTATTTGACTACTGTATATCACAGCAAAATCTCTGTCGTCTCCAATTTTAAAGATTTAGGTGTTCATTTCTGTTCCAACTAAGAGTTTACACATCACATTAATTTTATTGTTAATAAGGCAAGTTCTATGCTTGGTTTTATAAAATGCTGGGCAAAGAAGTTCGATGAACCCTATGTTACTCTTTCTTGGTATAATTGCCATCATGTTCGTCCTCATCTTAAATATGCTTCGAAGGTCAAAACCTCTACCGTTTCTTGAGATATATCGATTATAATTGTTCATTAAATAATAGTTTTTAATAAAGCGGAACTTTTTATTCAAAATACTTCAAGCAATAAAACAACAATAGGTGAAACTAAACAAAGTTGCTGAAAACCCAATAAAACCTGAAGAGCTATTAAAATCTCAAAACCTCAAATGTCCCAATAATCCTATAAACAGTAGCTGAACAAAATTAAATGCAAGAAGGAAAAAAAACACACACCAATGATTGTTAATTCAAATAAATGTTTATGTCCTCGTGCTTCGCCAAATCTCCCGTTAAAGGCTATCTATAAAAAGCTTAAGAAAAAATTTACAACACAAAGATACAATCTTGAAGGTAAAAAAAGAAACATAAACACATAAACTGACATTGTATCTGCTACTTTTTTATTCGTTATTTCAACGATGATCATCAATATTGGCAATGCCAGAGCGTACGAGTAAGAGTACAGTGTTCGTACGAGTACAAGTCTAAATGCATTTCTCTTCAATGCCTATATCTACCTCCTAGGGATAAGTTTCCAAAGAACCGTAAAACAAATTACCATCTTGCCAGAAACCAAGAGATGATCATCCAACCAACCAACCAACCGACCATCGAAACAGCCATCCAACCAACCAACCAGGCAACCGACCATTTATTGCCCTATTAAGTGAAAACCAGAAGCAATTTTCTAACTTCCAAGCTTCGATCCGATCCGAACTCCGAGAGCTCTCTCAAAACGACACTGCTGTCATTAATTTCCACACAATACCCCTTTAGCGTCGTCGTCGATCGAGACAATCTATGCTTACGATCTACCAAAACAATAAAGTAAAAAAACAACAATGGAAGCAGAAAAAAACGGATCGTTCACCAGGTAGCAGGGAGAGCAGCACTCGCGCGCTACTTACCACAAAGATATGGACCAGATCAGCCGAAACAACTTTGAGGTGAAAATCTTTAAGAGGGCTCTTGCTTAAGCTATGTTTTTTTGGCCTGGCATGATGCTGATAGGTTCCCCTCTTGGTATTAATGAAAAGGTAATAATCATTTATTACCTCTTGCTGAGCTTGGTTCCGATCCTCATCGAACTAAAACAAAAAACTCTAAATCCAATGGCTATCATCTGAATTCTGAAGCTTCAAAATGTGACCAAAATCTGCACTGAGCCTTTCATCCGAATTAACCAAAAACATTACCTTTTCGGTCGCTCTACGTCTACGTCGTACGAGCTTGGCCGCAAGTGGCATATAAGTTTTCTTAACCTATTTGATGAGATGGCTTTGCCATCAGAGTCTCCCGCAGTTGAAGTTAAAGTCAGAGTCGTATTCGTACTCAGATTTGTTATCGTCATCGGCATCATTGTTTTTGTCTTCGTCTTTGTCGACAGCTTTGCCAACGTTTGGTGGGGCATAATTGTGTTGTTTTGGTAAAGGTACGATTATGGCCCAAAGCGTTTTGTGGTTTAAAGTTGAACTTTGTACACTCTTTCGAAAACCTAGGCCCAAGAATGGAAATAGACACGAGAGGAAGTTTATTATGGACGTACGCGATCAATAAACCCGCAACTAAAAACAACTTTTTAGAAATAGAGGTATAAGAAATAAAACACCATTTTGATGAATCGTCTCATGTCAATGTAAAACATTAGATTAATTAGTTTCGAAAATCACCTCAAGCTATGGAAATTTTAATTCGTTTTTGCCTTTTTTGTCGAGTCGAGAGTTTGGGATTAAATGGATTAGCAAATTCGTTTTAAAGGTGAATTCGTTACACGACTTTAACAACAATCACCTTTTGTTAGTTTCAGGGTCAGCGCGGTGATTGAAAATAATTTAAATTGTAACTCAAGAACTGAAGTCTTAGGGAATAAAATTCATTATAAAGCTTTTTAATAATAAGTGAACATTTAAGGGGATTTTAGTAGCCATTTTATGGCAAATACAAATTATTTTCCAGTAGTATTAGATTTAGTTACTTCTGCACAGTTCTTAGACATTGAAACTCTTTGTATGTTGCAAAGTTTGGCCATTTTGATTTTAATTACTTAAATTATCGCTTGCATTTTGCAATTTTTGTCTCCCCTCCGTAAAGGATTTATTTCTTACGAATATTGCAGTATCATCAGCAAATGTGGCTATGATAGTGTTATTAAGTCCACTGAAATATCTCTTACTTATAAAAGATACAATATTAGCCCTATGACACTTCCTTGTGTTACACCAACTTCAATTTTCTTTAGATCCGAGTAATACTGGTCGTTCGTCGTTCCCTACTCTCCAGGGTAGATCCTTTAGAATAGTCCGTTCAAAACTATAGTCTAGTGACTTAAAACTTTCAACCATTAATGTGTGCGAGTAATGTTGTCAGGAATCGAGAGGACCTACAGTTTTATGCTGAATCCGAACAACTATTGTGAGAAAGCACTTTTCTAGACAAAAGGCAGTACATATACAAACAAAACTTTAGATAGCACAGGCAGGCTTTGAACTAAAGACCTTGGCATGACAGTTCTACGCACAAACTATTACGTCACGGGTATACTATTACCGTAAAAATAATGATGGCTTGAGCAAAAGTAAATCTGAGCATTTGCCATTTCCATCAAATCTAAAGCTAAACCGAAGGTTGGGAATCTAGTCTTCTTTCTCCTATTATTTTGCTGAGTCTATTTAGTAGCAATTTTTCAAAAGCTTTTTGCTGATTAGTAATAGCAGTGTTGTTTTGGTAGATGACTTTTTTGTGGTGGTCTACCTTGATTAGGTAAACAAATTGCTATGCTGTGATTTCATTGACGGATTTTGTGTCTGCGGTAGTTGCTTCTCGATATTCAAACTTTTCTTTTAAAACTCACTGATTCTTTCTTCGTTTCGGTGTTAAGACAGTTATTAACTGCCTTATCATTTGGGAATCTCTTAGCTTGTGAATAATCTTCTTTCTTAACGATATTTCTATTCTGATTCCCTCTAGTTCGAAAAAGCACTTTGCCCGCAGCCTGTTGCATTAGTAATAAATTTACTTCAAGATCATGATTTTAATCATAAAATTCTACGATTTCATTATTTACATCTTCTTGTTGAATATTGAATATTATTTTTAAACTATTACGTTTCAAACTGTAAGGGTTCAGAAATAAAAGATAAAAATGTTCAATGCATCGATGTTGAATGCTATTCCCATCCTTCAATACATTTGAAAGAAAAATGAAAAATCCTCTTGAAAGATATAGTTGGACATAAAAACAAATGTATTAAGAAAATACGGAACTTTTAACCTGCATAATTGGCTTTTTCAGTAATTTAAGGCGCATAACAAAATGTATTCTTACCATAAGCAGAAATATTCTTGCAAGATTGTCAAGCTTTTAAAACTCGCTTTAAAGTATTGTTGTTGATATTGGTACGCCACGAGATACACAAAACTTGGTTCATCATTCTGTTTTTATCAATCTTCAAATTTGATGTCAAACAGTTAAAGATTGACAAATGCCAAAGCATTCTCCCTGATTCATTCTCTTCCCATTTCCAAAAAATCATATCTTTTTTTTACATTTTCACCATTACTTAAGTATGTGCCTTCTTCCTTATAAAAAGACTTAAAACAAATCATCATCAAATATCTATACATGTTCAAAGTATCTGTCACTGTCTCGTCCTCATCGAAAAAGTCAATCCAAAAAACCCTCAGGTGAAAGTCAGTCAAGCATCAAAAAAGAAGCAAAGAATAAAAACAAAAAACTCTGTCTCATTCTACACTTTTGGAAAATAATCCAATATCCTTAAGATATGTGTGTGCAGAAAATCGAACACCACTCAACGGTAATTATCCTTTTTGCTTCCACACACAAAAAGCTCATCATCCACACATAACACTTCCTGTCAATATAAAGTCTCCTTTTTATACCTTCTACCTTCTGTCTTTTCTGCACTTTACATTTTACAAGACTACGGTAAGGTAGAGTGGATTTTACAAAATATATGCACGTGTAAAGTTAAACGGATGGCACTACCTCGCTCCGCGTTTTGCTTGCGTTTTATACATTATAGTTCTGTGTGTCTGACGTTAAATACGCTAAATCAATTGATTTAAAATGCTCGAAGGATAACACACAACTCCCATTTCATTGCATTTCCTTGTTTTTTCTCGGGTATGTCTGTGTATCTACCCGAGAGCTTACATTCCGGCACTCATTACTTGGAGCTGAAATTCGAATAATGTATGTAGATGTAGAACCAGAACAAAAGTCTACACCTATACCTATAGGTAGTTAGATTCAGACAAAAAAGGTAGAGACAGCAAAAGGAGCCAATTTTAAGCCTGCTCTTGTTTTCTTCTTCGACTTTTTTTTTAAAGGAGCGTGTATTGTTTTTGGAGCAAAATTTTTAAAGTAAGAAAATACACAAATTAATGTTCGAAGCTTTCCTCTCAAATATAAGGATTATTATTCAATACAGCGATGTGTAACTCATGCAGTTTAGTAACGCAAGCACGTTATTAATACTCCAACATCACAAAAAATGATATTTTTCTGTTCCCTTAAGTTATATTGACTACAATCTAGCGGTTGAATTACAAAAGGATTTATATAAGTCTTCTATAATTTGATCGAAACATTGACTTGGCTTTCACTATATACTCACTATCACAATGTTTATCTTTATGTTATTTTTTATTAAAAAACGGAAATCGAAAACAATATTTTCTGTGAAATAAAATAAGTTTGAAGCCAATATTTTTAATTTTTGAAAAGCTATTTGAGTCGAAATTAAATAATTACCAAGTTTTAGTATTGTTTTTCTTAGAGTTTAATTTTTTGTAAAAAAAAACTTTCAATTCGATTTTTTTTTTAAATTTTACTGAATGTTGAAAACAATATTTCTTATAAGATAAAATTAGTTTGAAGCCAATATTTCAAATTTTTGAAAATATATTTGAGTCGAAAATCAATTTTGATCAACTTTTATTGATTTTTTTTATGTTTTTTTTTTTTTTTTTGTAAAAAAACTGTCAATTCGATTTTTCTCAAAATTTTAGTGAATGTTAAAAACAATATTTCTTATAACATAAAATAAGATTTAAGCCCAAATTTCAAGTTTTTGAAAAGATATTTGAATCGATATTTAATTTTTACCAATTTTCAGTAATGTTTTTTTTTTATTTTTATTTTTTTATAAAAAAACTGTCTATTCGATTTTTCTCAAAATTTTATCAGATGTCAAAAACATTATTCTTCGTTGCACAAAAATTGTTTTGGCGATGAAATCATATTTTAGTCTTAAATTTTTGGAGGACACATTTTTTTTTCGATTTATAAAAAAACAGTTAAATGGAATTTTTCCAAAAAATATATTTGTTTGGTATCACATTACAGTTTATTATAAAAAATTTAGCTCTAGCGTTTTTGGTTCGTAAGATATTTAAGGTAAACCAAAAAACCACCCACGCAATTGTTCTGAGAGCCCTTTCTGCATCTTTCTGCCTTATTATCTGTATAAAAAAATTTATTTGAAATCGATCTCTTCTGGTTCTTGAGCTATGGAGGACGAAAAAAACGTCGCGAACGTACGGACGTACGGACGTAAGGACGTACGGACATACGTACGTACACACCCAAGCACAGACATCTTTCTAAAAATCTTTTATTTCGACTCTAGGGACCTTGAAACGTCGAGAAATGTTAAAATTTTCAATTTGACATCTATCACATCATCCAAAAACATAACAAATATGCTAGGACCCAGAGTGCACCGCAGTCTTACACCAGAAGTAGTTTGAAACAAATTCGACAACTCCGTTGCTGTCCATGGTGTTATTCTTCGGTGTTTTTGGGTTACATAATTCAAGTGGTAGAATGTCAATGGAACTTTGTTTCTCAAATTGACATTGTTTTTTATGAACCTTCTGTCTTCCATGGACTTAATATCTGTATACACAGATTGTAAATGGGTAAGTGGGGGTGAAAAGGTAGTCTTGGGGTGTTGATACGGTAACACATATTGTATTAACCGATAAAATGTCTATTGAAACTTATTTCCTTTTCAATATAAAATATGACCAAAAGACCAAATTTTAATTTTCGTATAAATAAGGACCTTTCCAATCTTTAGTAAAAATAACCAAATGATTTATTTATTCATATGAAAATGCTTAAAACTGTCACTAGTTGACAAGAATGAAAAGTTAAACCTTATATGTACTTAATAGGTAATCAATATCTTATTCTAATTCGAAAAAACATACATATATATATACACGTACAGTGGTGGACAAGAATTTAGAACACTTGTTAAAGAGAATAAAAATCATTTAATTTTCAATTTGTTTTCTTATTATGATATGAGTTATATTTTATTTACGTTACATATACATAGCACTATGTTTTCATAGTACTTCATCAAATATGTTTAACATCTGTTAGCAGAAAAAAGTATGGAATGTAGAAACATCAATTTTTCGCCTGGACACGAATTTACCGCATTCAACAGTTTCTTGATAACATTTTGCTTACCATTATCAATTCAAAGTTTCTCTTAGTATTTGGTAGGGAACCCTTTATTTTCCAGTACAGAGGCAATTCTTCTTGGCAAACTTTCAACCAAAGCCTCACATCCTGACTTTGGAATTGCATACCAAGCACTTTGAATCTCCTGCCACAATTGTGTTAAATTGCTCAATGTGATGTTCAACATCATTTCACAAATTCTCGATCGGGTTAAGATCGGGTGATTGTGCTGGCCACTTCAAAACGTCGATTTTATTCACCACAAAGGCACACTTCAATAATTTTGAAGTGTGGTCAAGGTCGTTGTGGTGCATGAAGCGCCATAATAACGGTAAATTGTCTTCTGCGTAGGGTATAAAATGATCCAATAGGATATCTCTGCACACGTTCTGGTACATTTTGGTGTCAATTTTTACGATGAGGCCAACGACGCCGTGCCATGAAAAAGCAGCTGAGACCATAACTTTGCCTCCACCGTGTTAATGGTGTACCCACTATCATATTCCATGTTCTTTGGACGCCATACATATTTTTTCCCCTCCGATCCGAACCGGAAGAATTTGGATTCATCGCTCCAGAACACGTTTTTCCAAAAAATAATTGGTTTGTCTAGATGAGTTTTTGCATTTTTTTTGATACAAGCGGTTTTCTCTGAGCAACGTACCCACGTAGATTGTTTTCATTTAATCGAAGCCGTATGGTCCTTGAATAAACATTTACTCCATAGATCGTTGAAAGTTCGATTCGAATGGCACTGAAGGTCTTAAACGAATCCTTGGTCGATAACCTATAAATAATTCTATCTTTATTTGTAGTTGTTTTTCTGGCCCGGGGTTTAGTTTAACGTTTTCAATTACTCCAAACTTTTTAAAATACCGAAGGGTATTATAAACCAGCTTACAACATCTTAGAAATGTATGTTGCCGTCCGCCCTTTTGGACTTCATTTTCAAGATCAGATTTCTTTTTTCCTTTGAGCACCATTTTCTTTTTGCCATGACTAATTAATTGTTTTTAATATAGATCATTAAAGAAATTTTTGATTACCTCAAAAATTATTACTTTCTTTTTCAAAAAACACAAAAATTAAAAATACACTCTTTGATTGCAAAACGGACTAAATTAATGTCCAGCTAAAAACAACGCGAATCACAAACAAGCAATCATTTACACATTTTTATTACCATAGAAGGTAGTCATAGTAACAACATACAAATTAACCGTTACTTGCGAGTAATAAAGAATTGAAAGTAGAAAAATACTAGTACTCTTTTCAATGCGCTAAATTCGTGTCCAACACTGTATATAGCAATAGGTTACTCATGATTACAAATAACATCTTTTAACATGTTTACAAAAGTGATATTTATTAATTTCATTAAATGAATTATAATGGCAAAGCTCTATAAGACATTGAAAAAAAAAACGTTAGGCAATCCCTAAAAATCTCTTTCAGAAACCTTCTAGTTTATTAATATAGACTAGAATAATGAATGGTCCACATAATGCAACCATCACGCCACAGGTAAGTTCTTTTTTGTAGAAATAATGTGGGGCTAAATTTTGAGGTCTGAAAATATAGAAAGTCTTATTTCTTCAAATTTATCGTTTAACTCTTGTCAATGTTAAATAATCTTTTAATTTTAGACAACTGTCATAGTTTTTTAAAGTTGTTTTGAAGTAGTTTACAGTCAGTTAAGGATGTTATTTGTACGTAATCATAAACTGATGTAAAATGAAGGGTAGGTCACTTATAAATAAAAAAAATAACAGTGGGCCAAGATGGATTCCCTGTGGAACACCAGAATTGACTTCAATAACTCTTGAACATTTTTTTTCGTCAATTCATTAAAACGAAAAAATATTTCCTAAAAGTCAAGTCATAGATGTAAAATCATTTCTAGAGGGTCTAATAAACCGAAGTTCTGTCCCAAACTGAAGTCTTAATCAGAGTTATAATTTTTCAATAAACCGAGTTTCAGAGATTAGAAGTTTGCCAAGAAATTATTTCTAGACTAATTACGCAAACTAAAATTTCTTTAGTGATATTTAATTTTTAGCAAACAAACATCCAAAAAAAATTTGATATTCAGAAATTTGTAATCGTTTCAAACAAGTGAACCTTGATTTTGTAACTCAACTTTAATTTTAAGTTCAGTATTCCTGAACAAACCGATGTGTAAAGGTACAAATTTTCTTTTTTTTTTTCTTTTCCAGTAATTGTAACTTTTGTATAAATGGTATCCTATGAAATCGATGGAGCCCATAAACAAAATTTTTAAAAAAGTGCTCTTTTAAAAAAGGATTTTTCAAGTAAAAAACTAGATCACTTTTTCTCAATTCACATTTTAACCTACAAAAACACATAGCAGCACTATAGACCGTGAAAATAAAGGCTAAATAGAAGTAAGGCAAATAAGTTATTTCTTAAATCCATGAATTGAGAAAAGTTTTTAGATAATTTTAAATTTGCATACAACCGGATTTATTTGTTTGAGCAAACTTAAGCAACTCCTCCATCCCTTGGTGTTATTTTTTTTTCTGAACCGAAAACTTGAAGGACTTGATCCGAGAAAAAGGTGAAGTAAGTACCAACAAAAAATTGTCAGTATTTTGTAGTTACCAGATCGATTTACATTCAAGAAAAACTTCCATGCAAAATACCATTCAGCTTTCTGGGGAGGCAAAGGGAAAAAAAGGTACATCGCATGAATGAGGAGCCAAACAGGTACCCCAACCCTAACCCCAACTCCGCATACCCTTGTATGACACATGCAATATATTAAGGACTAGTGTTGGGGGCACCCATATACATTTATAATATAAAGCGAGCTATTATCGATGTTGAATGAACAGAACAAGAAGTAAAGAAAAAACGAACGAACGAACGAACGACAAATGAACATTCACTTTGAATTTTCTCTCTTTTAATTAAAATCAAAATGAATGACAAGGAAATGTAACAATTTGTTTTAATGATTATTGAAGTCCTTTTCATCGACATCAATGTATAGTATAGTGTAGTATAAAGAGGGTGGTTGGTTGGGTATGAATCTGAACATCAGAACATCAGAACAGCCTTGGCAGGCAGGAGTATATACGAATGGGCTATCTACTACCCAGACTTTGTACGTATATATATTATACAGGGTAAAGTTGATGGCTAAAATACACCTCCACCCATCATCCTTGTCTTCCTTTTGTGTTGTCGTTGTGTTACCTTTTGCATTATCGATCGTCGTCGACGTCGGTCATCCTATGACTTGTATACCGTTATATATAACAAGGGGCCTATGTATGTATAGGAGATGTAACATTTTCAGTGATAACATGTATACAAATGACATTCACGTACGCATTTGGGTTTGGCCGAACGCCACTGCCACTGCCGCTGTTGCCGCCGCCCGTCGTCGGTCGAAGGCTGAAGGCCGAAATGGGAAATGTATTCTTTACACATGGTTTGATTGTGTACAAATGTATATATGTATGTATTTATATAAAAGGGAGTTGAAGGAAGTAGTGGCAGGGCAGTAGAGCACAGAGTAATATAAGTATAGTCGGTTAGTTGGAAATCGGATGAAATTGTATGTAAATTACATTGGCTCGATGTAAATTGAATGACCTAGCCATTGCTTGATATTCATTTATATAGTTCCATTGTCACAATAACAACAACACAATACAAAACGACAACGAAAACCAAACCATCAGCATACAGAAATGGAAATGGTTGATGGTAGATGGTAAATGGTAGAGTAGCACAAAAACAGGAAAAAGGAGAAAAATATGTGAAATTAATTTGAATATCAGTTTAATGTAGATGAGTTCGAAAGGACCCTTTTTCAACCGGCCAGCTATGGCAACGGCAACCATACCTATAACCGAAACGAACTTAACCAACCTACCTATCTCACCAGCAAACCACCCACCAACTCACTAAAGCCATCGCCTCTCTACTTTCTGTTGAGTTTGCTATAAAAGTTAAAATTGGGTTTTATATTCTAGAATTAATTTAAGCTTTGAATATCGTCGTAGAGGTAGAGGCACTCGTACCTACCGTAATTATAAAAAATGTATAATATAATAACCTAAATTTTCTTGCGTTGATAAACTTGTTGTCACCAGTAGTAAAATGGACTTTAACACCAAAAGAAAGACATCGGGCGAACTAGAAGCTTTTCTGAAGAGTTTTGCTCAAAAATAAAAATTCATGGAATTTTTTAGGGGTACGAAGAGACAAAAAGTTTAATCTAAATATTCTTTAATGGTATTAATTTAAATATTATTATATTAAACTCATTTCTTTTATAGCAGTATTCAAATATTTTCTTATTACAAAACTATGTTTAAATTTCTACCTAATTAAGCATTATGGGCTCTCGAAAGAATGACTAATCTATTTTCCTTAAATGATTTACATAAAAGCAAAAAGAGAATTTAAATTGTCATTTATTATTTCATTTAAATTTATTCTATTTTAATTTATTTTATTATATTGTAATTTATAAAAAAAATCTTTAGATACATTTTATTAAATTTCTTTTGATAAAAGGGTTTAATTTAATAATTTAATTCCAACGTTTGTATCCATCTAAAAAGGACTATTCACATAAGAAATAATCGGCTTCCATCGACGTTAAAAGTCAAACATCAATGTGCTTTTATAGCAGGAAAATTGGGACCATCTCAAAACTTCCGTGTGCTGTTGTCAATTGCTGTTTCTAAATAAATAAATAGAGTGGCTCAACAGTCCGTTGAGAACTAGGGCCTAGTGACTTAAAACTTTCAACCATCCCTGTGTGCCAGTACTGTTGTTAAGAATAGAGGGCACCTACAGTTTTAAGCCGAACCATAAGGACTTATTTAAGAATGAACGTTTCATGACATGAATAAGTTTTGGAAAATTTGTCGTTTCCCCGAAAGAGGCAGTACCCGTGAAAACTCTTATAGTCCAAGTCGCTAAGTCGCATGTAACGTTTTCTTTTCATTTGTGTGCATTATATAATAAAATGTAATGTAGTTTTTAACCAATACACCATTGAAGTCTCTTACAAACAAACAAATTACTGCTAAAACTACTTAGAACTTCAAGGATTCCATTCAAAAAGGGACCTTCATATAAAAGCTAACACACTTTAAAGGTCAAACCTATGGTTCATACATACATATTGTTAGCAGTTACTGCTGCCCTGACAGACATTGATTTGATCTTTCATTTTAATTGCGATCAACGTCACAAGCGCAAGGATAAAAGAAAAGTTAACTAAAATTGAAAGTTAGAAAAAAAGAAAAAAACTACGTATACGCCGGAGTGACCCAAAATAAAACTTTTTATTATTTTGGGTGTTAAACTGGTTTTTATTAGAATCTGAAATTTCGTGCCACGAACTTAAGTTTATGCTAAGCAAACCCTTTTGAGACTTTTCGTTCCGTAAAAAAGTTTGATTTTGTGACGGCAAGTTTTGGTTTCTTGCTTCATTCGAAAAACCGAACAATGGAGCGCTTCGACAGTTCAAAAAAGTTGACAGAGAATATTTTAAGTGAAACAACTTGTCTTGATTAGTATCCAAGCGGCTTCTAGGACTACCGTGCTCCTGATAAATGACTAAAAACTTTATAAAAAAGCAGGTGTCCTTCAAACCATTGCCAACGGATTGGAAATAATTAAAAAAACAGTGAACTTCGATACCTTACATAAGAGATGTCTAGCCTTCGCTTTTTTGACAAGTATGTAGCTGCTCCAAAGGAAAGTTTTTTTTCATCACAAAGTGACTAAAAATGGATTCGTTAGAACAAAGCAGAGGTGACTTTACAGTCAGTCTTCCTGTAGTCAGCTGGGTCAAATACTCAAGGTTATGCTATGTATTTGGTATGTACAGGGGTTTTCAATAGGGACGCTACAAAAGAAGAGCGATAGGAACAGCAAAGGACTTCATATTTCTTGTCGCTCTTTTGACATTTCTCTTCAGAAAAGTTTGGTATTTAATGATTGCTACTGAAATTTGCAGTCAGTATCCTCAAAGTTAAGAGCGCTACGTCTAATTTATGGTCGTCATAATAATCTTAGCAGATCAACAATTGAGCATCTAGAGGAAAAATTTTAATCCACAACATATTACAGAATGTTACTGTGCCCGTAGTTTCAAGAATATTGTTGAATTACAAGTTTAAATCGACGCAAGCACTGAAGCCACTTGACCACCAGAAGCGTCGTAAGTGTGTAAACTGGGCTGAGCAACAATTTGAAAATGATTCGAATTTTCATTGAAAAATCATTTTCAGCGGTTAGGCTCATTTCTGGCTGAATGGCTTCGTCAATAAACAAAATATGCGGTATTGGTCAGGCACGTACTCCACGAGTCATCATTGCATCCTGGAAAAATAACGGTTTGATGTGGTTTATGGGCCAGATGCATCATTGGGCCGTTCTTCTTCCGAGACGATCTGTGACTATGAATTGGGATCGCTACCGTTCAATGGTAACCGAATATTTTTGGCCCCAATTGGATGCTAAGGACTTGAAGGACATCTGATTCCAACAGGACGGTGCTAAAAGCCAGACAGCAAATGTCAAACCAAGTTTGAAGTTTGGTCCAGTCGCTTGGCCCCCTCTATTAACTATTTTCTGTATTACGTCAAGTCAAAGGTTGATGCCAACAAACCAGATACGATTGATGAACTTCTAACGAATATCGAACGTGAAATTGCAGCAATATGGACCGATTTATGCATGAAAACTGTCGAAAATTGGGTTCAGCGTCTAGACTTCTGCAATCGTGCCCGAGGTGGCCATGAAAAACAAATCGAGTTCCATACATAATGGCATCGAACGTACTTTCAGAAGGATAAACAATTTCATTGATATCCAAAACCATTTTTGTTTTATTTAAAGAAGAAATTAAAGCCCTCTTAGTAAAAAACCCGATACCATTTGTCGTTATTATTTATTTATTATTACCTGAAAGCATCTTAGAGCACTATTGCGAATTTCTCAGATTTTGTGCCTTTGTCAGAATATTGATTGTTGATGTCACAATGTTTTTCTCATTACCAGATACATTAATATGAGGTTCTCAACAAATGGTTTCGTGGCTTGTGTCAAAAGATGAACATTTTTTACTAAAACGTGTTAAGCTTACGATGTGCTATATTTGTTACCATTTTTCATTTCAGATATAATTTTTATAGACGATTTCAATTCCTTCACCCTATTTTAACCCCCAAATATTGTGTTTTTTGAAAATTTTCAATACCAAAACTTGTTGAACTTTTTGTACCGTTTTTTTTTTTTACGGTACAAGAATCAGTGAATCAGCCATAATACTCGCGCTAGTATAAATACATATCAGTTTACCATCAACCTCAGCTTTTATCATGCTATGAAGTTCTGGGATTAGTTCTGTAGCCGTACTTAGCGAATGCTCAACTCGCTCTATCTTTCTCTGTCAGTGCAATTAAAAGCCAAAGTGAGCTGTCACCGTCCCAACACTTTCTTCGAATACTTTCACTGTGTCTTTGGAATATAAAAGGTTTAGAAAATAAATGTACTATGCTGAGTGTATTTTTTCAAAACCCCTTATGATATTCTTCACCCTGTGAAATCGTATGTTTAAGGTTTTTAGATGTCTATTCTATCGTATTGAATTAACCTACTCTAAGTATATATTTAGACTTAAATTAAAACTAAAACATGTCATTACGATTACGCATTCTGTTTTCATTCACTATGTTATTCGAATGTTTTTTATTTTTCAGAATGTATGCAAATCTGATAAATAGAATTTAATTTCGAAAACAAAAACACAAACACTTTTTTTTGAAACACGTGTGATTTATCACAACAATGTTCGCTTGATTTTGTTTTTCAAAATAAAATTCTTTTCCTTGAATTAAATGGAAATGGAAATCAATGTGGATGTGGATGTGTGTGCATATAATTCATTTGAAAATACAATTTAGAAAAAAACAATCTGAAAGATTCCTCCTCTCCTCATTGAACAAACATAAGCGTTTCATTATTCTCGTCACTTGACGTTTCTATTTGAAACTGATGGTGGATGACTAAAACGAGATAATTTCCGGTTCGGCTCGTTAGCGAAAATACAAAAAATACAAAAATAAAAACGATACGACACAACAGCTTCGCTTCATATGACTCGGGTTCGGGTATTCCTAGCCAAGCCCCCTTGTTTTTATATTATGTTGTTTTTTTGTTTTTGTGTTTCGAGTACTGACATATCGCTTTTGGTAGGCTTGGTTGTTGTTTGCGACACAATCTTTGAATACAAAAAATAAAAATAAGCTTTATAGATACGACTAAAAAGCATATACATAGATACTAATGTATCTGTAGTTCATATGCAGCGAGATTATTAAGCGAATTACGAAATCTATTAAATGCCAATTAGCAATTCGGTTCTGCAAATGCCAGTGGCTTGACTGTTTAGCTGTGGCAGACGCAGAGTGGCAGAGTGGCAGACGCAAAATGGCAGAAGGCAAAGTGGATTGTGATGTGATTAGCATAAAATGCATAAATAGTGCGCAGAATTTTTTCACATAGCTGACTGAGCCGTTGCCGTTTCGTTTGGTGCGAGATATGTATCTCGTTCTCGATGGATTTTAGTGGATGTGCCTTATCTTGCCACAAACAGTAATGGAAGAGTGCATAGAGCCAGAGCTAGAGCCCATTGCCAAGCCATAACTGCGAGAATATAAAAACATAAAAAAAAATAATTGTATTATACTTGACCCGAAGAACGAGGTGCAGAATAAATTAAATTTTATTACTGAATCTTATTAACGGCTTTGAGCACCACCAACCTCATCGTCATCATCAACAGGGAATGAAGGTGTTTCATTCACCTCTCACTCGTATATTGATGGTCTAGATGATGATGGTTTTTGCTGTTGTTGTTGTTGTTACTTTGTGAGATGCTTCTGGGTTTTCGCCTTTATTTTCTTTTATATTTTTTTGTGTAAGATAGGGGTCTTATGGGAAACGTGATTCGGCGTAATTTAGTGTATTTTCTCCTCTGTATTCAAGGAGATTGTGGGATGATGCCTTGAAACACACTTAACACTTCATTATATGACTTGTCATATGCATAGCTTGCTCTGTTCTTGGTCAAGTAATATTCAATGGTTTTATTATAGTTTTATTTTTGTTAACACTTTTTTTTGTAGATCCTTGTATCCATAAATTACCTTAAGCCATTGGGGTATGATATAAGCATGGTTGGTCTGCCATATTTTATAGCCATCGGAGTCTTTTGAGATCGTGTAAAACACACTGAAGGTGAATATGGGTATTGTTGTTAGTCAGTTTACCTTTTGCAAGAAAAGAATACGCCGTAAAAACTATCCATCCGTCGAAATAACACGTTTTTTAGTAATAATTTCTGTAATAACGCAAGGTTTAATGGTAATTCATTTGTCTGAAATGAAAATATAGTAAGCTTCATGAGATATACGTGGTTAGGTAAGTCAAATTGTAATAATACTTTTAAATGATAGCAAAGAGGGGATGTTTTGAATTAGTAAAATGTATTTGCGTCTTTATAAAAATTTTACTATAAGACTGGTTTTGAGGAGATTCAATAGGGGTACTTTTTCTTCAAGAATCGTCAGTTTTTGTGACTTGGTTTGTGTACGTATCATTAAACTGAACAACAAATATTATTTTATTCGATTTTCAATGCAAGAAGATCCTTTTTTTACTCCTATTTCTATACCAGTTCCTTCTTTCTGTATTGTGGTGGGATATTTTTGATAGAAAATAAACTGTTCTTTCCAAAATTCGACGGCTTCCACAATGGCGAATTCTTCAACCTCTTCTTTTTTCGCTCTGCATCAAAGAGCTTCTGCAGCAATATTTAAATATTTAAAAGTTGTCTCTAATATAATAATCAGATTAGGAGCAATTAATTGATGAGCCCAAATTTTGTAGCTGAGCCAAAAGCCTTGGTTTAAAAGTTACAACTCCATTTATTATTCGATAAAGTTAAGGTAAACCACAGAGAAGAGACATAATGAATTAATGTTCACTTCAAGAATATCATTCATAAATAAAAGTAGTGGTCATAAATGTCTCCCTTGAGGAACCCGAAATAATTTTAATGAAAAGCAACGCATTGACAAAATTATAATCTGTTTAAAAACTAGACTTGTTATTATTGTTTTTGTACTTAATAATCAACAAGAAATTATAGCTGCCTTAGAATGACCGACTGAAAAGCATTTTGGTATATATGTAGAAATTTAATTCTTATTTGAAACGAATTTATATTTCAAATAATTGAAAAATATAGATCTATAGTTAAAAATATCCCGATTTGATTTTGATATTATCAAAGACAATATATAACTCTCTATAAACACACCTAAAGAAAGTGACGAGCGAGGTTTTAAAATGTTAGGACTTTTATTTTTATTTGAATCTAAATTCAGCACAGCTGGCTTAAGTTCTGAAACCTGTACTGGTATTGAACCTACATATTAACAGATTCAAGATTTTTAGGATGGTTAAACGAATACACTGACTGAAAGTAGGTAGTTAATGAATCAGAAAGAAAAAAAATCAATATAACAATAAATTGAGATGAAGATGACAATATACCACGAAGTTGATGCAGCAACAAAGATAAAGCTTGTTAGACTACGGTGAGCACGATTGAGTGAAGAAGAGCGCTTCTGGGAAGTCCTTGGAGGTATGATTTATGGAAGAAGACATTGAGGAACACCAGAAATCCACGGCTTGATCGAATGCGTAGACCAGGATGCCCGTAGCCTTATGGTGCGCAAGTAAGTGAAATAGCTTTAATGCTTTATTTGTTTGAATTAATTTATTTAATTTAAATAATCTTTTACTAAACTTAGCTGGATTTGAACAAAACTCCATTTTTTTGAATAATTATGATTTAAAAGTTGTTTAATTTGTCTATAGGTTTTTAAAAGGAAAAGGTTTAAATGTATTAACTAGACAGAAAGAAAACAGCCATCCTATTTACTATTTTGGTAGTCACATTGATCGTTAAATAGTCAAAATCACAATTTTCGGTTGTCAATTTTGGGATCCGAAATTTGCTTACAACTTGGTAGTCAATGTGAGAACAAAAAAAAAAAAATGGGGTGGCGCAACAGTCCGTTGTGAACCAGGGCCTAGTGACTTACAACTCTCAACCATTCCTGTGTCCGAGTACTGTTTTTCAGGAATGGAAGGGACCTACAATTTTGGGCCGAATCCGAAAGGCTAGTTTGAGAAAGCACTTTTTCATGATAAGAATTACTCTTGAAGGATTTGTCAATTCCTCGCAAGAGGCAGTACCCGCGAAAATTATTTTTTTTTTTTAAATTAAGGTGGCACAGGCAGGGATTGAACCCAAGACCCCTTGCATGACAGTCCAACGCACTAACCATCATGCTACGGGTACTACAGTCAATGTGACAACTTTGGCTAAAAAAATTGAAACTGTAGGGTAGTCAATTCGACAACTGTGTAGTCAATTTGACATCTTATAGACTTTTTTTTAACAGAAATCCAATTTGCCTACCGGATTGTCAATATTACAATCCAGTATAATCCATTTTGGTAGTAAATATGACACATGACCAAATTGTAATATGGACTACCAAAGTTGTTCAATCGACTTCTTTTGTTTTCATATTAACTATATACCCGAAATGGACAATTGAACATTTTTTTACTGAGTATCCATTAGTAAATTTTTTTTAAATTAGGTTACCATATTGACTATTTTAGTACTACAAATTTAAAGTCGAATATCGACGATATTTTTTAATAATTTACGGGCAATCAAGGGGTTATAAATACCCTTAAGATGTTTAAAGTTTAAACGCAAAGAAAGTGGTAAAAAAATAGTTAAGGAATAAAAAGGAGATACCGATGACACTGTTCTTAAAGTTTTGAATTTAAAAATGATAGAGAAAAATAGAGTTGAGTAAAACATTCTACATTCCCGATGTGCAGTTAAAAAAAGAATCTCTATACTTGACAGTACGTCGGAAATTGAGTTCAAGGTTAAACAGATGTGCATTACTAGCCTTTAATTGTGTTATTGTCTTGCTAACAACTAACAAATACGCTTATGATGAGCCTCTGATCGTGGTTTGAAGCTTGCTATAAGATAACTACTTTTTGAAATTCTGAAGTGTATAAAAAAGAACGAGTATTACGGCTGAATTATTTAAGGGGGGGTAATGAATTCAAATAAACACTGTTTATAAAAATATCTCTAGAACAACGAAAGGCATGAAATATTGCGGCCGTGTTCGAGTGACGTAATTGTCTCGGTTATAGTTCTATCGTCTATCATTTTCAAAGCTCTGTTTTGGATCCTGTACAAAATACTTAAACTTGATTAAGGGGCACCCAAATATGCGAGTTAAGTTCAAGTTTTGGACGAATGAAGGCTTTGTAAATTACAGTTAGATCAGAAGGGGTGACAAATTTCTTGCACTGTGCGTTGGAGGAATCCTAAGCCCAAAGCAGCATTTTTGGCAATATGGAATATGTAATCATTCTATAAGATAAGATCTGTGATACACATAACGAGTACTGACAGTTGATTAGTATCCTGGATGCAAGTGTCGCTCATGGATAGTGGCGTCGGGGTTGGGTTACGCTCCAACGACGGAAGACAGCATTGAGTTTTTGAAGCATTAAATTCTACACGGTTCTTAATTCCCCATTGTACAATTCTGTCGAGATCAGATTTTAATGAGCTTATCATACGCTGCCGTTGAAGATTTACACCTGAAGAACAAGAATGTGAACCTAGGAAGAAAAATATAAACACTGAGTCTACTGTCATCAGTGAAACAGTTCAATGGATAAGAAGTGGTAGACAAGAGATCGTTTATGAATATAAGGAAGAGAGTCGGACACAAAACGGAGCTATGGGATACACTAGCATTTATTTTATGACTTTCAGACTTGAAACCATTTAATAAAACTTGTATTGAACGGTTAGGTAAGGTTAACGTGGCTGCGGATTAAAAATCCACACAAGAGAAGGCCAAGAGAAAGGCCCATTGTGATACGACATGATCTAGAGAATTACTTCTTACTAGTCGAACCATTTTGAGCTTTTTATAAAGCGAAGAAGATATTTGATATCCTTTTTAGCTAGTTCACTGGTATTATCAAAAGAGTAGTCCCCCATATGAAATTTGCGTCTGAGTGAAAGAGTAGGGCAAGTGCATAGGCGATGAGAGATTGTTTCCTCTTCTTCTTCGTCCATACAGCTCCTACAAAAGTCATTTGAGGCTACACCAAGTCGCATTTCGTGTCTGCCTATAAGACAGTGTCCCGTAAGGACACCTATTAGGGAGCTAATATGAAGTCTCCTTTGAGATAACAAGTCCTTAGAGCGCTTTAGGTCCAGTGAAGGCCATATGAATTTTGTGGCTGCGCATGTTGTTTGCTATCGCAAAAGCTGTTTCTTTTAGCATAAGTTTACATGTAGCTATCGGTATACCTATCTTCTCCTTTTCAGGTGAAATAGGTATGACGGTTCCATTTTTAGCGAGTTCATAGGCTTTACAATTACCTGTGATATCTCTTTGGCCCAGCACCCAACAGATCCAACATCTCCATAAGAGACGATCGACAATCGAGGGCCGTTAAAGATTTGGTAGAAACACCGTCAAGGGATTTGATAGCAGCCTGACTGTCAGAGAAGATGCGGATATCAGAAATTAAACAGTTAGAAAGGTAATTTCTAATCCAAAACAGAAGAGATTCATCAATACCGAAAGAAGAATTTTCGATAAGAGAGCTTGGAGCCAAACTCTATCAAATGCCTTTGAGATATCAATAATCTTACTTTTGTAAATTGTTAATATGACAACTTATTTTGTTTATCAATTGATATTTGACACGTCATGCATTTTCTGCTGCCTCCTTCTTTCCTTTTCTCAGTCTTCGAGATAAAAGAAACATCTTTATGAACCTATTTAAGTAAATATGAACTAAAACGCTATCATATTATCACCCAAAACTGATTTTTGACTCTTCTTAGACAACACTCAACTATAAGCTTTTGACGTATTGCCATAAATTTATAACTTGTGTTCTAGTTTCAACCTTAATCATAACTCATATATTTATGTAGCTTCGTACCTTCCTTATGCTCTTTGATCAGTGTATAATGTTTGCCTTGTAAATTTCTGATAAGATTATTACCCGAAATACAATGTGTGGTATCTTCAAGTTCAAACTGCATGCCCTTTTATATGATATCACAACTAGTTGGGCATCCGTAACCATTCGTTACTTTGTGTTTGATTTTAAGCGGAGATAAGAAAGGTAAATTTCGTTAGCATTCAATGTTATTTAACCCTTTTTCTAGCTTATAGCTTTGATTACAAAAGATCAATAGAAATTAGCCGCCAACTTTGAATAACACAACCTAACATCCAAAACCAACCCATTTTGTGCTGATTTCACTTTAGGTTACGTATACGCCCGAGTGTACCCCAGTTGACTCACAGCAAACAACCAAAGAGAGTGCAGCAACAGCAACAGCAACAGCAACAGCAGCAGAACACTGGTTCAAGCTATCGTTTACGTTTACTTGATGGTAGCCCCGTCTTGAAACAAAACCCAGCTTCAGCGATATTATAGGTAAAGGTGATGATTCATCAGTTCAATAGACCAGAACCAGTAATACAAAACAAATTAGAAAAAAAAGAATAATAGTTGTTCCAGCAGAACCGGCAAGTAAGCAATAAAACAAACAGAACTACTAACAGCACCAAACGTATATAAACTATACTCGCATACGTATACGTAAGTACAAGCTTATACGAGTGTATGTATGTAGGTATAGAGCAACTGAATTGATGGAGGTGGCCTCGTTCGATGCGGGCGGTTATCGACTTTTTCACCTGATTATTGTGTTTGAATGCATTTGGTTCTGCACACCTCACACCTTGCACCTGAACAACTGAGCAGCAACTGAAAACCCCATCACTCCTCATGCATATACTGCTTCGGTGTTAGCGTCAACTTAAGCTTCAGCTGCAATGCAACTTACTTCGATGCTTCGTTCATTACCTTGATCGATGGAATCGATTGATTTACTCACCTGTGCTGTTTTCTTGTTGCTGTTTTTTTCTTTTGTTTTAACTTTTCTCCATGTTTTTCTTAGTCAACCCCCCTTCCCCCCTTTCCATACTCCTTACTGCACAAACATTCTGCCATTTGATGGTCATAGCTATAAAATCATTTCGACATATGAAGGTATAGACAGCGTTAAGGGGATAGGGGTACTATCGGCAATCTTGCTACAGTTTTCTATAAAAATGTCGGCCATCACATAAACATCGGGTGATATCTATTGGACCACGTTTTTCGTCGTCGTTGTCTTCGTCTTCTACTTTTTCGTCGGTCACCGTCTTCGTTATTGACGTAGTTGTATTTATTTATTATTATGATTTTATGAAATATAAAAATAGATATGAAAAGTTGTAAAAAGGGGGTTGGTATTATTTTAATTGGCATCAGTGGCTTCACTTGCTATGTTATCAGGTAGGGAAGGTCTTTTATTGTATTTTTTCCGTTGTTGAAGTAGGTGGTGTGATTTAAAAATATATTTGCACGCTATACTACTTGTTTATGATTTATTAGATAGGTTAGTACAAGTACTTGACTTGGATTATTTTTATTTCGTTTTGTTTAAAGCAGTAGTTCCCATGAATAGAATGAAAAATTAATTAAGTTTTAGGTACTTACAAATGTGAAGATATCAATGATGATGTAACTTTAAGAGAAATATTATATTAATTTGACATTTCATTTAAATATTCTAGATATTGATGTCAAATGTAAAGTTGAAGCCAATAATTTGTGTATAAAATTTGGAAATTTAGGTAAAACAGTTAAATTTTTATTTTTTCCTGTCAAAATTTTTTGGATAATTAGTTGCAGTAAACGAGGTCCAACATTTATAACCCAAGTAGTAAAATGTTTAAACAACTTTTTTATAAATAAATTAACTTATTTATGGTACAGAGACTTTGCTTGAAACCTGTTCGTCCTCATCCAAGTTTCTGACTTCCAACGCCTAATGTTAGATGGATAAAAAGGAAAATCTCGAAATTGTTTGCGTTTTGTAATGTTTTGACAAGAGTTACAGTATTGGAAAAAATAATAGAATCAAGTGTCTTCGTCATTTTCGATGGACAATATTTTTTTAAGAAATTTAAGATATTAGGTCTTTTGTCGTTAGCCTTTCTATATTTTAATCGTACCTTTAATGCTATCAAAAAGCAAAATTGTTTTGAGGAAACAACTGTTTGTTTTCATTTAACATTAAAGAGTTTGAGGCCAATGATTATTTCGCCTAGATAGACTAATAGAAAGGACAAACTTAAACTTTTATTCTAACGTAAATTTTATTTTTTTTTGTTGTATGCATGAGTTTTTTTAAAGTTTGTCAGATGTTTTATATTCGATACCGAACAAAATTTTTAAAAGTCATCTATAATTTTTATAAACATGGGTCGTTGATTGCATTATACTTCCATTGAACGCGAAGTGATAAAAAAAAGTGGTTGATAATTGCAAAAACCTTAAACCTTAAACTATTCGAAAAAAAACAGTATTTAAACTTTACATTTACGCCTGAAGAAGAAAAAGATAAACTTCTTCGCGTTTTGACACACTATTGGTAACAAGAAACCATTTCTTTGTTTACAGGACTCAAAAATGAATTAAACGTATTGGGGACAGTTAGAACAATAAGAAACCAACTAATAGAAGCAAGTCTTTCTGGTAAAAGTTCACGAAAAGTGCTCTTCTTTAAGAAAGAATATAAAGACTTGCCTTTGCAAACAAACGCTTACACCGTTCTTATTAGAATAAAATTTTGTGGTCGTATAAAACGAATATCAATTTCAACTTTCGATGAAAAAATTTATATATTTGTATGAAGGCCAAAAAAACAAGAAGTTTAACTCAAAATACACAAAAAAGACAGTAAAACACGGTGGTGGTGCAAATACAATGATTTCAGGATACTTTTCAGCATCTGGTGTTGATCCAATATTTTGGATCAAGGACAAGACCTGCAATGTGAATTATGTCCACATCTTAAATTCAGTTATTCTTCCATTATTTGACGAGTAGGTGTCTATCAAATGGGAGTTCATGCACGATAATAACCCGAAGCATCCCTCAAAATTGGCCAAAAAATACATTCAACAAAACAAAATCAATGTTATGGAAATGGGAATGGCCATCACAATCCTCCAACCTAAACCCAATTGGGCATTCTAAAGCATAGGATCGGAGATTGTAAAATCACAGAGAAAGACGAGTTGTGGTCAAAAGTTCAAAGGAACGGTACTACATACCCGTGAAGACATGTGCCAAATTTGTGATTTCGATGGGGCGAGCAGTGGAAGTCGTTATTAATAAAAAAGATGCCACTACAAAATACTCAAATAATTTGAAATAATTTTCACGTTGAATTATTTTCTCGTTACTAATTTTTATTTTGTTTCTATTGTTTTTTCCAGGATGAAACATAACAATGATCACAACTCTTGTTCTTGTTATATTATTTCCCATTATTATATTTAAAAAAAATTGTTGTATTTAAGCAATAAATTATTAAAAATCTATCTACATATGTAGTTTTTATATTCTACTCTTTACAAATTACTTTTAATGTGTTATAAAGAATGAATACGAAGGTTGTTCCTATAATTTTTTTTTAATTGTATATGTTCTATAATTGTAAAGGCCAATTTCTTTAATATTCAAATTGGTAGGAACTTATTTCTTAACACAAGTATAAGAACCTTTAGTCCTATCAATTTGGGACGAAAAATTTGATAGGACTCGGTTCTAAGCAACAAGCTTGGACCTAGTTATTATACCAATTCTTAGTAATCGAAACGATACCAATTGATTTCTTTTTTGAAGTACTAAGCTATAGTTCTCTCAAATAAGCCGGACGTACCCAGTTAGATCTGGGTAATATCTGGTACATTAAAATACTGAAATCAAAGCAATAAATTTACCTATTTTGTTACTGTGGTTTTTTTTCGAAATACGTTCTCAATTTTTGTTAATTGTAATTCGGAGGTATTTGCTGTCCACTTCTGTTAAAAATATCGATTTTTCTACCAAAAAACTGGTAAAAATTACTAAAAAGTTTTAAAAATATCATGAACTATGAAGAAAAGGGGCTATTTGGTAGGGTTGTTCGTCGTGAAACAAAACCATGAGCTTTGAAAGCTCTACGTTATCGATTTAAAATGTACGTTTACAATTAGTTTTTGATTTAGTAGCTGATGAAATACAACTATAACAGACCTGATACTAATGGTACTACTTGAGAATAATAATAATATTATAAATCTTTCAATAAGTAGTGGAAACGTTAAGAAAAAGTTATATAGACGTAACCATAATAATAGATGATAATTGTTGAAATGGAATTTTCCGTATTTTGGCAATTTTTTTATTTAAAGTAAATGAAAGAGTTTACAATTGAAAATTTAAGTTTAATTTGTTATCGGGATATAAGCTAAAATTGTAAAGTTAAATCAATATTATAGCATTATTTTCGACTTTTAGGAACAATATAGCAAGTTTTGCATCCGTAAAAATTTGTGAACTCGGGATTTTTACCAAACATGACATTACGATGGTAAAGTGGGTCCTCCGATTCCTTCCGTCTTGCTGTCTGTCTGTGTATTTGTTTTCGACCAAACCCTTAGAACGATTGAGTTCAAACTTGTAAATAAAGTTTTTTAGCGGATTCATTTAGCGTTTTTTTTTCATTATTTTTTAAATGAAAAATTATCCCATACAAATTAAAATAAATAAATCAGGTGGTTCAACAGTCTTTTGAGAACTAGGCCAAAGTAACTTAAAATTTTCATCTATTCCTGTGTGCGGGTAATGTTGTCAGGAATGAAGGGTACCTACAATTTTTAAACCAAATCCGAACTTTTCCTGAAGAGAATTACTCTTGGAGAATTTGTCAACTCTTAGCAATAGGCAGTACCCGTGTCTGTTTCACAATATTTCCAGTATTTGAAGATTTAAAAATGTACCTGCAAAACAAGTTTGTTTCCTAAAATTGAAATAACATTTGATTTCTAACAAAAACCTTAAACTTTTTCAAAACTTTTTTTTGAAAGTCGTTAGAGAAATGACTCATCGTATTATTTACAGGATATCGAATTTCGAACAAAGAATATTGAAATCGGTTGATTAGTTCCTGAGAAAACTTAAAAACAAGAGAACAGTTCTATGGGGGGTACCCTCCTGGAGCAATAAAAACTTTTTGTTTTATATTGAAAGAAGCCACATTACAAAAAGAAATTTTTGCGAAAATAAAAAAAATTATCGGATTGGTTTTGATAAATTTCTAATTTTCGATTTTTGACCAACAATTTAGTAAGGTGACTACTGTTTTTTTAAGCTTAAAAATGTTTTTAAAAAAAATCGGCTCAAAACCTTAATTTTCGAATTCTAAGTCAATCAACCCAATGGTTTGGTCTGTAGAGGCCATGACAGACAGACGGACGTAATCGGGGGACCCACTTGTTTCGACGTCTCTACCAATGTCATTTTTTATTTCAATCTTACGAAAGCAAAACTTGCCAAGTTTTCGAATCCACACAGGAGTGCGCAGTAGAGGAAGACCGCGGATCAGGTGCCGTGCACAAATGGATAGCGACCTCACCCAACTTATACGGCAAAACTGTAAAAAAATTTGCAAGGGTCCAGGCTAGATGAAGAAGTATGTTGGGTGAGGCCCTAGTTTACACAGGACTGTAGCATCACCTTAAGTATGTAAGTAAAACTTGTCATATTAATTCCTAAGACCTCTGGCATGACAGCCCAGTTATAGAAAAATTAATGTTTTTTTGAGAAATCAAATGGCATTTAAATTTTTGAAGGCAAGCTATATTTTTAAATCTTAAGTTATAGGTACTAATTTTAAATCAGACAGGAGCAAGTTTGTGGGATCTAGGCGTGCATTTTATTTAAAAGTCCTTTCTGCATCAAAAAGAAATGTATTAAAAGTCTACAGCTTTTCATGTCCTCACCCACGCACAGAATTATCTCAAGGACTCATTCATTTTAATTTTAATTAACTTCGGGAAATACATATGAATAATGTCTTTATCCTTAAGTTTTACTTTGTACAAGTATTGAATTTTAAAAACATAATAAATATTTTTACATCTACCTGTCTTTCTGTAGTTAAATAACATAAACAAACCTAATAGACAGTGTACAGCCCACTATTAGTCACGGTAGCCCGTAAAACAAAGTTCAAACCCAATACGGCCTCCAGGACGAACAAATCCTTGTTTTGAATTGGAAAGATTATATAGATAAACAACCAAAAGGATGGAAAGGCTGCAGGCTCCGAGAAATAGGAAACTATTTGCATTCTTCGTTGATTTCAAAGCTGCTTTCGACACCGTGGATCGCAATGCCCTATTTTACAATCTTTACCAGTGTGGAAATCCATAATACTTATCAGAGTGGTTCCAAACGAAATCAGGAGTTAGACAGGGCTATGCACTCAGTGCAAGCTTGTTTGCACTCTTCATTGATGATATCGTCCAAGCATTACCAACAGGAATCGAGTACGCAAGTGTTAATTTTAAAGCTCTTCTTTTCGCTGACATTGTTCTACTCAGGTATACACCGCAGTCCTTTCAGCTAATGATAAAAAAGCTTGCTGATTATTGTAAAAGTAGGAACCTAGTGGTAAATTTAAGTGAATCCAAAGTGATGGTTTTTAATAATGGCGGAGGAAGATCGGGTGCAATGGCACTATAATGGTGAAAGAGTAGAATTGGTGAACGAATACAAATATCTAGGAGTCTGCTTTACTAAGAACTTGAGCATAGCAAAACATCTCACTGACAAACTTGTTAAGGCATAAACAGCTCTAAACGTACAATGGAATCAATGTTTTAATAATAAGGAAATTATGTATTCCAGTAAATTCAAGGTCTTCGAAGCTGTATCGGAATCAGTTATGTTTTGTGAGGTCGGAAATATGAACAAGTGGAAACATTGCTTAGATTTTACATTAAACGGACTTTACACCTTACTTCGAGTATGCCAAACTACATGATCATGTTGGAATCAGGTCTAACGCTTTTATTTATAAAAATACTCAAGCTGCAGGTCGATTACATCCTCAAAGCCCTGGATATGCCAAGTTATTGCCTCCCAAAAAAATACTTCTTTAAACAATCCAATCCCGAAGTGGATGGTTTAAAGACTGGTTAGAACTTTGCCGAGCAGGTGGATGTTGACTGAAACTACAGTAACCTCTCCTCTTGGAAACCAACTTTATACCGCCTAATAGCTCGTTTGGATGAAGCCTAGACTACGATCTCCGGGAAAGAAACTACTTTCACGACCATCGACCAAATTTCGTGCATGTTCCGGCTTAGGGGAGAACTCCTTAATCTTAACTACATTCATCACCGCGATGATGACTTATCGATTTTATGCAACCTGTGCAACTTGAATGAGCGCTAGGCTGTTTTTCATTTTGTTGGGGGATGTCCGATACTGAGAGAAATAAGAAGGCTTATCCTAAGCAGTGACTTTCTTTCAAATACTGAAATCATATGCTTCTCAGGAAATGGAAGCCACAAAGCTTCAAGCTACATACAAACTGCGCTTTATTTTTTTAATCTATATAAAGCTATACTTTTAGTTGTCAATCAGTCAGACGGTAATGCCCTCCATCATATTGTATTATTATATTGTTTTAACCAAATTATTGTTAAAAATTTATGTTCAAATAAAATCAATCTAAGCTAAATTTAAAAAATTGGGAAGATACACTTTATGCAAACATACGATAAAAACACTTTACGATTTTACGCTAATTTAATTTTTCAAGAAGCACTAAAATTTCCAAAAAAAATTTTCGCGTTATAGAGTATGTTTGTGTTGGTAGCAAAAACACCGTTATCCTAACCTTATTCCAAACTTATTTATATCTTTTTATGTAGGTATTTTAAAACACGACTTGCGTGGATTTTTAAGACACCCTTCATCGAATACGATTTTCGAGTCTGCAGTACCGTTTTTTCTGGGATTTTCAGAGTAATTAAAATCGATCAACTACAAATATCTAAGGGGAGTTTTTCTGTGTGGCCAACATTAATAAAGGTCATTTTATTCAAAAGTTAAAATTTAAACAATTAAATTTTAAGGTGGGGATTTTTTAAATATGACATGCAGTTAGTTAAATAATAAACTAACCATAATTTGTGATTAACAAATTGATAATTGCATTATAAACCAGTTCAAAAAGAAATCACTGATTCATCACTTATTCTTTGCTTGATGTATCAAGGCATCAAGAAGAGGGGTAGATGGTTGGTAATAAAGTTTAATTAAACGAGCTCTATAAAACACAGCTGATTAAATAATTTAAATATAAATAAAATAAATACAATATGTTTCTTATGGGAGCAAGTTTTTTTGTGGTGTGTTTTTGTTTCTTATTGTTTTTTTTTAATTATTTTTTAAAACAAGTCTGTCGATGAATCATGAATCTAAAACCAAGGATACTGAAGTAAGTTAACCGTAAGAGAATTAAGATTACTCAAGCAAACAATAAAAGAAATGAGTCATTATTTTGTTTGCAAAGTCATGGTTCAGCAAAAATGTATTTATTTAATTTGTTTATTTATAATAAAGATACAGGTTAAGAAGATTTATATAAAGGTTTGTAGTCTGATACCATTTAGTTATGAAACCGAATTTGACATCTTTCGTATGATTAAAAAAATACATATTCATGAACAAAGCTTGAATTATATGCAAAAAAGTTGAAGGTACTAATCAATGTTTTTAAAAATTTAACTTTTCTTTTGATTTCAATCTTTTGATCTGAAATGCATTCGTTCTCCTTTCGAACTCGATCTTCGAACTCATTCTTTTGAATATTGGTTATTTGTATGTACAATTTACAGCATATATGTACAAACTTCAAAACTGTCTCCATCCCCATACAGTTTTTTTGTTATTTTACAACTAGTTTACGGTGTTGGTTTTCTGGTTTAGTTGTACAAAAACAGGCTTTCAGTCAAGAAGAACAAGAAAACAAAATAAAAAAATGACTATGAAAAGAAAACTCCAAAAGAAAACTCCGTCTCAGTGAATTCTTGACAACTTTTCATGCTGGTTTTTAACAATACCAACTTCCTTAGCCCAACATCACCACCAGCACCACTATCATCCGTACCATCCTTTCCACCCACCACCCATTACCGCACCGGTCCCATTCTACTTCCGTGTTTTGTTTGTTGTTCAGCTTACGTCAGAATGTACCTAAGAAAGGAAAAAGGCCAAAGGTCTCTTGCTTCAATGTCCACCCACCAGAGCCACTGGCTGAGGCTGGCGCTGCTATACCATACCATACTCTATATATACCGTTGTAGGATATATTGAAAATGATTTACGACCTTAAAGCCAATTTGAGTTGCATTCCAAGGAAGCTGAGTGTATCCGTTTCCCTTTGACATCGAAAGTTATTAGGTAAGTAAAGTCTTTCGGTTCGTATATATTTAGATATTTTTATAACAAGTAATAAATTTATCTCTCGAATAACTAGATTCTAATGTTGTTTTTTTAAGGGTTGTTTTTTTTATTTTATTTTGAAAACCATTCAACAAGATATCTTTCACCACCGTTAGTGATGAAGAAGAAAACTCATCAGCATATCATCAAAGCAAAATGGCAATTTACTCGAACTCACGGTCCTTCGGCGTTTGCGTTAGCGTTTACATTCGGCATATCCCCAGAGACAAACTGTGGAAGTTTTCGATTTTGGAAAACGTTATAAGATGGCAAAAACGCTTACGTTAACGCTCCTGCAAACTAATTTGAAATTATTTCACTCCATGTTATCGTTTTTTACTTTGTATTTAGAAACAACAACAAAAAAGTCAGAGAGTTTGGCATGGGCAGTGCTGGTGCAAAGGAACCGTTTCACGCTTTTATTTATTTTTATACACGCGTTATAGAGTTCCGTTTTTTTTGGAAGTGCGTGTTTTAAATTGATTTCGGGTATCTTTTTCGCATGTTTATTGGGGAGAAAATGGGATAAACTTGCGAGTTGTTGTTTTTTTTTTTGTTTATAAGTCGAGAAATGAGAAGAAAAATAAGGACTCTGGCATTTAATTTAGCATACTTTCGGGGTTATTGAGGAGAGCGGATGAGATGATATTAAAAATGAATTTTTCGTTTTCATTTTAAATTTAACTTTTCTGAAGTGGAAAAAGTGGATATAAAAGTCGTTAAATGGAATTCGAAAAAGATGTGCCTTTAAGAACTTCAATGGGGCTTGCAAATGGTTATTTCTTGTAAATGTCCTAGAAAGCGACAACAAGGGATGTTAAACCGAAGAAGATGTCATTCAAACGAATCGTTATTTTCTCAAAGATGAAAATCCATGTTTAGAGGAAACTGTCAAAATGTCTTTAAAACCTCTGGGAAATGTTTAAAAGTTCTTGGCACGTTTAAAAGTCTTTTGAATGAAAAACAGGATTTGACGAATGAAAATATATTTATAACTATGATAGACTATAATGAAGCTGTGTTTTTAAGTATAAAATCTTAGCTGGTTTTTTGAGGGCAAAACTCAGTAAAATCAGTAAACTTTTGAATCTACGATTAAGCTTACAATATTAACATTTTTGTGCATTTAATTAATTTATGTTTTTACTCCCAACGTCTTAAATGTGTTGGGCTATAAAATGGAATTAAACCCAAAGAATTTTGTATTATAATTGACATTAAACTGGCATTTTTTGAACTAGAAGCGTGATTTGATGATGTCCATTAAAGAGCTCTAATGTTCGATCATTTCTTTCGGAATTTTGTACTTATGGTGAATTTTGTTATAATTCTTTAAAAAAAATTCAAAAAAAGTTATTTAATTTCTCAAAAAAAACTCTATTTATGTATAAATTCACTATCGGTAAGATTTTTTATAATTAATTTGTTTAAAAATAGAAAGAGAATAGGCAACATTTTGCGAGATTTATTTAGGTGTTATGGAGTGTACGAGCCTAATCAATAATTTTATAAATTCATATGTGCTGATATATTATTCAAGTATGGGAATTTAAAAAGAAGTAAAATATTGAATAGATCAAAACTTCCAAAACAAAGTCTTTTGTGGACTAATAAATAATGTACCTTGGAAAATGTATAAGAAATAGTGATCTACATTGTGACCGTCAAATTGAAATTGTTAAAAAATAGTCATAAAACTCCAAAATTAAGACCTTCTCAAATGTAAGAGGCATTGTTTGAAGTTTAAGAAGAACTAAGAGTCATGAGCGTTTAGTCTAAAAGCTATGAAAAAGTATTATAACTTACAATTCTTCTAAAACCAATTATAAATTTAATAAGAAAATCAATTGTCAATCTTGCATAGATTGGTCTTGATTATTTTGTGGTCGAAGTGCGGGAAGTCCCCAAACCACTCTGGATCGTCCAGAAACCCAATTTTTTTGAAAGTTGGTTAATATGTCTTATTACTCTTGACACCCAAGAATATAAAGAAGTGTTTTTGATTTAAATTGTTAAAGGGTATTATTTTGAAAAACTTCCACACAGGGCTGGATTTATAGGTCCAGAGGCCTTGGGCAAATAAAGAAAAGGGGGCCCTCGCCCCAAATTATTTTAAAAATCAAGTAAACCATTTTTTCCGCTCGAGTTTTTCAATAAATTATTTATTTTGAAAACAAGTAGATTCCTTTAGTATTAAACAAACACATATAAATACAAACGGAAAAAAGAATTATTTAAAATTAAATTTTAGGGTTAACGAACGGAACCTTTCGATCTCTTTTCGACGAAAAATCGTAGATGATTTCTATTTGATTTATGCTGATTTATAATTTTCATTTCTGAAAATGAGCGCTCTGCAGTGCAATTTGTTACCATCAAAACCATACACATTCTCAAAGCAATTTCGAGGTTTCGGAATGTAGTTCTGAAATTTTGATTTTCGAGAATTTGGTAGTAAAATAGTTCCGGTGATTGATCTGTTCCATAGTCCTTGTCCTTTTTGTATGAGTCAATCAAAGACACAAATTTAACCAACTCATTACCAAGACAAGGCTCTAAATTATCCGGATTAACTTTCACCAATGCCTCTGTTGCAGCGTGCAAATTTTCAGCATCCATCTCCTCGATGTGATTCAGAAATCCAATTCTCGAACGTACAGCTTCATAAGCTTGCAATCTTTCGGATTCAACCTAACATTTCTCGTTCTGTTGCGGGTGCGTGATTGTACATATTCATCAGTATGGGATTTTGTTTTTTGGCTGCTTCCTTGTATTTATCAAAATCATTTCGTTTAGATTCCACGAATAATTTGAATGATTCTAGTACACGCACTGCCGATTCAGGAATCATTTTCAGCTCTTGCAATATCTTATTTGTAGCGTTGAATCGCTCCAAGATATCGTTCAACAAAGCGGTTTCGAGACCACTCATCTTCTGTAGAAGGTGCTTTGCTTCATTCCTCACGATATCTTTTTGCTTTTTGTTGAAAGATATGCTGGTTAGAGCTTTTTAGATTTGCGAATAGCAGTTGACTAAGGCTTTCGTAGCTTCAGCTCGACAAGACCAACGAGTGTCGCTGAGCTTTTGCAAGACTAAAAACTGCCCGCTTTTCTTCACCGATAATTTCTCAATCAGAATTCTATGCCGCTCTGTACTGGCTCTGAAAAACGTGTACAAATTCTAAACGAAATCAAAGAATTAAACAGCCGATGGACAAATTACCAATTAGTCAATAATAATTGATTTTTCCAAGAATTGAAGAACACCGATTTTTCTTATTAAGCGATTGGGGTACTCCCTCAAGATGGTTAGTGAATTGGAAGTGCTTCCATTTGAGATTTTGATATTTCACTGATTGCCTGGTTGGAGTGAACAATTATAGATCAGCGATTTCTTTTATTTAAGAATAATATAATTAAATAATCATGTAGGTACAAAGTACTATCGGCTGTAGGTAAAGGTAAAAGACCAAAAAAAAAGATATCAAAGGAAAAGATGTTTACTAGTGTTTATTAGTTTCAATTTGAACCAACAATTATTCCAAGCCTCTATTATGGGACAAACAGTTCGTGGGCCCCGGGGCTTTTGCCCCGTTTGACCTCCACTAAATCCGGCTCTGCTTCCACAATTTAAAAACTTTGTGTTGTCGTCAAATGATCCATGATAAATTGTCAAACCATACACAACAATCATCAAAACTTCTCATACAGTAAAAAAAAACACCCTTTTGCTTTTGGATGTATTTTGAATAGTACTGTCAGTTACGCAAAACGAGACTAAAAAAATTGTCTAAGTTCAAATAAGTTTAAAGTCCTTCTTTGTGCTCAAGATTCTTAAGTCCAAAATCAATATTTACAGTTTATAGTTGTTTTTTCGTAAATTGTCAAACATTTTGCATATGATAATTGCAATATCATTTTTTGTCAATGAGATTTCTGTTAAATCAGTTCTTACCAATTTGTTGTAGAATTTTTTGAATACTTTTTATTAAAAAAGCGACTATTTTTTTAAAAATAATTACGTAGTGTTGATAACAATGTTTTATTCAAAATTCAATCTTAGTGGAATTGGGTAAGGGTCACGCTTTAATCATTAAATTCTACACGATTTTTGATACCCAAGATATGAATTTTATGAGCTGCCGTCAGTAGTCCATATCCGAAGTACAAGAATAAGAATCTAAAAACCAACATGAAAAGTAGGAAGTATTATCATCAGCGAAACAATTTAGTCTATTAGAAGTTTCAGTCAAAGATCATTGATGAAAATAAAGAAAAGCCTCGGAGACAAAACGGAGCCTTGGGGCACACCAGCGTTTATTTTGTAGATAACTGATTTGGACCTGGCCAATACACTTGAATTGAATGGTTCGAAACGTAATTTCTTACCCAACAAAGAAGAAATTCATCGCTACCAAAAACACGCATTTTCAATAAAAGAGCTTGATGACAAGCTCTATCAAATGTCTTTAAAATATCAAATGCAATTTGTTCCACTATTCGGTGAGATAAACCACAAGATCACCAGTGGACGTATTTCTACGAAATCCATACTGCCGGGCATTACAAAGCCCTCTTCAAGTTTTTTCTTAAGCCTTGAAAAGAAGTGACGTAAGTCCAATTGGACGATGGTTAGAGATAGGGGAGAATTCGTTTTTTTTAGGGACAGACCAAACTGTTTTCCATCAAATCGGAAAGAGGCCTGTAGAACAGGGCAGGTGGAAAAGCTGATGCATTGGTTTTGTCAGCGTTGCCAACTACCTCTTCAGAACAAACTTTGCTGAAAGCAAATTGACTTTTTAAATGGAGTTTAAAAAAGGAGTGTTATCTTAAACGATCGTACAAATAGACGATGACTTAGAGTTGCGTACGATTTTTACAAATGACCAGCCGTATTTTCCGGTTCTTCAAAAATTGAATGCACCGAATAAGTCCGTTTTAGGCCTTACTAGCTTGTCTCATTTTTATTGCGGTATTACTTAGTGGGGTTGGCTTTAAAAAACAGAATCTCATATCTCTGATCCTAATAACTTCTTTACAGCTTCTTTTGTTTTGAAAGACTTTACCCTATTCAGGATAAAAACTTGCATTACACAAAGAAATAAGTGTGTAACCATATCTGCGCTGGAATCTACGTCATTGTTGAGGGAGGACAGTGACCAATTATAGTTCCTGAAGAAATCGTTGAGATCGTCTTAGTTGGCTTTCTCATATTGCCAAACGGTTCAGGAATCCGTGTTGGCGCGTCAACTAACTGAGTTTGGTGATTTAACTCACCATGTTTGAAACTTATAATTTCCTTTCATAAGTGCGTTAGAGGTTGCTTAATTTTTTAAGCTGAAACCATCAGTTTACTTAAAAAAAGTTTTGAAATGATCGGAATTGCCAAATTTACCAAATTTAGTGAAAAACCTCTGAGAACTGACTGATACATTTTTTTTTTCTTGTGGCATATAGCCAACAATATGTTTTTCTACTCCTCTAACCAAATTGTTTTTAAGTATAAGATTAATGATTTAAAACAGTCAAAACAAAATGACGCCCTTTTTCCCATGCCTTCTGTGTTGAAAAATGAATTGTCTATTTAAATCGAAAAGAAAAGCCATTTCACTGAACCAATTTGACATACTTTGGTTCGTAATTGTTATTGATACGTACGAATACCTATATCTATAACCAAATAGTCCTTTTTTAAAATTTTTAATTATCATTTTCTTCTCATTGCCATTAATTGGCCTGCCATCCTACCACCACTCGTAGGTACACGTATAATTGCCCCATGCAGCGCACATTGCCACAAAACGAAACATTACTCAAAGCATTAATGACTTAAAATATATTTCTAAATTGATCGACGAGATTGAGTGTGTCAATTGCAATTGCCATACAGTGGACAAAAGTGACAAATGCTCACACATCCAATTAATTATCTTTTTCCATGTCCTGCTGATGCACAATTTCATCCTCTTCTCTTACTCTTGTTTGCTGTGCAAAATACTCGTACTTCAACATGCTTATAGTTCTTGTTGTTATTCTCATCGTCGTCGTCGTTGTCGTCGTCATCGTTGTTCAATTGATGCATCTTTCTCTTCTCGTTCCCGTAGCGCGCACTCAAATGTCCAATTTAAAAACCGAACTAACCATTTCTATAGATTGCATTATGATGAAGCATTATATTCCCAGCTAAGCTACATACACGAAATACGAGTATGGCTGTTGCTGTCCTGGCTGCCTGCAGCAGCAGGATTCAGATATAATATAGGACTCCCCATTGACACTCTGTCACAACTCTATCTGAACTACAGTTTGCGTTTTGTATCACTTTTTTTCCACACCCATTTTGACAAATTTATGGTGAAGTCTTCTTTTATGAAATTTATAGTCGATATTCTTTTTTTTATTTTTTCTAAGGTGTTTTTCTTTGCTCCTTCCATGTGGATTTCAAAAAGGAGACAAGAGACAACACATAGAAAATGCGAAGGCAAAGAGTAAAAGATACACAAACCCAAAACTAACCAAACAACAACAACAACAGCAACAAAAAACAAGCATGACACCACAAAGGTCCTTATAAGTCCAAAAAGATTATCATTCAAAGCAATCAATTTAATTTGATGATGTTAACTTCGGAATAAAAATATGTCAATCAAATTGATTAATGGTTATTTTTCGTCTCTCCAATGGTTCTTTCTTCCTTCTACTTCCCTATATACTTAGATACCCTCGTTTTCTTGTAGTCGTTTTGGTCTTCGACTCGACAGTCGACATTCGACGTTTCTGCTTCTTGCGCCTTGCTCCTTTTTCCAACTTCTACTTCTGCTTCTGCTGCTTATCTCGTTGTTGTCATTCGTCGTAAACGTAAAAAGAGAAGAGGGAACAAACTTTAAAATTGAACACGAAAAAGCAAAGATACATTAACATTGAAACAGATAGAAATCTCATCGATTCGAGTGCCTGAGTTTCCTTCCAAACATTTTCAATCCTTTCACTCTTTTTATTTTCTTCGATACCCATACCCACATAAGAAAAGGAAACATAACACACATAATGATATTGCTGTTCATCGAACTGAAAATAGAAGGAAAAAAAATATTCCAAAAGAAAATTCGGTGAATGGAAAACAAATATTTTAGCAGAAAAATGGAAATATCAAATAATACACAATACCGAGAATAGAGACACAACTTACACAAATGAAGGTGGATTGGGTATGTTCTGTAAGGATATTCAAGGAAAATTAGAATGACATAAAAAATAACAGCCCAAGGAAGGCTGATAAAAATATATTTGGAAAAACACTGAAATTATAAAATAGAAAACGAATTGAAAAGCTTCAATCTCAATCTGTCCAAATGGGAGAGGGTGGGCTTTGCGATACGATAACCTATCTAATTTTAACCCTACACCCTGAAGGGCAAAGTATCCTTAAAATAACAGACAGGAGAGTTCAACTTTTCTGTTTTTTTTTTTTTTTTGGTATCTTCTTATACTTTTTGTTGAAGGGTGAGAAGGGTTTTTATTTTGATCGACGGAAATTAAGTATTGAGTAAATAAGGCTTAAGGTAAAAAAATCAATAGGTATTTTAAAAAAAAAGTATAAAAATCACCTTTTTGACTTAATCTTTTGTTTTATTCTTTCACCTAGTTACCTAATTCCTTTTATAGAGCTTACACAATCAATTTTAATGCAAACATTTTTATAAGAAGGGTACCTTTTTATTTAAAGCGCACGCTTCGTAACACCTGGATACGTCAAAATTGATAACGTCAAAACTGTGACAGTTTGGATTTAGAAAACTACTAAAAGCTAAAGTGGAAAGTCTTCCCCTTTTGTAGAGTTGTTGCTGTTTTTTTTTTTTTGGTTAAATGCTCAAAACTTGATTTTGAAAATTGTTGTGTTTCGTTAAAATATTTTGACTCTATTCAAAAACTAGCCTAGTTTCGTTTTTAAACTTAAAATTTTCAATTTTGTTCAGATTTTTAAAAGGGTTCGCTGTTAGAAAAAAAAGTCGTGAAATGTAAAAACAAATGTGCAAACAAAATATTGTGTCAAAAAACTACTCTTTACGCTGATAATCGAAATTCTAAAATGCACCACAAAGGTGTTGAGATTTTTAACTTCCCATAGGAAGTTATTGTAATGGGTCCGATTTGTCAAATTGAAAATTTTGACATTTCTCGACGTTTCAAGGTCCCTAGAGTCGAAATAAAAGATTTTTAGAAAGATGTCTGTGCGTGCGTGTGTACGTACGTTCGTACGTCCGTACGTCCGTACGTCTGTACGTCCGTACGTCCGTACGTTCGCGACGTTTTTTTCGTCGTCCATAGCTCAAGAACCAGAAGAGATATCGACTTCAAATAAATTTTGTTATACAGATAATAAGGCAGAAAGATGCAGAAAGGGCTCTCAAGGAAATTGCGTGGGTGGTTTTTTTACCATAGCAGTTTAAAAAAAAGGTGAAAATTTTGGTTAACCCTTAATATCTTATGAACCAAAAACGCTAGAGACTTGAATTAAATTTTATATAATAGACTGTAGCGTGATCTCAAAGAAGTATATTTTTTGAAAAAAATCTATTTAACGGTTTCTTTTCTAAATCAAAAAAACTGAAAAAAAAATTTGTCACCTCCTAAATTTAACGACTAACATACGATTTCATCTCCAAAACAATTTTGAACAACGGAGAATAATGTTTTAAAAATGTGATAAAATTTTGAGAAAAATCGAATTGACAGTTTTTTTTATAAAAAATAAAAATCTAAAAAAAACATTACTCAAAGTTCGTAAAAATTAAATATCGATTCAAATATCTTTTCAAAAACTTGAAATTAAGGCTTCAAGCTTATTTTATTTTATAAGAAATATTGTTTTAAGCATTCTGAAAGATGTTGAGAAAAATCGAATTGACAGTTTTTTTACAAAAAATAAAAACCTTAAAAAAAATTTATAAAAGTTCGTAAAAATTGATTTTCGACTCAAATATCTTTTCAAAAATTGTAGATATTGGCTTTTAACTACTTTTATCTTTCAAAAAATATTGTTGTTAACATTTAGTAAAATTTTGAAAAAAAGCGAATTAATAGTTTTTGTACAAAAAATTAAATACCTAAAAAAAATTTAACAAAAGTTGGTAAAAATTGATTTTCGACTCAAATATCTTTTCAAATCTATAAAATATTGGCTTCAAATTAATTTTATCTTATAGAAAATATTGTTTGCAACATTCGATAGAATTTTGAAGAAAATCGAATTGACGGTTTTTTTACAAAAAATAAAACTCTAAAAAAAACAATACTAAAACTTGGTAAAAATTTACTTTCGACTCAAATAGCTTTTCAAAAATTCAAAATATTGGTTTTAAACTTATTTTATTTTACAGAAAATATTGTTTTCAATATTCAGTGATTTTTAT
The DNA here is from genome assembly GCF_945859685.1 of Eupeodes corollae. Lineage (NCBI taxonomy): Eukaryota > Metazoa > Arthropoda > Insecta > Diptera > Syrphidae > Eupeodes > Eupeodes corollae. The sequence continues at coordinate 308,403,646 of NC_079147.1, read as the reverse complement.
ATAAAAACCCAACAGTCCGTTTTTTCATAAAAAAATAAAATCTATAAAAAATAGTACGCAAATTTGGTAAAATCGATACTAGCACATAAAGACAAACTTTTAAGCAAGACAAATCGACAGACGGGATGGGAAGTTATCAGTGTGGGTCGCATCCCAGCCTCTTTTTTAAAATTGTTTTGGATCCGTTTTTCACAAGTCAAAACTGCAAAAGCTATTCCAATTTAACCCATACATAATTTTAATCATGGCCAGGTTTAAGGTCTTGGATGTGATCCTCAATGATACCTTATTAACGTATCATGTCAGAGTTTTGAGGTTTAAACTTTTAAAAGATTATTTTATTCATCCATATTCCTTCTAAATATTTTAAGTACCTTATTAAGTCCTTAAAAAATCAGTATCATTTTTTGCTTATAAAATTAAGTTTCCATTTTAAAGATGATGCATATCGCAATTTTTAACAATTTTTGGTAGGTTCGTTTTCTTCAAGGTTTTAATTGTTAATTAAAAAAAACTTAATTTGAATTTTAAAATATTATCAGATGAAGTCTATATCTCTACATACTGTTAAGATAACGGATTAAACTTTGATCTTTGAGTAAGCAAGACTTTTTAAGACGTGGCCTAACGCCTAAACAACAACGCTTTCAAATTGTGCAAATTTACCTTAAAAATCATGGTTGTGTTCGAAATACGTATCGAGGGAATTTTATTTAACGATGAAGGTCACTTTTCCTTGAGTGGATATGTGCCAAAACGAAACGTTTGGTTTCCGCATAGTTTCACGTTACGGGCCTGTGAATTCGCCTTAAAGATCGTATACTTTACTATTTTCAATGAAGATATGCAAAGTCGATAAAGTCCACGCTGCGGACGATAAGTCCGAAACGATTGACCACTTGATTAAAGTCTAACAATTTGTATCTTTGTTAAATAAACTTAACAACTATTACATTTTTTTCTTTTAAATAATTTATACGTGACATAGAGTTCTCAAGAACGATTTATTTATCGATTTCTGGTATACAAATGTATTAATATTTCATTTTAGTACAATCAATTATTATTTACATTCATAATGTTGTAAACTGTGTCTATGTTTTTTTTCATATAAACAAAATAGGATCTAAAAAAGCCTCTTGAAACTTAGTTCTTAAAAATACTTAAAAAGTAACTAACAGAGAAAGTGTCCTGGTATATGATCCCTAACCTAACGAGATATAAGCACGATCGACAATTGTTTTTATCTATCTAGCTTGCGTTCTCGACGGATTAGAAACCATATATCAGAAAGTAATTGTAAAAAGAATTACGCGTTTGCAACGGCCCAGTCAAGCCACCAATACGTTTTGCGATTATAACGATCGAAATTTTGTTCATCTCTTTAAGGTATGCTTCCGCAGTATCTAATGTCCGTATTTCCACTTACTAATTCAGAGGTTCACAGTATTCTTTTATCTTTAGCTCTTCTTTCCATACGGTATATTATCGGTACGTTCATTGAGTCCGAAAAATAGCTATGTGCATCCAGAAACAAGAAAGCCTTTGAAGGTATAAATCCACTAGTAAGTGTGTTTTTAAAGTATCTGGGGTTAAAATAAAAAAAAAAGATCGTTCTCAACAACGTTTTCCGATCTTTCAAAATGATTCCTCCCAAGGTTCAGAATGAAATTGTCAATTGTGGACACAGCGGAATCATTCAATAGTTTCTTGTTCGAAACGTTATGCCCAAAGTCAGAATGTGAGCTTCTTCTAGTTCTAATACATTTTCTCAAATAGTTGGAGAAGAAAAGGCGTTTAAGCGATATACAGTCTTCAGAAAAGTCTCTGATTCGATGGGGAAACCATCCGAATTTATTATTTGCAGGTTTTTCCAATTTCGTCTCAAACCTGAATTTCCGCATTTAAGTAGGCTGCGGAACAGTAGGGTTCTATACTTAGTGTTATTTTTTTTTAGCTCCCAGCAGAATGATTGCAGCTTATCAAATTTTCTTTGCAGTTCTATTTGAATATGTGCAATGGTCCATTTGCACACAAAGTGGTATCGTCAGCAAACGCCTTCGAGTCATCGATTTTAATTAATCTCAGAAATAATATCTCAGAAACCAAAAAAATAAACAAGTCAGGTGGGGACACAATGCCCTGTGGCAGACCATTGGTGATACTAGACACCTTGGTTGTAGTGTTTTGTCTATCGGTTACAACAAATTTCTTATGTTTCACCGTAGATGAAATATCTTTCACAAGATGGGGTGGAAATTCTTGCCATATGAGTTTAAATAAAAACCCGTTGATCCAAACCGTGTCGAAGACGTTTTTGATATCAACTAATCAAGCAGCTGTACCTATCTTTGCGTTCAGATTCCAATTTACATCTGAAATGAGTTTTGAAACTGCGTGATCTGCTGAGTGATTTCTATTGAACCCAAATTGGTTTTTACTCCTTTTCTCCGCACACGAACTGGATGGACTTATACAAATAACTATTTTAAAAATCTTCCCAATATTAGACACGAGACTTATTGGCTTATAGCTAGAAAGATCAGAAGGATCCTTTTTCTTTTTTACTATTGGAAGTACCTTCGAAGTTTTCCAACAACTCGGGAAGTAACAGTTATTTAGGAAGTTATTAAATATAACGCAATATTGGCGTATGATTTCGTTTGGAATATGTTTCTAGACAATGTTTGGAATGTTATCGAAACCGCTTGATTTTGTATTGTTAAGTTTACGAAATATTTGTGTAAGTTCGTCTGTGTTATGAAGAGGTGCATGGTCCGTTCAAATGTAAGTTCATTTGCCTTAAGATTATCAGTCAATCTTAGAACTGTCGGTATTTCGCTACTGTAAGATCTTAATAATTCGGTATTTACCTTGTCAGCTTTGAGGCTAGAAAGTTCTAGCATGAATTAACTCAACGTATAACAATGGAATTTAGAGGTTATTTGTTTTAACATGATTACTTTGTTTGTAACTCTGTTTTATTTTTGGAAGCATGTTTCTTCAATAAAATTTTAAAACACTTTCGGCACGTTGGTTCCAATTAATTCTATTTTCGAACTGTTGGCGTAAGAAAACTTTAACATTTCTCAAGAGGGATTTTAATCTTACTAGCTCTGCACATTGGAGATTCTTTTGAAACTGGCGACGTATTACGTACTTAAAAGCTTGTACTTTCTTTCATTAAACTTTTGGAACTGACGACCCCATAGCTTGTAATACTACCGTATTAAGATTTCCGATACAGAAATCACACTCCTTGTTCGTTGCATTCCTATTGCTAGGAATGTTAAAAGTGCAAATCCTATATTTTGTGGCCTACCTAAAATAGAATTTAGAGACTTCGTGTCGTGTTGGGAAGCCAGAAATCAAGATTTCAGCAAATCGTAATAGCATAACTATTGCCTTATGATCGCTATCATACAGCAATCGGACATTTGATTGTCGTGGACCGTTTGTATTTGCAATCGTGCGTCCGCGATGCAAAGATCTAAGGGTAACTTAGTGTTACAAGGCTATAAAGCTTCAATTTGTAATTTATTTGGTTTTCTTCAAGGAAGTTGTGTAGAAAGTTTAACTACGCTAATCAGCCCAATTTCGTATGTGTCTAGCTTTTAAAACACCGTCCTATGGCAATTGAGTAAGATGACAATTTTCAATGTCCCTAATTACATATCTGTCATTTGACTTTATGAACTTTATATGGCCCATAAATGAATTTATCAATTTTTTGAACGGAACTTAGATCTGGGTTAGTGTTACACTTTTCGGTATCATTTTCAGATACATCAATGGCATAAATATCAGGTCTTAGTGGAAATTGCCAACTCCACTAAGACCAGATCTCTGAATGGGTCCAAACTAAACTGCTTTGGGAACAGCGGAACTTTTAATCAAACTGATGGACAACTGGTATCGAAAAGAGAGACAAATGTACTACCGTGTGCAACAGAACTCTTCAGCATAAAACTTACACTTACGTTTTATTATTTCATCAATGTGAGTAGTTTCTTCGGAACTTTAAGTGTATATAAATACATTTGGCATTAGGACCAAATTCGAAATTCATCTGTTATTGCCACTTGTCGGCTTGTTGATGGTTGTTTTGGGCAATTGTTGATTACATATTGTAAGGAGCCACACCAAAAACATGATCCTCGTTCTCTTTTTCGCTCGAGACAAGATGATAAAAAATGTCCAACACCAGAATAATTGCAGTGAAGAGTCGGTTTAGGATACATATTAACATTTTGTCGAAAATTCTTTCCAATTATTGAAGACGAAGTCGCAGGTTTTAAATCATTTGAACGAGATTCATTTACGTGAGCGGAATTATTATGACCAACATTTTTAAGAAATTTGACACGGAATTCTTTATAAGTCTTGGAGTTATCGATACGAGGGAATAATTCTGCAGCGGAACCTTGTTTCATAAGACGACAGATACATTTTAATCAGAATGTAGAATCTCGATTAACTGATTCACAAGTTTGTCCAAAAACATCCAACCACATTTTAGCATCATATGAGTCATCCCCAGAATATTATGAAATAGAATATTATATGCTTTTGAAAGAAAATTGTGAAATGTTGAAATTATTTTTTTTTTTTAAAAGCGCACACTCAAAGGAATATATTACCCTTATTATGTAGACACAGTGTGAGTACTAGGAAAGGGAGAGAGGGGTTGAAAGGAGATGTCGGTGCACATTGGTTTTGAATTCCTGAATATTGCAATAGCTGGAAAAGACAGAGTGTGTCAAGGCATTCCACATTCGCATAGTACGGCTTAGAAACGAATCTCTGTACTTGACAGTACGACCGAAGTTGGGCTCGAGGGTATATTAATCAGCATTCCTAGAAGCGTGAGTATTACGGTTGAACTGTTTAAGGGGAGAAATGCAACTAGCTATTTCTCTAGCGCAAAACCATTAAAATAACGGTAAAAGAGGGTGAGACAAGAAACATTTCGACCATGTTCAAGTGACGTAAATGATCTTATGATGATAGTATCACCAATCAATCTTAATGCTCTACGTTCAATACTATCCAAGAGGCTATAGTAAGTTGCAGGAGCACCAGCCCAGATATGGGAATTATACTCAAGCTTTGGACGAATATAAGTCTTGTAAATAACAGCCAGATCAGAGGGGGAGAAAAACTTCTTGCATCGCCTTAGAAAACCCAAATATCTTGCGGCATTTTTGGCGACATCGCGTATGTGATTATTCCACAAAAAGTGGTTGGTGATACACATACTAAGAATATCGAGATGTTCAGTTTCCTAGATGCAAGTGCCATTAATGGATAATGGCTAGGGGGGTATATGTCACTTTAACAATACAAGACAGCATTGCGTTTTCGAAGCATGAAATTCCACGCGAGGTCGTAATTTAATGAGCTTATCATATTTTGTTGTTGCAGTTCCACATCCGAAGAAGAGGGTTGTGAATTTGAAAACGAATAATAAAAGCTAAGAGTACTATCGTCAGCGAAACAATGTATTAAATTAGAATTTGCAGAGATCATTAATAAAAATGAGAAGGAGTGTTGTAGATAAAACAGAGCCCTGGGGCACACCAGCATTTATTTTGATGAGCTAGCTTCTTCTTACAATCTTAATTCGATGCGTAGTGTTAGCAATTTGTTTCGTTTTTCTAATAAACGAATTTAATTCAAAACAGAAGCCTCTTCGTCATCCAATTGCGTGGTGTTACTAGGAATCAATTTATTAGGCTGAACGTCTTTTGCTCGGAATGTCTATTTCACTATTTGCAGTCCTTTCATCCTGTTCGGAAGTTGTTGACAACTCAGGAACAACCCAAGTTTTGTAATAAAGGTTTGGCACCTTAGCTATGGTTGCACTTAACGGAACTTCCACATTCTTGGCATAGACGATCGCTTTTATTCATTCTTTACATATCCGGAGAATGGTATTTTTTTTTATAACTGCAACTAATCCCACTTCTGATGTTGTAAGGGCTTCTTTATTTAAATAATAATTAAGTAACACCGTCCGTTTTAGCTCAAGAATAATAATAATAATTGAAAACATCAAAATAACAATTTCTATAAAATGGCGTTCTAAGGTTTTTCAGATTATAAGTAAGTAAGAAGTGAAGTACCTATAGATGTTCTGAATTAAGTTCTCCTGCTGAGACAAAATAATCATCCAAACTATCTTGTCTTAGTTTTTCGAATAGCTGGTGCTGCCGGAGCATATGCTGATATCAAGTAGAGTCGACCATTACCGCTTAAAGGCAGAGAGATAATGAACCTCCCCATAAGACTATGTCCGAGTCAGCAGTGGCGGCAATATGTCAGAAATCATATTTCAATTGCAATGATAGAACATTATCTCTCAAACAAAGTAAATTTTAAGTCAATTTATATGATCTTTGATTTATTCCATTTCAAAGTTATATACCTCTAAAAAACAAAGCACCCTTAAGTTACTTCTATATAAAACCCAAAACACGTATTTGTGTCCAATTGTCAGCCATCTAATATAACTCATTTTATTATATAGAAATAAAGACATCTAAGACTTGCTTAACAAATCTTTTAGGACACAATCAAGTTATAATATTTCACTTAACCAAGTCATAAAATATAATCAAAAAAATCGAGGGTTATTTCTATTTCCCAACATTTCACAAAAACAAAACAAAAATACAAAAACTCAATTTATTATGTTTCTTTTGTGAAGAACTCACAGTTGGTTTGAATTTGAATGAGTGCTTTATTAAGGACATCACTTGAACAACAAAACTCATTCACTTTACGAGATATCCTTTCTAAACAAAAAAATATAGAAAAAGTAACCAAAGTGATTAAAATCTTGAATAAAAAAGAAAGACAAATCTCCTCAAAACCATAGCAACCTACTTTTACCACTCTCTATGGTCTTTATTTTGTATAGCTTGTCCTTTTTCCACTACATACATACATACATATACATAAAACACAAACAAATAATAAATATCTAATAAAGAATAAGAATATCCTGAGGCATTGCACAGAGTAATTAATTTTCTTTTCTTGTTTTTCTGTGCTGTGTCTTTGATTGTAAAATTGTATTTAAATCACGCACAGATAACTAACTACACTCCAAGGCAACCAAACCGAAATCAACCAAAGCCAAAGAAGAACAAGGACCAAACCAGCAGAAGATCCTTTATGTTTTAGTTATGTATTTTTTTCTTCTCTTAATCTTTTCATCTTTCTCTGAAGGAAACACACTGGCAAAGGAAGAAGGCAAAGGCAACTTCAAGAAATAGAACTCGGGGTCGGAATTGGGACTGGGATTGGCATTGGATACAAAATCTACAGAGGAAAATGTATTCCAGGGCAATTTGTGAGCTGGGCACGTTTCAATCCAAGAGGGAGCCTTCACAGGCCCTACACGTGGGCTATTCGAAGATGGACTTGTTTTTCATTTTTTTTTGTTGTTTTTTCTTCCCATCTTTTTCTGTCTTTGCTTTTGCTTATGACTAGCGATTGAGGTGAAAAACTAAACAAAAGAAAAAACACCCTCAATCGTATCAGATATCCTTTTATAGTAGGTACAAGGATTTCATTGCCCTCAACAAACATCAATCGGATGAGAAACAGGACTAAAGTGAGACAGAGAGAGAGAAGGAGATGAAAATTCAAGAAAAATAGGAACCTCGTCTCCAGCCGATCAGGACAAATATACGACTGATAGCCCAATGAGCATACAAAAATGAAAGGTACCACCGATGACGATATTATGATGACGACAACGCACCGTAAACTCGTCCTGGTACTGGGAATATGGACATGGGCTGGGCTGGGCAGGGCAGGACAATAGACAAACAAACAATGGCAAGGAAAATCCTAATTAAAGTTTCAACTTCGGCCTCAATTCCACTTGGCAATATCGGTTGGTTTTTTCTTTGGTTTAAGGTTGTTGTTGTTTTTATTGTGTGTTTCCATCCAAGACAACAACAACAACATAGTGTAGTGGAGGTGCTGTACATCGGAGTATGATATCCTTGGATAAGGAAATCGTCTATTGAATTGAGATTTCCATTGAAGAAAAATCTCCTTAATTTTTTCTTCTTCCTTACAATAGAATTGCACGTGTTCTGTTATCGGTCGGAGGGGGTGGGGGAATTCTGTGTTTTATATTTTTGAAGCAAATTCTATTGTTTATTTGTGATATGAGAATTTTATAGCGATTAAGCAAACAGCAAAATGGTCAGAAGGATAAATATAAAAATAGCAAAATTACATCACAACAACAAAAAGTAAGAAAACAACAATTTAGTAGGTACTTAGAGGGATTGTTATTGCTTTCAAGATGTACCTTTAACGTTTATATATTTTCGAAAGAAATCGTTAAATTAATTCTATATCACGTTTCGGTTTCAAGTAACCTCTCTTTGACCCAAGATTATTCGAGAAAAACATGTTGTTTTTATACCTACGACCGACCGACAACGACTTGTGCTGTGTATGTCTTGTTTATGTGGGAGTAACTTCAGATGGGTTCTTGAAACAATTGAACCTAATAATTATTATCTGAGACTCATATATAGGTATATAGACACTTGCAACTGGTGATATAGAGAGCGACTTTCGAAATGATAAGCACGTGTTTCCAGGATATTGACTGTTATGGGTTATTTTTGTTTTTTATCATATTTTTTTCCTGGAACTCCCAGGCATATGGATATTGTAGAGTGTCCCACACACACACCTCAGAAGAAAATATTTACAGACAAAAATCACTAATGACGATTTTTCTTCCGGAAATAACCTTCAAGGATATTAGTTTTCCATCTGATGGATTTTTGTTTATTTAAAGTTTATGGAGTTGCGTGAATTTAATGTGGATTTGAGGTTGTTTTAGAGATCTTTAGGGCGATTCCGTTTGCATTTTGATCACAGCCATAAAAATCAAAGAAAATACATTCATAAGAAACAGTGTGCCCCGTGACAAGCGTAACTATATCAACGCATTGGCGCAAGAAGCAGAAGAGGCTGCATACAGGTGCGACAGCAGGACCATTTGCAGAATAACCAAAGAGCTGACCGGTGCACACAGCTCAAAGGAACACCAGGTAAAAGAGGTAAAAGAAGTGCTGTGATAAGTTCGGTGGATGAAAAAGTCAGAAGGTGGAAAGAGCACTTTTCCTCATTTTTAAACCGAGTGTTTGCAAACAACGTACAGCCGATGCCTTCTGAAGCGCCTGAAAAAACGAATCCCCGAATCCGCAATGCACCTCAAAGTAAAGATGATATCGTTACCGCCATTAAAGCACTTAAGAACAACAAAGCTGTAGGACTTGATGGAATTCCCGCAGAGCTTTTCGTTCTACCTGCCCATGCCAAAATAGAAGCAAAAGCCATACCGGAAACCATCAGAGATCACCTTGAGGCCACACTCGAAGCCGAACATGCAGGATTCCATGCTGGATCCTCCTGTATTTATCAAATCAACACCCTGCGTTAAATATCGATCACCTCTACCGCTTCTGTTCGTCGACTTCTAGGAGGCCTTTGATAGCATTAACAGGGAGTATATCTGGTTAGCTTTACAGAAGAGAGGCATTCCAGAAAAACTAATTGCTACTATTAAAGCAACATATTGTGGATCCAAGTGTCACGTTCTGCACGATGGTAGGTTGTCAGATGATTTTATAATTCGTAGCGGAGTCAGACAGGGCTGTGTTTTGACGCCAACATTGTTTTTGTTGGCGATAAGCGATGTACTGCGCGCAGCTTTGTCAGGTAGCGGAGGGATCCAATGGACTTTGACATTCTTTTTAAAGAACTTGGATTATGCGGACCATGTTTGCTTACTCTCTCAAAGGATCATGGATCTATATCAAACGACAACAAGTGTGGAGAGAGAAGCAGAAGTTGTGGGGCTGAAAATTAATTCCGGAAAAACAAAAATTATCAGCCTCGGAACCCGATTATCCTCTCAAATAAATATTTCCTCGCAACCGGTGGAAAAAGTGGAGAGTTTTAAGTACCTTGGAAGTATCGTCTTCATCGAAGGCGGGAAAGAACAAGACGGCATCTACCACATTGGCAAAGCAAATGCGGCCAGCGTTTGGTATGTTGTCGAAAATTTGGAGGAACAACTCTATCAGCTTAAGGACAAAGCTACGACTGTTTCGCACAAATGTCGAATCTGTGCTTCTTTATAGGTGCAGCACTTGGATGATTATTTCAGTCATTAAAAGAAAGCTGCAAACCTTCGTGAATAGATGTCTTCGTGACATTAAAAGGATTCTGTGGAAAAACCGTATAGAAGGACAGGTCAGGAACCTATAGACTCCATAATACGAAGACGTGAGTATCAATGGATTGGACATACGCTTCGAAAAGGTAACGACTGCATTGGGGGCCAAGCACTGCAGTGAAATTCGCTCACACAATAAGGAAGAAGAGCTGAATGACCGAGAAGCACATTTCGCAGGACAGTCGAGGTGGAATCAGCGGCACTAGGCACGACTTGAAGGGCGCTGAAACACATCTCTGGAAACCGTACACGATGGCGCGTAGGCGTAGTAGAGGCCCTATGCCCCATAAGGGGTTCCCAACGGATTTAACAGGTTTTAGGACCTAATTTTTTTTTATATATTAAAGCTGTCGACATCACTATATTCTTGTTTTGGGCAACGCATGAATCACTCCAGAGAGTTATTATTTCAATGAAAGGATTATCAAATATAATTGTATTCAATATTTTAAAAATCGATGCTGCGTTATCATCCCCAGAGTGACCACTTTCCTTTCATTTCAAATAGAACATTATGTTAGTTTCAGTTTTTGTTGGCAGCAAAAGAGTAGCAGTCACGTTGAAAACATTAAGCTTTCACTTTTAGAAAAAAGATGAGGTATTTGCCTTTTGAAGAAAAAAAAAAACACTTTGTAAATCAAAACAATGTATTTAAAGTCTTTTGCTTTAGAATCAGCAAAGAAAGGCTTAAGTTGTGGCCCAAGAAAAAATATGTAACGAACTTAGGAACGTACTAACTTAGATTCTTAAAATGCGAAAATGTTAGTGTTCGATTTGACAAAACTCAAAAACACTACATTTAACGATATGCGTCAAGCCTTCGCAAAATCAAGTTCTTTACGAACTAATTCGTATTTGGTTACACCAAACATGTTGTCTCTCTAAGAAAATTAAAAAGAGTTTTCGTTAAAACAATTATTTTTAAATTTAAAAAAAAATTATTGAACACTGATTTCTCAATCCACGAATTTGTCTACTTCACACCAATTAACAATAAATTAAGTGGTGATTGATTTTCTACTTCAGAATAAGCTTTAAACGCCTTCAACAAGCATTTTAAGAAGTCTTTTACGGTAGGTGGTAAAAATATAACTAAAACAATTGGTCCAAGCTTTTAAAAATCTATTAGTTTTATTGAAGAATTCATTTATTTATTTATTCACATCAATTAAAGATCGTAACATCTAGAATTAGAAGAATACAAATTTATCAACGATAAAAGGAAAGGGCATCTGATATGATGCGATAAAATGTCACTTATAAACATTACTGAAAACATTTTCCTTCTATTTTCAAGTGACTGAGTTCCAAGAAGTTTACATCTAGTCGACTACTACCAGATTTCGATGTTCCAACCAATTCCTGAATTATAAACCTTCTAAATTTTTTTGGATCATTTCATTTCTATTTGAATACATTTTTCAAATCACACAACAGTATTCTAAGTTTGATTTAACATAGGAGTTAAATAGAGATTTAAGGACAAAATCTTTTGAATTACGTTTAATAAAACCTATAGGATTGAATTGGATTTAGCTACAATATATTCTATATGCTTGCTAAAGCTTAGTTTTGAATCAAACAATACACCAAGGTCCTTTTCTCCGAAATTCTTCCAAGAACAAAGTTATTAACTTTGTAATAAAAAGAAATTTTCGAAAAATTGCGACAAAGGGAAAAAGTTTGACATTTATTAACGTTCAAGAATAATTGGTTAGTTGAACATCATTCTGTTAACTTTTGGAGATTATTTTGAAAAATAATACAATCATTTGAAGAATGCATGCATCTGAAAAACTTTTAATTATCTACAAATAAAAGTGTACTAGAATTTAAGAAGATATTAGCCAGGTCATTGATGCACATTAAAAAAAGAAGGGGACCAAGATGGCTTCCTTGCGGGACCCCCGAGGTAACAACACGATTGGACTAGAGAGCACTTGATCAATACAAACGAATTGTACACGACCCCTTAGATATGACTCCAACCATTTCAACATATTTGAGTGAAAACCAAATTGTTTCAGTTCTTCAATCAAAAGAGTATGACTTACTCTATCAAAAGCCTTCGCAAAATAAGTATAGATAACATCAATTTGGTAGCCTTCTTCGAATTTATATAAAACGACATTGGAAAAGATAGAAATATTAGTGGTAGTGGATCTTCTTGCAATAAAGCCATGTTGAAAAGGTGAAATATGCTCCTTAAGGAGAAATGTCAGCTTTTCACATATAATTTTCTCCAAGAGTTTCGGAACACTTGATAATTTACAAATAGGACGGTAGTTATTTACTTCCTGCTAGAACCATTTTTATGAATTGGAGAAAGTTATGATTTTGTCCAAACTGAAAGAAATTCACCTTTCCCAAGAGAGGCATTAAAAATGAAATAAAAGGGCTCAGATATAGCAACTGCACATTTCTTCAAAATAATTAGTTGAATTCCATCAGGGCCTTGCTTGCAATCGTTATTTAAATTTAAAAGACCTTCTTCGATTTCCGAAATATTAATTTCTAATTGTCCTATGTCAACCTTATAACTATGATTAGATAATTCGGATATTCTTAATGGATCTGAACCAGATTTCCAAAAATTTGATTCGAAGTAATGGGCAAACGAATTACAAATATTTGAAAGATCCGAAAATGTAGAACCAAGGTAGTTCATACTGCTATTAATACCATTTGGCATTTTTTTACTATTAATAAATGATCAAAAACATTTTCCATTAGTTTTAATGTTTGATTCAATCGATAAAATGTAATTTTTATTAAGAAATTTGTTAAGAACATCGAATGTAATTATTTTCTTAAATCGATATTATTTTCACAAGTGTGTATCCTTTTGTAAGCGTCTTTTTTTTTATTACTTAAGCTACAAAGCCTCTTGTTAAACCAAGGAAGCTTTGTGTTTTTATTAATTTTTACTTTTGGGTCATGCATATCAATTGCCGCTTTCAAATTATCAATGAAAAAATTATAAAAATCAAACAAATTCATGTAATTATAATTTAAGCGCCATGGAATACCCGACAAATAACTTGCAATGTCTTATTACAATTTGAGCTTTTGAAAGAATTATAGAATGAAAAATTTAGATTAAGAGCTAAATGGTGAACAGAGTAAGAAAAAATAGGATAAAGTGATTTATCAACTGATATATTTAATTCTCTATCGACAAAAATAAGATCAAGAATACCATTTAAATTATTCTTGCAACAATTAAGTTGAATCAAGTCATAAATTGCAAAAGAATCAATTACTTCACATTAAAAATCTGTGTTAGCATTAAATGATAACAGTTCTTGTTCTTCGAGATCAAAAACCCATTCAACATTCGTAAGATAAAAATTATTTAGAAAAACAAGAGAATTAATTTAAAATGAAATTTAAAAATCATTAAAAAAATAAACGTTACAAAAGTTCTGCCGCAAACTCTTCCCTATTATAACATTATGTTAATACCAATAAGATTTAAGTTCTATGATTTGGAAAATTTTATCGTTACGTCATTGCGGTATACCCAAATTGGGCCTATCTAAAAAAAGCACTTCAAACTCTTATAAAAGTCCTTATTTTATTTAACTTAAAACGCTCATCGAAGTAAGAAAATCATTTTTTTTAATTAATTTTTAACTAAATCCCAATACTCCAAGGCGGGTTTTTCAGACCGTACTTAAAAAAACTACCTACACCAAACCTACCTAACCAATCTTGAATTATTTGTGCCCCAATAATTTTTCATCTCAAAGATTCTAAAAAAAGAAAGAAAAAAAATACAAGACTACTTTTAATAGAAAATGAAATATCCTTTGATGATCCGCACAGTAGCAGTCTTACTTTGATATACCAATAGCCTTTTACTGCAATTATCCGAAAAAATATTGAAAAATTATGAAAGGACCTATAGCCTCCTTATACACCAAAACCAATGTAAGAGGAAAAAAATAAATAAAGATGAAAATAAAAAACCATAAGTATCAAGAGAACCTCTAAAGGAATCTTGAATCTTTTGAATGGAAAATCAAAGATTTGCAATTGAAAATATTGGTGATTTTGTTGGTCGAGGGTTTTTCAATTTTTACTTGCTACTCTCTACACCTCATAAATATAAAGATAGAACATGGATATAAATACGACGACGATATCGAATCCAAGTCAAAGCCCACACAGAATAAAAAATGTTTAGTAATAATGAGCTTAGCATCAGAGGGAACAAAATTTCCACTTTCTGAAGAGTGATCCTTTAAACAATTTTTGTTTGTTCTTTTTACCTTTTTCTTGTATAATGTAACGTTGGAAGCTTTAGAATTCAACTGAAAAATTCCCTGTACCATCCCCTCCTGACGTGTCGTCTGCGTTCCTGAGCCCTGAACAACACAAAGGGTATGTGTACCTTACCTACATTCAAGGCAAATAACACATGAAAATCCATCACACACGAAAAACGAAAACGAAAATCCATCCTCTCCTCACAAAAGGACCAACTCCAACAGCAACCATCAGAAGACGAAAAAAGGAATGAAAACTCAATATGTTGTGTTACTTCGTCAATGTCCCCTCCTGGATTGTTTGTTAATGGCCAAAATAAGAAAAAACAACAACACAATGGATGGAGGAAGGTATTGTATATAATTTCATATTTGAAGATGAGTTTCCTCCAACCATCCATCCATCTATCCATCCCTGAATCCTGAACGACCGACCGACGACGATGAAGATGACGAAGCCGATGATGACTCGACGCTACGACAAAGGCACTAAGGCGAAGAAGATGAGAGGATTCTTGATGTTGGAATTGGAAGATTGGAGGAACCCGCATCTCATTCCCGAAACGAACGAAACCATCATCGCTTGATGCTCTCCAACTCCAGCAACAAATAAAATAATAAATAAGAATTCAAAAAAAAAGGACCTCGAATAAATTTACAAAAATCGAAAAAGAGAGAAATAAAAGGGACAACAACAGAACAAAAAAAAAACACCTGATGAAATATATCGAATTACTAAAAGAAATATAAGATACCTTTTCTTCCTTTTTTTTTGGGTTGTGGTTCCCTTCTTGAGCTGCGCTGTGCCACGCCATGTCTGCTGGTAGCTGGTAGGGGTAGGGGTTTGTTAAAGGTTTCTGGATTTTCGGGTTGCATTTTATATTGTTAGATGAGCCGATTGTATTCCCGAGCCGAGCGAACATGAAACTTAAGAAGATGAGGAAGGGCAAGGAATATAATATAGGCAGGAGGCAAGGGAACGCCGCATTTATTTCGTAACGGGTATACCTGCCTACTCCAAGTCGAACGTCCGTCGTTGAAGGTATCCAAGATTCAGGCAAAACAAACAACCGAATACCGATCAACCCGAAGCCATACACTTTGGAACATCCACATACATCTACATGCATAAGGTATACGCCAACGCCAATAAAGTGTGGTATCACGGGACGGGACTGACTTTAGGCAAGACCGATGGGATATGGAAGGGTAAAAGAATTAAATTGACTTCTGCATTTAAAGAAATGATATCGGTCCCTGGACGGTGTATAAATAATCAAATTTACGATTCTAAAATAAGTTGGGTTTTTAGTCTTCTCAATTTTCCTTCTATACCTTCCATACATACATACATGTTTTCATTCTTCAAAGATCTTTTTAAAAAAAGGTTTGGGAGTCAGAAGGTCCGTCCCGAGGTGAAAATAAGTGTTCTCTTATTCATTTTCACGAGGAGGTTAGAAGACCCCATGCGTCTCATCGTCGTCGTTGGGTCATAGCTAGAGCTACTGAGCAACTTAAACTTGTTATGCATACTTTAAAGATTACATGACCATGACGAAGTCTCGAATTGGCTATAATGATGACAATTTACTGAAGAAGGTTCTAAATTTTAAAGCAAGCTTAACTTAAAAAAATGGTCTAAAAGCATTATTTGAGTGACAAAGTATCTTTTTATTTTCATTGAAAAAACGAAACTCTACGCCTACGTCTATTTATTTATCCTAAAATTTATTGTGTCATAAACAGAAGATTGAATATAAAGTCTTAGGGCTTATGCCGTAAATACTTTTAATGGGATATAAATATGTATAAAGCTTTATGAGCATCACTATTTTTCAATTTGTTATGGAAAATGAATTTAAATGTTTTTGAAGGTTATTCCCATTCAAGCGAATTAGAAAAAGACATTGGGATTGATTTCTGAGGAAATGATATTTTTGAACTGATTTAGTGAATATTTTCTATGAAGATATCATATGAAACGCACAAATTCTAGAACGTTGGTTGAAAATGTATGTACGACTTGAGGAGAAAAAAGTAATTCGCTTTTGTTTGCAATCAAATACAAACATTTTATTGAACGCAAAAAGAAGAATCTCAAAACTATATAACGTAAAGTTTTAACTAGTTTTAAAGTTAGATACGCAAATTTTAGGCAGAAATAGTATAAAAACAGATTAAAAATCTGTTAAAATAGAACAAGAATACTTATTAAAAATATGTATTCAAAAACGCACCTCGCTTCAAACATTGTGTAGGACTGATGTATTTGTGACCTGAAACGTGGTGATGTTATTTAATCTGATGTTTGTCTTCTTCATAGCTGCTTGCATTAGCAATAGTTTACATGTACCCAGGCCAAGGCTTCTTTTTTTGTAAAAAGTTCCGCCTAGAACACGCTTAAATGATTGCGAAGGCGGAATGAGAGACTTAATTTAAGTCATTCCTATCATAAAGATCAGACATAAAGATCTATAGGGATAGAAATCTGGAAGTTTCTATTGAATTGCAGTTGGTGAATGGTGACGTGTGTGTGCTTTAGAATTGATTCTAAATACTTAAGGATAACGGAATGGTCTATGTTGTTGTTAACCCAATGTGATGATGTTTTGAGACAAATCGATAGAGCTTGCAGCTATTTGTTTGCTAAGTATACTAAGAAGTGTTAGGTAAAGTAGGGCGTCCAGTGTCGCAGCTACCTTGTATGAAACAATTTCAAATGTTGATCAATCATGTTTTTTTAGTTAATCGAAATTTAATATTTTTAATCACGTTCATAAATGCTACAACCAATATTTCATTCAATACGTGATGTCACTTGAGATAAATTATCAAAACAATTGACCTAACTAAAAAGTTAGAAAGCCTTATTAAAATTTTAAATTTGTATATATAAAAGGGCTTCGACTATGTCACTAAGCCAAACATTTCAAAAATTTCAATGTCAAAATCTTGGCTAGAGGATATTCCATTTTCGATAAAATGATCTTTTTTAACAAAACATTTTTAACAAGAGCATTGGGAACAGAACTTTAAAGAACAACAAATACCAAGTTATGTTTTGCAAAAAAGTGGTATGGCCTAATAGTCGATGTTTCAAAAACCGGGAATTTTAATTCCAATTTTTGGTTTTTTGAATCCTTAAAAAACAGCGCTATGAAGTCAACAATGCAATAGAAAATAAAATGCACCACTCGGTCGTATGAAAATATTTCCTGTAATGTACATCCAAAAAAAGTTTGTTTTTAAAAATTAAAATGCTATTTGATTTTTCAGAAAACCCAATTTTTTTAAAATATGTATTTGCAAATTTTTTTTTCAATTAATTTTGTAAAATACAATTTTTCAGTTTCAATTTTAAAATATTTTTAGTACGCAATTATTAGGAGCTGATAAAAACGTTTACATATAAATGTCGTAAAAAAATTACAACCCTTTGTTCGAAACAAATTTTAATGGATTAATAAGTTGTTAAGAACACTTAAAAATAAAACAATGTTTATTTAAAATTGAAAGAAGTAAAATTTATTAATTAAATTAAAAGTACAAATCCCGTCTGTCGATTTGTCTTGTTTAAAAGTTTGCAGATTTTAGTGCTTTGTTAAAAAAGTTGTCAATGTTGAATTATTCTTAAAAATTTTTAAATATTTTTTATATCAAGAAATAGTTAAGTTTGAAAATTTAGTTTTGTTAAATAGATTTTAGTCGAAAACAAATGTTAACCAATTTTAGTAGCATTTCTTAAATTTTTTCAAATTGGATAAATGAAATTAATTTGAGAGATTTCAGGAACCGAACATCAGTTTTTACCAAATTTGCGTACTATTTTTTGTAGATTTTATTTTTGTATGAAAAAACGGACTGTTTAATTTTTATAAAAAAATCTACTGAATATCGAAAACAATGTGCAATAAAAAAAGTTTGAAGACAATATTTTTAATTTTTGAAAAACTTTGTGAGTCGAAAGTAAATTTTTGCTAAGTTTTATGAATTTTTTTTAGGTTTTTATTTTTTGCAAAAAAAACAGTCGACATTTTTCGGAATATATAATATAATATATTTTATTTAATAAAAGTCTCTAGCGTCATTGGTTTGTGAGATATTTACTGTTAACCAAAATGTTAACCTTTTTTTAAACTGTTTTGGTAAAAAAAAAACACCCACACAATTTTCTGACATCATCTAAAAATCTTTTATTTCGACTCTATATATTACATTAAGAATTGAGGGACCAAATTTTTTCGAATTCTTTACCATTGTATTTTCATATTTGATTAAGATCTCGAATTAAAAATTCGAATCAGAGACTTGTCATACCATTGTTTTCACTTAAAGCATCACAAACTTGACCACGTTATATAAACAAATTATGTTGCAAATAGCATTTTTGATCAAGTGTATCTCTCTAGAAGTTCAACGCATCACTTATTGGACATGTTGCAGTGATTGTATGTTTCTGGGTCAAGCTTATTTTCTAAAAAAGTTATTGACAGACTCGAATCATTAAATAAAAAACGACATGAAAACTAAACACTTGCACTAGTATTTATTAGAATTCTCTAAAACAAACCTCAACTTGCAAAGAATTTCAAAGTATTGATTGAACGTTATCTATTAAACCTTATAAATGCGTACATCCAATCCATTATATATACAATCGTTTTGAATTACAAAAGGTACTTCCTTTAAAGTCTCTAAGCTTTAACGCTTTAAACTTTAAATGCTTTTCTTCTGCTTTTATAAATAATACTTTCACAGTTTAAAATAATTGAAAAAATTGTCTAAGAGCTGAAGGCTAATATTTTACGTGAAAGGAAGCCAGTTTGTATCAAAGCTGAAGGTAGTCTTAGTAAAGGTGATAACAGAAACGTTTGTCATATTTAAACGAGGAATTTCGGATGTGTGGAATCCCAAAAGTCCATAAACTAAAAAAAAATTCTATATATCTTTTAATTTGAATAAACGCGTTTGATAAGGCTACTAAAAAGACCACCGTTGAGAATACCAAACAAATACAAAAAAGAGGATGGGATGCGACCCACACTGATAACTTCCCATCACGTCTGTCGATTTGTCTTGCTAAAAAGTTTGTCTATATGTACTCGTATCAATTTTTACCAAATTTGCGTACTATTTTTATGAAAAAACGGACTGTTGGATTTTTATATAAAAATTACTGAATATTGAAAACAATATTTTCTGTGATATAAAATAAATTTGAAGCCAATATTTTTATTTTTTGAAAAACTATTTGAGTTGAAAGTAAATTTTTACCAAGTTTTAATATTGTTTTTTAAGAGTTTTATTCTTTGTTAAAAAACTGTCAATTCGATTTTTTTCAAAATTTTACCGAATGTTGAAAACAATATTTCTTATAAGATAAAATTAGTTTGAAGCCAATATTTAAAATTTTTGAATAGAGATTTGAGTCGAAATAATTTTTACCAACTTTTATATATTTTTTTTAGGTTTTTATTTTTTGTAAAAAAAACTGTCAGTTCGATTTTTCTCAAAATTTGTCCTTATGTTAAAAACAATATTTCTTATAAGTAAAAATAAGTAAGAAGCTATTATCTCAAAGTTTTTGAAAGATATTTGAGTCGAAAATCATTTTTTACCAACTTTTGTTAATTTTTTTTCGGTTTTTAATTTTTTTGTAAAAAACTGTCAATTTGATTGTTTTTAAACTTTAACTGAATGTTGACAACAATCAATATTCAATTTTTACCAACTTTGAGTAATGTTTTATTTAGCCTTATTGTCTGTATAACAAAATTTATTTGAAGTCGATATCTCTTCTTGTTCTTGAGCTATGGACGACGAAAAATACGACACACGCACAGACATCTTTCTAAAAATCTTTTATTTTCAATTTGACAAATCGGTCCCATTACAATAACTTCCTATGGGAAGTTAAAAAAGTAGGGCAAAAGAAACATTGCTCCGAAAACTTATTCAAAATAAAGGAATAAGTTGTGCTTATGGACTTTTGTATTCTATTAAGAAGAACTTCAAAATCTTAATTTTCAATTGTCCGTTTAATCGAGATTTAAGTTTAAATTAACCTTATTTTTTCACCTGTGCTCAGTACTTATGTTTAGAATAAGCTGTGATGGCCAATTGTAACTTTTTCACTCATTTTCCCTTAAACCTATCTATACTTAAAATGAATTAGAAGGTCAAACCTTTGTTTAAAAAAAGTTATAAATTCGTTTTTTTTCAGACTTATTTGCCTTTAATTTGGGCTTTTCTTTGAGGAGATAATAATACAAAAAATATATAGCAACAGCACTCGTTTTTTATGATCTTCAAAAAACAATTTCTTATGAATCTTACCTCAGCTCAACTCCACCAAGGACTCCCAGAACCAAAACCAGAACCCAGAGCCACACCCTTATGGACATCAGAAAACAAAAACTGTAAAATGAACCTAAATTTCCGTCATCCATTTTAAGACAGAAGCAGAAAAGAGAAACAAAAGAAAATAAAATAATATAAAATAAAATAAAACCAACTCGAAAAATTATATCGGACTTGTGTGGTCGTATTTATTTAATTTTTTTTCCGCCGCTGAATTTTTATTAATACCCGCACTATACTCCTTCTCCCCCGTTTTGTCCCGTTCGTTGTTTCGTCAAGGCAAAGGCAAGGAATCGAGCAAAAGTCCATCGAAAACCGAAGCCGAAGTCGAAGCCGGATGGGATGGCATGTGGGCGTCATTGTTGGCCAACAAATTTATTAATTTGGAACAATGTTCACTTTTGGGCGAGTACACCGACACACACAAAATACATACTTTGTACCTTCACTTCACTATAAATAAATATTATACACAGCTAGCATAGAGTCCCAAGGGAGAAAGACAGGACATTCCAATTACCACACAGCGGTGTTTTATTATCCTTTTTATATAGTGGATAGTTGGAAATGGGGGTGGTGGCATAGTGGGAGGTTACACATATAAATGTCTTTTCTATATACAACCAAAAAAAAGTTCCTAGCTATAGATGTTGGATCTCATTTGCATTTCTGACAAAGTTAAACAGATTGGGCACAATGCCACTACCTTCCTTATTAAGGACTCAATTCTCATTCTCATTCTGACCTCGTATTGGCTTCAAAAGTGAGTTTGTTTGTTTTTTCTTTTGTTGGTTCATCTTTTTCTTTAAATTATAATTATAACACACACACGTGCTAATTTCCAGTCTTCGTCGTGAAGAGATAGGTAAATACCCCTTACCAACAGGACCAGCAGTTTTATTCATTCGTTTTTTTTCTTTGTTTTTTTTTTGCGAAAGGAAATTAAGAAGCAAAAAGGACTCGTTTGGGGTAAAGGACGATTAGGGCTAATCTCAACGTGTCCAAAAATGTTTTCTCTTTTTTTTTGTGTGAGTGAATAATTTTGTGTGCCCTTTATCCTTTTTAATATTCAAAACTATGAAACAAAGAAGGATTTCCTCGTCCTGCTTTACCCAAATGTATGTAAATTCACAGTGAGGTGTGAGATATTTAGGCAGAATTTATTTATAATTCAAATATATGAATATTTTTCTTTTGTTGATTTTATTTCGTGCTTAATTTGAAACAAAAATCAAGCAAAACTTATTTTCAAAAACATTCTGATAACTTTCCCGTTGGTGCCCTTAAAAATGGTTTGGTTGCGCAAAAATCCAAATTCTTGTTTAAGGAATTTTAAATAGTATGTATAGTATATATAATAACTAAAGTTATAGCTTTATTGTGACGAGATAACCAGGACTAGAATATTGATGTTATTATCTGTAAGGCTGATTTTGTTAATTTTAGTTAGATCTCCGTGTTCAAAAAATATTACGATTGAACAGACGATAGATAGAATGAAACCAAAGGCCGAACACATCTTTTTTTTTCAAGTATTGTCAAAAAATCATAATTTAGAAAAACAGTTGTATGCCTGCTTCCTGCTTTCTTGATCTGAAGTCAGCCTTCTATAAATTTTTTGAAAGTCTGAGAAACTTTTTTGACTAGATCTAGAGGGCAATTTTGAACAGCTCTAAGATATTGGACTGATGAGAAACATCTGCTGGTTATCCCTCAAAGCTGTAAACTGAGTCCAATATTCCTTGTTTTTTATCCACGAAATTAATGACTTCGTATTTGGTAATGTTCGCTGATAACCATTGTTCTCTTTAACACCTTATCAACTGCAAGATGCTACAAGGTCTTGGATGAAGATACACACTTTAGAACCTCGGTGTTTTCGAACCTCGAGAATGTAAGGGGCTAACGACGAAAGCTGATTTTTGAATGGTAAACGTAAAAAAGCAGTGCAAGAGTTTAGGTATTTTTGAGTTTTGAAGTCTTCAAAAGTAAGCTGTTTATCTGGTCAAAATGTGGACTTGCGTTCAAAGTGTTTAACAAATTCCACTCTAATATTTTTCATCTACGTTAAGTTAGTAAATTAATCCAATTTACATTACAAATTGAGGCCATTTCTAACTTTTTTTTAAGACCATGACTGACGCTATCTGAAAAAAGCAATAAAAGAACTAAATTGATAAGATAATTCTTAAAGTTAAGGACTTATTTCAATCCCTCTTGGGGACTTTTTGTCATAATTTTTTTTTTTTTTTTGACTTATTTCATGACTTTTAGGAAAATTATTTAATTTTTGAGTTTGGGGAATCATTTGTAAAGCAATAAAAGATCAATTCGGAGATTATTTCAAATTTGTTTGGGGGGTTATTTCTTAGGGAGCCTTCTTGGGTTGGACTTTTTTTAATTTCATCTAGATATCCAAAGTGAGATATTTGCAAAGGTAATATCGAAGGTTGACTAAGAAACATGCTTTCAACAACTTCATCGTATGAATCAACAAGAATTATGTACTTAGATTAAAAGTATCGACTTCAATTGCCAAATAGTATTTACAAAAAAAAACTCCTTGCGAAGACTATTCTATTAGTATAGCATTTTTTGAGCAAGATTGGAAATTCTTAGTTTAAAGATTTACCAATCATGTTTATCACTTCATTTGCTTTAATTTAAGTGTCTTCTCTAAAATAAATTGCTAGAAATTTTGACTAGATAAGCAGTGTAGATGTGGCATGGTGGTTAGTGCGTAGGTCTATCATGTCAGAGGTCTTGAGTTTAACCCTGCCTGTACCAACTTAAGTTTTTTTCAGATTCGGACTAAAGGTCCCCTTCATTCCTAAAAACATTACCTGCACACAGGTATGGTTGAGAGTTCTAAGTAACTTGGCCCTACTTCTCAACGGTTTATTGCGCCACCTAATTTATTTTGTATCTATTAAAGCATTGTAGACAAATCCGAAAATAATCTTTTCTATTTATAATAATACCATTTAACTTCCCGTCTTTTATTTTTGTGTTTCAAATCACTTTAAAATGTGTCAAGTTGCAATATTCTTTAAAATTTCTTTTTTGTGTGGCACACCGTGCTTCCGTATTTTTCTTAAACAAGAACTTATTGTAAAATGTTAAATATATACTACGTACATCCATCTCTTTTTAAACCATGAATTAACGGATTCCAATAACATTAAATGGCAGGTCAAATGTCAAATGAATTAAGATATAAAATGAACAATTTTTTTTCCACAACACTGTAAACGAACAGGTTTCTAGAATGAGTAAAACGAAAAAAAAAACAAAAAAAAAATAACAGTACCTGAGTCCCGGAAGGAAGAATGAAAAAACTCAAAAAAAGAAAAAGTAAAATCAGAATGAACGTGGAATTAAGGCCGAGAAGGATTTTTTTCTCTGTGTAAGTATAAAGTGTGGAATTAGGAGATTGAGTCCGTTTGGCTACCTTTTATCCTTTTTTTGTCAGTTTCTTTTTATTTTTGTTTTGCCGTTTGCTGTTGTTCCTGTTTTATGAAAGATTTACCAGGCTACAAAAATATACAAGAAATTTAGGAAACAAAAAAAAAACAGAATAAGAAAAATAACACAAAAGAAAGCATTTAAGGATTTTACATTTTTATTTCCTATATCCTGTTGTGAATATAGCGAGCGTAGGTAGATAAGTATAGATATAGATAGAAGGAACATTGGTCGGGATGCGAAAATCCCTTTTCGGAACCGAGAACAGATGTACTACGTGGTAAATGGAACACAGAGTGGCATAAACAAATACATCTAAGTCGCTCTCACTCCACCTCAATCTGCATAATGGACAGTCAGCCGTCAGGATATGAACAATACGAAAACGTGTGTTTCTTCTGGTAAGGAAAAGGATTCAATGATATTGCAACACACCCCCTCGGCCCGATCCCGGCACCGAATGAGGCACTTGAGTTTACAAAAATTCCAACAGTGTTAAACATTCAACAGCAGAGAGATAAAAGCTAAGAAAAGGACCAACAAAAAATCAAAAGGAACGAATAAATAGATCCTTGAAACAGGAACTATCCCAATCCTAACCACCCGCATGTTCCTTTTCCCTTTAACATTAACACTTACACCCACCGGCACGCATATAGCATATCCTTGCGCGAAACTAGAGTGCAACTTCATCATAGGGATACGTGCAGGCACAGCAGAGCACAGGCCCCAGAAAACGAACGGCAAGCATCCAAATGTAGTTCTCTGCCAAAAAGAAAAACTTTCAAAACTCTATTGTTGCACAGACAGGCAGAAAATCCTTCAAAAACTACGACGGAGGATTTCGGATCTCGAATATATGGAAGGAACTTTACCTTTGCTTGTCTGATCCCGATGCCAACAAAAAACCAAAAACAAAAAAAGGGCTAACAAAAAAAAAATAAAGAAATAAGACCAAAACGAAAACGAATGCAATCGAAGTTAGTTTGGATGCGGATGGAATTTGGATACTTGGTTCAAGGCTCGCATATCCTTTTTAGCCGTTCTCATCGTCATCGTCGTCGTCGTCGACACCACCATTGGCGGGCGTCGGAGTCATCGTCGTCGTTCGTACATATCTCCTGCGCTGGCAGCCTTCAGTAGTGCGCCACTTTGACTATTCATCTGTCCATTTTCTTGTTGGATTTGTGAATTGTGTTTGAAGGAGCACACAGCAGAGCCGAGTCGGGCCAGGCCCAGACCCAGAGCCAGAACTAGAGTCAGAGTCAGAGCGTTCTCCAGTTTATGGTTCTTTTTGCACGGAAGTTATTTATGTGCAGTCATCCATTTTAAATAGCATTCTTACGCTAGGACGGTGATTGAGTGTTGTACGTACTACGTACTCTATACTATACTACTGCTACTGCTACTGCTACTATTCTTGCTCCTGCTCTTGCTCTTATAGTCCTGAATCCTGATGTGGATCTGGGATCCTTTTCCTTTTGGTTTGGTTTGGATTTGCTTGCTCTCGTTCTGCATCCATCGTGTCGAAAGGGAAAATTACAAAGTTGCACGGAATTAAGCTTTGAGTGTGCCTCAATGGGGCGACACAAACGAAGGACGAATAAAATGAGAGAAGGAGTTCAGTTAAGTTGAGCTGAGTTGAGTTGAGTTGAGTTGTATATCGTATAGAAAACGGAGGAGTAGGTAAGGTTGGGTAAGAATATAAAAGGGGGAAG
Source organism: Eupeodes corollae (assembly GCF_945859685.1). Classification (NCBI taxonomy): domain Eukaryota; kingdom Metazoa; phylum Arthropoda; class Insecta; order Diptera; family Syrphidae; genus Eupeodes; species Eupeodes corollae. The sequence goes on along the minus strand of NC_079147.1, from coordinate 308,377,553 downwards.
AGCGAGAGATGAGTAATGAGAGTTTAGGGAATTTGTGCGGAACAGCTTTTAACTCTTGGCAGTTTTCTGTTTTGATTGAAATTTGTTTTGGAGTAGGACGTGTCGGTTGAACATTTGCACAGTCTAGAATAGAGTGGAGTTTGAACCGGTCGGGCAGCGCGGCGGTGGATGAGAGATGTGCTCTTTTGTTGCAAGTCTACGGTCCAGACTTCCAAGGTCCAGGTAATATCTATTGTAAATGGATCTTTGCATTTATTATAGACGGTACGATGATTGGGATGAATTTTCGTCTTCTTTCACGTGCTACTTAAGTTAGCATTAGATTTGATGATTTAGCTAATTTTATCCTGGCTTAAGTATATGGAGTACACTATAAGGACTTGTAAATCACATTAGTGTTTTTGCCTCAACCCTCTTCTGCAACTATCAACACAATTTTTTGTCTGAATTTCAATTTAATTACATAATTAAATCTTGGAAAACATATTAATTGGTTAAATTGGAGCAATTTAATTGAATTATTTTATTTTGATTGATGATATAAGAGCAGTTTCTTTGAAATGGAGCTTAAGAGAAAATTGAATTCGCAGGAAAATGAAAACATTAAATAAGAACATCACTTTCGATTGATTCCGAGAAGAATAGAAAATTTAATTTTATTGCAAGTAATTCAATAAGTATTTCATAGAATTTAAAAGCTGGTTTTCGTAACACTGTATCAAGGATGGGATATGGTTGCAATAAAAAAGAGGTTGAGATGAGTGCTGGTCGAAGCAATATCTTCACATTGGTGCCCTTGAAAATAAATAGTTTTTTGCAATAAGCCAAATTGTCATGTAAAGTACTTTTAAATCTATACAATCGATAGTTGAAGTTTAAACTTTTTTGTCGGTACCTTTGAAAAGCTTGGTGTGGTGTTTTTGAGGAATTAAATTTTGTTTGTCAACAAATTTTAAATTTTTTAAATATTCCCAAAATTCAAAGACAGTATTTTATTAAAGATGAAATAAGTTTAAAGTTAATACTTTTTGTTTAAAAGCTAAAAGAGTACTTAGAAAATAGAATTTGAACCGTTTGGTATTATTTTTTGTTTTTATTTTTCAACAAAAAACTGTCAGTCGAATTTTCCTAAAAATTTTACTAAATGTTACCAAGGATAAAATAAGATTATACTCAATAGCCTTTTTCAGTATCAAAACATTGTTAACAGATTTTATTAGTATTTTGTGGGTTCTCATTTCCTGAAAGAAAATTGACAATATTTAAAACGTTTTTATTTCGATACATAATTTCACAAATTTTGGAGTTGACATATGTTTCAAAAATCCAACTTTTTTTCCAAATTCGATATCTCAAATACGGGTACACATTTTTAATTTTTAAATGTTAAACGTGTGTTTGTATGCAATTTTTAAATGAATACTTAAAATATTTTTGAAAAAAATGAAAAATTGTGCATAATTAATTTTAAAAATAATGCTCTACCGATTTTCGGAAATAAATTAAGGTTTTTTGAGAAATTAAATGACACTTATATTTTTGAAGATGAATCAATTTTTTTTAAATCAGAAAATATATATATGTATATGCACTATTTTTAAATAGACTCTTCCACTACAAGAGTGGATTCGTGCAGCATATGTTCATTTTACTTAAGTTCTTATTTGTTGGTTAATTCTATTTATCTCAAAACCATACCAGTGTCAAAAACGTTCTTTATAATAAAAATATTTAAGACTCAGGAGCGTTTTCATTTTATTTTCCAACAACTTTTGTTGTCAATTTTTGTATCTGTGCGAAATTTTGATGACCTCACTTTAAAGATCGCATTAATGGATTTTATTTTGAAACTTGGACTTCAAGCTTTGCAATTGATTTAAAGGCTTAAAGTAAATGCAAATATTTTAAAAAATTTCAATGAGTTTAGAAGGATTATTTTGTCAAAACAACAATTTAAAAAAAATCCACACAGGAAGCAACTTTTTCATTGTTAAGAGTAGTTCTATCACTAAAAATGCTCCAGTTTTTTTTTAAACTATATAAAGCTTTTGATTTTTAAATGGTTGGAGTAAAATACAACTGAACAAGTAGAACACAATTTGACCAAATCAATAATAATGTTTCTGATCATGGGGTCCCTCAAGATAGTCACATGGGTACTTTGCTGTTTTGATTTTTGTAAATAAAATATCTACATAGTGTGTTTAAAAAATTCGATGTCTCCGATGAAGAAGACCAAGACGATATCAATACTTGATTGTATTTGCTTACAAATTGACCAAAACAAACTTTCTATGTTGTGTGAAATCAATTACCTTTATCTTTAAGTGTCTAAATATCGAAACCATAGTTTTAAATTATTTCTTCTATATATCATTTTTGGCTCTAATTTTGTATGTTCCGATCTCGATTCTGGATACATTTACTGTATCGTTTTTTAAGAAAGTCAAAGTCTTGAAGGTAGAAGAGTATTCTTTGAAATTATGTTTGCCTGTTTATCAATTGCCTTTTCTTAGTCTCTTGCATACACCCTTAAAACATGAAGATGAGTTCTTGAGTACTGCTTAAAAAATGTTCTTTAATGTTTTCCAAATGAGGTTGACAATATTTGAATACTGTAATGTGTATTTAAAGTATATTTCTTTAATTTTTTAAGATTTTAAAAGTTTTTGTATAAAAAATCAATTTAAAAAAAAAACACTTTGAAATAGCCTTGCACTGTTTATGTGCGTCAAAATAAAATAAGAAAGAATTGAAGACCAGTTTCAGGCCGTCAGAGGTCACGCCAGAGGTCTTGGGATCAATCCATACCTGTGCCATCTAAAAAATATCACGTATATAGTACCTCTTGCGAGGAATTGAGTAATTCTTGTCATGAAAATTGCTTTCTCAAATTAGCCGTTCGGATTCGGCGTAAAATTGTAGGTCCCTTCCATTCCTGACAACAGTACTCTAACACAGGAATGGTTGAGAGTTGTAAGTCTCTAGGCCCTGGTTCCCAACGGACTGTTGCGCAAGCCAATTTTTTTTTTTATTTTCTAAATTTAATACCTCTAAAACGGGTAAACATTTTTAATAAAATTTTAATGTAAAACGTACATGTATTTGCCTTTACCAACTGAATACTAAAAATATTTTTAAAAAGTTGAAAAATTTTACCTATATAGCCTGCTCGATGCAATAAAATGGAACATCAAGAAACACAAAAATTAAGTCTGTTACATAGATAACTTGGAGTCTTTTTGAAAATCAATTTAAAGAGTAAAATATTTAAAGAAAGCTACCAGAAAAAAACTGACGAGCTATTGAATTTAGTTTGTGAGCTGATTGAGAATCAAGGTCAACAAAGAGCTAACACCCGTATATTAATATAGGTAAAACAAGTGCTTTTACCAGCTTTAATTTAATATGGGTAGATAGTCCGGTTTATTAACAGATAGGCCTCTAAGTGAAATCTTTGACACAACTGTATTGACATGGTTATTCCAAGTTAACCTGTTGTTAAATGCCAAACCTAAATTTCTAACTTGGGCAACATATTCAATAATACAATTATTCAACATAACGGTAGGGAAATTATCTGGGTTTGGTTTGTTTATGGAAGGTCTTTCGATTTTTCAGGATTGAGTTTAAGACCGTTCCGTGTTGACCACTCATATATTGCCTGTAAATCAATGTTCATTTAAGACATTGCATTTTTAAGCATCTTCTTGGAAACTGACAGTAAGACAAAACAGAGGGCAGATCATTAATGAACAATGCAAATAGTAAAGGTCCAAGGATTGATCCTTGAGGAATACCATTATAAACAGGGAGGAACGAGGATATTCTACCATTACAAGACACGGCTTGCATACGATTGGTCAAATATGAATAAATAATTTTTTTAGTTGTGTCAATTTATCACAGATTTGATTATGGTTTACACAGTAAAATGCCTTTGAAAAGTCAAGTTAGGTTATCACAGTTGTAAATTTATTGTCAAAAGCATGTCATCAAATACGTTGAGTAAAGCTGAAACACAACTATGTCCAGATTGCAAATGATTCAATAGTTGCTTGTCGTTAGTATAATATTTTATCTGGTTACTTATCAGACTCTCAAAAACTTTAGATAGAAAATATACGATAGTTATCAGTCTATATTCCTTCTTGAATCCTTGTTTTAGGATGGTGATAATTTTCAATGTCTTATATAGGATGGGATATGTACTCGTAGATATCATTATAAGGGTGTTGAATATGTGCGTTATGTGGGGAAGTAGGAACGATAGGAAAGTCAGGATGAATATTATCAAGACCGTCGCATTTAGATTTTATGGAGAAAATTGCTTTACCTACCTGATAATCAATCTATATAAGAACCAACATTTTCATTGTTAACGTTAATTCTATCACTAAAAATGTTGCAGTTTTTTTTAAATTATGTAAAGCTGTCTAGGACGTATTTCTCAAAGGCTTTTAACGATATTTCTTTCATTCTTAAATGGTTGGAGTAAAGTACAACCGAACAGGTAAAATACAACTAGACCTAATCAATAATGATGTTTCTAAACCTGGGGTTCCTCAAGGTAGTCACATGGGTACTCTGCTGTTTTTGATTTTTATAAATAAAATACCTAGTTTGTTCGAAAATTTCATTAGTCTGATAAAACTGACAGAGACGATAAAAACTCTTGACTATATTTGTTTACAAAATGTACTAAACGAACTTTTTATTTGGTGTGAAATCAATGGCCTTTATCTTAACGTGTCTTAATATCAATGTATGTCCTTTTATCGGAACCAGTTTCAAATCATTTTCTCACGTAATGTTGGTGGTATTAACGTTCTTAAGAAACTATCTTGAGATCATTTTTGACTCTAATTGTATATGTTTATCAATTTTTTCTAAAGGAAAATTCTAGGACCACTATTTCATCGATGTGATATTTATTTTGAACTGCTCATAATACATACAAATCATTTATTAAAAGCTGAAAGAAATTTACTAGAGTGTCTATTATTATCTTATATTATTTTTTTTTTGTTGGACAGTCAGAGTCCTCAAGGCAGAAGAGTGTTCTTTGAAATTTTGTTTGCCTGTTTATCAATTGCCTTTTCTTGGTCTCTTTGGTCTGCTTGCATACACCCTCTAAATCCAGGAATGGATCCAGACTTTCAATCAGTGGGTTTACACCCTTAACATAAAGATGAGTTTTTGAGTAATGCTTAAAAATGTTCTTTAATTTTTTTCCAAATGAGGTTGACAATATTTGAATACTGTAATGTGTATATAAAGTAAATTTCTTTAATTTTTTAATATTTTAAAAGTTTTTGTATAGACAATCAATTTTGAAAAAAAAAACACTTTGCGATAGCCCTGCCTGTGCCACCTAAAAAAAATCACGGATACTACCTCTTGCGAGGAATTGAGTAATTCTTGGCATGAAAAGTGCTTTCTCAAATTAGCCGTTCGGATTCGGCTTAAAGCTGTTGGTCCCTTACATCCCTGACAACTTTATTCGCATACAGGAATGGTTGTGAGTTGTAAGTTACTAGAGCCTAGTTCTCAATGGACTGTTGCGCCACCTAATTTATTTATTTTTTAGTATCGAATTGGCGATCATTTCTTCAAGGTTTCTTCTTAAGAACCTGATTATTTGCTCTTTCTCTGAGAAAAGATCTTATGAAAATAATTTGAAGCAATACTAAAAATTTGTCCAATTCTAAATTTTGTGAAAACAAAGATTTTAGATGTTTTTGACAGCCAAGCACTTTTTGGTGAATGTCTTTAAATTACTGGCATATCTTAAGATGAAATATTTACTTATACACTAAACTGTATAAGTTTTATGGCTCACTCTGGACCCCACCTCAATCGTTTGTTGATCAAAAGTTGATGAATTTGTGCTGCACGATTTAAACAAGGCTGCACTACCGATTCTTTGTCCAGTCCTCAATTTAGAGCAGTATTTTTAGGAACATAGTTTTAAGCACTAAAATACAAATTTAAAAAATAAATAACTAAAAATATAAGGGAAGTCATATTCATTAACAGAATACGATAAGTTTAAAATTAAAGGGAATTCCTACGAAAATTAAACAAAATAATCTGCCAAGATTTGGGCATAAATACTTAAACACCGCCCACCCCCTTCCTTGATCCAACATTACCCTCTAAGACATCCTGCTCGTTTCTTATGTATCCCGTTCCATAGATTTATTAATATGGTTACAATGAATGACTCCTTTAAGGAAGGCTAACTCAGTTTGTAGTACCTGTGGTGTGATGGTTAGTGCGCTAGACTGTCTTGCCAGAGGACTTGGGTTCAAACCCTGCTTGTGCCATCTAAAGGTTTTTTTCACGGGTACTACCTCTTGCGAGGAAATGACAAATCCTCCAACAATAATTCGGCAAAATGTAGGTCCCCTCCAAGAATAGTTGGAGTTGTAAGTCACTAGGCCCTAGTTCATAACGGGCTTTTATACCACCTAATTCATTTAGTTATCACAGTTTGTTATGTTCTTGATTTTAACATGTTTCTAAAAAGGGATAGTATATTCTTCAGACACTTTCATTTTGAAGCTCCGGTGGTAGTAATTATACGTGCAAGTTTATTTCATTTCAAATAAAATTTATTAAATTATTGTAATTTTTTACTTTAATTCAATGAAGGCGTTAAAAATTATTGCAAGTCTCTTACAAACCTTAAGCTACCTACTCCATACCAAAATTAAAATATCAAAAGTACAAAACAACAAAAAGGGAACAATAGCGACAAAAATTAATATTTCATGGGTTGCAATTTATCAATTAAGTGTAATTTCTTTTTCCGAAACTGTCTTCTAAATAAAAACTCGAACTTCTATACCCTATACCCGCATAATTACACATCTTCAGTGTTACAAATTCAAAAATAAAATAAAAGAATATTGCTTATTCCAATCACCAGGTTTAATAGGTACACATGCATACATACATACAAAGGACTGTAAGTATCCTTTATCCGTTTCAACACTAAAATCGATGATGTGGCTAATTTGATAATACCCACTCCTTCTTTTTTTGTTTGTTGTTGTTGTGTTTTTCCTTTTCTGACTAAATTACCATACAACAAATAAATAATTTTGTCCTGTGCATGATGTGGTTTTCTTTACGTACACAAAAGACCATCACTCAACCTGAAACCTTTCTTCCTTTTCGATAACATCAGAAATTACCACTCTTCCTAATCTACCTTCATATATATATATTCATTCCACAAGGACCCTTCTTCGAGTTTTCCTCATACTTTTTCATCTATAGCTTAGGTAGGTAGGTATAAGGTATAAGGTACATTATATTCAGAATATTCCTGGTTAGGAGTTTGTTTAGTTTCTCGGATGTATTTAATAATTTATGAGTAGATATCGAGACCCCAACCTTCTTTTGTCGAGTTGGTAGGTATATTAAAAGCGACCCTTCTTTCCCTTCTCCCTTTTTATTGGCCAAAGAACAATTATAATTGAACAATTGATGGACACGACAACTTGTATACCTGTGAACAATTTATTATAAATGAGGCCAAAAGCAAAAGGCCACTCAAGCGATTATTTCGATTTGGTTTTTACCTGGAAAAGTTTTCTAGTACAAACTCGAACCTAAATTATATTGATGAAATGGAAAAATCAAATTATTTTTAAAGATCATCAAATGGGATCAATTAGAGTTGCTGAGTGATCTTCTTACCCTTTGCACGTAAATGTTGTCATTAAATCATTAAATATTTCAAATATATTGATATAGTATAGCTTTGCCATGTTCTAGAAAATTGAGGTTATCCTTTTGTATAGTTTTGTCCTGGCCGTTAATTTTAATGGCTGGATATAGGAATAGTTGATGATAATGCTAAAGTTGTTTTGTTAAGGGTAAAAATATACAAAAGGAAGTGGAAATGAAAGTGGGAATATTTCTTATTTATGAGCATTTCTTTGGTTAAGGTTTTTTTTCTTTAGTCATTTTTATATTAACAAAAAGATGAATACCACTTCACCGGAACAAATTTCAATGCAACATTTGTATAAGTTATGATTTGCATCAAACAATGTCGCCAAAAAAATATACTCTGGTGGAAGTGAGTTTAGTTTTTTTTTAATTGCTAAACATATGATTTTTATAATTATTGATAAAACTTACCAAACTACGTTATCGAAAATTTTACGTCCGTGAAGTTCTTCTGACGGAATTTAAGTCATCCACTACTCGTCCATGCTATCCTGCAGGATTCCGTGAAGTTTATATCAGATGTTTTCAACCTTACTCATTCGTACTGATTTCTCTTTGACCGTTCTTAACCGAGGATTTCTAGGTCGATCCACTTTTCTGATTTCCTATGCAAGAGGGGTTCACTACATCAATCTACTAGAAATACACCTGACAATGTGTAATGCCTAATCGAAACACCACTTAGGTCTTCGTTCAATAGAGCCTATGGGTTCCTGTTTTGCTAACGCATGAAGTTCAACAAAAGAAATACACTAGGGAAAGTCCTCTAGATGTTTTGAATTAATCTATTAAATTACGTTTTCAGATTTGTTGCACCTATAAAGTAGAACAGAAGAAACATTGAAGCGTAATAGCAGTTGCTTGGTGTTTCAGCTAATAGAGCTGTTTCTTTTTATTTTGGACAGCATTCCAAACGTACTTTAAGCTTTTTTGATTCGACTTTTTACATCGAGTTCAATTCCTCCATATGTAGAGACAATACTTCAAAGGTATTAAAATTCTTCTAGCATCCCTACCAGCTGTCGAATAATATTTACTTGGTTTGATGAAAAAGTTCTAAGGCTGATGTCTTTCGTTTTTGACTAGTTACTCTTAAGCGTCTCTCTCCACATCTGTTGTCAGTATGATGAATATCGGTAAGGTGGGGAAATGTGTGTTGTAGACGTATTCAAGGATTTGAGTGGAGATTACATAATTCACCTAATTCCTCCATTGCCATTGACTAATATAAACAGTATTGGTCAGGAAATACAGCCTTAGCTTACGACACTATAGATTTCAAAATTGTCTGTCAACCTTAATTTATGAAAGAAGTGCCTATCATACGAAGGCTTGAAAACAACAATCGATTTATCTGAGAAACCTCTCCTGCGCAATTTAAGTCAAAATTCTATATTGACAGTGTGGAACACCTTTTCGATATCGGTGAAAAACAGTCGAAGTAGTGACGCACTGTGCACTGATATGCTGCAAGGTGTTGAAGTATTCCATGTTTCTGTTACCAAAGCTCTTTTTATTAAGTAGATGCAATAGATTGTTTTATGTTGTTGGGGCTGCTCGTAGGAGTTCTGCGTGTATAGCGTAAGGTCCAACCACTTTATTGTTCTTCAGTGCTTTGATGGCGGAATGATTTATTCTTCTGGAGACTGTTATATTTGATGGTTCACTGAAAAAACACGACTTAAAAGTCTAGACAATTATGCAAGTATCCGTTTGTGTATTGTACCAACTATTGATTAAAACTATGAACTAGACACAAGTGAGTTCTTTCGTAATTCTGTAGACGGTCCTATTGTCACACCTACTACGGGTTTCTTCTGATTCCATCACTTCGGACTGTCGGGCAAGAGGTTTTAGGTTCTGTTTGTTGCGAGGAATTGCCAAATCCTTCGAGACTAATTTTTGTCATGTAAAGTGCTTTCTTGATTTGGCCTTTCAGATTCGGCACAAAACTGTGACTCACACACAGGAATTGTTGGGAATTGCAAGTCGTTAGGCGCTGGTTCTCTACAAGCTGTTGCGCCAACCGATGTGTTAATCTTATTTCAAATCAATACCTAAAATAACTTTAAATATTTAGCTAGTAAAATCATAGACTCTTAACAATTGGTTATTCAAAATATTGATATTTTTAAATTAGATCGTGTCAAATTGTAAGCTCTTAATCATATCGATGCAATGAATGAGCTGTAGATGGGTTCGTGAGTGATTTTTTGACATTTACGAGGTGTGTTCAAAACGTACCGGGAATTTTCGTTTTTTTTTTCAAAAAAATATTTATTTATTCGTTTACATCAATGTGGTCCTCTTCAAAGCAGTTCCCCCCAGATATAATACACTAATGATAGCTTATTTTCAGTCTTCGAAGCACTCTTGATATTTCTTCAATCGAAGAAGAACGCCGTCCTTACATGGGTCTCTTCCACTTTGGAAACAGGAACAAGTCACAACGAGCAATATCTAATGAATATGGAGGTTGGGGCATGACTATTGTTTTTGGCCAAAAAACTACGAAAAAGCAACGACGAGTAAGCAGGTGCGTTATCGTAGTGCAAAAGCCTTGAATTGTTTTTCCATAAATCTGATTTTTCGAATTACTTACTTAAGGTGGCACTACAGTCCGGCGCGGACCTGGGCCTCAACCAACATGCGTCTCCAGCCAGCTTGGTCCCTAGCTAGCTGTCTCCAGTTTCGCATGCCAAGTTGGTTGAGGTCCTCTCCCACCTGGGTGCTCCACCTGAGTCGCGGTCTTCCTCTACTGCGCCACCGTCCCTCGGAATTGGATTCGAAGACCTTCCGGACTGGAGCGTTGATGTCCATCCGCTCAAAATGAACTAACCATCTTAGCCGTTGGACTTTTATTCTGCTAACTAGGTCAGTGTCGCTGTACAACCCGTAAAGTTCGTCGTTACATCTTCTCCACCATTCTCCAACTATGCGTACGGGACCAAAAATCATCCGAAGAATTTTTCTCTCGAAGAATCCTAAGACACTCTCATCTTTCTTTGACAGGGTCCAGGCTCCAGCACCATAAATGAGAACCGGGATGATGAGTGTCTTATAGATGGTGATTTTACATGCTCTAGAGAGGACTTTACTTCTCAATTGAATTCTAAGTCCAAAGAAGCAGTGATTTGCAAGAGTTATTCTTCGTTTGATTTCAGCGCTGGTGTCGTTGTCTGTGTTAATAGCGGTACCTAGGTAGACAAAGTCTTTAACTACCTCAAAGTTATAGCTGTCCATGGTGACGTTTTGTCCAAGACGTCACCATGATTCAGTGTCCTTTTTTGATGACGGCATATACTTGGTCTTGCCCTCATTGACCACTAAACCCATTTTCTTCGCTTCCGTCGCAATGCTCAAAAACGCTCCAAAAAAACGTCAATATCATCTGCGTATCCGAGTGATTGGATGGACCTTTGGAAGATTGTGCCTCTAGTGTTAACGATTGAGTTAACAATTCTTTTTCAGAACGATGTTGAAGAAGTCGCATGACAGCGCATCGCCTTGTCTAAAACCTTTTTTGACATCAAATAAATCGGTAAGATCTTTTCCGACCTTGATAGGGCAGCGTGCATTCTCCATCGTCATTCTGCACAAACGGATAAGTTTGACAGGGATACCAAAACTAGACATTGCTCGGTAGAGCTCTTCCCTATAGATGCTGTCATACGCGGTTTTTCGAATTGCATCACGCAAACGACGCATAACTTCAAGGTTATACTCCTCATTAACCGTACGAACATGTGGTTAAAGCTCTTGACGCACTATGCCATTATAATCGAAGAAAACAGTAAGCACATTTGATCGAACTTGACGTTCTTTTTTAGTTGGTGACGTTGGATGCTTCCAGCTGGACGATTGTGCTTTGGTTTCGATATCATAGCCGTACACCCATCTTTCATTTTTGACAATGTCGTCTATGCTCTTATTATTGTGGACGAGAGCCTGGGACCTATCTTGAAAAGCACAGCAAGTGGTATATGAACCGTCGAATTTTGGCAGATCTATTCGAAGTAGTCGAATCCCGTATGTGATGATGGTGCAGCTGCAAAAAAAGGGCGGAGCACCCGTATCTGACAAAGCGGCAATAATTGGCGAAGATTTCTCGAGTGCTTCCACTAACTCTGCACGATATTCAAGGTATTTATCATTTATTTGTTCATATACCACCTCTAACTCTTCTGTTTTTAAATTATCTTCCAGCATACCTGCCCCAATGATGGCTTCGTGCTAAGATTTTGACGTGGACAAATCATCTTCCAATTTACTGAGACAACAATTGCATAAGATTTCACCCTTCGCTCTTTTTGAGCTTTTTTAAAGTTGGTAAGATCCTTAATCATCTTACTTAAAATACCTTTCTGCAGCTCACCATATCTATAATTTTTAGTTTCAGCCGTTTTAATAATTTATTTTTCTTTTAATTTAACAGAATACAATTGTTAAATGTAGACAAGTTTACGACACTTAAAAAAGGCAAACTTACTGCTTTGTGTGTTACTGCTGTTGTAGCTGATGTGAAAGGATGATTTTTGGTGACTTCGTTGATGTCCTCAGCGTATTAATAATTTTAAGTTATTATTTAAGAAAAATTTGTATAAATCACTTAATTAACTTATTATTTTTAATCAATCGTTGATTGGATATCTTACTTAATTTTTCTTCGTAGAAGTTAATAGCACTCACTGCACACACTTCTTGTAAAGTTTATTGTTCAAATAATTGTTTAATGTTCATACAAAAATGCTTAGAAAAGGACCAAATGTTATGTCTAAGTTTTTTCTACATACAACAATTCCAATAATTTTTTGAGTTGAAGCTCATTTGTGGACTGTATTTGATATTTTTTTTAGAAAGTTTGTTTCCTTCAAATGTTGAACTGTCCTCTCTCCGTAAATTTAGTCTTATTTGTAATTGTACTTTCGTACAAGCAGTAATGTCGCTTTCAAGCAAACTTGGATCATCGGTGACGTCATTTCACAGCTCCTGAGCGATATTCATGCGATTGTTTTATTGGTCAAACATTATTTAAACAAACAAAAATCGCAGAGCTTATAAAAACACGTCGAACCTTAAAAACTACTACAGACAAAGTAAACAGTGAATATAGCTGAAAATTGAATCGTACTTTAGGGAGATGTAGCCCAACACAATACAAAACAAGTTTTGACCTTCGCACTCTCCAGACCCACGAAATTTAAAAATTCCTGGTACTTTTTGAACACAACTCGAATATTATGTATGATCAAATGTCAAAATGAATTTGATTTCCTCCAAAAACTACAAATGATCGGTTCGAACAAATTTTATGACTTGCTATTAAAATGTTTAAAAATAGTTCCGTGGGAAATTTCTATGTTCTATTTTGAGATGTACATTTACTTACAGTTTTTACTTGTAGATTTTCTTTCATTATACATATCAAATGAAATTCAAAGCAAAGAATTTCCTTTTTAAATTTTATGTGCCTACCCTTTTAAAGTACTTAATTTTACTCGTAAGAAAATTAATCCAGGTGAAATATTATACGTTCAGTAAGTTTTTAATATTTGTGTAGAATTGAAAATCATATCAAATAAAAATTGTAATTCCATTATGAATTTTCAATACATGTAACAATTCCTTTAATACCTTTAAGACGTCAAAAATCAGTATTCCTTCCTCAACCAGCTGGCTCAAGAAATACTTCTGTCAGAAATTCATCACGGTCACTGCATTCAATACTATACTTAGTTTTTTGTTCTTTCTCATAAATTTTAGGTTTTTGGTCATAAACTTTTCTTTTTGTTATCAGTTCAAGACATAAAATTAAAATCATCACAGTACTTCCCCTTTAAACGTTTTTAACACGCAAACTACTTTGCTCATAATATTCATTGTCTGTATAGTTTCGTCTTTGAGCAATTAAATTTCCTTATAAAACTATTTTATTGTTAGTTATTTTATTTGTTAATGGAACACAATATCTCTTCTATAAATGTTTGTCTGCTAGTTTATGTCTTTTAACTATTTTCTATATCCATCTTTAGGTATCTACCTATAACCTATGCAGGGATAGTGAATGAAAAATCTTTTCCAATCCAAAGTGATTGATGATCAACTACGCAATATCATAAATCTCAAAAAATGCAATCCCAATATCCAATCTACTTTGGAAGGCCATAAATCCACATTCACACATTTTTAAAGTGCGAAAAGAAAATCTATTACTATATGGTGTGAGATGGCAGCACAGTACAGCAAAGGAAGACAAAAATTTTCCCCTGAGAAGACAAAAAAAAGTATAAAAATGAAATAAAAAAGATTTTTAATGTTTTTTTTTAAAAGGTTTTAAGGTGGCAGAGAACAAAAGTCAGAAAGGAGAGAACAAAGCCAGCACAGGAGTTTGGGAAAATCTATCTGGCTGAAAGTCGATTCAATAAATTGAACGCCGTTTCCTATAAAGCGTTATAAAACGAAACAATTGAGAGAAAAGCCAGCATTTTTATGCCACCACCACCACCACATTCACTACCAGCCCTGCCTTTTTCGTTTTTGTATTGTCCTGGTCGGGTCTTTAGGGTATGGCTTAACCTAGGACGGATAAGCCGAATCTTTGATGCAGTTCAGATTCAGAAAGCGGAGGTACGGTGCTCTTCTCGATTTGAGTACAAAAGCAGTGTGACCGTACTTGCTATAGAAGAATTAACAAAAACATTCAGTCGTTTAGATTTACTCATTTTTTCAATTTTCAATGTCAGCCATGATGCATATGATACCATTAACAATTTAAGGATCAGTCCAAACTGAATTTTAAACAATTTGTCTATTTACTGCTAGACTATGTTTAATTCCTGGCAATCAAGCTGCACTTTTCTGATGCGTTTTGATAGCTAAAATTCAATTTTGACTCCAAAATAAATCTATAAAGTCAGGTTTTTGAGATCATACTATTTTTAGAATTCGAAAATAAAACACATGTTCAAAGGTTTTTTGAGACTATCTACAAATTTCCATGAAGTACTTTCTTTCAATACATAAACTTCTTAATGGTTTTCTAAATCTATAATCTATGACTGAACTGAAGAATTTTTATAAAGGGTGATTTTTTAGCTATTATCTCTTTGGCAACACTGGTTTAAACAGCTGACGCACGTTTCGTGTTTTGTTTCACTGTCAAACATCTTCAAGTTGGTCTATAATTTAACCATGAATCGTCTTTCAAACGAACAACGCTTGCAAATTATTGAATTTTACTATCAACTCTGCTCTGTTAAGAAAGTTCGTCGCACGCTTCTTTCATTTTATGGTCAGTTTAATCGATTTACTGAAGCGGCTATTTGGGCTATTGTGACTTAATTTCGCACCAAATTTACAGATTGTGTTCAACCACGAAGATCATTTTTGGCTCAATAAGCAGAATTGTCGATTTTGGAGTGAATATCAGCCAGAAGAAGCGTTATTATCCGTGGCATAATGGTTAGTGTGTTGGACTGTGCCACGTAAAGTTTTATTCACGGGTACTGCCTCTTGCGAGGAATTGACAAATTCTTTAAGAGTTATTCTTGTCATAAAAAAGTGCTTTCTCAAATTAGCCGTTCGAATTCGTCATATAAACTGTAGGTCCCCTCTATCCCTGCAGTTACTCTCACACAGGAAGTGTGAAAGTTGAGAGTTGTAAGTCACTAGGCCCTGGTTCTCTACGGACTGTTGCGCCACCTAATTTATTTATTTATTTATCAGCCAGAAGCATTGCAAGAGCTACCAATGCATCTAGAAAAAGTCACAGTTTGGTGCGGTTTATGGGCTGGTTTATTGGATGATGCGAATCATAACCTAACTGTGAATGTCGAGCGCTACCGTGAGATGATATCCATCTTTTGTTTGCCCGAAATGCAAGAACTTTGCATGACATTTGGTTTCAAAAAGGCCGTGCCAAATGCCACACAGCACGCGCAACAATGGACTTATTGAGAGGCGAGTTCGGTGAAAATTTTATTTACGTTTGGGACCGGTCAATAGACCGCCTAGATCTCCCGATTTAACGTTTATGGACTATTTATTGAGGGGATATGTCAAAGCTCATATCTATTCAGACAAGCCCGCTTCAATTGACGCATTGGAAGACAAGCATTTGTTCGTGAGATACCGGGCAAAATGTTGGAAAGAGTATGCCAAAATCGGACTAAGTGGATGGCAATTTGAAGCGCAGTCAAGGTCAACATTTGCATGAAATATCTTCAAACATTTAATTATATGGGCCGTACTATCGATTCAAATACAGATTTCATGCGTTTTTTTGAAAAACTTTCTTATAGCTTTAAAAAAATCACCCGATACAAATTTTGAAAAATCGCCAAATCACATTAATTTTAAGGAAACCCTGAACTATTTATGTTAAAACGCTTTTAAACAGAAAACGACAAAACGGTTAAATTTTAGTTGTTTTTGTATTAAACCCGTCCTTCTAATCTATCACATCAAATTTTTTGAAAAACATTAGAAAAATATGAAAACTGGCAGACAGTAAAAATTGAAATCCGAATTCGAAATCAGCACTAAAAATCAATTCCAAAATGTATTTTTAAAAAAAAACATGAGAATATTGAATTCAAGGTTTCTTAAAACTTCTTAAAAAGACACATAAAAACTCATAACTAATGAGACTTTTCAAAAAATATGCAATATATCAAAATGTATGTAGGTTTTTAGGAGATAGGCATTTGTAAATTGCGAAATCAATTTATTGGTATGAACTATGTTTTGCTTAACTTTATTATTAAAAACACCGTTTCTGGTTGTCTTTAACATTTTTCAAGAGGCAAATTTAAAAAACTTAATGAAATAGAAACAAATAATAGAAAAATTATAAAATCGAATCCGAGACAACTTAATAATTGAAAAAAAATGAATCTGTCCACCTGCATTTTTGTTTCGAAAGCAATTGAGTGGCAAAGGCCGCTATCGAAGGACTAAAGTGTCGCTTTTTAAGACCCTTATCATCCCCGTCCTGCTATACGGTGCCGAAGCATGGACTATGACAAAAGTGGATAAAAGCACCTTGGGTCGTTTCGCGAGATCTACGGTCCCGTATGCAGGAGGAGAAGAGGGAACGACGAGCTGTAGGGGCTGTACAGAGACGTAGACTTAGCTAGAAGGGTAAAAGTCCAAGCATGAAAACCAATGCTCCGGCACGGAAAGACTTCGAATCCACACCCACAACTTAGAGTTAGAAAATGGATACATCTAGCTAGTGACCGAGCTAGATGAAGAAGTTTGTTGGGTGTGTCCCTAGTTTACACAGGACTGTAGCGCCGCCTCAAGTACTCGTAAGTACACATGGTTTATGAAAAATGAAAAAAAAAACTAAATCTAGCAACTGGAAGTCATATGGATTTAGTAAATTACTAAAAGTTAAATCCATTTTGTTATTTTGACTTAAGTAAAATATTAAAATCATTTCAAACTACAAAATTATATTTTGAAGTGAGTTTCCAACTTTTACTAGATCGTTAAAAATTTTATGCCAATACCTTGAAGAATATTGTATTTTTTTATTATTTTTGAGTGAGCACTTATCAGTTTTAAGCATTTTCAGTCAACAGATGTTAAAAAATGATAAATTTAAAGAAAAAATGCTTTGATATGTACATTTTATGGCTGCAATTCGTTTATCGATTCGACAAAAACACAACCAATTTTTTTTCAATTTAATCGGAAAACCTTGACACATAAAATGTTAAAAAATATAATAAAAATCAGCAAAGGTCACACTAAAAACTCACATACAAATATTGAGCATTGTTCTGTTCTTGTCGTCGTCATCGTCGTCGTTCGGTCTCCCTGGTTCGTTGTTTTGCTATATTTCCATGATGGGGATTGGCTTGGGAGCCATAGGGAGCCCAAAATGCGTGTATTGTGTTGGTTTTTCGAACGAATGTCCTCGCAATTTTATGGTTCTCCCAAAGCTGTTGCTACTGCTACCGTGCCGATGCCGATGCCGTATAGTCAAGCCATTGAAGCTATAGCCATTCTTTTGCTGGCTGTTAACTAAAGCTGCTGCAACCATTAAAACGATTCTTTATTCAGTTTTATTATATGGTCATCGTGCTGTCATGCAAATTGCATCGTTTGCATCGTAAAAACGTTCAATGGTAACCTTGTTTGTGCGTTTAAATATTTTTTCGTTTTTATTTTTATTTTTATTTTTTGGTTTATACAGTTTATGATTCTATTTTTTGTTTTTGTATTTTCCTTAGAACTTATAGAGTTGAGAATAATTTGTGTCCATAAAAAAAGAATTGGCTATCAATTTAAGTGAATTGATATCAACACCTTGAAATTGGAACAACAATCTATATAGAATCAGATATATGCAATTTTATGATCTGGAAAAGTTTTCGTTTTTTAATTATATGCTTGATACTTGAGTTGAAGCTTATTCTAGGTAATGAGAACCTTCTGTTTTGTAGGTACTTATTTTTAAAACAGGATTCATTAAAAAGGAAAGCTCATTCGTCCTCGATATCAGAAGAAAGAGCAAATATTAACTCAAACTAAATTTTAATTTACAGATTATAAGATCCATATGAACAGAAGGCATTTTTCAAAATATTCAGTTGTTGGTATTCTCAAAACGGTTAGTCTTAAACATCGCCTTAAATTAATTTGTATTCTACAAACTGATAAAATTAATGTAATCCAACAAACTGAAAAAATAGAAAATTCTAAGAATTAAAATCAATATTAAATAAAGTCACAAAAATATATATAAACAAAATACTGTGGAAAATTTAGTTTTTCCCGATTTGAAAAAAAGAAATAAACATTAATAAACAATTAAGTTAAAGACCTATGCAAACTTTTTTATAAAATTGAATTAACAAAATTTCGCAAAAAACATTAATAATATCGATATCGAGATTCGAAAATCTCAAGTTATTCTCAATGTTGTTTGACGTTCACTTTTAAAAGATTTGTTTTTATTTTCTGTAAAATTTTACAACATCTTACAGTTTTAAAGCAAAAACCATTGTAATCTTTAAAATGTATTTGTTTTAGAACTACCATCTAGAAAAATTGGAACAAACTTTTTTCGGATTGAAGAGAAAAATTGTAAAGTGTGTCTATTATTTGTTTTACTTTGATTGCATTTTTTGACGTTTTTAATTCTTTCTTTATTTCGGCAAGTATTGCATCTCTAAAAAATCGAAACAAGAGATTTTAATCAAACATTACAATACGATCGTGATATAGACAAGTCGAAAAAGTAGGGAAAGTTCGGTTTTGGGTCAAAAATCGAAAATTGGAATGGTTTCAAAAACGGTACTATGGATTTTTATAAAGATTGTTTCAGTTTTTTTGTTGAGCGTGGCTTCTTTTTCAAATATCAAAAAATGTTTAGGAATTGCTCCGAATAGCAAAGAACAACTATTTTGTTATTGATTTTTTTCGGCAACTTATAAAGGAGTTCATATATTATCTACATTATGTAAAAATGAGGCTGGTATACGACCCACACTGATAACTGTCCGTTCCGTCTGTCGATTTGTCTTGCTTTGAAGTTGGTAGGTTTTCGTGTTTTGTCAAATAAGTTGTCAGTTGAATTATTCTTAAACATTTTTAAATTACCAACATTATTTTGCATATAATGAAATACGTAGTTTGATTTCAAAATCAATTTTCGCTAAAGTGATTTTTAGTCGAAAACCAATACCAATTTTAATACCATTTCTTAGAAGTTTTTATTTCTTAAACAAATTCAAATTGAAAGAATGAAGTTAATTTAAAGTCAATATCTTCTATTTTCCACGAGATATCGAGAAGCGAACATCAATTTTCACTAATATTGCGTATTATTTTAATTTTTTATGGATTCTTATAAAAAATTACGAATATAATATTTTCTGTGAGATAAAAATAGTTTAAAGCCAATTTAATTTTTGAAAAGATATTTGAGTCGAAAGTAAATTTTGACCAAGTTTTAGTATAATTTTGTGTAGGTGTTGTTTTTTTGTAAGAAAACTGTCAATTCGATTTTTCTCCAAATTTTACTGAATGTTGACAGCAATATTTTTTAGAAGATAAAAGAAGCTTAAAGCCAATGTCTCAAAGTTTTGAAAAGATATTTGACCCGAAAATCAATTTTTACTAACTTTTATTAATTTTTTTGTTTAGGTTTTTATTTTTTGTAAAAAAATTTCAATTCCATTTTTCTCAAAATTGTTACGAATGTTGAAAAAAATATTTCTTCTAAGTTTAAATTAGTCGACATGGAAAAAAGCAAAAATTATTCCTTTATTAAAAACCGGCAAAAGTGCTTGCGAGCCCACTCACTATAGACCAATAAGTTTATTAAGTTCACTCAGCAAATGCTTTGAATTATTGATTAAATCTAAAATGTTAATCCATATAAATCAAAATAATCTACTGATTCCAGAACAGTTTGGCTTTAGGGCTTTTCACAGTACTATTCAACAAATTAACAGAACAACTCAATATGTTAAAAATAACTTAAGCTCTGGAAAAAGTACCGGTTTGGTACTTTTAGATATTGAAAAGGCATTCGACTCCGTCTGGCATAAAGGGCTCATACATAAATTAAAAACTTTAAATTTTCCTTTATACATAACAAAAATTGTAAAGTCCTTCCCTTTCGAGAGGAAGTTTCAAGTTACTCTGAACAATGAACTTTCCGATTTATTTCACATAAATGCAGGAGTACCTCAAGGTTTTGTTCTTGGGCCAATTTTATACATGCTGTGTACATCCGATTTCCGAATTTAAGATACTGTGAAAAGGGTATTTTTGCTGATGACACTTGCATTTAAGTATCAGATTCACTAGGTTCCGTTATTGAAACCAAGCTGCAATACGATCTAAATGTAATTAATTCATATTTCAATGATTGGAAAATAAAAATCAATGGTGATAAGACTCAGGCTATCTTTTTCACAAGGAAAAGAAAGTCTTGCCTCTTATCCAATAACAACATCCATATCGATGGTAAAATAATTGAATGGGGTAATTCCGCTAAGTACCTCGGGGTATTCCTTGACTCTAAACTTACTTTTGGATTCCATGTACGTCAAGTTGTAAATAAAATCAACGTTACAATAAAAACGCTTTACCCTTTCATAAATCGAAGGTCCAAATTAAGTATTGAAAATAACTTAATAAATAAATACTTATATTTAAATCCATATTTCAAGCAATTATGTTTTTTGGCTCTCCAGTATGGAGTAAATGTGCAAAAACACATATAAAAAAATTGCAAATAGCTCAAAACAAAATTTTAAAAATGATGCTCAACTTACCTTGGCACTTCTCAACGCAGGATCTTCATTCTGTCACTAATATTGAGCTAGTCCAAGATAGAATTTCAAAGTTAAATGTACATAGTTATTCACTTATTAATTTAGTTGTTAACGTATTCATTTATTTATTTGTTTGTTCATTTATATATATACTTTGTATTTGTGAATTTAATATCTTGTTTTTATGTATTTATTAATTTATTTATTCATTTATCTATTTATTTATTTATTTATTTATTTATTTAATTACATCTTTATTTTTATTTATTTATATATAAATCTATTTTTTTATTTATTTATTTATTCATTTATTGATTTATTTATTTATTTATTTTTATTATTTATTTATTTATTTATTTATTTATTTATTTATTTATTTATTTATTTATTTATTTACTTCTATCAAAATGAAAAGACTGATTTAACTATTAATAAAAATAGTATTGTACTGTGATATTTATATACAATTGTAAGCATTATTTCTATTTATTTATTTTGTTACACAAACTGTAAAATAAATGTATTTTGCAAATAATTTGTTTAGAAAAACTACCATCTCTACTCTCGTTCCCACCTTAATTTTAACATATTTACTATGTAGTCATTGATGAAGGTTTTTACATTAGCTTATCCTTCCAATTATATTTTATCACGTTCTTTTCATTTTTTTTTTCCCAAACATATTATTGACATCACTAAGGTATTGAAACTATATCTATGTAAATTGTGCAATTGCCATTTTGTAAAAAAAAAAACATAAATTAACGCTAACAAATAAAATTACAAATTAGTTTGATGCCAATATTATTAATTTTTGAAGACATATTTGTGTCGATAATCAATTTTTACCAACTTTTATCAATTTTTCTCAAAATCTTATCGAATGTTAAAAACAATATTTTTTATAAGTTAAAATTTGTTGGAAACAATAATCTAAAATTTTTGAAAAGATATTTGAGTCCAAAACTAATTTGTACAAACTTTGGAAATACTTTTTTAGGTTTTTAATATTTATAAAAAAAAACTTTATCTTCAAAATTTTACTAGATGCTGGCAACGCTATTTTTCGTTGCACGTTTTTTTTAATAAACATCGCAAAAAACGGGCCCACATTTGCTTCTAAATTTATTTGCAAAATGAATAAGAACTATAGAGAACTGTATACTTAAATAAAAAAAATTAATAAAAACGAATTGCTGTAACGGTTTTAAATAAATATTAATATTATGAAATAAGTTTTTGTCGAACAACTAT
This sequence comes from Eupeodes corollae, assembly GCF_945859685.1. Taxonomy (NCBI): domain Eukaryota; kingdom Metazoa; phylum Arthropoda; class Insecta; order Diptera; family Syrphidae; genus Eupeodes; species Eupeodes corollae. Next base: position 308,355,255 of record NC_079147.1, on the reverse strand, counting down.
AATTAAAATTTTTCAAAATAGAATTATTTTGCAGGATATAAAACAAAGGAGCTTTGGACGTAGGAGCGACTTTAATAAAATAGTGATACTCGTAAGTTGTTAAGTGTCACCCAATAATATGAATACTAATATTCGTAACTTTAAATATCTTATTAACAAAAACTTATATTAGATCTAGAATGCGTAGAAAAATATATTTGTGACATTTGGTTGTTTTTATAGAAAAATCAATCAGTTTAAAATTATTACTGAAAAATGATAATTTAAATATCGACCAATCTTTGAAAAATAACTTGGCAACGAATATTGGCTATAATTAAAAAAAAAATCCATAGAATAACAAAAAAAGATTGTTTTATTCGAAATAAATGTTGTCAATAATATTTTTTAAATAGTTAAAGACACAAAATCTCATTCCTACTAAAAACATTAGTACATATATTTTGATTTAACTTCTCGAATATATTTCGACTAGATAGTTTAAAAACACAAAGAAAATACAATTGAATTTTGGTAGAAAATGTATGTCGACTCTTTTTTTTTTAAATGAACTTTTTGAAACAAACGGCTACGTTTTCAATATTATTTTTATAACTAATGTACTCGAAATCAACTTTTATTTTTGCGTTGAATTAGTTGAGCTATTTTGTGATTTTTAAGGATACAACCGAAAGTAAATTGGTACAAAATCACATGTTTTATAATTTTGTATATTTGTTTTTTTTTTTATATAATAAAAAGTAAGTCCATTTTTTTTAGCTTTAATGTAAAAAAGTTGTGAGGGTAAAAAAAAGTTTTCTTACCTACGATTTTGAAGATGTACGAAATATGGATGATTATAAAAAAGTTGGGTAACTTTTGAGAATATTTTGTTTACGATATTTATTAAACTGAACTTCTACAAATTTGGGTGCATATGATAGCTAATCTAATTAATATATTGTTCCAAATCAGGCCAGTCACTTTTTTGATACAATACATTGTAAGATATTTTACAAAATTCAGAATTTGACTGTCAGGGGACTGATGAGGTAACATAGTACTGATAAAATACACAGTTTTGAAAGTATAACAATAAAATTTAATAAAAATTAGTAAAAATCTCTTAGGAGTTAATAATGGCACATGTGTTTTAAAAGTATTAAAATCACTTAGTAACAATTAAAAATAATTATTCATATGTAATACTGGGAGAAAATAATATATCAGTTTTCAAAACAGACTTTTGACATTTAACGTAATGTTATTTAAAAAAAAAATCTTCAAAGTACTAATGATCATGAAATGAAGAACAATAACAATATACATACATACGTGACACATGACTGACGAAAAAGACTAAATTTTGATATTATAATCAATAATATGTTTTTTTTGTAATTTCGAATATTAACAAACTACAATTTAACAAATCAAACTCTAATATGAATAAATAAAAATAAACTTTAGATTAACAAAAAAAATAACGACTCACCATAAGACTGACATATTGATTGGCATAGCACGTGTATAGACAACAAACATAATCCAAACTCTGGCAAGAGCGGATCCAGACATTTCAGCGGAGGGTGGTCACACACTTAGATGAGTTTTAATAATTGCTAAAATGACAGCTTTAGTTACCAAATTATTTTAGAATACTGTTGTTCAGCAAGGTATGGTCTAACTATACAATTTGGATGACTCCCTACAAGCATTCCAAGATTCCAACAGTTTTCTAAATGTGCCATATTTAGGGCCTAAAACACAACAGTTTAGAGGGTTTTGGTGCATTTCGCGCAGAAATGTAGGAAATTGTTTTGAAACGTTGCTTTTTTCCAAAAACAAAATACAATTTTCTTGTTTCTATTTCCATTATTGCGAAGAAAGCTGCAAAAATTCAAAAATCCAGAAAATGAGAGAGATATGTAGAAATGTCGGGCTTTTTTTTGAAGTAGTTTTTTCGAACTCAATTTTCGGGAGTTTCTTATTACTATCGCTATCAATCTGCTTACTCGTATTTTAATCTTAAAGGCGTCAACAAACCCTAAAAATTGTAGAAACAAAAAGGTTTGGCTCCTGGATTTCAAGATATAGTTGCATTTAAGTACATAAGTTCTCTAAAAAATTAAATTAAAACAAAGTAAGGTAGGTGAGCAAATAAGTTAGAAGAAAAGTTTTTGTAGCACTCTCAAATTACATGTTTTAAAGCTTTAATATCAATAGATATGAAACGTTTTTTATCTTTTTTATTTAGCTATTAGTTAAACAATATCCTTTTTATTTAGCTATTAGTTAAACAATAGTGTCACTTTATTTTTTTGTTGGATATTTGTATTATTGAAATTCGTGTTTAAATTTCAGTTCTACAGCATCCAAAGCAAATATACTTCAAAAGTAGATTTATTTAATTTTTTAAGATCTTTTGTATTCAACAGAAAACCAATTTTGAAAGAAATAAAATTTACAACTGGGTCGTTTACTAATTTCTTCCAAAAAGTCTGTTCTTTTCCAAGGTTTCTTCTTAAGAACCTGCATATTTGGTCGTTTCCTTATAGAAACAATGTTTATGAAAATAATTTAAAGCATGACTAGTTTTTTTTGTATTCTAAATTGAGTTAAAACAAACGTTTTAGTTGTTTTTGACAGCAAACCACTTTTTGGTGAATGTCGTTAAATTACTAATAAATCTTTAGATGTATTCTTTACTTAAACAACTTAACTGCATAAGCTTTATGGCTCATATGACCTCCCTCTGGATCGTGCATTGGTCGAAAGTTGATGAATTTGTGCTGCATTTTTGGAATAAGGCTGAATATCCGATTCATATTATGTTCTTGGTCGAATCTTCAGTCAAAAGTAATACTTTTAGATAGTTAGGGAAGTAAAATAAATAATTCAAAATATATTGGGGGTCATTTCCATTAACGCAATACGATTAGTTTCGAATTGAAGGGAATTCCTACGAAAAAGCAAACAAATTATGTCATAGGGGGACATGACCCCTACGACCCCCCCCCTTCGTATCCGGCATTGAACTCTGGTACACTTATAGTGGCCGTCAAATTGTGCGAAACGCAACTAACTTCATTACCAACATTAAAATTCAAAGAGGGATTTGACGTTGATCCGGCGATATTTCGCTCGAATTTCAAATTTAAATAACACACAACCGACTGAGGAATGAAACTGAACCCAAAATTAAAACTTAAGTTATAGCATTAAAAATTTAAAAAAAATAAATAAAAAACTAAATAACTTATATTTATTTGTTTATTCTCGTAAATTCTAGTTTATATTTAACTATATACATGTAGGACCCGTGGCATGATGGTTAGTTCGTTGGACTGTCATGCAAGGGGTCTTGGGTTCAATCCCTGCCTGTGCCACCTTAATTCAAAAAAAAAAAAATTAATTTGCGCGGGTACTGCCTCTTGCGAGGAATTGACAAATCCTTCAAGAGTAAATCTTGTCATGAAAAAGTGCATTCTCAAATTAGCCGTTCGGATTCGGCCTTAAATTGTAGGTCTCTTCCATTCCTGACAACAGTACTCGCACACAGGAATGGTTGAGAGTTGTAAGTCACTAGGCCCTGGTTCACAACGGACTCTTGCGCCACCCAATGTATGTATGTATGTATATACATCGCAGATTGTAGTAAAATGATAAGTGTTCTCAAATCAATGATAATGTTTAATAGACAGTCACTTAATTGTTGATTTTCGGGTTTCTGACATGCCAAAGGACTGACTCTTTAAGAAATAATTGTGTTTTTTTAATAACTTGTACTCAAAATGAAGAACTGAAATTGGACTTGTAAATATTGGTTGATGACATCGAGTTACCCAACTTTTGCATAATCACTCACATCTATAAAATGGTCTACACCATCCTTACTACGAAATCTACTAGGTTATTTCAAAAGTAAAAGTTTCACTGTAGCTCAGTATAAATATGATTAAAAACAATAATTTATCAAAAAACTGTGTACATTGAGAGATATTAAAACTCATTATTTTATAACGAAAATTAAAAAATACTTCTTTTACACTTGAAAATTAATATTATTTAAAATATTTATATTAAATTATTTTAATTTGTTAATTTGAATTTTTAAGTTATTTTAATTTTTTTTCTCTAAAAAACCTAAATATATTCAATCACAATTAAATGAATTATTTTTAAACCACACTGTGTCCCGCCCCTCTCCCCTAAAGCTAACCTATTTTCAAGTGAATAATTTCGAGTCAATTAAAATTCCATTCCAAAATGATTCATCGGAACTGAATATAAAACTTCAATTCCAGGATTTGTTTTTTTTTTTCAACTAAAAATCGAAAATATAATTATTAATGTTAATTATTGTAGCGTGCAATTGAAAACAAACTTTATTTGCTTTACCTAAAAACTTTTTTCCCTAAAATTTGTTTTATATATTTTAAATGCAGGTTTCAATATCCGTGTACACACATTTTTTTAATAGAAACAAAATAACTTCAGTTAAGGTAATTAAATAATTTTTGTATTTGTTTCTATAGCTATTTTTCAATTCAGGGCTTTATTTTTGAAACTTTGAACAGCAAATAATACCTTTTTTCATCAATGGGCTTTTGCAAATATAAAAACAAAAAATCGTGAAATTCCAATTTTAATGCAATTCGCTTTCATTAAAATTCTATTTCAAATACTGTGTGTTTTTATTTCTTCTATTATTGTTGTTGTTTTTTTTGAATATTTGTTATTTTTTACCTAAGCCATTTGCTATGAATCATGATTTTTGATTTGTTATGGAGGATATAAGTAATTTATACACCTACCCTGTATATACAGTCATTTGTATAATTAAACTGTATATTTTTAAAAAAGTTTCAAAGTCGATGCATATTTCAATACCCAAGTGGTTAATACACGCGTATAACATTTTTGAGTCACTAAATGAATTAATTTGATTTTAAGTGAATGTTTTCATTAATTTCCAACACAGAAATCATGAGTTAAAAAATAATTATATTTGTCTACCACCTAAAGGAATTATTAAACAAATAAACCAAACAAAAAATATGGGAAAATACTGAATATTAAATTTAAAAACAAACAATCAACGAAAAAACACATGATGCAATTTAGGGACCATTTGTAATCAAATGCGAATTTTTATTTATAGGTTTGTAGAATTTAATGAGTTTTGAGGGTTAGCCTTAGGTTCTTAGGTAAGGTCTGAAACTGAACCGTTCGAAAATAATCATAATTCTATGGTTTTAAAAGTTCAACATAAAATGTTTGATTGTTTTTAATTTTCTTTCTTATTCCACTTCATTATTTCTCTGCATGAAAAAGGATCAAAATGAAAATTATCGACCAACAGCTTAACTCTCGGTAGCAATGGTCTGCGAAAAAATTAAGTCTTTATACAAAATCGATTACTGCTCCTAGCCAACATGGTTTCTCGAAGCTCTGGTCGTTTGTCACTGTTCTTATGGAATTAGCGGAATTCTGTATAGTTTCTTTCAAAAATTGAAAGCAAACGGATTGTATTTTTATATATTTCACCAAGGCACTCGATAAACTTTTACTTTTGCTACAGAAAATGGTAATTATGAGGGTTTTAGCGTGGACTTTATTGCTTCGTTCAAATCTTATTTACTTCATATATCCTATTCTGAACTTTTAATATCTACTATCCCAAGTTTTTTGTTATCTCTGGAGTTCCTCAGGGCAGCCATTTGGGTCCAGTTCTTTTTGTTTTATTTATCATTATCTTCCATCAATTGTAAAGTGTCCAAATAACCTTATCTATGCTCTTTTTAAAAAAAGTTCTTATAAACTTGCTTGTGAGAAGCTTAAAATTGATCTAAATACTTGCTTCTATACTTAGGCTACACGAAATTATTTTTTGTTGAATATCGACATAGTGTGAGATTATTTCTTTAAGAAAAAAAGTTAGCAGTTTTAGTTGTTAGTTATAGTTATAATAAGTCCATATTAAATGTAAGTGAGGTATCTTTTCTTGGTGTCTTGGTGGATAAAAAGCTTAAACTCGAGCAACTTCTTATTTTCACTGGCAATAAGGCCCAATCAATATTAGGCTGGATTAAAAGTTTATCTCATTCAAGCATTGACTCCCTATGAACAAATTCAAAAAACCTGCTTCAAATATGCCCTAAGAGGTCTAGGCTGACATATACGCTAGATATTTAGCTTGAGTCAAATAAATAAAATACATTGAACAAGCAATAAAAAGACAAACAAATTAAAGACAAAAATACAAAATTTATTTAAATTAAACAACCCAGAACTTCCATGATACTCGTATACCGCAAATCATAGAGAAATCACCTTCTATAAGATTTATGTTTGTACAATTGCTATAGCACTTAGTTCGACCTAGATGACAATTGGCATATGTCTCGCAAATCACTCTTGGTATATCTTCTATGAAGCAATCAAATAAATTACGATTATTTAGAGCAATTTGTCATATAGAACACGACGACTTTGATATCAACGCAAACAACCTTATCATTCAAAAGTTAGAAGCACTCAGTCATGGGTTTTGGATTTTGGTATGAGAGGGGGTTGGTTTGAGTTTGAACAGAAAATGACAGCACTTCATAAATTATTTTCAAAAAAAATTGTTTATCGTTGTTGATAGTTCGGTAGAAATGTACTCTAACAGTACAAGAGATACTTTATACAAATCCTATTCGTAGATAGGAAAAAGTATATAATATGAAAACCGACCGACGATACGAAGAGAGTTCATGCAATAATCGTTTTTGTAATGTTTTTATATTCTTAAATCCCCACATCACTAGAAACGAGTATACTGAAAATAAATGTTTGATATTGGATCAATAAATTATTTTTATCTTTTGAATTGCAATAATTTCGTCAAACTAAGGAAGTCGTTTGGAAAGGTTCTTAACCAACAGTTTGCTTAAAAGAAATTGTTAAGCTCTTGAGACTTTGTTTTTCAGCTGCACCTCACGAATGTGGAATTTTAAGAAATACGCTTTGATATGTACTTTTTATGACTGCAATTTATTTAATGCTTTTAAACATCGATTAGATAAGAACAAAACATTAAATCGGAAAACCTTGGCATATAAAATATAAAAAAATAAAATAAAAGGTTAGACAAGAAGCTTAAATTAGAATATTTAAAATTTTGCTGTCGCCGACATTGTTCGGTTTTCCTCATTCATTAGTCTTTTTTTCATAATAAAGATCAGTCTAGGGCCAGAAAGCCCTAAGTGCGTGTATTGTGTTAGATATTAAGTCTTCAGCTGCACTACACGGATGCTTTACCTGGCTTGATGCTAATGGCAATTCGATGGATTATACATTTTTTTCGAGCCATTCAATTCAAGTTTAATGGAATGGATTTATGTACATATATAAAACCCAAAATATAAATATTGGTGTACCCTAGGGCTTCATTTTGTCCACGGAACTTTTTTTCGTTTTTTTAGAGAATATATACGTTTTTTTGGTAACAGTATGAAGCGTTGGTCTTTGCTGCACAACGATTCATTAGTAAAATATAAAATTACCCTTATAAAGGTTTGTCCTACGAGATGGTCGTCACAAAATGATGGACTATGTGGTATAAGATCAAACTATATATTGATAATGAAAACCTTACACCAAATCAATTTGACCTACAAAAAAAAGACGAACGAGACGAATGTTAAAATGTTATAAACGAGACCTACGACTTTATTGTGTTGATGTAATTTTTTTCTTCGCTGTTTGATTTTATAAGTCCTGTTTCCAAAGCCCTTTAAGATGAGGAAAATGACTAACAAAAAGCAATTATTTTCCTCCAAAATCTTTTAGATGGTCTAGAAAAAGAAATAAATTCAGTGATTTACTTAAAAAGTCCAAGGATTTAGATAACGATTGGGGAGTGACACCTGTCTTCAAAAATAAAAGGAGAAAAATAACGAAGCGCTTTTTTGATGAGTTGGCAAAAGATCAGAAGAATTTCTGATCCGGAAATTTACTTCAATGTTAATATTTACTAGTCCTGCTTGGACATTTTGATTGGACAAACTCAGCAAAGATTTCAAAGCCTTCATAGTCTTAGTAGTAAGTATGAAGTGTAGAAACCGGATAAGCTTTTATCGGTTTCAAATGATTAGATAAATCAAGGATCAAAAAGGTAGTATAAAAGTACAATTAAGACATATCTGGTGATTTCTGCAATCAACTAATTGTTTTAAAAAAATGCCTTAAATCCGAAATCCTCAAAATTGATTCCATAAAAAAATTTGCTAAATTATTAACCATGGAATTTAATAGTCTTTATTCTAGTTTTTCTGAAGTAATAACAGCATGCTTTCTCTTTTTGACTCTTCCGGTAACCACAACAACAGCTGAAAGCCAAAACAAAATTGGATACAGAAGAACAGAATCTTCCCTTTCGTAGTTTAACCAAGATATTAGCGCTGCTTGGAATGCATATCAGTTGATCTTTGAAGCCTAACCACGGTCAAACCGTGATCAGTTCTGCAGCCGTACTTAGCGAATGTGGAATGCTCTACAGCGCTTTGTCTTTTCTAGGCTACAATGTTCAAAAATTTAAAACCAATAATTTTGGACACCCCTCCCTTTTTTCCAAATCAAATCCTCACATTGTGTCTCTGACACATTGAAGTTAGACAAAACCCTGTAAATGCTTGCTAATTACACTGATCAATAAGGTTATATAGCAGGATATCAATTTAAAATGTTTCTTACGCTTTGGATGGGCTTAGTTCAAACCTTTTTAAGGTATTCTTATGCGTGCGCCGCGAAAAAGGTTAGAGCATTGGCAAAATAATGTATGACAAAATTGACCTTCTTTAATAGTTCTAAGAAAAAGGCCGCCACTGAATATATCCATTCTTTAAAGTTGGCTTACTATAGCCTTTTTCATGCTTACTAAATTTGTTCTAAAATAAAGCATGCGAAAAACGCCGCTATAATCAATTAAGAAACTTTTATCGAATCCTGGCCTTTTTTGAAAAAAAAGTAAAGAAACAGAACTACAATAAAAGCTTTTATTTTGAGATAAGGAATTTTGAGATACAATACAGAGTTTAAGAGAAGCAGAATTTTAACAAGACAGAAGACAGTATTTTTCAGAACAATGTATTCAGACGATTCCCCTAAAAACTACAATCGTCAAAGCAAAATTACTCAAAATTAATTTAAAATTCCACAAAACTTTGTTCACAGTGTAGCCAGGTCGCGTAGTCGGTCGTAATCGCCTGAAATGAAGTATAGGGGTTGAACAAATTCGTTGCTTACTTTGTAGGGATCGGAGATTGATTGGATTAATAAATTGTATTCGTTACTTTTTGTTTGCCTTGTATTTTTTAAAAAGGGGGTTGAAAAAAGATGTGATTCAAATGAGTAGATAATATTATTGTTTATTTTCTTTGCTCTCAATTATAAACAGTTCAAGGCTGTTTCGATTATAATTTGTATTCGAATCTAGCTTCATACCTACAGGCATGCATGCATCTTGATCTCTGTAATGATGAGTTGTACAAAAAACCAGTTAAATGTGCCCGATATGGCAATAGTCAATTCAATAATATTCTTCAATAAGTCCTTATTTCAATATTTGCAAAATTGTATTGTTTATATTTTATTTTGTTCGTTTTTATTTTTCTTTTGACATTCTTGCTTTTTGTTTACTCTTGAGTCTTTTGTTTATTATAAATATATACTTAAAGCGGAATGCAGAAATCATATAAACAATCGATTGAAATAAATATATATGGAAATAATAATTTTATTGTTATTGTCGGTTATTTGCACAAGTATTTCTTTGTTCGAAAATTGTAACTTCATGTATGAAAACGAGATACCTTTATCTGTAGTCAAGCCACTTGAAGGGCTGACTCAAAGGCAGATAGGTAGGGTAACAGGTACCTACTGGGACTTAAGCATTGTTTAAGTTATTCAATCAAAGTACCTACTTGTAGGTTTGTTGCAGGGAAGCAATAAGATGACTCATAAGTCATTGCAGACATTCCATGATATGACAGCTAAGATTTTTAGTCTCTCACACTTATTTAAAGTGGTCGTCTGGTATACCTCAATTTTGATGTCCTAATAGATTATAGCCGGAAAAACGTTTAAGTACTCAATTTTTGAAGTTAAATGTCCAAGGTATTGCAAAATTACTCATGGTTTTCTACTTTTTTAAATACAAATGCGTTTACCTGTTTATCTCAATACTGCGCGTATTTAAAGTTGAAAGAACTTATAACTTACAATAAGACAATTTTAACCTAGTTGAAGTTTGAAATAAAACTTTAAAATACATTCTCCAACTAAGAAATTCACCATTTTCCAAAAACTCAATAAATCGAAAACTCCGTACGCACTTTAAAAGCAGTTATTATATACAATAAAAATGATGGAACCATTGTTTTTTCAAAACTACAGTAGCACATCATCGGCGTCATCGCAAAAACGATGCCATTTTGAAAGAAATGCCTTTTCGGTAATCTCGATTTATTTTATTGTAAAATAAATCCCCAAAAATTGGGTTGTTAATTGTTTAATATTTTCTACGCAGAACTTTAAACAGCTTTATAAGTCAGCTATTTTCTAATTGCCTAGCAATTTAGTTGCTAAAGCGTCGCTCGCAAAGCTATCCATTACTCTACTTAATACAGACTCTTTCGAAAAGTGGCCAATTCGATTACGCTTTATTCAACGCAGATTTGGGGATATAAAGAATTTAAAGGTGTTGAAAAATCTTGATATTCCTCGAAACACGTTTTCTCTCCGCCTTTAACGACCACGATATGCTGAAAATATTAAAAAAGGAGCCCTCAAGTTTTGGAATATGTGATTCCAAATCAAATTAACTTTTTCTAAATGTAGTTTTATATTTCTAATTCCATGAATGAGAACCTTAAAATAAATTAAGAAGATCACAAACCATTGAAACAGCTATTTATCAGTTGGTGGCCACATTCAACGAACAATTCCATAGAGCTTTCTAGAGTTTTTCCAACTATTATAATTCATAGCCTTAATAAAGCTAATTCTATTCTCTTTTGTTCTTTTCTGCTAGCTATTCAACAAATTTTGCTAACTACACTGCTCACAAAAATTAAGCGAGCAAGAAAATAATTCCGATTTTTAGGAAGTTTTTAACAAGATGTAACTTTATTTTCAAGTTCTTTTTTAAAAACTTTCGAATTTATTTTTTACTGTTCAATTAAAAACAAAAAAAAAGAGGCTCGGATGCGACCCACACTGATAACTTCCCATCTCGTCTGTCGATAAGTCTTCTTTAAAAGGTTTGTAGGTTTCTGTGTTTTGTTTAAAAAGTTGTTAGTTGAGTTATTCTAAAAGATTTAAAAATTACCAACAATATTTCGCATTTGATGAAATATTTTGATTTCAAAATCAATTTTTGTAAACGAAATTTTAAGTCGAAAACACATTTTTAACAATTTTACTTGCATTTTTTAATAGTTTTTATTTATTATGTAAACAAATACAAATTGGATGAATAAAGCTTATTTAAAGTCAATTTCTTCTACTGTTCAATAGATATCGAGAACCGAACATCAATTTATACCAATTTGGCGTACTATTTTTTATAGTTTTTATTTTTTTATGAAAAAACTGACTGTTGGATTTTTATAAAAACTAAATTCTCAATGTCGAAAACAATATTTTCTGTTAGAAATTTGTTTGAAGGAGCTATTTTAAAGTTTTGAAAACATATTTGATTCGAAAATAAAATTGTACTTAGTTTTAAATATGACTTTTTTTAGTTTTTTATTTTTTGTAAAAAAAAACTATCATTTCGATCGATTTTTCTCAAAATATTAAAATTGAAGCCGTAATCTGAAATTTTTGAAGAGATATTTGAGTCGAAATTCAATTTTTACCAACTTTTAGTAATGATTTTTTATAAAAAAAAAACTGTCTATTCATTTTTTTCTCAAAATTTCACCAGGTGTCAAAAACGTAATTCTGTAAATTATTTAAAATAACAAATGACGTCGAGAAATGCCAAAATTTTCAATTCGACAAATCGGTTCGATTATAATAACTTCCTATGGGAAGGTAATATCACCTTTTTGGAACAATTGTCTTCCCTTCTTCTATATTTCAAAAATTCGATCGAATCGGGGAAAAAACTATTTGGGTTTTCTCGCAGTGGCTTGAGCTGCAAGATAATTCGAAAGTCTCAGCCAGGAAGTGGTGTCGAATATATATTTGTCGAGGTAAAATGTAACGACAACAAAATTTTGCTAGGTTCAGTTTATCGTCCAAATCGTAATACCGATTTAACACCGTTGTTCGCAATATTAGATGAGTTATCTTTTGTGTCACCTTTTATCATTGTTGCGGGAGATTTTAATCATAATGTTTTAAGAAGACCTGATCTTATAGATAGAATGAGATCTTTTAATCTATTTCCTACTAATGTTTCAACCCCAACTCACTTTACCAGGGAGAGTAGTACATTACTCGATATGTTTTTTGTAAGTCATTTACAAAAAGTTCTTCTTTATGACCAAATTTCCAATCCCTGTTTCTCTCATCATGATCTAATTGACCTTACTTTTCAATGTTCACCCCTGATATCTCCATCTACTTTCAGCTTTCGTGATTTTAAAAATGACAACAGGCAGCAGTTGGAAGTTGATTTGAATTCACTTGATTTTCATCAAATATATCTTATGCCATCTGTTGATGACCAGGTTTTATTTTTACAAAATAATATAAACCTCTAGTTACAAGGCAATCTCGTTTTAAAGCTCATCCTTGGTTTAATAACCATATTAGGTCGCTTGTAACAGAACGGAATCGTGCATATAACCGCTGGAAGACTTTCAGGATTGACGAATTGCATAGTGAATACAAATCTTTGAGAAATAGAGTAGTCTTTTTAATTCGTGAAGCTAAACAACGATTTTAGGCTCCAAAGCTTGACCCTTCCCTAGCTAAACAAACACTGTGGAAGAATCTGAGAGAGATAGGTGTAGGTAAAAAAATTAACAACAAAATCGCATCTATCGATTGTGATGAGCTTAACAAAAATTTTGTTACTCTTAATTCATCTTTTTCTGAATCCCAAATTATTGAAACACAATCACAAGAAGATATTTTAAATGGCCATCTGTCTACAGCCTACAGGTGGTTTCTGTTTCTCACCTGTTAATGAGGTTGATGTTTTAAAAAGTGTTCTTTCTGTAAGATCCAACTCTGTTGGAATTGATGGTATCCATCCGTTGTTTTTAAAAGCTATACTGCCTTATGTTCTCCAACACATTACTTATGCATTCAATACTATTTTTATGACAAGCACTTTCCCCTCTGCTTGGAAGCAAGCCAAGGTTATTCCTATACCTAAAAATCGCTATGCAGATGATTTTCGACCCATAGCCATATTACCATTTCTTTCTAAAGTTTTGGAAAGACTAATGAATCATCAAATCCGCACTTTTATAAACAGAAATAAATTGCTATGTATCAACCAATCAGGATTCAGGCCTAAACATAGTTGTACTACTGCCTTAATTGACGTAACAGAAAATCTAAGAAGTGTTTTGGATGATGGAAAAATAACTGTACTTACACTTTTGGATTTCTCTAGGGCTTTTGATACCGTCAATTGCCATATACTTTGTAAAAAGCCTTAGGATCAATTTCTATTCTCAAATCCTTCAGTAAAACTGATTCTTTCCTACTTAACCAGTAGTTCTCAAGCAGTTTTTGCAAACAACTCTATGTCATGTTTTCTTCCTCTGCAGAGAGGTGTCCCTCAGGGCTCTATTTTGGGCCCTTTGCTGTTCTCTATGTATATCAATGATCTACCATCTTGCCCAATGAGTTCATCTGTACACATGTATGCAGATTATGTTCAATTGTACAATAGTTTTCCACTTGGTATGCTCGAGAACGGTGTGCATGAAGTTAATGAGGATTTAAAAGAAATCGTTATCTAGTCCCGTAAAAATGATCTTTGTTTGAATGCTAAGAAATCAAAGTGCTTCGAAATTTCCAGGACTGTAATCGACTCTTCATATTTCTCTGACATCTATTTAAATAATACAGTTATTGAATTTGTTGATACTGCGAAAAACCTTGGTCTCACGTTTAATAAAACGCTCAGTTGGAATAACCATATTCGAATTTCGATAGGGAAAGTTTATGAAAGTCTTCGAATGCTTTGGGCATCTCATCATATAACCCCATTAAAAACCCGACTAATATTGGCTAAAACCCTGATAGTACCACATATGCTTTACTGTTGTGAGATTTTTAGCAATTGTTATTGTGAACACAAACGGAAACTTAATGTTGCCTACAATAGTACTGCGCGTTATGTTTTTGGTTTAAGAAGATACCTTTACAATAAAATTAACCATACACGATCTGTAAGATCTTGCAATTTCATACCAATACGCTGTTCATTTTTAGTATCTGAACGCCAATTTTATGTGTATGCCACTCGATTATGGAATTCCCTCCCTCAATCTTTAAAAATAATAAGCAGCTCGACCTCAATGACCTCGATGCTCAAAGAATTTTTCTTCTAATTATCTTGTGGATGTTGATGGTGATGATGACAATCAAATATATTTTTTCTTTTGTTTTGAATAAAATTTTCTTTTTAAGGATAAACTCATTTTTGTTTATATAATTAAATTTCGTTTATATAATTTTTTTTTTTAATTTTTAAAAATTTCAATTTATATTTAACATTAAGAGAGCGAATGAATTAGCTTTTTCAATTTTCAATTGTATCTTAAAACCACATTAAAAAAACACAATGAATGTACAAATAGTATTACTAACTGATGTTTTCTCTAATTTATAAGGTATTGTATCTTACTGAGTAAATTTATGCAAATAAAATAAATAAATAAATAAATTTGGGTTTTCTGTGTATTTTGAACTTAAAAAAGCACACTTAACATTATTGGTTTTCCTGATATTGTTAATAAAGTGTTTAACTTTTAATCAACGTTCAAATTCATGTAATGATTGATTTTTATTTTTTTCAAAACCCTCGTGGAAAATAAGTTCAAGTTTTCGAAACCAACTATAAGCTTTTCGTGCAATTATTGGTTGCTTAGCACTTAATTTTTCTAAATTTAAAGAACTGAGTATGCCGTTTGCCTTAAATTAGCTGTGGACAAAAAAAATTTGTAGTTTGCACTATACTTAAAAAATTGTTAGAACTAAATTGAACATTATTTGTTGTAAATTAGTTGTGAAAAAAAAACAATTCCAAAAATGTTGTCTTCTTTGATTCTTTTAAAAAAGGGGTATGTATTTCCAAATTGAAACGGAGAGTCCAGGCATAAAACAACAATTATTATATATTTAATTTAATTTATTCTTTACTTATTTTCTTCTTAAACAAAACATAAAACAGTGCATCTGAACCCGTCTAAGTTCGTGAACAAACCCATGTAACTAGTCTTCTAAAAATTGAGATTGGTTCAACCAACAAATTTACCGCACTATGCATCGATTACAAAATTAATTTTGTTGGCAATTAGTTTTGTAAACATTTGAACCACCATCATTGTTTTATCAAATTGTTTTAAGTCAATTAAAATAACATACCTGAGAAAAGTTTCCATGTCTAACAAAGCTTTTCTATTCGATTGAACAAAATTAAAATTAAAAAGGAAAAAAAAAACAAAATTAAATATTTTCATAGCGTGACTTAGTTATTAAGCTGTAGAAACAATTAACACTTGTGCAACCCTCAAATACCAAGGAAAATTCTCAGCTTAGTCAGACTCGATAAAATGGATATAGTGGAAGACAAAGAAAAGCCTATAAGAAAAATGAAATTATTACCAGATATTTCTGTTCTGTTTGGGTATGAGTCTCAAGCCCCAACCAGGTTAAGTTATCAAACAAAGTGATAAAATATTAAGCAAACAATCATCTCTCTACGAGTAGATAGGCAATTTATAAGTTTATATAGGTAGGTCTAGGTATACCTTTAGTCTCTATTATATTTATTAACATTTCACACCACGTCTACGTTCATCTATATACGAGTATACATTATGAACCCCTTTTCTTGTCGGGCATTGAATTAAATATTATTATCAGTTCTACCCTCATGATAAGCCCCAGCTGCAACTTAAAACAAAATAAAAAAAAACAATACTTTCAGAAGTACATACAGGGTTATATATAAATCTAGGTATAATGTTGACATAGGACCACAGATTAAATGGGTGTAAGTTGTAATGTCTATCTTATCATATACCCTACCCTACCCTACCCCTATACTATATTTATACGTATACCTACGTTATAGCTTTTAAAAACAAACAAAATAATAACAAAAACAAATATTAAGGAGATTATTGTGAGTTTTGAAATAAAAGGAAACCAGCAAAGAGCCCGACTAAAGTTCCTTATCTAAATTGAACCGAACGCAGATAACGCAAAGCCCTCTCAACGAATGAGCGAATTAATTCAATTAAATTTGCTTTATTCATTTCATGTTGTTGGTTGTTGTTTAAGTTGTTTCCCCGAAGCCTCTGCCTCCAAATTACTCCTTGCCATCAGCCACCTTGTTTAAGTGGCTTTATCAATCATTAAAGAGATTCGGCCTCGTAGCGGCGGGTGTACACTGTACATACTTTAGACGTATATGCTGATTACACCCCACCCGAGTGTAATCAATGGAGTGCTTAAACGAAATGAAAATTGAAAACAAAAAATAACAAAACGCTAGAGCTCAATGGATAGTTTAATTAAAAACAAAATTAATAAATAAGCTTTGTGTATGCACGAGCTCCGAACCCATTATCCGCGCCACCTCCGTCACTTGGTGCCTAAACTTCTGGATTGCGGAAGATTATTGTCTTGCCTACAAAATTAG
This sequence comes from Eupeodes corollae, assembly GCF_945859685.1. Taxonomy (NCBI): domain Eukaryota; kingdom Metazoa; phylum Arthropoda; class Insecta; order Diptera; family Syrphidae; genus Eupeodes; species Eupeodes corollae. The sequence goes on along the minus strand of NC_079147.1, from coordinate 308,338,388 downwards.
AAGATTGTAGGCTATTTGGATTCCCGTCTAGCTGTTGAGACTATAAGTAGTTCTATCTTGAAGCAGACGCCATGCATCTACCTATACAGAAAATTTAGAGTAAGTTCTAGATAAAACTATCTATTAGTCTAACATTAGAAATTTCGTTGAGTTTCAAAAATGTATTTTACAGATTAGTTTATGTTAGAAGAACAATATAGCAATACCGATAATGGAGTAATCTCAACACTGAACCAGAAAATAGATTTTGGATGATATTTTCAATCAATACCAATACTTTAACAACTCATAACTTCCCATTTCTGTCCGCCTGTCGATATTTTTTCAACAAAGGTATTAAGTTTGAAGTTAAAATCTTTCTTTTTCCTCAAGACAATAGAGCCTTAAACCATTTGTTATCAGTTCTTAGTTGTTTTTGTAGGTTTTCATTAAGAACAATATATTGCATATGATAAAATAAAATTGATTTTGATATCCTACTCGTTCCCTAGATATTTTCGGGTAAAACAATTTTTACCAATTTTGAGTAGCATTTTTCGAAGGTTTTGAAGGTTAACACATCATGTTTGGTTAAGAAAGTTGTCAGTTGAATTATTCTTAAAATGTTGAAATTACCAACAATATGTTTCATGTAAGGAAAACTAATTTTTACCAATTTTAGTAGCATTTCTTAAATTTCTACAAATTGGAGCAATTATGAAGAACCAAACATCAATTTTTACCAAATTTGCGTACTATTTTTTGTAGATTTTATTTTCTTATGAAAAAAACGGACTGTTGGATTTTTATGAAAAAAAAACAACTGAATATCGAAAACAATATTTTCTGTGAAATAAATAAACTTTGAAGTTAATATTTTTAATTTTTGAAGAGCTATTTGTGTCGAACGTAAATTTTTACAAAGTTTTAGTATTTATTTTTTTTTTGTTAGGTTTTTATTTTTTGTAAGAAAACTGTTCATTCAATTTTTCTCAAAATTTATTGAATATTGGCACCAATAGTTCTTATACGAAAAAAAAGTTTGAAGCCATAATCTCAAGTTTTGGAAAAGATATTTGAGTGGAAATTCAATTTTTACCACTTTTTATTAAATTTTTTTGTAAGTTTCGATTCGATTCGATTTTTCGAGGTGAACAAATTTTTTTTAGCTTTTTTGATTTATAAAAAAAACGTTGATTCGTTTTTTTTTTCAAAAATAAATAAGTTTGGTATCACGTTACCATATATAATATTAAATTGAATTCAAGTCTCTAGCGTCATTTGTTAGTGAGATATTTAGGGTTAACCAAAATGTTCACCTTTTATTAAAATGCTGTGCTAAAAAAACCACCCACGCAATTTTCTTGAGAGCCCTTTGTGCATCTTATAACAAAATTTATCTGAAGTCGATATCTCTTCTCGTTCTTGAGCTATGGACAACGAACAAAACGTCGCGAACGTACTTACGCACAGACATCTTTTAAAAAATCTTGTATTTCGACTCTAGGGACCTTGAAACGTCGAGAAATGTCAAAATTTTCAATTCGTCAAATCGGACCAATTACAAAACTTCCTATGCGAAGTTAATAATTGCGATAATTGGCCTTAATTTTTTTTTCCACTTTTTTTTTTTGATTGTAATTGTAAAAATTAATTCCACTTTTCTTATTTTAATCAAATATCTGTAAATGCAAATTCGTTTAAAGTCGAAATCCTTGTTATCACTTAAAATTTTACCGACATCTCTAAATTTTGAAAATCTTGCGTACCTTGAAACGTCGAGAGATGTCAAAATTGCCAATTCGACAAATGAAACCGAAAAATAGTATCGTAATCACAAAATTGTTACTAATAGCGAAGAACTACCTTGGACGTAATGAAAAACGCAGTGAAAAATACGAGTATCATCCAAATTCTTATTTCTAAGGAATTCGGTAGTCATTTTTTTTGGAGACTCTTTTTGCTATTCCCGGCAATGGAAGTTATGTTTGCTTTCTCCCACAAACTTAGTGCAATAGTTTTCACAAGAAATTGGCAAACAAAAATTGTCAAAACAAAACGTAAGCAGAACTGTCATTTATCATAAACATGACGTTTCGTAAAATAGCTCCATACACAACGTCCGAATTGGTGCGAATTACAGAAATCGGTCCTCGCCCTTTTGAGGCATAGTTATAAGTGACTAACGTCAATCTCTTTAAGATTCCGATACATAAAATTAAACAATTCGTGATTTGTTGCAATTGTAAGCAATCGTGGATACAGGGAGGGGGTGGTAGTAGTCATGACCCCCTGGGAGATATTTTTTGTATTTTTGTAGGAATTCCCTTCAATTCAAAACTATTCGTGTTGAGTTAATGGATATTTTTTTAAATGAAACAAACATTTGTATATTACTTCCATAGTTTTGTTGCCAAAAGTACCACATTTAATTGAGGACTTGACCAAGAACATAATATGAATCGGAAATTCAGCCCTATTCCAAAAATTTAGCACAAATTTATCAAATTTTGACCAATGGACGATCCAGGGGGGGTCGTATGAGCCATAAAACTATACAGTTAAGTTTTATATGTAACGAGTTGTTTTTGTTAGTAATTTGCCGACCTTCGCTAAAAAGTAGTTTGCTGACAAAAACAACCAAAATGTTTGTTACTTTAAAAATGCTTTAAATTATTTTTATAAAATTTGTTTCCAAGAAAAAGAGCAATGTTCAGGTGTTTAAGAAGAAACCTTGAAGAAGAAATTGTCAATTTTATATAAAGTTGCCTTTAAATTCCTCAAACTAACCTTCAATTCCATTTAATTTTTTTCAATACTCATAAATAGTAATCCTTTAAGTGATTTTTACTTGCGACACATAGGAACTATATGGCAAGTATTGTATTCGCAAAAAAATTCGATAAAACGTGATTTTAAGATGGTAGAAAAATGAACCGATAGATTTTTTTTTAAACTTCCTTTCATTTTTTTATTCTTAATTAGCCTTTTTCCTTCAATAAAAAACATAATTTCATATTTTTCCAGAAGGGTACCCTTCATAAAACCGTTAATTTGTTTACATGAAAAACACAATCCACGTTTCATATCTATTAATATAAAAGTATTGAATCTCTTGAGAACCAAAGTGAAAAGAAATTCTGAAACGTATAAAAAGATTCTTTTCAACTTATTTGTTTACGTTAATTTATTTTAATGTTACATTCAGAGATATTATGTACTTAAATGCACCTATTTCCTTAAATTTAATAACCAAACTTTTTTCTCTCTACAGTTTTTAAGTTTTGTTGATTCCTTTAAGATCAAAATATTCTTAGCCATCAGCTTCAATCTACGTGCAGGCAGACTGACAGTGATAGTAATAAGAGACTCCCGCAAATAGAGTCCGAAAAAACTACGTCAAAAAAAGCCAGGAAATTCTTGATATCAGATTCTCTCTCATTTCCTAGGTTTTTGAATTTTTGTAGCGTTTTTCGCATTATTAAAAAATTGAAATAAAAAGGAATATATTCTTTTTGGAAAAAGCTAAGTTTCAAAACAGTTTCCTTCACTTCTGCATGAAAGCAACAAAAACCCTCTAAGCCATTGAATATTTACAAAATTATTGGAATCTTGTTATGCTTCCATATGTAGAGAGTCGATCAAATTAAATCGTAAGACTAAACATTTCTGGACAACAGCGTTCTAAAATAATTTAATAACTGAAATTGTCACTTACGCTCTTAAAATGTGTACATTTAAGGTTAGGATACTGATTATGTTATTTAAATTTTGTTAGCCACCTTTACAGAACATTTAAGAAAATTTTCAAGCGGTGACCAAAAACTCGTCTTTATCTTAAGCGTGTAAAATACCCCCCCCCCCTTCCTTAATTAAAATTCTGGATGCCTCTAAGTTTTTCAATTTATTTTCTAATAAATATTACGAATTTCACATTGGAAGTTTTCTTTTATTTATATATAAGTACAATTTATAAAAAAAAAATTCGGTCATCTTCCAGCAATGAATTTGCATAGTTGCATCTTAGGGAAAAAGTTCCAATACCTTAAGTTTTAAAAACTCAAGTACGGGTATCGATATGTATATTTAAAATAATGCTTATCACTTACGTCTTGAAGCCTAATTCAACTTTATAGGGTTTGCACAATTGTATAGAATTTTAATCCTTCCCCATTTTAGAAATGTCTGGTACGATTTTTCGTAAACAATACAAAACACAAAACTTAATTTGTCATTGTAGACACAGCTATTTTTCTTTTGTTGTATATTGTTCTTAAGATAAATAATTTTAAGTAGCTTTATATGTGCTCATGTACTTTATGCAAAGATAATGTAAGCTAATATTGTTTTAATTCGAGAAGCAAAAATGATAACAGTTCTATTTTTAAATAAACAAAAGCAACAAAAAAAACATAAGCATTTTGAAATGATGATAACAATTTCATAAGTAGATTAAAAATGATAAGAAACAATTATTATTATTATTTGACTTGAAATCATAAACAAATATTATTTTTTTTTTAATTCTCGTAAAACAAACATTTCAAAAACGAAAAAAAAAAAAACAATTAAAATGTTTTTCATTGAAAGGAGGAAATAAAAATTATAATCAAGGAGATTAAGAATTTGAAATAGAGATTACCTATTACTTCAATTAATTGATATTTTTTAAGAAATGTTAATCTAGTTCCAAAATAGCATCATAACAAATACTTAACATATTTTAAGAGTTTTATTTTTGGGTGTCATGATACTAGAAGGTTCATACTTCAAAATGGAATCATCTTTAAAAAAAAAACAAGATTGTTATAAATTATTTTTAATCAATGCAGTGTTGTGTGTCATAAACAAATGAATCTTTCTTCTATCACAAAAACAAGTCAATCAGCAAAAACAAAACAAAAGTCTGATGCAATCTACCTTTCTAAAAACAAATAAATTAAATGCTTTCATCTTTCTAATTTTATAAAAATATAGATTACTCATCGTCAATTAAACAAAATTAATTCATGTGTTAGAAAGAAATCTTTGCTTGATAACGTAGGGAAAAACCTCCCAACCCCATATTTTGATGGTCAAGGTCATCACAGTAAAGTCCTATAAGACTTAATAAAACAAAAACATGTCTAATTTAAGTTATCATCATAAAGCACGTCAAAAGTATAAAAACACGGACACACCTACTTTCTCTTTTTTAATTCAAAAACAAAAGCATCTCTCAGTAATTTAACAACAACACGTCACAGACAAAAATGTTAAATTTATTTTGTTTATGAAGCAATAATTTCTAGCGTCACCGTCATCCACGTCAGTTGGCAACAATGAACAGGAACACTTCAGTGAAATGACGACTGGCGGGTCATTCGAAAATTAAAAGTGATTTCATCATCATCCACTTAACGTGCAAATTAATTCCACGTTCCAGAATCAACTGAACGTAAGAAAAAAAAGAAGAACAACAAAGTCTTGGGATTTTATTATTTTCACTGTGGGATTAATTTTTATGAGTGTGTGTTATTCATCCTTTAAGAGGATTTAATTTCGAAATTGTTCTAGATAAACAAGAATTTAAATCTTCAACCTTCTCCACCTCAGCTAAGAACTTTTCAGTGCAAGTTGTTTTTTTTCGAATCCTCTGTGTTCGAGATGATCCGAGAATATTTTTGGACGGTCTGGATGTTTTTGTCCCTTTGTGAAGATGTTAAAAGCACCTTGACCCCGATTTCCGGAAGAATAAGATATTTGCGGTTATAATTTTTACTTTTGATTTTCTTTCGAGATGGGAATTAATTTTAATTTTTTTTTGTCTTTTCCACATTTAGGTATTCCATTTCCCTCTCCTTTTTTTTTTGTAAAAATTCAACAAGAAATAATTATGCTGACATATTTAATTCAATAAATTGTGACGCATTTATTTTTGTCATAATTTACACCGATTTTAAATGACAATTAAAAATATAAAACTTAAGCATCTTTTTATGTTACAAGATTGATGTTTTATTAAATTAATTCTAGGCCATATGCACAAAATTATGAATATTTAGTTCAATGGGACTTGAATTAAAAGAGAAAATTCCCTTTTTTTTACTCACATTTTCCTATGATTTATGAAAATAATAAGACACTGTCAATGAAATGTCAGAAATTGATTGATTAATAAGCTTAATTAACTTTTTCTTCTAAATTGATTAGGATTTTGTATTTTTTGTTTGTTTTTCATTCATATTAATTATGAAAAAAATATTTTTTGGAAAGCTTTGTAGAAAATGATTTTATTAAGAGGTTGCATCGTTGTACATATGTGAAAAATTAAGTCGTTTTTGAGAAAATTTAATAAAACTATGTTAACTATTTTTGAACAAAAAAAAAAATAATATATTAAGGTAGAGACAAATTAGTGGATCGGAAAAATTGGAATATTCTGAATTTTGGTGCCTTTGATTTACGCACTTCTTAAAAATTACCTTACACTTGCTGTCAGTTGAATTACTCTTAAACAATTTTAAATTACCAACAATATGTTTCATATAAAGAAATAGTTAAGTTTGCAAAACTAGTTTTGTTACACATATTTTTAGTCGAAAACAAATGTTTACCAATTTTATTAGCATTTCTTAAATTTCTACAAATTGGACGAATAAAATTAATTTGAGGAATATCAAGAACCGAACATCAATTTTATTTCATTTTGTTTGATTTTATTTTTTGATAAAAAACAGACTGGTGGATTTTTATAAAAAAAACTACTGAATATCGAAAATAATATATTCTGTAAAATAAAAAAAGGTCGAATCCAATATTTTTAATTTTTGAGAAGCTATTTGAGTCGAAGTTAAATTTTTACCAACTTTGAGTAACGTTTTGTTTAGGTTTTATTTTTTATAAAAAAAAAAAACTGTCAATGTGATTTTTCTCAAAATTTACCCAGAAATCGTTGTTTTTTCGTTGCGCAAAATTGTTTTGGAGATGAAATCATTTTTATTCGTAAAATTTTTGAGGTGACATTATTTTTTTGTTCAGTTTGTTATCACGTAACAATATATTATATACAATTTAATGCAAGTCTCTAGCGTCATTTTTTTGTGAGATATTTAGGGTTAACCAAAATGTTAACCTTTATCTTTACTGCTATTGTAAAAAAACCAACCACGCAATTCTCTTGAGAGCCCTTTCTGCATTATTATTTTATTTGAAGTCGATATCTCTTCCGGTTCTTGAGCTATGGACGACGAAAAAACGTCGCGAACGGACGCACGAGAGTACGTACAATCGCACGCACAGACTTCTTTCTAAAAATTTTTTATTTCGACTTTAGGGACCTTGGAACGTGGAGAAATTCCAAAGTTTTCAATTTTACAAATCAGACCCATTACAAAACAGCATACAAATTAATTGACAAAGATCTTTTTTATTTTAACAAAAAATAAGTTTAAACTGTTGATAAAATTACATAAATAAAATAAGCTGGGATACGACCCACACTAATAACTTCCCACCCTGCCTGTCTATTAAAATTTTAACAAAATATTCATAACAATATTTTGTGTGAGATAAATAATTTTAACTCAGTTTTTTATTTATTTTTGTAGGTTTTCGCATTTTGTTGAAAAAGTTGTTAGTTGATTTTTTGTAAGAATTAACTAAAAGTTACCAAAAATATTTTGCATATGATAAAACCCGAGTTTTGTTTTAAAATTGGAAAATCTATCAATAGTATAATAGGATTTTACACGAATAATAAAGACAATATCTGAAGTATGAATACTACCAATAAAAGTTAAAGTAGAATCTTACTACGGATGGGTTTTTGACATTACTACGAGTCTCGAATGGATCTTATGTGATTTAATTCTCAAATGTTGGTATGTTTGATATTGCATTTGTATCTCGATGGCTGTGTTTGTTGAGTAGTTGTGCATTTGGAACCATGTGTTTTCCATTAGGGAAAAACATCAATCAAGAACTGACGCTTATAGGCCTCCTTGGTTCACTTCCAAAATACGATTTCTTATACAGAAACGTGATGAAGCTTATAAATGGTGGAAACGATATAGACTACTGGAACTAAGACAAGTTTACTGCTCCCTAAGGAATAAAGTAGTACCAGAGATAAAAGCTGCTAAGGCCACTTCTACACATTTAGGATCATCTTTGAACAAGCGTCAGTTGTGAAAGAATTTAAGAGAAACAGGCATTGGTAAACTTAAAGGTGACGCGGTTGACAATATCGATGGCAACGTCTTAAATCGTAAATTAGTTTCGTTACCATTCATACCCGTTTTCATCAACGTTGAAAACTCAAACGATGTAAGACTGCGCGAGAGGGCCATAACCTCAACATTAAGTTTTGGTTCACCACCATAAACGACATAAATATAGTAGAGAGCCTTTTATCTTTAAAATCTAATGTTGATGAGATTCATCCCATATTTTTAAAATATATATTTTTAATTACATTCTTACGACAAGTGAATATCCTCCTCAATGGAAACTTGCAAAATTCATCCCTATCCCAAAAAATTCAAAAATGGATGATTTTAGGCCCATATCCATTTTGCCTTACATCTCAAAAGTTTTTGAAAAAATTGGTACAAAGACAAATGATTGCGTATTTAAGTCGTACGAATCTATTAACGCCAAACCAATCTGGTTTCCGTAAGAGGCATAGCTGTATTACCTCGCTCATAAATGTGACAGAAGATTTGCGACGAAGACAAAATCTTCTTTCTAGTTTTATTAGACTTTTCCAATGCATTTGATTCAGTAGACTTCTCTGTTCTGTGCAACAAACTTCATAATGAGTTTAGTTTCTCATCCAATGCTGTAGATTTAATCAAATCTTACTCGTACTTGAGTAGAAGAAAACAAGCAGTTGATATAAATAACAATTTATCTGAGTTTTTGTCAACTACTAGGGGAGTTCCACAAGGGTCAATTTTGGGTCCACTCTTATTTTCATTGTACATTAACGCACTTCCTAGTATTGTTAAGTACTGTAAAATCTGTATGTACGCTGACGATGTGCAGTTATACCTAAGTTGCAGAGTCGGTCTCATTGAACATCATGTAGTTTGTATAAACGAAGATTTGGAGAGTATTTCATGTTGGTCTCAATCTCATGGCCTCCTATTAAACCCTTTGAAATCAAACTGTCTCGTTATTTCACGGAAACCATTAGACTTATACTACTTTCCATTGGTATTCCTTAACAATACTCCAATTATATACTCTGAGATAGCTAGAAATCTGGGTATTGTTTTTAATCGCTGCTTGACGTGGGATAATCATATAAATTCAGTCATAGGAAAAACGTATGTTGCTTTACGTTCCCTTAAAGCCTCTCAATCTTTAACCCCTATCAAAACCCTAATTTTGCTGGTGAAAACATTAATAGTACCAATTCTTATTTATGGGTGTGAAATATATTGTTCGTGCAGTTTTGAAAGCAAGTGTTAATGAAATGTAGCTTTCAACAGCGCAGTTCGTTACGAAGATATGAGCATGTTTCAGTGTTTTCAGTTAAGCTTTTCAACATGACATTTAACAGTTTCCTGGAGCTTCGTACTCTACTTTTGTTTTCTGACATGAACCCTGCTATTTGTTTGAAAGAATATACGACCACCTACTTCGAGTAGATCCGGACAACTCATTCATCCGCGGTACTCATCCTTAACATCGGAGCACCAATTTTTTATAAATAGTATTCGTCTTTGGAATAGTCTTAAACGCGATAATAGGAGTATTGAAGATCCGCGAAATATGAAGATAGAAATTAGAAATCATCTATCGTCTTTAAATGTTTGAGCATTAATTATGATTAGAGTTGATGTAATTAGTTTTCTTCTTATTTGTATTTGTTTTTCTTTGTTTAAGAATAAATTGAAACTACTTTGAATTATCTTTTATACTACTTATAAAAATACTTATTTGTAATAATAGCTTTTCAATAGTTTATAAGATATCGTATCTTACTGTGTTAAGCAGACGATAATAAATTGTTAATTGTTAATCTGTTACTGTTGATATTATTTAGTTTTGTTAATGAAAATGGACTAACTGGGCTTATTTTCCAATAGAAAACAATAGAAAAGATAATTATGTTATGCTATGTTTTCACTTCAAGCTCGCTTCAACACCACATATTAATGTAGTAGTCTACGAACAAACCCCCTTCTTGAAGTTTTTATTTTATGTCAAATTGTTTGGTTAAAACTTTGAAATCGACTATTATTTGATTTTGATAGTTAACTATAAAAAACAGCTTACACTATTTCACCCCAGCTGGTCTCAATTTCACTTTTTTTTTGGAATTTCTCGATAAATTATTCCGGAAAATATCCAATTTTATCAAATTTCAAACATAAAACCGGACAACTGCGGATCGTTTTTTTGGCAATTTCTCACTGTATTATGATTTTAAAACATGTTTTTGTTAACGAGATTTTAAGTTGAAAACCAATGTTTACCAATTTCAGTAGCGATTCCTGAAAGTTTTTATTTCGTATATAAACAACTACTCATCGCATTTTTCTAACAAAAATTAGCAAAGAATTAAATCATTTTGAAGTTAATACCTTTATTGATTCACAACATATCGAGAACAGAACATTAATTTTTACCAATTTTGCGATTTTAATTTGTTGAAATACTAACTAGCCAACTTTTGGATTTTTTTAAACATTTGACTGAATGTCAAAAAAAAATATTTTCAATAAGGTGCAATTAGTTTGAAGCCAATATTTTTAATTTTTGAAAAGATATTTGAGCCAAAAATCAATTTTTATCAAGTTTTAGTTTTTTTTTACGTTTTTATTTTTTATTAAAATAACTGTCAATTCAAATTTTCTCATAATTATACCAAATGACAAAATTATTTCTTGTTCTTAAAATATTCGAGGTGACATTTTTTTTCAGTTTTTGTGATTTTATAAAAAACCCTGAATTAATTTTTACTTTAAAATATATTTGTTAAGAATTACGTCCCAAAACATAATATGAAATTTAACTCAAGTAACAAAAATGTAATACAGTATTTATTTGAAGTTGGTATCTCCAATGGTTCTTGAGATATGGACGACGAAAAAAGCTACAATTCGACAAACTGGACCGATTACAATTTTTCAATTCGAAAAATAGGACCGATAACAATAATTTTTATGTTTAGTTAAAACAAAAACAAAACAATTCTCTGTTATTTTTTACAAAACAAACAAAAATCGTACCAAAACTGGAAAACCAAATTTGTCAGTATCTTGAATTTCTAAATAAAACCAACTAAAGTTTAAATTTTATAATTGAGAAGAATTATTGCAAAAAACAAATACTTTAAAGAGCGCCCATAAGAATAAGAGACTCGGTACAAAGTTTTATAAATTCCGGACGAAAAAAATGTCAGGCCAAATACTTTCCGGGAAAATTAACGAAGAGAGTAATATTTTTCAGTTTAAACTCTATTATATTTTTCAAAGCGAATTTTTTTCATAATATGTTTTAAAATTTCCGACGAAAATAGGTGTGTCATGAAATATGAAATCTAATTTTACTCTTATTCGAAGTGAAATTTCTTTAAGGTTTTAGAATTTCCGGCGAAAAAACAAATCCATTGAAATACTTTCCGAATAAAACTCATAATTTCTGATGGAAAATTTCGTAAAGATTTAGAACTTATCACAGGTTTGAAAACTTCGGGAGAAAAAAATGTCTCCGGCAAAATATTTTAAGATTAAAACTCATGAAAGAACTAATTAAAAAATATATACAAATCTAAATTATTTAGAACGAAGTTCATTGAACTTTTAGCTTCCCGGAAAAAACCGCAGTTATCTATTATGTGTGTAAAATTCTTTTTGCTGTTTTTACGCGCATACTTCAGAATACATCTCGAAGGAGTCCATTTTCCTCGGGATGAGATATTTGCCATTCCTCAATTTGCATTATGAATTTGTTAACAGCTTGATATTTCTTTTATTATTACGTTAAAAAAAAAGAAAAACAAACAACAAATAAATTTATCTTGAAATATTGCACACCTATTGCCATTTTGTGTTTATATCCCTGTGGGGTGGTGGAGGGACGGCAACGGACGGAGTCATTGTCTCCTCTGACTTCTCTCTACTTAAAGAACCGCACACTACACTACCGACTGACGAACGACTGAACCTATATTTTTAGCCAAAGATAATATTGCAACTTAAAGATACGAACAAAACAATATACCTGCGAGTATGTATCTTTATATCGTACGTACCTAGTGTTGTCGGAGCCTAAAAATAGATGTGACAGATAGCATTAAGAAGTCATTGACCGATTGTCACTAAATTAATGCAATTTCACAAAAGTTTACTCGAAAGGTGTTTGTTTTTTTTTAAGTATTTTCGAATGCAATTTGTTTTCACAGCTTTCTTATTCTAGACGAGAGTTTTTCACAACTCTGTTGGTATAATCTATATTTTCCCGGTGATGTGTTTACCAAGCAGTTATATTTTTTTCAAATCAAACAAAACAAAAACATACCAATTTAATTTATTGTTTGTAGAATATTGAGGAGCTTTTAGAAATTTTGAGATGTTTTTATTTTGTGTGTTATTATTTTGAATTCAAAAACGCCATTTGAGAGGGAAAAACCAAAATATTGTTTTTTAGATGTTTTTATTCCCCGAATGTTTTCTGTTTTGTTTTGTATTTCTTCGTATTCTTCTTAAACTTTGGGGTAGGTAAATATTTTGCTTAAATGTTGTTGATCCGATTAAAATTTTAGGTATTTGATTAAGTTATTTTGCAACGGTTTTAAATTTAAGTCCAGTATATTGAACGATTTATATCTCAAGGACATTGGTTTTATCATATAAAAATAGTAGGTACTTCAATCTAACCTTGGTGGTGCTTTTTTGTTTTTAATGAGTTCAACTTGAAAACAGGAAAACAAGAAAACTCTTTGTAAATATTTTTAAAAACAGTGAGTTAAGAGCTTGAAAAACATGTGACAGTTATCTCGATCTAAGGAAACAAAATATGACAGTTTATACAGACATTTTTTTCGTATTACGTTAGTTCGATATTCGTAAAGATATTTGAACCACAGAAAAAGTGCAAGTCTTCTAAACTGGAATAAGCCAATTTGTCATTTAAAATTAAGCTCTTTTCTGCGGAGTATTAGTACGTCTAAGTTATATACTACTATATTGTAGAACCCGTAGCATGATGGTTAGTGCGTTGGATTGTCATGCCAGAAGTCTTCGATCCCTGTCTGGGCGATTTGGAATCGGTTTTAAACTGTAGGTCCATTTCATCCCTGACAACATTACTCGGACGCAGAAATGGTTGAAAGTTATACGTCACTAGGCCTTAGTTCTCAACGGATTGTTGGGCCACCTAATTAATTTTTGTAAGTTATATACTAATATTAAAAGGCTAAACAGTTTGCTTGTTTGTTTGTTTGCTTGTTTGTTAGAATCCCAGGAACTACTGGTGCGATTTTTTTTATAATAAACAGGTTAAACCGATGTGCATTCCTAGAAATACTAGTATTACGGCTGAATTGTTTAAGGGGGGGAATGCATCTGTCTAATTCGATAGAACAAAAACCAAAAATCAAATGGGGTGGCGCAACAGTCCGTTGTGAACCAGGGCCTAGTGACTTACAACTCTCAACCATTCCTGTGTGCGAGTACTGTTGTCAGGAATGGAAGGGACCTACAATTTAAGGCCGAATCCGAACGGCTAGTTTTGAGAAAGCACTTTTTCATGACAAGAATTACTCTTGAAGGAATTGTCAATTCCTCGCAAGAGGCAGTACCCGCGAAAATTATTTTTTTTTAAATTATGGTGGCAGGCAGGGATTGAACCCAAGACCTCTTGCATGACAGTCCAACGCACTAACCATCATGCTACGGGTACTACTTCGATAGAACACTGTTTATAAAAATATCGGTAGAACAACAAAAGCATGAAACATTTCGGCGGTGTTCAAGTGACGTAATTACTACTGAAATTTGATTAGTTTCCTGGATAGCGGCATCGGGGGTGGGTTACGCTCTAACGACAGGAGACAGCATTGAGTTTTCGATGCGTTTATTTTGTGAATATCAGATTTGAACCCGTCCAAAACTACTTGAATTGAACGGTCCGAAAGGTAATTTCTAACCCAACGAAAAAGGAATTCATCTATACCCAAAGGGCGCATTTTCGATAAGAGAGCTTGGTGCCAAACTCTATCAAATGCTTTTGAAATATCAAGTGCAATAATCTTACTTTCTCCAAAACGATGTAAAGATTTGTTCCACTGTTCGGTGAGATGAACTATTAGATCTCCAGTGGACCTATTGCTACCAAAGCTGTATTGTCGGTTATTAAGAAGTTTCTGTTCTTCAAGATATTTCTTAAGCCGATAATTAATGAGGGTTTCCATGCCCTCAGAAAGAAGAGACGTGAGTGTTATTGGACGATAGTTAGAGGGGAGGATGATTCGCCTTTTTTAGGGACAGGCTGGACAAATGCAGTTTTCCATCCTATCGGGAAGAGACCTGTAGAATAGGACAGATGAAAAAGCTTACGCAGTGGTCTCGGCCAGCGGATTTGTGTAAGTCAAGGTCTCTCAGTACTCTTGCAACTGCACGAGTGTAAAAGAAGATTCGTCCCATAGAATCATTTACGCTCTTAAGAACAGGAGTACTCAGAAAACTCTCTGGTAGCGTCGAATTAATAGCAAAGTGTGTTGCAAGCAAATTGCCTTTATCAATGGAGCCTTCATAGGGAATGTCATTGAGGACAAGCGTTGGAACCGAGGATGACGTGGTGTTCCGTACATTTTTTACAAATGACAAGAAATTTTTACTACCTTTGGGACATTGTAGTATTTTTTGCCCTAATTTCTGGTCATGCGAAAATTTGGTTTGTCGAATGTGGCCGTTACAAGTCTTTCTAGCTTGTTTGAACTTATTCCGGTTTTCCTCAGTCGGGTTGGCTTTATAAATCCGGAAACTTACAGCTTACAGCTCGAATCAAACCATGAGTTCTCTTTAGGTTTTAATAAATTTTACCCTATTCGGGATAAAATTCCTAATTTCACAGAGAATTAAATTTGTAACCATATCTGCGCTGGAATCTACGTCACTATCGAGGAAGCAAGTGACCAGTTAAAGTTCCTGAAGAATTCATTGCCACTGTCCCAGTTGAATTTCTCATATTGCCAAACGGTTCTCATAGGAGTTTTTTCCTTAACTGGGTTTTTTACACATGAGAAATTTGCAGATACATAACAATGGTCTGATGTGCCTAGAGGCGGTAACACACTGATTGTGTATTTATTAGGATCAGAAGTAAGAAACAAGTCTAGGGTGTTGGCAGATTGACCTGCAACGTCAGGGACTCGCGTTGGCTCATCGACAAGCTGAGTAAATTGATTTATCTCAGCAAAGACTTTAACATATCTTCCTTTCGGTATTGATTTGCCAAAATAACGAAGCCAAGACGAATTGTGTACATTCAAATCGCCCGCAATGACGATTTCAGCGTGAGGATAATGGGCAACAATTCTTTGAATGGAGTCGGAGATTTTTTATGCTTTACACTGCGTAGGCTGTTTAAATGTTGCTAAAAGTCCGATACTATCTATTATAGCCTTTTGTAAGCTAACCCAATTTATTCTTTCAAGTAACGTTTCAAGCAGCTATATGTAAGTGATATTTTATATTTTTTGTAAGAAAACTGTCAATTGATTTACGTGTTTCAATTTTTTTTTTTAAATGATGTTAAAAACGGTGTTTTTCGTTGCATTACCATTGTTGCGGTGTTAAAATCATGTTTTTGGCAGTGAAATATTCAAATTGTAAAACATTTTTTTTCAGTTTATTCGATTTTTAAACAAACCGGGATTTAAGAACTTTTCCTTTTTATTCAACTTTGTAATCACGTTAAAATGCATTATATTAAATTTAAGTAAAGTCGCTAATATTCTTATTCCGTAAAATGTTCTTTAGATTCGACAGACGAAAAAAGGTTTTTGGTTACCAGACACTGTAATCGCATAGAAAATCGAAGATATTTTTGTTAAATGTCATTTATTGAGCTAGACAAAATTATAATTGTATCAAATTATTCTATAAAATTTAACATCTGGTCTAATATTGGTGTAGTCTACATCATGAGTAACCATTACCGTGGGTTTCGGAAAATCCTGACCCGAATTTCAAATTTCATATATCTCATCTATCTTAAAACCATGTGTTAAAGATTGACAGTGACTCAGCTTAAATTTAAAAGATACTTATTTATAAAAAGGTAAACTTCCAAATGCGGCCTAATTTAGAGGTAAATAAAGCAGGTTTGTTGGCTTCAAGGAAAAAAAATAAGATAGATATATTTTTTTAATTGTTCAAAACATTTGTACCGATGGGTGGTGCAAAACACTCTCTGGGTTCAAAAGTATACAAAAAGTATAGAAAATTCAAAACAAAACGTTTCTCAGCTTACACTTCTTGATAATAATATTTTTATTATTTTTTTATTATGTACTCCAGATACAGATATAGGGAAAATCCATCAAGTGTTTGTCTGTACAAAACTCCAGAAATAGCAAAACAATGAGTACCTCTAGCTTCAATCTAGTACAAAAGTAGGCTTATATAAATATGTGGTTTCTGGTGCTTAAATATATGTACGTACGTTTAAAAGTTCGTCTAGCTATTGCTAAGTACAGGAGTACCTATAGGTACTTTTATAAGTATGTATGTAGATACTTCATACTTTATACATAGCAGAGGAGTCAATTTAAATTAATTAAATATTTGCACGCAAAATTCCACTTCAAAGTGTTTTGCTGAACTAAATTCACCTCCACATACCTATATAATATATCTTCATATATAAAATACCACCCAAAGATACAAGATACATATGTATCTATATTATGTTTATATATACAGATAGATATATATGGAGAAAATATATTTCGAGTGAAAACAGATGTTTGTTTTGCCAGCAACAGCAGCAGTAGCAGAGGCAAAAGCAGGTGAAAAGTTGGAATGAAGTTACGCCTTACGGGTGGGTTTTTACATTAAGTTGAAACATTTTGCAAATACTCGAGTTATTAGAATGCCAAATGAAAATAATTTCGAAGTTTTCATATTAACTTACATTCCTATATATGTATGTATCTATACGATTCTATATACATTACATTCGTTAAACGGATACGCATATTAAAACGAAATGAAATTAGATAAATTTTATGAAAATACCAGAATATTTCAGGAGCTCTGTATACGAATGAACATTAAAAAATTATTTAAAAATAAAATTATTGAATTTAACAGTGGGCTTGAGGAGTATTGTAGAAAAACCACTATTAAAAGTTATGTGTAAATCTTGGAAAACAAAGATGGACCTATTTAGTTATTTCATTCTTCGAGGGGTTGTGGCTTTTCTATCAAAGAATATTATTTAAGGGAACTTTTAAACGCATCCAATAAATAAAATTTTACCATGATTTTTTGGTTATTTTTGTGATCCGAAATTTCAATGGAAAAAAAGTAGAAGCGAAAGTTACAATTTGAGTTAGTTAAAAACTTGATATGGTTTATGATACTGATACTTAACTGTTTGATATTTTCGAATTTTAAAACACTATTTTGAACATTTTGATGTTCTTCCATTTTCAGAAGAGAAATAAATTTATTTAACAGTGGCTCTTAATAGTGTGAGGTGTTTGTCAAAGGTTGCTGTCTGTTTCCTTTAAATCGAATGATAATTAAAAAAGTATTCTGTTTTAAAAATTCTGCACTTCCCACTGTTGGAAATATGTGCATAACATTATTGAAACAGATAGAATATTTTGTTCTGTCATTAAAAGAACTAATACCAAATCGTACCCAAGAACACATTTTGACATTTTCCACTGTAAACACCTTAATTTCCAAAATTCGCTAAACAAAACGGTTTGATATTTGATAGTTATCAACTTTAAATTGGCTAGCGGAATAGATCCAAGTTGACATTTTGTTAATATATTGAGATATTGAGCATAACGCGATTCTGTGAATATTTTGTATTGCATGCATTTGATTTATATTCATGTATTTTTGAACATGTATTTGTAGTACCCGTAGCATGATGGTTAGTGCGTTGGACTGTATAAATAAATAAAAAAAGGATATTGATATTAGTTTTTTGTTCCAATTTTCTAATAAATACAAAAATAAATGAAATTAAATTTAAATGAAGTAAAATAGATCTTAGGGCCGAAAGGCATTAGTTTTAAGTGTTATATTTTAAATTAGAGTGTCCGTATGGGACCATTAAGTTAGTTGTAAGTTATGGATAATTAGGCTAGTTTTATGAATTTTTGTCTAGATTTAAGATAGGTTTAAGAATGAATTAATAAAAATGAATTATAAAAAAAAAAAAAAAAAAAAAAAGTGCGTTGGACTGTGATGCCAGGGGTCTTGGGTTCAATCCCTGCCTGTGCCATCTTAATTTAAAAAAATTAATTTTCGCGGGTACTGCCTCTTGCGAGGAATTGACAAATCCTTCAAGAGTAATTCTTGTCATGAAAGAGTGCTTTCTCAAACTAGCCGTTCGGATTCGGCCTTAAATTGTAGGTCCCTTCCATTCCTGACAACATTACTCGCACACAGGAATGGTTGAGAGTTGTTAGTCACTAGGCCCTGGTTCACAACGGACTGTTGCGCCACCCCATTTGATTTGATTTTTGAACATGATTCAGTAACTGATTCTTTCCCCTTATTTGATATTTATAAATCTTTAAATCATATTTACATCACACCTATACTTTGAAACAGAATATTATCCTGAAACTATTACTTGAAGCAGTCTAATAAACTATTACATTATTTTGAATAAAGGAAAAACAAAATCATTAACTATTTCCATCATTCTTTGGCTTTTTTTCGAAGCCAAAAGTAACGAAATTTCAAAACACTTAAAGGTCTCGGAATTAAGTTTTCAATGATGAAAACCAATGAAAACTGTAACTTGACAATGATTCAATAAATGTTGTATTAACTTCCTATTGGAAATTATTGTAATCTGTACGATTTGTCGAACTTTGGAAAATCAAAGTCAGGTTTATTTTACGTTTACTTTTAAATACCAGACAACACCCGAAGGAAAGTATGTTGAGGTCTTTGCTGAGTAAAATCAATTAACTCACCTTGTCGCTGAGCCAACTAGGATCCCTGACGTTGTAGGTCAATCCGCCAACACCCTAGACTTGGTTCTTACTTCAGACCCTAATAAATACACAATCAGTGTATTTCCGTCTCTATATGCACATCAGACCATTATATCGTATCTGCAAATTTCTCATGCCAAAATCCCAGTTAAAAATTAAAACCCCTAAGAATACCGTTTAGCAATATGAGAAACTCAACTGGGACGATCTCAATGAATTCTTCAGAAACTTTAACTGGTCACTTAATAGCACTCACGTACCTTTTTTCTGAGGGCATGGAAACGCTCATTAATTATCTGCTTAAGAAATATCTTGAAGAATAGACGCTTCTTCATGACAGACAATACAGCTTTGGTAGCAATAGGTCCACTGGAGATCTTATAGTTTATCTCACAGAACAGTTGAACGAACCTTTACATCGTTTTGGAGAAAGTAAGATTATTGCACATGATATTTCAAAAGCATTTGAAAGAGTTTGGCGCCAAGCTCTCTTATCGAAAATGCGTGCTTTTGGTATTGATGAATCTCTTCTTCTTAGGATTAGAAACTACCTTTCAAACCGTTCAATGCAAGTTGTATTAGATGGTTTCAAGTCTGAAATCCATAAAATAAATGCTGATATCCCCCAGCGCTCGGTTTTGTCTCCGACTATCTTCCTCATATTCATAAACGATCTCTTGTCTGGCACTTCTAATCCATTAAAGTGTTTCGCTGACAACAGTACCCTCAGTTTTTCATATTCGTTTCTAGATTCACATCCTTGTCCTTCGGATGCGGAACTTCAACGTTAGGGTATGAGAAACTCATTAAATTCTGATCTCTACAGCATTGTTCAATGGGGAATTAAGAACCGTGTAGAATTTAATGTTTAAAAAACTCAATGTTGTCCCCTGTCGTTAAAGCGTAACCCATCCTGATGCCATATCCATGAGCGGCACTTATATCAAGGAAACTAGTCAACTTTCAGCGCTTGGTATGTGAATCACAGAAAACATCACATATTCGATATTGCCAAAAATGCTGCTAGGTGCTTAGAATTTCTACGTCATTGCAAGAAATTAGTCCCCCTGATCCGGCTGTAATTTACAAAGCTATCATTCGTCCAAGACTTGAATATAACTCGAATATTTAGGCAGATGCCCCTAAACCAAGTTTACGTATTTTGAACCGGATCTAAAAAAGAGCTTTCAAAATGATAGGCGATAGAATTATAACCGTAACAATTTTGTCACTCGAACACCGCCGCAAATGTCTCATGACTTTCGTTGTTCTACTGAAATTTGTATAAACATACTCTGTCGAATTAGCCATTTCACCCCCCCCCCCCCTTCAAACAATTCAGCCATAATACTCGTGCTTTTAGGAATGCGCATCAGTTTAACCTTGAGCTCAATTTCGGAAGTACTGCGAAATATGGAGATTTTCTTTTTAACCGCACATGGGGAATGTGGAATGCTTTACCCCACTCTGTTTTTCCCTATCATTTTGATATTCAAAACTTTAAGACCAATGTCCATCGGTATCTCTTCTTTAATCCTTCCCTTTTTTTCTAAAGCTCGCGGTATGTTAACTTTAAACAGCCCCTTGAGTGCCCGTTGATTATACAAAAAAAAAACTGAGCTAAATTGATAAAAATTGATGTTCTATTCGAACATTTAACGAAAAGATGAAGGTATTGTCTTAAGAATTTTATTTTATGCATAATTGTGTTCTTAACGTAAGAAAATATTGTTAAAAAATCCAAAATGTTGGGAACAAAAACCAGATATTGAAATCAAGCTATTTTACATAGAAAGTTATTGTAATGGGTCCGATTTGTCATATTGAAAATGCTGACATTTTCGAAGTTTCAAGGTCCCTAGAGTCGAAATAAAATATTTGTATAAAGATATCTGTGCGTGTGTGTGTACGTACGTTCGTCAGTACGTAATTTTATCTCTAGAACAATTTTGTGCTGCGAAAAATAACGTTTTGAACATCTGGTAAAATTTTGATTAAAAAATTGACAGTTTTTTTTATAAAAAATAAAAACCTAAACAAAAGATTACTCAAAGTTGGTAAAAATTGATTTTTGACTTAAATATCTTTTCAAAACTTTGAGATATTGGCTTTCTACTAATTTTATTTTATTTTTAGAAATATTATTTTCCACATTCAGTTACATTTTGAGAAAAATTGAATTGACAGTTTTTTTTTACAAAAAATAAAAACCTTAAAAAATTAATAAAAGTTGGTAAAAATTGATTTTCGACACAAATATCTTTTCAAAACTTTGAGATATTGGCTTGAAACTACTTCTACCTTTTAAAAATATTATTTCAACACTCAGTTAAATTTTGAGGAAAATCTATTCTTTATAAAAAAAATAAAAACCTAACAAAAAAAAAACAATACTAAAACTTGGTAAAAATTAATTATGACTCAAAAAGCTTTTAACCATTAAAAATATTGTCTTCAAACTCTTTTTATTTCCCACAAAATATTGTTTTCGATATTCAGTAGTTTATATTATAAAAATCCAACAGTTCGTTTTTTTTCATAAAAAAGTAAAATCTACAAAAAATAGTACGTAAAATTGGTAAATAAAACTTAGTTTCTTTCATCCAATTTGTAAAAATTTAAAAAAATTGGTAAAAATTTGATTTCGACTGAAAATGTATTTTAAAAAATTAGAGTTTAAACAAATATTTTATATGAAAATATTGTTGGTAATTTTAAAATTTGTAAAAATAGTTTTTTAAATAATTCAACTTACAACTTATTTGACACAACAAGTTATCAGTGCGGGTCGCATCCCAGCCTCTTTTTTCAACATCCAATATACCTATGGTAGGTACAATTGTGGCAATATTGCCATTAGCAACGTCTTGATTTTATTTTTGGTATATCATTAAAAAAAAGAGGCTGGGATGCGACCCACAATGATAACTTCCCATCCCGTCTGTCGATTCGTCTTGCTTAAAAGTTTGTCTATATTTACTCGTATCAATTTTTACCAAATATGCGTACTATTTTTTGTAAAAACAATATTTTCTGTTAAATAAAATAAGTTTGAAGCCAATATTTTAAATTTTTGAAAAGCTATTTGAGTCGAAAGTAAATTTTTACCAACTTTTATACAGTTTTTTAGTGTTCTTAATTTTTGTAAACAAACTGTCAATTCGATTTTTCTCAAAATTTGTCCTAATGTTGAAAACAATATTTATTATAAGTAACATTAGTTACAAGCTATTATCTGAAATTTTTAAAAAGATATTTGAGTCGAAAATCATTTTTTACCAAATTCGGTAATTTTTTTTTCGGTTTTTAATTTTTTGTAAAAAAACTGTCTATTCCATTTTTTTCAAAATTTTACTGAATGTTGACAACAATAAGTTTTGAAAGATAAAAGTAAATTAAAGCCGATATCTCAAAGTTTTGAAAAGATATTTGAGTCGAAAAACAATTTTTAACAACTTTTATTAATTTTTTTTTAAAGTTTTTATTTTTTGTAAAAAAACTATGTATTCGATTTTTCTCAAAATTTTATCAGATGTCAAAAACATTATTCATCGTTGCATAAAATTGTTTTGGAGATGAAATCACATTTTAGTCGTAAAATTTTGGAGGTGACAAGTTTTCTTGTTCAGTTTTTTTGGTTTATAAAATAAACCGTTAAATGGATTCTTTTAAAAAAAAATATATACTTCTTTGATATCACGTTACAGTTTATTATATAAAATTTAATTCAAGTCTCTAGCGCTTTTGGTTCGTAAGATATTTAGGGTTAACCAAAATTTTCAACTTTTTTTCAAATTGCTATGGTAAAAAACCACCAACGCAATTTTCTTGAGAGCCCTTTCTGCATCTTTCTGCCTTACTATCTGTATAACAAAATTTATTTGAAATCGATATCTCTTCTGGTTCTTGAGCTATTGACGACGAAAAAACGCACAGACATCTTTCTAAAAATCTTCTATTTCGACTCTAGGGACCTTGAAACTAGAAATTTCAAAATTTTCAATTTGACAAATCGGACCCATTACAATAACTTCCTATGGGAAGTTAATAAGACTTATCATTGATTAAATTTATCGAAAACACTTGATGTATCTATACTTTTAAAACAAAAGTATCATCAAAATGTTCACAATGCTTCCGATATATTATTCCTTCGTCTCCATTTCCATCTTCATGTTCATCTTCATCTCCAGACCAAAGTGTTTCTTCTGGGCTTGGCAAATATTCAATTTATTTATTTCATTTTTAATTTTCTCCTTACGTCTGACATTAAAAAAAAAAGAAGAAAAATTAAGAACAAACATAGCCAGGCCCGAGCAACAAAAAGAAAAATAATAAAATTTAATTAATTTTCACTCCAAGAAGAGGAAGAAAATTCAGATCATCAGTATGCAGCACACCAACACTCACACAACACACAAACACAATACAACAGAAAACAGAAATGCCAATGGACAAAGTAAAGAAGACGAACAGTAAAGAGTTGTTGTTCTTTATTTTTCGCTATAATTATTATTATTATAATTTTTTCTTTCTTTTACAATTTCCATATTTCTGTTATCGATTATTTATCAGCGATATGATACATGTTCGTATAATATTGGAACAATACCTACAACAACAAAAATGGAAAAATGAACTGAAACTGAAATAAAAATGGGAGCAATGTGCTCAGCAAACCGTGCGTGGGAAACCATGATAATTATTTCGAATAAAGGGTAATTAATTTATAAAAAAAATATGTATTTATATGGATATAATCATGTATGCATAGGTACTTTCAGTTGAGCGAAATAAAAAAAGAAAAAGAATCAGTACACTTTTACAACAATGCAATTAAAGTTGTCATGTCAGCCAAACAGCCCAATTAAATCAGTTCGTTCGATAAAAAAATGTTTAAAAAAATAGTGGCTACTACATATTTATTATTTGTATTCATTGGCAGAGCACAATATTGTTGTAATAACAAAGTCGAGATGAATATGTTTAAATCATGATATATGTATATGTAGGTTCTGTACATAAAAACAAACATAAACTCAAAGCTGATTTTCAATACAAACAAAAAGTTCGATTGTGAAAAAAGCGTTTTCCGATTAATTTATTGCAAAATTTATAACGTTACATATACCAGAAGGACGACGCGACGCACGCACGAGTAGGATTATTTAATATCCTTTAATTTAAATTAAGTGCATTTTGGGCAATGAATCAAATTTCAGAATTTAAAATAAGGAAATTCAACCAAAAAATGATTTAATGGTTTGAAAATGTTTTAGGTAGGGAATGGAGAATTAAAACTTTTATTGAATACATATTTTGGAATCTAAAGCTGCTTGAAAAAATAATTGTTTTTGTTTCAAAAAAAAGATTTCAATTTTTGATATTTCATATTCAGAGATTTCGAAATACGAGAATTTGTAATTGGAGATTTCAATTTGATAAAAAAAAAATCAGTCCTTCGTCCATGTAAATATACAAAGAAATATTTTTATTAAATATTTTAGGTGAAATTTGAAAGTTGAGGATAACAGAATAAAAAAGATGCTGGGATGCGACCCACACTGAAAACTTTCTATCAGTTCCCTTCTGCCCATTTTAATATTTTGATTAAGATAAAAATAATTTGAAAAAGTTATAACTTGAATTTTTCTAAAAAATTAGCTTATTTTGCACATGATAAAAAAGTTTGATTTCAATCTTGTTCAAAACATTTTTTATTAACAGCAAATTTATATCAATGGTAGCAACATTATTCTTTGATTTTTTTATAAAAAAAATACTAATTGGATTGTTCTCAAAACCCACCCTGTCTATCAACTCCTACTCTCACCTCCCCGTGATGATCATCGAGTGCCTAGTATCTCAACTGGAGATTGGGTAAAACCCCTGTGGAAAGTTGTTGGGAGGCAGCAAACAAGAGAGGGCTGAAAGGTGTTTTATTAAGGCACCTCTCATTATCCAGACGGCAGCGGAAGAATTCCCGAGATGGAATCAACGGTGGAGTCTTCAGTTCACCTTATAGAGCTTCTACGACTTATTTGGAGCGGTTTCTCCGGCTCCCCATCCTTGGAGTTATACTTAGAATCTGTCCCTTCAGGTTGGGGGCTGTGCCGTCGGGATGACTTTCTGGCCACGTACAAACATCATAGTTGCCAAGCACCAACAAGCCTCGGATACGAACGGATTTATTGTTGATAGCCTACGAAAACAACGAACTTTGGATATCCACGTGGAATGTTAGGTCCCTTAACCACGTGCGGCCAAAGAATTAGCGGAGGCCCAAAACTGCTATAAAGCAGACATCACCGCCATCCAGGAAATACGATGGGATGATCCGGGCAAAAAGAGGATGAAAAACTGCGACATTTGCTATGGTGACTGCTACCGAGAAAAAAAACAGCGCCTATTTGGATGCAGCTTTGTCATTGGAGCCAGACTTAGGCAACAAGTCTTGAGCTATAGGTGACCATACGCATCAAGGCTAAATTCGGCATCATTAGCCTGATATGCGCGCACGCCAACACAAAAGAGAAAGATGACAACACAAAGATATGTTCTTCGAGCTCCTGGGCGATTTTAATGCCAAGCTTGGAAGTATAGACATCTTTGGTATTCCGATTATTCCAATCGGGAAAAAAAGCCTGCACGACAACACTTCCGACAACGGATTCAGGCTCATAGATTTTGGTGCGGGGTGAAACTTCATGGTAGCCAGTACGTGTTTCGCCACACCTCAACATACACAAAGGAACTTGGAGTTTCCCAGATCAATCTACAGTCAACCAGATTGACCATATTGCGATCAACGCCAAACACGCTTCCAGCATCATGGATATCCAAACTTTCCGAGGAGCTAACTCGGACCAGTAATAGTAGTACCCGTGGCTTGATGGTTAGTGCGTTCGACTGTCATGCAAGGGGTCTTGGGTTTAATCCCTGCCTGTGCCACCTTAATTAACAAAATTAATTTTCGCGGGTACTGCCTCTTGCGAGAAATTGACAAATCCTTCAAGAGTAATTCTTGTCATGAAAAAGTGTTTTCTCAAATTCACCGTTCGAATTCGGCCCAAAATTGGAGGTCCCTTCCATTCCTGACAAAAGTACTCGCACACAGGAATGGTTGAGAGTTGTAAGTCACTAGGCTATGGTTCACAACTGACTGTTGTGCCACCTAATTTTTAACTCGGACCACTACCTCGTTGTAGCCGATCTTCTTTGGATTTCCAGGCCCAAGGCAAAATAGGGAGAAGAACGGCTACAATCGCAAGAGATCACCAAATCCTTCTCCGACCGAGTTACAAGTAACCTCTTTCAAAGTTCTCTGCCACCAACACAATGTTTTGAAAACCAGGGGCAACAGTGCCAAGATGCAATCAGAGAAGCCGCCTCTGATGTGCTGGGTTTCAAAGAGCCACCAACAAGGAAGGAACCCCTGGGTTGATGAGGAATGCTGGCAGGTAAATGCAGACAAACAACAGGCACGCAAAGCGGCGCTGCATAAAAGGACGAGAGCTGCTCATGAGCTCTATGAGCAGAAGAGGCGAGAGCAACGCCGACTTCTCAGAAGGAAAGAGAGAGGGCATAAGAAGCGTGCGGTCGAAGATGTTGAGAGGTTCAAAAGCAGGAATGAAGTTAGAAAGTTTTATGAACAGGTGAAACGAGATTCACAGGCACATAAACCTAGAATCGATGGTTGCAAAGACGCAAGTGGAAACATCATAGTGGAACCGCAGTCAATACTGAGGATATGGAAGGACCACTTCTGAAGACTGTATAACGGTGACGACGAACTGGATGATCCATTTAATATAGACGACGAAAGCCAATAATCCCGTCCTCCCGACTTAGACGATGTAAAGAATGTCATATCTAAGCTGAAGTCCAATAAAGCCGCTGGAGCGGATGACTTAAATGCCGAGCTCCTTAAAGCAGCTGGAGATAAGTTGGTTAGGAGCATGCACCAACTAATCTGTAAGATATGGTCGGAAGAAAGCATGCCTCAGTATTGTTTCTCCAATCCTGAAAAAAGGAGACCCTCTAAACTGCAACAACTATAGATGCATCAGTCTACTTAACATCGCCTACAAAATTTTCTCTGCCGTAATATGTGAACGTCTAAAGCCAATCGTCAACAGTTTGGTTTTAGACCAGGAAAGTCCACAGTTGATCAAATATTCACATTATGGCAGATCCTGGAAAAAACCCAAGAACACCAATTCGACACCCACCATTTTTTCATCGATTTCAAAGCCGCATATGACAGCATCTACACGGACGAGCTATATAGAGCCATGTCTAGTTTTGGCATCCCTGCCAAACTCGTCTTTTTGTGCAGGATGACCATGGAGAAAGGTTGGAAACAACTTAACAGAACCTTTCGATGTCAAAAAAGGTTTAAGACAAGGTGATGTGATTTTTTTAACTTCGTACTTGAAAGAATAGGCAGAGCTCAAACGTCAAAACAAGAAACACGATCTTTTAAAAGTCAGTCCAATTATTAGCATATACTGATGACATTGACATAATCAGAAGAACTCAGCGTGATGTCAATAGGGCTTGTGTGAGTATTGAGGAAGAGGCTACACAAATATGGTTTTAACGGTTAATAAGGGCAATACAAAGTACATGCTGTCGTCAAGAAAGCACCTAAAACTGGTCAAAACAATCAATTTTGAAGGATGTAACTATGAGGTAGTCAAGGCTTTGTCTACCTAGGCTCCGCTGTAATCGGAGAAAACAACACCACCGCTGATATCAAACGAATAATAACCGCTGTTTCTTTGGGCTAAGAAAGCAATTGAGTGGAAAAGTCCTCTCTAGATGAACCGAAGTGTCACTATATAAGACCCTTATCATCCCCATTATGCTATACGGTGCAGAAGCATGGTCTATGACAAAAGCGGATGAAAGCACCTTGGGTCGATCTACGGTCCCGTATGCATTGAAGGTGAGTGGAGAAGTAGATGGAAAGACGATCTGTACGGGCTGTACAGCGACGTAGACTTAGCCAGTAGGGTAGAAGTCCGACTAAGATGGATGGGTCACGTAGAGCGCATGGAAACCAATGCTCCGACCCGGAAAGCCTTCGAATCCACACCCACATGACAGCGCAGTAGAGGAAGGCCCTGAATCAGGTAGCGCGCTCAAGTGAAAGGTGACCTCATTCAACTTGGAACGCGAAACTGGAGACATCTAGCTAGGAACCGAACTATATGGATAAGTTTTTTGGGTAAGGCATAGTTCACACAGGACTGTAGCGCCACCTTAGGCAAGTTAGTAAGTAAGTACATGGATTTTTCTAAGATTATTATCTTACGTGAACAACAAAATTACGCAGAGAATGAAATGATTAATAATATTTGAAGCGAAAATAAGTTTTTACCAATTTTGGACCAATTTTTATTCAAACAAAAATACATGATTCCAAATGCACAACTACTCAACGAACACAGCCATCGAGATACAAATGCAACAACATTGGAGAACGAAATCACATAAGATCTATTCAAGACTAGTATAAATGTCAAAAACCCATCCGTAGTAAGATTTTACTTTAACTTTTATCTTTAGTGTTCATACTGTGGATATTGTTTTTGTTATTTGTGAAAAATCCTACTATACCATTGATAGATTTTCCAACAAAACACAGTTTTACCAAGTCATGTTTATTTTCCCCAAAAATATTACTGGCCATTATAAATTATCTAAGAAATTATTCCAAACAATGACATATCTGAAGTTTTAGAAACATGAAGAAATAACCTGTTTACAATAAATATCTATCAAAATGAATCAATCGTAGCTAAAAGTGTTCCCCTAAAAAAATCCATCTGTGAAATTTTGAAATTCCAATACTGTTTGCACTGTTCCTCAAAAATTCAAAAAGAAATCCTGTTAAAATGAGAATGTTTGATGTTCCCAAAATGTAATTTCCATAGCCTATTGCTACCATAAAAACCAATTAATACCACAGTAATTTTTCGAAATCTTGTAATTCCCAGTTACAAAGGAATAAAGTTGAATACCGAAGGCCTAACTAATCCACTCTACTCAACTCATAAAGCTACCGTAAAATATTTTCCATATTACAAAAACATCAAATTGATTTGTCAAGGTCCAATCGTTTCTATAAGTTTTCATAATTTTTAATGTCATATTTCCGTATAATATTACACCTCGCATACCACAAACACACTTTCCGGCTTTAGTCTCGAAGTTGTCATAAAACTTGTGTTTTTTTCGTTGGTTCTGTAACTCAAACTCGACCATGTCTCTAACCCTATTAAAATTTACGATAGCAATAAAATCAAATGAAAATGAATATTCAACATTCCACGGATATGTCAGTGCTCAGTATTTTGAAGTATAACTTATTTAAAGACGCCCCAATAATTTCCTACAGACGAGCTCCGACTTATCCTCGGGATGGTTACAATAATTTCTCAACAAATTTCAACCTTTTACACGTACGAAAAAATGTTGTTTACAATTCTCTCACCTATGTTAGCTGTGCGGTGCAGTCGGTTAATTTTAATATCACGATTTAGTTGTAAAACACATTATTTTTCTGATTGAAAAAAAAAAATGATAAGAAGACTTTACTTGTGTTTTTATGTCAAACCCGCAGCCGGCACCACCACCACCAACTTCTAAAGTCAAGCATTTTCTATATAAAGAACTCCAACGTAGCAAGTTTATACTTTTTTGTTGTTTTTTTTTTTTTAAATCAACGCACGACGACGAAGTCGACTTAAAATGCTTCAGTTAAAGTGTCATAAATAAATTGCAACCTACTGCATTTACATAACATTGCAGTAGTTAAAAATAATGTATTTTAAAAATATTATAACCATGATTCTCATTTAAAATGCCACAAAACGACACTAAACGATTTTTCTCCGCCATCGCACATCACATCGAGTTAAGGTAAGGCCATGGTTTTTTTTTACAACTTTTTTAGTTCGGTTTTAATACTTTTTTTTGTTTTAAACATTTTGTTGCTACTTAAATAACAAGTTTTTTTTGGATTGAAACTAATAGACCATTACATTTATTTGTTCATTCATTGGTCAGAGTAATAACAATAATTTAGGTATAGGTAGAAACTCTCTTAACTCAACCATAAAAAATAGTCATTAAGTTAAAAATAAAAGAAAAGTAATTTTAAAAAATTGGTTATTTAATTATAACTCATTTGTTTATGTTTTTTCCCTCAAACCATTTTCATATCTAATTGACTGTTGAAAAAAAAACCATTACAGTCAAATGAGAATTGTAATAATAACATTTGACTTTAAAGTCACTTGAAAGTCAATAGTCGTGTTTTTTTGGTAACATTGCAGTAATACTAATATAGCTCACTTTTAATTTAATGTGTATATTTGGCATCACTGGAGTTGTCAACACAGAGTATGCTACTTATAGTGACAATTCTTGAACATATTTGACAGGGATGTGTTCACAAGATTCGTTTTTCTCTGAATCATTCATGGGAATACAGATCGTAGAGTTCAGAGTTTTCATCATGATCGTAACAGGTGTTTTTTTTTAAGTATGAAACTGACATTTTGTCAGGTCCCAATTGGTTAAATCTTAGTTTGGTTTGTGATTTTAACATGAATAGCCACATGATCACCTTAAAATGTATAGATTCTGTGAATGGGCCCAAAACAAGATTTCCTAATCATCCTTATTTATGTAAGCGAATTTTGTTTAGCGACGAATCTCACTTTTGGTTGATTGGATACGTTAATAAACAAAAAACTTCCGTCTTTGGAGGTGATGATAATCGTCAAATATGTATTGAAACACCGTATGTGTTTGTAATTCTTTACAAAGGATTAAACGAAGACATAGTTACGGACGTTACGTCACGTGAATATATCTCTAGAATCATGCTATTTAACGCATCTTGAATATTTTCAATGGGGAGGTGTTAATACACTAGTTTACGCCACTGATAAGGAAATGACAGATAAAAAAAATCATCTATGTTGTATTTCATTTCAAGGTAGGTAGGTAGAAATGGCGATCTTTAGCCAACCTAGCCTGAGATCCAATTAGCGCTGTAGTGTGCCGATTTGATACCAAAAACTCGTTTGGCCTTTGATTGAAAGGGATAGATTTATAGAGAAGCTTCATAGCGATTATGTTAGAGCCATTTTGTAGCATTGGGAAAAAAAATTAGGTCTCTAATCTTTTTCTCAGATAGCTCATCAAGTTCGTGAAAGAATACTTTTCCAAAGTATTTCATTCTAGTGTTTGCCAAAGCAGGACATTTGCAGAGGAAATGGATTATCGTTTCACTTTCTCTTTGTTCACTACAGCTACGGCAAAAGGTGTTGTAAGAGATACCCAACTCCTCTGCATGAACTCCTAAAGCCAATGTCCGGTACAAACCGCAACAATCCTGGCTATGTCTTGCCTTGGCCTGCATAGAAGATCGTTTGTACGGGTTTTATTATAGGTGGGCCATATCTTCCTAGATATAATGCTACACCTTCGTTTTGTTTCAGTTTGGTAGATAGAAAAGATTTTACCCTTTATAGCACCAAGAGGAATGTTAACCATTTCCACAAGTGAGCTATGAAGGGCCGATCCTTGCCTGGCTAGCTCGTCAGCCCGTCCATTTCCCACGATATCACTATGGCCCGGAACCCAGATCAGGGTGACACCGAGGTAAATATTCAGGCTCACAAGTCTGTAAAGATAGCCGCATTTCGGATTTGGTTTGGGTTTTGTTTAAGTATCTTACATGCCTCCCTTATTGCCAGCAGTTCAGCCTGAAAAACGCTAGCAAAGTCAGGAAGCCTAAAGGATTTGGCTACATTTAGGGACTCAGAAAAGATCCCACAACCAACTCCGCACTCCATCTTTGAGCCGTCAGTAAAGATGGTTGTGTCGAAACCTATCGAAACGATGTCATCCTCCCAATCTTCTCTCGATGGGAAATTAACCTTAAAACCCTTCTAAGGTTCAAAGTAGGAGTGCAGTAGTCAGTGTCTACCGAGATAATATCTGAGGGAATTAATTTCGTAGTGTTGCTGTGACCGTAAGGTTTTGACAACCAGCTATTTGATTCCTTCAGCCTAATAGCGCTGCAGGAAACTATGTATTTAATAAACAGGTCAATTGGAAGGAGATCCAAAATAACGTTTAAGGCATCCGTTGGGCAAGTACGCATGGCCCCTGTGGTGCCCACGCAAGCTGTTCTCTGAACCTTCTTTAGCTTATTAATGTTATAGGCTTTGCTAAGAGCAGGCCACCACACAATCGAACCATATGTTAAGATAAGGCGTACTACGGCTGTGTACGTCCATAAGATCATCTTCGACTAAAGTCCCCATTTTTTGCGAAAGTTTTGTTGCAACCGTAGAAGGCACACAGGCCTTCTTAACCCGTACTTCAATATTTATTTTCCAGTTTAGTTTAGGGTCGAGTATAACTCCCAAATATTTTGCACTGGAAGACAATGATATAGGATTTGACCGCTGAGTCGAGGTAGCGTAAAGGGCGGTACTTTAGTTTTGGTGGTAAAGAGCAAGAGTTCAGTTTTACTTTGGTTAACTCCTAGTCCACAACTCGTGGCCCCGTTAATAACTTTCTTCAAAGCTGACTATGTGATTTCACTTATCACAGAGGTGTACTTTCCTGACACCAATAGCATAAAATCATCCGCGTAGACTACCGCCTTCACTCCACATCTATCTAATTTAAAGAGAATTGTATCCATGACCAGAAGCCATAGAAAAGGCGAAAAAACACCACCCTGGGGTGTTCCCCTACTCACGTGTTTTGTTGCGATTGTATTGCCTAGGGAGGCTCTAATCTTCCTACCACTGAGCATGGAAATAATCCATTCACGAATGAAGTCTTCTACACCGAACTTAACGAGCGATTCTTCTATGGATTCTGTAAGGACGTTGTTAAAAGCACCTTCTATGTCTAGGAAGGTGGCAAGAGTAAATTCTTTATAATGGATTGTTTGTTCTACAGCACTACCTCATGAAGGGCAGTCTCCGTAGATTTGCCCTTAAGATATGCATGCTGAGAGCTTTCGAGAGGTCGTCCAACTAGGATTTCTCTAATATGGTAATCAAGAATGCGCTCCAATGTTTTAAGCACAAAAGATGTAAAGCTTATTGGTCTGAAATCCTTCGCGGATTCGTGACCTCGCCTACTCACTTTCGGGATAAAAACTACTTTGACCTGTCTCCACGACATGGCCAACAGGCTTTTTTAGAAATTTGATTTCAAAGTTCTATACGTCTTAAAAACACCCTTTGAAATAAATATCAACGAACGCATCCTTTATATTTCATTCTTTATGGCAGCACCTAACTGCCACCTACTTACCACAATCTGACACTTAACCCCAGTAAAACATTTTATCGGGACTACTGACTTGTTTTTGTTGTTTTCTGTTTTAAATTTTTAGATAAAGCTGCACTTACCAAAAAAACACGGCTAATATAAGATTTTAATCAACTTAACTTACTTCTTTAACTTACTTGAAGTCTTAATTTTGAAACTGGCATAACTTTTATTTTAAAAATTAAAGTAATTTTGAAAGTCGAAAGACTAAAAACAAGTTTAAATCATATCATACTTATTGCGAAGATCAACAATCAATGAATCTGTACTAATATTATGAAACTAAAGAATTCGTGTTTGCTTGCTTGTTTGTTTGTTTGTTTGTTTGAACGCGCTGATCACAGGAACTATGAGTCCGATTCGAAAAATTATTTCAATGTTAGATTGCGTTTTTATTTAGGAAGGCTATAAGCTATTCGAGCGGACTACCATTGAAGAAGAATGTTTCAAAATCGGGGATTATCGGGTTCCACTGCGTGCGCTGTGGAAGCAGTTAAAGGGTCAATAAAATAAGGTGAACAGAATTGCTCTCCTTTAAAAGTTCTAAAAAAACCTATGTCTTTCTTTTAAAGTTGGCTAATTATAATCTTTTAACCATATTAGTTTTAAAATAAAGAATGCGAGTAACGCTTATCTGATATTTTCCAATTAGTTCATTAACTGGCATTTTGACTGTTAATTACCAATGATTAAATATTTGTACAAATAATAATAATCGTTATTGTGAACAACAATTTTTATAAATTTTCTGATTAGCTGTCAATTTTTGTTTTCAATCTTAAATTAGCAATCGATGGATTGATAACAGCTAGGAAATAATAATAATTGTTAATTATTGTGTTTCCAAATGAATCTTAAAGCTGGAAAAACAAACAACAGACAAGGGCCTTGATCTGGCCAAAGGATTTTGTCCCAAAACTGTAGGTAATTGAAAATATTGCTATAAAATCTAATAGCTAAGGTCCTACAGAACAAACTTCAGAAGAAAAGTAAGGAGTAGATCGAGGGATCGATCTGAACTATAGAAAACGAAAATGACAGCCACTTGTGGTGGCGTTTTCAGAACTCCAATCATTTCCACAAAAACAGGATCATTCAACTCCTCATTTTCGTCTAAAAAGAGTTCAGTTGAACTTATTTTGTTTCTATTTTATTTGTTTCCAAATAATTATCTTTGCCGTCTCATGCCTTAAAGGAAAATATGTATTACAAACTTTTTTGAGAATTTCATTCACAATATACAAAAACTTGAGTTATTCACAGTGGAATAATATTTTAACAATTCACTTTCGCAACGTCAATTGATAAACTCTATCAACTGTCAATAAGTTGAATGACTTTAGTTTGTTTAGACGTTCATTCACAATTTTAAAAAATTGAGTTATTCGCAATGGAATAATATTTTAAATATTCACTTCGCAATGTCAATTGATAAACTATCAACTGTCAATAAGTTGAATGACTTTAGTTGTTGCCATATTTACCTTTAAGAAAATATTAACTGACCAAGATAAAGTTGTTTTTTGTCTATTTGTCAGTCATCGAGCCAAAACCATTTGATTCGAAAATAGTTCTCAGAAAGTAACAATATTTCCCGGACTTTAACTCAACTACAACCTGTAGCCTGAAGCTTATGTAAAAAAAAAGAACTAGAGAACAAAAGTAACTCTTTTTTTAAGTTTTATTATTTTTTAGTGGAAAAGTACTGAGGTGAAATTTGTATTTTGCTCTGTTTTCCACTTCAATCAGAAATTCTATTTAAAAACAAAAACACAGAAAAAAAAACCAATAGAATCATCTTGATGGAAAAGATACGTCGGTCGGTTGCCGGTTCCGGAGTCGCTAGTCGTCATCGTCGTTGGACGCACAACAGTAAACATTTATGAAGAACTTTGAGTTATTTTTTTTTTAATTTGTTGCGTTGTTTTTAGATGCGGTAGAGCGGTAGTGTGGTAAAATGATGTTTTCTTTCACTATCAGTTGTGATAATTTGAAGAGAAAAAAATATAATTTTTTTTTACCTCGAAAGAATCAAAGATCTACCTATCTAAATGAATAGAACAGTGCACAGTCAGTCATCAAGAGGGGGAGAGGAGTGGGGAGAATGAATTGGATACGAACGATATGAATCTTTTTTGTTTTCTAATGACACAAAAAAATTGTTTTGAACTACATGGAAAAAACTTCATAGGTATACAAAGATACATTGTATCTGTGTATCTTTGAAGTATGTTCCTATTTTTAGTATTGTTTTGCCAGAGTGACTTCAGAGAGACATCTGATAAAATAATAACAAACAAAAAAATCGGAGCGAAAATAAATTAACAACTCAGTTAAAAAAGACTTCTTTTTTTACAAGTTTGTATCTTCTATTTGTTGTAGAGAGAAGATACTTAGACCTTCCTACAACAAAAAAAAACCTATAAATTATTTTCATTTTCAAAACTTCTTATCTAAAAAAACAGATTCAAAAACAAGGTTAACCTTCAAAAAGAGATTTTTATTTGGTACCGAGATAAAAGCTCAAATCAGACTTTTTTTGCATTAGATAATTTTATTTTTATGATTGTTTTGTCACGAGACATTTTAAATAAATAAAACTTAGATATAAAAGATACAAATTGCAATGCAAACAGCTTAATAAAAAGTTCTAGAAATCGAGTGAAGTGAGAATGAAACGAGAGAGTTGTTTTGTCGTTGCAAAATGTTGTTTTTAGAATTTCAAACAATACTCAAAATAACAAAGATAATTTTTAACAGTGTTGGAAATGAATTTAAATTCATTTAAGGAAAATTTGCAACACATGAAGTTAATTTATATTAGACTGTATTTTTTGATAACACAAAACTTATCATTTCGAGATACATCTCAAATAACGAAGTGGATTTTGGAGAAATATAAGGCCAACAAAACTGGTAATTTCTATTATATACCTTATTTGGTTAGAAATAATGATGCAAGAAATGACTTAAGCCAAATGAAAATGAAAACGCACTAATATTAAATTTTTCTAATACTTAGCTTCATATGAATATGAATGATTTTATTCAAAATATCCGTCATTTGCTTGAACGTTAGACTCAGCGTGCTAAAGAGATCTCTCAAATACTTAATATTTCTGTGGTTAGTAGGACAGGACATTTTCTCTGAAAGGGACCACTACTTTTTATGCAAAGAGTTCGAGGTTGGGACTAATTGCTTTCAATTGTTTAGTGATATGAATGACATCGGGTAGGTTTTTAGACATTTTTGAGTGGTTTTCAACCCCCAACGCTCTCAAGAACATTAATTTGGTAAATTTTCACAAAAATTGAGATTCGTTACGCCCGTGTGTCGTAGCACCCTACCATGATATTACATTTGCAGGAAGGTGGCCCCTTTCAAATCATGGAATAAGTTCAAAAACGTCTTTCTATGTGTACGCCACAAGAAAATCTTTTAATTGTAGCTTGTTTGTGTAGGACAATATTTCTCCATAGTTTCTTTTGTAGGTACTTAGCTCTAAGTCTTTTGTGATCGTGCAAAACATGCTTTTTCCTCAACCAAATTTCTTTCCTTTCTCAGAGGTTTAAATCTATTTAACTTCAATTTAAATTTTATTTATTTTGTATTTATTAGAAAACTATGAGAAAAAACTAATATCAAGGTCCTTTTTTATTTTTACTTAAAAACTACTTAAAATAAGGTCCTTAATATAAAACTTAAAGCTAACTTAAACTACCTATTCTACCTATAAACTAGAACAACCACAGCAGCAAAACTAACATTTTTTGTTTTTATATTTTATTGTCTTTTTTATGTTTTTTTTATTAATTTTTTTTTTATATTTGTTTTTATTTTTTTGTTTTTATATTTTTTTTTATATTCCATGTTTTTTTTTTTTTTGTTTTTTAAATTTTAATTTTTTTTGTATTTTTTTTTGTTGTGACACCATGCCTTTTCTTCTTAAAACTAAACCCTTAAACTATTAAACAAGTATGTAAGCCGGCCAAGGCTTAAAACCCCATCCCGACTAATCACTATCAAGTGCCGATTGAAGCCACCAAAACTTGTTCTCTTGCTTCACCCTATCAGTTCGGTCCCGTTCGGACACAGCCCTACTGAACCGAAAGAGCTCTGCTCCGCCTTGTGCGTGTGACGTCCCGATTGTACAGGAGTCGCCTATCCACGGTTCTTCGTCTGACGTGGTAGATTAACGGAACTGCCAATCTATCCTGTATCAGACCGCATCTGTCTAAAAAGAGGAATGCCTCTGGTGGAATGAAGCCGCTCAAGCTTACACTTTCAAAATACTCGTCGTTCGGACGGAAAACCCCGAAAATTAAATTGTTGGTCGAAGACATAGCTCTTGCAATGTGACCTCGAACGAGTTTTATCACGCAATTCTGTTGATTCGAGCCTCGTTGTATAGGACCTCGTTGGAATAGTAATGCACATAAGAAGATTCGGCTGTTCGATATAAGCCGATACAGCGCGCGTCGTAAACACTGCCGCTCGAACACCCGAAACTTCTCCATCTGGGAAGGGGCAACGTTGAACCACACAGGACAACCATAAACGATCATCGGCCGTATGAGGGCCATGTAGCAAATTACCTTCACTCTGGGATCAAGCCGACTGCTAAAAAACAGCCGTTTCGTCAGAGCGAAGGCTCCTCTGGCCCTGGTCAGAGCAGCATTTATATTTCTGTCGAAATATAAATACTGATCTATCTGTCGAAATATAAATACTGATCTAACCAGATACCGAGGTACCTCACTACACTTTTGCTCGCTAATGGCTACCCGTGAAGATCAACGATGACCATCTTGCGCCAATTATTACACGTATCCCTCGTGGCTCCAGCCAACGGAGTCCGGAACAGAATTGTCGCCGACTTCTGGACATTTATTTTCAGTTTCCAGTCGTCGCAATATCGCTGAATCTTCTCGAAATCACGCTGCAAGAGAATTCTAATAACCTCAACCTTTCGGGCCGTTCTGTACGCAATTAGATCGTCGGCGTACGCAATTGCCTTTGTAAAACTACTACGCAACTAACCATCATGCCACGGGTACTACTGAAAGTTAATTTATTTTGCACAAAAAAGTCCTTTTACGAGCCTTCATTTCAAAAAAACTTTTGCTTAGATTTTTACTTGTTTGAAATTTCAATTCAAATTCCAGGCCAACTAATCTTCATGCTAAACTTGACTTCGAGAAAAGAGCAAACATATTTGGGTTTAATATTTTTTGAGTGAACCCTTTTTTAACCTTAACAATTCATATCTTCAGGACTCTGTGCCAAAACTACTCGCAAAAAAAACAACAATATTTTTTGAGCAAACCGCTTCTTCAGTTTGAAGCTCAAGACAATTTTGAGTTACTCTTGATTTACACTTATGTAGGTGATTCAGTCATCTTTTATGTTTTTCCAAAGTCGACGTACATAGCTTCCGTTAGCATACGGAAATCAAACCCTAATTACTAAGACTTCGTTCTAAAAACCACATTGTTACGTAGCCTCTTTCCCAAAACAAAATTCGTGTATAAATTCAATATTGAGTCATAAAACATAAAAAATGACAATTATTATAGATAACAATTAAATGATTCCTGGTTGGCAACAACATAGACCCTTCCGTTAAAAAAAAGAACACAAAATCCACCCTCCAACTTGTCAAGTTGAATAACAATCAAAAACACTTCCGATTATTGGTTAGGTTTTAGATATAACCCTAAATGTATTTTTTGCTTTTAATTTCTCCATAAACAACAAATAAAAAAACATTAGTAAGAATAAATCAGCAGTCCGTCCAATCAACCAATAAAAATATATCACTTCCAACAATGTGAGTTGTGCACCCTCAGCAATATAACGCCATCGTCATCGCCATCGCCAACGGTATCGCTCTCGCTATCGCCTTTGCCGCCGACCGGAAATTGGTAAAAAGAAAAAATAAGTCTTTGAACAAAAAAAAAAGTAAAAGAAAAACATATTTTATTTTGTTCCATTTTGTTGAATTTTCTTAGAGGAAAATAAAAACCTTTAAAGGTAGGGTGGCTCGGTGTTGGTGGTGGAGGGCGGGCAGAGGCGAAAAAAACAGCAAAGACTCGAATTAATAGCATTTTCCCAATGCTTTTCGCAAATTCATCTAAAATAATATTTTTCTGTTTTTTTTTTGCTCTGTTGTATTTCTTGTTCTGTTTTCTTATTCTTAGTGCTGTTATTTTATTTTTGTTTTGCTAGGGTTTTGTTTTTCAGAGACGGATATGGCGATACATTAAGAAATATATTATTTATGTTTTTTTGTTGCTTTCGTGTAGTCTTGTAGGTACATAAGTGGTGTCGAATGTTTTGTACCCTACCCTTCAAAAGGGTGTTTTTTTCGATGTATAGAACTTTGAAATGGAATAAAACAAAGTTGATTTCCTTACATTGACATGAAATTTACTTTATTCGAAAAACAATCTTCTGGAATTATGATTGAAATATGATTTCTGGCATGTGACAGTCACGACTGGCTCGGAAGTAGTCTAATCTGGGGGTCTAATTTTCGATGAATTTTTCTAATAACGTGCAGAATGTTGTCCTCCAAGTGGTCAAACGTTTCTTCCTTATCGGAGTAGAATAGCGACTTTACATATGGAGGTAAATTCGAGGGTCCGTAACGTAAAACTGTGTGTTTACTAAACTTTTCCTTTAAGAAATCAATTGTGGCACTAGCTGTATGATACACGAAAAAGTAAGTCAGTAATCGTGGCTCTATAGCGGTCATCATTGACTTTACCGTTGAAGGCAGCAGCGTTTTTAGAAAAATACGGACCAATTATGTCCCCAGCACAACAAACAGTCAATTTTTATGCCTATAAGTGTGTTTCAACATTAACTTGAAGACTATAATCAAAGTGAGCTTTATCGCTAAATAAAATAGTGCCCGAACGTATTTTGAACAGAACAATGACTCACAAAACTTATCTTTAGTTTTCTATGTGACGCTCTAAGTACGGCAGTAGTTGAATCAAATGTAGCTATTTCAAAAATAGATAAATACGTTAACCCCCCCTCTTAAAGTTTTTCATTATCTGGACGTCAAACTACGAAAAAATTATAATGGTGGCTCTTCATATTCTACTGATTTTTGGAAAGCAAATTTTCAGCAGCTTTCTAAAATTGTAGAATTGAGAATATAAAACTATTAAATGGCGTTGCAATTTCATGCTTTTGCAATATATGAGATCTTGCATAAAAGATATCATTAAATAAATAAAGTAGCACAACAGTCCGTAGAGAACCAGAGCCTAGTGACTTACAACTCTAAACCATACCTGTGTGCTAGTATAATTTTGTCTGGAATTGGGGGACCTACAGTTTAAGGGCGATTCTAAACGGCTCATTTGAGAAAGCACCTTTCATGACAAGAATTACTATTGAAGGATTTGTCAACCCATCGCAGTACCCGTAAAACAAAATTTTAAGAGTTTACAAGAAATCGTTCCTCTTAAGATATCCAAACATTCCATCTTTTGTCATCAATTGTATACGAAAAGCTTAAAATGTTTCAAAAAATAGAAAAAAGACTTGGAAAAATGTCATAGAAAACATGTCGAATATCGAGAAATATATGTAAACCTCTTTAAAGATTTTAAATATATTCTCTCTTTCTGCTGTAAAAATCAAAAGTTCTCATTAGCTTGGCCAAAAAAGCTTAAGCTCAGGTAATTTTGAACCATAAAGAAGAGGGCAACAAGACTGACATTAATAATTTCTAAACTGTTCTGTTCTGTTGTAAACAATTCCTAATGTACTTAAATTTTTACATAAGTGCTTAAATACCCTAGAGCTCGATAAAGATATCGACTGTATTTACACTAATTAATCTAAAGCCTTTGACCAACTTTCTCATGATATCACCACATTTAAGCTGGAGGCAATTGGGTTTTCTCCTCAATTCTTGATGTGGATTTCTTCTTATCTTACAAACAGATCTCATCAAAATACATTCAGAAGTTTTTTCTCCAATCATTTCATTGCCAAATCAGGAGTTCCACAGGGTAGTCATTTGGAACCTCTGCTCTTTATCTTAGCTATCAATGGACTAGCACTTTGTGTACGATATGCTATTAAATTTTAATCTATGCCGCTAATATGAAAATCTCCAAGACCATAAAATCAGTTGCGTTATTTGGTGCAAAATGAATGGTCTAAGCCTTTACCCAATTAAATGTCAGGCAATGACTCTTAAGAACATACTTTAAGTTCGATTAAATTTTGAAATATTGCAGCACTCTGATCATCGCGTTCACATTTTTGAAGATTCTAAGATCGTATTCACTAAGTATATTAATTCTTTCTTAAGCAAGCCTAACTCTGCAATATCCGTATCTGGGAAGCACCCCCAAGTTCTCTTGGAACTCCTACAAAATGCCTTAAATAGGCTAACAAAATGGGCTAAGCAATGTGGCTTGGGCGTCAATCCACATAAAACAGAATTAAAACCCTTTTCGAGAAGATATAAAATTCCTCAGATAAGCTTTTCCGACCAAGCTAAATATTTAGGGCTCATTTTAGACAAAAAACTAAATTGGAAGGCAAATATTGATGAAATAGTAAAAAAAGCTACTGTAGCGTTTTTTACTTGTAAAAAGGCCATAGGATGAAAATGGGGCTTCTCCCCAAAAATAACCCACTGGCTATACACTTCGGTAATCAGACCGATACTTATTAATGGAGCTGTTGTATGGTGGACCGCACTGGACAGGATGGTAAATCTAAATAAGCTCATCAAAGTCCAGCGGTCAGCAGGTATGTGCATCACAGGAGCACTTCGCTCAACAGCAACCGCAGCACTGGAAGTGCTTTTAAACCTAACTCCTCTTGACATCTTCTTCAAAATAGTGGCAGCCAACTCATGTGTAAGGCTTAGAGCCACCTCTCAATGGACCAGTAACAATACTGGACATACTACTATTCTAGACAGTTTCAGATCTATCCCAGATCACTTAGACTATACCACCCCAAAAATGGTATTCGGTAAAAGCTTCCATGTGTCCATCCCTTTAAGATCCTCCTGGGAAGAAGAGAGACCCCTTGAAGACGATGCGGTACACATCTATACAGACGGTTCAAAGACCGATCACGGAGTTGGAAGTGGTATCTTTTCGGAACAACTGAATCTCAGTCTATCCTATAGACTTCCCAATCAATTTAGTGTATTCCAGGCAGAAGTAATGGCGATTAGAGAAGCACTATCCTGGCTCAAAGAAAACGTTATATCTTGTAAGGATCGAATCTTCTCAGACAGCCAAGCCGCTCTTAAATCTCTTGTGTCTGTCTCCACAAACTCTCAAACAGTCCACGATTGTCGATCATCTCTCAATGATATGACGGAACAGTTTAACATTCACCTCATTTGGGTGCCGGGCCACAGCGACATTCCGGGAAATTGCAAAGTCGATGAGCCAAAAACGGAACCCTTCTGCCTAATGTGAGACAAAAACATAACATAGGAACACCACTTGCTACATGCAAATATCTTCTTAAGCAATATGCTCTAGAATCAACAAATGCTAGATGGTCACAGAGTACCACCTGCCTAGCAACCAAGCAAATATGGCCAAGCATAGACTTAAAACGGTCAAAAGGCTTGATATCCCTGAGCAGACAAAGAATAAGCTCTACAATTGGAGTAATAACAGGACAATGCCTCATAGGAAGACATGCTCTGAGGCTAGGGGTCTACACAAATGACTTCTGTAGAAGCTGCATGGACGAGGAGGAAGAGGAAACAGTCCAACACCTTCTATGTACCTGTCCAGCCCATTAGAAGGAATAACTTTCTCGGTAATCCCTTTTTCGATAATACCAGTGAACTGGCAACGATTGACACAAAACGTCTCTCTAACTTTATTAAAAGTACGAAATGGTTTGTTTAAGTTCACTACTCTCCCATGAGTAACCTCATTAGTGGCATCACAATGGACCCTTGAGGTCTACGTGCGTCAATGACATCTGGACGGCCACTCCAACCTAACCTAACCTAAGCCTAACTCTGTCAGGATTTGTTAAATGTTGGTCAAAGGAATTTCAGGATCCTTTTGTTACTCTCACTTTATGGTCCGCCCCCATCTTGAGTACGCATCCCAGACAAGGATTCCTTTTTACAAGATCCACAAGAATAGGATCCAATCTGTTTAACGTAACTTCATAGTTTCGCCTTAAGAGGGCAACCATGGTCCGTTTCTTACAACCTTCCTCCTTATTAACATCGGATAAAGCTTTTTCAAATGCAGCCTCTATCACAAAGGAGACTGAATATTGTTTTTATTCATCAACTTTTAACAATACATGAATTATGGCATGCATGAGCTGTTGCTTCGTAGTATGTCTAAACTTTTAAATTTTAACTCAAACCTTTTTGAAAGGCGCCTGTGATCTGCGAATTGACAAATGCATAGAGGGCATGTTAAAGATTCGAAAAATTAAAGCTCTTCCACCAATTCAATGATTTCATCTGAATTCTTGACATTTAAAAAAGGTGTGTTTCCTTACTTTTCTCACACGAGCTGTCATTCATGATATTTATGGAGTTGTCAGGTTTAGCAACCTACAGATTTTGAGAATTATGATTCTAGCCCAATACTGAAAAAAAGGCTGGGATTTGACGCACACTGATAATTTCCTGTGATGTTCGCTAGAAATGTTCAACAAACTCTTTTTGTCAAGTTTATTTCTTTATTGAACGAACTTGAAAGATTATGCAGTCAATAATGTAAGCTAAAGTTGTTTTCTACTTAAATATGTACAATTTTAGAAGTCAATTCAACCGATTTTTCGCTTGTACGCTTGTTGTTGTAGGTGACTTTAACTGCAACATATTAAATGATTCTTTTCTTGTCAACAATATGAGTACCTTAAATCTCTTTCCTGTTAACACTTCATCACCCACCCATTTCACTTCTCACAGTAGCACCCTTCTTGATGTATTTTTTGTCAGTCATATTTATAAAGTTCTCAAGTTTAATCTAATATCAGTTCCTGCCTTTTCGCGTCACGACTTAATTCATTTGACATTTCAATGTGATCCATTGATTTCGAGCAAAACTTTAAGATTTCGCGACTTCAAACGAGTGAATACGAGCCAATTAGAAGATGATTTAAAACGAATTGAATGGTTTCGAGTTTATGAAATGCCTTTTGTCGACGATCAAGTTTTTTTCATTCAAGAGAATATAAGAAACTTATTTGAAACACACATTCCACTGATCACAAAAACGGTAGTAACAAAAAATTCTTCGTGGTTTAACACGCACATTAAAAATCTTATATATGAACGCGACCTGGCCTATAAACGTTG
Source organism: Eupeodes corollae (assembly GCF_945859685.1). Lineage (NCBI taxonomy): Eukaryota > Metazoa > Arthropoda > Insecta > Diptera > Syrphidae > Eupeodes > Eupeodes corollae. The sequence goes on along the minus strand of NC_079147.1, from coordinate 308,293,508 downwards.
GAAACGTTTTCGACTAAATATTTTGTATATTGAATTTAAACGATTGAGAAACAAAGTTACAACTGAGATACGAAATGCAAAACAAAAATATTTCGCACCAAAGTTAGATCCTTCACAAGCGGGTAGAAACCTTTGGAAAAACTTACGTGAAATTGGCATTGGCAAACAAAAAAAGATGAGCTATGATGATGTTGACTGTGATGAGCTCAATAAAAAGTTTTTGTCGCTTCCAAACTCTGAATTAAATGAAGAAACATCTTTTGCTTCATTTGAGAATGCGTCTTTTTCATTTCCTTGTTTTAGTTTCTCGCAGGTAACTGAAGCTGACGTCTTAGAGAGTTGCATTAATATAAAATCAAACTCTATTGGAATAGATGAAATTCATCCAGTCTTTGTTAAAGCGATACTACCCTACATTCTAAGATACTTAACACATCTTTACAATACAATATTAATGTCGAATGTTTTTCCATCAGCTTGGAAACAAGCAAAAACTATTCCAATTCCAAAAAACGAACGGTAGTTTCGACCAATTGCGATTTTACCTTTTCTTTCCAAGGTTTTAGAGAGAATTATGAATGGTCAGATAAGGAATTACCTAACTGAGAACAATCTGCTTTGTGTTAACCAATCTGGCTTTCGTCCTAAGCACAGCTGCACCACAACTCTCATTAACGTTGTTGAAAACATCAGACAAGCTGTTGACAGCGACAACGTCACCTTTTTAGTTCTCCTTGATTTTTCAAAGGCATTTGATACGGTCAATCATAAAATACTGTTTAGTAAACTAACAAATCAATTTAATTTTTCTACTTCTTCAGCAAGTCTAGTTCATTCGTATCTGCATTTACGATCTCAGGCAGTTATTGCAAACTCTTCTGCTTCAGAACTTCTTATGGTTAAAAGAGGGGTTCCGCAGGGTTCAATATTAGGACCACTATTCTTCTCTATGTACATCAATGATTTACCCTTATGTATGCAGAACTCTAAATTGGATATGTATGCTGACGATGTTCAAATAAGTAAAAGTTTTCCTTTAGGTTTGGTTGAAAATGCTGCCGTTGAAGTCAACGAAGACCTTGCCAGAATTTTTTCTTGGTCAGAGAAAAATGGACTTTGTCTCAATCCAGTAAAATCAAAATGTTTGGTAATTTCAAGAAAAGCCGTCGACACGTCTTATTTTCCCGTGATAATTTAATATAATAAGCAAATTGAGTTTGTCGATTCAGCCAAAAACTTAGGTTTAATGTTTACAAAAACGCTTTCTTGGAATTACCACATAAGATTGACAATAGGTCGTGTTTACGGAGGCCTTCGTCTACTTTGGACAAATCATAAAATAACACCACTCAAAACTCGTATGATACTGGCTAAAACATTGCTCGGGCCTATAATGCTCTACTGCTGTGAAATCTTTCATAATTGTGATTATGAGCATAAGCGCAAACTTAATGTTGCTTACAACAGTATTGCCAGATACATTTTTGGATTAAAAAGATACGATCGAGTTTCTAATTTCTCAAGGTCTATCTATGGCCTTACTCTTGAAAACCTTTTCAAGTTTAGATCACTTATAATGCTAAATAACGTTATACGAACGCGCCAACCACCTTACCTTTATGATAGGATACGTTACTCACATTCTACTAGAACATTAAATATTGTACCCATACGTTACACGTTCTTAGTATCAGAACGCCAATTTTTCATAGCTGCGATTCGTCTGTGGAACTGTCTTCCTCGATCTTTAAGAATGATAAACTGTACTAAGCTCTTTCGAATTAAAATTGAGGAATATTTGCAAACCTTAAGGTAGTGATGATTTGAGTCCTTATTTTTTTTTTGTTCTGTTAGTTATAAAGTATTATTTTTTGATTTTTATTTTATTTTATTTTATTTTGTATTAATTTATATTAAACTTTTTTTTAAACTTTTCACATACATACATGCAATTTAATTTAATTTTCATTTTGAAAATTCACAAACAAATTTACACAACACATAATATAATAATTAAGTTTATACTATTTTAAAAGATAATGTATCTTACAGTATAACCTGTTCAATAAAATATATGAATATGAATATGAATATGAATATGAATATTAATGGAAGAAAAACTGGCGCTTACTTTTAAACGATTTAGTAAAATGTTAAAGCAATTTTCTGATTAAAAGACGATTTTTCTAATTTTAAACGATTTTAACATCTTCGAGATGGCTATTTTTAATTTCAGTTAATCTTATAAGAGCCGTGAATAGGCCAGGCTACAGTTTTGTAGTTTAATAGGTTTGTTTTGTTTATTAATTTTTATAAACTGTCACTGTTTAGACATGTTCATCGAAAGTGTATTGAAATCACTTTTCAATTTCACTTGAAATGAAATCGTATGTTCTTTCATTCGATCGATTTCGAAAACTTCGAAATTGCTTCGAACTGTCAGAACTGAAGGATCATCCATTTTTATTTTGTTTCTGAAGTATAATTTTTGCTGTTTTGAAGATGGACCCAATATTATTGATAATTTTAAGTGAAAATAATTCAAGAGTAAAAATAAAACGACAAAATTTAACAAACAAATCAAATATAATGGATTTACCTGAAGTGTGTGATAAATAAAGTAAATTCTTGATTTCCCCTTAAATTTTTAACTAAGCAAAGACGATTTTTTTTATGTTCTAAGGGAAATAGAACCTTTTATAATACCTTGATCGAATCCATCAATTCAAAAACTTTCTGCAACCCTCCGATTCCTAGCAAAAGGTAATTATGATCAATACACAAAAATAAAAATTGTGGTTTGAATGCGATCAAAAAATGGGACAAACCGAAATACAGAAAATCCAATTGCATGTTCGAAAATCCAATTTAAAATAACGAATTGTGGAACTCCCAAACACACTTTCGCAAAGTGAAGTCATTATATTTCTTTGTTATAAAGTATTTAAAACATTATCAAATAATACTTTTTAAATGTTGTTGGTTTCTAAGTCAACAAAAATGTCAATTAAAAAAATAAGAGACTAACAATAACTTGTATAGAATTAAATCGTATTTAAAGTCAATACTTTTATTTGTTGTTAAGATATTGAGTGCAAGATCAGAGTCCTTGTATTTTTAGTAATATTTGTTTTTAGGTTTTTATTTTTCTAAAAATGTAACCAATTGAAAAAAAAATGCTATTCTAGGTTGCATACAATTCTTCTTCTTCATTCAAATTTTCGAGGAAACAAATAATTTGTTTCAGATTTTGTGAAATATATAAACTTGTTAATTGACATTTTTAAGGATCACATCAATGTGGTATTTCGTCGCAATGAATGTAATAGTGATTCATGGGATACTTGGGAGCAACGGAAATGTTTGCCTTTTTATTAAATTGCTGTGTTTTTGAAAATACTTTTGTAGGCGATAATTTATTAGTAGTCACTGTTCTTGCAAGCCATACTGTCTTATAATTGCAATATTTTGTCTTCAAGCTAAGTAAATAGAAACCAATTCCATTGCTTTGATTTCAATGGTAATGATCGTATGATCTTCAAGATTACATAAATGTACCGTATTATGCTAAATGTTATAAAAGCTTCTATCAATAGCTGTATGGGTCGATTCTTAAATAAACTGCCATATAGTTAAGATCTCGTGTTTTGTGTTTTATTGATTTTAAAGACTCTGCCCCACAGTTTCAGAAGTGGGATCTTACCACAGTGTCATTTTGAGTTTAATTTTTAAATTTCGAGAATATTTAACAAGTTAATATGCCAGAAGAATTCGATCAGTTCCTAGAAGTAGCAACTGTTGCTATTCTCAAAAATGTTTTGCGTTCTTTGAATATGCAAACTAATGGTAGTAAAGCGACGTTAAGACTTCGTGTAGAGGAAGCAGTTGCAGGCTATGAAGAGGAAGATCTTTTAAGATTGGTTCAAGAACATAGGCCTGAAGGAGCTAGAAACATCGAAGAGGAACACGTGTCTAATGATGATAGCGAGGAGATTGATGAGGAGCTAAACCTTCTTCGAGAAGCTTGTAGAAAGAAAGAGGAGATAATTCAACTGAAGCAGAAACTGAGACAATTGCAGATGGACGACGCAGACTCAAACCAAAAGTCACATGCTTCGCATAATTTCAAGGATATGGAAGATTTAATGTGTCCATTTAGTGGAGATGATAACTTCCCTATTGATCGGTGGGTTGAACATTTCAATGAGTATGCAGAAATTCTTCATTTAGACGACCGCACAAAGTTTATATATGGGAAGAGACTCCTAAGTGGTACAGCAAGGCTTTTCGTGAGAACCCTGAAGTTACGAAGCTGGACAGAACTGAGAGACGCACTCGTTGGTGAGTTTAAGTGTTATGTAACAAAAGCTGATATCTTTCGCGAACTTAGCTCAAGAAAAAGACGACGAGATGAAACTGTTCAACAATATGTTTTGTGCATGCAAGAAATCGCATCCCATAATCCCGTGGAAGAAGAAGACCTAATCCAATTTATTATCAAAGGCATTGCCGATACAGAAGTCAACAAAAGCATTCTTTACAACGCCAATAACATCGAACAGCTCAAGCTCGCGTTACGAAAGTATGAGAAATACAAGAACAACAGTCGTGACAATTTGCCAGCAAAGCCCAGTACATCACATCAAGTGTACAATCACAGCAAACAACAAAACAATACATTTCGGACAAGTAATCGCCCAACAACAACAGAACGTGACGCAAATGTTGCTCCAGCTAGTGGCTCTTATCATCAGAAGAAAGAGTTTACTTGTTTCAAGTGTGGTTGCCGGGGACACATTGCCAACAACTGTCCCAGCAAGAAACCGGTTATGACACTTCAAGATGATAACAGCAAGATGAATCCAGCAGTCAACAACAATGTTTCGCATCATGCATCCAGCGGTTCTGGAAAACAACGTTCGTCAGCAGCTAATGATTTCGAGAAAGATGTTTTTTATAAGTTTGTACATGGTCATGCAGAAAGTTCGATCACTTTAACAACGCTTTTGGACTCGGGGAGTCCAATAAGTTTTATTCAAGAGAAATTTTTGTCACCGTTTATGATCGCACCGTTGGAACCAAACAGTCGCTCCTACTGCGGCGTCAACAACAGCCCACTTAGTGTCTTGGGAAGTGTTAACTCTCTCATATTTTTTGATAAGTTTCCAACTAATCTCTCTTTACTTGTAGTTAAAAATCATTCGATAAGCTATCCTGTTGTGCTTGGTAGAAACTTCATTGAGAAAATTGGTATGGTGCTGCAAAGAACCAGCGAAGTAGCTGAGAGTCAAGAGAATGAATTATCAACAAAATCTATCAATGTCCAGAGTCATCGTGTTTCAAGTCTGTCGTTGCCGTCGTCGTCAAATGATTGTCAACAAACGCATGCTGTTGTCAATAAGTCTGTAATTTCGTCGAGTCAATGTCATCAATTGCATGGATCTGTAAGTAATGTTAATGATGGTGTAGATTTTGTTTCCCAAATATTAAATATTGACGTCAGTGATGAGCATTCAGAGTTTGAAATTAAAGTGAATGAGGATTTACCTTTTAATATTCGGAAAAGTGTTGTAGATATAGTAAGACCAGTTTTTCACCCGAGTTCTGATAAAATTTGTTTGAAAGAAAGTCAATTTAAGATGAGGATAGTTTTGTCTAGAGATATTTTGTTTCATTGCCCTCCGCGGAGATTGCCTTTTGCACACAAAATTGAACTTAAAAAGATTCTTAAAGATTTGTTAGATAAGGGTATAATTCGAGAATCTAGTTCACAATACGCGTCCCCTATCGTGCTTGTCGAAAAGAAAAATAAAGAGTTCAGGCTGTGTGTTGACTTTAGGGAGTTGAACAAAATTACTCAGCGCGACAACTACCCGTTACCTCTGATTGAGGACAATATTGACAGGTTAAAAGATAAAAAGTTTTATACAACCCTAGATTTAAGGAACGGATTTTATCACGTTCCGCTGGAAGATGATTCAATGAAGTATACTTCATTTACTACTCCCATTGGTCAGTTCGAATTCACAAGGATGCCTTTCGGGCTTCGAAATGCTCCTTCTGTTTTTGAACGATATATGAAGTATTTGTTTGGGAAAATGATTTCACAATCAAAAATCATGACCTATTTAGATGATATACTTATTGCCACCGAAACCATTGAAGAGCACATGAAGATTCTTAAAGAAGTCATAAATATAGTCGTTGAAAAGGGTTTGCAACTCAGGTTGGACAAATGTCTTTTCTTACAAAAAGAAATTACTTATTTAGGTTACAGAATAACCGAAGCTGGTGTCAGCCCAAACGATACAAACCTCAAAGCTATTCAAAATTTTCCAACACCGACTTCAACTAAAGATGTTCATAGCTTTCTCGGACTGTGTTCTTATTTTAGAAAATTTATTTATCGATTTGCAAACATAGCAAAGCCTCTATACGACCTACTTAAAAAGGATGCTCCATTCATCTTTGGTTTTAGGGAAATAGAAGTTTTTAAATTGTTAAAAAATAAATTGATTTCAGCCCCAGTTTTATCAATTTACAGTCCACATAACATCACAGAGTTACACTGTGATGCAAGTGCGCAAGGCTTCGGAGCGGTGTTGCTTCAAAAACAAAGTGATGGAAGATTCCATCCGGTATTTTACTTTTCCAAGCGTACGACACCTGCTGAAAGTAAATTCCACAGCTACGAGCTGGAGACATTGTCTATAATCTATGCATTAAAACGATTCAGAATATATCTTCTCGGAATTCCGTTCAAGGTTGTGACAGATTGTCAGGCTCTAGTGCAAACCTTAAGCAAAAAATCGTTGAATCCTCGTATTTCAAGGTGGGCGTTGGAGCTGCAAGCGTACGAGTATTCGGTCGAGCATAGGAAAAGTGATCGCATGTCACATGTGGATTCCTTGAGCAGATCTTTTAATATCATGCATATAGACGATGACTCTTTTGAATTTGTTCTAGCCGCTGCCCAGAAACTTGACCCAAAGATAATTTCAATTGCTGCAGAGTTGAGTAGGACTGAAAGCCCTTTGTATGAAATGGTTGATGGGTTGATTTATCGAAAGATTAAAGATAAAATAGTTTTTTAAGTCCCATCTCATATGGAGGATCAGGTCATTAGAACACACCACGAAGCGCTTTGCCATTTAGGGGTCGAGAAATGTTTTGCACACCTGTCCGGATTATATTGGTTTCCTAAAATGAAGGACAAGATCAAGACTTTTATTAAAGGGTGTCTCAAATGCATCTATTTCTCCACTGGATCAGGGAAAACCGAAGGAGTTCTGCACTCTCTACCTAAGGGAAAGCTTCCCTTTGATACCATACATATCGACCATCTCGGTCCTTTTCCTAACTCCCGTTCTAGCAAGAAACATATTCTTGTGGTAGTTGATGGTTTTACCAAATTTGCAAAGTTATATGCGACTAAAAGCACTCAGAGTAAAGAAGCTATATCTTGTTTAGAAACATATTTTGCCAACTTTTCAAGACCAAATCGCATAATATCAGATCGTGGAACCTGTTTCACCTCAAAGGAGTTTGCTGAGTATATGAAAGCCAACAATATTCAACATGTTAAAGTGGCAACTCACTCCCCACAATCTAATGGTCAGGTTGAACGCCTTAACCGCATAATAACACCTATGCTTGCGAAAGAGTGTGAAGCCTCATCGAACAGTGGTTGGGACAAACATTTGGATAAAGTTGAGTTTGCCATCAACAACAGTGTCAACCGAAGCACCGGTTTTGCTCCAAGCACCTTATTATTTGGTAGAAATCAGAAAGGAGAGTTTTGTGACAAGGTCAGAGAATATTTAGTTGAAAAGGTAGCCTCTGAAGGAAAGAGTTTGGAAGACATTAGGGATGAAGCTGAAGTCAATATTGAAAGGGAACAAAAACGAAATAAAACTTATTATGACAATCATCATAAAAGTCCGACAAAATATAAACCTGGCGATTACATTATGGTAAAAAATTTCGTCACCACTCCGGGAATAAATAAAAAACTGTTGGCCAAATATCGAGGACCATATGAGGTTAAAAGCGTCCTACCTAATGACAGATATACTATTGGTGACATCGACGGCTTACAATTATCACGGCTACCTTACAAAGGTATAAGCTCTCCGAGCAATATGAGATTGTACGCGGTACCCAACGCTGACTTGAAGCATGATAAGATGAATGCATCTTAAGAATAAAAGTCAACTTAATAAATCTTATTAATTTTAAATTGCGCCCACACTAATAATCTCAATGGATTTACTATCGACAAATAATTTTTTTTATAATTTAACTTTTTATTCTTAATTGCTTTGAATGTGATTTGTAATTTTCTTTATTTAAATGTTCATTTAATTTAATTTCTTATTTACATCTTCTATGTATTTACACGAAATTTATAAGTTCTTACACGATTGACATGTCAAATGATTTTATAATTTCTCAAGAATTTATTATCGATATTAAATTATTTTTATTTTGTATTATGTAATCGGGACGATTTCACGATCAGGATGGCCGATCTGTAGGCGATAATTTATTAGTAGTCACTGTTCTTGCAAGCCATACTGTCTTATAATTGCAATATTTTGTCTTCAAGCTAAGTAAATAGAAACCAATTCCATTGCTTTGATTTCAATGGTAATGATCGTATGATCTTCAAGATTACATAAATGTACCGTATTATGCTAAATGTTATAAAAGCTTCTATCAATAGCTGTATGGGTCGATTCTTAAATAAACTGCCATATAGTTAAGATCTCGTGTTTTGTGTTTTATTGATTTTAAAGACTCTGCCCCACACTTTCCGTAATATTTCTTGATGATATTTTTTTTTAACTATAAAATTATTTTTAATTTTTCCCAGTTTCTTGAAAATATGGCCGACGAAAAAATGTATTTCGAACATACAGAGGAGCAGACTTACTTTACTCATCCTCATTTATTTTTCAATTTTTTAAACATCTAGAAATGTAAAACCTAACCATTTGACAAATCAAACTGATTTCAGAAACTTAAAACTAGTAAGCAATTTTCTAAGGTTAGGTTAAGTTAGGTTCGTGATAAAGTAGGAAAATCTTATAAGCATTAACTTGTTTGTTATTTAATTTAAGTTTTAGTTTAATTCGTTTTTTTTTCTACGTTTGTATTCTTACGGTGTATTATTCATGTTGAAAAGCCAAACAAAACTACCAACAAATCCCTTGAAAGCTTATGAAATTGCGGCCAGTTAAAATAGTTTTGTCAACTTAAGTTCGATACCTCTTTAAAAAAAAAAAACACCGGTTATATGTAACTCTCTTATTATGATTTAAAAAATCCTCGAAACTGGAATCATTTCAAGAACCTAATTCGAAATTGAGCCGAAAATTAAACTGAGCCTCATATGCAAAGAAAAGATAGAAAAATAGGTATACAAAAATCTACAAAAAATAAAGCTCCTTAATGATTGATGGATTGATTCTGAGCTCTCATATATTTTTATTTTATTTTGTTGTTGTTGCTTATTTCGTATAAATGTATCTAAGTATCTATATATGCTACGTATTTCTGAAGGCAAATCCCTATGAGTTTGAAATGTTTTTTTTTTTGTTGATCGAATGGATAAAAAATTGACAAGCAAATGTGTCTCATAAGATCGGGAATAGAAGATATCTAAACCTACATGACAACAACAAAAAAATAAAATAAAATAAAATTTCTATCATCATCAAACCAAAGATGTGATGTACCTAGGACTATGAAACTTTATCTTCTTTATAGGATTTTATTTGTCTTCTTCTTTAGATGAATTGCAATTAGCATAATTCGCTTTTTTATTTTTCTTGTCATTCTTTTTTCTTTTTGGTGGATTTGTTTCACATTCGAGGACCATGAAATTGCGAATTCGTTCTTTTTCTACTTTTTGTGCCTCGGCATTGTCTTCTTCGGTCGTCATCTTGTAAGAAAGCGGATTTGGTTCTATTAGATTAGTTTGAAGCTATTTAATAATTCATCAGAGGAAATTTCCGATATAATATACAGAAACAAATACATCGTATTCGTCTCATCTCATCTCATCTCTTCTCATCTTATCGACCTAAAGGAATGGTGGTTTCTAATTTAAGTGGGGAGGAATTTTTCGTATATTAATATTCCTTTTGTTCTATTTCTGAATCTAAGATCTAACTGGCTTTTGTTTTAATGAAGTAATTAATCATTTTATTTAATTTAAATTGTTGTTTTGTTTAGATTTAATTTAATAACTAACTTGTTTTTGGGAGAGTTGAAATCTTGTTAAATAAGAAATTTAATGAGACTTATTTAATTTTACCACATTTAATGATATTCATAAAAGTATTGACATTGCGGTAATAATAAGCTCAAACCACTTTTTTCTCTCTCTAATGGTTTTAAGACTCATATTCCATACAGAAAAAGTTGGAAACTGTGGTTTCAGCAACAATTAACTTAGATTGGTACAAAGGTGGGTTGTTAAAATATGAATCTCATTTGCTAAAATTTTCTAATGTTTAATTAAAAAATTAACGAAGTAGGTTTGCCTATAAACTTCACATAACACATAAAGTATACCAGAACTCCAATGAGCAATTACAATCTTGAGGTCATTTTAAGTAGATTTTTTTATATTTACAAAAATTCGTTGATAGTTGTTTTTCTAGAACATTTGTCTCCAAAAATGTACCATCAAACTAATTCTTTGGTCTTAAGCTCGGTATTAAGAAAATTGCATCGGGATAGTATTAAAGCAAAGGACCTTATTGAATGAGGGAAATGCAGCTTACCATATAGATAATTAGTTAATAACGAAGTAGTTTATAAATATAGCAAGCAATATTGTTATAAGCAACATTCAATTTGCGGTTAGTCACACAGTCTTAGTTTACAAAAGATTTCACACCCGTACAGCACAATTGGTAGTATAAAGGCCTTAGCAAGTAGCAGTTTAGTTTTGATCGGGTTAAAATTTCGAGTGACTTGAAGAAGGCGAAGACTCCCACAGACTTTACCAATGGCACTATTAAGGTGGTCATCCTAAATGGGAGTGCGATTGAATTCTACTCCTAGGTTTCTAGCAGTGCTAACATGTACAATGGTTTCGTCGTCAAGTTTCAACGGGCTTAAACCCACTAGATCAATGTTTTTGCAATAGGTTGGTAGAGATGTTTATTTGACAGGGTTACGGTGCAGATCATTCTTTTTTGACCACTGTGAAATGCGTAGCAGATCCTCATTCATTAAAGCTACGGCATCATTTTTAGCCCCAAGAGGTCAACTTATCAGGAGCTGCACATCATCAGTATAAAGATGAATTAAACAATGTTTAGCTACTTGTGGTACTACTCATTTATGTAAAGTGAGAAGAGTATTGGTCCAAGGATAGATCCCTGTGGCACTTCACTCTAAACATTGAGAAATGTGGACGAGTATCTATTGGGCACAACGCATTGTTGCCTTCCGCTAAGAAACGAATGAACAAGCTAACAGGACTCTAAAGAAAACCCAAAGTTAATTCGAAGCTTTCTACAAAAAATGGAGTGGTTAACAGTATCAAAAGCCTTTGAATAATCTAACAGTGTTAGCAATGTAACATGATCACTGTAAATTGCCATTCTTATTTCATCAGTAACAAAAAGTAAGGCGGATTTGCAGCTGCGCTTAGGTCGAAAACCAGACTGACAAGTACTTAACAGCTTGTTAAATGTAAGATATTTTTGGATCTGCCCCAGAATAGTTCAAACACCTTCGAAAGAAACGGTAGAATGGCAATCGACCGAAATTCTGAAGAAATTTGCTTTTGGGTATGGGAATAATGTCAGCCTTCTTCCATTCTAAAGGAAACTCGGAAGTAGTCAATATGCTGTTAAATATGTAGGTTATATACCGCAGTATATATGGAAGCAGTAGTCTCAAAAATATAGGGTTTATTTGGTCCAAGCCAGTAGCATTAGATTTAATCGATAATATTGCCTCTACAATGTCTTCTTCTTGCATTCTTATAAAACTCAGAGAGCTGTTGATAGCAGTTGATTGCTCCTCAGTACGGGAATGAACGTAAAACTTTTTGTTGACAGCATCACAATCGACGTCCCCAACAGCATTTTTAGATTTTTTGCCAATACCGATTTCACGCATTTTTTTCCAAAATTTTTTCCAGACGTTAAAGAACCAAGGTTATCTTCATAATAAAGTCTTTTTGCTGTTCTGACCATTACGACAACTTGATTACGTAGTCTGCAATACAATTTGTGGAAGTGCTCCAGTTTGTAACGTCTCCATTGACTGTAGGTGGCATCTCGTCGTGACATCAGAGCAGTGATTCAGCCAAGGTGGAACCGTATGCCTAACGCCTTGTACCCAGTTTTTGAAAACTGGAGAAATGTTCTCGTCATTCCAATAATTAATTAATAATAAGTAATTTTTTGGCGTTGTAAAAAGGAGCAGAGACGTACATAAATAAAAAGTCAATATTTGAGTCAGTTTAATACGTACTGAGAAAATTTATAAGCAACAAAAATAACGGTTCTTCTATCGTCAAAAAAGCCAAAAGTAAGAAAAAATTGTAGAACATTTTATACAAATCTATGTGACCGGTTTTTAGGAAAATTCGAATTTTCAATTCTTGACCAAAACATTTGTATTAGGAATACTTTTTTGTGTGGTCTCAAGACAAATGAAAAAAAGACTCCTTACTCGAATCTGCTTACAAACTTAATTTTGAAGTTTGAACTTAAATAGACAGAGATAGAGAGAAATACGGTATCGTAAAACCCACTTTTTCGACTTCTCTTAATGACATGTTTGATTAAAGTCTTAAGTTATACATTTTATACGAATGCAAAACTCGCCATTTAGTTCCTAAATATCGCAAGTAAAAAAAAACAACTAAACAAAATTGTATCAAATCGAATTTGTTAAAGAAACAAATTATATTTCCTTTAGAATAGTTATTAACTTCCCATAGGAAGTTATTGTAATGGGTCCGATTTGTCAAATTGAAAATTTTGACATTTCTCGACGTTTCAAGTCGAAATAAAAGATTTTTAGAAAGATGTCTGTGCGTGCGTGAACCAGAAGAGATATCGATTTGAAATAAATTTTGCTATACAGATAATAGGGCAGAAAGAGGCAGAAAGGGCTATCAAGAAAATTGAGTGGGTGGTTTTTTTTACCATAGCAGTTTGAAAAAAAGGTGAACATTTTGGTTTAGCCTAAATATCTTACGAACCAAAAACGCTAGAGACTGGAATTAAATTGTATATAATATATTGTAACGTGATATCAAAGAAGTATGTTTTTTGAAAAAAATCCAACTAACAGTTTTTTTTATAAATCAAAAAAACTGAAAAAAAAATTTGTCGTCTCCAAAATTTTACGACTTAAATACGATTTCGTCTCCAAAACAATTTTGTGCAACGAAGAATAATGTTTTTGACATCTGATAAAATTTTGAGGAAAATCGAATTGACAGTTTCTTTTATAAAAAATAAAAATCTAAAAAAAACATTACTCAAAGTTGGTAAAAATTGAATATCGATTCAAAAACTTGAAATTTAGGCTTCAAACTTATTTTAGCTTATAATAAATATTGTTTCCAATATTCTGAAAATATTGAAAAAATTGAATTGACAGTTTTTTTTACAAAAAATAAAAACCTAAAAAAAAATTAATAAAAGTTGGTAAAAAATTGATTTTCGACTCAAATATTTTTTTAAAACGTTGAGATATTGGCTTTTATTTAATTTTATCTTTCAAAAAATATTGTTGTCAACATCCAGTAAAATTTTGCAAAAAATCTAATTGACAGTTTTTTTACAAAAAATTAAAAACCTAAAAGAAAATTTAACAAAAGTTGGTAAAAATTTACTTTCGACTCAAATAGCTTTTCAAAAATTAAAAATATTGGCTTCAAAACTATTTTATTTCACAGAAAATATTGTTTTCGATATTAAGTAATTTATATATAAAAATCCAACAGTCTGTTTTTACATAAAAAATAAAATCTACAAAAAATGGCACGCAAATTTGGTAAAAATTGAAACGAGTACATATAGACAAACTTTTAAGCAAGACAAAGATATCAGTGTGGGTCGCATCCCAGCCTCTTTTTTAATTAAAGTAACTGACGTGATTTGTGACAACTGATACAATTTTTATTAAGAAAATCAATTGACAGCTTTTTAACCAACGGTCAGCTAAATACAATTGTTTGTTCCGAATTCATTAGACAGAAATGTTGGCCTAGTGATCATTTCATAAAAGTGTCGATTGTTTCCGATGTTAGATAATTCTAGTGGTTTGAACTGATAACTCGATATTGACTCTTAACCTTTTTCAACACAACGTTGTTTTGTAACGTGTGCAAAATATTAGAGCAATTAAATATCCACAAAGTTTTTTTTTTATACAAATTCAAGTCATACTTAACTGATCTTAAGTCTCCAATTTCATAAGGTCTATACTGACTTAAGAAATAAAGTAGTACTTGAGATTAGGGAAGCAAAGAGACGTGTCTATGCTCCTTCATAGACTTTGGAAAAATTTTAAAGAAATTGGTGTTGGTAAGCACTTGAACAGTGATTCTAATATCACTGATTTTGATGAGCTGAATACCGATTTCACATCCCTATCATCATTTGAGTTCAATGACGCAGCGCAGACTTTTCTGGATTTCTTTTCTACAAGGATCTTAAGCTTCTCAGCAATTGATGATGAAGTTGTTCTAAAAACCTGTTTGTCTATTAAATCAAACTCAATAGAATTTAACGAAATGAATCTCGTGTTTTTGAAGGCAACTCTACCGATTACATTGAGATACATAACTCATCTTTTCAACACCATTCTCATGACCTACCATCTGCAAACCTATTAAAATTGTTCCTGTTCCAAAAACCCGAAATGAGTATCGGCCAATAGCCATATTTATCTAAAGCTTTTGAAAAAGTAATGAACACATAAATGCGGGAATATCTAAAACGTAACGACATGCTTGTCCCAATCAATCGGGTTTCCGTCCCAAACACAGTTGCACTATTGCCCTAATAAATGTGGTCGAAAACCTTTGACACTGTCAACCACCCTAATTTATGAATCAAATTTAGGGATGAGTTTCAATTTACGTCATCATCAGTGAGACTCATTTTCTCATATCTTAGCTCTAGAAACCAAACTTCAAGTTTTCTTCCGCTAACTCGAGGTGTTCCCCAAGGGTCTGTTTTGGGTCCATTACTTTTTACTACGTATGTTAATGAGCTCCTGTCTCTAAGCTTTAACTCATCCAAACATTTGTATGCCTGTGATGTAAAGCTTAGGTACAGTTGTTCACTGGAGTTGTTTGAAAATGGCATTTGGGAGATAATCGAAGATCTTAATAAGATATTGCTCTGGTCTCGATCAAACGGACTTTGTTTAAATCTTACTAAATCAAAATGCTTAGTCAGTTCAAAAGACCCTACAGACACATCTTGCTTTTCTTAAATATTAATCAATGATAACCCTTTTCAGTTTGTTGACTCAGCCAAGAATTTTGGAGTAGTATTCATTCCGCTTTTAGTATTTGGGTGTGAACTATTTAGTAATTGCGATTCAAAGCACACAAGAAAACTTAATGCTGTCTTTAATAGTGTGACAAGATATATTTTTCGACTACGGAAATATGTTTACATTTCCTCATATGCAAGATTAATATATCGTTTTTCTCTTGATAACTTATGCACATTTAGGACCTTACCTTTACAACATAATCCTTTTCCCACGCTCTAATCGAAGCAGAGATCTGATACCAATAAGCTAGTCCTATCTTGTTTCGAGCCATCAATTGTTCGTTCACGGTTTGGTTGTGGAATTCCCTAGCTTACACTATAAGGATGATACGCTGCACTACTCGGTTTAGAATAAGACTTAGATAGTATTTTGAGGCATTGCGATGATTTTAACTTTTGTTTCTTTTGTATACTTTAAAAGTGTTTTATAAGGTATTATAATAAAGTCTATTGATCAAATCTTTTTCATTAATTAAATAGTATAAAGTAGTTTTGTTTATATTAATATTTTTTTCTTTTTTTTCAAGTCATCTTGTTTAAAATTTAGTATTCATTCATTTCATGTTACCCAATTGTAAAACTGAAGCTTATACTACCTTAAAAGATATTGTATCTTACTGTGCAAGAATAAATAAAATGTAATAAATAAAAATAAATATCATATCTCATCTGAAAATAGCCTCATTTGAAAATTTTCATTGAAGTTGTATCAATTTGACTTATTAAAGAAAATTCCCCTGGCCAATGAGAAGTTATCAGTAAAGGCGGCCTGTGAACAGATTCGTACTAGGGTTTAAAAATCCTATTCTGCTATATGTTGACGTGAAAATAAGTGCTCAGTTATCCACCGCACGTAAATTAATTTTCCTTAAACATTTCAAATAGAATATTGTCAAAGACTGGAATTCAAAAATTTTAGAATTAAATTTAACAATTCAAGTAATTTATTTTTGATTTTCTAAGGTTCGAAAAAACTTCCATAACCCAACAAGTCATTAAAATTATAGAAGCTTAATTAAAGACTTATATTTATATATACAGAACTTCTTCATGCAATAAATTGAAAATCGAAGTTCTGTAAATTTCGGAAAACGCCCTAGACCTACAATTCACCAATAATAATCTTATGATCCAAGCAGGTCACAATAACCGATTCAATAACAATTTAAACAATTTACTAGGATGTCTAGAATTAATTAAAATCTGCATTGATTTTATCAGTTTTTTTGTTAATAAAAATATGTGTTACCTATGCAAACATTATTAAATTTTAACAAATTAAACTCATTTGTTTACTTTTTGGTAATCCCTAAAAATAGTAATTTAAACGGATGTGTTCAAAAAATGATAATACAAAAATATAAATGCAGGACAGCAGTTAAAAAACACAAATAAAAATAAATTGTATTAAAAGATAATCACCGCTTATAATAATAATTTATATGCAAATTATTTTTGATACAACAAAAAAGAACTAGTTTTTCGATCAAAGTCTCTAAATCTCTATAAACACACATAGGTTGGGTATAATTTTGTTCACAATTATTTAATTAACCTTAAAGTTGAATAATAAAATATAAAAAATATAGTTTTTTTTTTTGGGATAGAAAAGTTAATTTTTCATCGTGTGCCTATTTAGTATTATTAGTTGGATATATACAAGTATTTATCGATACACTAAATCACCATTAAAACACTGATTAACATTATTCTAATTTTTGTTTCCAAGTTATGTTTTTAGAATATTTAGACAATTATAAAATAAAAATCTAATTTTACATTATAGTGTGAGAAAAACAAATTTGTTAGCGTTAACAACAACTTTCTAAGTCATTCTTTTATTTGTTTAATTTTTTTTATTTTTTTTATTAATTTTTAGCTGTCACTTATTAAAAGTTTAGTATGATGCAAATTAGTGTGATTGTTAGAGCCGCCAGCACTTAAAGTGCAACAAGTTCATCTTCAGGTACAATAAATGTACGAGTATATTGATAAAAATTACAAAAGAAAACAAACACGATTTTATCAATGATTAAATGCTGTGTTATTAATTATTAGTTTTTTTTGTCGTTTAATTGTAAAGAATCTTGTTTAGTTGAAAGATTGATGTACACTTGCAATATATTGTTATGCAAATTACTAAATTATAATTAGTGACATGTAATAAATAATGCAAATTAGTATACATACAAACAAGAAATATTATTTATTACTTAATTTTAGCTTAATAATAAAATTAAACTTGATTTTTTCCCAGAAAACTATTCACAAAGATATGGATCTTCCTTTTCGTAGCTTGTGGGGTTGGTAGATGTGAGGTGTTTCAAACACTCCAAGGCAAAGTCATTTTGTACTCTAGCTCCTAATAATAAAAACATACACTGCCTTGAAAAATGATTTTTTTTACATATTTTCTGGACTTGGGGAAAAAAAGAATAATATGTCGAATAATATTTCTCAAAAAATATAAGCATACATTTCTAAATGATAAACAAATAAAATTTAATCGTTTTTGATAAAAATAAAGTACTTATAGATTTAATAATATTACTTATCAAATTGCTTAAAAATAAAGGTTACGCACTAAAGGTTCAGTGAAGTGTGAAAATTATTGCAATTTGTCGAATTGAACGTTTTGACATTAATCGATGTTTCTAGTTTCCTACATTTTAAATCCATGGTTCCACGAGTGTTCCATGTCTAAAGCTCTAACTAAGATATCGACTTGGAATATATCTTGTCTAATAGACAATTTTATCAAGATTTGCTGAAAAGGTTTTTGCATAAATCTGTCTAATGTTTTTTTAATACCAATTTTTGTTGAAACTTAAAATTTGTCTGGCCCCAAACATTCCAAACATTTGAGAACCAACCAAATATGTTATTGGAATCAATTGAAAAAAAATCAAGCAAAAAAAAATAGCCGTATTTTTTTGATATTCCATCTCTGGTTAAGTGAGATTCTGCCAAAAAAACGATCCGCAGTAGTAACATTTATATATTTGAAAGTTGATACAATTGAATATTTTCCGGAATAATTTTTCAAAGAATGAAAAAAAAAATTGTGAAATTCAGACCAGGCAAGATGTTAGGAGTAGGCTGATTTTTAATAGTTGACTATCAAAGTCAAGAAAATACGTCTGTGTAAGGTAAATGTCCTTTTCAGAGTTTTAACCAGACAATTTTACATAAACTCTGAAGTTTGTTCGTAGACTACTACATAAACATGTGGTGTTGAAGCGAGCTTGAATCTCGCCTCAATTCTTTATATACCTGAATCGAGTTCAAATTATCTTGATTCCCCGAACGGAATCGAGGCAAAATTTGTGAAGAAAAACCTGGGTGGAGAAGTTGGTTAACAGGTAATGCAAATGGTCTACTATCATTGATTTTTTTATTTATTTATTTTATTTTTTGTAAGAAAACTGTCAATTCGATTTTTTTCAGAATTTTATCGAATGTTGAAAACAATATTTCTTAAACGATAAAATTATTTTGAAACCAATATTTCAAATTTTTACAAAGATATTCGAGTCGAAAATCAATTTTTACCAACTTTAGTTAATTTTTTTTTAGGTTTTTAATTTTTTGTACAAAAGCTGTCAATTCGATTTTTTTCAAAATTTTACTGAATATTAACAATAAATTAAAATAGTTTAAAGCCAATATCTACAATTTTTGAAAAGATATTTGAGTCGAAAATCAATTTTTACCAACTTTTATACATTTTTTTTAAGGTTTTTATTTTTTGTAAAAAAACTGTCTATTCGATTTTTCTCAAAATTTGTCCTAATGTTGAAAGCAATATTTCTTATAAGCAAAACTTAGTGAGAAGCTATTATCTCAAAGTTTTGTAAAGATATTTGAATCGAAAATCATTTTTTACCAACTTTTGTTAATTTTTTTTCGGTTTTAAATTTTTTGTAAAAAAAACTGTCAATTTAATTTTTCTCAAAATTTTACCGAATGTTGAAAACAATATTTCTTATAAGTTAAAATAAGTTTGAAGCCTAAACTTCAAGTTTTTGAAAAGATATCTGATCAATATCAATTTTCACTAACTTTGAGTAATGTTTTTTTAGATTTTTATTTTTTATAAAAAAACTGTCAATTCGATTTTTTTCAAAATTTTATCAGGTGTCTAAAACATTATTCTTCGTTGCACAAAATTGTCTTGGAGATGAAATCATATTTTAATCGTAAAATTTTGGAGTTGAAAATTTTTTTTCAGTTTTTTTTTAATTATAAAAAAGCCGTTAAATCGATTTTTTTATTAAATATACTTCTATGGTAAAAAAAAAACACCCACGCAATTTTCTTTGAAGTCGATATCTTTTCTGGTTCTTGAGCTATGGACAACGAAAAAAACGTCGCGAACGTACGTACACACGCACGCACAGGTATCTTTCTAAAAATCTTTTATTTCGACTCTAGTTACCTTGAAACGTCGAGAAATGTCAAAATTTTCAATTTGACAATTTGGACCCATTACAATAACTTCCTATGGGAAGTAAAAAATTCACATTGAGTAGGTAGCATATTCTTATATGATGCTGAAAAATTCAAATCTTAATTGTTTAACACGAATCAAACTATCTCACTTGCACTTCATAAGAAACATCGAAACACCATTTGCATTTTAGAAAGTGCTGTTAAACTTAATCATTTTTAAATCTTCTTGTGTGGTGGAAACACCAAAAAGATTTATTTAATCTAAACGGAGATAAACCTTTAGTGGAAATATTACGAAATCTAATTATCTTTTCTATTGTTTTATCTTGCAAAAAGTTCAGCTAGTCCATTTTCGTTAACCAAACTAAATACTAACGACAGTAACAGATTGATTTGGTCCCCAATGGAAAACACATGATTCCAAATGCACAACTCCTCAACGAACACAGCCATCGAGATACAAATGTAATATCAATCCTACCAACATTTCAGAAAGAAATCACAAAAGATCCATTCGAGACTCGTATAAATGTCAAAAACTCATCCGTAGTAAGATTCTACTTTAACTTTTATTGGCAGGATCCATGCTGCGGATATTGTTTTTGTTGTTCGTGTAAAATCCTACTAATACTATTAATAGATTTTCCAATGCTATTGATAGATTTTCCAACAAAACACGGGTAGTTAAAATAATTTTATTTGACTATAGATGACGTTTCTAACATTTTTCAAAAAAAAATAAAAAACACCACATTTATCATAATGATTAACTTGACAACAGCAAGAAGTCAACTTTTTTTGAAGGTTTTTTAATGACAATTTATCTTCAAAAAATATAATTTACACACATGGGACAGATCCCTGTCTATATTTTTTCAATATTTTTAATTTCCCTACATAATAAATTTTAGTGTAAGGATTTTTTCTACTTCAAACAAACTTGAGTATTTTAATTGAAATGTTTTCGCTACTTTTCTTGTGATAATTAAAATAAAGTTTTTATACTTTAGTTTGTGTTTTATTTGTGGTTTTATTTGTACGCTTGCGAAGAATATGCGTCTTGCTGACGACGACATTTGCATAGGATGAGATGATGAAGAAGAGCACGAGGACACTACTCACTACCTAGAAACAGTCTCTTAGGCTCTAACAAAGCCTCTAAGTGGCAACAGATATAATCGTAGGTTATAAACACTTACAGGAAAGTTTACGATTGTCAGGGTATCACAAGGAATCTATGTAAATGTTACAATTACTAAATCAATCGCTAGCTCATTTATCTAACCTTACCTAACTTCTTATTTCGCTCTAATATTTAAAGCCGATGCACAAAGCTGGGTGGGTAGAGTAAATGTACCCGGCTACCTATAGGCAATTTCACTGTAGACTATTTTTGACATCAGTTTGTAAACTAAAATCCCAATACATTTAAAACAGGTCTTTAATAAATAAATGTGTGATGCTCAAAATGGGGCCTAGAACGTTTTGTAGAACTCGTTGCAATGATAAAAAAAATTTCAAATCTGTTTGATTTATTTACTGTTTTAGATTGAAAACATTACAACATTTACAACACTGCATAACACCTGTGACTTTTTTTAGTCACATAGACATAGCTGGCCAAATTCAATTTTTGTCATCAGTTCCATATCAATTATTCAATATCATACGTTCAAATAAAAAAACATCATGGTCATTCAAAAAATATTGTAATTACTTTTTCTAAAACAAACGGGGTATTTTTTACGCAAATCGGTTAATAATATTTTTGTAACGATTTAATTTCTACTTGGATGGAAGTTCTTAAACTGAAATAGAATTATTCTAAGGCTTGAAAAGTCAAAAATTTGTTCATATATTTGAAAGTTAAGTTTTGTTTTATTTTTGTCAAATAATTAAGTTGTAGTTAAGTTGAATTTCACCAAAAATAAACAAGTTAAAACGTTCCTTTTTTAAACAATAATTTCATTAAATTTGTTTGTTAGAAGAAATAAGCCTGAAATATTTGAAAGTTTAAGTGTGACGCCCAAATAATACTCTATTTTTATTTAAATTTAGTGTTTAATCACATCATCGTGATTATTATGAAATCTATATCTTAACCTATTAGAAAATGTGTACAAAATTAGAAGAAGTACATTGGGCACCTTATTTTTTATCATAAGTTAGTTAATTTACCGATGAAAAGTTGCACAAATCCAACATTAGAAGAACTAAACGTTTGAATATATGCCTTCTCTCCTCTCATTTGTATGTACCCACATTTGTTATACGTATTAGATATTATGGAAAACGTTCCGCAAGAATATTAAAATTACACAAAAACCTGGTCAATTACTTTAAAGCATTTTCCAGTTTAGTATATGAGGGAAAATTGTTGCCAGATACTGAATATTAAACTTAAAATCTTCTAAGTGTCCAACTTGTACTCCTGCCAAATATGTAAAGTTCAGATTTTCAAGTAATAAAATGAGCAAAATATTTCATTTATTCAATACATTTGAACGTCTTTTTTCATTTCCATACCAACAGAAGTATTAAAGATAATATTTTTCAATATTTGTTGAAAGGGTTTAAAGTTTTTTTTTCATTATCAATTTTTTTTTAAACTAAAAATTTGGCTGGCCTCAAACATCCGACGAAATAATTATGCTTTCTAATTTAATTAAATTTTTTACTACACTCACAATTGGAATCAATTGCAAAAAAATCAAACAACGAATTTGGTATAAATCAAAACAAATTATTTATCTTTCGAATAATTTTATTTCAAGAGCCTATTACATTTTTAGTATTTGACAGTTTTTCTTACAAAAACAAAAATCACAACCTTAATTCCCGATTATCCTGACAACAACTCAACCTTCAATTTTTAATAGCACACTTTTTGAAGTTCTTCAAATGGCAATTAGACTTTTAAAAAAATAATTTGCGCCACCCAATTTATTATTAATTAAATAAGCACGGCTTAAATTAAGGTGTTACCCTCAAAATGAGACTTCTCACGATTTGTAAAGCTTATTGCACGTATAACATAAATTAAGTATAGCATACCAAAATACGTTTTTTAGACCTTCACAAACGTTACAAAAAATATAGCTTTATAAAATTCTCAACAAATTTAGATTTGTTTGCTCTTTTACAAACATTTGAATAATTTAACCTCCATTTTTTCACCAGTTAGCCAACTTCAACATCAATTAAAATCATATCTTCCAAAAACAGTAGAAATAGTGATTCAAAAAAATATTTCAAATAATATTTCAAAACAAGATATTTGTTATGAAAATCGGTTAAAAATTGGCGAAGAACATTTGTTAACTTAAGTACTTCATTTACGTACCGACAAAAATGTCGGTTTTGATTTCTTCACGAATCAGATGGAACTTCTTTTTTTTAAAGGAAACTGAAATCGGATTTTAATAAGGGTTGAAAAGTCAAAGATTTATTCATATATTATTTGAAAGTTAATTTGTATTTAATTTTTTCAAATAATAAGTTGCAGTTGACACATATGTAGGTTTGATTACAAATAAATTTACTGAATTTCTCCCAAAGTAAACAGGTTTAAATTTTTATACTACGTTTCCACCGGGCACTAAACCGAGATTTAGCTAGATTTGTCACAAATCTCCTTGAAATCTCACAGATTTACAATAGAAATTTTAATCTCCTCAAATAAAGATTTCAAATAAAACTCATTGAAATCTACTTGGAAACATTAGTTTGTCAAATCAAACAAACTTTTGTTTCGGAGAATAATTGTTGAACAGACCCATTTAAACGCCAATTTTGTTTATTGCCTCACCATTATGATTCAAATTGAAAACAATAAACAATAAACAACTCAAAAACGAAAACGAAAGAAATCAAAAACGAAATAAAATGTAAGTATACAAAAATAATAAATACATAGGTACAATAATAAAATAAAACTAATAACGATTGGATTAATCTCCTTTTCTTTGGTGGAAAAACCTCATGATTTATTTTAAATCATTTGCCTTAAATCTCGGATTATTTTTTGGTGGAAACGTACTATTAAATAAAAATAAATTTGAAATGTTTTACAGTTTAAGTGGTGCTCCCAAATAGTTGGAATCACTCCTAACCTAGTTTTATTTAAATTAAGTGTTTATCATATCTTAAGCTTTATAAGATACATATTTTCGTTTCTATTCGTTATTATCTCAATTCAATCAAATGAAAGACTAAAAACAAACCCTTAAAAGTTCGTAGAATCTTCTAAGAGTCCAATTTTTATTCTACTGATAATTATGTAAAGTTCAGATTTTTAAGTAATAAACTGAGTAAAATGAAAAAAATGTACCTACTCTCTGTTGAAATGATTTAAATTCTATTATCTATTGTATTTTTCAAAGTATCTAAATTCAAGTGACCGTCCACCGTTTGATATAAATATACTTAACTTATGTGTAGGTTGTCTTACTATCTACATTTAAAAACGTTTATACTCTTAAATTATTATAAACTTAAAATGTACTCCCATAATTCAAAAACTAAAGTCTTTTCTATGAGGCATTGAGAGCAGTAGTGGCGTAACCCTCATTTTTCAATTTAGAGTTTATTACACTAACTTGACCAAACTTAAATTTTCTTTCTATGCAGAAGTCGAGTAGCTCATATTTGTTCATAAACCTACACAAAATTATTGAAACATTGTTTCTGCACGCAATTTTTCGTAGGACAGAAATGGAGTAACCCGCTTACGTCAATTCCAAACGCATACGCCATTTCTGCACCAAAATTGTACAGTAAGCGAAATCAAACATGAAGTGTATCTTAGAAAAGCGGATTCAGCTAGAAATGGCATTAGAGATGATGCGGCAAAAGCAAAGGAGTCTAATGTCATTTCCGTAATTGCATTTGATCTTATGAAAACCTTGCCAACTCCAGTCATTTCAAGGGGTGTGTTCTATTATAAGAGGCAGCTTTGAACAAATTGTTTAGGTATCCATGACTTGATAAAGAACAAAGCTTACATGTATGTATATTTGGGATAAGTCGGTTGGATCAAGAAGTCCCCAAGAAATTGGGAGCTTCTTGTGGGTACACAGACCAGTGTGGTGGGCAAAATATGAATATTAAGATGCCCGTTGTGTGCCAATACATTGTTTCGCATAGTGACTATTTTGTAAATAAAATTGATCACTCTTACTTACCTTATGATCAAGACTTGACTTTGGTCTTATCGAAAAACAAAAAAAGTATTAAAAATATAAGGTTATAGCAGCAGCAAGAAAGAAGGACTCTGGTCTTATCGAAAAACAAATTTTTGGCCCTATAGACTAGTATAAGGTTATAGCAACAGCAAGGAACAAGGATCCATTTAAAATTATTGGTATGGATGGATCTGTGATGTTTTCGACGAGACAATTTTAAACAAATTCAAAAATGAATGTTAAAGGGAAAGTGGAATGGCTTAAGATTTAATGGCTTCAATTTTTGAAAGAGACCCCTTCAATATTTTTAACAAGTACATCAATTACGAAGACGTGCCTTTTGAAACTGTAATATAAAAAATAGAACATCTACAATAATCACAGGTCTCGAATTACTATTTCCAAAAGGAAATGCCGTAAGTGAAGCGAAAAAGAAAGATTTACTCGACTTACTAAATTTTATTCCCCCGAGTTACCAGGACTTTTATAATAAGAACTTGACAAGTTAGTGTTTTTGCAGACAGAGACGTTAGCTTAGTTGAATACGTACATGATAATGAAGAGTGGTAGTTTCATAGCAGTCTTCACTCATAACTTGTTACTATTTTGTGCTTAGAAATTCATAATCAAAAAAAAATTTAATAACTTGTATTTTTAATTACTGGTTTAACCAACTTAGTTTTTAAAAATTATTTCTGTATCCAGAAAGCCTCATTAAATTCATTAAATCACACATTTACAAACAAGATTAAAATCTAAAATAAGAGATATTCCCCAGATATGGTAGGGTTCCTAACCGTACTATAATATATAGTATTTTACTATATTTTGAATTTACAAAAATACTAAATTTCAATGGGTTGAATGAAAAGCGAACATATCTCCCATTTTAATTGCACCTTAAGGTTTAATTTAATCCTGCATGAATTTGAACACGCCTAACTCTTTATGCCAGTGTCAAAAATTGACAGTGATGAGAAACTTATGTCAATCTATAATTTGTTTGTTATTATTTTGATTTGTTTTTGTTTGCTTAGAATTTACTAAAACATATCGTTCAATTGTTTTAAATAAAAATGGAGAGCGGGACCGAATGTGGGTCAAGCACTAATTGTGCACCGCAAACCCCCACTAAAAAGCGGAAAGTTCAAAAAAGACTCCAGAAATAAAAGCCATAATGGGAAAAACAATATGATTGGGTGACGAAAGATCCCGAAAATATATATAATGCAAAGTGCATACCATACTGTATAACAATTTTTATTGGTAAAAGTGCCATTGGCCAGGTAAGTTGTTTTATGTCAAGATAGTTTTTCACCCTACTTTGCCATTTATTATAAGTTGTGTTATTTTAAATAATTGTAAACTGTTGCATATTAAACAAAATGCTGAGACAAGGCAACACAAACTTAAAATTGTGTTAAGCAAGAAAAAATGTACATAAATCGCTTTTTTAGTTCACCTAACTCGTCTTCGGTATCTCAAGCAATAAAAGCTGCAGATATTCGAGAAGATCCTTCCAGAATCTTCAATGGAGTGGTAACGCCATTTTGCTCGGTTCCAAAAACTGGTGTAGTGTTGGCTCCTAAGGGATGGAAAAATCTAAACAAGCTTAATGCAGGAAATGAAAAGGAGACAATAACCGTTTTATTTTTGTTCAGTGCTGATGGTCAAACTCTACCGCCTTTGGTCGTGTTCCCATATGTGCGCCCTCCACCAGCTTTGGTGAAAGGCACGCCGGACAAATGGGTATTGGGGAGATGGGAGACTGGTTGGATGCGATCCGAAACATTTTTCGAATATGTGGCCAACAGTTTCATTAACTATTTCTCTGAAAACAATATTAAGCGCGCAGTATTATTTTTTGTCGATGGTCATAAATCCCATCTGACCATGAAACTGAGCGACTTCTGCAGGAGTAATGAGATAATTTTGTATGCACTTTATCCAAATACAACAAACATTACTCAGCCAGCTGATGTGGGTGCTTCAAGGGGATTAAAAGTGACTACAAAAAAACGGTTCACAAATGGCAGAGAATTTCAGAAAATGAAAATAAGGCTGTGACGAAGACCAACTTCTGCGAACTTCTAAAAGCGGTGCTGGATAGCACAGACAGGACGGAAAGCATTAAAAACGCTTTTAGAAAGTGTGGAATGTTCCCATTCAATGCAGATGCTATTGATTATGCTAAATATGTCCAGAATACGCTTGCGAAACTCCACGAATGAACAGCTGCCAAATCAAGCGATTGAAGATGGAACAGCCAAATTTCAAGAATTGCTAGATGAAGCCAACATGGAAGTTGAAATTCCCTCAGTCAAACCCCTTGATGAGAGCATAAACGGAACTTATGTTATAAACGATACTGGAGAACTCAACAAAATTTCTGCGACAGTTTCAACACCAATTCTATCACCAGTTAACGAGGAAATCAATTCTATAACTGATCTTCTAAAGGAAGCATGAAGTCTTATCTACAATTGACAAACCAACAAGCAGTGGTAGGACTTGTCAGAAATTTTATTTATTTTATTTTATCTAATTTTATTTTCTTAACAGGACCATCATGCACACGACGTTACTCGAATCGACTTTCTCTGCATTAAGTCCTGCTTTTAGAAAGCACATTTTCTACCCACAAATAATACCTAAATCCTGCAAACCTCCACGCGAAAAACCTCCAGCGAGTATTTCCTCTAAAGCATGGAAAGATTTCTTTGATAAAAAAGCTCAAGACAAGGCTAAAAAAATCGAGGAGGAAACGCTGTCGAAAGGAAAAAGAAAGAAAAAATGATCAGGAAAACAAAAGACAAAAAAAAATACTATGTTCCTGAATTTTTTGTAAATGGTTCTACCTGATGTTTTCTTGAAATGTTTAACTTCAATTTAATTTAATTTCTGTATGCAAAATTTATCATATTTTAACTTTCTTTTTAAAATTTTCTTTTAAGGGTCACACCAACCATTTTAATTAATATAAAATTTTTCTTAGAGTGGCAATAACTCTATTTTGTATAAAAATATTTTTGTCACTTATTTCTTTTCTTTCTTATTGTTTTTATTTGGATTTTAAGAAATAAAATGTTTAATCTAATCATCTAACATGTTCTATTGAGACCACTACCTAAATAAAAAATCAGAAGGAAATTCGTGCTGCGGTAGTTAAAAGTCGCTCTACTTTGCTCCATCCAATCACGTTTAAAAACTCAACATAAAGCCCTTTACTGTTTTGTAAGAATCTTGAAAGGTTATAAATCTCGAAGATTCTATTTTTCAAACAGTAAAATAAGTCCAAACAAATTTGTTTTTAAAAAATTTAAAATGATGCAAACTTTATTATGGTTTCAAATTCTTTTCACTAGCCGGATACAGCTGTACCAATCCTTAATCCATAGCAAGAAAGTCGTTTTCTATGAAATAGAAAAATATGTCAATTTCTCCTGCCATCTTTTCCATTTAAGCCCAGTTATAGCAGAATTTGCTACTTTTTCAAAATTAAAAAGACGTTGGGATGCGACCCACACTGATAACTTCCCATCCCGTCTGTTGATTTGTCTTGCTTAAAAGTTTGTCTAGATATCAATTTTTACCAAATTTGCGTATACTATTTTTTGTAGATTTTATTTTTTATGAAAAAACGGACTGTCGGATTTTTTTATAAAAATTACTGAATATCAATATTTTCTGTGAAATAAAATAAGTTTGAAGCCAATATTTCAAATTTTTGAAAAGATATTTGAGTCGAAAATCATTTTTTACCAACTTTTGTTAATTTTTTTCGGTTTTTAATTTTTTGTAAAAAAAACTGTCAATTCGATTTTTTTTCAAAATTTTACTGAATGTTGAAAACAATATTTTTTATAAGATAAAATTAGTTTGAAACCAATAGCTACAATTTTTGAAAAGATATTT
The DNA here is from genome assembly GCF_945859685.1 of Eupeodes corollae. Lineage (NCBI taxonomy): Eukaryota > Metazoa > Arthropoda > Insecta > Diptera > Syrphidae > Eupeodes > Eupeodes corollae. The sequence goes on along the minus strand of NC_079147.1, from coordinate 308,264,407 downwards.
GAGTCGAAAATCAATTTTTACCAACTTTTATACATTTTTTTTTAGGTTTTTATTTTTTATAAAAAAACAGTCAATTCGATTTTTCTCAAAACTTTATCAGATGTCAAAAACATTATTCTTCGTTGCACAAAATTGTTTTGGAGATAAAATCTTATTTAAGTCGTAAAATTTTGGAGGTTGGAAATTATTTTTTTAGTTTTTTTTTTATTTATAAAAGAAACCGTTAAATGGAATTTTTCCAAAAAATATACTTCTTTGACATCACGTTACAATATATTATATAAAATTTAATTCAAGTCTCTAGCGTTTTTGGTTCGTAAGATATTTAGGGTTAACCAAAATTTTCACCTTTTTTTCAAACTGCTATGGTAAAAAAAACCACCCACGCAATTGTCTTAAGAGCCCTTTCTGCATCTTTTTGCCTTATTATCTGTTTAACAAAATCTATTTGAAGTTGATATCTCTTCTGGTTCTTGAGCTATGAAAACGTCGCGAAAGTACGGAACGTACACACGCACGCACAGACATCTTTCTAAAAATCTTTCATTTCGACTCTAGGGACCTTGAAAGGTCGAGAATGTCAAAATTTTCAATTTGACAAATCGGACCCATTACAATAACTTCCTATGGGAAGTTAATAAAATTAACAGAAATTTGAGTATTCAACTTTACTTACGATTACCTTAAGGAAGGGAAGGAATCATTTCTAAATTTAAATACGGTGTGCTCAGGACCCTATATCTATTTCTTATTGAATTCCCTGACGAAAACTAGACTCTGAAGCACCTATAGGTATACCTACATAACTTGTATTTACGGTGTACAGTTAAGTAACTAATAATTAATAAGATATGTCCCTATAGGTATCTAGATTTTGTTATGTCTAGAAAAACTTCCTAACTTCCACCTAGACACACGTGTCCGAAATAGTCATAAATAAGTACTTACCTACCTCGCTATCAAACCCATTAATATTTATTAAAAGCAATTAATCGATGAACAAAACTGCCACTTTAACCCTTTAAACCCCCAACAGTCTAGGTTTTGTCAAGTGCTTAAAAACTACGTTGCAGACATCATCTAAGCACCTACCAACCTATTTACAATAGGTATTTACCTATCTCACTACTCCAGCTAGCCGGTTACATCGATCGAACTATTTCAGTTTCAAGTTGATAAAAATAATAATAATTTGTCTGTCTGTAAAAAACGACCTTTAATTAATACACAAACATTCACCTTAATTGTGTGCAATAGTAATAAATATAAATAAAGGTTCAATTAGGTACCTACTCTCGTTCTCTCTTTAAAGTGCTAATAAAACAAAAACACACTGTCTATGAAGTCTAACACAATTTTTCTATTTTTAAGTTATAAAATATAAAATATGTAAACATTAATAATTATCGCTCTGAGTGAGTGTAAACATTCAGATAAGCAACTGAATAGGTACCTGCCTTCCTGCCTGCCCTTCTTAACTTCCAATTAATCGAGCTTGTCAAACAAGACTCGTCTCATTCTGAAATGGGAAAAGTCTAAGCTGACGCAAGATTATCATAAATTGCCGGCAGACGAATATGAACGAATAAATACAATTAATTCCCTTATTCATTATCTCGAGACAGTTAAAATTAATGCAAGCCTCGTTATCATATTCATTCTAATTCTCCTTTCTGTCTCCATCTCCATCTGTCTTCATCAAGATTCTTCTTTAAGACAGAGCTACTTAACATCCGAAGATATGTATTTTTTGTTTTTTTGAAAAATTAAATGTTTTCAAAACTTACCAAAGGGCTATGGAAAGAGTTCACATGCCCCCCGATTAGGTTCTAGTTTATTTTTTTTTATTTTTCTTATAAATAAAAAAAATCAATCAATCAAAAATTTCTCCATTACTTCCCAGCTGTTTCTGCACCCCCTCTCTTCTTCTATCTCTCACACTCCAAAAAAAAACCTCAAAAATAATAAAACAAATTTCAACCTAAAAAAAAACATCATTCCAAAATTTTCCATTTGCCTTTTTGAAGAAATTTTCAAAAAACTAAAATCTTCAATTTTTTTTCTTTCTTAATTTTCGACGATTTTTCATTTTTTTTCTTGAAGAAAAAAATAAAAGAACTTTTTTTGTATTTTTTCTTATTAAATAAGATTTTTCACTTTATTTTTACTCTTTCTTTGGATTTCTTAAATTTAATTCACATTTTTTTTTTTTGGTTTTCACATTTTTTTATCTTAAAAATAGGCATATATTTTTTTTTTGTACAGAATTGATTTGATTTTATTCGATATCGATTTGAAAACGGTTTTTTTTTGGTTTACAATAATTCGTTTTTTTTTTTTCTTCTTAAATATTTTTCTTAAAATAAATAACAGAATTGTGATGAATGTGATTGTTGTTGTATTTTAAATTTTTCAAAATAATAAAAGTTTATTAACTACTTTAAGACTCTGCCTGGTTTTCGAAAAGATTGCGGCAACTGTAATCAAAAAGGATCAGTCTTTTTTCTATTTTGTTTTTCAGCTTTACCAAAAAGTAATAACCAAGTTGAAGACTATACTAAGAATCTTTTATTTTTTATTTAAAATGGTTTAAGAAAGTCGCTATTTCCCAAAACTAAAATACTTTGAAAATTTTTCCAAGAACTAATTTTTATTTTTATTTAAGGCTCTTTCCTAAAACACATCACGATTAGACACAAAAAAAAAAGTTTTGAAAAACTTGAACTTTAAAAAAAAAATATTTATTTCTTCTCCTTATTCTTCTAGGAAATATTTTGGGATAATATTCTTTACAAATATTTACTTAGGTTAAGGTAACTACCTAGGCACTGATTTTTCAATCCCCAATTAAGAATCCTTCCCAAAAAATAAATACAAAAAAAACTATTTTCTTAAACTAAAAAAAAATTGGCCTTTGGACAAAATATTTTTTAAAATTAGGTAAATTTTATGTGCGTTTGAAGACAAAAATTGGGAAAATACCGATTTAAAAATAAAAGGTACAAAAAAGTCTTCTACATGTCTGTAAAATGTTGAGTCGAATATATTTTATATATTATATTTTTCAGCTAAGTTTGAAAAATGTTCTATGAAAATAAAATAATTTTCACTAAACTAAAAAAACCTCTTGAAAAATTGTGATGTCGAAGTCTTAGAAACGATACATACTTAAATGCATTTAAAAAAAAAGTTAATTTAGAGAACTTTTCAAAAATAAGTTAGTCTAACTAGAAACCTATTTCCCAATGTCCATTTGGTGAAAAAATGCAAGTTTCTTTTTCCACAAATGCCTATTCCTAAAAATTAGAACTTGTTTAAACCTAGCCTATGCCTAATAAAAATCTCCTAATTGTGTAGACTTTTCAAAAAACCAGACACAGTTTGTGCTACTAACCGTTAGTTAATTTGTTGGATATTATTTAAAAAAAAAAAAAAAACTGTTTTTGTAAAATGCAATTTTCAACAATAATTTTATTATAGGTAGACAAGAACAAAAATTATAAGAAATCAAGAAGCAGCACGGAAACAAAAACAACAACTAACCCAATACACCCCAGATAACAACAACAACTTCACCACCTTCATCAGAACAAAAGCAAGAGAAATGAGGAAAACAAAAGTATAAAGAACTGTGAGTATACTCAATGAAAAAAATATCTAAAATTGACACCCGAAACACCCGAATGCACGAATTAAGCGACCGGAATCGACGGGGTAAATAGAGAGACTGAACCTCTCAGAGAAAAAAATTTCGCATAAAACCCCTTGAATGCGAGAGAGAGCCGAAATCGTATCGAAATCGAAAAAAACACCGCTCTCATTCGAGTATATAAGAAGAGAATATTTTGTGTTTTTGGGTTATTTAAGAGTAAATTTACATCATCTGTTTTTGTTGAATAAATTCCCCTCGTTGCGGGTTATTTACTTTGTAAAGTGCATTTTCTTTTGGTAATAGGCATGTTTTATATAGAAAATTTAAGAGAGTTTCTGTCTCTATTCCGGTTAAGTTTTTTTTTTTCTTTGTTGGACTTCTGTGGATATTTATTTATCATTTTGTTCTGACTTTTCTTTAGCCATAATCTTTCGTCGTGTATTACTTTTCCTATTTACTTTACTCTTCTATTGCACAGGCAGAGGCACAGGTACAATGCAAAAATGGATAGATGGATGATGATGATGTTGGTTAATTTGTTGAAAAGGATTCGTTCGTCGTTGGATGTGGATTGTGGATCCACTGAAACCCGGCCGCGGGGGGCTATGCATGATATGAGATGAGAACCCATAGAGAAGCTGAAACCGAAGGAAGAAAGGAGTAGTGAAGTAAGGTATACAATAATCATAAGTAGAAGGAAGGAAAATGAAGAAAAAACGATTTATATTTTATGGTTTGTGCCCTGTGCCTTTGCTTGTGCCTTGTGCCTGTGCCTTGGCTCTGCTCCTCAGTGTGTCTTCTTGTCTTGTCATGTCTTCTATAAATTTAGTTTGCTTGATTTTCCTCTTTTTCTTCTTCTTCTTCTTTTCCATTTTTTCTTTAAATTTATTTTTGCTTTGTGGAGACTGTTTCTTTATTTTTCTTGTACCTCAATACATCCTATACCTACATATATACCTATACTTATGTATCCATTTATCATATCACTAAACTCGTTGTTGTTTTTGTTGTTGCTTCTTTTACCTATTTATCTGTCTATATCTGTATCTACTGCGTGTATATATATACATATGTGTTTTGCTTGCATGGAACAAAAGGGGATTGATAGAATTAAATAGGGAAATTCGGTTGCACTCTTTTGATAAGCAAGTTTTTTTTTTCTTTTTTGGTACACACATCTTTTTTGTATTTTATTATTTTTCTCGATTTTGTTGTTGATTGCGTGAGTAAAAAAAAAATAAAGGTGTTCTGCAAGTTTCTTTAGATTTCTCCTTCCCTCCTCTTTTGACTTGATCATTTCATCATCTTGTTTTTGGTTGTTGTTTTGTGCTGCTGTTATCTGCTCTGCTGGTGTGATGACTAATAAAATAAGAAACGTGATCGATCACGTATTTATGCCTCCTTAAATTTTTGCTGACTTTTTAGGGGCCTTTCAACCAAGATTTTTAAAAAGAAGAAGAGTTAAGACGATTAATTCGTTCTTTTTGTTTCTTTCTCAAAAAGATTCACTGATTGCAATCACTAGTTCAGTAAAATCAAGGACGAATATTACTACTCACACCATCCGCCACTAATCGTCATTTAAAATTTGTGGGAGAAGAAGATTCGGCTTTTTTGGGATTGTCTTAACAAATTCAGTTTTCCAACTACTCGGAACTCAGAACAATAGGATAGATGGAAAAGCTTATTCAGTGGGTTTGCTAGCGTGGAAGAACACCTCTTCAGAATAATAGCGGGGATACGAACTTTGCCAGCGGATTTATGAATGTTGAGATCATTAAGAACTCTCGCCACAGTTCGAGTACGAAAAAAGATCTGTCCCATAGAATCATTTACACGTTCAAGAACTGGGGGAGCCATGACTCTATCTGATAAGGTGAAATTTTCAGCAAACTGCTTTGCAAACAAGTTGGCTTTATCAATAGAGCTTACTAAAGGAGTGTCATTGACAACAAGCGTAGGAAGAAAAGGAAGAATTCCTCATGCTTTTTTACGAATGACCAACAATTTTTACTGCCTTTGGGACATTGCATTATTTTCGCCGTAATTTTTGGTCATGTAAAAATTTAGTCTTTCGAGTAAAGGCGTTGCAGACGTTCCTGCTTGTTTTAAAATTATTCTAAATAATGAGTACATAAATATCAAACTAAAAAATTTAATGCTCATTTCATCATTTTCTTAAATTTGCGAAATCAGAATTGTGAGATTTGTCAGGAGAAATTTAATTAGAAACTTCGCATTAGGTTTTTAAGTTTTGAAATTTACTAAATGAGGTTATGTTCATTTCCACATGAGCATTTTTTCTGTATAGTTTTAACAACAAAACGTTTCCTTTCTGTCAATTTTATCATTTTTGAGACACATTTTTGATGATATAATAATTATATCTCAAAAGTTTTATATTTCAAAAATAAAATGGATGTAGAAAATAGGCTTAAGTTTTAAGAAGTGGACCCTTTTAAAAGTGTTCAAAATTTTCAAAATTTGTTAAACTATTTGTACAATTTTCTAAACTATAAAAAGATCACTTATTTTCATAGAAATAAGTAAAGCACGAAGGTTCCTAATGGTAGTCAAATTTTCAGTTCATGTCGAAGATTGAAAAAATGTCTGGCAGACTAAACATAGCTTAAAATAAGATCAACTTGTGATCAGAATTAACAATTACGACACTTTATAGGTTCCGAGTAATACATCAAACAATTGCACGTACAGCAATTGAAAATAAATGGGTTTCCCTTACCCTATGAACTTCCGACCACAAATCTGAGCTTATTGACTTAATTTGATAAAAATATAATGTATAATAGGGAATGCAATAAAACTACAACAGAATGTTCTAGCTTTGCCTCATGGTTTTTTTCTACCGTTAGTAGAGTTTTGCCAGGAATGTAAAAAAATTGCTCTTACATGAAACAAATGTTCGTACACTGCTCTCTTCTTTAACAAAATGGAAATAACGGTTCTTTTTGAAATGGAAATTGTGTACTGTAATGATATTGAGAGATCTAGGCTCAGTATGCCGTGGTGTATTGATCTTTTCAATTGTTTTTTTTTATTTTGCGAAGTTTATTTTGAAAACGGAGGATTCTCGTAAGAAAGTACCCCTAGATGTAAGAAAACTGATTTTTAAACTGAGAAACGACTAAAAAAGTTATGCTGAGATATCGTCAGCTATTGGTAGACTACGGTCTACAGTTATTTGAAATATATAAAAAAAAATATATAAATTATTTGAAAAATAAAAGCTTTGATGTGGCCCCAGGAAGAGGTCGAAAAAAAATAATAGACGCTCATATGGAACGAAAAATTGAAAAAATGGAAAAGGCTGATCCCAAGGCAAGTGTTCATAAAATAGGTGCTGACATTCAAGCAAATGATGGAATATCGCTTAACCCTCAAATGGTCTCACGGTACAAAAAAAACCTATACTTCAAAAGCAAACGTTTCAAAACGATTGATCTATGCGAATGCATACGTTTCGAAACCAGATGATTTTTGGAAGAATATGTTATTCCTTGACGTGAGCAAGTTTAATGTCTTTGGGTCGGCCGGTCGCATTAGATGTGAAGAATTTGCAATCAACGGTGAAACATGGAGGCGGAAATGTTATGGTCTGGGGAGCTATGTGGCCAATTTTGTTGGAAATTCAGTTTTTATAGAAACAACAATGGATAAAAACAAATATTTACAATTTTTAAAAGAAAATTTGAAAGCCAGCACTTTAAAAATTGCTGATTTCCTGCTTTGCCTAATTTGTTGCATTTTTTTTCGATATAGTGTATCTAGCATTTCATATCTGCTTAAAGGAGTGTAAAATCTAGGTTTTGCATTTGAAATTCCCTTTTTTTTAAAAACGCTGTAACTGAACATGTCTAAAGAGTGACAGTTTATAAAAATACACAGCAAACAAACCCAAATCTGAGAAACGAATCAATTTGAAATGTCAGAAATTCGGGAGTCAGAATATTTAGTCTTTTTCAAGCTTGATTTCACTTAATTTCTAGAACCTAATTTCAAGGATTTCAGAGTTTCAATATCAAAATTGTCCTTACATTTCTAAATTTAGATAAATTGTCACTTCGAATTAAAAGATGCTCAAAACTTAAAAAAAAAAATTGAGGACATTGTAAGTATCTATTTGTAAGATAAGATAGGTATGTATCTAAACTGCATGGGTCGTCTAGACCAACCTCGTTTTGTGGTCCCAAAAATAACTTGTTTCTTTTTTCTTTTTTTTTGAATACCATATGGGTCTTCCTTTCTTCTGTCTAAATGATCCTTTTCAACCATAACAATCGTATTTACCCAAAACTCACAATCACAATGCATATAGATACATATGTATGTTATAGGTGCATATAATAATTTTTATTACCAAAATTATCCCAAAACAAAACAAGACAAAAAAAAAAAAAAGAAAGGAAAGGAAAATTCCCAAATTATTGTGTAGCTAGGACGGACGACTCTCCTGTTACAGCGTTATCCATCCGTAGAGCTGTTAGGTATTAACGATTCTGATGTTTTCGAGACACGTCAAGCATTGTTGTTTTTGTATATATTTGAGAAAAAGATCTTTTCTAACATCTAACTATAATGTGGGAGTGAAGATACACTCATCAAAGATAGATCGTTGGATTGGAACTGGAAGATCATATTTCGTCGCACAATGCCTCCATGCATTCGGGTTTTCCTTATCTTCCTCCACAATCGGCCTGAGTAATGTTCTATTGCTGATGGTCTCAATAAAATAAACAACAACAATAAGGTGACTCTTTTAGCCTTCAATCAGTCTTCAGTTGTTAGAAGAGGCTCTCTGTTGCTAAGCCAGAGGGAAGACACAACACACAAAATAAGATGATGAAATATATCGAAGTTGTGAAATGTGAAATGCGCCCCATAGCCTCTTGTTGCACAGCTGAAAGAAATTACTAGGCAAACCGAATCTTTTGGTGATTCACTATCAATATTTTTTTTATTTTATCAGAACAATGAAAACAATATCATCCGATTATTTCTGGAGGATTGCGAGGGTGACTGTGAGTTCTTATTTGTATGACTAATATACCCTACCTATGTCACCTGTGCACTGTTTCTATCATCAGTGATGTCCTATTTTTAAGAAAGTCGCAGTACCTTAACTGTGTATAGATACTCGCATAGTACCCACAGAGATACAAAACCTATAGCTAGGTAAAGTATCTACCTTTACTGTGTTGGCTTTAAAAGATCGATGGCTGGAGAACACTTGCAAAATCGTGACAAGTACTCCTTATAGTTGTCTCTGTTGTGTGTTTGCAACAAAAATTGTAGATACTGACGAAACTGCCAACCTGCCACAAACCTGCCTCTGTTTATATATATTTTTTTTTATTTTTTAGTTTTTTTTTTTTTGTCCCAAGGTGTGTCGATGGGATTGACAGTTTTTTGTTGTTGTTGTTCGTTGTGAGTTGTCCTCTTTTAGATACTTTTTGTCTGTCTATTTATTTTTATTTTATGGAATCGATTTAGAGAGATGTGAGATGGAAATGTTTTTTTTTTTTTATTTGGTGTGTTTTGCCTTCATAGCTTTATGTTGTATCTATATAAAAATGTATCTTTATGCATGTTGTATATATTTGTATATTGCCGATGAAGACGAAGACGAACGAATGTATGGAGCTTGTTCCTACATTGTAGTTGGGATTGGGATGCGTGATGAATTTTAGATCAGCCTTTTACTTGAATTTCCAAAGCTTAGCAATATTTTGAGCAAGATAATGTGATTTGGAATGATTTTGGATTCCTAAAAGTTCCACGTACCTTACCGCTACCTATATTCTATGTATGGATAGGTACTTTTGATAGGTACCCCTACCAATAAAGGTATACAGATAGTTATCTAAAGTCTTAGAACTATGAATGTTCTTTTGATCGTGATAATTTTATTTGCGGTTTCTATGGATAGGTAAAGGTAGTAAGGTATAGATTGTCATAAAAGTTTTTTTTGTTGTTGTTATTTGTTTTTTACTCTTTAAGGTCAAAGTAGGTATACCTATCCCTTTAGATCTATCTATGGTGGCAGTGGCAAAGTAATTGACAGCTATCTAAATCAATCTTATTTTCTATACGTTCCTCTAAAGAGGTTACTATAAACGTTAACTTACCTCTAGCTATACCTTCCTCTGCCTTTGTTGTTTTGAATGTTGATTATAAGATATCTATGATTAGGTATAGGAAGGTATACACAGCCACCATGCCTTTTGTGTAGAGAAAAAGTATTGTATATGGAAATTAATTAAGCAACACTGACATATTAACATTGGTAGACTTTTAGAGCCTAAAGCTGCTTACCTGGCTTAGCTACGATGGCGCCTCATTCGTCTTCAGATAATAGCTTCTGATTTTTATATCTTCAAGAGCAATAAATTTAAACCCGAGACACTAATAACCATACTCGCTAGTTGGACAAGTTTTTTTTTCTATTTTCTGTTTTTTTGTCGAAATTTTTAAATGAATTAAGTTTAAGATACAAAATAAAAACACACAATGAAAGTAGGTGCTTTGCTTATCAACGGTTTTATTTCTTAAATCTTATTTTTATTTCTTTTGTAAGCGGTCTACCAACTTACATCTACACCCATGTGATTTGTCAGAAGAGTTTTTTGGACATTTCTTTTTTTTAAATTTATTTATTTACGACATCAGTTGTCAAGCCCATCCCTGATGCATATATACAAATGTATCTATATGTATTTTATATTTAAATGACGTGTTACAATTTTTTAAACATTTTCATATTTAAATTTATTTATTTTCCAGTTCTGAGAAGATAGAAAAAAAAACCATCAAATAGATACAAATGTATCTGGACGTGAGTCTATGAGGGAGTCATTTATTTCTATTTATTTTATAATTTCAGGAAAAATTGTGAAAATGCTAAATGAGAGAGAGGTGGGTTAAAGTTAATGGTTAAATAAGTACAAGCCATCTACATCTATATAGCATCTACTCGGAGCTTCTAGAATTTTCTTTTTCAGGGAATTTCCCATTTGGTTATGAATTAAAATTTATTTATGATCCTAACATCCCAAACGGAAGCATCACTTCTCCGAAATACCATAGTCACTTGAATATACATAGGTTCATATGTATACGCGTCTCTACCTAACTATACGCAGACTTTAGAAGGTATGCAGGTAGATGGATAACATCAGAGGCGTCTTATTTATATTTTGGTAGCTTAGTTTAAATTGGATGAGTTAATATGGTTTTTGGGTTTTTTGCAGCAAATTTTAATTACAACAAATACTATAAACACAACCTTAGAGTAAACATGTTGGAAGTTCATTAACGTTGGCGCACGTGTTAAAATGTTTTTCCTAGAAAAAAAAGAGATTTGCTGGTTTTTACAAGGATACGACGACGACACGTCACTGATTATTTTCGCGGCGTATCGCCGCCGCCGTCGCCTGCCATCGTTCCAAAGGTACCTAGGAGATGATGATGGTTTTGATGCTGTACCGTTTACACTATAGAAAGCATTATCTATGTTTATAGTGCTTAAAATGTAATTATATATCTTTAGTTGTTGTTTTCGTTGAGAATATTAATAATAACTGAAAATTATAATCCGATTAAGGATACCGCAGATTGCTGTCGAAGAAATCACAGTTCTAGACGATCATAATAGTATTTGGAAAATAATATGTGTTTAAGGACTTTATGTAGATATTTGAGATTTAGGCTTAGGAAATAGTGGCGTCAGAACGTAAATAATGATTAAATTTTATAGCATCCTTCATAAGACACATTTTTTACTAACCACACAATGACGATACTAGTTCTGGAGGCTGGAAAGGAAGGCACTACTAAGTAGTATTGTCTAGAACTGGACAATTCTAATTTTCTATCGTAAATAGATATTAAAAAGTAATAGCTCCAATTTTTAGAGAAACTAATATTTGCGAAAAATGTTCCTAAATGGGTTTTCAATAAGGGTGTGTAGATGTTGAAATGGAATAAAATGGAATTTGAAAGGCGCATGTATGCCTTAAATGTGGAATATGACATAATTCAAATGCTCACCTCGGTTTCTTACGGTCGCACGGATCTTCTGCTATGTTCACCTTTAGGGCATCGGTCGATTGTATTTTATTTGCATAGACCTGCGACTTCAAGAAACCCCACAGGAAAAAGTCTAGCGGGGTCAAATCGCATAAACTTGGGGCCAATTCACATCACCCCTGCGAGATATAACCTTACTTACCTTACGTAGCGCCGTCCTGCTGGAACCAAATGTCGTAAAGGTTCATATGATTCAATTTGGGCCATTAGAAATTAGTTATCATCGTTACGTAGTGCTCGCTGTTGACGGGAACCGCCTCACTAACGTTGTTTGCAAAAAAGAACGGACCAATTGCCGCCCACAATCCACACCAATCGGTACGACAATTTAGCTTGTCCCTAAAGATGATTTTTCGGCCAAACTTTGAGCTCCTTGATCAGTTGGATCTTGTACGGGTGTAGGCCAAACGCAAAATTCTCCAAGTTGAAGTCTGCGAAAGGCCGAGTTCTTGTGCACGGTGATTCTGCTGTACACTCTCACAGACCGGGGAGATGTTCTCAGCCTACCGTGCGTTCCCTGAACGTACGGTAGTTCGCTGATTGTTTACTGAACCGGTCGTCTAAAATTTGGCCACCAAAGGTTGAAAAGTTGGCTGTGAAGATCGACACCGAGTCTACCGTAAAACGTACGGTAGTTTGCTGATTATTAACTGAACCGGTCGTCTTAAATTTGGCCCCCAAAAGTTGAAGAGTTGTCTGTGAAGGTCCACCAAGTTTACCGTAAAACGTACGGTAGTTCGCTGATTGTTTACTGAACCGGTCGTCTTAAATTTGGCCACCAAAGGTTGAAGAGTTGGCTGCGAAGGTCCACCAAGTCTACCGTAAAACGTTTCCGTTGAAGAACACTCACTTTGATAATAAAGTTTTATCATTTGACATTATTGTTCAATCGTGTAACTTCCAATGATAATTCGGCGTCAGCAACTGAAAAATTAAGTAAAGATTTGACAGATGTCACAAAAACAAAATGGCCGTAACGGGCGCCAAAATCTACACGCACTTATTGAAAACCCTGTATAAGATGTTTCAATATTTATATTTTCTAAAATATATTAGTTTTTCTTAAGATTTTAAAACTACTCCTTGAGCTTAAACTTTAGTAAACTTATATATACAAAACTTTTGGAACACTAAGTATTTTGTCAATAACAGCTCTCAACTTCGGGGAAATTTTGAAAGAAGAGTTGAAAAATTGCATTCAAAGTTTTTGGAAAAATCATTGTTTTACTGGAAATTTTATAGAGAAGGTATTGGAAAAAATTTTAAATGTTTTGTCTGTTCCCTTAAATAGTATTAGTATACAGAAGCTGCAGCTTTTTATGAATAAAGTTTATTTCAAAAAATTAGTTTAGCTTTTTTTCTATGATTGATTTTACTTTTATTTTAAAACCATTTCAAAGAATTAAAAATCGAAAAAATTCAAAATGAAGAACATAATGAAATCCACTTAGTCCACTGATAACTTCCCATCCCGTCTGTCGAATTTTCTTGCTTAAAACTTTGAAGGTTTTCGTGTTGGGTTAAAAAAGTTGTTAGTTGAATTATTATTATTCTTCAAAATTTTAAAATTACCAACAATATTTTTCATAAAAAGAAATAGTTTAGTTTGAAAATCTAGTTTTGTTAAATAGATTTTTAGTCAAAAACAAATGTTTACCAATTTAAGTAGCATTTCTTAAATGTTTGCAAATTGGATGAACGAAATTAATTTAAGAGATATGAAGAACAGAACATCAATTTTTTCCAAATTTTGCGTAGTTTCTATTTCTTATAGATTTTATTTTTTTATGATAAAACAGACTGTTGGATTTTTATACAAGTTTTTTTAATTTTTGAAAAGCTATTTGAGTCGAAAGTAAATTTTTAACAAGTTTCAGTATTGGTTTTTTGGTTAGGTTTTTATTTTTTGTAAAAAAAAAACTGTAGACACAATTTTTCTCAAAATTTTACTGAATGTTGAAAACTATATTTTTTAAAAGATAAACGTATTTTAAAGCCAATATCTACAATTTTTGAAAAGATATTTGAGCTGAAAATCAATTTTTACCAACTTTAGTTAAAATTTCTTTTAAGTTTTTACTTTTTGTAAAAAAAACCGACTTTTATCAAAATTTTACTGAATGTTGTAAACTATATGTTTTAAAAGAAAAAAGTCGTTTATAGCCAATATCTCAAAGTTTTTAAAAGATGTTTGAACCGAAAATCAATTTTTAGCAACTTTTACTAATTTTTTGTTTAGGTTCGATTTTTCTCAAAATTTGTCCGAATGTTGAAAACAATATATCTTATGAGTTAAAATTAGCTGGAAGCCATAATCTCAAATCTGTGAAAAGATATTTGAGTCAATTTTTACGAACTTTTGTTAAAATTTCTTTTAAGTTTAAATTTTTTGTAAGAAAACTGTCCATTCGATTTTTCTTAAAACTTTACTGAATGTTACAAACAATATATTTTAAAAGATAAAAGTAGCTGAAAACCAATTTTTTAAAGTTTTGAAAAGATATTTGAGTTGAAATTCAATTTTTACCAACTTTTATTAATTTTTTGTTAAGGTTTTATTTTTTTTTGTAAAAAAACCTGTTAAGTCGATTTTTCTCAAAATTGTTCTGAATATTGAAAACAATATTACTTATAAGTTAAAATAAGTTGGAAGCCATAATCTCAAATTTTTGAAAAGATATTTGAGCCGAAAATCAATGTTTACCAACTTTGAGTAATGTTTTTTAAGTTTTTATTTTTTATAAAAAAAAATGGCAACTCGATTCTTCTCAAAATTTTACCAAATTTTAAAAACGTTATTTTTCGTTGCACGAAATTGTCTTGGAGATAAAATCATTTTGTATTCGTAAAATTTTGGAGGTGATACATTTTTTATAAAAAAACTGTTTATTGTATTTTTTCCAAAAATATATTTGTTTGGTATCACGTTACAATATATTATATAAAATTTAATTCAAGTCTCTAGCGTTTTTTGTTCGTAAGATATTTAGGCTTAACCAAAATGTTCACCTTTTTTTTTGAACTGCTATGGTCAAAAAAAAACCACACACGCAATTTTCTCGAGAGCCCTTTCCGCATCTTTCTGCATTATTATCTGTAGAACAAAATTTATTTGAAGTCGATATCTCTTCTGGTTCTTGAGCTATGGACGACGAAAAAAACGTCGCAGACGTACCCACAGACATCTTTCTAAAAATCTTTTATTTCTAGGGAACTTGAAACGTCGAGAAATGTCAAAATTTAAAACTTGACAAATCGGCCCCATAACAATAACTTTTTATGGGAAGTTAAAAAATCTGATTGATATTGATAAAAGTGAATTTACAACTCCAATTTTTATTTGAAATAGATTTCAATTTATTGAGAGTCAAAGTAAAATGTTCAACCTAGCTGCATCTTTTGGAGCACTTCAATAAAAGAGGTAAGATCGTTCGTCTCTCCAAACTATTCAAGGACTGTAATAGGTTTGAATAGTATGTTTTGACATGATTGTCAAAGTCGTTTGCACAATTAAGGGTTAGCTGATTTTCTAACAAAATTATCGCGAGAAACATACAAATACGCATCAGATCTGAGTGACGTCAACTCAAAGATACAATAATTATTACACCTACAAATGGACGTAATTAAGATAAACATACCTATGCCTAGGCATAGATAGATAGGACAAGGTATTACCATTCCCAAAAACAGCACATTTTTTCTGACGTTTCAATTCATTTCAAATGTAGAAATGTGCAAATGTACATGCACTCATTTTGTGACGTATGTAGGTGCCAAGCCAATACACATTTGTATTAAAAAGTCACTGTGTCGCCAAAACGTCTCTACACAGCCGTGATAAGCGTTAATGTTTCGATGACAAGTAGCACGTAGGAGGCACAAACATTCAACATTTTGCTGAGAACATTTCGTTATTAATTGAACATTGTTGTAATCTCAAGTATAAGCCACCGGTAATTAAATTGTAAATATAGTTAATAGGAAAGTGTTTACCTGTTCAATATACGGATATTAATTTAATAAATATATGTAACTCAACTATATAGAGACGTAAGTTGTTATAAGTAATTATGATGGAAATTTTTATAACTTTTCGTCAAACAGAACAACGAACGAAACAAAAAATTGCTTATTGTCTCGAGTGCACGTAGACACAGAAATTTAGGTAAGTAGAACTTTTATTTTTCCTTCAGAATGACGAAAGTTCAATAGCACTACGTACAATAATATTTTCATCATTCATCAGTCTTATTCAGAGTCAATAGTCATACCTACATACTCGTAGATACTCTCGAATTATGTAGATGTACAGCTGTTATCTTTTTAGCCTCATTGATTAAAGTTTTTGTATATTAAAATATTTTTTTTTCGGTGAAACAAAATTTAAAATAATGACTCACATCACGTCTGATTTTTGTTTTTGTGTCACCAAAACAGCAACAAATTAAAAAATCTCTCGAAATTTATTTTCAAAAAATTGGAAGAGAAATAACATTTTTTGTATGTCTCTTTGATAATTTGTCTAGACTCAAGATCTAGAAACATCTTATTTTGTTTGAATGAATTAGGTACCTACATAGGAACGTACAATTTCAATAACTTCCTAGGTTAATGTCTTAATAAGTAAATATGGAGGTACATATGTTAAATACTATAACGCCAGTACTTAACTAACAAAGGAATGGGTAGATACAAAAGTATATCATTTCGCATAAGTAATTAGGAGTTAAGATCAAGCGTTTCTTGCATCATCTTTATTCATTTTATTTTTGTTGTTGATTTTCGATGTGTAAAATCAAGTAACTTTAGGTACCTGCCTTGTAGGTACCTCTTATACCGAGTTGAGTCGAGTTAGCTGTTATGTTGCTATGCTGTTGCTCTACCAAAGGTTTTATGTCGTCAGCTCTTTTGGAAATTCATTTTTTTTATTGAGTCATGGATTGATATGTGATGATGATGAAATATGACAGAATAACTTGGTAAGAGCAATTCCTTTTAAAAGCGGAAACTTGCCATTGGTGCCCTTAAATATTTTCAAATGATATTTTTTAATACCGATTTGTCATTTGCTATATTCTATATAGCTATATTCTGTGCAGATATTGAAGACGTTTATTTTAGTAATATTTTTAGTAGGACTTAAATGTTTTTAAAAATATTGTCCATCCGAGTTTTACTTATGCTTTGCTTTCGGTTTTTTCGAAAGTTTCCTATTTCCGATTCTACTTTGATGGAACAATCTATTAAATACATAATATGTAGATTCGAATGATAATAATCGACTTTTTTAACAAACAAATTGTTTTCGAACTAAAACTTCATATTGACGGAAAATCAGAAAAAGTACAGACAATAATTGAATATGCAATTTCGAAAAGGGCACATGTCGGAGTTTGTCAAAAATGTTTTTTTTTTATACCAATGTGACGTAAATGTTTGTCTACACCCATTAAGATCGAAAACAGCACATGTCTGGTATTAATTCTAACCAGTTTTTTCAATTCCTAAACGTTTTAAATTTTCAGAGATGTGCCGTTTTCGAAATTGCATATTCAATTACAGAATTGAATTGAAAGAAAGGATTTCAAGAACTTTAATCTTGTATCAAATGTATTCAACATTTTGATTTAAAAATTAAAAAAAAAACTATCTTGTTCCAAGATAAATATCGGCTACCAGAGAATCGTATTTATGTATTTACTTAGGGCCGTTTGCTGATCCTGTAGTCATAACTATTTAAATTCTACATAAGTAACTATAAATAAATTTAATTAAGTGGCGCATTAGTCCGTTGAAAACTAGGGCCTATAGTGACTTACGACTCTCAAGCATTCCTGTGTGCGAGTAATGTTGTCAGGAATAGAGGGGGCTTACAATTTTAAGCCGATTTCGAACAGCTAATTTAAGAAAGTACTTTTTATAACAAGAATTACTCTTGGAGAGTTTGTCAATTCCTCCCAAGAGGCAATACCCGTACCCGAAATTTACGACAGGAATGAACGTTTGTTTTGGCTTCTATCAACTGGCCTTTTACAAAAGATTTCGCCTAATCAAAAATATGACAAATCGATAACAAGCTTGCCAAAAAATCGTCTTTTTTCATCTTATGTAAAATTTGGGTTAGTTCCTCTTTTTTGTCAGCCATATCGTTAATAATAATTGATTCAATTCTCTGTTTTGAAATTTTATGTGGGTTTACATTGACGTCTATTTGGCATTTTGTAATGAAACGAAGTTGGATGCGTTTCAATCTATGTGGAACTATGTTAAATGTATGTTAAATATTTCTGGCAACCAAAGATAGATTAAATTTTGTTCCACTTAAAATCTAAGATATACTTAGTTGCTACACACATTTAAGAACAGTATCAGCAAATGAGCATTAAAATGCCTAAATCGGCTTTGGAATCGGAAATTAGGCACATTTCTTAAGATTTGTCTTCGTTTCTCGCCTTTTTAAATACCATTTAGATAAGTCTGGATATGTTGTCTAATAATTAACCAGTTTCTCAAATTTTGATGACTTTATGTTTATGTTTTTGTGTGTGTGGGGGGGTGGGGGTGTTAAAACGTTTTAGGCCTGACCAAGAAATAAAGTTACAAGGCTACTTTTGGAGTGTCATCACTATCGCTATGTTATGTAGTTCCTAGACGCTCAATATTATTGCACAATATTTGTTCATTTTATTTTAAAATTTGAAGAGACTTTAGTTGAAATAACTCTTTTTTTAGAATGTATGACGAGTTTGAGACTCTCCCGGCAATAAAAAATACAAATACTATCGCCCATGTTCCAAATTTCAATCGAAAGTGAATTGAAATCACTTTTCAATTTCACGTGAAATGAAATTGCATGTTCTTCAATTCGATGTATTTCGAAAACTTCGTAGAATTGTTCTCATAAATAAAGTAAATTCTTGATTTCCTCTTTTAAGCTTTCATTATAATTTTAGATTAAGCAAAGACGCTTTTTTATATGTTCTAAAGGAAATAAAACCTTTTATAATACCTTCATCGATTCCTTCAATTCAAGAACTTGCTGCAACCCTCCGATTCCTAGCAGAAGGAAGCTATCAAAGATCAATTCCCAGAAATAAAAAAATGTGATTTGAATGCGTTTTAAAAAATGTAACAAACCGAAATGCAGAACATCTATTTGCATGTTCGATAATCCAATTCACAATAACGAATTGTGGAACACTCAAATTCACTTTCGCAAATTGTATTCACAATAAGTGAAATGCAGAACATGGGCATATACAGTTGTGTTCATAAAAATAGCAGTGCTGCTTACATTTTATTAGATTGTCAATAATTAAATAACGGAAATTCTTAAAAAAAAAAAAATACAATGTTACTTGCATCTAACGTTCTTTTGTTTTCACATTAGAGACTTTTTGCTTGAAGTTATACCCTACTTTTCCCGATGAACTATTATCCATTATTTCAAACTCTCTGGATATAGTGTTCATAAAAATAGCAGTGTTTTTGATTTTATAATTAAAACGTCTTAAAATTCATTTTTTTTTTTATTTTTCGTTAAGTGAATATTTTACTATCATATATAAAGTTTTAGTATTTGTAACACACTAGCATATACAAAATTAATAAATATTAGCTCAAAAAAAAAATAATGGGACGGTCAAGACACTGCACAGAAAAAATTTGTAAACTTATTCGAAAACTGCGTTTGGAGGGAAAAACCTACCAAAATTGTCAAGCCATCCTAGGCTGCTCTGCAAAAATAGTCAGTAACGTCTTAAAATGGCAAAATAAACCAAAAACGCGAGGCCCAAAAAGGATGGCAGAAAAATTGTTTAGTTAGCAAAACAGAACCCTTTCATAGGCTCTAGGAAAATAAGAAATTGACTTCAACTGTCTCCTAGCGTTGTCACAATACGAAGACGTCTATTATAAGTGAAGTTACCAGCCCGAATTCCAAGCAAGGTACCATTCTTGACTAAAAGGCATGTGGCAAAATCATGGTTTGCGCAGAAGAAGTTATCCGTTATGGAGTGGCAAGAATTCGAAAGAATTGTGGGAAGCAGTGCGTGATTTGGGGAACGCAATACGAGTCGAGAGGTGTCAGGATTTAGTAGACTCGTGGCCACGTAGATGAGAGGCATCATAAAAAACAATGTTTATGCAAAAAAAGTACTAATTGTAAGCTAAAATTATTTGTATACTTTCATATAACTTATTACAGTTTTTCTTACTTCTTACGTAATAGATCTAGTACTTTGTCATGCACTGCTATTTTTATGAACAGCCACATATTCAAAAAGCGTATTTTACTGCAAAAAATCGATAATACTTATTTTCTGTTCTTGTGAATAAAATATTTTAGTTTGTTATTAGAAGTTTAATGAAATATTTTATAACGTTGATATTGAAGGCATTTTTGTTTTATTTGGAGAGCACTGCTTTTTTTATGAACACAACTGTATATCGAATTTCGAAAAACGAATGAATATTTATTAGTTTTTGAGAAAACTTACAACGTAATAACGGTTGTATGTGGGTATCCTTGTAGAGCAATGCAAACATTTGAAGTCGATCGACCGAATCATGGAACTCATTTCTTCGACTTCTCTACCATCGTAATATTTTGTTTGAATAAAATCTGTAATTCGAAATATTTTACGAATGCGATACCTGTCAAATATGTGGCGCAAGTCGAAAGTGAATATTTTTAACAGCTTAACGAAATGTTTAAACACCGTTATGAGAAATGTATCAGTCTTAATGGAGATAATGCGGAGATTAAAGTAAGAAAACAAATTTAAAAACATCGTTTTTTTGGTCATGGAGGAAACTTCTCATCAAACACTCATTTTTACTTACATTTTTCATGTGGACAATCTTGCTTTAGTTTTCCTTGCAACAATTTCGATATCGAATGAATTAGAGCAAGTTTGAACGATTTTGACATTAATTTTTGGTAAATTAAAACTTGAAACAGTTCGATTTTCATTTGTACCAATATTCTTAAAAATGTTCATACCTACAATACTCTAATTATATCAAATGAAATCGTTTTTTTGTAGAAGAGTAACATTAAAAACCCTATTACGGTTGTCAATTATCAATGCGCTACTTGAAATTTTTCAATGAAATTGATGAATTGGTAATATCGTTGTCAGCAATCAAAATTTTTGACGCTCTTCAGAAATTAGATCTATTGTGAATGATTCAAATTGACAGTCTTGGTATTATGGTTGTCAAAATATTTGTTGATTATCAAATTTTCAGTCAATCACAAATTCCTTGTTGATAACATATTTTACAGATCGCGAAAGCCAAAAGCATGCCTGCTATTGAACTATTTTTCGGTGAAAATGAAATTGAATAAACACACTTAGCGAAGTCTGAGTTCTCTTCCATCCGTTCTACCAATCTGGCGAGCTGATTTTTGGTAATTACAATTTTACTCCTACGTAAAGAAAACACTAAAATTGAATAGCACCATTAATTGCAAACTACTTACATTTTTAATCCAAATCAACGAAAATAAAATTCCTCACACGAAACAAAAGCAGTCCGTTGAAAAATTGTAAATGAAATTGAAACGTCAAAAGTAAATAGGCACTATTCACAATAGATGTTTGATCTTTGTTTACAAAGGATCAAAAAATGATCAACTCGCGTTCATAATACAAATGTATCAGTTAATTGGCATAATGTTTCAATTGTCAATTAATTGATCTTTGACAACCTAAAGTAAGTCTTCTGCTTTTCTTTAAAGTTCCTCTAGGAACCGAAATTCCGTCGCCAACTGCCGATTGTTTGCGTTTAGTTTAGGGACTTGGAGCAAATTATGTCAGTGCAACAACCTATCTGTAAAAACCTTTACCTATGTACCTACGTACCTAGGTAGTTTTAGGTATGGAGAAGATAGAAACCTAGGTGAGTATAAGAAAGTACAATATCTAGTTAGGTAGATATTAGGCACCTAGGTAAATAACATATTGTGGAAACCTAGCTACACAATTTTCATATGTACATAGATTCTACCTAAGTAAATTTTCTATCGCACAAGCAACATACGTTAAGATATATAACCTAGGTACCTACCCATATACCTATACCTATAAATGCTAATGCCTAGTCTAGCTTTTGCTCTATCCATCCATCGAAATGAAACCTTTGAAAATTGCGTGAAAATGCAAATTTTCCAATTTTTTTTCTTCTTCGTCTTTTTTTCCCATTTCCATACACACATAGAGAAAACCATAGAAAATTAAATTGCAGTGTGCAACAGAAATGAATATATGTATGTATGTATGTAGGTAAAACAAGAAGCAACAAAAAAGAAGAAATTCAAAAAATGAAAAAAAAAACTAAAGGAAACATGAACAAGGAATAAATCAAATTCGTTCATCGGGGGCGGTGGAGGAAGAGAAGGTGGTATAAGGTACCTACTCTTACAACAACAAAACAAACTCTGGCACACAGAACAACAACAACAAACACACGACGAACAAACAGGCCCCCAAAAAACCAAAGAGGCAGGAGCAATTTATATTTCCCTTCATTCAGCGAGCCCAAGCAGCAGGCAGCAGCATGAACACAGCACAGCCAAACAAGAATAAACCTGTCCTCTATCAAAGAGGAATCGAGGAATACACGATAGAAAAAAAAACATACCTACAAAACTTCAGTGGGGTGTGTAGGAGAAAAAGAAGGAATCGAGAAACAAAAAAAAAGGAAGAAAATCTCATTTGACACAACATCATATGGGATATGTGAAGCAGAACCAAAGGAATTATGTAAAACAAGAAAGAAAGAAGTAATACAAAAACAACAATACTTTACAGCGCTCGCTACATCCATAACTACAGCTATAGAAGAAAAATGAACAAATAATCAAGAGAAGAAAAAATAAAAAAAAACTTCAAATGGTCAATCAGTGAGAAAAGAGACAAAGCAGCACACACAAAACACGAAAACACTGGGTGAAATGACGAAAATGAAATCGAAAAGGGGGACACCGGGAGCTGGCAGCAGCCGCCAACCCAACACCTCCACATCCACTGCTCCATCCATCGTTCCATCGTACATATAAAGGGAAAACTGCATGTACATTCCCCCTTCACCCAACTACACCCCTCTCAAAAACAAGACTTTTCTATATACCAGATTTGAGTCACGTACACCACATTTGCGGTCCAAATTCAAAAGAAGCCCCTACATATCCATATACCTACCACCATCCTATATGTAACTCTGCTGGCTGAACTCAACTGAAAAGAGAAATCTCATCCAAATTAAGTAAATAACAGTGAAAAACAGAACAGCAGTGAACAGAGCAGAGAGACAACAACAAAAAGAAAAAAACTACACAAAAAGAGAACATCAAGCACATATGTTTCCTTTTGCTCTGCTCTACGAAACGAACGGCCGGCAAAATTTCTTCTATATACATCGAAAAAGAGAGAGAAAAAATCGAAAGAGAAAAGTCACCGTCTCTAAAAAACATATGTTTTCCACCGTTGTTCGCTATTCCACTGCCTTTGCTTTGAGTTTTGAGTGTTGATTGCGCCGCCTGGTGTCTATTTAGTGCAAGTGGAACATTTGTGTTGTTGTTGTTGTATGTTGAACAGAGAGCAAGTATCACATCGAAATTGAACGTACTCAGTGGAGGGGATGTAGGCTATATAAAGCCGAAGCAAACAGCCGGCCGGATAGTAGCTTTTGAACACTGCTGATATTCGTATCTCGTTTGCAAGAAACTTGGCAAGAGACCGACCGCAGGCAGAAAAAAATAAAATAACACAATAAACAACAAAAAAGAAATAGACTTTCATATATTCAACAACAAAAAACTTCAATAGATACTTTTTTCTAAATTTACACCAACAATCATCAAATTTTTTAAACAAAAGAAAAGAAAAACTACGAGATCCAAATTTTATATTTCAAAAAAAATAATAAATTAAAAAAACAACGTCAACCAAAATCTCCAAGGATCTCATTCTCAATTACAAAAAATCTGATTAAAGATTCTGCTAAGCCAAAAAAATCTATTTTTGAAAACCCACAAAAGCGATTTTAGACACACGAAACGTGAACCAAACGGATATCAGAGAGCGGATAGAAAAGTTAAACTTTTTTTTACAATTAATCAACAAAAACCAATCAACCAACAACTAACAACCTATAAAAACAAGTGTTTTTTTAAAATTCAAGTGTATTTGCTCGCTTTTTCCATTTTATTGATTTATTCACTCTTATTTTGCTGGAAAAAACACCAAAACCAAATCCAGTAAGGACTCTTCTTGGAAACCGGCGGTTCCGCGTCAACGTCAAAGTCAACGGCAACAGGATAATGAAATAGGGAAAAACCGAAACCATCTCAGAGATAAAAGTTTATAAATCAAATCAAATACAATACCTACACAAGTGATATGCAAGTGCTGTGAGAAAAAGAATACAAATAAAATAAAATTAATTAAAAGTTACAAATTAATAAAAAGCTGAGCTGATGAGAAGAAAAAGATAAAGATAAAGATATTCGTTCAAGAGCTGAGATACAAAAAATTTAAAAAGTTAAAACTACGGACTGCAATTCTTTTCTAAAAAGAATTGTCCGCAGCTTAAAAAGATAAAAGAGATATATATTATATATATGTACATGTTTTTTTAATTTGATTAATTTATAATTAATTTCGTACAAGTTTAAGTAGTTGTTGATTATTTTTCCAATTCAATTTTAAAAAAGAAAAAAACTCATTGTTAATGACACACTGTTTTTTTGTTTGTCGAAAGAAAATTGTGCTTTTCCAAATGAATGTGTGTGTGATTGTGTGACGCGATAACAAATTTAACAAAAAAAAAAAACAAATAAGAAGAAAATCGGTAAACAATTTTTTTGTTTGTCAAAATTGAGGACATCAAAAGTTCGCGCGTTGTCAACAGTAAAAAAAGGAAGTCGTCATCGTCGTCGTCGTTGTTGTCGTCGGCCACCGAAACCGAAGACAGGAGCAGCAATTCAAGCAACAAAAATAGTGATACTAGTAGTAAACTTGTCAAAATTGACGAAGTAGTTTTCGAAGAATTACTCATGAAAATGGAAGTGCTCTCTGTGCAAAATCAATTTCAAGGGCAATTCGGTGTCATAGGGTCAACTAAAGTTAAAGGTGAGTTTTCTTTTTCTAATACCTACCTACCTACCTACTATTTTTTGTTCTTCTTTCATTTTCCTTCATTTTCTTTTATACCTATTAAATGTATGCCGAATATAGGTATTCCTTCTTTTTCTTTCGTCTTACCCCTTTTACTTAAATTTGGTCTATAAACCGGCAGCGGCATGATGCAATGTGTACTCTCTGTAATAATGATTGTGATACATGTGCATCTCCTCCTCAGTACTCAGCTCAAATCAGTCTCTGTGCTTTGGTGTGCTCCATGATAATATCTCCATCACCCACCATGTGCTGATGAAATCTTTCGAGAGAGTTGCAATTGAATTTATTGCTCTTTCTTTCTCCGAACAACACAAAAAAAGTCAAATGATAAAAAGAAAAACTCAAAGTCTTGACAACTTGACAACTACCTACTTTCCCAATTGGGATAAGTCCTGTTCGTGTTCCTTTTTTCTTTTTAGTTTTCTCCTTTTCGGGAAGAAAACGGCTGATATCCCAGCTGTGTGGGCACCTAACTCAGCTGATTGCTTCCTCCTTGCCCCTTTCTCTTCTCTTGTACTCTTTTCTTTCTTTCTTCTGTCATAATTTTGTATGTATGCACCTTCCTTTTCCTGCTCGGCTCGAACTCGGAGCCCTCAGTCAGCGGCAGAACAGAAAAAGAAAATCAATTCTTGTTTTTTCTTTCTCATTTAATTTTCCTATAGGAAAAAACTAACACACATCTTCTTCTGCTTCTCGTTCGTTAGATACTTTTTTTTGTGTTATATATTTTCTTATATCGGTAAATAAGAAAGTATCTACTCTAGAGACTGATGAGTTTCTCTTCAGTCATATGGTTTCCAGCTGATTACTGTGCTCTTAACAAAAAAAAGATTATTATTTTCTCCATCTCTCTCTCTTCTTTCCTTTTGATCTCTTTTGGTTATTTACTAAGTTTTGACAGTGGGTTAGATTATTGGTTCCTCTGTTTTATTCGTAATTTTGCCTTGATGAGCTCTTCATCGGATATTCGTGCCTCGTTTCGAAAGCACGTCGACGTCATCTACATATCTACATCTTCTTTTCGTTCGTTCGAATTTCGGATTCGGATAGGTCTGCAAAAACACGGCCATATCTCGCCGTCCAACAAAAACAAAAAGAGGAGCAAGAGAAACCTCTGTTGCTAGGTGAAGAAAATTATGTATGATGTAGATTATAGTTATGTACGTGTATATCGAAAACTCTGGAAGGTAGATGAGTTGTGTTGGATTGGATATTGGGTTGGTTGGTTGGGGGAGGCAAAAAAAAAGAAAAAATCAAGGAAAACTCATATTTATGGCACACAGGGAGAAAGGCAAAAGTAGAAGAAGAAAAAAAAGTTAAAGTAAATAAAGAATAAGAAATTTTGAAATAGGTACAAAAAAGAAAAACAGGTTGGTAGGTACCTACATATTCGTAGCTCGTAGGCTTTAAAGGTAGGAAGGTAGGTTCTACCGCGATTTTCGTCATTTTATCTTTATGTCGGTGTCAGTTTTTATTTTTTTTTTTTGGATAAAGGGTGAGAAAAGATACTTCTTCTTTTGGATGATAAGGAGGAATTGGATTTTTTGATGAGAGGGTGGTCGTTTTTTTTTTTCTTCTAAAGGGAAAACAGCTTCTGAATGAATGAATTTATAAACGAAAAAATTGAGTTTTCAATGAAAATTGGGAAAGAAGTTGGAATAAAGATACATACATATCTATCTATAGGTATATTTTTTTAAAGAGGAAATAAATTTAAAGATTGACTGACACAGTTTAATTCTTTAAATTAAGAAAATAAAGATTTTAAAGATTAGGATGCGATTGATTAAGTGATTTTTTTTGTTGTAATTTTTTTGACAACCAGTAGATGGCAGTTTTTTGTCTTAATCGGCGAAATATTGATAACTTTAAGAAATTGCTTATAATTCGGTAACAATACCTACAAATACTTGCAGCTCATTCAAAGTTGGTTCATTTAGGTTTGACGACTCGTGAGTGTAGGACCTTTGGCAGAGAGGTGCTATTTTTTTTTTTTATTTTTTGAATTTCACACAATTTGGCTTCTTGTTTTTTTATGAAATTTTCAACTTGAACTTTTCTGTTCTTTCGAATGTTGCCGACTTTTTTTTTAATTTCTACTTGATTTTGGTTAACAATTAATATGAATAAGTTTAATTTTTAAGCTTTTTCCGAATTTCATAACATTGTTTTTTTAATTTATTGTTTCCTTATTTTTTGAATTTCTTAACCAACTTTTTCCTTTTTTAAAATTTATTTTTCAAACAATTTTTTTTTCAAACTTAAAAAAAAGTATTTTTTGAATTTTTTTAAATTTTTCAACTAATTAATTTTTTTCAATTTTTTGTTATATTATTTTTTTTTTAAACTTTAAATTGCTTGATGTTACATATTTAAAAAAAAAATTCAAATTTCGTAAAAGATCTTTTTTTCTTAAAGAATTTATTTTAAATAATTTAAGACAGAAGAATTTGAAATTTTGGTTTTAGGTTTTAGAAATATTTGATTAGCTCAGTTGATCTTCTGAAACTCAGTATTTTCGGGGAATACAAACAAAAAACAACTTACCTTTTTTATTTGATTAGAATTATCGATGTTTCTCAAAAACCAAATTCAGACTTCTACAAATTAAATTTCGAAGGCTTTATTTTTAAAGTTCTTTTTTTTCTTGTCGAATTTACCTTCCTACCCTTTTCTCTTCTTCTTCCTAATTTGTTTCTTAATCATTTCAAGAAAAAATAAAACATTTTATTAAATTTGTTATTTTTTTTTATTTTATTTCCAGACTGGACCAGTCCTCTTACACCACCGCCATCTCACCACCACTATAGTAATAGTAGTAATAAACAAAGTTCCATCGATATTGTCGACGGTCATCACCATCATCGTACAACAATGTCATCGCCAACGGCAATGCATCATCATCATCATCATCACCTTAACCATCATCATCACCTGCAAGCTACAACAAAATCTAGAACTAATAGGCAAACAACAAATTACAGTGATAATAATATTAGTAGTAATACAAACGCTACAAATTTAAGTTCTAGCAATAATATTAATATAAATAATAATAATAATAATTCAACCACCAATAATATTACCACCAACCCCACCAGTGGTAGCCAAACGAATAATCGCTACAATAGTAATTTAATATGTATGACAGATGATGATGCATCCGTTAATGCATTGTCGATACGTTTGCAGAGCGAACTTCGTGCGGCTAAAAGTCGCCATTTAGCATGCACCGAGGTCTCATTACCATGGGATCTAACACCTAGGATAGCAGCTGAAATAATTAAAGTATCTGAAAAGGAGCCATGCGGCATTAGGGGTTGTACAATTTATATTGAATTCGAGGATGAGCCAAGTAATACAAGGTATGTTTTTTAAAAAACCTTAAAAGCCTAAATAAAATTTTACTACACTCGAAAACTAACTAATTTAACTTTCAAACTAAAAATAGCAAACAAACAAAAGCCTAGAGCCAATTTATGCCAATAAGCTACAATTTATGAATCTAAATCAAATTGATCAAAGCTATTTAAAATAAAAATTAGACTTAAACAAAAAAAAGTCAGATAGGAAGGAGGAGGAAGGTATAGAGACTGTTTTGTTTAGTCGAGTGCACAAGTGAGGAGGTCAATAGACTTATAGGCAGCAAAAGATGACCACATAGAATTAGCTATTCGCTTATGCGAACGAGTATACATTCACTCAATTTAAACTTTTAAATTAACAACAACCAAACACTTTGCACTAAAGCATACACAAATAGCTATTAAGCCAACAACAACAAAAAAAACTATCTATCTTTTTTCGTTGTATCTCTATTTGTATCTTTTGCCTATCTCTCTGTGTCAATTGAAACAA
Organism: Eupeodes corollae; assembly: GCF_945859685.1. NCBI lineage: Eukaryota > Metazoa > Arthropoda > Insecta > Diptera > Syrphidae > Eupeodes > Eupeodes corollae. The sequence goes on along the minus strand of NC_079147.1, from coordinate 308,235,601 downwards.
AGCGCATAACAAATTAAATACAATTAAATTTTTTACTTGCTGTGTTGTTGTAATCTGTTCCTTCTTTTTTTTTCTGTTCATCTTTGCCTTTCATTTTAAAAGAAGCAGAAAAAAAAAGAAATTTCCACTTTGCGTTTTTGCTTCATGTTGATTATCAACGCAGGCAGCCTTTGAGGTTCTTTTTCCTCTTCCTCGAGCCCGCTCTCTTGTTCCATTAGCACTCGGCTCAGCGGCGGCGACTTTAAGTTGTTGAAAATGACTGCCTTTTGTGCGTTTGCTATTAATAGATTCTGTTGAATAAACAATATTTTTTTTCTACTAGAAATGATTTGTTTACTTTATTTCCTCAGTGAGCTAACAATTTGTTTTTCTTTTTTTTTAATTTCCAGGCGAATTGCATCGATGAAAGTAGATCCTAATACAGTACCTACTTTTGAGCTGTATTTAACACTGAAACAGGACAAGAGTGGCTGGACATCACTGTTGCCGCAGTTTATTAAGTAAGTATCTTGTCAATCATCTTCTCAATCATTGAAACAATCTTAAAATCCACAAAGAAAAAAAAAATCAATCAAGACTTAAAAACTAATCAATATGTTTTCTTTTTTTCTTGTCTCTTTGCAGAAATCTTACTAAAAGCAGTACAATTTTGATTAGTCCTGACTTTTCATTAACCAAAAACAAATTGTATCACAGTTCGTCAGAGTAAGATTTTTAATATACATTCTCATTTAGTATCTATCTCCATCCTGACCCACTCTTTCTCTCTACAATAAAACTACATCAACAAAATAAAAACAACAATAAGAGAAAATAATAATTTCAAATCCCTCCGAATGTTTATCTTATCTTATTACAAAAAAATAATAATAACGCGCGCAATCAAAACAACAAAGAAAATTAAAAGCTTTACTTGTTTTTCATCCCCCCGATCAACGAAATAAGTAAAAACAAAAAAAAACAACAAAAAAAACAATAAACCCAACCCCAGTTGAAAAATAAATAAATATATATACATAAATATACAATTACACCCAAAAGCCATTCAGAGGCCGAAAGAAAGAAAGAAAATTTAACTACAAATTGAAATCTTTTTCAAAACCATCAACAATAAAAAAAAACCAACAACAACAACAACAACCAACCAACACACATAAAAAGTGGCAGCACTTTTGAAACAACAAAAATAAAAGAAACAAAAATGTTTAAGGTATTTTTTTAAAATGAAATTCTTAAACTTTCGTATTTTTAAGTATTATCATCAAAATAAAAAAAAAACAAAGGTGATGTGATATTAATAATATTATTAATCTATAAAAAAAACAAACATTTTTTACATATAACATTATTGCATTAAAAACAAACAAAAAATTAAATTAAATCATTAAGTTTCATTAACTTCGTCGGCTATTTAAAACAAAAAATTCAACAACAAAAGAAAAAACATTAAAAATTCTAAGAAGCAATACAATTAACAAAAAAGAATTTTATTCTTTTCATCTTCTTAGACTTCTTTAGGTTCTTCTTTTTTGTTTTTTTTTTTCTACTATCTACTTCTTGTAATAAATTCTTCGTTATTTATTTTAAATCTTTTTTCAAAAAAACAAAAAATCTAATTTATAAACAAAAAAAAACTTATCCTTAATTTTATTAATTTTCTCTTTGTTACAACAAAAATTTAAAATTAAAAAAAAATAAAAATGAATACATGCATCGTATTACAATTATGTTGATTTCTCTTTTTGTTTTGTGTGCTACTCTTACCAGTAGTGGATCTTCATCTTCTTAAAAACAAAACAAAAAATTAACAAAAAAAACAAAAAAATTCTATTTTTAAGAAATTTTTTTAAACATTAAAATTAATCGAAAAAAAACCACTTACGGCATAAAAAACAAAAAGAAATGAAAACATAAATATGAAAAAAAGTCATCTGTGTTATATTTTATAGTAATTATCATAAAATAAAAATAAAAAATTATTAAACATTTGTTTTTTTTTTTTTTTAAATTGCTAGGTATTTAACAAAAAATTGAAAATTTAAAAATTACACACAACAAAAACCGGTGTTTTGCGATAAATGATTTTTGAAATTTATTATTATTATTATTATTTTCCTCTTAATTAAGAATTTGTATGTGTTATTATTTAATTTAATATATTATTATTTAATTTAATATATTATTATTATTATTATTATTTTTTTATGAAAAAACAAATCAACTGTGCATGTTATAATTTTTTGTATTAAAAAAACAAATCACTAGATGTAAACAAAATAATTACGTTATATATATAGTTTTTGTTCTTTTTTAATTAAATCACAAAACAAAAAAAAATAATACTTTTTATTTTGACATATAACAAAAGAAAAAGTAAAACAAAACGATCTCGAATTTTTAATAATTATTTACGAAAAAAAAACAATAATCTTATTCTCTCACCACCAACCACCCTTCACCTTTCACCACCACCTTCTTTCGTCTTCTTCTCATTAAAAACTCGATCTTTTGATTTTTCACCATTTTAAACGATATTCAACACACAATTTCTATCACAAAACTCACCACAGAAACACTCGTTTTTAATTTCATTTCATTTTTCTATATATCATGAAAAAAAAAACAACAACAACAAAAAATCAAGAGGGCTGTTTTAAAACAAAAATAAAAAAATTGTTTATAACTATAGGAGTAGCATAGGAATCAATTTTGCAAATGATAGGAACAAAAACAAACAACCCCCATTTTTCTCCCCTAAAATACACAAATTACAAACAAACAGTATTTTCTTCGATCAACGATGATAGTTTGAATCGTTGACAACAACAACAAAAAACTAATTTGTTTAGGGCAGAATTTCGACCAATTTGTTGTAAAATTAAAATTATATTCCTCTTCTTTTAATGTAATCTAAAAACTCGTGTTTCCAAACAAAAAAATTCTTTCCGCTGTAAAAAAAAAAAAACAAAAAAATAATCGTAAATCTGCTTAGGTGTAAAATCATTAACTATAGGAACAAACAATTAAATTAAACAAAACAAAATAAGAAGAAATTCTCAAGTAATGACTGAAAAGCCGAAAGTAAAAAAATAATCATTCAAACTCAAAAATTATTAATTACTACTCTCTCACAGGAAAATCAGCTATTTTCAATAAAAGAAACAAAAAAACAAATAAATAGTCAAAAATAAGCTCCATTTCCAGTTATATACTTGTACGCAAAAAATAAAAATATTAAATTTTCTAAAAATCGTGTGTAGAATAGAAGTTTTTTTTTCGTTTCGATTGCAAAAAGAAAAAAATTAAACAAAAATCAAGAAACAACCATTAATCAGTCATAAAATGTGATGTAGATTGTAGTATTTATTAAATATATAAACAAAATTAAACCAATACCCAATCGGTTTTCAGTTGAAAAATAAAATAAACAATTATGTGTAAAAAAAAAAATGTCATTGTTCAAGCAAACAAAAACAAACTCCTCTCTGTTATGTGTTATTTGTTTAAAATAATTCTTAAATTTTTGTGTGTATTTTACTTCGTTTTAGGTTTTTTAAAAATTCATTTTTTAATCATTCACCATATTTCATTCATCCCCTTAATCTCTATCATTACATTTTTTTTATATCTCATCATCCCCTAATTCTTTTAAATTTTATTTAAGAAACAAAAACAAAATCTCCCCCGCCAAACAAAACCAAATTCTTTTTGTAATTTTTCTATATAACATTAGCTTTAAAAAAAACAACAACAACAACAATATAAAAACATAAAAAATCAACACAAAACAAAAATCAATATTATTAAATGTATCCATTTTACTTCTTTTAATAAAAAAAACAAAAAAAATAAAATATGTTATCTACACATATAGAAAAAAATCAATTATAAATTACAATAAAACCCAAGTATTTTTTAATATTAATATTTTATTTTTAAACATTAAACATGATAATTTTTAATCAAATACATTTTTTTCTATATGCGAGAGAGACCATAATTATATGAGGATCTTTTTCATTTATAAACAAATAAAAAACTCAAAAACACAGTAAAATATTTAACACGAAGAAACAAAACAAAAAAAAAATAGCCCTTAAGTAAGATGTTTGAAGAAAATTACGAAAAGAAATAAAATTTAAACAAAAAAACAAAAAATAAATAATTATTAAATGTTACCAATTAAAATACAAAAAAAAAAACAAAGTATATATATTATTATAATATTTAGTAATGACTCTGATCACAATACGAGTTATCCCACCATGTGATTAATTAATGATTATTAAACAAAAAAAAAAAAAATAAAATTATAAAAATAATAATAACTACATACATACAACAACATCTACGTGATTTAGAATGTAAGATATTCTCTTTTTATATTTAATATAAAGATGAAAAACAATTTGGTGAAGATATAAGATGATGATGATGAAAAAAAAAAACAAAAACAAAAAAACAAAAATAAAAACAATAAAAAGAAAATAATTTAAAAAAAAAAATACTTTTTGGTTTTTTTTATTTTTTCTTAATTTTTTTTCAGTTGGTTTTCTCCTTTTTCGTTGGCATTGTTCTTCTTCTTTTGTTTAAATGGTTAAACTTCAGTTGTACCTGATTTTAATTTGTTGACTTTTTTGTTTGATTTTGAGTAAGTATGATTTTTTAAAATTATTTTGAGTGAGCTTTTCAAAGCTCCTCCTTTTACCTTTGACATATTCATCTGGAGCTTTCGGAAAACCTTATGGTATGAGTTGCAAAATGAGTTGTTAATATGATGTGAGTCTGTAACCTATAAAGCTTTTGGTGCATTAAAAGCTTGCTTCGAGTTTTTGGGAAAATCTTCATTAAGATTTAAGCAACTTAATTCAGATTTCACGACTTCAAAATAATTTTAATTAAAGCTTCACCATTAACTCACACTCAAAAAAGCGAGAGCTTTTATTGAACTTTTCAAATGAGTTAGAGCCACTTACTTTGTGTGCCTCTAAAATGCATCTCTTGGCACTGTGAGGTGGGCCTTTAATTTCAAGCTTTTCCCCGGCCTTGGTGGACTATTTTGGACTATTAGTCTAGTTCGCTCCTGGTTTGCTGAAATATTTGATTAAAATCATTAAACGTGCTTGTTTTTTTTTGTTTAAATAAATATTTCCAATTTAAACTAACTTCAATTGAAATATTCAAATCAGGGACATTTTGCTGACGTAGAAATTTAAATTTCTTCGACCGTCACACGTAGGTTTTGATGCGAGTGTGACTTCCAAATAAAATAAACAAATAATGTTTAAAAAAGATTCACTCAAGCTCCCCCAAAACAAAAACATGATAATTTCTCGTGCTGTTGAGCACGTTCACAAAGTTAAACAAAACTTAAACAATGAAGCAAAATCGAACTCAAGGCGATTGACTTTGTTATTGTTTGTTTGTTTTTTCAACTCATTAGCAACAAATTAGTTAAATAATGTTTCAATGGATAGACGTATAGCTCCAAAGGGATCTGTCTACAAAATTTTTATTTAATTATTTATATTTTTGTTTAACAATTAATTCGAAAGAGAACTATGAAAAAATCGATCGAAAAGCACAACGTGATCGGTTTAATAAAACCAAACTTAAGAATTAAAAAAAAACATAATAAGATAAAAATAAATAATATGTCAGGAATATATAATAATAATAATAATAATATTTTAATTCATAAAACTTAGAATAGAAATCAATCAATTTTATTAAAATTTTTATAATTTCATAAATTTTCGTGTCCTTAAAAAAAGAGTTAAAAGTTTAAATATACTTTTAACTAAACATGGCAGTGGTCGATAAAAATATAAAAACAAAATAAAATATAAAACATATTTACAAATTTATAATTAAAGAAAAAAAAACCAAGAAAAGAAAATTAAAAGGAAAAAGAATTACTAAGAAAATAATAAAAAAAAATTCTTTTAATTGTGTACAAACTAATGTCTAAGTAAAAATAATAATAATAATTATAAAAAAACAACAAACTATATTTTTTATATTAAAAAAAAAAACAAATAACAATTAAAAGAGAGACAAACAAAATATAGGTATGAACAAAACAAAAAATTAAAATTTAAAAATAAAATCATCATCATTAAAAATATTACACATTGTTATTATATGATTTTTCTCATATTTAAAAATTAATAATAATTACATACATATTTAAATAAATATATATACATCATATATATATATGTATATAAATACTTATTGTGCCATTAACTTTTAGGTTCAACAATTTTTTTTAGGTATTATACGATATGACCTTTTAGTTCTTTTCCAATTTCAATTCGATTGCCTTTCAATAAAAAAAAAAAAACATAAAAATAAGAAAACATGAGCAACAATAAGGACAAAAAACATAAATGTGAAGATAAGATTAAAAATAATATAATTAGTAGGATATGTGTATGTTTGAAAACAAAAATACAAATATTTAAAATAATAAATATCGTGAGTGCAAGGAAAAAAATTTAATTTTTTTTTTAAAAAACAAAAAAAAACAAAATACTTATCGTGTAGATATCGTTATAAACAAACAAACAAAACAAAGCAAAACTTTAAATATACATATAACTTAAAAAAACAAACAAAAATTGCATGTAAGATTTATTGAGTTTATAGGTATTTGTTTATAAAAAATTAATAAATTTAACACATTTTTTAAATTGTAGGTAATGTGAAATAATTTAATAATCATGGGTGTGTTACAATGGAAGACAAAAAAAAAAATTATATATAAAGTGAAAAAAATAACAAATTTTAGAATCGACAATTAAATTTAACAAATTTTTAAAAAATAGTATGTGGTTAAAATATAAGTAAGAGATTGGTGTCTTTTTTTTTTTTTTTGAAAATTTCGTGTATACAAGTGATTATAATAGTATCTAAAAATATATATTTAACTTGCGGTGGTTTCTGATGGTCTGAGGATGGAAAAATCAACTATTTTACTGTATATCGCAATGCCAGCCATATTCTTCTATTAAAAGGTAAGCAACGTGAACGTAAAATTATAAGCTACATATATTTAAAAAAAAATATAAATATATATTGTATGTGTATAATCTTTAGATAGGTAGGATTTATTTTATTAATTATTCTATTTATTTATTTTGAAGTTATAAAGAACGTTTTTTATTTGAGGAGGTTATCGAAATACTGAATTTGAGAAGAAAAAAACAAAAAATTGCGCGCGTTTTGTTGTCATAATATCACCAAGAAAAAAAAACAAACAACAAATTTCCAATAAGATAAGGTATACAAAATTTCAATAATTTTTTTTGTTATAAAATTAAATTTCGTTATCGTAAAATGTGCCATTATAATTTAAAAAATAAATAAAAAAAAGAAAAAAGATACATTCAAGGATTAATTATTACGCCTTCCTGAGATGTGCTTTTTTTTAATCTTTGAATAGTAAAATAGAGTTTGTAGGTGTCTATTTAAACAAACAAATTTAAATATTTATATACATCATAATATATATACATACATGGTAAGACATAAGTTATTTTTTCACTAAAAATTAAATAAAACAAAAACAAACTCAATTCTGTGAGTGCACACATATATACATATAAAAAGCATATATAGGCATACAAATTCGCATATAAACATAAAGCTTTTGATGGATTTATTAATGAAAAAAAAAACTAAAAACAAATTTAAGAATTAAAAAAAAAAAACAAAGAACACAAGAAATTTTTGTGTAAGAATTTTTTCGTTTTCTTTTTAAATAGAAATAAGTTGCACCAGATAGACAAGTCTAAACATTAAAAATAAAATAAATACAAATTAATATACAAACCGACAAACAACTGTAATAAAAAAAGCTTCGTCCTTCGGAATAATTATAGTGCGCTTTCTTCAAAAAACGCTTCTTATCTTCGACTACTTGCTCTCTGGATGGGAACTTTTTAGTTTTCCATCCGCCACTTATTGACAACTTTTGTATGTGGTCGTTTCTTTTTTAAGCAATTTTTCAAGACCTAAACTTTTAATTTTGAGTGAAAGCTCATCACTATTTTTCTTTAACGAGTCTTTATTTTTGTTGAAGTAATAAAAATTCACTTAATTTTCATCTTTGTCCTTAAACCAAATAACAAAATCTGATTTTTCAATTTTGAGTGAAGACTCTTCAATAATTTTGTTTTAATTATTGTTTCCAGGATTTCCCAATCACTTTTTTCATACTCTTAATTGCGTGAAACCTTAATAATATTTTTATCTTACTTCCATTATCTTATTTTTCAAACTTAAAATATTGAGTGAAAGCTTAACAAATAATATTTTTCTTTAACGACTTTTTGTCGAAGTAGTCAAAAACGTACTTACTTTTCACCTTTGTTCTTAATCTAAATAAAAAAATCGGATTTTTCAGTTTTGAGTGAAGCTCTTTAATAACTTTTTTTAAATTATTGTTTCCATAATTTCCAAATCTCCTATTTTCTTACTCTTAATTGAGTGAAAGCTTAATAATATTTTTACATTTACTTCCACTATCTTATTTTTAAACTTAAAAACTTTTCATCTTTATTCTTAAACTAAATAAAAATCAGATTTTTCAATTTTGAGTGAAAGCTCTTCAATAATTTTGTTTAAATTATTGTTTCCATAATTTCCCAATCTCTTTTTTTCTTACTTTTAATTGAGTGAAAGCTTAATAATATTTGTATCTTACTTTGACTATCTTATTTTTCAAACTTACAATATTGAGTGACATCTTAACAAATACAATTTTTCTTTAACGAGTTTTTGTCTTTATCTTTTTTCTTAAACCAAATAACAAAATCTGATTATTCAATTCTGAGTGAAAGCTCTTCAATAATTTGTTTAAATTAGTGTTTCCATAAATTCCCAATCTCTTTTTTTTTCTTACTCTAAATTGAGTTAAAGCTTAATAATATTTGTATTCTTACATTCATTATCTTACTTTTCAAACTTAAAGTATTGAGTGAAAGCTTAACAATAATTTATTTTAAAGAGTTTCTGTATCCCTATTTTTTGTTCTAAAATTTCTTCATACCAAAAAAGAAATATGTATGAAAAGCTCAATACTATTGAGCGAAAGCTCTTTCTCAAAAATTTGTTTCAAACAAATTACCAATATTATTGCTCATAACCAATATATAGAACAAAATTCTAAAGAAACGCATATTTCCTGTCTCCAGCTTAGCTTGTCCTCTGGATTAATACGAAATTTTCAATAGTGACACAAAACAAAAAAATTAGTATTCTTTTATATGTATTGTATATGTGCATACCAAAGTAATTTTTATTAATTAAAAACAAAAATACAAAACAAAAACTAGTTATAACCAATTTCAAATCTTAGCTAGGTAGGATATGTAAGGATATTGTATTATAATTATTTTATAAAATATTAGTTTTTCTTAAAATTTTTAATTTTTTTTCTATTGATCAATGAGGGAGTTAGTAAGAGTATCCTTATACGAATTTGGCAAACAAAACAACAAATATTCGAATAAATTAAGGAACAAAGCAATTACATACATACAAAGAACGAACAAAGCAAAACAAAATCAATTTTTAGGTTGTTTCGGTTAATTTTAAGCCGAATTTTAATAAAATTGATTGATTCTTAATTTGATGATTCTATCGTTTCTATGTAATTTTTAAAAATTATAAATTACAGTAAAAAAAAAAACAAAAAATACTCAATAAATTTAGAGACTTACAGCATGAACAAAACAAAACAAAATTAATAAGAAGTATGTATAAATTTAAATTAAGGTTTTCTTCGTAGATGGTATATAAAATTAAAATACAAAAATTATATATATGTAAAATGTATAAATTTATATTTAAACGAAAAAGCAAAAACAATTAAAGAATAAACGAATTTTCCCTTTTGCGTCATCGTCCATATCAAAGTTTACGAAAAATAAAGTAAGAAAATAATTTTAAAAAAAATTAAAATTTAAACTCAAAACAAATAAATTAAAAATGAAATTAAATATTTCGTGCTTTAAACAACAACAAAAAAAAACAAACAAACAAATATTTAATCAAAACAATAATGTCGTGCTCAATGTTTTTTAAGTAGTTTTTATTCACTGTGTAATTCAGGCAACAAACCAGCAAACAATATTTAAAACAGCATATTTTAAATAAAAATTCAAAAAACCAATACAAAAAAATATTCTTACAAAAATACCAAACAATAAAATAGTCAATTTCTCCGTCATCATTTCTTAACTAAAATACAACACACAAAAATATAGTATAAAAATATTATTCATCATTATTATTATTATTATCAGTGTCAGTAGTTGCGCGCTTATAATAAAAAAATAATAGACAAAATAAAAAATCGCTTATAAATATCGTTCATTTAAATATATAAATTAAAACAAAAAGTTTAATAATAAAAATTTAAGTGTTTAATAAAAAGTGTAACAGAAAAAAGTAAATTTCGTACAGAATTAGAGAAAAACATAACTAAAAATAGTAAACAAAAAAAAAAACAAACAGAGAAGAATCCCAGCTTCTTAAACAAACATTTTTTTAATTAATTAAAATTTATAATTTATAATTTCACCAAATCAAGTTTCCATAAATAAAAAAAAAAAACAAATTAAGTCAAATCTCTATCTCTCTATCTCACACCAAAACAAACTTACCATACACCATAAACCCACTCTTTATCTCTCTTTCTCTCTCAGTCATTCTTCATCAAATCAGTTTTTCTTTTGTTATAATTTTATTGAAATATAATAATTTTATGTTCTTGTAAAATACCAAAAAGGGAAGCAAAGAACTGTACTGTGACAAATGAAAAATATTTAAATGATAAGCATACAAAATTAAGAAAGAACAAAAATTAAACTTAAAAACATTTTTTATTGTTCTTTATAAAAAAAATAAACAAACAAAAAAAAAGAAAATTACAATAATTTGTAGGTTAAACAAAAATATAAAATTTATTAGGAAAAACCAAATAATTAAAGATAAATTAACAAAACCAAAAAAAAAAAATACAACAAAAATATTTTAAACTGAATTTGCATATGTTATGTAGCTAACAATATTCATTTACAATAAATAAAGTTAATACAACAAAAAACAAACAAAAACACTGTCTTGTTTCTATTTTCCAAAACTTGGAATATTATTTTTTCTCTAGAAGGTAAATTATAAAAATAATACAACAAAAAATAAAAAAACATATCTTTGCTTTGTTTGAACTGAATTGGTGAAATTATTTTATTTAATTTTTTTTTCGGAGCCAACTTAAACAAAATAAAAACAATATTTTTTATTTTATTTTATACTTTTTGTTTCTAAATATTTAAAAAAAAAAATGATAAAAAAAGGTGAACAGGATCTTAACAAAAAATTCTGGTTTCTGTGACAACATAACAAAAAAAAATACGAAGAGACAAAAACACAAATCCCAACACAAAAAATGACAAAACTTATGACTTTTTTAACTTTCAAAAACAAAGTTAAATCACACAAAAGCGAAAGACTAAATTTAAATTAAAAACAAAAAACAAAATAACATAAACCAAAAAATATCATAAGTATCTTAAGGATAAAATAATTAATTAAAAAAAAACTTTCATACACTCACCCACAACATTTACTGTACACTCCCTCACACATACCTACATCAAAAAACAACAACAAAACAAAAATACATGAATTTATAAAACAAAAATATATATACAAAATATTATACATAGATATAACGAAAAAAAAACAAAAACAAAATAATATTTGTAATTAAGAAGAAACAACTATTGTAACAAATAAATAATTGTGATGTAATTTTTAATGGACCTCTCTATCTCTTGTTTATAATCAATTAAATTTTAATATCAAATACAAAAAAAAAATTAATCGTGTTTATATATTTAAATTGGTAATAAAAGAACAAAAATATGGCAAACCACAACAACAACAAAAACAACAACAAAAAATTAAGTAAATTCCGATGAAATAAAGAACACGCGCTCCTTTGCATTATTGTGAATGCAAATATCAATAATTGTATTTTTTGACAAAAATATGATAAAAATATGAAAAAAAACAGACAAAACAAAATAATTATTATTAATTATGTAAATGTAAGTAAATAAAACAAAAATTATAATCAAACAACTTTATATGAAAGACAAAAAATAATTAACAAAAAAAAATACAAAAGAAATTATATATATATACAAAATATATATAAATTTTAAAAAATAGATCTAACAACAATTAAAAAATAAAAAAAAAAAAACTTTACCAAAAACAAAATAAAGTCGACAAAAATAATGAAAAAATGGTAAAATAGGATTAAATAAAAAATAAAACAAAAATATAAAATTTGATATTAGGTTTAAGTAACTAGTTGTTATTTCAAATTGAATTGATTATTTATTTATGAACCAAGAAAACAAAAACAAATTAATAATTACGGATGAACAAATTGATGAAGATATTATGTGAAGAATATGAACATGAACAACAAACTGGAAATAAGTTATTATAACGAGTATTAAAAAAATAAAGAAAAAAATACAAAATACAAAACATAAATGTGTTTTTATTTTTTAGTTTTTTTGTTTTTCAGAATTTTCCAGGACTCTTTGGTAACAATTTAGAAAGTTTGGAGACAGTTTGCAATACTTCTTGAAATATGGAGAGAGCTGCAGAAAAAGCAAAACTTAGTTTCCTGCGGGTCAATAATTTCCAGGAAAGGCAATCAGCTCTTGATTTTCGTAGACAAATATAATTCAATTTTTGTCTTGAACAGTTTCTTTTAAGAAATACATCAGCTTTCAGGTGAAGCTTTTCAGAAGATTTTAATTAATCTTTTTGTGGTAGCGCATTTCACATTAGTGTAAAAAGTACGTCCGAAATTAGGTTAATTAGGAGTAAAGTGTTGGGCATTCCTAGAAGTACGGGTATTACGATTGAATTGCTTGATGCTTGAGGAGCGTTGTTTGTGAAAATATAAATAAAAACTTTTTAAATTGTAGCCAGGTCAGAAGGGGTAAGAAACTTCTTGCATCGTGTTGGAAAAAACCCAAAAACTTTGCAGCATTTTTGACAGTATCAATTATATGATCACTCCAAAAGGGATGGTTTGTTATGTGCATAATCTAGAATTGAAAACTCCTCGAAGGAAGTACCACACATGGATAGTGGCATTGGGAGAGGGTTGCGCATTTGAGATAGTAGACAGCATTGGGTTTTGGAAGCATTAAATTCTGCCCGAATTGTCATCAGCGAAACAATAATTTAGGTTAGAAGTTCAAGACATGACATCATTTAGAAAAATGAATAAAAGGTATCGGACACAAAACGGACCCCTGCGGCACACGTTTGTTTGTGAATATTAAATGTAACGTTCACAATACTACTTGGATTAAACGAGCTGGTAGTTTCTAACCGAAAAAAGAAGAGATTCATCAATACTAAAAGCACGCATTTTCGATAAGAGAGCTTGATGCTAAACTTTATCAAATGCTTTTAAAATATCAACTACAATAATCTAATTTTCTTCAAGACGATAAACCATGAAAACACCAGTGGACCTATTGCTACGAAAGCCATATTGTCGATTAAGAAGGTTTCGTTTTTCAAGACTCTTCTAAAACTGAAAATTTATCAGCGTATGTAAGTACAATTGGAAGGTAGTTAGAGAGGGAGGAGTTTTTGAATTTTTAGGGACAGGCTGTAAAAATGCTGTTTTCCACCCACTTGGAAAGAGACCTATATACCATGACAGATATAGAGAAGCTTAGTTTTTGATATGATTTGACGTTTAAGGTTTATTTTGAAGCTAATCATCGTAAATAGGTAGGAGCAGAAGACTCGAACGAGTATTGGTGATTTAGGAGATTTAGGTTTGCAGGCCTCTTCAAAGAATTTCGAAGATTTGGAGACATTTGAAGAATTGTAGATTATTTTAATATTCGTGGGCTTACAGCGAATATTCTTTCTGTGTACTCCCATACTGCTTTAAATAGGCTACCTGTATTGACACTAAGTGAAACCCTAGTAGTAGTCTCGTCATATACATCAGGAATGATGTTGCTTATCAGTTCTTGCCACAATATTGTCTTTGCAACAATTCTTTTTTCAATTGTAGGTGGTTTAAATTTTCCATGAATAAGCAAATCATTCACTATTGCTTCCTTTATCCAAGCCCCAATCTAGACAGAGTGTCGACTTCTCGTGAATTTGATGCTTTGTCTGATTCCATCCAAAGAATTGTTTCGTCCTATCCTCGCACTGAAATCGTTGTTACGGGCGATTTCACAGTACACAATTCTTCAGAAGGAGTGTGTGCTGAGATCTTCGCTGAGTTAAACCACCTAACTCATCTGGTCAACGAGCCCGTTTGTCAATACGAGAAAGCCAACTGGGACGGTCTCAATAATTACTTCAGGATCTTTAACTGGTCACTATGCTTCCTCGATAGTGACGTTGACGCCAGCGCTGATATGATCACAAGTTTGATTCTCCTGGGAATGAGAACTTTTATCCCCTATAGGGTTAAAAGAATCAGACCTCTTCCTCGGTTCCTACGCTCGTTGTGAATGACACTCCATTTGTTAGCTCCTTAGAGAAAGCAAATCTCTTTGCTAGGCAGTTCGCCGCAAATTCAACGCTGCCAGTGAGTGTTATGACTCCGACTGTACTTGATCGAGTTAATGATTCTATGGGGCAAATCTTTTTTCACACTCGTAGCGAGAGTCCTAAAAGATCTTAACATGGTATCCCCGCTATTATTCTGAAGAGCTGTTTTTTATCGCTGGAAAAACCGCGTAAGCTTTTTCATCTGTCCTACTCCTCAGGTCTCGTTCCGAGCGGATGAAAAACCGCATTTGTCCAGCCTATTCCCAAAAACCGATTGCACTCACGTGCCTTCTTTCCAAAGTCATGGAAACGGCGATTAATTATCAGCTCAAGAAATATCTTGAAGAACGGAAGCCTCTTAATAACCGACAGTATGGCTTTCGTAGAATCCTTCTTTCATTGGATTAGTAATTACCTTTCGAATCGTTCAATACAAGTTGTATTGGATGGATTCAAGTCTGAAAACCACAAAATTAATTCTGGTTTCTCATTTTTATTAATGATCTCCTGTCTGCAACATCTAATCCAATACATTGTTTCGCTGACGATAGTACTCTTAGCTTTTCATATTCGTTTTCAGATTCACACCCCTCTTCTTCGGATGTGAAACTGCAACGACAAAATATGATAAGCTCATTAAATTCCGACCTAAACAGCATTGCACAATGAGGAATAAGAAACCGCGTTGAATTTAATGCTTCAAAAACGCAATGCTGTCTTGTATCGTTAAAGCGAAATATACCCCCTCTGCCAATATCCATAAATGGCACTTTCATCGAGGAAACTGAACATCTCGATATTCTCGGTATGTGTATCACCAACCACCTTTTGTGGAACGATCACAAAAGCGATGTCGCCAAAAATGCCGCAAGATGTTTCGGTTTCCTAAGGCGATGGAAGAAGTTTTTCTCCCCCTCTGATCAGGCTGTTATTTACAAGAATTATATACATCCAAAGCTTGAGTATAACACCCATATCTGGGCTGGTGCTCCTGCAACTTACTTAAGCCCCTTGGATAGTATTGAACGTAGAGCATTTAGATTGATTGGTGATATTACCATCATAAGATCATTTACGTCACTTGAACATCGTCGAAATGTTTCTTGTATCACCATCTTTTATCTTTATTTTAATGGTTTATGCTCTAGAGAAATAGCCAGCTGCATTCCTCCCCTTAAACAGTTCAACCTTAATACTCGCGCTTCTAGGAATGCTCATCAATATACCCTTGAGCCCAACTTTGGTCGTACAGAGTACAGAGATTCGTTCTTAAGCCGTACTATGCCAATGTGGAATGCCTTGCCACACTCAGGAATTCAAAACCAATGTACACCGACATCGTGGAAACTTTGAGGGATTTTGTGGTGTGACTTGGATCTCATAGTCAATTTGTCTACCGTTTTCTTCTCGGTAATGTCACTGTAGTATGGAACCCAACTATGGGTTACTAATGTTTGTTTCAATAGGTAATATTAACTCTATAGGGGAATCATTTACCCAGTCTTGACTTCTTGGCGTGTTTATCAACAAGAATGTCAACGCTTTTGTTTACTTAATTGTTAGAAGAAACGGCAAGTAATAACTTGTAAATTTTATCAATGGTTCTTTAAATGAAAAAAATACCAGACCCTAGCTCAAATATCGTTTTGGGACCCCTAAATTTTGACCAAAGAATCTCCATATAATGCCTAAAATTCACAGCACACAATAAAGGTTGGGATCAATTTAATTAATTATAAATTCATGAATATTAAGGAATTATGGGGAAATAAATAAAAATAGTTATTTGCAATGGAAAAATGGCACAAAATAAGTTTATTATTAATTTTTCTCGGGTTAATTTCCCGCCTTTTGACTTAAGACTGTTACATTTTCTCGATCATCGGTAATGTTTCCTTTTCTAAAAATAAAAAAGTGACTTCCAAAATTAACAAAAAGCAGGCAATTTGGTACTGGAACCACTTTAAATTGTTCAATCAAATCGAGTCTAATTTGACTATCAGTTATTACTTTAACCGATTCAATACTTGAACTTCCATTGAGACTCAACTACAGTCAAAACCGAAACCTATTCAGAAGTGAAATAGTTAAACATAAAACGTTGTTTGTTACTTGTCACGAAAACAAGTTTTTGTTACAGGGTGATTGAGCTTTTTTTGGAAAAAATAAAGAAATTAATTTTAATGTTTGTATTTATACAGTGTGAATCCACCATACAAAAAACACACATTTTTGAACACATCCCCAATGCAATTTTCTTATGTCAATTCTGAAAATGAAGATATTGATGTGAATTTTGATTAAAGAATGAAAAACACAAAATACAAACAAATTGTGAGTGCTTAACCATATTTAAACTTTGAAAATGTTTGTTCCTCAGATAATATGAATAAAATAATATGTAGTTCAAATTCTAGCCCTAAGCGAGAACTCTCTATTGACAAATCTGAAGACGGTAAAAATACAGATAGAAATTTAATTGTCAAAACAGAACGATACGATTGGAATCATGGAGTGTCTTTGACCCTCCTAATTATTCATATCTCCAGAGTAAGAACTTTTGTAAAGGTAAAAATACTGAAAAGATCGAGTGGAGCTAATAAAAGGAATTTTTAAAACATTTCTAAACAATTCATGGTCTAAATTTTTGTAATTTTCTGAAGTTTGGTTACCCTGTCCTGGTCTGGCCACTATACCAAATATGCAAATTTCAATACTGGCCTTACCATGTTCGCATGTACATCTACTTAATGGTTTTGGGGCTTGTACTCAACCTTTTAGAAAGCAATTGAAAGCAAGCGCTTTACTCAAATAACAAAAAACTATAATGCATGTAGATACATATTGGTAAAATCTATGGATATGTTTGGTTAGGATTAGAGCGCTAGCCGAAGAGGTTTAAGACTTCTACCACCCTAGAGTGTAAAGTGATTTATACGTTTTCTAAAAACTAAAATTTTTCTAACTCTACTAATCATCTGATATAATTGGTGTTTTAAAATAGGAGGCAGTTTATAAGAAAGTCTTAAACTAGATTAAAAAGTGTATTTTAACTTTATTTTCTCCTTTTTGTTTTGAATATTGTACATATTGGATTTTTCTGATATAAAACTGCTTTCAAAATCCGCAAAATCCTCAGATCCACTAACGCTCAGGTATAGATTATTGTTCTTTGAACTTATTACCTTCAAAAGACCTTAAAACCTATCATCTCACAGTTGTGCGATGAAAAGATCATTACCTATAGAAAGTCTTGTATCGTGTGTATTTGAAATAATTTAATTTTTCAAAACTACAAATTTGCTTGTTTATACGTATAGTATATACATATGTACAACTATATTTTCCAAAAGTTTATATCTTCCAGCCTACACTAATCTTTTACACCAAACAAAAATTTCTCTATATTAGAATATTTCTTATGTCCGGATCGTGCCCCAAACGCCCAAACACCAAACACATTATTGAATCGGCACTAAAACGTCAATATCATCTAAATATTTATTCCCGTAAACGTAAAGTGAAGTGTTTATTGAGCCATCCCTGAGATTGAAATAACAATATTCCTTGCTAAATATAGGATCAAGGAAAGAAGAAAAAAAAAAAAAAAAACTATCTCGAACCTCGAGTTGTTTTTAAATGTAAATTTTGAAATTTTGTAAAAAGAAATGGTCCTACGGCATCTTCAACCCTTCAAACAATCAAAAACAAAAATCTGACTTTACTTTCACTAATGGATGTGTTATCAAATAAGAGGTCTATGTCTGTTCTTGTTTTTGTTTTTTCGTTTTTAAAATCTGAAATCCGAACAAGCAAGTTCCATTTAACTTGTATTTTCAGATGGATCGTGTAAACGACCACTCAAGAAAGGGCGACAAGGTTCTTTAAGTAGTTTATTTATTTAGACTTAATTTTTTTCATCATCTTCAATCCTCAATCCAATACTTCCCTTATGTTTTGTTTTCTTTAAAATATTTCTCAAGTACCTTTGCTTGTCTGTCAAATGCTAATCAACGTCAGGAGGCAGCAGCAGCAGCAGGCATAGCTCGTTCTTCTAATTGCGACCCGTCTACCCGTGTGACATTTGATTGTTCAAAACGATGCGATGTGAGTTCTTCTGTCACAATCCCATTGCAAACAAAGTTTCACATCCCTAGGAGGATGATTGATTTAGTCAATTAAAAAGTACCACCTTAAGTAAACGCGCACACATTAATTAATAATGAAAAGAAAAATATAAATTATTTGATGGGGTGCCACCAGTGTAACACATTGGGCCGCTTCTTGTTTACACAAATTAATATTTCAGAAGAGGACGAGTGATAGTGAGGAAATATTTGAAAGAAATTTGTTTACTGTTTACACAAAAGAAAAGAATATTTCCCAAAAGGATGGCTTATAAAATTGGGAATTATTTTATAAACAAAGTAATTAAGATTTGGAAAATTGAAGAAATGGCAGCATCAAGTCAAGTCAAGGAAGTACGGGAGTATTTCTTTTTTAAACATATTTTTAGCACATTATTAAACCACATAACGAAGGAAGGTATACATTTTAGGGGCGTAAACAAATCGATTTAATATGAGTTTTAAAATACTCTATTGAGAGATAATATGGTTGATATGAAGGAAACATGCAATATCAATAGAATGAGAGGAGAACAAAAAAATTCTGAAGGATAATTGACTTTCCCACCCGTTGATTTCTTTCTTTCTGTGTTTTTTTAAACTCGAGGATAAAGGTTTTTTTGATGGGTGCTTGGGTCCCGTCTGCTATTGTAAGACGACTCCTTCCGGTGATGTATGACAAACAAAATAATAACAAGGACTCTGTGAAAGTGTATGTAAACATTCAATATTTTATATATGAGAAAGGATACAATTCGTGTCCCGTTTTATTTTATATAATTTATTTTTCTGACTTATTTTGTTTGTAATTTCGCCGACAACGAGAAAGGCAACGACAACGATGACGACATTCCCTTAATCCTTTGACGAAACACACAATAATAGAGTTGCATTGTTAAACTTACTTCCTTACAGAGCACATCACCGAGAGAGAGAGAGAGGAAAATGAAAAGGATATAAAGGACTCGCTTCGGCTTCATTGTAGCAATATGCTTCAGAGTGTATTTTTATATGATGGTGACTTTGCAAATGTATAATGAGGTGCAATTTACTGTGCGGATTTGTACAGCTTTCCTTTTTTCTCGAGAACGTAATGATAGAGGCACAGAGGTTCAGAGGTTTCTTTTTTTGAATAATGCCTTTGGCTGATATATTCTTGGTGCTTTAATAGAAAAACGAAGCCGAGATTTCTTTCTTATTTTATTCTTTTTTTTGTGTGAGCTGAGTGGTGTATTTTATTCGATTGTTTGGTACAAAAAGTGTAAGGAAATCATAGCAATTACCTTGCAATTGGTGGTCATTAGGAAAATCGACGTCAAAGGTACGTATAGACTTTGTCAAATATATAAAAGTCTTGAGAGGGTATTAAAGTATTATGTAAGATTTTTTTCGTCAGCCGTTTGAGGCTGGTATCAATGGTGCATTGAGTCTTAGGCGGCTTTGTAGCAGTTTATATTTGTGAAAACTAGAAGGAAATTATTTTTTTATTTAACAAGCTAAAGAGCTCAAAGCTTTTACAGTTTTGAAAAAATAAAATATCCTTTAAAAATACTACTAAGTGAGAACAGACATTTTTAACATTCTCAATTAGAAAATGTTTAAAGTTTCGGACGTTTAAATGTATTTAGACTCTAAATGCGTGGTATTGAGAGAAATGTCAGCAAGTAGGTACGTAAGCTTTCAAAAAAGTTGTTATTGTATGAATGAAAAAGAGGCAGGAATGCGACCCACACTGATAACTTTGTTAGTCGTTAACCAATTTTTACCAATTTAAAAGATACAAATTGGATGAATGAAATTGATTTGAAGTCAATACATCCTATTGTTCTCGTGATATCGAGAACCGAACATCAGTTTTACCAAATGTTTGTACTGTTTTTGTAGATTTTTTTTAATGAAAAAACGGACTGTTGGATTTTTATCAAAATTTCACTGAATGTCGAAAACATTATTTTAAGTGAGATAAATTAAGTTTTAAACCAATATTTTTAATTTTTGACAAGACATTTGTGTCGAGAATCAATTTTTACGAACTTTAGAAAGGCTTTTTTGGTTTTTATTTTTGTAGAAAACTCTCAATTTTATTTTTCAAACAATTTTATCGAATGTTTAAAACAATATTTCTCATAAGATGAAATTAGATTTAAGCCAAAATCTCAAAGTTTTGAAAAGATATTTAAGTCAAAAATTAAGTTTTAACTACTTTTGTTAATTTTTTTTAGGGTTTTAATTTTTTGTAAAAAAATGTAAATTCTATTTTTCTCAAACGGTTCTCAATTTTGAAAACATTATTTAAAATAAAATAAAATTAGTTTTACGCCAATGCGTCAAAGTTTTGAAAAGTTATTTGAGTCGAAAATTATGTTTTTCCAACTTTTATTAATTTTTTTAGGTTTTTTTGTGTAAGAAAACTGCCAGTTTGATTTTTCTTTAAATTTTACCGAATGTTGAAAAGAATATTTTTTATAAGATAAAATGAGTTAGAAGCCATAATCTCAAATTTTCAACAGATATTTGAGTCGAAATTCAATTTTTACCAACTTTGAGAAATGTTTGCTTTGGGTTTTTAGTTTTTATAAAAAAAACTATCAATTTGATTTTCTCAAAATTTAACCAGAAGTCAAGTATTCTTCGTTGCACAAAATTGTTTTGGAGATGAAATCATTTTTACTCGTAAAATTTTCGAGGTGAAACATTTTTTTAACAAACGTACGGACGTACTAACGTATGTACGTACACACGCACGCACATTTCTAAAAACCTTTTATTTCGACTCGACCATGAAACTGCGGGAAACGTCAAAATTATCAATTTGACAAATCGGACCCATTACAATAACTTCGTATGGGAAGTTAATAAGTAGCCTGTTAATTATAATTATTTAACTGGAAAATTTCGAAGAAATAGGTAGTTTATACAGCGAAACAACGTTTGCCGGGTCAGTCCGTTATAACAAATAAAACAAACGTTTCTTCCTATTTAAATCATTTCTTACAATTATTTATGTCAACTAATAGAACAACTTTCCCTTGGGATAATGAAGACACAAGATATTATTAATTTAAATCTTCATTTTTGAATATTTTTGAATGAATCTTTGAAGTATTTTCATTTGAGTGATTTAGGACAGGGAACT
Source organism: Eupeodes corollae (assembly GCF_945859685.1). Classification (NCBI taxonomy): domain Eukaryota; kingdom Metazoa; phylum Arthropoda; class Insecta; order Diptera; family Syrphidae; genus Eupeodes; species Eupeodes corollae. The sequence goes on along the minus strand of NC_079147.1, from coordinate 308,213,710 downwards.
ATTCTATATTTTTGATTTTGGAAAAAGTACATTTTTCATACTAAAAATCAATTTTATAAAACGAATCTCTGGAACAAATTAGAAGAACCCTGGAACGATTGAGGGGGTTGATAGTGTGAGCATTATGTTTTGAAGCCCCAATCTAGACAGAGTATCAACTTCTCGTGAGTTTGATGCTTTGTCTGATTTCATCCAAAGAATTGTTTCATCGTATCCTCGCACTGAAACCGTTGTTACGGGTGATTTCAATGTTCACAATTCTTCATGGCTTCAACATTCGGACCAGTCAACACCAGAAGGAGTGTGTGCTGAGATCTTCGCTGAGTTAAACCACCTAACTCATCTGGTCAACGAGCCCACTCGTTCTATTTCCTCTAGGCACGTCATATCAGCAAATTTCTCGTGTAAAAAATCTCCAGTTAAAAAAAGAGCTCCTAAGAGAACCGTTTGTCAATACGAGAAAGCCAAATGGGACGGTCTCAATAACAACTTCAGGAACTTTAACTGGTCACTATGCTTCCTCGATCGTGACGTTGACGCCAGCGCTGATATGATCACAAGTTTGATTCTCCTGGGAATGAGAACTTTTATCCCCAATAGGGTTAAAAGCATCAGAACTCTTCCTCGGTTCCTACGCTCGTTGTGAATGACACTCCATTTGTTAGCTCCTTAGAGAAAGCAAATCTCTTTGGTAGGCAGTTCTTTCGGTTTGCATGAATCCCTCCTTCATTGGATTAGTAATTACCTTTCGAATCGTTCAAAACAAGTTGTATTGGATAGATTTAAGTCTGAAAACCACAAAATAAATGGTGGTGTGCCCCAGAGCTCTGTTCTATCTCCAACACTCTTTCTCATTTTTATTAATGATCTCCTGTCTGCAACATCTAATCCAATACATTGTTTCGCTGACGATAGTACTCTTGGCTTTTCATATTCGTTTTCAGATTCACATCCTTCTTCTTCGGATGTGGAACTGCAACGACAAAATATGATAAGCTCATTAAATTAAGACCTTAACAGCATTGCACAATGGGGAATAAGAAACCGCGTGGAATTTAATGCTTAGAAAACGCAATGCTGTCTTGTATTGTTAAAGTGCATCGAGGAAAATGAACATCTCGATATTCTCGGTATGTGTATCACCAACCACCTTTTGTGGAATGATCACATATGCGATGTCGGCAAAAATGCCGCAAGATGTTTGGGTTTTCTAAGGCGATGCAAGAAGTTTTTCTCCCCCTCTGATCTGGCATTTATTTACAAGACTTATATACGTCCAAAGCTTGAGTATAACTCCCATAACTAGGCTGGTGCTCCTGCAACTTACTTAAGCCTCTTGGACAGTACTGAACGTAGAGCATTTAGATTGATTGGTAATATTACCATCTTTTACCTTTATTTTAATGGTTTATGCTCTAGAAAAATAGCCAGCTGCATTTCCCTTAAACAGTTCAACCGTAATACTCGCGCTTCTAGCAATGCTCATCAATATACCCTCGAGCCCAATTTCGGTCGTACAGAGTACAGAGATTCGTTCTTTAGCCGTACTATGCGAATGTGGAATGCCTTGCCACACTCTATCTTTCCCAGCAATTGCAATATTCAGGAATTCAAAACCAATGTGCACCGACATCTCCTTTCAACCCCTCTCTCCTCTTCCTTGTGCTCACACTGTGTCTACATAATAAGGGTAATATTTCCCTTTGAGTGTGCGGTTATTATAAAAAAAATTTTATTTGGACTTAATATCTATTTTCAGTACTGTTTTAAATAAAATTCTGGAACACTTTGGTTTATTTGATTTTGGATTTAGAACGATTTTTTTTAGTTGGTTTTTGGAAAGTCGGACGGCTAAAGCTGTTTTTTGATATTTTATATGTGTAGGTTTATTTATTTTTAAGGATCGACATTTTAAAAAGTTTAAGTCTTAAATTGTTCATGATTTTGATACAATTTAAGCTCGATTTGTTCAATGGTATGCTGAGGTGGTAGGTGACGCGCAACTGAGGTAGGTGCCGATTATATGATGAAGTGGTAAGCTGGTATAACTTAGGTCTGGGGGTTACTGCATAATATGGTAGGAAACAGTAACCATGGTGGTATCTGTGGATGCATTGGATGGTTTAAATCCTCTGGAGAGCCAACGGTTGTATAGGGAGGAGAGGTCGGATTCTGAGAATGGACTAGGGGCCTGGAGGTTTATTTATACCCTCTATTTGGTAAGCCCTAAACTTCAATCAAGAAATCCAGCCGACAACACCGCGGTTTTGTTACAACGTTTTGAATTGGAACAAGGTCGAGTTCATAATAAGTTTTTGGGAACAATCTGGAAGAACATTCAAAAGTAGGAAAATGTAAAAAGGGGCTAACTTCACACTCTATACAAAATTATATTATCTTCAGAGTAATTTTACGTACCAAAAAATAACGATTTTGACTTGTATTTTAGTTTGTAGAAAAATCGAATTGATATTTTCTAAAAAAAAACTAATGAAGCAAATGTTGATTTTTGACTTCAATATCTTGATAACAAATGAAAAAAATGTCTTTAATATGGTTGTTGACATTAAATCTGACTAGAACATATATTATTTTGAAAACGAATATCATGAGCCGATGTAAAGATATTGGATCAAAATTTTAAACATTGTGCTATCTTTTAACAGATTGCTGAAGTTAAAACTTTTAAGACATCTTTGGATGCTCGTTTTTTTATTAAATAAATTGCTCAATATTTAGTAAATAGGTTGTTTAAAATTTGGCGACGTTGGTCTTAACATTTTTTATCTTACTATTAATATTGTTTTTAACTTTTGGCAAAATAAAAAAAATAAAATGAACAGCAGGGTCACACGAAGCTCCTTATGTATCAAAAGAGTCTGTTAAAAAATAAAACCTTTATTTTAAGATTTCAAAATATACCCCAAAACAAGTTTAACTTCAAAAATGTATGTCATTTACTTTTTCTTAAATTTTAGAGAAATCTATTGAGTTCTTTTTGAGAAAATTCAAATTTTCAATTTTTACACAAAAAATTCGTATGGGTTGTTATTTTTGGTTTTAAGATAATGGAAAAACGCAGCGTGAATCTGTCAAAAACTTTATAATTTAGCTGGTAAAACACAAAGACTTTCATGCAGTTGCTAAAAAATTAGGTTACTGCTCTAAACGTAAAATTTTTGAATAACCTCTGACTTTTAACGTTATTTAACTCTTCAACACTTCCTACCAGAAATGACACTTTTGTCAATATTCATTGAAGAACTAATCTTATAGTAAATTCGATGCTTCAAACCTTCGTCAGCAACCCTATAATCTATTTATTTTTCTCACTGCACCGGATGTGCGTTCTTATTGACCAATTTAATTTAACTTTTTTTTTACCGATCATGTTTCAATTCCTATACAAAAAGTACAGGCGGTAAAATATCAATCAAATCAAAATACAATTTTTTATTACCTACATGCAAATGAAATACTATTCCTCAATACACATACAGACATACATTTTGGTATAGGTAATATCATTATATTCTGTTTAAGCTCCAATAGAATATATCATTCAAAATATCTGTATACCCAGAAAGATCTTGTAAACAAAATAAAGCAAAAAGGCGAACAAATTTTCAAAAACTCATTTGGATAGGTTATACCTAAGGTATACTTGAATATAAGTTTTCTGTCAAATCAGCGCAGAGCACGCGAAATAGGTGGTGTCCATTGACAAATCTGAGCCTCTTTATATTTTTCCGCTTTGGTTATTTTATTATTTTTTTTTTCATTTATTTATTTGTTTAGAACATGATCACGCGTAAGTCGCGTGGACAATCATATTCAATCCATTCAAGTTCTGACAGAAAAATAATTTTTTCCCATCAACTTTTCATTAAGTAATTATGGGTATCTACATAAATATACATAGCTACACAATAATGTAAGGCTTTAAATAATAAAATGTATGGACGATATATTGGTCAGAAAATAATATACTTATGCTGACTTTGTCAATATTATTTACTCATCGTTTTTTCATGAACATTTTCGTGATTGACAGCTGATTTAGCATGCAGTAAAATGGGATATAGAGTTTTGGAAAAAAGTTGGTCATGATTTGAAATTGTGATTTGTAATAATTTACGATATATTGCATAATATGGACAGAATATATTGTCTGAGGTTCATAAATGATATCAGCTTATGAGCCAGAAATGTTGACCACAATTCTGATATTTAAAGTTCAGCATTCCTGAACTCGTTTTGGGCTTCTTGTCCAAATGCACTGAGTTTGTAAAGGGTGGTCCCAGAATAGTCCTGAGATTTTAACTTGCCGCTATTATTGTTTCACGACTAATCCAAGAAAAAAACACTTAAATGCCAACTACTATGTCCATAAAAAACATCATGCTTTTGCTTTTGGTATCGATGACTTCCACTCTGAACTTCGTGTTTCGACAGCATTGCTCAGTTTGGAATTTAATACCTTAAGATCTTCTTGTCTCCCGTCCGTTAACCGTAACCCATTCGTAATGTCACTGACCGCCATGAGTAATACTAATTAGCTTTCACCTCGTTTAGAATGATGTTTGACATTGCCAAAAATGCTACTTAGTATTAAGATCTCTCGAATGATGCAAGAAATGTGCCTTCTGATCATGTTGTAATCTACATACACTGTTTTTGAAGGATTAAGAAGCAATTTAATAGTAGCTAAGTCATTATTTATTTAGTTAACACAGCAACCCACGTTGCTTTGGTCAAAAAAGTTGTAGATAATAACATAATCTGCATACATGTGTTCAAAAGAATGTTGAACAACATCAGGTAACTCATTGATGAACATAGGGAACAACAGAGGTCCAAGAACTGAACCCTGAGGAACTCCGCTGTTCATATAATAGGGACTGTATGTTCCGATGATTGATTATTGATTGATTTCTATTTAATAAATAGCTCTGAAAGAAATGAATGGCCGTCCTTGAAAAATTGAATTCATTGCTTAACTTGGACAAAAGGATATAAAGGATATAGTAGTCTATGCTATAAAACGCCTTTGAAAAGTCAAGCAGAACCATTGTACCAATTTGTCCACGATCCAGAAATTCACGAAAACCATCAACACAGCAGGTTCACAGCTATGTTTAGCACGAAAGCCTGATTGCCATTAAGTTAAAGAGTTATGAATTTCCAAGAAAATTATTATTTGATCTGCTAAAATTTTGTCTGCAACTTTGCTGAAAAATGGAAGTAAACTTATTGGCCTAAAGTCAGATGGTTTTGAACCGAGCAATACATTTTATGACGATCAAGTATATTTTGTTGGAAATTAATCAAATAAAATAATTTTTTTAAGGATTAAAACGCAGAACATTTTTTTTAATAGAATATGTTTTTCAGGCATAACTCAACCCAAAAAAACAATATTTTTAACAGTTTGCATTTTGTCAAGAATCGAAGAAAGTTTTTTTCTTAAAAACTTCCCAAAAGATTAACTACATACATCAGACCATGCATGGCCTAATTAATAATACAAGTTTCCGACCTCGAGTGGAGATCCCAAGATGCCCAAAAAATACAAATATTTGTCATCCTTAGTTTATATGTTTGCAATACAATCATGTTTTACAATCGTAAGGAAAAAAAAATGAACTATAATTTGAGTATTTCAATTGGAAAGTATTGGAGTATTGGAGACGGAATTGACCTTAACATGAAGAAAATTAAGTTAGCATACAATTATAGAGTGTACCTATGGCGAAGAAACTACTTCATCAGGGTTAAAATCGGTTATATCTGAAATAACATTTTTAACGGTTTTGTCGATTTTTTGCAATGATGCGTTTATATCTCGTAGTCGAAAACCTAAATTTTTTTATAAGACCAATACAACGTCATAAGCACCTAGAATAAAAACTGGATCTACAGCATTTAAGGAAACGGATCTATCTGTCCTGAGAAAAAACGGCTTGACAAAAATAGTATAGTAGATGAAGTTATTGAAGTTTACTCCAAAACATACATATATTTTAAGGTTTTGATATCTGGTGTTTAATCAATATTTTACAAGGGCATAACCAAAATATTTTTTTTTTAAATCTGTTTTGTTCAAATAATTTCTGTTTTTTTTTTTTAATTTTGAGCAATACTTTCTACATAATGTTATTGTAGTATTAATATAATTAATATTTAAAAAACCTTACATTACATTTACATTTCTTAAACTGTAGTTAATTTATTTGCCATTTAATAATACAACATTAGAGTATTAAACATAATTTTCTTTAGGGTAAAAGGCGAAAAAAATGTCGAAAACTTGGATTATTAATCCATCATAAGCAACCAACAAATCAGAAATATCGGATTTAATGCAACGGCTCCCTCTATCCAAACAAAAAAGTTACTGGACAATATGCTTCAGAAAGATAGCACCGTTATTTTGTTTTTAAGTTTATTGCGCCGATTTATATAGTTTTTGCATATTCAAATGGGGTGGCGCAACAGTCCGTTGTGAACCAGGGCCTAGCGACATACAACTCTCAACCATTCCTGTGTGCGAGTACTGTTGTCAGGAATGGAAGGGACTTACAATTTTAGGCCGAATCCGAACGGCTAATTTGAGAAAGCACTTTTTCATGACAAGAATTACTCTTGAAGGATTTGTCAATTCCTCGCAAGAGGCAGTACCCGCAAAAATATTTTTTTTTTTTTTTAATTAAGGAGGCACAGGCAGGGATTGAACCCAAGACCCCTTGCATGACAGTCCAACGCACTTTTTTTTTTTTTTTTTATAATTCATTTTTATTAATTCATTCTTAAACCTATCTTAAAGCTAAACCGAAATTCATAAAACTAGCCTAATTATCTATAACTTACAACTAACTTAATGGTCCCATACGGACACTCTAAGTTAAACTATAACAATCAAAACTAATGCCTTTCGGCCCTAAGATCTATTTTACTTCATTTAAATTTTATTTGTACAGTAGTCGCCTATCCACGGTTCTTCGTCTGACTTGGAAGATTAACGGAACTGCCAATCTATCCTGTATCAGACCGCATTTGTCTAAAGAGGTGGAATGAACCTGCTCAAGCGTGCACTTTCAAAATACTCGTCGTTCGGAAAGCACGCCCCGAAAATGAATTTGTTGGTCGAAGACATAGCTCTTGCAACGTGACCTCGAACGAGTTTTATCACGAAATTGTCAATTCTGTTGATTCGAGCCCCGTTGTAGTCCAACGCACTAACCATCATGCCACGGGTACTACATATTGCATATTGTTTGAATAAAATTTGAAGATCAAAAATGGCTATATTATTTTAAACAAAATTTTACCTTTTTTATAAAAATTCTATACGTCAAAAAGGGACTAACATTTTTACTTGCGACATATAGAACTATATGGCAAGTTTTGCATTCGTGCAAAATTTCGAACTCGAGATTTTAAATAAACATGATATTACGATGGTAGAGAAGTCGAAAAAAGTGGGTCCCACGATTCCGTCCGGTCTGTCTGTTCACGCTCCTACAGCCTAAACCATTGGGTCGATTGAGTTCAAACTTGGAAGTTTAGGTTTTGAGCAGATTCGCATTAGGCGTTTTTTCATTTTTTTATTATTAAAACTAACAGTGGCCCCATACAATTTGTTTGGTCAAAAAATTAAAATTCGAATTTTCTCAAAAACAAGTCGATAGTTTTTTTTTTTAATTTTCTCTAAAATTATGTTTTTGAACTTGGCTTCTTTTAATAAGAAAAAACATATTTTTGTATTGCTCAAGAAAGGTACCGCTCAAAGAACCTTTATTTTTTTTTTTAATTTTCTCAGCTACTTGTCAACCGATTTCAACAATTTTTTTTCGAATAAACTCTTATATTGTGCATTATAGTGCAATTTTGTATTGTTTAAAATTTAAAAAAAAATATTGAATTTTTTTTTTAAATTCTATGTTTCACAAACGGGTCAACATTTTTTTACTTAATTCAAATTTAAGTAAATTTACAATCAATAAACAACCATTTTTAGAAAAAAATGGAAAAATGTTATATATAAGAAATTAATTTAAAAAAAAAAAACGCTCTAACGATTTTCAAAAAAAATTGAAAATCATCGGTTTTTCGATTTATAAAATGGTATCTAAATTTTTGAAGACAAACCTATTTCTTCAGGTAAAATTTTGAATCTTAAAATAGTTTTTTTTTTCAAATTATTTAAACTGCGTTAAATGTAACTCCCTCCCATCTCACCAGATCAAATCACATGCAAGTGCCCGAAAGAGTTTTGACAACATTTTAATAACATTCCTATCTTTTATCGAAATTAATGAATTTGGTACATCTTTATGTAATTTGTAGGTAACTATAACTATTGTAAATACTAACGATGGCCGTTAAGCGTCACTGCATCGGATTAACGAATATGAATTATTTAATCAACAATCTATTTTAAAGTGTCTAGTCTATGATTTAAAATATTATCTTTTTACTTGCCTTTGACTAAATAAAAGAATAAGTACTTAGTACAAGTTAAAGAAAGAGGCCAGACAGAGTATACGTATTATCTATTAGAATCCCTTATTCAACGTATACACATTATACCTATAAAATTATTACGTACAACCTATAAAACTACTGTTTACGTGTCAAGAGCCTTACTGTAAACAACACATGAAAGGCAATTTCTTGAACCTGTTCGTATGCTTGTTTTTTTTTAAACTTTAACGAAAACAATAAACTGAACGTAATAACTCATGTTTGCGCTAAAACTTGTAGGAAAGAAGGAATGTGATTGGATTGTAGTAAGCACCTTATAGCACCAATATCTTTCCTTCATTATCATCATAAACATGTCTTTATCTGTCTATCTGCATAAAGCTGACCACGCCAATGAACTATTCTTTACTCGTTTAAGACACCAAACTAAATAGGTGATCGTTTTACAATTTTTTAACCCTTCTGATCTGGCTATAATTTATAAGCCTATATTTGTCAAAAACTTGAGTACAATTCCCATATTTGGGCAGGTGCTTCATAACCCACTTGAGTCTTTTGGACAGAATTCAAAAGAGAGCTCTAAAAATGATAGGTCTTACTGAAACTTTTGCATCTCTCGAGCACCGTCGTAAGGTTTCATGTCTCTCATTATTCTATCGCTACTTCTATAAGCAATGCTCTAATGAAATAGCCAGTTGCATTCCTCAACTCAAACAATTCAACCGTAATACTCGTTCTCTTCGGAATGCCCATCAGTTTACCCTTGAGCCCAATTTCGGTCGTACTGAAAAGTTCAGAGATGCTTTACCAGACTCAATGTTTCCCACTCATTACAATGTGCATGCATTCAAAACCAATGTTCATCGATATCTCCTTTCAAATCCCATCCTTCCTTCCTAATTACTCGCACTGTGTATAATCATTATAAGGGTATTCATATCCCCTTGAGTGCGCGTACAATATACAAAAAAAAATACACATGTTCTTCCTCTTTCTTATCTGCACATAAATTACTTTCCATCCTGGTTCTTCTTATATTAAACTAAAATAAAGCTATCCAAAAGAAAAAGCTTTAACTTGACTCTTAAGATACAGAAGTTCATGCATTTTATCTAATTTACCTGGGCTACTTTACAAATCTAGTTCAATTTATACAAATTCTTTCAATCCTAACTTACCAACTGTCAATTTTTTACCAAAAAGTCGAATTTTTCTTTAAGATAGGCACACCCTTTCCTTAAAAATAATAAAAATGTCCAATACACATCTCCAAGTTTTGCCAAAAATTAACTGTCAATATTATTAGCAAATAACTTTTTCAGCGTTCATGATACCTCTCATGATGCCTCTTTTTTCGGTTTCTAAGGTATCCCAAAAAATAGGCTCCCTCTTTTTTCATCGTAGCTTATTTTTTGTACCCTGATATTGATATCTATATTTTTTTGTGTAACAAAACGAAAGACTAATTTAATTATTTGCAAACACTTTCGAAGGTAAACATTGCGATACATCTTTTGCTGATTTAGGTGACACTTCGATCACGTGTTTGCCGTAACTTACCTATACGGGTGTGCTGTGCTGTGCTGCTGCTGTCCAAACCATCAAGCATAGATACATTTTTGGTCTCTATACAGCATAAAGATAGTTTTTTTTTTGTTGTTCGTTGGCCATTTGAACTTTAGCTACATCCCATAGATACAACACAGGATACTATAGTAGTTTACCCCAACCTCACATTCTGTATTATGTACCTACTCAATCTGTCGCTGCTTGTGACTTGTGAGCTTCACGTCACATACACGAGTATCTATAGTAACGAAATATAGGCATTAATGTTTTTATCTGTTTTCTATTCTTTTTTTGTTTGTTTGCTCATTTTTGTGTGACAACAATTTGCTCCATTTGTCAGACACTCATAGGCATACATTTAGTTTATAGTATAAGACCACCCACCCCGTCCCACATACATACGTATACCTCGCTTATCGGTCCTTGGTCCATCACTTTTTTCACGATGGCTCGGTGAGGGGGTAGGGGGGTGGTGTTAAGGTGAACAAACATTTGCAGTCATTCACTATCACTATTTTATATCCAAAGCCAAAACGAGTGACTGAACTAATTGGAGTTTGTTTTTTCGCTCATTTAAAGTAAAAGCAGCAAGCCTTAGGTAAATATCCGTGTAATAATGGTTAATTGAAACTTGTTTGTCTTATACCTTCGTATAGATACTCTCGTGCACCACTTTGGTCCGAATTCAATAAAAACAAAACACAACAAAAATAATTGGAAGCCGGTGCAAACGAATAACGAACATAGCTTGCACTTATAAATTTACATTTCCATGTGGCATGGCGTGATTGGTATGAATTTAAAAAAAAAACACACTAACAAAAAAAGTATCAAATTAAAACTGAGCCACAGGCTTTCTTGCACTTTTAATTAATCCTTAAATGGCGTGTCAGGTAGAAGTATGTTTTTTATTTTTTTAATTATGTACTTTTTTGAGTATCAAAAAGAAACAAAAAAAAATGATAGGTACACAAACTTAACAAATATTTGTTTTCTTATTTTGTTGAAGAATAAAATTACATTAATGAGTGTGGTCCAGATGGTCCAAAAGGTAAGTAGCTGATGGCATGAAATCGAATAATGTTTTAAAGCTTGTTCTTGTTGGAGGAGATTTACATGGTTATCTGTTATTCACTATCAAATGCAGAGTATTTGACGAGATTGTTATATGATGCGACAAGGTTCCAAACTTTGTATTTTTTAATATTATTTTTAAAAATATTGAATATTTTCACAAAAAGGTTTTTTTTTAACTTCCCATAGGATGTTTTGGTAATGGGTTGGATTTGTCAAATTGAAAATATTGACATTTCTCGACGTTTCAAGGAGTCGAAATAAAAGATTTTTAGAAAGATGACTGTGCGTTTGCGACGTTTTTTTCGTGGTTCATAGCTCAAAAACAAGAATAGATATTGACTTCAAATAAATTTTGTTACACAGATAATAATGCAGAAAGATGAAGAAAGGGCTCTTAAGAAAATTGCCTGGGTGGTTTTTTTACCATAGCAGTTCAAAAAACGGTGGAAATTTTGGTTAACCCTAATTATCTCATAAACCAAAAACGAAAGAGACTTGAATTAAATTTTAAGTAATGTATTGTAATATGATTCCAAACAAGTATATATTTTTGAAAAATATCCAATTAAGGTATTTTTTATAATTCAAAAAAACTGAAAAAAAATTGTTACCTCGAAAATTTCACGAATACAAAATGATTTTATCTCCAAAACAGTTTTGTGCAACGAAAAAGAACGTTTTTAACATCTGGTAAAATTTTGAGAAAAATCGAATTGACAGTTCTTTTTATAAAAAATAAAAACCTAAACAAACAAATTGATAAAAGTTGGTTAAAAAATGATTTTCGAATCAAATATCTGTTTAAACATTTGAGATTATGGCTTCCGTCTTATTTTAACTTACACGAAATGTTAAATTCAAAAAAATTTTGAAAAAAGTCGAATAGACCTTACAAAAAATAAAAACCTAAACAAAAAATTGATAAAAGTTGGTAGAAATTGATTTTCGGCTCAAATATCATTTCAAAACTTTGAGATATTGACTTTAAACTACTTTGATCTTTTAAAAAATATTGTTGTCCAAATTAAGTAAAATTTTGAGAAAAATCGAATAAACAAGTTTTTTTACAAAAAAATAAAAACTTGAAAGAAAATTTAACAAAAGTTTTTTAAAAATTGATTTTGGACTAAAATATCTCTTAAAAAATTTGAGATTATGGCTTCTAACTAACTTTATGTTATAAGAAATATTGCTTTTAATATTTGGACAAATGTTTACAAAAATCATTCGACAGTTTTCTTACAAAAAATAAAACTTACTTACTTAAGATGGCGCTACAGTCCTGTGTGAACTAGGGCCTCACCCAACAAACTTCTCCATCTAGCTCGATCCCTAGCTAGATGTCTCCCGTTTCGCGCTCCAAGTTGGGTGAGGTCAACTTCCACTTGTGCGCGCCACCTGTGTTTTGTGGGTTTGGATTCGAAGACTTTCCGGGACGGAGCATTGGTTTCCATGCGCTCTACGTGACCCAGCCATCTTAGTCGTTGGACTTTTACTCTTCTTGCTAAGTCTACGTCGCTGTACAGCCCGTACAGTTCGTCGTTCCATCTTCTCCTCCACTCCCCTTCGATGCATACGGGACCGTAGATCACACGAAGAACTTTTCTCTCGAAGCGACCCAAGGTGCTTTCATCCGCTTTTGTCATGGTCCATGCTTCTGCACCGTATAGCAGGACGGGGATGATAAGGGTCTTATATAGCAACACTTTGGTCCCTCGAGAGAGGACATTACCACTCAATTGCTTTCTTAGTCCAAAGAAACAGTGGTAAGCTAGAGTTATTCTGCGTTTGATCTCAGCGCTGGTGTTGTTCTCTGCCTTTACAGCGGAGCCAAGGTAGACGAAGTACTTGACTACCTCAAAGTTACGTCTGTCGATTGTGACGTTTTGATCAAAACTTCGGTGTTGTATGACCTTTCTTGATGACATCATGTACGTTGTTTTGCACTTATTAACCGTTAAATCCATTTTAGCCGCCTCTGCCTCAATACTCACAAAGACCCATTGACATCACGCTGAGTTCTTCCGATTATGTCAATTTCATCAGCATATGCTAGTAATTGGACAGACTTTTGAAAGGTAGTGCCTCTATTGACGTGTGAGCTCTGCACTATTCTTTCAAGCACGATGTTAAAAAATTCACATGATAGCGCATCACCTTGTCTAAAACCTTTTTTGATATCGAAAAGTTCTGTTAAGTTGTTTGTAACCTTTATAAAGCAGCGTGAATTCTCCATGGTCATCCTGCACAAACGGACGAGTTTGGCAGGGATGCCAAAACTAGACATGGCTCTATACAGCTCGTCCCTGAAGTTGCTGTCATATGCGGCCTTGAAATCGATGAAAAGATAGTGGGTGTCCATTAGGTGTTCTTGGGTTTTTTCCAGGATCTGCCGTAATGTGAATGTTTAATCAGCTGTGTACTTTCCTGCTCTAAAACCACACTGATAGGGACCTATCAGGTTGTTAACGATGGGCTTTAGACGTTCACATATTACGGCAGAGAAGATTTTATAGGCGATGTTAAGTAGACAAATTCCTCTATAGTTGGTTCAGTTTAGAGGGTCTCCTTTTTTTAGGATCGGGCAAACAATACTGAGATTCCATTCATCGGGCATGCCTTCTTCCGACCATATCTTACAGATAAGTTGGTGCATGCTCCTAACCAACTTGTCTCCAGCTGCTTTGAAGAGCTCAGCTTTCAAGCCATCCGCTCCAGCGGCTTTATTAAACTTCAGCTTAGATATGGCAATCTTTACTTCGTCTAAGTCGGGAGGACGGGTTTGTTGGCTTTCATCCTGCTTGACAGCGGAATTCAGTTCGTCGTCGCCCTTATATAGTCTGCAGAAGTGGTCCTTCCATATCCTCAGTATTGACTTAGGTTCCACTATGATGTTTCCACTTGCATCTTTGCAACCATCGATTCTAGGTTTATGTACCTGTGAATCTCGTTTCACATGTTCATAAAACTTTCGAACTTCATTCCTGCTTTTGAACCTCTCAACATCTTCGACCGCACGCTTCTCATGCCCTCTCTCTTTCCTTCTGAGAAGTCGGCGTTCCTCTCGCCTCTTCTGCTCATAGAGCTCATGAGCAGCTCTCGTCCTTTTATGCAGCGCCGCTTTGCGTGCCTGTTGTTTGGCTGCATTTGCCTGCCGATATTCCTCATCAACCCAGGGGTTCCTTCCTTGTTGGTGGCTTTTTGAAACCCAGCACATCAGAGGCGGCTTCTCTGATTGCATCTTGGCAATGTTTCCACTGGTTTTGGATACATTGTGTTGGCGGCAGAAAACTTCGCGAGAGGTTACTTGTAACTCGGTCGCAAAAGGATTAGGCGATCTCTGGCGATTGTAGCTGTTCGACGTTGTACCTTCTCCCTGTTTTGCCTTGGGTCTGGAAATCCCAACCTTGGCTACAACGAGATAGTGGTCCGAGTCGATGTTAGCTCCTCGGAAAGTTCGTATTTCCATGATGCTGGAAGTGTGTTTGGCGTCGATCGCAATATGGTCAATCTTGTTGACGGTAGATTGATCTGGGGAAATCCAAGGTCCTTTGTGGATGTTGCAGAGGTGTGGAAAACGCGTACTGGCTACCATGACGTTTTGCCCCGCAGCAAAATCTAGAGCCTGAATCCGTGGTCGGAAATGTTGTCGTGCAGGCTGTTCTTCCCGATTAATCCACCAAAGATGTCTTCCCTTCCTGGGTTGGCATTAAAATCGCCCAGGACTACTTTAATATCGCAGCTAGGGCACTGCTCATATGTTTTGTCTAGGAGCTCGAAGAACATATCTTTGGTGTTGTCGTCTTTCTCTTCTGTGGGAGCGTGCGCGCATATCAGGCTAATGTTGCCGAATTAAGCCTTGATGAGTATGGTCATGAGGCGCTCATTGATGTACCTATAGCTCAAGACTTCTTGCCTTAGTCTGGTTCCAATGACTCCCATCCCATCGTATGTCCTGGATGGTGGTGATGTCTGCTTTATAGCAGTCAAGGGACTCCGCTTATTCTTCGGCCGCACGTGGTCTGTTAAGGGACCTAACATTCCACGTGCATACCTGAAGTTTGTTGTCCTTAATTCGTTTGCGTTGGTTGTCAACAGTAAATCCGTCCGTATCCGAGGCTTGTTGTTGCTTCGCATCTATGAAAGCATTTACTTGGCCAGGAAGCCACCCCGAACGGCACAACCCCCAACCTGGAGGGCCAGATCCTAAATATAACTATAAGGATGGGGAGCCGGATAAAACCGCTCATTATAGGCCTGGGCTCCGAATAAGTCGAAGAAGCCCTATAATACTTTTATCTTTAGAAACGTTATTGTTGTCAACATTCAGTAAATTTTTGAGAAAAATCGAATTGATAGTTATTTTTACAAAAAAGAAAACCTAAAAAAACAATAATTAATCTTAGTAAAAATTTACTTTCGACTTAAATAGCTTTTCCAAATAAAAAAATATCGGCTTTAAACTTATTTTATCTCACAGAAAATATTGTTTTCGATATTCAGTAATTCATCATTCATCCAATTTGGATTTGTTTATAAAAAAAATTAAAAAAAAGAAATGCTACTAAAATTGGTAAAAATTTGTTTTCTACTAAAAATCTATTTACAAAAATTAGATTTTGAAACTAAACTATTTCATTTTACGAAAAATTTTGTTGGTACTTTTGAAATTTTGAAGAATAATTCAACTGACAACTTTTTTAACACAACACGAAAACCTATAAGCTTTTAAGCAAAACAATTCGACATCCCGTCTGAATTTATCAGTGTGAGTCGCATCCCAGTCTCTTTTGTTTTGCATAAGCTTAAAGTCGGGCTAAAAATAATATGTTTAAAATTTACTTTTATTGAAACTTTAAAAAGTTTTCGAACAAGAGCTTTCATTTTAATTGCGAATTTTCACAAATTCAATGCGTTGTTAAATTAGAATAGCGTTATTTTGCTCATCAAATATGACAACTTTAAAACTGACAGCTGTCCAAATAGCGGGCTATTCAAAATGGTACCTTATATTGGAAAATTCTTCTATAGATGCCTCAAAAATCCGATGTAGAAAAAACACCCTCGGTCTTTTTGCAACTTTAATAGTAAGCCCTATTTAATATAGCAATTCATACGTTAGCTTTTTGTATATGAAAGAAATAAGTTTTGACAGTTTAGTGGAATTTAAAAACCAAAACCATCATCAGGACTGTTTGTTTGTTCAAAGAGATGACTGAGTCCATATATCACCGTTTGACCTCAAAGCCTAGGCAATGGAACGACCAGTGTCTGTGTCGTAACTCGTAACATAACTAAGTAAATATATGTACCTTTCAAAAAGCGAGAACAAGCTAAATTCCCCGTTCTTTTCGACAAAAGAAACAAAATATGTAACTGGGAGAGGGGGTATTGTTATGTTCGCTGTTTTTTTGTATATCCGCAGGCGCGAGAAGGTCTTTTTTGTCTACTTTCTTTTGTATATCAATTTGCACAACCGACAAAAGGACCTAACGAAAGTTTGTATGGCTAAAAAAAAGTATAAAAATATAAAAAAACATTAAATCAGGGATACAGAAACGACAGTTTTATGATTCAAACAATAAAAACAAAACCAAGAAGACGACCAAAAATACCCTTGGTAGGCATTTTTGTACAAAAGGGCTTCTCCCATACAAAGTATCGTAACTAAACTGCGCCGGGGAGTGAAAAATAAAAATGAAAATAAAAAGACACATAAAATACGAGGCAGGAATAAATGGTGGTCAGGAAAAAATACGGCTGAATTTTGTGGTATCTTGTTTGTTTTTGTATTTCGGGGATTCGGATCCGACCAAAAAAATATCCAAGCTCTAAGCCAACAACGAACCCTGAACGTATGAGAATCCGCAGAGTTGTCTCATCGCTCGTTGTAAATCGACGACGACGACAAAACCACATGAAGAATGCCGTGGCTTTACGCAAGGTTGAATTTAAGTCTGTTTTTGTGTGCAGAGAAGTTTGTGGTTTTTGAACGTAGAAAAAAAAGTTTATTTATTTCTGTTTCTTTATTGAATTCTGTGAGAAGCTGCTGTTTCTTCCTTTCTGTTTGGGGGTTATTTTTTAGGTTTTTAAGATTCAATAAATCCAACACAATTCCAGGTTGAACACATATGTCTAATATATTTAACAAACCATAAACATACAACGGAGGTATTGTTTTAATTTAAATCTCAAACTGAAAATTGGTTTTACATATTTTAAAAGAGTTCTCAAGACGTAAAGAGCATCCATTCGTGAAAAACAGAAGTACTTAAACAAAACGACAACAGAGCTGCGGTTGTTAACGCATAAAAGACGGCATTTTAATAAAAATGTCTTTCCGGATTATTTTTATAGGTCTTCTGTTGAATACTCCAAACATATTTCTGTATTTGTTTACGAAACCGATTTCATTTGGGAATTTTGTTTTTGAAGGACAATTGGAGACCATTAACTATTGGATGCTCTTAATAGATATTCCTTAACTCACGATCATGGGAAAACTTGGACAAAAACTTGAAAAGTATTTCATAAGAATTTTCAGTTTTACATTTTAAAGCATGACCGAACCTCTGTTTAGGCTTGTGTGTTTAAGTTCGAAATTATAGATTTTCAACTTCCCAAAGGAAGCAATTAGAATGGCTATTATTTGAAAAATGTTTGCATTTCTGGAAGTTTCAAGGTTTTAAATCCAGAGTGCGTACACGTTCGGGAAACATTTTTACACTTCAGAATTTCAGAAAGTAGTAAGCTTATAGCAATCGTCAAACTACGATCAGAAGCTCATCATAAGTGCATGTGTTAGTTGTTAGTAAGGGATCTTCTTAAGGAAGACCTTTTAGGGCAAAGCGAATGAAATTATGTTGAATTGATTCAATACGTTTTCTATGAATTTCGTAATAGGGAGTCCATACCTGCGAAGCATATTCAAGATGAGGACGAACATGGCTATTATATAAAGAAAGGGTAACATAGGGATCATTGAACTCCTTTGCCCAGCGTTTTATAAAACCAAGCATAGAACTTGCCTTATTAACAATAAAATTAATGAGATGTGTAAACTCTAAGTTGGAACAGAAATGTACACCTAAATCTTTAAATGTGGAGACACGACAGAGTTTTTGCTGTGATATACAGTAGTCAAATACGTTTTTTAGTGAAAGTTATCGTCTGGCATTTTAAAGGGTTGAGTAAAAGGCTATTTTTCCTACACCAAAATGTGAAACTATCAATGTCGGCTTGTAAAAGAATACGATAATGGGTGGACTTTATTATTTTGAAAATCTTCATATCGTCAGCAAAAATGAGAAGTTCACTTGAGCGTAGACATGACGATACATCGTTAATAGATAGGATGAACAGAAAAGGGCCAAGATTTCTTCCCTGAGGAACACCAGGTTGAGCAACAAACTGTTCAGAATGACAATTTCTAAATTTTACCCCGTAGGATCTGTTTTCAAGGTATGACTTAATCCAAGCTCAGAAGAATAGTGGAAAACCAAGAGCCTTAAGTTTAAATAAAATAATTCCGTGGCTAAGTTGGTCAAAAGCTTTAAAAAAGTCAGTGTATACACAGTCAACTTCATAACCTTGTTCTAAAGCGTTTGAACATATTATGTTTGAGAATGTGAGGAGGTTGATCTTTTTTTCACAAAACCATGTTGTTGTTCGCAAATGATATTTTTACCAAAATATGCTACGGTTTCACAAACAACTTGTTCAAATACTTTAGGAATGCAAAAAAAGCTTTGCAATGGGCCTGTAGTTGCTTATGCCCGACTTGTTACCTTTCTTGAAAATTGGTGTTAGAAATGACTTCTTCCATATACTATG
Organism: Eupeodes corollae; assembly: GCF_945859685.1. NCBI lineage: Eukaryota > Metazoa > Arthropoda > Insecta > Diptera > Syrphidae > Eupeodes > Eupeodes corollae. The sequence goes on along the minus strand of NC_079147.1, from coordinate 308,194,744 downwards.
AAATTTGACTGTTTTTAGAGAAAGTTTGAATAAAAACGTAAGGGGTTCAACTAAAGCATTACGACAAGTTCTTAGTACTATCGGGGGAATACCATCAGGACCAGCTGAGCAGTCTTTATTCAACGCAGATAAAAGATCAAGGACCGTACTCTGTAGCACAGGTATGTGGCTACAGCTAGTTTGCGAAAAGGTGTGAAGATTATGAAAATATACTTCATCAACTTCTTGAGGGCTATTAACAAATGACTCACGGAAATTCGTTGCGAAAGCGTTACAGATACCAAAAGTTTTATCTAACGAAAGGTTCTTGTAAGTGAAGTTAATTGGAAAGCCATCTGATTTTTTCTTTCAGTTTACAAAATTTCCAAATTTTTTTAGTATTCTCTTTCAAGGAGGCGCCCATATATGTAAGTAACATAACAAGCATATACAAAATTAGAAAGAGATTTAAACTGGTTAAAGAATTAAACATAAAAAGAGAAGTTGACAGAGTCTTGAGATACGTTTTCCATGCCTTATTTCTTTTGTTACGCAGTAAACACAATTCTTTCGTGTACCAAGGATGGCTTAAGTTTGTATTTCTTGATTTCTTTGACGGAAAATTTTTTTCAAAACAATAATTAAGATACTGCTTCGTCAATGTTAGAAAATGCTAGTGTATCAGCAATTCCAGAAATGGTTAAATCTTCAGACAACTGCTGGAAATTGGCTCTTCAGAAATCAAAATTATATCAGCAATCAAAAGAATTACTGTGATGAGTAAGGTGATTACTTAAGTCAAAAAAAATTCCAAAGGGGGGTGATATTTGTCAATATTAGTAATTCCTGATCTAGATTCTAGAACAAGAGAAAAGACTAAATCGAGAATTCGATTTTTTCAATTTTTAATACAGCTTGTTTGCTGTAAGTCAGTAAGAAGGACCTTATCGAGAAGAGATAGTTCCATTTGTGAAGAAGAAGGAGAGACTTCAAGGCAGAATTCGTCTTCGGGTGGAATCCAGTCAATGTGTGGTAAATTAAAATCACCTTGAAGTAAAATATTGGTGTCAGAGCCGGACAAATTTATAAGTCTATATCCCAGAGCGATCGTTAGAAAGAGACTCCAAACTTTTTGGAGGAATGTAAACGTTTAAAATGAAAAAAGTCTTAGTCTGTACCAATATCTTTACACATACCAGTTCAATTGATAATACAAATGGAAAAGATACAGAAGCAGAGAAATATGTTTTTTTAACCGGTATGAGAACACCTCCACCTAAATCCTTTGCATTACCAACATGAAGATCGTTTCTGTAAACTTCGAACTCTTGACTGAAAAGTTCTGTCAAAACGAATACATCGTGTTTAAATGATTGGGAATTAAGAAAAATGTCAGTAATCTTGCTACGAAGTCCCCTTACGTTTTGGTAGAAGAGCGCAAGCCTGTTAAGTTTTTTGATTTGTTTTTCAAAGAAATACCCTGTTTTTGACTTTGAATAAATTCTTTGACTAAAGTCTCTGCTATATATTTGGGTTGCAAATGGAATCAAAGTAAGTGGGATTCGTTATTAATTTAAAAGAGGAAACAAAGCTTTTTGGTTTACTGATCTTAGTACATCTGATAGATGAGCTGGAAGGTATGCTATTGGTAGATACTAAGTGAAAAGTTATATCTTCTGGAGATATACAAATTATTTTTGGTTTGGAGACAGCTTTCATAGGGATGACGTTGTTTATTACAGTTCCTGTAACGGTGTCACTATTGGAAGCTAAATCTGAGACAACAATTTGAGGTGTATTGGGAGTTCCGGTGGGATCTGTAGGTATTGGGGTGATGTTGACATTTGTTCTTTGTGATGGTGGGGTAGAATTTCTAGCAAGTTCAGAGTTTTCTCGGCTTCTTTTCTTAGACTTTTTCTTTTGTTTCTCAGGTACACTTTCTGCGTTATTAACACCAGAACCTGATTGCGCGAGAATATCTTCAAATGTAGAAGAGAAAGTAGTGGGAAAAGGCTGTGCCAAATCATTGGTCGAAGTAGAACTATCGACCATGATGTTGGTTACAGAGTATGCATTTAATTTGCAAACTGCAGTGCTGAAAGACTTCAGTAGCTCTTCAAAATCTTTAGAAAGTTTTAAAATTTCAGCCTTAAAAGAAGACATTTCAAAAGCTAGTTGAAATACAGAGAGCTTACGGCAGTCGTGACAGTACCAGTGAGCAAATTTCGAATTGGCTATTTTTTTAATGAAATGAAAGATTACCACAGGGTCCGAAACAGGCAAATAGAGGATTATTATTAGCACCCTAGTTAACGTCAAATACATTTCCTAATTTCTTCAAGACCTTCAGAATAAAACGGTCCATAGGACGCACGACTGGACGCATATCATGTATAAAAAGAGTCTGGTTAAAAATAGTACCTTAATTTTAAGATTCACAAATACAAAATAATTTTATCGTGAAAAATGAAAAAAAAAACTATTTTTCTTCTCAAAAAAATTATATAATTAAATTTTAAGTATTAAATATTAAAAATATTTTAAGTAGGCAGTTTTTTTTAAAAATATAGGTTTTACCTTTCAATTTCGTTAAAAAATGTTGACAACGAATTTTGAAAATAAAAATTTAATAGTTTCTTACAACTCTAAAAAAAACTAAAAAATTCTTGTTAAAACCTTAGGTCGCAAGTTTTAACTTAATTAACAAAAGCTTTTAGGATTTAATAGCAGACAAAAATGTTTAAGTTCTCAGTTTAAAAAAAAAAACAAATGCAACCATTAGCAGCATTCAATTAAATTTTTCAAAAGATTGCAATCGCAAGGGATTACACTCTTTTACAAACCTGATGAAAGAAAAACATCAAATACGTTTATTTTGTGTTTTTTAAATTACAACCACTGAAAATATGTATTTGTTTTCATTTTATTTTTGAAAACAAATATACATATAAAAGATGTTGATATTTTATCACTGCAAAAATGTAATAATTTATGAATAAGCTTAACACTCACTTTTCTACGCAGCATTTCTATTATTATTCTTTTTTTTTTGTTGTTTGTTGTTTTCTTGCTTTCGATCTGGTAAATTTGCAATCAGTTTTTGAAGAGTACAAGATATATTTTTGAGTGATATTTGTACGAATGTTCAAATCCAAATCTATACACCACATTTATTATGTTTGTTTCAAATGTGCAAAAGCCAAAAAATTAGGTCAGATAAAACGCTGACAGCCAAAAAATAAAATAAGAAATAGAAAAATAAAGAGGGGGTATATTATTCAGAATTCTAATTGGGGGAAACGAAAGCGAAATTATAATAAAATCTATCTACCGTGAGAGACATGCATGCACGCGTAGAGTGTTTGGGTTATTGATGTACACTGCGGTTCACACAAATAAACGGTATCAATTTTTGAACGCCTCTGAATATGATGAGTAAGAAAGTCTGAGTACAATTTTAAGGCCATTTAAGTAAGTTTCTAAGACTAAGACTAAGACTAAGACTAAGACTAAGACTAAGACTAAGACTAAGACTAAGACTAAGACTAAGACTAAGACTAAGACTAAGACTAAGACTAAGACTAAGACTAAGACTAAGACTAAGACTAAGACTAAGACTAAGACTAAGACTAAGACTAAGACTAAGACTAAGACTAAGACTAAGACTAAGACTAAGACTAAGACTAAGACTAAGACTAAGACTAAGACTAAGACTAAGACTAAGACTAAGACTAAGACTAAGACTAAGACTAAGACTAAGACTAAGACTAAGACTAAGACTAAGACTAAGACTAAGACTAAGACTAAGACTAAGACTAAGACTAAGACTAAGACTAAGACTAAGACTAAGACTAAGACTAAGACTAAGACTAAGACTAAGACTAAGACTAAGACTAAGACTAAGACTAAGACTAAGACTAAGACTAAGACTAAGACTAAGACTAAGACTAAGACTAAGACTAAGACTAAGACTAAGACTAAGACTAAGACTAAGACTAAGACTAAGACTAAGACTAAGACTAAGACTAAGACTAAGACTAAGACTAAGACTAAGACTAAGACTAAGACTAAGACTAAGACTAAGACTAAGACTAAGACTAAGACTAAGACTAAGACTAAGACTAAGACTAAGACTAAGACTAAGACTAAGACTAAGACTAAGACTAAGACTAAGACTAAGACTAAGACTAAGACTAAGACTAAGACTAAGACTAAGACTAAGACTAAGACTAAGACTAAGACTAAGACTAAGACTAAGACTAAGACTAAGACTAAGACTAAGACTAAGACTAAGACTAAGACTAAGACTAAGACTAAGACTAAGACTAAGACTAAGACTAAGACTAAGACTAAGACTAAGACTAAGACTAAGACTAAGACTAAGACTAAGACTAAGACTAAGACTAAGACTAAGACTAAGACTAAGACTAAGACTAAGACTAAGACTAAGACTAAGACTAAGACTAAGACTAAGACTAAGACTAAGACTAAGACTAAGACTAAGACTAAGACTAAGACTAAGACTAAGACTAAGACTAAGACTAAGACTAAGACTAAGACTAAGACTAAGACTAAGACTAAGACTAAGACTAAGACTAAGACTAAGACTAAGACTAAGACTAAGACTAAGACTAAGACTAAGACTAAGACTAAGACTAAGACTAAGACTAAGACTAAGACTAAGACTAAGACTAAGACTAAGACTAAGACTAAGACTAAGACTAAGACTAAGACTAAGACTAAGACTAAGACTAAGACTAAGACTAAGACTAAGACTAAGACTAAGACTAAGACTAAGACTAAGACTAAGACTAAGACTAAGACTAAGACTAAGACTAAGACTAAGACTAAGACTAAGACTAAGACTAAGACTAAGACTAAGACTAAGACTAAGACTAAGACTAAGACTAAGACTAAGACTAAGACTAAGACTAAGACTAAGACTAAGACTAAGACTAAGACTAAGACTAAGACTAAGACTAAGACTAAGACTAAGACTAAGACTAAGACTAAGACTAAGACTAAGACTAAGACTAAGACTAAGACTAAGACTAAGACTAAGACTAAGACTAAGACTAAGACTAAGACTAAGACTAAGACTAAGACTAAGACTAAGACTAAGACTAAGACTAAGACTAAGACTAAGACTAAGACTAAGACTAAGACTAAGACTAAGACTAAGACTAAGACTAAGACTAAGACTAAGACTAAGACTAAGACTAAGACTAAGACTAAGACTAAGACTAAGACTAAGACTAAGACTAAGACTAAGACTAAGACTAAGACTAAGACTAAGACTAAGACTAAGACTAAGACTAAGACTAAGACTAAGACTAAGACTAAGACTAAGACTAAGACTAAGACTAAGACTAAGACTAAGACTAAGACTAAGACTAAGACTAAGACTAAGACTAAGACTAAGACTAAGACTAAGACTAAGACTAAGACTAAGACTAAGACTAAGACTAAGACTAAGACTAAGACTAAGACTAAGACTAAGACTAAGACTAAGACTAAGACTAAGACTAAGACTAAGACTTAGACTACTTTGAAAGCATTTTGTTTAAATTCTCAAGTAAACTAAACTCAGTGAACCGCAGTGTTGGTCTAACTTAAATGTAAACAAAGTACCTAAATTCTAATTCAAAACAGTAGGAAAGATTGTTTTCATTCGACATTTGAGGCAAGCAGAAAAAGTAGCGAGGGAAATGCAAAAAGAAAAAAAATAGTTTAGCTTATCAGAATATGTTAAATATACTACACACAGTCAAGTTGTTGTTTTGCAACCATTCTTAACCAATTAATGGTCAAATGAATGCGTCTTATAACACACGATATGTATATATATATATATATAGTTGATGGTATTTTGAATATTTTGGTGTTTTAATTGTTTTGTTTTTATGTTTTTTTTTTGCATTCGAAAAGAGTGTGAATTCTCGAAAAAACACGGCAACAATAACAGAGGATCACAAGTTGGCCAACACCCAGAGCATGCTATCGTTATGCGTGCGTGCAAACCCAAAAGCCAAAAACTAAAAGCCAAAAGAATAAACCAGAACTTACTAGTAGGAAGATAGAAAGTTTATTTATTTATGTTAAAACATTGACCAATCTACGTAGATTGTTTGAGTTACAGAAGGTAAACAAGAATTTTATTAGCTGTTTACTATACACACATTTTATATTTAACATACACTAAACATAAACATACCCTCTCGGCCATCATCATAGATTTTATTTTATTCAATTTTGTTGTTGTTGTTTAAAACATGCTTATACGCTTAGATAGGTACTAAAAGCGAAAAGCGCACTAAATATACTTCATATACCGTAGGAATATGACAAAAGCTTGGGGGCGCCTTCTTCTTGCGCCATAACAATTTTAATGCGACACTCTTTTAGTCTTGGTCTTGGCATTTACGAGTAAAAATGTAGCAATATCAACAAAAATAATAAAAATAACTATAATTATTATTATGCTACGATTTAAGGAGGAAGTTGTTTTTTTACGTATAACGGTGTACAGTGCACACAAAACAAAGTAATTAATTATATGTAATTTATTTATGGATTTTTGTTTTTTTTCCTTCCAACCCTCTGTAATTATTTTTGCTTTTCCATATTTTTATTGCATTGTGTACTTTATAAAAGAGACTTATAGCCGCTTAAGCTGTAATCAGGTGATGCATTCCATTTCGAGGCAAACGATAATTATTGTAAGTACCAAAGTGACATTTTGCTGAGAAGGTTACAAAAGCGCGTTATAGATGTGGAGTGGAACTTTGAACTGTGTATTTTTCAAGAACTATGAAAACTGTCAGTAATTGCAGTTATCTGTCGTGACTTTCGAAGGGTTTTGTTTTTCCTAAAATTAACTGTCAACAAAATTTTAAGAATTATGGTTTGCACAAAATAAAATATTGGTCTGTATTTTTCTTGGTTCTCGAGATAAAGGGTTTACCAACTAGGTGTTTCATTTTGAGTAGCCCCCTATTTGGGCAGATGGCACTTTTTAAACTGTCTTTTGAGAAGTAAAAACTATGCCCTTGATTAAAATTGAACGATACACGTTTCCAAAATTCACTGAAAGTATTGAAACTGCTTATTAAAATATTATAATTTGTTGTCCTATTGCGCAAAACTAAAGCACTTTTTGATTAAGATGCATCCATAGCCGTTAACGCGTTTTGGCGGATTTCGATTGATATTGTAAATGGCTAACCTTACTCCTCACAATGAAATAAATAGCTATTGATTTTTTAAACATCAACATGAAAATTCTTATTGGAATACGTTGTATTTGAATTTTTTGTAAGAAAACTGTTAAATGCATTTTTATTAAAATTAAATTAGATGTTAACAAATGTTTTTTATGAGATGAAATTAGTCGGAAGCAAATTATTTTTCTTAACGTATTTGAATAAAAAATAATAAAAAAAAAACTTTCATAGTAATTTTTTTTATCAACATTTTTTAAAAGATGAGGTATGAGTAAGAAGTCGAAGTTCAGAAAATATTCAAGTCAAAAGTTAAGTCTTGGTGATAACCATGGTGATTTTTGAAATATGGAAAACGAAAAAGGTATCTTGAAACATTTCTGTATCAAAATACAGATTTTTTTGTTTGTATATTAAGCGCACACTTAAGGGGATATTACTACCCTTATTATGTAAGGACACAGTGTGATCACTAGGAAGAGAAGAGAGAGGTTGAAAGTAGGTGTTAGTGCACATTGGTTTTGAATTCCTGAATATTACAATGGCTGGAAAAAACAGGGTGTGGTAAGGCATCCCACATTCGGTAGTACGACTAAAGAACGAATCTCTATACTTGTCAGTAAGACCGAACGAGCCCAACGAGGGTATACTGATGAGCATTCCTAGAAGCTCGGGTTTTACGTTTGAACTGTTTAAGGGGAGGAATGCAGCTGGCTATTTCTTTTGAGCATAAATCGTTAACGACGGTGGTGTTCAAGTGACGTAAATGATCCTATAATGCTGTTATCACCGATTAATTTAAATGCTCTACGTTGCTGTTGCACCAGCCCAGATATGGGAGTTATACTCAAGCTTTGGACTTAAGTTTTGTAGATAACAGCCAGATCAAAGGGGGAGAAAACCCAACGCCCTAGAAAACCCAAACATCTTAAGGCCTTTTTTGGCGAAATCGCGTATGTGATCGTTCCACAAAAGGTGGTTGGTGATACACATACTTAGAATTTTTAAATGTTCAGTCTTCTCGATGCAAGCACTAGCCATGAATAATGGCAAGGGGGTGTATCTCGCCCTAACGATACAAGACAGCATTGCGTTTTCGAAGCATTAAATTCCATGCGGTTTTTTAATCCCCATCAATGATTTTAAGTTAAGTTAGAAATGCATTTAGTTTGAGAAATATCAACACTTTTAATCTGAAGAACCAGATAGATAAAAAATAACTTTGATTGCAAGTCAAGTAAATGGAAAAAAAAATAAATAAAAGAGAATTGAATGAAATAAAAATAAAATTCTTAAGTTTTAAGACGTTTATTTGTATGTTAATTTTCAAAATCGATTCTATTCAAAAATAATGACATCGGATAAAAAACAATTAAATTTCGAAAAAAATACCAGATTTATACTCGGACATTGTGACGTATTAATGTTTTTTTTTTAACACTCTTTGTTTTGTTCAAATGCAAATTCTATAAATAATTAAATTAGTGTTTCGAAAATACAGATTCAGTGTATCAGTTTATATGTCCATAAGATCAAACGATTTCAGCTGTCATCTTATTGAAAATTAGATAAAAAGAAAATTTCTTATTCGTTCTGGAAATCTCAAAAAAAAAAAATTGAAAATTTTGGTTAACCTTCAATATTTCACGAACCAAAATCGATAGAGACTTGAATTAAATTTTATATCATATATTGGAACGCAATACCACATAAATATATTTTTGGAAAACATTCCAATTAATGTTTTTGGTTTTTATAAATCGAACAAGTGAAAACAAATATTTGTCACCTCGAAAATTTTATGAACAAAATATGATTTTATCTCCAAAATATTTTGTTCCAACGAAGAATGCAGTTTTTGACACTTAGTAAAATTTTAAGTTAAATCGAAATTAACAAAAAATAATAACAATATTGAATTTCGACTAAAATATCTTTTCAAGACTTTCAAATATTGGCTTTAGACTGATTTTATTTTTAAAAAATATTTTTATCAACATTCGAAAAGATTTTGAGAAAAATCGAATTGACAGTTTTGTTACAAAAATAAAAACCCAAAAAAGGCATTACTAAAATTAGGTAAACATTGATTTCGACTCAAATATATTTTCAAAAGTTAAAAATATCGGCTTCAAAACTTATTTATTACTTACAGAAAATATTGTCTTCCTTTTTTTGTTTTTATTTTTTATAAAAATCCAACAGTCCGTTTTTTCATAAAAAATAAATTCCACAAAAAATAGTACGCAAATTTGGTAAAAATTGGTGTTTGGTTCTCGATATCTCTCAAATTCATATCATTGTATATCAATGTGTATTTGTTTACATAAGAAATTAAAGCTTTTAAGAAATGCTATTAAAATTGACAAAAATTGGTTTTCGACTTAAAATCTCGTTAACAAAACTAGTTTTGAAATTTTTAAAAACACGAAAACCTACAAACTTTAAAGAAAAACAAATCGACAGACGGAATGTTAAGTTATCAGTGAGGGTCGCACCCCAGCCTCTTTTTTGAAATCAAAATATGAATTAAATATTTATATCCTTTTGTACCCTTAACATCACGTGTAATTTTTTTTAAAGCTGTTTCTGAGATATAAGAATATACAGATAGATTTTGATGACTTTAATTCAAATTCGGGTCCAAAATTGCCTGGAAGCCATGTTATTGAGATATTACCTGTTAAAATTTAAAATCGTCTGCTTTGTTCATTCTTTAGAAAATCGGTAGGGAAATAGACTCTCCCCTTCTGAACATTTTTTTTCTTGTCTTAAAGCAACCTACTCACTTTACACTTTAGACTTTTAGTACACCTTATACCATTTATCTTGTATAAGGTTTTTCGATTTGAACTCTGCATGATTTTCCAAAACAGTAACTCATTTTTTTCAATATTCAATTCCATTAATTGTAATATTTCATAAAATGTTCGAAACACTTTCAGAAATTGTAAATTTTTTACTGTCATCCATAAATCTTAGAGATACTTTGAACTATTTGTGTTTGAACAGTTCTTAAAAGCAGAAAGGATTAAACGTATTTTTTGTTCTTGCAACAAATTTGTTGATTTGTTTCCACCGAAACATTTTTTAAATACATCTGTATATTTAAAAAAATGATGTTGAAAATATGTTAACTTACTAAAAAAAATATGGGACCCACACTGATAACTTCCCATCCGCGCCCGTCTGTCGATCTATCGAAAACCTTAACAAAATACTAATGACACTAATTTTTGTGAGATCAAAAAGTTGGTAGTCTTTTTTCTTTATTATACTTGAGTCGAAAAGCACATCTTCTCAGTTTTTTGTTGTTTTTGTAAGATATCGTGTTTTGTTAAAGAAGTTATCAACGTTATTTTTCTAAGAAAATGTAATTAATATTAGCAGCATTTTTTTAAAGTTCTTATTTCTTATAAAAACTTTGGATTTTTCAAAAAAAAGTTATCCTACATTAACAGCAAAAAATTTCGAAGCCAATTCTATTCTTAAAATATTCGAATCGAACATCAGTTTGTACCAGTTTTGGGATTCATATTTCTATAAAAACAATTGTACTCAATTTAAAAAAAAAACATTTTCAATGAGATAAAATTAGCTTGAAGACAATGTCTTTAATTCTTAGATTAAAATCAACTTTTTCTTACTTTTATAGCCTTTTCACACCAAACCCAAAACCGGTTTTTCGTCAAAAAGTAAATAGTTCACACCAAACTTACACGTTTTCATTTGACATTTAAATTTAAACACTGACTGTCAAATTTTGTTTTGATGAACAAATTTGTGGCTTGTCTAAAAGACTGAGGATCTTCTTGATGTTGGCATTGCTGTCCACCAAGGGGCGAAAGCCCACTGTTGTGGTTTTATTTACTGAAACAACGATTCCTACATTGAGGAATGTTTTAGCGCAAAATTTTCTTAGCCCTCTGTGACAAAGCCTCCACCAGAGATTTTCTTTCATACTTATTCCCCACCACAAATGAACTTATCCGCGCCTTTCTCATATCTCCCAAACCCTTTTAATTGAAGAAGTTACCGGAAAGTCTTTTTCCAGGTAGTAAGCGAAAGTGTCGAAGATATTTGTGGCGACGAATTCGAAGACGCATCCCTTGGAAACATTATTTCGAAGTATGAGCAAGTCTTTCTCGTCCTTGAGGTCGTCAATCCAGTAGCCATAGTGAATTCCAGTTCCTCGCTTAAGAAAGACCGTTTCAAACTTTGGAGGATCATAAAAGAACCGCCAGTGCGGCAAATAGTCTCGACGTTTTGTTGTTGCCACGCAGCTCTCCCAAAGTTTCTTTTTTTTTCTCTTCCATATTCTGTAAATAAAAAAAGCAATAATTCTTATTTTGTAAGGACCTTGTATAAATAATATTATATACCACGACCAAATTTATTTAAAAATGAAATATTTATTTGTTTTGACAACAGCCATCAGCTGTTTTGTTAACAATAATTAGAGCGCTGAGTGTTTTGAAAGGTTTGTTTGTTTAGTTAAACTTTGATTTTCTACCAGTTTTCGGGAGGTTTTATTTAAAACTTGTGGTTTACCAAAAATGTATAGGAAAATTTGAGCTTTCGATGTATGTAGGTTTTCGGCGAAAACCCAATAATTTCGCGAAAACCGGGTTTTGGACTAGGTGTGAAAAGCCTATAAGTATTATTTTTTTGATTTCATTTTTTTGTATAACGGTTACTTCGATGTTTCTCAAAGCATTTGATAGGGTTTCGCATCAGGCTCTCTTATCGAAAATGCGTGCTTTGGTTTTCATGAATCCCTCCTTCATTGGATTAGTAATTACCTTTCGAATCGTTCAAAACAAGTTGTATTGGATGGATTTAAGTCTGAAAACCACAAAATAAATGGTGGTGTGCCCCAGAGCTCTGTTCCATCTCCAACACTCTTTCTCATTTTTATTAATGATCTCCTGTCTGCAACATCTAATCCAATACATTGTTCCGCTGACGATAGTACTCTTAGTTTGTCATATTCGTTTTCAGATTCACACCCCTCTTCTTCAGATGTGGAACTGCAACGACAAAATATGATAAGCTAATTAAATTCCGACCTAAACAGCATTGTACAATGGGGAATAAGAAACCAGGTCTAATTTAATGCAATGCTGTCTTGTAGGGTTAAAGCGAAATATACAGACCTGCCATTTCGCCATAAATGGCACTGAATCTGAACATCTCGATATTTTCGGTATGTGTATCACCAACCACCTTTTGTGGATGTTTGGGTTTTCTAAGGCGATGGAAGAAGTTTTCCCCCCCTCTGATTTGGCTGTTATTTACAAGACTTATATACGTCCAAAGCTTGAGTATAACTCCCATATCTTGGCTGGTGCTCCTCCAACTTACTTAAGCCTCTTGGATAGTATTGAACGTAGAGCATTTAGATTGATTGGTGATATTACCATCATAAGATCATTTACGTCACTTGAACATCGTCGAAATGTTTCTTGTTTCACCCTCTTTTACTGTTAGTTCAATGGTTTATGCTCTAGAGAAATAGCCAGGTGCATTCCTCCCCTTAAACAGTTCGATCGTAATACTCGCGCTTCTAGGAATGCTCATCAATATAACCTCTAGCCCAACTTCCGTCGTACTGTCAAGTACAGAGATTCGTTCTTTAGCCGTACTATGCGAATGTGGAATGCCTTGCCACACTCTGTCCTTCCCACCTATTGCAATATTTAGGAATTCAAAACCAATGTGAACCGACATCTCCTTTCAACCCCTCTCTCCCTTTCCTAGTGCTCGCACTGTGTCTATTTAATAAGGGTAATATATCCCTTTGAGTGTTCGCTTATAATAATAAAAAAATACAATTATTTTGGTGCCTCCAACATTTCATATTAATATTTGTAAAATATTCGAGGTGACAAATATTTTGTTTCAGCTTTATTAAAAAAAATGCTAATTTATATTTATCCAAGATTATTGTAAATTGGTATCACGTCACGTCCCATTATATTTATAATAAAAATGTTACTGTCACTGTGGTTTTTAAGGTTTGAGATAATTGGGGTGATATTATCTGTAAGACAAAATGTATTACATACTATACTAACTATTGGTTCTTGAGATATGGACGACGAGAATGTACGAATCTACGTACCCACGCACATACATCCACCTTTCTAAAAATCTTTTATTAAAATTGCAGGAATCCTAAAAAGTAAAAAAAATCTCAAAACATTCAATTCAAGAAAACGGCCCGATTACAATAACTTCCTATATGAGAAGTTGATTGCAAAACGTATTTTTCCTAAACACGAAAGCATTTACTCGAATGATTCTCTTTTATAAGGATTCAAATGAGGACTTATAACTAATATCTATTTCCAAAAAATAAGTGAGATATTTAAATGATTTTTACTTTGAAACATCATCATCCAATTTCTGAATTGTTAAAAACTGCTTTAACTTCTTTTCAAAAACATCTTGGTTTCTTAAAACATGTCTAAAAAGGCACATCTTAAGAAATTACTGTAATACAAAAATGATAAGCCAGATTCAAATTCAAAACTTCTCAATTCTTAAAAAAAATATTATTTTCAAAATAAGAGTAAAATGTTTTCTCTAAAATTAATAAATACATCACATTTGGATCAATTTATGTGTCCAAATATCATCATATAAATAAAATTTCAATAAAAATGAAAAATAAATATTTCATTTATAGTTATAGTTTCAAGTCGATGTCAGCCATCTGTTCAAAATACCATTTCCCACAGTAAAAAAAAACTAAAATAGTGTTGTAAAAAATAAATCTCTTAACACCAACATAAATTACCCCATGAAGATAATTAATATGTACCAAAAAATATATGAGTGTTAAATAAAAAATAACAATTTATCACTAAGTGACAAATTAATGTTTGTTTTATTTTTTACAATAATTTCTAAAATATACCTACAGACCATCACTTGAGTAACCAAAGTTACAATAAATAATAAACAAAACTTGAGCACACACAAATGATGCCCAACAAAAAGAAAAAAAAAAACACTAAAATTGCTAAGCTAATCTATGTTTTCACACTTAAATAATATTTATGTTTTCGATCTTTTTATTCGACAACACAAAAAAAAAGGCCAGCTTCATCTGTTAACCTTCAATCCAAATTATAGAAGAACAGAAAAAAAATTAACAACAAATAATAAAAATTTAACTCCAAGGAAAAGTAAATACTATAATATATTTGTTGAAATATATTCCTCCTATCTCACGAGACAGAGATAACGACAGAGGAGCTATCTCGAAAAAAACTTGCTGTATATGATTGGAGGCACGTTCACGTTCTTCCAAATCCAACCAAAACCAAAAGCACATGTTTTTCAAAGTTGACACATTACGCTGCGATATGATGGCTGCTGTGAATCTCAGAAATGCGGGTCTGGTAGGTACGAGTATCTCTTCAGAGTTGTTGTTGATGTTATTTTTGGCGCCACTCTTAAGACAGAACTGATAGAGTCTTGTCTCGAACAAAAACAATTTCTATTCATTGCACAATGTACAGTGACCTCAACAATTTAACATACTTCCGAGTCCAACAACAAATACCCACAACATACAAAAGATACATCGTGACGTTACAAAACAAAAACTCACTCGTAATCGTAACGCTCGCTCGCATAGCAACAAGTTTAAAGCTTTGTCATAACGTCTTTTTAAGACTTCCACTGCTGCTTTGCTTTTCATGTGAAATTTAAAAAAATAACGTGCTCGAAGAAAAAAACTGAAATATCTGGAAAAAATATAAATACAAATAAACAGTTTATACTAAAACTTATCTTATTTTGCCTTAAAGCTCTCTTACGAAAGTCTTATTTGTTTTTGGTGGAGCATTGAAATCTAAAAAACAATTCCAAGCCCCAATGACTCATGAAGAAACAAATATTAAACATTTAATTTAATTCTGTTTAACATCTTGATAACAATAGGTGATTAACTTTGGAGTAAAAGCAGACAAATAATTTGACAACTGTTTCCAATGTAATCAAACGAACCAAATTACAATAATTTCATCATTGTTCTGGTAAAGTGTAAAAATAAATAATCATTATTTTTGTAGTTGAATTACAAATCCAAATTAACGCATTCAAACAATTCGATCGGATGAATCATTACACGAGCAATTCACTCATTGAGTTGCGATTAATACGCGTAGATACAACGTCATCGAATTAGCTTGGAATGGCAATGGATTGGATTGGTATCAGCGCCTAGTAACAGTAGCCATTGTTAGCAAGCGAAATACATTTTTCCTGGTTAAAAGTTTTAAAACACTTTGTGACCTTTGTTGCCAAATACAATTTGTTGCTACGACCGACGACGACGCCGACTTCGAGATTATTCTTTATTTTTTGTATTTTCCCACAATTAGTCACTTCGACAGCAGCGGGTTAGATACAGATTTTTGTTAAGATTTTCTGTCTGACTAGGTGTCTGTCTTTCAGCGGCGCTGCGGCGATTCAGAGACAGTGGCACAGCGGAGGAGAGAGTAGGGGAGGGAGTTTAGTTGATGGGGCACGAAGCACGATTCGCGCAACAAAAAGAAAAACAAAATGTATATTTGTTTGTTGTATCTTTATCCATCCACAATAATATACTGCACAGATGCGATGCTGACATGATTAATAGTGGTTTTGTGGTGGTAAAGAACTGAAACAACAACAACAACAAAAGCAACAAATTAAAATTCAGTTCTTTTTTTTCACAAAGCACATACATAATGTAGCTAAAATACGAATTGAGTAGAAGTATCTTTCTATTTGTATCTTTTTTTTTTACTCAGCTTTTTCATTATTTTCTGTGTGCTGTTTTTTTTTCTGCAGCTGACGCCTGATGCCTATGTGGGGGGTACATCAGGCACTTTGTTGTTATGGATTTGAAATTGAGATAGATTACATAACGTCAATTTTTTCTTACTCATCTTCTTGGAGCCTATCAATGATTTATTTTTTTTGAGGGGCAGTGCGGGAAACAAAATTCTAATCCAAATAAAGCATGTTCGGGGAAAAAAACAAGAATTTAAATATTTCAAGTAAAGAAATGCGTTATTTGGGGTTTTTTGAAAGAGTAGGACATATTGCCTGGAAATTATTAACATACAAAACAGAGGATTCAAAGAAAATTGAAAACATCCTATTTCTAAAGCTTATTTCTATTTAAATGAAAGAAAAGTTGCATGGAAGGTTAGTGGTGAGAATTGATTAGTTACCAGTTCCATAACACTGGTCGACAAGATTTTCTTACTGACATGACATTAAAATTGCACTTTACCAATTTGTTTTGGTGCCTTTCAAAAACAACTTCAAAAAAAGATTCACACTGATAACTTTCGATCCCGTCTGTCGATTTGTCTTGCTTAAAAGTTTGTCTATATGTGTTGGTACTAGTATCAATTTTTACCAAATTTGCGTACTATTTTTGTAGATTTTATTTTTTATGAAAAAACGGATTGTTGGATTTTTATATAAAAATTACTGAATATCGAAAACAATATTTTCTGTGAAATGAAAAAAGTTTGAAGCCAATATTTTTAATTTTTGAAAAGCTATTTGAGTCGAAAGTAAATTTTTACCAAATTTTAGTATTGTTTTTTTTTAGAGTTTTATTTTTTGTAAAAAAAAAACTGTCAATTCGATTTTTTTCAAAATTTTACTGAATGTTGACAACAATATTTTTTGAAAGATAAAAGTAAATTAAAGCCAATACCTTAAAGTTTCGAAAAGATATTTTAATCGAAAATCAATTTTTACCAACTTTTATAAATCTTTTTAGGTTTTTATTTTTTGTAAAAAAAAGTCAATTCCATTTTTCTCAACATTTTTCAGAATGTTTAAAACAATATGTTTTATAAGATACAATAAGTTTGAAACCTAAATTTCAACTTTTTGAAAAGATATATGAATCCATATTCAATTTTTAACAACTTTGAGTAATGTTTTTTTTAGATTTTTATTTTTTATAAAAAAACTGTGAATTCGATTTTTCTCAAAATTTTATCAGATTTCAAAAACTTTACTCTCCGTTGCTCAAAATTGTTTTGGAGATGAAATCGTATTTTAGTCGTAAAATTTTGGAGGTGACAATTTTTTTTCTTCAGTTTTTTTGATTTTTTTTTTTTTAAATATACTTCTTTGATATCACGTTACAATATAAAGGGTGATTTTTTTGAGGTTAGGATTTTCATGCATTAGTATTTGACAGATCACGCGGGGTTTCAGACATGGTGTCAAAGAGAAAGATGCTCAGTATGCTTTGACATTTCATCATGAATAGACTAAATAACGAGCAACGCTTGCAAATTATTGAATTTTATTACCAAAATCAGTGTTCGGTTCGAAATGTGTTTCGCGTTTTACGTCCGATTTACGGGCTACATAATCGACCAAGTGAGCAAACAATTAATGCGATTGTGACCAAGTTTCGCACTCAGTTTACTTTATTGGACATTAAATCAACCACAAATGCTTACAGTGCGTACAGAAGAGAATGTTGCGTCTGTTTCTGAGAGTGTTGCTGAAGACCGTGAAATGTCGATTCGTCGCCGTTCGCAGCAATTGGGTTTGTGTTATTCGACCACATGGAAGATTTTACGCAAAGATCTTGGTGTAAAACCGTATAAAATACAGCTCGTGCAAGAACTGAAGCACGTCGAATTTTCAGTGAATGGGCCCTAGAAAAGTTGGCAGAAAATCCGCTTTTTTATCGACAAATTTTGTTCAGCGATGAGGCTCATTTCTGGTTGAATGGCTACGTAAATAAGCAAAATTGCCGCATTTGGAGTGAAGAGCAACCAGAAGCCGTTCAAGAACTGCCCATGCATCCCGAAAAATGCACTGTTTGGTGTGGTTTGTACGCTGGTGGAATCATTGGACCGTATTTTTTCAAAGATGCTGTTGGACGCAACGTTACGGTGAATGGCGATCGCTATCGTTCAATGCTAACAAACTTTTTGTTGCCAAAAATGGAAGAACTGAACTTGGTTGACTTGTGGTTTGAACAAGATGGCGCTAGATGCCACACATCTCGCGATTCTATGGCCATTTTGAGGGAAAACTTCGGAGAACAATTCATCTCAAGGAATGGACCGGTAAGTTGGCCACCAAGATCATGTGATTTGACGCCTTTAGAATATTTTTTGTGGGGCTACGTCAAGTCTAAAGTCTACACAAATAAGCCAGCAACTATTCCAGCTTTGGAAGACAACATTTCCGAAGAAATTCGGGCTATTCCGGCCGAAATGCTCGAAAAAGTTACCCAAAATTGGACTTTCCGAATGGACCACCTAAGACGCAGCCATTGGCAACATTTAAATGAAATTATCTTTAAAAAGTAAATTTCATGGACCAATCTAACGTTTCAAATAAAGAATCGATGAGATTTTGCAAATTTTATGCGTTTTTTTTTTTAAAGTTCTCAAGCTCTTAAAAAATCACCGTTTATTATATAAAATTTAATTCAAGTCTCTAGCGTTTTTGGTTCGTAAGATATTTAGGGTTAACCAAAATTTTCACTTTTTTTTTAACTGCTATGGAAAAATAAACATACGTACACACACACATACATCTTTCTAAAAATCTTTTATTTCGACTCTAGGGACCTTGAAACGTCGACAAATGTCAAAATTTGCAATTTGACAAATCGGACCCACTACAATAACTTTCTATGGGAAAACGACAGGTTTTTGAGATATCACTTTTTAAAATAAAAAATAACGTATATGTGTATATAAGATTTTTTGAGGCTATTTAAATTTATGAAGTATCAATTTTCAATAAAATCCGTGATGGTTTTCCACATCAAATAATCCTTTTCTTCAAACTCTGGTTAAAATATTTATTTTATTTATGTTTTCTATAATAATCGAAAAAAAACTTCAAAAGATGATAGATTTCACCTGTCTTACAATATGATTTTCAACAGAAAAAGCCAAGACGGTTTGAAAGCAAGTTTTATTCGTGCACCGAATCTGTTGTCTAAGCAATTCTATTATATCAAGTTTTGGAAATATATTTAAAAAATTGAAAAATAGGGTTGGAAACGAGTATTTTTAAAACAAACAATTAAGATTAGTGATTGGACTTAAAATCAGCACTAAGCATAAACTCTAAAACATATTTTCCAAAACTATTAAAGTATTAAATTCAGGTTTTTCTCAAAGCTTCATATAGATTTGACTTAAAACTAATGGAAATTTCCAGAAACTATTTTAGGTCCTTAAATAGATTGTATAAAAAAGAGAAAGATTTCTTCTTTTCAAAATGTTCATACAATTTATTATTAAGAGACATTTTGCGTATTAACTCATGCTTAAAAACGCCGTTTCTGGTTCTTTTTACCATCTGTAAAGGGACATATTTAAAAAAACTTAATGTGATAGGTACAGAAATTAAAGGGCGAGATATGAATTTAGGGCACCTTAAGCCTTTAAATAAGTATTGTTTTGTGTGTGGGACCGAGAAAAAATCATAATTTTGTGGACCAGTGAATTAGTAAAAGTTATAATCAAATTAAATTTGATTTAAGAAAAGAGGTTGGGATGCGACCCACACTTTTTTTTATAATTAGCGAACACTCAAAGGGTTTTGTATACCTTTAATATGCCAAAGACACAGTGTGAGCGTTAGGAAAAGAGGGAAGGGATGGATAGGAGGTGTCAGCGTACATTGATTTTGAATTCCTGAAGATTCCACATTCGCATAGTACCGCTAAAAAATGAACCTCTGTACTTCATAACAGGGCTGAAGTCGGGCTCAAGGATTAACTGATGGGCATTCCTAGAAGCGCGGGTATTACGGTTAAATTGTTTGAGGAGGGGAATGCAACTGCCTATTTGACTAGACCTTAGTCCATTAAAATAACGCTGAAAAAGTGTCAAATTTTCGTTGATGTTCAAGTGACGTAATCAAGTTGATAATGTTAATGTCACCAATTATTTTAAAAGTTTTTTTTTGAATACTGTCCAAGAGGCTCAAATAAGTTACTGGAGCAGCAGTCCAGAGATAAGAGTTATATTCACGTTTCGGACCTATATAGGTTTTGTAGATTGTAGGCAGATCAGACGGTTTTCTTCACAGAAAAGCTAGACATCTTGCGGCATTTTTAGCGACATCGCGTATGTGTTCGCTCCACAAAAGGTGGTTGCTGATGCACATTTCGAGGATGTCAAGATTTTCAGTTATGTTGATGCAAGTGCAACTCATGGATAGTGGCAAGAAGGGTAAATCTCACTTTAACGATACAAGACAGCATTGAGCTTTCGAAGAATTAAAATCCACGTGGTTTTGTATTCATCATTGTACAATGCTGTGTAGGTCGGAATTTAATGGGCTTACATATTTTGCCGTTGCACATCCGAAGAGGGGGGTTGTGAGTCTGAAAACGAATATGAAAAGCTGAGAGAGCTATCGTCAGAAAAACAATCTATTGGATTAGAAGAAACAGACAGAAAATCATTTATAAAAATGAGAAAAAGAGTCGGAGACAAAACGTAACACTGGGCTCACCAGCATTTATATTATTGGTTTCAGATTTGAAATCGTCCAAAACAACTTGTATTGAACGGTTCGAAATAAAATTTCTAATCCAACGAAGAAGAAATTCGTCAATACTAAAACTAACTAATACCAAAAACACTGATAATTTCTCAATGGTACCCGCTTATTGTAAATTGTATTTCTAATAACAATTAAGTTTTATTATAAAGACACAGTCTTGAAATAATGGATAGATAGATATGCCATTCAAAACTTAAGTTTAAGCTGTTTTATGTAAAGATGTATTTGACGAGTTAAACCAATATATTTTTATGAGTTAACTTTGTCCTTAAATATTCCAAAACATCAACAATAATATTTCTATGGAATAGAACAACTTGGAAGTCAGTTTATATTCACCTCAAAATTAAAATTTGTATTACTTTTTTAGTATTTTTTTGTTTAACGTTTTAATTTTTCTCTCAACTAGTAATAACTTTACAAAATATTAATAACAAAACTTTTTATAAGGTGAGAAATGTTTGAACTAAATAATAATATTTGAGTCGAAAATTAATTTTTCGTTTTTTGTAAAAAAAGGGTTATTCGGATTTTTTCCAAAAACTGTAGCAATATCAGCAAAAAGATTTGGAGCAGAATTAAACAATTTTGAAGTCTCAATAGTTTTGGAGATATCGAAATCAAAAATCATTTCTTACCAATTTTAAGAAGTAATTTATAGTAGCTTTTATTTTGTATAAAAAAAAACTGTCAAAATGATTTTACTAAAATTATAGCATAATATTTTTAACAATTTTTTTTAAATGAAATTATTTTATACATTTGTATTAGCAATTTTTTTTATGTTGTTTATTTCAAAAGAAACTTTTGATTCAATTTTTCTAAAAAAATTAATTTGATGTTTTAAATTGTTCTTCGTTACATAAAATTGGTTTATAGTTAATATCATTTCATTTTTGAAAAATTTTTACAGTGATAGCAAATATATTTCACCTTTTTGAACTATTAAAAAACCGATACTTAAATTATAATTATAAATTTAATTCAAGTTGATGGTGGAATAAGTTCGTGAGATATTTAGGATCAAGCAAAATGTTCACTATTTTTAAAAGTCTTTTCTACATCTTTCTGTGTTATTATCTGTATAAAAAAAGTTATTTAAAGTCGATATTTCTACTGGTTTTTGAGATAATCCAATCTCTAAAAAAAATTGATTTAGATTCCTTACATCGTTAAACGTCGAAAATTGTCAAAATTTTCAACTCAACAAATCGAACCAATAACTTTCTATGGGAAGTAAAAAATTTAGTTTCAATCTACTTTTTAGTGAATTAAATGATTTGGACTGGGAACCTATATTTTTTAATTCAAACTTGAAATGGTTTCAATATTTTATAAAATATTATTTAATCGTTTTCTTGGAAACATACTTCTTATAAAAATGTAAGTCAAAAATAACAATCCACCATGATTTGATCGTCATCTTAAAAAATAATAGAAATCAGGCTTGGCTAAAATATAGACAGTCACTTGCTGATATTGATTATGGTTTCTACTTAGAAATCAGAAATCAATTTACTAACTATTCATTTTGTGTTTGTGAAAAGTTTGTAGAAAATACTGAACGTAAACTCAAACATGTTGATTTTAAAAGAAAAATTGACGAAGAAACAATTCACAGCCCTAAAGTACTGTAAAATACGTTTTTACAGATTTTTTGAAAAGTTCCTATGAAAATTGTTATTTAAACTAATCATAGCTGGACCAGTTATTACAAATGCTTGGCAACATAAATCCATTAATACGTGACGCAATTCTAAGACTTGACGAAAACTAAAACAATGTCCTTTCTTTGTTTTCTGTTGTAATCAACATGAATTTGTAAAAAGAAAATCTATAGTTAAACATCTTTTTGAATTTACAACATTTTGTATCGATGTTTTAAAGATAAACTATTTAGTAAAGCATTTTGATAAACTTAAACATTGAGTACTTTAAAGTTAATTAGAGCAAATATAACTACTTGACAAATGAGAAGCTTTGATATCATCTTACCTTACTTTTTGAAGACAATACTACTGTCTTCAAAAATGACCATTCTAATTCGTTTATTGTTAATTCAGGTGTACCTCATAGTAGCCACCTTGGTCCGTTGATATTTGTTCTGTTTGTAAATTACCTTCTCTCTATCTTAAAAGTTCGATGACATTTTATACACTATCGATGAGAAAGTGTTTCAAACAGTAAATATCTTGACGAACTTCGATTTTTACAAGATTAGAAACTTCGACTATGAGAACGGTGCAATAAAAACTAAATTTAAAAAAAAGCTGATACAGCTCTAGGCTTTATAAAAATATTTCGTAGAAATTTCCAAGAACCTTATGCTCTACACAAATATTATTTGTCAGATCAGTCCTTCAATACGGTAATATGATTTGGGCAGTTATTTATTGACTTATATTCATAGACTTGAATGTGACCAAAGATGGTTCTTAAGGTTTACTCTACCTTTTCCCCAATGTTCACATGGAGTAGCCTTGCGTCTGTACAAGTCTTCTATCTAGTAATACAAATCGTATTGTATTATCATTTATTTAGTCATTAACATTGTTTGTTAACTTAGCGTTAGAATATAACGTAATGAAATAAATATTCTGACATTTAAAACGTAATACATATTATTAAATAATAAAAACTACGAAATTGAAATTAAAAAAACTACGAAATTGAAATTAAAAATAGTCTAAACTAAAAACCACATCTTATTTTTTTGTTAAAACTTTCGTCATTTAAGAAAAAATTGAATATATCTTTTTTTGGGGCTTTAACAAAATTTGACAAACAATAATATAATAATATTAATAGTAGAGCGTTGGTTTATGGTTAGTTCGAAATCCACGCGACTATTTTGGGCGAAAAAATGAAAATTAAGCCTTCCTCGAAAACCCGCCACAGGATGCCCTTTTTTTCTTAGTGAAGAGGCATATTTCCATATTTCAGGATGTGTTAACAAACAAAGCATGTGATATTAGAGTCCCACTAGCCCGAGAGAACTTCATGAGCCCCCTCTGCATACAGAACGTGTGACTGTTTGGTGTGCAATATCCAGAATTTTCATTATTAGCACACGGTTCTTTGAAGAGAACGAAAGAGCAGTTACGGTCAATTCTGATCAATTTCTTGGGTCAAACTTGAAGAAATGAAAGCAGGGGAATTGTGGTTTCAACAGGATGGCGCCACAACTCACAGGGCAAAAAGGTCAATTAATATTTTGCGTGAACACTTCCTCACGCGGTATTTTATAGAATATCTCATGATATTTAAAGTCTAGTTGAAAAAGCATTTGCTTTTCAAAAGTTGCAGCCTATAAACGGTTATTTTCGACAAAAAAACGTTGGATTTTTAAGGACTTTTTGTCACTTGTTAATAACGTTGTCTTCAGTGCTGGTACGAATTTCCATTATTATGCGAATTATTTTGTTTATTTATTATTTCATTTTTTAGAATTCAGTATGATTAAGTAATATTTTAATGCAAATTAGAATCAATAATAAAAATATAAAAATAAATACCCTATCTACGTAAATTCAAATCTGTATTTATTTGTTTGATTAGATTCTTTATTACTGTTTCCTGTTGCAGTCTTGTTTTTTTAAATCAGGTGACCATTTTTGTTTATTTGTTTATGAAAAACGTTAAGTAAGTCATAAAATAACAATAACATAAAATGACAAATGAAAATTAAATTACCAACCAAATATCAATCATTTACCCAAATATTTTGTATTTATCTATTAATGAATTTACCTCAATTGAATGATATCTTATCGTTGGATAAATAAAGCATGCAATAGATATTGAGATACAAAAAATAAATTACATTTTGGATAACCTTAAAAGCTATATATAAATGATAAGTTTCGATGGCCATTGGCTGTGGTTTGACAGTTCTGAATGTCAAAGTTTGTTTAAGCTCTTATATTTCAGGTATATTTTTTTCCAAAAATTGGTTCCGAAAACTATTTGAAAACTCCCTTTCATTCAAAAACTATTATTATTCAGACATTTTTTTTTTATTAAACTGAAAGCTATTTGCAGTTTCATCGTTCAAGCTGGAAATAAATACGCAATATTATAAGTAATTCAGTTAAATATCAAAAATTCATCATTTTATTTATACTAATATTATTTCTTTGTTTGTTTGTTTGTTTGTTTGTTTGTTTGAACCCGTTTATCTCTCAAACTACGGGTTCGATTTGAAAAATGAATTCAGTGTTAAATAGCCCATTTATTGAAAAAGGTTAATATGATCGAATAGGGTTTGCTAAAATAATATATATCAAAATCTTTCCCCTTTAATAGTTCTTAAAAAAAGTCCGAAACAGCTTGTTTCTATCTTTTAAGGTAAGCTTACTTTAACCTTTTTTTTTACGCAAAGGCAGCCGGATCAGGTAGTTGCATATAAGCGAAGTCGATAGCAAATAGTTATAATTGTTGACTGCATACATTATAAAATAACACGGCATACAATATTAAAGCACTTTATTTCTTTTGTTATAAAAACATAACATCCGAAAACGTACATATAAACAATAAAAGTTTTTTTATAAAACGAATATGGCGAGAAATTTAACGGAAATATTAGAAATTCAGAAGTAATAGGGATTTAGTAAATTAGTAAAAGTTTAAATAGACATAGGTATTTTGTGACCTTAACTTAAGAAAAGATCAACCTTGGGACTTACTAGAAAGGCCTTAAAATTTTGCACTAATGTATTAAACAAAATTTGATTAAACTTTGTTTATTCACCAAATCGAGCGTCTACTGTATGTAGGCCTATTTGTTTAAAAAGTTAATTCAACTTAACGAAGGCATAATGAAAGTTTATGCAAAGTGAAAATGGGAGTGTGTTGAGTTTAATTTTGATGAGTTAATAAGTTTCGCATTAAAAATAAACAAAACCAATTTCTTGCATTCAATTTTTAAAAAAAGGTCAAACCTTTGGTTGATCCCAAAAATCTCCAAAAGCTAGCGACTTTAATACTTTAATTAAATTGTACATAATACATTGTGCAGTGATACAAAATAGGTTCCTTGGATGACAATTTGGCTTATTGCAAAAGAAATCATTAATTCAAAGGTCACCAACGAGAAGTTATCAGTTCGGGTTGAATGCTTGCTTTTTTTAAAAACTAAATTTTACTATTAAACCAAAAATTTGAAGATCAAGTGAATCCGACACGAGAATTCCAAACAATCTCGCTCCCACGAGTCTCTTAATAAACCTTATCACTATAAATCCAATTAAATTTCTGTCATAATTTATTTTGATTAAATTATCGTCTTCCTAATTTAAAGTAAACATAATACTTTTTAAAAAATAATTATAAACCATGAAACATCAAATTTCTTTAAAAAACACAAAGTAAGAAAAAACATACTCCATAATTAGCCCAAAATAATCTTATCGTCATTTTATTTTTACTAACAAAAGAAATTAAAAAAAAACACGGAACTAAAAAAGTATCTCACTTTGGAGTTCGGACACAAACAATTGACGTCAAATCAAAAGTGATAATGGATTTATAATCTTATGTATTTCTTATGTCAACATAAACAAAAAGTCTTTCCAACGTTATCCCTTAATCTCTGCTGCTGCGAGCCCTTATAACATTTATCACACAATGCAACACTGACCATCATCTTTTACACTTGGTTAATCTTGACAAAAGCTTTTAGCACATCTAAAAAAAAGAAAAAGAAAAAGAAACATACCCTAAAAAGGATTGGTCAAGCCAAAAGCCAAAGGCAAAGCCAACCATAAACCCTGTAAGTGCTAATCACATTAACTTATACGGTGCGTCTTTATTTTGGTACAGAAGCTACATTCAGCTGATGATATGCTCGTGTTGAGCCTATTTGTTTTGCTTAGATGAACAAACATGAGACTTGACATAAACAACCTAATTATAGTTTTTAACTTTTAGAAGTTGCTCCAAAGCGGCGGTAAAAGCAACTGAAAAACTCATTGCCAAAAGTGTTGATCATGTATCTTCTAATATAGTAAGTTGGTGGCTACAGGCTATGTGATATACCCTCGATTTTTGGGCCCGCAAAGATAGAAGTGCGAAGCTACTCTTTGAGCGTTCTAATGGGAATGCATACAAAAGAAGATTAGAGATACTTTTGGTTTTAGAGTAAATTTGCACTTAATTAAGGCCGCCACTCTGTTTCTGTTCAAGACTCCCCTGCTCTAATCAGTACGATAAATAATTCCAAGTTTGGGAGCGAAAATGTGCGACTATTTCGGAGAGATCTGATCCGCGGTGCGGATAGCTATTGCTTCTGGAATGGGACAAGTTCGTCGGTTTTCGCTTAGCAGACTGTGTATTTTGCGCACGTACGCAACTCAAGCAAGTCGATGTGCCAGCGATAGTTATTTCGAGGTCTCCTAGATATCATAAGCTTGTTGTTTACTATTATTTTGTTTGTATTTTTAAATTGCAAAAAAAACTTATACTCGAGAAATAGATAAATTTAAAGTATTGAGGGAGCTGTGACAAAAGTATCTACGATTCTTTTTTCCTATATTAGTGCTTATGAATCGAATATTTAGGCTAAATTAAGACCGATGGAAGCAATAATTAGCTTGAGCTTGTTTTGGATACAAAGTTCGCAGCTGATAAGAAGGCTTTTGATATGTTAGTTTATTGCTTTATGTCTGGAACTAATGGGCTTGAACAATGTGCTCAGATATGGAAGCACATAAATTTGTCTGAATTTTTGATACTCTTATACATTACGTAGTCTGAACAGATGGCCCGTTTTACGAAACAGAATTCATAGAGACTTTTTGTATGCTTGTTTCCTTAATGAACCTTATCATTTATTGTTTACAATTTTATGAGAGGAGAATACAAAGAAATTCAATGACGTTGATGATAAATATGATTCGTATTCATAAAAAAAGATTGTGCGAGTGCTTTGGCACGTATAACAGACCCAGAGATGTTTGAGTCGATGAACTACAGAATTTTGGATCATGGTCTTTTGAGTTTCTGAATAGTATTTACTGGAAAATATTGGTTTTAAAATAAAATTGTTTTTCTAGTTATTTAGACACAATAGTTGAAAAGGGTTATAGACGATTATTTTTAAACCGATAAAGTTAAAGTGTGATCACTTTTTCAACAAGGCAGTACCTTGGAAGATATATGGACTTACCAACCACAGTGGAACATGGACATAAGAAAGTGTCAAAATCTGAGCTTTTCTACTTACAAAATGTGCCCGAATGGTCTGCTATTTTGAAGAGGTGGTCTTCCACCTAGCGAAACTCCTGTGTAAGCTTTGCCAGTTTTCGATTTCTTCTGGGATCGTTTCGAGTATTTGGGAAACAGGATTTTTTTGTCCTTTAAATTATCAACGAAATACACTAACTTCTTTTATTTCCAAACTCATGAAGTGCTGATAAACTTTCAACTAAAGAAATACCTTGAGAAACGAAAACTTCTTAATGACCGGCCACTTGGAGATCTCAAGTTTCTGATGACTGGATGCGACCCACACTGATCAGTTCCCATCCCGCCTGTCGATGTGTCTTGCTTAAAAGTTTGCTAGAAAAGTTGTCAGTTGAATTATTCTTAAAAAATTTTAAAATACCAACAATATTTTGCATATAATAAAATAGTTTAATTTCGAAATCTATTTTTGTTAACGAGATTTTTAGTCGAACAGTTTTTACCAATTTTAATAGGATTTCTCAAATTTTTTTATTTCTTAATCAAATATAAACTGGATGAATGAAATTAATTTGAAGTCGATACCTTCATTTTTTTACGAAATATCGAGAACCAAACCATTAATTTTTATCAAATTGCTTACTATTTTTTGTAGATTTTATTTTTTTTTATAAAAAATGGACTGTTGGAATGTTATAAATATTTACTGCATGTGGAAAACAATATTTTCTGTGAGATTAAATTAGTTTGAAGCCAATATTTTTTAATTTTTGTTAAGATTGAGTCGAAAATCAATCTTTTCGGACTTTTAGTAATGTTTATTTTATTTTTTGTTAAAAAACTGTCAATTCGATTTGTCCCAAAATATTGTCGAATGTTGAAAGCGATATATTTGATAAGATAAAATTAGTTTAAGGCCAATACTTCAAAGTTTTAAAAAGATATTTGGAACTTTGGATAATGTTTTTTGTTGGTTTCTATTTTTTTATAAAAAAAAGTCAATTCGATTTTTCTCAAAATTTTACTACATGTTAAATACATTATTCTTCGTTGCAATAAAATTGTTTTAAAGATAAAAAACAAATTATTTTCAAACATGAAACCAAGATTTTAACCTTTTGATCTGCAATGGAATGTTCTACCAAAAGTCTATACAAAAAAACCATACAAATGCACTTAGTTACGTTAAAAGCGTTCATTAGTTAGAAGAGTTGGTAAAAGTGTTTACAATTTTGCACCAATATCTCCCACTGTGCTTATAATGTTTAACACGAAAAAAGGTATACCAAAAGTATGAATTAACATACGAAAATAAATGGGCACTCAAGGGGTTATTAATACCCTTAACATGTTTGAAGTTTAAACACAATGCGACCTTTAGGAAAATAGGGAAGGATTAAAGAGGAGATACCGATGCACATTGGTCTTAAAGTTTTGAATATCAAAACGATAGGGAAAAACAGAGTTGGGTAAAGCATTCCACATCCTCGATGTGCGGTTACAAAAAGAATCTCTATACTTGACAGTACTTTCGATAGAACACTGTTTATAAAAATATCGGTAGAACAACGAAAGGCATAAAACATTGCGGCGGTGTTCAAGTGACGTTATTGTTTCGGTTATAGTTCTATCGCCTATCATTTTCAAAGCTCTTTTTTGGATCATGTCCAAAATGCTTAAACTTGTTTAAGGGGCACCTGCCCAAATATGCGAGTTATATTTAAGTTTTGGACGAATGAAGGCTTGGTGAATTACAGAAAGATCAAAAGAGGTTTAAAATTTCTTGCATCGTCGGAGAAATCTTAAGCACCTAGCAGCATTTTTCGCAATATCAAATATGTGATCTTTCTATGAGAGGTGATCTGTGATATTCATACGGAGTACTGAAAGTTGATTAGTGCCGCTCCTGAATAGCGGCATCGGGGGATTACGCTTTTACGACAGGAGACAGCATTGAGTTTTCGAAGTATTAAATTCTACATGGTTTCTGATTCCCCATTGTACAATGCTGTCGAGATCAGAATTTAATGAGCTTATCATACGCTGCCGCTGAAGTTCCACATCCAAAGGACAAGGATGAGAATCTTAAAACGAATATGAAAAGCTGAAGGTACTGTCATCAGCGAAACAATTAAGTTGGTTAGAAGTTTCAGACAAAAGATCATTTATAAAAACAAAGGAAGAGCGTCGGGGACAAAACGGAGCCCTGGGGCACACCAGCGTTTATTTGGTGAATATCAGATTTGAACCCGTCCAACACTACTTTAATTGAACGGTTAGAAAGGTAATTTATAATCCAACGAAGAATATATTCATCAATACCAAAAGCACGCATTTTCGATAAGAGAGCTTGGTGCCAAACTCTATCAAATGCTTTTGAAATACTTTCTCCAAAACGATGGAAAGATTTGTTCCACTGTTCGGTGAGATGAACCATGAGATCACCAGTGGACCTATTGCTACGAAAACCATACTGTCAGTCATTAAGAAGCTTCCGTTCTTCGAGATATTTCTTGAGCTGATAATTAATCAGCGTTTCCATGAACTTGGAAAGAAGGGACGTGAGTGCTATTGGATGATAGTTAGAGAGAGAGGAGGATTCGCCTTTTTAAGGGACAGGCTGGACAAATGCTTTTTTCCTGCTCGGAAGAGACCTGTAGAGTAGGAAAGATGGAAAAGTTTACACAGTGGTTTTGCCAGCGATGAAGAACACCTCTTCAGAACAATAAGGGGAATACTATCCGGACCAGCGGTTTTGTGTATGTCAAGATCTTTCAGTACTCTTGCAACTACAAGAGTGCGAAAGAAGATTTGTCCCATAGAATCGTTTACGCTCTCAAGAACAGGAGCACTCATGACACTCTCTGGTAGCGTCAAATTAACATTGTGAACAAGCGTTGGAACCGAGGATGACGTGGTGTTTCGTACGTTTTTTACAAATGACCAGACATTTTTACTACCTTTGGGACATTGTAGTTTTTTTTTCCTTAATTTCTGGTCATGCAAAAATTTGGTTTGTCGAATGTGGCCATTACAAGACTTTCTAGCTTGTTTGAACTTATTTTGTTTTTCCTCAGTGGGGTTGGCTTTATAGATCCGGAAACTAACATATCTGATCCTAATTACTTCTTTACAGCTTGAATCAAACGATGAGTTTTTTTTGGGTTTTGATAGATTTCACCCTATTCGTTATAAAATTTCTCATTGCAAAAAGAATTAAATTTGTTACCATTTCTGCGCTGGAATCCACGTCAGTATCGAGGAAGCATAGTGACCAGTTAAAGTTCCTGAAGAATTCATTGAGACCGTCCGAATAAAAACACAATTCGGACCAATTAACTATTATGAATAATCTGACAAGCTTCCAATTTGAACTTTTCAATAACAGATTTCCACTAGTGTTATGCCTTAGTGGAAATCTGTATAATGATCCGAACCTGGTTAACTAGAAATATTACACATCAATATATCCGAAACACATAAGCTTAATCGTTCGACATACTGATAGGTATGATAGAACCGTACACATTGTCTGCACATTGTGTATTAAGCTGATATTATTGTGTCAAGTGGAGGGAAAGGAGAGTGGGATTAGTTTCTATAAACGTAGATTATCAAAACTTTGTTTTGATCTTGGAAAAGTGGTGCCATTGCTATTCCAGAGAAATGTTAAAAATTGTGGTGTTCCGCAAAGTTTCATTTCATGTCCAGTTTTCTTTCTCTTGTAATATAATATAATAATTTCAAAAATTTTTGAAATACAGTGCATTAAAATTATATTTTTAAAACCCATTTTCAAACTGAATTCCCAAATGAAGGTCCCTATTTTATTCATTCTACAAAAAAAAAAAAACATTGACACAAATAACCCCGTAATTTTATAGTTTCCACAATATTTGTTCTTTCATTTATAAATTTAACATTCAACGAACAAAAGAAAAATAAACTTTCTTGGAAAAACATATCAAAAAATTAAAACTCTTGAAATATCCTTTGTCTATATAAATCGTTAATCACCATCACTGCAAAAATAAAACTAGGCATTGTTCAAATCATTTTAGACACTGACCCCATTTATCCATCAACATCATCGTCATCATGTCATTCATTCATTCATTTTTTATTTTTATATAAAAACACACAAGACACAATAAAACGAAACGCACGTTTTTCAAATTAATTTTAATTTTTTATTGTTTTGAATTATTATATTTCTGTTTTAAAATCTATAAACGTACGTATAATTATTATTATTATTATATTTTTTGCACAACAATCACGTCTTTGTTGACAAAATAAAATTTAATTTGACTTAAACAAATACGACGAGTAGAACAACAAAACAAATTTAATAAATAAATAAACTTTATTTTATGCAACTTTTACCTACATACCTTACCTACTCTTGTATTTTTGTATGAAGATGATGCTTTGTCCATATGGCAGTTTCTTGTTTATATTTCACTCAACTTGTTCCATTTTAACTCTTTTTCAATCACATGACTCAAAAAATTATTATTCATATCAATTCAAATAAAAAAGAAAAAATAAACAAATAAAATTAATTTTATTTACCTTCCTGGGTGAACTAAAAAATAGAAAAATGCATACAAATCGCAGATAGAATTCGCGCAAACAAAGATTTAAAATTATCTCCAACAAGGTGTTTGACACCATAATTCGAATTTTATTTTCAAAACCCCAACAACAAATTAGTGATTAAATAGAACTGAAAAGTGGGTGTGGGTTATGATTATGACAGAGATAAGCTGAGGCAATAAGGAGTTAGAAGTGGATTTGTGAGTGCCTAATAAATAAAAATATCTAAAAAAAAAAATATCTTTTATGTAGGAACTTAATCGACGCGTCGTGATGATTAGACAACAAAAATTAGTTTCTCTTCATAGAAAGGCGCCTGTGATCTGCGAATAGACAAATGTAAAGAGGGTATGTTAAAGATTCGAAAAAAGAAAAATTAAAGCTCTTTAACCAAATCAATGATTTCATATTCATATGACACCTTGACATTTAAAAAAGGTGTGTTTCCTTACTTTTCTCACACGAACTGTCATTCATGATGTTTATGGAGTGTTCATGTTCAGCAACGGACAGATTATGAGAAAAATAATTCTAGCGCAATACTGGAAAAAAGGCTGGGATTCGACCTACACCGATAACTTCTTATTAGTGTTCGCTAAAAGTGATCTTTTTCAAAGTTTGCACTCAAAAATTTAAATTAAAGTTGTTTTCTGCTTAGATATGTTTTAGAAGTTAAAAAAAACGTAGTATTTTTAGTGGTACTTTAATTTATGTAAAAAAACACTGGCTCAAAATTTTAAACGATTTGGTAAAATGTTGAAGTCATGTTTATCAATTTACTGAGCTTAAAAGAGGATAACACGGAATGGTTATTTTAAATATGTGCTAGCAATTTTCTAAATCCATACGGGATTTGTCAATTAATCTTGTAAGAGCATTGCATGGAATGGTCCTGTTTAGGCTACAATTGAGAATTATAATTAATAGGATTGTTTTGTTTGTTAATTTCCACGAACTGTCACTGTTTAGACATGTTCAGATGCCCGTTTTTTAATAAAAGGAATTTTTGCAATTTTCAGTTAGCAAAACGAAAAGAAAGGTTTAAAATGTTGGAGTCACTAGTAAATTGTTAGATTTTTAGAAAACTTCTAATTACTACCGCAATATATAAAATATAGGTACATTGTTGAGTTTTAAAACATTTTGTAGATTTTTTAATTTAGGTTTTTATTTTCTGTAGAAAACTGTCATTAAATCTCTCTAAAATTTGAATAGAATATTGATATTAATATTTTGTATCATATGAAAAAGTTTAAAGTTAGTAACATTTTTTGTTTTGTTGTTGTTGAGTCGGAAAGCAGTTTTAACTAATTTTTAGTCATATTTTGTATGTTTCTATTTCTGCAGAAAATGACCTATTATTAAAAACATCAATATTTTGTGCATTTAATGACACAATTTTATAGTCAATACATTTATTTGCAGCCAAGATAATCGAGTCGAAAAAGCAGTTTGTTTACATTTTAGTACCTTATAATTTTGTAAAGGTTTTTATTTATACGAAAAGCTGTCGATTAGATATTTCTACAAATTTTGACAAATAAAAAAACCACTATGTTTTGTAGCACAAATTTCTTCTGGAATTACTACCATTTATTCCGTAAAATGTTCGAGGTAATAATTATTTTGTTTCCGCAGCAAACCGCTAGCGTCGAATGGGCATACTTGCTACAACAAGGACCAATAAGGACTCTACGTCCAAAAGAGAAAGGTCTCTTGAGGGGGCCGCACCGACACCAAAACGACCTCGGATGCACAACACCAGCACTCCCCTCAATCCCATCAAAGAACAATCCAGTTTCAATGACGTCGCGAAGGGCAAAGTCGTGGTTGCGGTCA
Source organism: Eupeodes corollae (assembly GCF_945859685.1). Classification (NCBI taxonomy): domain Eukaryota; kingdom Metazoa; phylum Arthropoda; class Insecta; order Diptera; family Syrphidae; genus Eupeodes; species Eupeodes corollae. The sequence goes on along the minus strand of NC_079147.1, from coordinate 308,160,344 downwards.
TTGACAGGAGCAATTATGATGGCACAATATCGGCTGATCGTTGGCAGTTGGTCAAGGTTAAGCTCTCGAGTGGCTTTTTGAGCATTTTGAGGGAGCTTCTAGGACCACTTAGTTAAATAAGCGATGGGGGTTGGTATCAAAACTCATGGTTTGTGGCGACCTAAACAAGCTTGCTGTCAGCCGGTTAGGTGAAGTTTGGCCAGGTGCGAAGCTCGAGGTTGTCGCTATTGAAGACATTACTAGCAGACCTAGAGCAAGCATACTTTTCGAACCTGCTGGTATCGAGGACATTCTCGAGATGATCAGAGTTTGCAACCCGTCCCTTCCGACGCATAACTGGAATATAGCCAAGCTAGAGGAAGTGAAGGGTCTTTATAGGAGTGCCATTGTGGTACTAAATAAAGAATCCTTGGCTCCTCTAGCTCTAAGCAAGGGCTCCATAAACTATGACTTCGAATCCATTACATTCGAATCCATAAAAAAGATGAGGTTAACGCGGAAAGCGGGCCTCCAAAAACAACCGAAGGTGAACTAGCGGTTGGTGAACCTGGGACGTCGTCTTCTCTCCTAACAGAGAGTGAAGATGCACCCATGTCCTCTCCAATCGCGACTACACCCTCTACAAAAGTCGTAGACATTCAATCCTTAATGGAGACTGAGGACGACCTTAACATGATCCTTTTGAGCGAGGGCGAACTCTTGGGTTCATCATCAGACTCAGAGAATCAGAACGAAACCGTGGTGGAGGTTGATCTGTCTAATTGTAGCCAAAATAGTGTAGTTAGTACAGATTAATCTCTAACACTCCATAAAGGCCTCGGCCTCACTTCTTCTCCGTCTGGCGAGTAACGGGGAAGACATTGTCCTGACCCAAGAGCCATGGATTGTGGGATCCGTTGTTCGAGGACTCAGGACTCCTGGGTACTACACACTTTGTGTGACAGATAAAGGTGAACCTAGATCTTGCATACTAGTAAAACGTAGCATTAATGTTTTTTTACTCCATCGTTTCAGTGACAAAGATACCACCGTAGCTAGGCTGGAAACAACGAAAGAAAGTTTCCAGCTAGTGTAGGCGTATCTTGGCCATGACCACCTTGGTCCTCTCCCTGGAAAAACCCTTGAGAAATGAAGCGTAAAGGCAAAGGATCTGCCTAATTATTGGGAGCGATGCTAACGCTCATCATACTGTATGGGGCAGTACGAATATCAACGACAGAGGTGAGTCTCTTTTTGATTATATTCTTGGTACTAACCTCTTAGTAAGTAATGTTGGTAATGAACCAACCTTCATAACTTAAACTCGACAAGAAGTCTCAGACATAACTCTTGTCTCAGATAGTATACACCATATGATCTTGAACTGGAAAGTATCCAAAGAACACTCGTTCTCTGATCATAGATATATCCAGTTCAATATAAATATGGATGATAACCCGAGTCCATTGAATTTTTTAAACTATCGGAAAACTGACTTGGCTTCATACATTAACTCATTACAAAGTTAACTAGAACCTGGACTACCTAGTCCTTCCTCTAACGCTAATGAACTTGGCAACAAAGTCAATGACCTTACTTCAGCTATGAACAGATCGCTAGAAATTGCTTGTCCACTAATGCACATAAGAGGAAACCACAATGGTGGCCCTCAGAGCTTGACTCGCTCAGGAAAGAATCCAGGAAACTTTTCAACCGGGCCAAAGCCGCAAGACTAGCCTTTCACTGGGACTCCTACAAAGAATCCCTAAGAATCTACAAGAAGGCACTAAGGAAATCCAAGCGATCTTCTTGGCGATCCTTCTGTGGCATGATAGAAGAAACTCCTGAAGCCTCTAGGTTACGGAAAATTATTTCAACTAGTCCAGCTATGCCAAGCTGCTTGAAAAATGCAGATGGCTCCTGGACAAATTCAAGTAATGAATCGCTGAGCTTACTATTGGACACTCACTTTCTTAGTAGTTCTCTTACCGAAACTTGCAACAGTTATATACGTTCAAGTTCAAATACAACATATCCACAAGGTCTGATCACAAATGATAAGGTACAATGGGCTCTCACGCCACGAGACTAGGCGTATTCTCAAATGACTTTTGCAAAAGCTGAATGGACGAGGAAGAGGAAGAAACGGTTCTTCATTGGTTTGCTGTCTAAAACATTTAAAATTGTTGTAACTTAAGTAATGCTTTAAATTAGTTTCAGAAAATTTGTTTCCAAGAAAAAGAGCAAATATTCTGGTTCTTAAGAAGAAACCTTGAATAAGAGACCTCCAATTTTATATCAAGGTGCCTTTAAATTCCTGAAACTAGACTTCAATTCCATCTTATATTTGTATGTATTTTCGACACATAGGAACTATGTATATGGCAACTAATGCATTCGTAAAAAATTTCGAATCAAACATGACATTACAATGGTAGAAAAGTAAAAAAAATGTGGGTTCTCCTATTCCACCCGTCTGACTGTCCTGGCCCCTAAAGCCTAAACCACTGTGCCAATTGAAACTAATCCGCTTAGCTTTTTTCCATTTTTTAATACTAAAAATAACAGTAGTCCCCATACAAATTTTTTGGTGTAAATTCAAAAATTTGAATTTTTTCAGGAATAAACCCATAGATTTTTCTAGAACTTTCTCTAATTTTGTTCTTATTTCGGCTTCTTTCTACAAGAAGACATATTTTGGTATTAGTTTCGAAGGGTTCCCCTCATAAAGTCGATATTTTGTTTTCTAATTTTCTCAAGAGCTTAATCGACAGATTTCAATAATCTTGTCTTTCAATACAAGCTCTTTCAAATTGATGATGATTTTTGATGATCGAAAATGTCATTATTTTTGTATGGCATTTAAATTTTTGAGAAAAATGTATTTTGGATGTTTTGCAGCTGGGCAACATATTTCTTACAAATTTGATTTTCTGTTGTATAAAACTTTTAAGATCGTAACAAATTAAAGAAATCTAGATTCAGAATTGAATTTGTTTTAGATGTTTTAAAACTGAGATTCGAACAAAAATTTCAAGAATATAAATGTCACAAAAGCACCTAAAGTGGCACTTTTTTAAACAAATGGCTAATTGAAAAACACAATGCACTTTTTATATCTATTAATATAAGAGCTTTGAATCTTTTGAGAGCTGAAGTGAAAAGTGATTCTGAAACATGTAATTGAATAAAAGTTTCTTCCCAGCTATTTAGTTTACCTTAATTTGTTTTTATTTTATGTTTTGTTGACTCTTTTAAGACCAAAATATTTTCTAGCATCAGCTCCAAACTATGAACAAGGAGTCTGATAGCGATAGCAATAATATACTCCCGAAAATTGAGTCCGCAAAACTACGTAAAAAAAGCCAGAAAACTCTTGATATCGGATTTTTTATCATTTTCTGGGTTTTTGAATTTTCGTAGCATATTTCACATTCATATAAATGGCAACAAAAAAGAATATATTCCTTTTGAAAGAAAGTAAAGTTTAAAAACAATTTCGTATATTTCTTCATGAAAGCAATAAAAACCCTTTAAAATATAGTGTTTTGCTTGGAATGCTTTCATAATAAGAAAGTCTACTAAATTAAATAGTTAGACTGTATATTGCTGGACAATAGCGTTCTAAAATAATTAAATAACTAAAGTTGTAACTTTAGCCCTTGAAATGTGATTATTTAAGGCTAAGATGCTCAGTATGTTATTTAAATTTTGTTAACCTGCTTTAAAGAACATTTTTAAGCGGTCAGTAAAAACTCGTCTATGTGTTAAGCGCGTGACCCCCTCCCCCTGATTAAAAGTCTGGATCCGCCCTTGGCAAGTCTCCACCAACCCCTTCATTCATTTTTGATTCGCTTAGTTTTTTATAATATAAAGCAATTTACTTGTTATTATAAAATGTTAACCCTTTGCTTTCTTGTAAAATACTAAACCCCATTTATTGAAAACAATATTGTATCTGAACACGTCTGAAAAGTGACAGTTCATAAACAAAATAAACGAAACAAACAAACCTAAACCTAAACTGAGAAACAGGCCTATTTATGTAAAGTGTCACAAAATTAAAAGACAAACTAACTTAAAGCTAAAATAGTCATTTTTAGTAAAATGTTGAGAGATAGTAAAATATTCAGGAAAATCAACTTTGACACTTAACGAGAGTAAATAAATTGGTTGGCGCAATAGTCCGTTGATAACTAGGGCCTAGTGGCTAACAACTCTCAACCATACCTATGTGCGATTAATGTTGTAAGGGATGGACAACACTTGCAACTTAGTTTTTGACTTAACACTTTTCGAAAACTTTTAAAATCCTTTTTCACAGTTCTTTTGTGAAAATAACTATTAAATTTGGCTATAAATACTATAAGCAGTTCTGTGCGACTTAGTCTGCCATTCCTGTTAAATTTATTATTTTCATCAAACTACGAAGCCTATAAATTCATTAAGAACATATCTTTGTGAAATATATGTGTTTGGATTTTTCGTTTTTATATATTTTTTTTTTTTTGAATTTCGTTTCCGCAATGTTTTGGAATTTATGTACCTATTTATCTTGTTTTGCTATGAGAAAGAAAAAGAATAATATTAGATATAAAATAATGAAGGTTGCTCTTCGATAGCTTTCATCATCAGGCAGGCTACATAGAAATTGCCAACATGAGGCAACCATGTGTTGCACTGTTGGGTGCTTCTCCGATGGGTCTGTTTCTGAAGTTTTGTCTATCTAGATACTTGTTTGTTCGGTTGGATTTTTTTAGACGTCATCGCGTTGATCTTTTTATTTTGAAAAACAACAACACATTCTTTGCACGTACCAGTAATTGTTAACGATCTGCTAAATTATGTTTAAAGTCATAATCTTATCTGTCGATCAATCGTGCGTTAAAAGGGAGCAGTGGAAAACATACATAGCTTCAGCGCAGACAGAAACTTGCGAGTCTATAGATTGGCTTGGCAATTGATATATTTATAATTTAGAACTTAAGGAAGCGAATTGATATCAGAAATCATTTGCATGCTTCATGATACGGATAATAGGCTCATTACCATCGTGATTAGTGGCATGCTAATTTTTTTTTTACTTTTTCTAAAGTACGTACTTTTGTATAAATATAAAATTCAAAGCGTGCAACTAACAACACGCTCTTCATGAACATAAATAATTTATGTTCAAGTCGGGAAAGGCAAATAGCTAGAGCTATAAAAAAGGTATGTTAGATTCACACATAACTATTTTGGACTTTAATTATTATGGGAATAATATTATTTTCACATGCGTTAAACTATTTTTGTATTTTTTATCGTGGTTTAAATATAAAATTAGTATCGAAAAAGTAAGTGTCAGAATATTTATAGGTGAAGCTAAATTCGACCTGAAACTGGTTATGTTTGTACATAGAACGAGTTTTCACGTGATAAAAGAGTGATTTGATGTGATTTTTTGTATAATTTTGTTTGTTTAAATTTGTTTAGAATTTAAAAATAAACTTTTGAACAAGAATTTGGAGAAACAACATTTCATAACAAAAACATAAAGCAGTTATAATGGTCAGACTTATAAGTTGATGTTTTGAAATCAAGTGTGCTAATTTGTTATCAGTTTGATGTCTAAAAACGTGACCACTTTCCATATAAAGCGTCTTAATTATTATACCTATCTATTTTTGGTATCATGTGATTAAAAAAAGAATTGGAAATATAGACGTGCCTTAGTTTGTATCACTTTTTATCCTATTTCAAAAATTAAATAACAGTTACATATGATTTTTCAATTGTTTAAGGTGTTTGGATGGTGGTTGTATGCATATACGTTTTGACAGTTAGCAACGTCAAATTGTGTTGACATTTCTGCTTAATAAAATTTTGTAATTTGTCATAAATTGTTTAGCTTCGGAGCAATCCTTTCAAGTTGTGGAAGCTAACTTCGAAAAAATAAATATTCTGAAGTTCATAAAGCACTTCTTTCATTTTGCAGTGTGACGAAACTTTATTTGCAAAATTGTAGGTATTTATTTTTGTAAACAACTGTCAATTCAATTTGTTTAACAAAACTAAATGTCACAAATGATATTCTCCGTTGTATACACTTTTTGTGGATAATATCATTTTTAGTAAAATATTCGAATTAAAATATTTAGGTCAGTATTTTTGATTTCTTAAAAAACTTTTGGTTCAATATTTTTCAATTTTTCAATTTTATCTAAATCTGTAACAATTTACTATATTTTCCAAAATTGTAATCCTTTGCTTCATCAAAGTATACAGTTCGAGCTAAAAATTTAGGTCATACAAACTTCAACAAAACCCTGAGCTAAATTGTGTCAGAAGAGCGTTATGTAGAAAATGCAATCTTTTTCCGTATTTTGCTATCACTATTTATTGCTTAAAAAAGCTTTTTTAAGAAATAATTTCTCAATATTAATTTTATTTAGGCTCTTTATAAAATAAACACACAAAATATAATTTATATCTTGACAGATTTTTTTTTTTTTAGAAAAGAACATATAGTTGTTCTGCAACTCGATTCTGCAATTTCTTAAAAATCTGCGCAGATTCCCTCTTTAAGCTACAACTTCCAATAAACTGTCAAAATTAACCTTGATTTATTGCATCAGCAATTTATCAGTCTGCTTATTTTTGACAGCAATTATGCTAACTTTGAAACAAATATACGACACTAAGCTAAAGCTGCGTATAACTCGATTAAATTTCTTTGCTATGTTGAAGCTCGACTTAGCTAAATTTTGTATTGAAGCTGCGTATCATGTTGGGAAAGTAAAATACTAATTCCCTTCAGTTAAATCAATCTTCATAAATTCGGGAAACTTACCTTCTTTGAAATGTCAGAACTTCAGAAGTCAAAATAATTTAGCTAATTACTAAAAGTTAAATATCATTCTTACTTTCTTACTTACTTAAGGTGGCGCTACAGTCCGGGGCGGACCTGGGCCTCAACCAGCATGCGTCTCCAGCCAGCTCGGTCCCTAGCTAGCTGTCTCTAGTTTCACACGCCAAGTTGGTTGAGGTCCTCTCCTACCTGGGTGCGCCACCTGAGTCGCGGTCTTCCTCTAATGCGCCGTCCCTCGGGCTTGGATTCGAAGACCTTTTAGGCTGGAGAGTTGATGTTCATTCGCTTTACATAACCCAGCCATATAAGCCTGCTAACTAGGTCAGCCCGTACAGTTCGTCGTTATATCTTCTCCTCCATTCTCCATCTATGCGTACGGGACCAAAAATCACCAGAAGAATTTTTCTCTCGAAGCATCCTAAGACGCTCTCATCTTTCTTTGACAGGGTCCAGGCCTCAGCGCCATAAATGAGAACCGGGATGATGAGTGTCTTATAGATAGTGATTTTACATGCTCGAGAGAGGACTTTACTTCTCAATTGCCTTCTAAGTCCAAAGAAGCAGCGATTTGCAAGAGCTATTCTTCGTTTGATTTTAGCGCTGGTGTCGTTGTCTGTGTTAACAGCGGTGCCTAGGTAGACAAAGTCCTTAACTGCCTCAAAGTTATAGCTGTCCATGGTAACGTTTTGTCCAAGACGTCGTTGTTCCTTTTGGTGACAGCATATACTTGGTCTTGCCTCATTGAACACTAAACCCATCTTCTTCGCTTCCGTCGCAATGCTCAAAAACGCTCCACTGACATCACGTTTTCATCTTACAATTATGTCAATATTATCTGCGTATCCGAGTAATTGGATGGACCTTTGGAAGATTGTGATTGAAGAAATCGCATGACAGTGCATCGCCTTGTCTAAAACCTTTTTTGACATCAAATGCTTCAATGAGATCTTTTTAGACCTTGATAGAGCAGCGTGCATTCTCCATCTTCATTCTGCACAAACTGATAAGTTTGACAGGGATGCTAAAAGTAGACATTGCTCTGTATAGCTTTTCCCTAAAGATGCTGTCATACGCGGCTTTAAAATCAATAAAGTGATGGTGGGTATCGAATTGAAGTTCCTGGGTTTTTTCCAAGATCTGCCGTAGTGTGAATATTTGGTCGATAGTGGACTTTCCTGGTCTGAAGCCACACTGATAAGGAATAATCAGGATGTTGACGAACGGCTTCAGAAGTTCAATGTTAATGAGACTGATGGCTCTGTAGTTGGCGCAAATTAGAGGATCTCCTTTCTTATGTTAAGAACTATGCTGAGATTCCACTCATCGGGCATCCTTTTTTCAGACCATATTTTGCAGATGAGTTGGTGCATGCTCCCTAATAAGTCATCGCCTGCTGTTTTGAATAGCTTGGCATTGATGCCGTCAGCTCCAGCAGCTGTATTTGACTTAAGTTAAAATATAGCTATCTTTACTTCGTCAAGGTCGGGTAGGCGGAATTGTTGATCTGCGTCGCCGAGGTTGAGTGGTTCTATCTCCCTTACAGCGGAATTCGGTTCGTCATCGCCGTTATATAATTTGGAGAAGTAGTCTTTCCATATTCTCAACATAGACTGTGGTTCTACTACGATGTTCCCCTGATCGTCTTTACAGGCTTCGGTTCGTGGCTGGTAACCTTAGGAGGTTTTTTTTACCTTTTGGTAAAATTTACGCACTTCATTCCTGTTGTGACATCCCTCTACCTCCTCGATCGCGCGCTTCTCCTGCTCTCTTTTTTTCCGTCTAAGAAGCCGGTGTTCCTCTCTCCTCTTCTGCTCGTAGAGCTCGCGAGCAGCTCTCGTCCTTTTGTGCAGCGCCGTTTTGTAGGCATCTTGTTTCGCTGCGTGAGCTTGCCGGCATTCGTCGTCAAACCAGGGTTTCGCTGTTGAAACCTAACACTTCAGAGGCAGCATCTCTGATGGCTGCAAGGCAATGTTTCCACTGGTTTTCAATGCTTAATGCAGGCAGCATATGACTCCTTAAGAGGTTACTAGAGATTCGGTCGGAAAAGGACATGGCAGTCTCTTGCGATTTTAGCCGTCTATCGTCGAAACTTCCCATGGTACTTCCTTGTTTTAGCTTGGACCTTTGCTACAACGAGGTAGTGGTCCGAGTGATGAAGTATCGTGCGTCGATCGCAATGTGGTCAATAAGGTTGACAGTTGATTGATCAAAAGATTTCCAAGTCCCCTTGTGGATATTAAGAACGTCTCGCCCCGCAGCGAAATCGATCAGCCTGAATCCGTTGTCGGAGGTGGTGTCGTGCAGGCTGTACCTCCCGATTGTGCCACCAAATTTGTCTTCTCTTCCAAAGTTGGCGTTAAAATCTTCTAAGATAATTAAAATGTCATAGCCATATTGTATTGCTCATAAGTCTTGTCCAAGATCTCGAAGAATATGTCTTTGTTGTCTTCATTTTTCTCCTCTGTTGGGGCATGCGCGCATATGAGGCTAATGTTGGCGAATTTAGCCTTGATGGGGATTGTCGTGATGCGTTCGCTCACATTGTAGAAACTCAAGACTTTTTACCTGAGTCTAGTTCTCGGTAGCAGTCGCCGTAGTATACATCGCAGTCTTTTAGTTTGCGTTTGCCCGGTCCATCCCATCGCACTTCTTAGATGGCGGTAATATCTGATTTGTAGCAGTTTAGGGCTTCCGCTAATTGTTGGGCTGCACCTGTCTGTTGAGGGACCAATTATTCCACGTTCAGATCCGAAGTTCTTTGTCCTTATTTCATTTGCGTGGTTAAAATATCATTCATAACGTATTAAAATTCATCATTTAAAGCTTAGTAACTTATTAAAATGTTGAACCAATATCTTTAATTTTTCAATTTTTCTTACAACTACAAGTCGATCAAAATGTATTAAATCCAAAGACTATATTTTAGAAATAAAAATTAAATAATCATTCCCTGATGAACTCGGATTGGACGTAACACCTATAAAATTGTATCACGCAATTCTCGAATGATCACTCATGTCAAAACATCACTTGCCATATTGTTCATGAGCATAAAAATGTCATTTATTATGATTATTTCTACTTCTGTCTGATATAATTCTAGTAGGTGCAATAATAAGGGTAAGCTAGAGATTTCACAGACAAAACTTTTAGTCAATCAATTTTATAAAATTATGATATAATTTTGTTTGTATGGAAATACATTAGAGTCTATGTATTGTTTGTAGGCATTTTTTAGAAACTTATGAATGTGAAATGTATGTATCTTATAAAATGTCGCGTTTTTATGCTCTGAAAACGTAGTTTTTTCGAAGGCTTGAAATAGCTACAGACACTGCAACATGATAACAGAAACTTGGTTCGACTAAAACCAATGCGACCGAACCAAAATTTCTCATTGGTTATTTCCATCAGAACTGATAGGAAAATTCGACATAAAATTGTTGATATTTTTTTACGAGGGAAATTCTTTCCAAAGCATTACATTTCAAAGGTTTCCTTTAAATAAAGCAGTAGAGTAAAACGAGCTTGATGGAATAAAACAATTGAAGAAAAATCATCAATGCATAATAAAATAATTAATAAAATATAACGCCATTGTGAATTATTCCAATTTTGTTTTGCTGATAACACGTTCTAGATCTTCATTACTGAAGTCTATGCTTTCAGGCGGATCACCGATTATATTATTGTACAAAACACAGGTTGCAACAATAATGGTTAATACAGTGCTCAATTTCAAACGGGCACCGTAGGCCAAAATGGGAAATCTTCGTTTTAAAATGCCAAGAGCTTTTTCGATTACTCCTCTCGAACGAATTTGAGACTCATTATACAACTGTTCTGCTGTGCCATGTGGGTTGAGCAGTGGCGTCATCACCTAAGGTTTGTGAGGATAAGCTGAATCACCAACATTCCTACACATATAGAATATTTTAAAGTACGTACCCAAAATAAAACAATCTGCGTATGAGCTAGACTCTCTTTCCAAAACGTTTCTGCAACTATTAAAAATCGTTGCATCAGCCATCATGGCTTGATCCAGGCCACCTAGCCACCACATTATTGAATATCATTTAAGCATAGCAAATTGCCTGGACGCTTATAGAAAAATAAAATTTTCTGTTTCAAAAAAACTTCTGCATCAAGCCCACCTTAACATACACAAAATTCGTAATCCATATTTTGATATAATATAAAGAATATTATTTACCAGGAGACTGAATTTTAGCATGAGTGCCATCAATGGTACCAATAACATTTCGAAACGATGCTATTTCAAAAAAATTAATATATCAGTTTTACTATCAGGAAATGTGATGTAGTCATTAGCACGTCTAGCTACTGCTTTGGAAACTTTCAAAACTATCCTTGAAACTGTCGAAACATGCATCTCTCCAAAACCAGCTATGCTTAGAAGGTGGTTTCCAGCTACAAAAAACCGCAAGGCGACCCAAAGTTGGTTGATAGGAGCTATGTGGTTGTTTCTGAGAACAAAAATAAAATTAAATTTCTATAATTTAATTTAAATGACTGTACCTGTTTGAAGGGCATTCTAATAAGCTTTCTATTTTTTCTAAAACAATATGGTTATTTCTCTTGTTAAACGAAATCTTTTGAAAAACGAGAGCTCAATAAACGACGAAAAATATTCATTTCTCTCGTATATTTGACGAGGAACTCCAAGTTCAACAATTTCAATGATTTATGTTGAACATAAACGCTTAAGTTTCGTATCAGCAACGGGCCAAAGCTCCACAGCAATATTTTCCAACTTTTTATCTATTAGTTACAGATTTTAAATAAAATTATTTCCTAAGTCCCACTTTCTCTACCATACCTAGACCAATCTAGACATATTGTATTTGATAATTGCCACTTTGTGATTCCTTTGGAAAAGATTTATTTGTTTCAAAACTCCAATTTTTAATCATTTCTTAGTTATTGCCAATTCATCGACTGCAAATTCACAATTGAAATCAAAACTGACAGCTAACTTGAAAATTGATAAAAATTGTTCTCAAAATTGTTTTTGTGGATTGGGAAATGGGCCAAAAATATTAATAATCGACAGTGGCATTGTGCAATTTATAAAAAGTGATTGAAAAATTTCATTTTTATTCATTGATGGTTCATCTTCGCAATAAGCGTGTATACCTATGTTGCAATAAATATTTTTTGAAAAATTTATTGGTTTTTTTTAAATTGTATTTTTTTTTCGATTTAGAACATACATAGTTTGAAATTTTTCACACTGGCCTTATTGCAGTTTCCAAAAGTTCAATAAGCCAGTATGCCTAATTTTTCAAAGTTCTATCTTATTTAATTTGACTTTATTTTAAGTTTTTTTTTCGATATCTGGTAAAACTATGCCTTTCTGTCGCACTTTTCATTACCAGGAGTAATTTCGTGCGACCATGTTGTGATAATTTTCTTCACAAACAAACAAAGTGGTCAACGTCAACTAGATATGAACTGAACTTGTTGTATTTTTATAAAGCTATATAACGGGTGTTTTTTTAAAGGTTAGAACTTTTTTGTTTGTTCTTAAATCTTTAAAATCTTACGTATTTAGGTGATAATTAGCATTTGGTCCGAACTTCCGAAACTGTGCAGGCCCGAATGATACAGTCAATGGTGACAACTATAGACCTTTAATTACTGCCTTTTTCGTTTAGAAATTGAATAACCTTGCAGTGCAATAGCTTTGTTTAACAAGACGGTGGAACATGTCACACAACTCATGCCACAATTGATTTATTGAAGGAAACGTTTGGTAATCGCATAATTTCACGTAGTACGGAGCTGTGAATTGATCTCATAAATGGTACTATTTAAAGCCGCTTGACTATTTTCTGTTGAGATATGAGAAGTCTACGTCGATAAGCCCGAAACAATTGACCTCTTGGAGGACAAAAAATCTGCCGAGTTAACTCTATTAATAGAATAAAACTGAAGAGTTTGTTTGTTTGATTGTTTGCTCGAGCTTATGTGAGAAACTTCTGGTCCAATTTTAAATGTTGTTAAATGTTTTAAGAGCTTCCATTACGTGCGATGAGCAAACTGTTAAAGTTTTGCTAAAGTAATGTATGGCAGATTTGTTCCTCTTTCTTAAGGAATGTCCGGGACAGGATATTCCTATCTTTTAAAGTCGGCTCACTATAAGCTTTTTTATGTTAACCAAATTTATTCTAAAATAGAGCATGCTAGTAAAAAGTGTAGCATGCGCGTAGAACCCGTGGCATGATGGTTTGGACTGTCATTCCAGAGGTCTTGGGTTCGATCCTTGCCTATGCCATCTAAAGTCGTTTCACGGGTACTGCCTTTTGCGAGGCATATATTCTGTAGGTCCCTTCTATCTCTGACAACATTACCTGCACACAGGAATGGTTGAGAGTTGTAAGTCACTAGGCCCTAGTTCTCAACAGACTGTTGCGCCGCCCAATTTATTTGTATGCGCGAAGAACATCTAGTAGGCCACACATGTTGAAAAAAGTGATCAAAAATTGGAACTACTGATTGGACTGCGTTAGAGCCAGCTTTGGCGGTCATATGCCAGAAATTATATTTAAATTAAAGTAAATTTCATGTCAATTTAAAAAAAAAAATCGTTTTCGTTTTATTCCATTTTAAAGGTCTATGCCTATAAAGAACACCCTTTACGTTAGCTATGTTGATTTGTTGTATAGGAAGAGACGTGTTTCAATTGCAAACAATTGCCATCCAAGTGACAATGCCCTCCTCCACCCTCTCTTGTGTTTTTTTTTGTTGACGAACATTTGCTTCTTTTTTTATTATTTTATTATATTTTTATCTGACCGTGTCTGTTTGGCAAATTATTTTCCATTTGTTTCTTTCGCTAGGTTTTGACTTTCTGAGTTAAAGTTGAGACTGCGAGACTTGGCTTGGCCGCTGCACTACGCTGGCTGATCACATTGTTGCTAAGTGCAATTATTTTGTTGTGAGGGGGAAGTAAATTGTTGTTTTCCCATTTTCACTTTTTTTTGTGAAAAGTGAACATTTGTAAGTAATTTTCCTTACTCTCTCAAACTCTTGTCACTTTAGGTATTTTACAATTAAATTTTAAACAATTTAAAGATAAACCTCTATTGAGGTAGGTAAAAGGTTGCGAAAGGCATTTTATTGCTACTGTATAGGCGAACGCGAATATCAGACGACGCTGCGTTGGCAAGCCGAACAGGCGATGCGGTAACAGTGGCGTCGAGGTGGCGATGGACATTATTGTACACATCACCGTTTATCACACACTGTGTGAAGAAGATGTATCTACACATTTGTACCTAAATATCTAAAGACAAAACACAAAAGTAAGAAGGTGGGAAAACATGTGACCGGCACTGGCAGCGGCACCGGCGCGGCATCGTCACCGGCACCGATACCGACACCGGCAAAGGTAAAAGACCTTTAAGTTGCAGTTCGATTATGTACAGTAAAATACATAGTAAATAAATTTTAACGCAGGTGATAAATTAGTGGAAATTATCAGGTATTTGCAAATAGAAAATTAAAGAGAAAAATAAAAAGCAAGTGCCTTATATGGGAACTGCACAAAAAGTGCAAAGAAATTGTCTAACAATGCATTTTGTTTGCTTATTCACCGTGACTTGTGGCTAATTGGAAACGTCAACCCCAATATAGCCGATAGGCGGTAGACTGGGTTTCAGACATACATTTTACAATATTTTATGGATATAGGAAACTTGCTTATTGAAAACTTATTTTTAAGTACCAGTATATATTTTGAAATAAAAAATAACTTATTTACAAAATTTACTTTTACAAATTTGTTTTCAGATATCGATATTTTTTAAGAATAATACAGAAATAAAAGAGCTTGCAATTTAATTAGCAATTCAAAAATGTATAACATATATTTCACAGAAGATTTAATAAAAATCCATCAAGTCGTTTTAGAAAAAATTCGAAGTTGAATGACGACTACTATTGTTGTTGGTGTCAAAAATAGGGACAGAAGATGACTATACAGATCTTTTTAATCTTCTTGGGCATAGCTTTCTTGTTGGTGCTGACTTAAATGCGAAACACACCCATGGGTTTCAAGACTTATATCAACAAAAGGTAAAAGACTTTTCCAAGCAGGCCGTAAAAACAATTGCTAATTCTATTCCTCCAGTTCGCCAACTTACTGGCTTTCCGATACTAACAATATGCCAGACCTTATTGACTTTTTCGTAGCTAAAGGAATCAAACAAAATCACATTAGTGTCGAAGGTAATTATGAACTGTCATCAGATCATACTCCAGTGATTCTATCACAGAAAGGCTTTTAAGTTTTATAAATTTAAGATCTTGCATGGATACAATCGAGCAAATTGACATGAAGTGGAACAATTTATTTCTGATGTGCAACAGGCCGCTGAAGAAAGTACTCAAACATTTTCTAATAGAAGACAAAATGAAATAAAATATCCTTAAGATATAAGAGAGTTGATAATAGAGAAAAGAAGAGCTCAGGGAAAATGGCAAAATACTAGATTTCCAGATGATAAAACAACGTTTAACCGTATAAGCAACAATTTAAAAAAAAAACAAATTTACAAATTAAAAATGATTCACTCAGTACATTCCTAAGGAATTTAACGATTGATGCTTCAACCGATTTTTCGCTATGGAAAGCAGTCAAGCGCCTGAAAAAACCGCACTTAAAAAAGTGGCAGTTGAAATCTCGAGATGGGAAATGGATTGGTAACCCGAAAGAAAAAAAACTAACCTTTTCGCTGAACATCTTGCGAATGTTTTTAAGCCATACTCATCAAACGCGGTTGAAAATAGCTTACAGTTTGTTGATAAGATAGATGAAAGTGAAATACCAATTGTAAGACTCAAAGAAATAAAAAGTATGTGTTTACATCTACTACCAAATAAAAATCACCAGGTTACGATCTAATTACTGCTCAGGTTATGAAAGAAATGCCATTGAAAGCCTTCATAAAACTCCAATACGTAATAAATGCATGCCTTAAGCACAAGGATGTCCCACACCATTGGAAAATTGCTGAAGTAATTGTCATACCAAAACAAGGTAAGCCACTACAGAAGTGAGCAATATCGCTTATACCAATTATGGCAAAAGTTTTTGAAAAACTGCTTCTGAAGATACTTAGCAAAATCATAGAAGAAAGAAGGTTAATCCCAACCCATCAGTTTGGCTTTAGAAATAAACATTCCACGATAGACCAAGTTCATAGAATATCGGATGTAATAGAAAAAGCATTAGAAGAAAAACAAGTATGTTCAGCTATTTTCTTAGATGTTGCTCAAGCTTTTGATGACGTTTGGCATGAGGGACTTGAGTACAAACTGCAAAGGGATCTTCCCAGGCAGTACTTTGAAATATTAAAATTGTACATCTCAGACCAATTGTTTATAGTAAACTACGATCAAGAATATTCGGAATAAAAAAAAATAGATGCCGGTGTACCACAAGGAAGTGTCCTAGGTCCTACCCTGTATTTACTATACAGAAGGGATATTCCAGTTGGTAATCACACCATAATGGCTATTTTTGCAGATGATACCTCAGTTTTGGTACAAGACAAATGTGTCCTAGGACAGCAGTAAACTACGAAATGCCGTCGACACAGTGAGAGATTGGACCGAAAATGGCGTATCAAAATCAATGAAACAAAATCTTCACATATAAACTTTACAAATAGAAAGATAAACAATAAATCCAATATTTAGTAATAATCAAGCTGTACCTTACGCCAATAAAGCCAAATACCTTGGAATGACTTTGGATGCAAAGCTAAAGTGAAAAGAGTGCATCAAAAAGAAAAGAGAAGAACTAAACTTTAAATATAGAAAAATGTACTGGTTGCTTGGTAACAAATCTGATTTATCAATCCAAAACAAAATAATGCTCTATAATCAAGTACTAAAGCCTTTTTGGACCTATGGAATCCAATTGTGGGCTGTACAAAGAAAACAAATACCGAAATCATCCAAAAATTCCAAAACAAAGTCTTTCGTGGAATAGTTAATGCACCTTGGTACATAAGAAATACCGATCTACATCGTGACTTACAAAAAGAAATGGTTACAGAAGTTGTTAAGAAAATAGGTTGTTTAAAATCGCACAACCAGAGACTGCAAAGTCATACCAATTCTGAAATGTAGTCCGTCTTGAATATAAGAAACCATGTTAAGAAACACCAAGCCTCATGAGCTTATGGTCTTAAATACATGGGAAAGTATTAAAAGTTTAAAATTCCCCCAAAGTGATTGTACAAAGTTAAGAAAGAAAAATCTGAAGTCGATCCTTCAAGATTGGTCCTGATAAAGAGGTGGTTTTAGTGGTAAAGAGTCACACACTACTTGGTGTCGAACACTTCCAAGTGTCTTTTGAAGATTTCCTCCTGTAAAAAAAAATAGGGAGGTTTTAAAAATCACGTGTTGGAGTACATTGGTTTTTAATTTTAGAACATTTAGTGTGGCAAGGCATTCCACATTCGTGAAGCACGGCTAAAAAAAACAAGTATCTGTACTTTACCAGTACGTCTGATATTGATCTCAATGGTAAACTTATGGCATTCCTTAAAGCGAGAGTATTACTATTTCATTAGATTAAAGTCCGTTAAAATAATGTTGAAAAAAAAGAATGAGGTAAGAAACTTAGCGATGAAGATGGGAATTATAGTCAAACTTGTATAAGCATAAAATCTCACGATTTTGCTTAAACCTCATTTTACAATGAAGCTTAGGTCAGAATTTCATCAGCTTATCATATTGTGTCGCTGCAGTTCCAGATTTGGAGAGGAGGGATCCTTGTGGTACACCTACCTTTGTATCATATTTTTCAAAAAAAAAAACAGTTATTGACTGAAACCTTAAATTTCCTCTGAAGTAAAAATGATTGAATTATTTATATTGAAAATACTGGAAAGTTGAGTATCAACAACTTGTGTAAAGGCGCATTATGCCAGACCGTGTTGAATGCTTTTTCGACATCAAGGAGTACCATACCTGTACTTTTATCAGACCTAAAGTTACTTTGTATGTGTTTAGTAATCCTATGTTTTTGATGGATTGAACTGTAATAGAATCTGAAGCCGAACTGCTCGTTTGGTAAAATGTTATTATTGGTTAAGTATGAATTTGTTCTAGCTTCAATAACTTGTTCAAAATATTTACTAATTGAACTCAACACATTAATGGGTCTGTAACTATTAGGTAGATTAGCATTTTTGCCAGGTTTTAAAATCGGTATTACGAGTATCTTGGCAGTTTTGCAATTTTTTGAAAAATAGCCAATTTTAAGACATTTATTAAATAACACTTGCAAGTATTTTAAACCTAATGTTGGTAAGTTTTTCAAACATATATTTTTAATGCCATCAAAACCAGCTGACTTCCTTGCTTTAAGATCTCGAAGTATACCTTTGATATCATCCAGCGATATCTCGTTTTCTAGGTCATTCATAGGTGATGAGTTAATTGACTTAATTGAGTTGCTGATAATTGATTTTATAATGTTATTGGTGTTATTGGCCTTATTGGTTGCAGAAAATGTTTCTGCTAAAACATTTGATTTTTAATTGTTCCAGATCAGAACACTGTTACCTACTTTAAAAGCAGGAATGTGGGTGTATTTCTTCTTTATGATTTTAAATACACTTTATAAAGGCTCACTTGTTTTATCTAATAACGCAAGTTTTCGGTTCCAAGATCGTTCCTATGGTACAATTACATGGAAAGATAGAGCGTGGTTAGGCTTTTCACATTCGCGTAGTTCGTCTGAAGAACGAGTCTCTATACTTCCCGTCAGGTCAATGTTTAATTCAATTTTAAATCGATGAGTATTCCTAGAAGCGGAAGTATTAAGGTTAACCTATTTAAGAGGAGGAATGCAGGTGGCTTCTTGGCTCAAGCCTTACAAGAAACGAAGACTACCGAATGACGTAAATGAGTCAATTATGTTATTGTGGCCAATCATTTCAAAAGATCTTTTTTGTAATACTTTCCATGAGGAGACTGTGGGTCACTAGCCCAGAGATGGGAGTTATACTCGAGCTTTGTACTTGATTGGTTGTACGTCTTCAATATCTCTGCAGCTTAAAATTAAATAAGCTATTGCATAATAATATCGTTTTTAAGAGCTCACGGGAAGCTACAAATGGAAGCCACTTTTCTAATTTATTGACAGCCTTTATGAGCTCGATGTCAAATTGAAAAACTCATTTTTATTATACATGTGCTTACGTATGTACATACACAAATATTAACTTATTTTTAATATTTTTCTTGTGAACAAGGTTAAGCTAAACAATGACAAATCTTTGGTAAAAGAAATATACATGTTTTATGAATATCATAAAGTATTTACAATTTTTTTTTTTCTTAAAATAGTTAAATCAGTGTATGTTATTAAAAATGACACTTTTTTTAGTCACTTAAAACCTTACCTTTAAGCTTATTGATAAACAAAAAAAAAAACATGACTTTCTTAACTTTCCACTTTTATAATTTATTATACACTTAAGCGTCTTTTATTTATTTAATCAATAAACATTTTGTTCTTTTTCTTCTTTTATCAAAAATCTCACGTAGGCCTTTTGCAAAAATGAGATATGAAAAATGCGTAGGTAATAAAAACTAAGGTATAAAAATTAAGGTATTTCTTCCAAGAAACATAAATAACAGATGGTTGTTTCATAAAATTGTTTAATTCTATTTTAAAGTTTTCCACCTCTATGAAACACCCTATAAGAGTCGGACCGCTTTATCTTTTTGTTGGCTTAAAAAACGAGACTCTCGTTTCCTGGAAGCTTTAAATTTTAAGTTTTATTGCCTTGAGAGGTAAAATTAATGTTCGAATATTTGTTTCCTAAAACGTTTTTTAAAAATGAACAAAGTTTTGAGAAATATTGAGAACCAGTTGAATCTAAGTGCGTAAATCTCCATTCAGCTTACTTAAAGCTTAAACCTCTAGCCTTTACAGTTCATTGCAATTTTATCATGCATTTGATTTTTAAAGAGAACATATGACTACTCAAACAAACTCAAAATATATTCAAATTACAAAACCTCAGTGTGACGCTACCAACATTATATCAAAACCATGAAATTATTCAAAATTATGTTGATTTCCATTGGGCGCAATGGTTATAGCGGTACCTACATAGTTAAGGCCATAGAATTACACTTGAATCTCTTTAAATTAGCATGGCACTTTAAAATACCATATAGAATACAATAATAGTGTCTCGGCGGATGCAATAACCAGAACCGCACACCATCATTTCATTGCGAAACCTTCTAATTTGCAATGTCAAACTATGATTCCGGCGACCGATGCGTGGCCCAGTGCATCCATTCGCATCATACATCGGCACCAGCAGGCGCACCAACAGCGGCGCGGCGGCACAAGTCGCGTTGTTCCAATTAAACCAAAGCAAAAATAAAAGCAAATAATGCAAAAGCAAAGCAGAGCAAAATAAACACACAGCAATCTGAATCCAATACCAAATTCAAACTCAAATCCAAATCCGAATTTGAATTTGAATCCTATCAAAACTTGAACACCCTCCCGTGGTGCTGAAGTCTTTACGAAATTTCCTATATGCACCTAGGAACGAGTTGAGGACGAGTATTCCCCGAGTACCGTAAACCGAATACCGCGTATACCGCTACACCAAATGGGATTCACTTGGAGCTGGAAAATAATTTGCATAATTCCACAATCCCCGCAAATACACGCTCGGCTTTGTGTCGAAAACCGAAAATCACGAGAGCGCGTAACCCCAAAACAAGCCAGAAATTATCAGCAGCGTCAAAGAGTAAAGTGCCGATTGTTCGTTTTCATCGTTCCCTTCTGCTGCTGGCAGATTTTGAAGCTGAGTGCTGTTGGTGTTGCTGGTGCTCCTGCCACACCCATCACAGTACCATCAGCGTACTGCCTGCCTTTGGAAGGCTTCAACTTCATTTCGAGACGAATTGCTAGATACTTTGCCTTAAAAATCATCTCGGTTGAAATTCGTTTGTTTGCTGGCAGTATAGATGGGTAAAGGTTTGTACCTCGGAATGGCCCCAGCCCACTGCAGTCCCTCCGTCATCGTCGTCGTCGTCGTACGCTTTTACGCTCCAACACTCCACTCCAGATGCAACCGAATGCGAAATGCAAATAAATTAGATTTTTATTCAAATTAAAGCCAATGCACGAGATTTTTGCACTGCGGTTGATTTGTTGATTCGATGCGCGCAGTGCACTCTTCGGCATCGGTACCGCGACGCAAGGAGGAGAGTCCGCCCAACCCTACCGGCCAGGCCGATTCCGACTCCAACTCCGACCCAAACTGCCCGAGGCTTCAAAAAATTGGAAAAAAGAACAGTTGGGAAAATTACAACACACCGAGGAGCAGAAAAATCATTGCAGGTAATTATTTATGTATACACATAAATATTCCGAAATTTATTATGACTTGGGAGCATATAAATCGCTCTATGGCGATGCGTTGACCGCCCCTTCTGATTCCTGCCCGTACGCTCAATAAATACCCAGATCCCAGCCCGAATCCAGTTCCATAGCCATAGACGTACAGAGACGCGGCGCGGCGTATTGGAATGGAGCTCAGTGATTCGTGCTGGTTGCGCGAAACTCAGTTGCAGATTTTTGCGAGTCGAATACGAGTTGCATGGAAAATAATTTATTAACCATTTTCTAAACTTTATGGTTTTGGGCCAGTTTGGCTTTTTAGACTTTTCATGTTGGTACTGAAAATGCTGGCTACATCACGGTGCTAGTTTTTTGTTGTTGTTCTTGGAGAATAGTCCGCGATTAAAACAGAATTGAGAGAGCGAAAAAAAAAGTTACATATGCAATCGACAACGGTTCGGTTGGTGGTAAATTTGGCAATTAGACGGAATGGGGGGCGACTCTCAGGGCAGCATCAGAATCTGAATCAGATTCGATTCGAATTCATATTCAGAGGCTATTCAACCGGCTGGGGCTGGTAAGGCTGGCGCTGGAGCTTTACGGAGCTGGGTGAATTTTAATTGCAATCGAATTCTTTCACTGGGATGTTTCGCATTCACGTCGTCGCGTCGCGGCGCGCGGCCGCCGTATGAAACTGGTATAGCCGAATGCGAATTGGCTTATTGGCTGTAACCGGTAAGGGACAACTACAACGACTATACGACATCGAGTTTACGAGAACGAGCAACGATGCTGGTTATAATGTCGTTGCCAATATCGGACTCAATTCGAATCTGAACTGGACGCGAGTTGTTTTCCATTTTGGGAAACTTAATTGTTTTTGGCGTGCATTAAAATTATAATATCATTTTTGTTTGTGTCCATGATATAGCGAACCGATAGAGGCTTTTGTTGTTTTTATATGTAGATACGATGGGTACTTGGAGCTGGAGGCCGATGGTGCGGTATAGCTTGTGGTTTTTGTTGATATTGAGGAATTTGTTATAATATTCATCTGGTCCAAATTATTGTGAGAGAATTCGATACAAATGAATAGAGTTGAAGAAACTCATCTCAAAATATATCAGGTTTTCCATATGCGCTGATGATGAGTGTTGTTTTCATATCTTTAGACGAATTTGTTTGTTTTAATTATCTGCTGATTTTGAAGGTGAAATGAATAAGGTTTTGTGTTGTTTTGTTGATTGTTATTAAATATTTTAATTTATTATTGTTTTTGAAGAAAATACGATCAAGGTACGTACGAAACATATTTCAAACTCGTTTGAGAAATAAATATTTTTTATGAGTTTAGTGTTCCGAAATTGGATAAAGATTAGATGATGATGCTATGTATGAAGAGAGCTTGCAAGGTAACATTCTTAAGGAACTTGGACCAATTTAAGAGAATTTGATAAGTTTTTCAATGATTTTGGGTAAATAGGTGATCTTCAACTCGCATATCTTCCGAAGTAGGTAGGTTAAGGAATTTCCTCCAAAATGCCTTAGGATGACAGAACTTGGAACAGTCTTTGAACAGAAACTAATGTTTGTATTTTTAGCCTCAAATACACAAACTATGCGTCTAAAATTAAAGTTATTTCAAATGAAATACCAAATATACCATAAATATCCGAGTTTTTTCAAAACAGGCCGCAAAAAAGAAAAGCAGAAGTCCAACACAAATATTTTAATAAAGATATGGTTAAAGTTGTGAAAAATTAGAGGCAGTAAGGTGATGCCAAAAGAAATACAAATTCTTAGATCAAAGTTTCACTCTCTGTTCTCCTAACAGAAGTTTACTTTTCAATTCCGAGAACATACCAATAAAACCGTTTTCGTTTTGTAACTATTTTTAGCAACAATTAGAGTTTATTACGGTCTATCTTTTTGTAAACGGTGATTTTTTAAGAGCTTGAGAACTTTAAAAAAAAAACGCATAACATTTGCAAAATCTCATCGATTCTTTATTTGAAACGTTAGATTGGTCCATGACATTTACTTTTTGAAGATAATTTCATATAAATGTTGACCGCGGATGCGTCTTAGGTGGTCCATTCGGAAAGTCCAATTTTGGGTAACTTTTTCGAGCATTTCGGCCGGAATAGACCGAATTTCTTCGGAAATGTTGTCTTCCAAAGCTGGAATAGTTGCTGACTTATTTGTGTAGACTTTAGACTTGGGGTAGCCCCACAAAAAATAGTCTAAAGGCGTCAAATAGCATGATCTTGGACCTTGGTGGCCAACTTACCGGTCCATTCCTTGAGATGAATTGTTCTCTGAAGTTTTCCCTCAAAATGGCCATAGAATCGCGAGCTGTGTGGCATGTAGCGCCATCTTGTTGAAACCACAAAAAAACAACAAAAAGTTTGTTAGCATTGAACGATAGCGATCGCCATTCACCGTAACGTTGCGTCCAACAGCATCTTTGAAAAAATACGGTCCAATGATTCCACCAGCGTACAAACCCCACCAAACAGTTCATTTTTCGTGATGCATGGGCAGTTCTTGAACGGCTTCTGGTTGCTCTTCACTCCAAATGCGGCAATTTTGCTTATTTACGTAGACATTCAACCAGAAATGAGCCTCATCGCTGAACAAAATTTGTCGATAAACACATTTCGAACCGAACACTGATTTTGGTAATAAAATTCAATGATTTGCAAGCGTTGCTCGTTAGTAAGTCTATTTATGATGAAATGTCAAAGCATACTGAGCATCTTTCTCTTTAACACCATGTCTGAAATCCCGCGTGATCTGTCAAATACTAATGCATGAAAATCCTAACCTCAAAAAAATCACCCTTTATGATAATATATAAGAACGTGTATACGTATATAAATATTTTACTTTGTTTTCTAAAAAAGTATTAACAAGGGGTTATTTCATATTATAAGTTCAATTCCTGCCTTCTCAACATTAAGTTTTTTTTACGGATACTGCCTATTGTAAGGAACTGACGAATCTTCCAAGAGTAATTCTTGTCATGAAAATTATGTCTCAAATAGGCTCTTTGGATTTGGCTTAGAAACGGTCATCTTCATCCCTGTCATGACTCTAACGCAGAAATGGTTAAGAGTTGTAAGTCATCAGGTCACCATTCTGGTTCTCATAGAACTGTTTTGCTACCTAATTTTTGTTTACTAAAGCTATCATTGGTTTTCATCATTGAAACCAATCATTGGAATTTGTTTGGCAGGTCGTTTATAGCAGTTTTTAAAAAATTCTGTCATTGAATAAAATTTCCTCATTTCAAATGTCCACCGAAAAAGGTTTACTGACAGAAATCTATCAATGGCACTGTGTGAAATCGGAACACAAATCAGTGGAACGATTCGTTTTAATGTTGAACATAAAGATGATCAGCTGCTCTGGAAAATAAATTTCCGCTCAAAAAATAAAAAATACATATATGTATCAATTTTTTGTGTTTTCCGGTCGATCAATATATAATTTTCATATCAAATCAAAGGGAAACACATTCAAAAAAACGAACCGCAGTAGCCGGATTTTTGTATTTAAAAATTGGTACGATTGATATTGCATTTTTATCTCGGTGGCTGTGTTCGTTGAGAAGTTGTGCATTTGGAATCATGTGTGTTTTAAATTAGGGAAACAAAATCAATCTATTACTGTTGATATTATTTAGTTTTGTTAGTGAAAATGGACTAACTGGGCTTTTTTTGCAAGAGAAGACAATAGAAAAGATATTTATGTTTTGCAATGTTCCCACCAAAGTCTTATCTCAGATTAGATTAAATTAATGTTTTTGGTGTTTCCACCGCACAAGAAGATTTAAAAATGATTAAGTTTTACAGTACTTTCTAAAATGCAAAATGGTGTTTCGATGTTTCTTATGAAGTGTTAATTAATGAAAAACTGAATAGCATAGCACCATATAAGAATACGCTACCTACTCCATGTGCAATTTTTACTCGCGACATATAGGAACTATATGGCAAGTTTTGCATTCATGCAAAATTGCGAACTCGAGATTTTAATCAAACATGATATTACGATGGCAGAGAAGTCCAAAAACGTGGGTCCCGCGTTTCCGTATGGTCAGTTTTGTCTGTATGTCCATGCTCCTACAGTCTAAACCATTGGGTCGATTGAGTTCAAACTTAGAAGTTAAGGTTTTGAGCGTTAGGCGTTTTTAATTTTTTTTTTAAGATCAAAACTAACAGTGGCCCCCATACATTTTTTTGGTCAAAAAACGAAAATTCGAATTTTCTCAAAAATAAACCGATACATTTTTTTTTATTTTTCTCTAAAATTCTATTTTTTAACTTGGCTTCTTTAAATAAGAAAAACATAATATTTTTGTATTGCTTAGGAAAGGTACGGCTCATAGAACCATTATTTTGTTTTTGTAATGTTCTCAGCAACTTATGAACTGATTTGAATAATGTTTTTTTCGAAATAAGCTCTTATCAAAAATGCAATTTTTTATTGTTTGAATTTTTAAAATATTTAATTTTTATTTTTCAAAATTCTGTATCTCAAGAACGGGTCAACATTTTTTTACGAAATTCAAATGTAAAGCGTATATATACAATCACTAAACAACTGCATACCAAAAATATTTTTAGTATAAAATTCAAAAATTTTATACTTAAAAAATTAATTTAAAAAAAACCGCTCTTACGATTTTCAAAAAAAAATTGAAAAATCAAAGGTTTTTTGATTTATGAAATGGCGTTCAAATTTTTGAAGACAAACTTATTTTTTGTGTAAAATTTTGAAACTTAAAATAGTTTTTTTTTTTTAATATTTTAACTGTGCATGAGCCCGAAAGAGCGCATTATTTTGAAAAAATTATAATTACATTGCTATCTTTTATTCATTTCGTACATATTTATATGATATATTTAATACATAAAATAAAATATTATTCTTTAGTTTTTTCGTCATATAAAAGAATACATACTTAGTACAAGTTTGAGAAACGGACTAGAAAGAGTAGGTGTATGCATTTTCTATTAGAATCACTTTTTTAACGTATGTATACACATTAATAGGAGAATAGGAGTTACGTACAACCTCTACAACTATTGCTTATGTGTCACTTCATAACCAAAATTCAAAACGCATAAACGCAACGGAAACAACACATGAATAGCAGTTTCTTGTACTAGTTCGTATTCTTGCTTCTTTTAAAATTTAACGAAAAAAATAAACTGGACGTAATAACTTCATGTTTGCTTTAAGAACTTGTAGGAAAGAAGGAATGTGATTGGATTGTAGTAAGTACCTTCTATCTACTAATAACATTCCTTCATTATCATTATAAACATGGCTGAGCACACCAATGAACTATCAGTTATTCGTTTTAGACACCTGCCTAACTACACAACCAATAGGCGATCGCTTTACAATTTAAACATACGTGTTCTTCCTCTCTCTTATCTTCAGATAATTTACTTTCCATCCTGGTCCTCTAATATGAAATTAAAATAAAGCTATCAAAAGGAAAAAGCTTTGAACGGACTAGTTAAATATACAAACAATTGTTTTCGTTAAGTATGCTTTCAAGTATTATTCATTTCCGGAATGAGTTATCCTAGGAGGAGTTGTGTTTTGGGATAAATTACAGGTTTTTTGACCAATCAAATGGCATTTATATCCTTGAAGGCAAACTTATTTTACAGACTCTTTGCATGCAGGAGCAAGTTCGTGCGACCCAGTCGTGCATTTTATTTTTTTTAATTTGATGAAACCAAAACTATATTTTTTGTACGCAAACATTCAAATAAACAGACCATAACGCATTATCTGTAAAACCAACTCTTCCACACAGGTTTTTCTTGGAAAATTTTGACTCGACTCCGATCTCCGACCAGATTCGAGGCGAATCAAGCGCATTTCAACTCGATCCAGGTATATAAATAGTTAAGGCTAGCTTCACATGTTAATGTAGCAGTCTACGAACAAACCTTCTCCTGAAGCAATTGTTAAATTAACTTTTTTTTATAAAATCTCAATTTCGAGATTTTTTCTTAACATTTCTTCTTGAAAATTGTTTATGTTATAAGTTTAGGTTAGTTTTTTTTTCTAAGTTAATTTTAACTTTCTTCTACTTGTGTGTTTTTTTGTTATTATTCTGACAGATATTCTTTCAGTTGTACCAATTTTTAAATACAAAAATCTGGCTACTGCAAATCGTTTTGTTGGAAATTTCTCACTGTACTTTATTATATATTATATCAACATCATTAAAATTTGACGAACTTTTTTAACACTACCAGTGATGCCAAATGTGCAATATAGCGTTCTATTTATACTTCTATTATATTAAACAAATATCTAAAAAAATATATATTTATAACTGTTGAATTGTCTTTAGTGCTTCCAAGATGGCAAAATAATTTTTAAGGTTCGTTTTCATTTTGGTGAATACAAATTTGTTAGTGCTCTTTTTGCACGAAAAATATGTGGCATTTCACTTCTCAATTCATATCGATTATTGAGAAATGAAGACTTTGCATGGGTAAAAATTTCCAATAGTCCAGTTCAGCTTTCGTGATTTTCAATGATTTCGTACAGAACAATGCTATATGCAATTATCCATATAAAAATATTTATAAATAAAATTAATGAAAATAAAATTTTAATATGATGTCACGAATAATTCCTAAATTGTCATTTATAGACATTTCCAAAAAAAGTATTTCTAATACTGATTGAACACACAATTTTGAACAGCCTATTTAACAAGTTAAAAAATTACTAAATATTTAACAATCTACTACAATTTTCTAACTAGTAAAATACTAATTTCTATTTAAAAAAATGGTTCATCTGAGCATATATAAAAAGTGACGTGTCGTGAAAAAAACGGAGCAAACATAAATCTGGTCTTCTAGGAAACGGACCTATTAATTTGAAATGTCACTCATTTTCGACCAATAGTGCTCTGCTTAGTATCGAACAAACATACCTAAAACGTTACAATAGTTCTCAGAAAATTTCCATTCCTCCATTTTGAACAGAACTTTTGCTCTTTGTAACCAAATTGAGTTCTTTTTAAAGCCACGAATTGACTTGAAACGTCTATGTATTTTCAATTCAACTGTCCCCAAAATTCTTCCATTCCAATATATGAAACATGAGATTTTTATTTTTCAAACGACAAAATAAAATTCATAGGTAGATAGGTACCATTTTTTTTGTGTCATGGATGAAATTCAATCTAACTCTTTGACACATTCCAAGAACATTCGACAGCGTTGTCATTGCTCTCGCTATCTTCTTTTGATTCCTTTCGATTGTGTTTTTGATCGTTTTACTTTTATTTTTCAATTTCTACCCCCTTAACTTTTGCTCGGTCCAGTCTTCAATGGTTCAGTCAGCTGCAGCAACAGCAGCCTTATTGTGGAGATGGATTCGAATTCGGAG
This sequence comes from Eupeodes corollae, assembly GCF_945859685.1. NCBI lineage: Eukaryota > Metazoa > Arthropoda > Insecta > Diptera > Syrphidae > Eupeodes > Eupeodes corollae. Next base: position 308,131,662 of record NC_079147.1, on the reverse strand, counting down.
GTGGGCCAGCTTCAACTACCAAACCAATGTGACAAGTGAGCCATTGCGACTGCTGTCACCTTCACCACACATATACGTACCACCAGAGATGACAGTCCCATTTGACATTTGCACTTTTGTTATCTTGCAATTTCTAAAGGCGTCATGCATTCATGTCAAAAACTGTTTCCAACAAAAAAAAAAGAATGAAGAAGAAAAGAAAACAAATAAAGGACGCAAAAAGGAACCAAACAGCCAGAAGCAGCGGCGGCGGCGACCCTCTGTTCGTTGGTCAAGCTTTACACTTTTTTTTGTATTCTTTCTGATCAGGAGCAGGACATCACCAAAGACAGAATCTTGTATTTCTGGTATACTGGGTACTGGGCACCTTCACCGCACCTCTTGTCGTCTGACATTCGTAGTTTTCGAATACATATTCTTGACAATTCCCGAAAGTGTCAAACAATGCGAAATGCAACGAATTCCCATCGCAACAGCATCGTCCGTCCGTCCGTGTCGCATAGTCCGTTCGTGTAACCCTTGTGGTGATGGAAGTTTTGTATAACTTTGAAAGAAAAAAGTAAGTCAACCTTTTTTGTAACGGAGATGGACTGACACTGATGCATTCAAAATGACGGACAGGCACCACCAACAACAACAACAACAAAAATATACAAAAGAAGAAAACTGTCATTTTGAGAAGTTTCTTCTTTTTGTATCTTCTCCTTCAATTTATTTTATCAATTCTGTGTCTTGTGTTCCATTGAAAAAGCGCAGGGCTGGCTAAACAGTAGTCAAGGATTGAATGTGCCCCTGCTGGTAACAATTAACATCCTAGAGGACATTATCCTTTCCGCAAATACAAAATGATGGTAGGATATTAAATTACAATTAGCAAAAGGTCACAAGAAAAAAGAAGACAAGAAAAAGAAGATCTTTCAAGAAACCCGAGGGTTCTTTTGTAAAAGTTTTTTTTTCGAAAGGTTGTCATCCTTAACAAAAGGGCGAAAAAGAGTAACGATGACGTAAGGGACAAAAGGGCGGATTGTCTTTTATTCGTAAAAGTTTTTCTTTTTTTCTTGTGTCATTCTTTGCGGTGCGGGATAATTGAATAAACGACATGTAAGAAAAAATATATAATTTTATCATTCGCTGCGGTGTCGAATTAAATTTTAATCAGTTGCTTGTTTTTTTGGAAACAGCGAGAAGATATCTACGATTTTTGGGTTACTTTGAGTATCTGGGTATTTTTAAAGAAGGAAATCTCAAATCCTAAGACGACGATGACGACGACGACAAAGACCGCCAATGAAGATTTAGTTGACTGAATTAATGATCTGATGAGTGGTTTCAATGAGTTCTTACTCGGAATTCGGAAAAGATTAACCAAAATTATGGAGGGTTTAATGAAGGTGAGAGGTGTGAAAATTAATACAGGAATATGTGTAAGTCCTTCTTCCGACATCTGTCGGAATCGGATTTAGTGTTGTTCCCTAATTTGAATGCTTATCAATCACGATTTGTATTTTTTTAAGAATTAAAAGACAAGTCTCTTAAGAGCTTCTCGCTTATTTGAATACGCAGAAAAATTTTGTATCTTGATCGTCAATCAAAAGAAAAGTGTTTACATGATAAAACGCTTCTGCATTACGTTTTACTTATTTTTTTTCTGAATTTATGATTGATGAAGATAAACTCCGATTGTGAGATGGAATTGTGATTGATAACCCAGGATAATTTTTAATTCTTTAGAAAGGCAATTCAATAGCAGAATTTGAATACTGGTTTAAGTAGGGTATTTGCCGATTTGAATATCGGGTAAAATACGCATTAGGTAGAATGCCACATTTGCTGATGGAATAATATAACAGATTTAGATATTAAGTACATACATTATGTTTTTATTTCGAAAATGATTATTTGTGTCATTAATCCAAACATATTCTCAGAAACAAATTTAAGAATTTTTCTATCTCTTAAAATATCACCAAATGACAGCTTTATCATTTAGTTATTTTCTTAATCCATATTACATCTGAGTTTGTGACATTTCAAAATAATTCGTCCCATTTCCATATTTAGGTTTGTTTCATTTGTTTTTTTTTTTGTTTCTCAAACTGTCACTTTAAGACTTGTTCAAACGATTTCTTTTCGAAAAACCTGATAATTGATATTTTACTGGTTATCAAAAGATTCAAATTTTAGGATAGAAAGTGAATTGAATTGAATTTAAAAAAAAATCAGCTTTTAAAATGTTAAACCTTTATATACTCGTAGCACTGTGTGCATAACCTAAAAGCCGCTTCTTCCTCATGAACGGCGTTAGTAATGTATTAAGTTCATTTGAACACGTCACATTGTTGATTTTTCATGAGTTTGACGTCTGTCTACATTAATCTGTGCAAATTTTCAGCAATTTTATAATAAAAAATCAATATATTTTTGAGTAATCATGTAGAATTTCGAACCAGAAAACGAGTATATGTTAAAAACGGTGGAAAGTTGTTGGGGGCAGCAAACAAGAGAGGGGGGAGAGGTATTTCCACTAAGGCACCTCTCCTTATCCAGACGGCAGCGGAAGAATCAACGGTAGCGTCTACAGTTTCAGTATAAGGTTGAACTACTTAGTGAACACCTTATAGGGCTTCTTTGACTTATTAGGAGCCCAGGCCTATAGGAAGCGGTTTTATCCGGCTCCCTATCCGTGGAGTTACAGTGGCGGAAAACTAAATAGCACTATTATATGCTTCCATATAACTCATACATATTTTCCACTAAATTAAAACTGATTTAAATTTTATTTGTCAGCAACCACATGTGACATCCCTGAGCACATAACGGTATCTTTTTTATCATTTAAGTGAAGCACAAAGTAATATGGCGTCGTTTTAGTTGTGTAACCTGTGAAATCACATGGATAAATAAATAGCACCAGTTGCGTTTTTTTTCAAATACAATAATTTTAACCATTTTTTCTTTGTAAGTTCAATTTTATTTAGTTAACTAAACCGATTCTTAATAATTTTGTATTAGATTTAATAATGGGAAGAGGTATTCATTGTTCAAAAGAAAAGAGAATTGTCATTTTCAACATGTTTGAAAATGGAAGACGTATTCTTGACATTGCAAATGATTTGGGATGTTCCAAAAAGTGGTATATAATGCGATCAAAGCAGGACTACATGGCTGCATTGCGAGAAGAAAGCCGCTTGTTTCAACAACAAACTTAAAAAAACGTTTAGCTTTTGCCAAGGAACATCTACGAAAGCCGCTACAATTTTGGAAAAATGTCCTGTGGAGTGACGAATCGAAGTTTAATAGATTTGGGTCTGATGGCAAAATCTACGTTCGTCGCCCTAAAGGTCAAGAGTTTAATCCAAAATATACCATGAAGACCATTAAACACGGTGGCGGCAACATTATGGTGTGGGCAGCATTTTCGTGGCACGGTGTTGGACCGATAGTAAGAGTATCTGGTAGGATGGATCAGTATCAGTACAGGGATATTTTACAAAATAATATGGAACCTTTTGCGTTCGAAAATTTACCCTTAACTTGGAGATTTGTCCACGACAATGACCCAAAACATACAGCTAAATCAGTCAAGGCATGGCTTCGAGAGAACCAAATTCAGATTTTAAGTTGGCCTGCCCAGAGTCCGGATCTAAATCCGATTGAAAATCTGTGGAACGATGTTGACAAGCGTTTAAAACAAAAACAAATTAGAAATTTAAACCACTTATGGACATCAATTCAAGAAGCCTGGTTTTCCATCCCAACAATTCGTTGCCAAAAACTTGTAGAAAGTTTACCAAGGAGACTTAAGGCAGTTTTGGAAAATAAAGGGTACCCTACTAAATATTAAATACAAAAAATAACTATTATGTGCTAATTTCTCATCAGTTATTGTGTTTTTGCTTATGGGTGCTATTAACATTTCCACCCATTTTTGAACCTTCGAATTCCTTTTTTATTTTATTGTTATTATCTTTTACATAATATTGAAAATTTGTATTGAATTATCTTTTTACGTTCAAATGTAAATATTAAAAAAAAAAACAATAATATTCAAATTCGGCTTATTTTTATTTAAAAACGTTTTATAAACATTTATAGGTATGAGTGCTATTTATCTTTCCACCACTGTATACTTAGGATCTGGCCCTCCAGGTTGGGGGTTGTGCCATCGGGGTGACTTCCTGGCCACGTAAAAGCTTCATAGAGAAAGACGACGTCACCATAGATATGTTCTTCAAACTCTTAGTCAAAACATATGAGCAGTGTCCTAGCTACGATATTAAAATAGTCCATGGGCGATTTTAATGCCAAGCTAAGAAGTGAAGACATCTTTGGTGGAATAATCGGGAAGAACAGCCTGCATGACAACACTGCCGACAACAGATTCAGGCTCATAGATTTTGCTGCGGGGCGAAACGTCATGGTAGCCAGTACGCGTTTTCCACATCTCAACATCGCCAAAGGTACTTGGATTTCTCCAGATCAATCTACCGTCAACCAGATTGACCATATTGCGATCGACGCCAAACACGCTTCCAGAATCATGGATGTCCGAACTTTACTAGGAACTAACTCGGACCACTACCTCGTTGTAGCCAAGGCAAAACCGGGAGGTTCTGGGAGAAGGTACAACGTCGAACGGCTACAATCGCCAGAGATCTATCTCGAAGTTCTCTGCCACCAACACAATGTATCGAAAACCAGTGCCAGCATTGCCAAGACTCTCCTGACTACTACCATTCTGGTGACTGAGCAACACAGCACTTTGGCACTTAAGAAGACGTCAGCTTAAAGCTTTATTAGCAATTTTCTTTTAAATAGAATTATTAGAATAATTTTGAAGTTTGGAGAAATTTGTTACAACGTCTAAAGTATTTAAGATCATACACCTTCTTATTGAAGACATTTTTGCCATCAAAGTAATTTGACAATGATTCTAATAGTTAAAAATAATTCTGGGATACCACACGATAGACATTTAGAGCCTTTATTTTTTTTTTAAATTCGAAATCACGAAATGACCATGTCATTTGAGTAGTCTTTTTCATGTTAACCTGGAAGTATTTTGAAACTTGTTACAATGAGAAGAGTATTCTTCAATCTTCAACCAAAAAAAATTCACCTACCGAAGTACAAAATAAAAATTTCCTAGGAAAATCGCAAAGTTGAACAATTTTCTATTGGGTCGTTAAGTGTATCTCAATGTGTACTTACATACATGTACTCATCGGAGGGTAATTTTTGTTTTCTTAAGATAGTTGTGTTTTTCTATTTATTTAGTTAAAAACAAACTAAGTAAAATAAATAGGCATAGATACACGAACAAAATATTGTATAATAAAAAATAAAAACAAAAATAAATCCAAACAAGTATCTCAAAAGACCAAAGAGTATAAAGATAGAATGGGTAGGGTAAGGTAGGGTATAGGCTAACCACCGCACCTCAATTTCCCCGCCTAATCCCCTTTAAACATCTATTTTGAACCCATTAGGTGACAAAGCGCGGAAGACAGTAGCCGCCGTTTTCCATTATAACACTCTTTGTACATAAAGCAAGATAAGTTTTTATCTCTACCTGGGCAATGGGTTTACTTTTAAGTCACCATTATAAGCGCTTGAGGCTACTCTAAACAGCCGACAGACAGACAGACGAGACGGCCGGACGGACGAACGACTGACTGACTTGACTTGAGACGTTCGACGATCGACTCGACTGAGTAATGAAGTTGGATTTGGATTGGTATACCTAACCTACAGGTATATAGGGGTCTTCTGTCCGCACTCCTTACAAACTGGTCTCCGAGTAAAGAAAAGAGGTTTTAGTTTTTGTTGCTTTAAAGTCAAATGGCCTGAAGCTATAAGACACCTTTTGTTGAAGCAAAGCAATCCAAACGAAAGAACAACAAAACAAAAAGTTAAAAAACAAAACAAAAAATCATGTAACAAAAAAGCAAACAAAATCTAAAAGATATAAAAAAAGAAACCTTTAAGAAAACGACACAAAAAGAGGTGCGGTTTGTTATTGTACTTGGGATTGGAGATCGAGTGCTGTGGCGGTTTGGTCTTCACGGATGGTGATCAGACAGTGCGGTCTTAAGTGTGGGACTTCATTTTAGATGTTTGACAGATTCTCTGAAATTTGTTAGTTTGCTTATGAAAACTGCCGACACTCTTAAACTACGTGTAAATCTTTTTTTTTTATCCCTGAATGCTGTTGGTTTTAGATTTGTTTTGGATGCGTCCATTGTTTAAGATTGTTTAAAACATTTTAATGTTTAGAATTTCATCATTTTTAGACACATTTATCAATAGTTATTGTCAGGAGTAACGTCCACGGCGGACCTAGAGTAAGTGCAAAAAAAGTCTTTTAAAGTTGTCACAGTTGTCTTAGTAAAAAAACTGAAAGGTTATTCAATAAGGACGGGTATATGTTTGAAATGGAATCAAACAAGCTGTGTGTGAGGTAATAACAAAATATTTGAAAGGCGAAATATTGAATATTTTATGGCTGAATCACAAACACGCTTCACCTGACGTTTACAAGTTCAGCCATAGGAATTCAATGCGTGCTATCACAATGGAGCTTCGACCTCACGTTCCGTTTGAAAATCGTAAGGAAAAGAACGTAATGTAAAGTAATGTGACTCCAAACGGAAGCTCTAGTTCAATTATCTGAACATTTGCTTTGTCTGACAGCTCAACAGCTGTAAAATAATGTCAACAAACAAAATATTTGCTTTTTGGTGGAATTAAAATAATAGAAATGTCATTCAAAACAACCTCGAAGAAGGCCCATCGTAACGTAGTCGAAGCTGAAGCTGAAGCGTGTTTGTGATTCAGCCATTAAAGTCATTAAGTTTGGAATATGACATTATTCAAATGCCCACCTCGGCTTCTTAAGGTGGCACGAATCCGAGTGGTCCAGTTTCCAATTAACCTTCCCCATAGATTCGGCTGAATTTGACAGATGGCTTGTGTTATGTTCACCTTTAGGGCAAAGAATCGATTGTGGTTTATGACTTCAATAAACCCCACAGCAAAAATTCTAGCGGAGTTGGTATGGTCCCATATACTGCATTTTTGTTTATTAACACCGCCAAAACAAAATCAAATGGGGTGGCGCAAAAGTCAGTTGTGAACCAGGGCCTAGTGACTTACAACTCTCAACCGTTCCTGTGTGCGAGTACTGTTGTCAGGAATGGAAGGGACCTACAATTTTAGGCCGAATCCAAACGGCTAGTTTGAGAAAGCACTTTTTCATGACAAGAATTACTTTTGAAGGATTTGTCAATTCCTCGCAAGAGGCAGTACCCGCGAAAATTAATTTTTTTTAAATTAAGGTGGCACAGGCAGGGATTGAACCCAAGACCCCCTGCATGACAGTCCAACGAACTAACCATCATGCCACGGGTACACAGCCATTTATCTAAAAATGCGCCTCGTCAATAAAGAGGATTTTTCTGCCAAAATTAGGGTCATCTTCCAAAAGATTCATAACCCAGTCGGCAAACAAATGGCGTTGTCTATGGTCATGAACTTTGAGCTCCAGGGTCAGTTGGATCTTGTACGGTAGTAAGCCCAAGTCCCACCCAACGCAAACTTTGCCAAGTTGAAGTCCGCGAAAGGCCGAGTTCTTGTGCACGGCGAAAAATAGACCACCTCGGGTTCTCCTATACACTTTCAAGGACCGCGTTGATGTTCTTTGCCGATCTTTCGTTCCTTGAGTTTGCGAGCGTTTGCTGATTGTTTACTCAAATTTGGCCACCAAATGTTGAAGATCCGACTGAAGGCCACCACGTCTACCGTAAAATGGGCTCAATGCGCTTGACATTTCCGTAACGAACACTCATTTTTATAAAAAAAATGTTATCATTTAAACGTGCTTTTAACTCGGGTAGCTTGTCAATTGAACAACGCTTTATTTTACGTTTAGAAAGCGCTTGTAGGTCTTGGTCTGCACGGAATCGACGAATGTCACTTTTTGAAGATTGATTTCCAAACAAACTTTCAATAGTCTTAAATTGTCTGGAATTTTCTAAAGAAATTACTTATTTTTAAAGATTGAAAGAACATTTTTTGTTCACCCCTTTTTGGCCCCACATTCTGGAAATCCATCGTCGAAGCCAAGTTATTTGTTTGACTCTATACCTTCCTATTATGTATTTTATATACAATACAGGCTTGGGGTCTTGAGTTTGTTGTTTATCAATCAATTCATTGTCAACGCTGTCCAACTGTTACAAAGCAACCCCCTGCGCTCGTACTCATTACACCCAGCTTAGGCTATACACAACTGTCTACCTTTGGTGTTTGGTGGTTTGCCTAAGGTGCTAGAGAGGTGTCACCTCTGCAGACCTCGAACGATGAGTGTATCCACTATTTCCAGGACCGAGACCGATGATTGTTGATCGTTTTATATTCCGTTCGTATAGACCTATAGGCCGCTATATACAAAGGTACATCTGTGCGATCGTGTTGTGTTGTTTTTCGCCAGAAATTCAGCGATTTTCTTGTGAATTTAGTAATTCCTATGGATGCGTCCGTAACGTCTGCAGCCCTCTTCTATCAATACCACTGCCGGTGCCTCCGTCGCCACCACCACCACCGCCGACTTACAACGGGTTTTCTTTCTTTGACTTGTTGTAGACTATTATCGGGTCGTTAAGTTGAGCAAATAGTAAACAACAACCAACAGAGGCAAACATTACGCTACGCTCCGCCATCGTATCGTATCGTTTTCGAATATCGTATGTTTGTTGTTTTTCAGTTTTATTTTTCTTTCTGCTTTTTTGTTATCATTATTTCTTTTTCTTTTTTTTCTTTCTTTGATCATAATATTAAACTCGTATATGATTTGTTTTTGTTTGAATACACACCATGGATTGAAAACGTGTTTTTTAATTCAAGGAGATCTTTTAAGAATTGTGCTACCTAACGTTGTCGTCGTCTTCTATTGGGGATTTAGGTTTAAGCCTAGTACATACTTGTGAACCATCTCGTGAACCCATACAAATTTCAGTTTTTGGTTCACCCGTGAAGTTGCTCGTGAAGCTGAGTGGAGAACAAAGTGGAGAGTTTTCGTTCACGGGCAATTCACGTGCAAAATGTACGGGAACTGTTGGTGAAGCTTTGACATTTGGTTTCCGCATGTTCACAACGTGTACTCACAAGTGTGTACCAGTGAGCAATGTCAAAAGTTCACTTTCTCCACTGGCGAACGTTCACTTCACGAGGAAGTATGTACTAGGCTTTAGGGTAGATCATGTTTTGAAAACGAGGAGATTTCTCTAAAAAAAAAATGTGGAAGTAATTTCGGTCAATTAAAACAATAAACACGTGATTTTATTTAGAAATAAGTTATTCTATTGTAAGATTGTAGTTTTGACCAGAATTTAATAGGTAACTCAACTTCAACTCCTTTTTTGTAAATGTTTATGCTGGAAGTCCTTCGACGCGAGTACCTACGGGACGGTCGATTTCCTTTCGTCAACGTATTTTACACACGTTTGAATCGTTGATTTTTGACCACATATGCAAGGGACTTAAGGGACGTTACGCATTGAGGACTGAAAAAAGGCATATGCAAGCCTATTGGATGCAGGCACGTACAGCAAATCCTAACAAAAATGAGTTTTTCGTATAAAATTTTAAATAGAAATTGATATCGTTTTATAAGGGAGTAGGGGCACAAAAAGTAATTTATTTTTAGCTATACAAAGTTAGATAAAGTTATTTCCACTATTGAAAATTTTTAAAATGGGTCCACACTGGTAATATCTCATTTGTGTGTCAATATTTCGAAAAGATTTACAAAATATTTATAAAAAAAAAACGTTTAAAATTCATAACTCAATTTGTTACCAAGAAAACCATTTTTGTCAGTTTTAAGTTGTGTTTGTAGGTTTAGGTTTTTCAATTAGATTTGTATGAACAGTTAACAATTATTGGTTGAAAAATAGTTTTTTAAAATGTAAGTAATATTTTTTAAACTTTTTATTATTATGGAAAAAATGTACTACTCGGTCGAGCACTCGCTCATGCATACACTTTTATCCCGGATATACTCATTTCAATTATCAAGGCAATTTATTGAAGGTCTAAATGTCAGATCTTAAACGGGCCCATCTTACAGATCTTACAGATTATTGGGCCCAATAGTATATTAAATGAAGAAATATGTTGGTCAGGTTTGTGAGGAAACTACGATTTTTCAAAAATATTTACCACAGTTAATATCATTTGCAAACTATTATTAAAGATAAAAACCATTAATTGGATTTTTTTTAAATTTATTCAAATTTGGTATCACATAGCAATGTTCAATGTAATATTTTATTTATGTCGCTAGCTTGAATCCTGAGATGATTAAGGTCAATCAAATCTCTCACATTTCTTAAAGTCTTCATTTTTTCTCGATATTTCTGCAGATTCTCGACACCTTAACACTTGAAACGTTGAGAAATGTCATAATTTTAAAGTCCACAAATCGGACCGACAGCAATTGCTCTCAATGGGAAGTCAAAAAATGCATTCCACCAATTATTTTTTGAGTTTTAGGGCTCTTAAAAAAACACCCGATTATATGTCAAACCTCAAAAAATATACAATTGAAATATTTGGAATTTCATTTAGTAATTTTGTAGTCTTATAACTGTTTTGGAAAAATGTTGTCATTTGGATTTTCATACGTAAAGTAAACTTTGTAGTAGTTTTTGGTATTTTTTCTCAAGAAATCTTATTCGAAAACCAGTTTTTAGTATTATTTTATGTATTTTCTTTTGTTGTAAAAATCATGTTCATTTAATTTTTCCTTAAATTTTGACAGATCTCTAAAACGTCCGAAAGAAAATCATATTTTGTTCTTAAAAGTGTCCAATTGAAAACTGAGACTCACTTTATAAATAAAACCATCCATTGAATAGTTCTTGAAAGTCCTATACATGTATGTATGTAAATTTCATATCTTGACTCCTGAACAACTTCAAATATTATCCTGAATATACTGACGTACAGTAGAACGGACGCTCAAAACAATGTATATTTAGAATTAAGGAATTTAAAAAAAAAAAATAAACATACGTTTAAAAACGTATATTAAAAAAAAAGAAGACTATATAAATTGCCCAACTGACCACACACTCCCCTAAAACCTCTTAATTTTCGGGACACAATCTTTGGACATAAACCGAACTGACTGACACTGACGCCCGTCAATTTGGCGTCATTTCACCGATCTATTCACAGATGAGTAAGCCTGAGGGCGAAATTCGAGTTTTAATTTGACTTTGGGTTCGGTTGCTCCGAGTCTAAGGCTTGATGTTGATGGTTAAAGTGAAACCCAGTAGCTGAGCTGATGCCTGCTGATGGTTGTTTTGTGTGTCGTTCTCGTTTGGTTGGTAATCCGTTTCGGCTTTCGTTCGTGTTATTTTCTATTTTTTCATCCATCAATCTTGGTATGAAGTAGAAAATAATTAAGATTATGAATCTTAAATTCACTCACATAAAAAAATAACCATAAACGAAATAGCCAAAAGGGTTTCTCGTTCCAAAGACCCTGCAGAGATTATTCTAATTACATTAATATTGGATGCCCATGCCATAGTCAATGTCGATGTCGAAGTCGATGGGCAATGGCTGAAACTGAAAAGAGACGTTAGACGTTACAGGGAAGACGCGAATTTGGTGTTTTTCAGTCTTGTTTGTTTTCATTTTTTATTTGAAAAGAGAAATGATCAGAAAATAAAAATAACAAAATAAAAAGATTGAAAAAAAGGACCAAACCATTAATTTTAATTTGAAAAAGGCAGATCTTATACCTACCTTCCTAAGTTATGTCTGTTGTGATATTGTATAGTAGCAGAGGAAAGAGGTACCCTGCCCTGAACCATCAAGAAAGACTGGTTCTTCTTATTTTTGATTTTATTTTTAAAAAACATTTTCCTGGTTTATTACACCAGTTTTTTTTTTTGTTTGTTGTTGTTAACTTTGAATTTGGTCGAGGGAAATTTATACTTCGAGTTTAGTAATAAATGAATCGACTTTTATTGTTGTAAGATGATGATTTGATTGTGGAAGAAGGTAGAAGTTAGGTACATATTTGTACGAACGAGGAGGATTTCGTTTAATACCCCATCATCGGATTGAACTTGAATTTCTTTTTGTGGATTTTATTTCATTTTTATTTTCTTGTATTTAAATAAAAACGAGAGAGTTATAATTTTTAACTTGGCAAACTACTATTAAACTGACAGTCACAAAGGTTGTTGTGTTTAAAATTGTGGATTTTTAGACTTACTTGGTTTATAAAGTTAAGCATCTTTATGCTAGCCCTCTGCGACTGACGTGGTAGTCTGACAGACACCACAAAATTTAAAATCTAGTATTCCGTCGTTATTTTTTAAAATTTGACCTGCGCGTTCTCAGTACCTTTCAATCATACGTTCAAGCAGGCGTTAGTGTATAGTGAGCTGTCGTGGCGTGCGCATCAAGTGTTGTGTGAAGGAGAGTGTATACGAGACCACCACGTCAGCATTAAGGTATGTGTCTGTGAGACCACCACCTCAGTGTTATTGTTTTAAGTTCATAGTGTCTGTGAGACAACCACCTCGGTGTTGTTCTTTGTCTTCATAGTGTCTCCTAGACAACACGTCAGTAAATTGTTTGGTTGAGTATAATTTTTTGTTTTTTTAGATGGCTCACTCAAATAACAACGGAGAGTCGCAAAAATTGAAACGAACATCGAATGGAAACTTTGCAAGTCACGACCTGCTAATGGAACAGTGGTTGGACGATGAAAGCGAACACGATTTTAGCGATTTCGACGATGAAGATGATGACCCAACTTTTCAACCAGAAACCGAAATCCTGGAAGCCGATGAAGTTTCAGATGAACTGGAGGAACCAGAACATGAAGAAGCGTCACCTGAAGCACCCGTCAAACATAATGTGCATCAAGAAAAGTCTTACAAAGGTAAGAAGGGATTTACGTGGAATCGAGAAGAGTGTCCCAGAACATCACGAACTGCAAATCACAATATAATTAGATTACCTGGCCGCTTGCATACTCCTAGTTTTGAAGGCTATTTTGAACTTTGGTCTAAGCTTTTTGACCCCTCAATGTTGGAAAATTTGATCACATTTACGAACCAAAAGCTAAATAGCTTCCGGACGCGGTTCAAACAAACAACTAAAGTAGAACTGAAGGACACAAATGTCACAGAAATGAAAGCATTTATTGGTCTACTGTACTATTCGTCAGTATTCAAGTGTAATGACGCTGATCTTCGTTTGATATTTGCCACCGATGGAACTGGCCATGAAGTTTTCCGATGTGTTATGTCCAAATGGCGATTTTCTTGTTTGATCAACTGCCTCCGATTTGATGATTCCACCACTAGAATGGAACGACTCAAAGATGATAGACTTGCCCCAATATCAGGTATGTTCAATAGGTTTATTTCGAACAGCCAGTCCCAATACACTCCTGGAGCGTACCTTTGTATTGATGAAATGCTGTTGCCATTTAGGGGTCGTTGCAAGTTCATTATTTACATGCCCCAAAAACCAGCAAAGTATGGCATAAAAATAATGTTGTTGGTCGATGCCCGCACTTACTATGTCTACAATGCCTACGTTTACCTTGGCAAAAATTCGGATGGAATAGGCCTGACTGAAGAAGAAAGACAAATGTCAATACCAACTCAATCAGTTCTAAGACTTGTGAAACCTGTCGAAAACTCAAACCGCAATGTTACAGCTGACAATTGGTTCAGTTCAATTCCACTTATGGAAAAATTGTTAGAAAGGGGACTGACGTACTTAGGCACGTTGAAAAAGAACAAAGCTGAGATACCACCATGCTTCTTGCCAAATAAAAATAGAGAATTGGAGAGTTCTCTATATGGATTCACAAAGGACTATACCTTGTTATCGTATGTACCGAAAAAAAATAAAGCTGTCCTCCTGATCTCTTCTTCCCACCACAATGAAGGTATTGATACTGATGTAGGAAAACCAACAATGATTGCAGATTATAATAACACTAAAGGAGGAGTTGACGAAGTCGACAAGAAGTGTTCAATATATTCTTGCAGCCGTAAAACTCGTCGTTGGCCTATGGCCATTTTCCAAAGGATTTTAGATATGGCAGGTATAAATAGCTTTGTACTGTATGAAATGTGTGCTGACAGTGATAATAAAATGAGAAGAGCAACTTTTATTTTGAACATGGCAAGAGCACTAGTGCTAGATCACATAAAAAGCCGTGTGTACAACGAAAGATTGCCAAGAGAACTGCGGATGACGGTCAGTAGAGTTTCGGGAAATGATCTTCCCCCTCCACCCCCAAGATCACAACCGATATCACATACTGGAAGAAAACTATGCTCGATTTGTCCAACTAAAATTAAAAGGAAGACTGGATATTGTTGCTGTGATTGCTTGAAGCCAATTTGCCTTCAATGCTCCAAGCCACTCTGTGAAGACTGCCAAAAAAATTTGTGATTTTTATTTTTAATTTTATTTTTTTTTGAACCGATGAAGTGATCTTTTTTTTTTTTTCTTATTACTATAACTGTTAACCTTAGTAAATTAATACTTTAAATGAAGAAAATATTTATGTTAATTTTTTTTTTGATTTTTTTTATATGTGTTAGTTTTTGAAAAACTATTTATGTTGTGTTAATAAAATTTTTTTAACTTTATGTGCGTTCTTAATTTAACATCATAAGTAATTAAAAATAGGAATGGACACTCTAAGCTTTAAAATAGAATAGTTAAAAATATTAATATGAGACAAGTTTTTGAAATACAAGCTGTTCAAATGGTGTCTGGTATACTACCACGTCACTGGAATTGCAACAAAAAAGTCACGTCAGTCGCAGAGGGCTAGACAACAAATTATCAGTCAAAGGAAATGTCAGGCTTAAGAAATATTTTAATAAATATGATTTAAAATCATGAAAAATAAAAATAAAAATGAACCAGCATAGTGTTCAAATATGCGTTTCGCCCCGGTGCAATGGTTGGGCTCATCAGAAAATGACCATTGCACTTGGTCTTGACGCATATTTTCTCGAATAAATCGAGATTCCATATAATATGAGCTACATAGAGCTACTGTGAATTAAATGGTTGCTATAAGTCTTCAGAGAAGATAAATTGTAGCTGTTTTTATTTCCTTGCTAAGGGATTTAAGAAGATGAAATGTTTGACTGTTAACAGTCGAACTGTTTTGTTCCTGAACACCAATTATTTTAATAAATATGATTTAAAATCATGAAAATAATATTTTTATTTTTAACCATATAATTTGCAGTAGCTCTATGTAGCTCATATTATATGGAATCTCGATTTATTCGAGAAAATATGCGTCAAGACAAAGTGCAATGGTCATCTTCTGATGAGCCCAACCATTGCCCCGGGGCGAAACGCATATTTGAACACTATGCTGGTTCATTTTTATTTTTATTTTCATTTAATGATTTTAAAAATAAAAATATTATTTTCATGATTTTAAATCATATTTATTAAAATAATTGGTGTTCAGGAACAAACAGTTCGACTGTTAACAGTCAAACATTTCATCTTCTTAAAAAATATATATAATATAAATTAAGATTTTAAGTTTGTAAAAGAAGAAGGGAAATATATGAGTAATGAATTTACATAAGTCACGTACTGAAAAACTAAACCTAAGTCAATACCTGATTTAGAATTACGTATATCGAAACCTATTAATTGAATGACAAATGAAAAGATTTTTTAGATTTGGATTAGATTTTATTCAACAGATATTTAGTTGTTTACTTTTTTTTCTCCAATTTTCTAAATAATGAATTATTATTAAGGGCATGATAATTTAAATCGTTTGTCCGAATAAGTTTTAAATTTTCGTCAATTTACATTAGAACAATGTGTATTAATGTGATACTTAAGGCTTTTTTTTATGTATTTAAATTACTTAACTTGCTAAATTTAAATATAATTATGATAACAAAATAGTATTTAAATTTTCAGTTTAGGGAACTTATGTTTCAAATTATAAAAAATGTTTTGAAATTACTGTTAGTTTAGTTAAAACGAAAAAAAAATAGAGTAACGCTTAAATTGAGCAATAAATTATGGCTTTTTGTTAATTTAAAACAAAATTTTAGAAGCTTTCACTTACGATCCTCTTCCTGTGTGAGGTCGCCTCCTTACAGTACTCCGCAAGCTGCATTTAATTATCACCGTTCAGGAGTCAAAGTATTTAATTTTCTTGTAGAACTTTTTTTTCCTGTTTTTTCTTATTTTTTTTTCTTATTTAATTTAATATTTGACATTCACTTTTCACCTTTTTATTTAAGTTGTAGAGACTGCAAATAACTGCCACATCGTTTCGGTGAGCATCTTTGCTCTTATATTAAAATTGTCCTGATGGCTTCCGGTTTGAAAGTCGGTGTAAATTAAATCCGAACGTTGAGATTGTATTTCAGCTTTCAATAAAATGTTCTTTCTGTTGATGCTCTGGAACTTTCTGTGAAAGCATATCTCTCGTACTAATCGATAAGCTTTATAATTTCATAGAGTAATGTCTTTAGTTCCCAGTGATCCGCCCAAATTTCATTAAAGGTGATTCCATAGTCAGCAGCTAGTTTTCTCCAATCTTCATAGCAACCTTTTTTAAATTGTATTGCGTGCCGCCAGATTACTTCTGGCAGCCTGGAATTTTGCATTTTCGATATCCTGATCAGATAATCCACGATCAGCTTAAGGGTTAAAATAAAGAGTTGCTAGACCACTTTTCAAGTAAAACATATAGTTTGGAGTATTTATACAGAGTGAATTGTGAATTAAATTAAAGGAACGAAGTATGCTTTCCACATCTTCAATTTTTGTTTGTGCCAAAACTTGTGCACTGTAAAAAAAAATAGATTGCGCAGTTGCGTTTAAAACCCTGTACTTTGAACTAAGAAAAATATCCTTAATGTACAATATTTTTGTCCAATTTGCAAAAATAGCTGTTCTTGCCTCATTAGTTTTCATTTTTAAGTGTTTTTCAATATTGGGATTAAAAGTTAAATCAATTCCAAGGTAACTGCTCTCTTTTATTACTTCCAAGTTTCTTCGATCAAAGCTTCATTGTTCATCACTTGAATATCTCCTACTGTACTTTGGAAAAATCATAACTTTCAACTTATCTATGTTGACTTCTAAACTCCATATTCTACAGTACTCTGCCATTCTTTTCATCATCAGTGGAAGCGAATTTGCCCAATCTGCTAATATGAAAATGTTCTCAGCATACATAATAACTTTAATTGTAATATCACCAATTTTAACTCCACACGTTAACCATTGAACCAAATCGTCCAGATGTAGGGCAAAAAGTAACGGTCTAAGATTGCATCTCTGTTTAAGGCCTCGTTTCATTTCCAATTTTTCGGATTTATTTTTTCCATCAAACACTTATGCAAATTACTGTTGGTAAAGTTTCTCTAAGACATTAACAAATTTCCTTGACACTCTTGAATTGTACAACTTAAAGAACATTGCAGTTCAGTCAATTTTTTCAAAGGCAGCCTTAAAGTGAACAAAAAATGCATACAGTTTTTATTGTTACTTAGCTTCATACTTGCTATTCCATTTATTATGAAAAAATTGTCTACTGTAGACACAATACCCGAGTTTTGAGGGAAAATCTATCAAAAGTACCTACACGAATATAACAAAATCAATATTCGAAGTGTGAATATTAGCGATAAAAGTTAGAGTATAATCTTACTACGGATAGGTTTTTGACATTTATACGAGTCTCGAATGCATTTTATGTGATTTCCTTCTCAAATGTTGGTATTGCATTTCGGTAGCTGTGTTCGTTGAGTAGTTGTGAATAGTTGAGCACCATATAAGAATATGCAACCCATTCAATGTGGATTTTTTTTTGATTTAATTGAAACAAAACAATATTTTTTGTACACAAACATGCAAATAAACAGACCATAATGAATTATCTGTAAAACTAGCTCCTTCAAACAGGTTATTCTTCACAAATTTTGACTCGATTCCGGTAGGGGTATCAAGCTCATTTCAGCTCGACTCAGGTATATAAAGAAAAGCTTAAAGCTCGCTTCAACACCACATGTTAATGTAGTAATCTACGAACAAACCCCCTTTTTGAAGTTTTATTTTATGTCAAACTGTTTGGTTTAAACTCTGAAATCGAATTTCACCTTAAACGGATGTATTTTTTTTATTTTGATAGTCAACTATTAAAAATCAGTTTACCCGATTTCACCCCTGGTCTGAATTTCGCTATTTTTTTTTTTGATTTTTTCGTTAAATTATTCTAGCAAAAATTTAATTGCAACAACTTTCAAATATAAAAATTAGACAACTGCGGATCGTTTTTTTTATGTAACTTTTTACTGTACTATATATGGATTACTAATATAAAACACAACTTAGTTACAGCTATACAAACATAGAATTGACTTATAGCATGCAAAATGGACCTTCATTTTAAAGTTCTTAAGAATCATGACAGGCCAAGTTAAAGACAATTATCTTAACCGTTGAATTTGTAATTATCTTCAAAAATAGAACTCTTTCCGAATCAATGCGTAATTGATTTACATTTTGTTGGGGGCTCATTTATTCATTATCATTTATTTAAACAAATTCAAGCTGCTTCTTTATACTTACTAGTTAGTCTAGATAACTTATAAAACTTAGTAACTTCTAACTAAAGATGAAGGTGAATTGTTTTTGAGATTATGTCCAAAGCAGTAAAGTGCTTACATTGAAATTGAAAATGTTTTTTTTTGACATTCAAAATATTTTCTCAAATAAATGATTTTGAATAACTTTAATATTCCACAGAAAGTGTTAAGGAAGACGGAGTTGCCAAGATTTTTACAGTTGATAGTCAGATATCTCTCTACGTTCTTCCATAGTCTCAAGATTAGTTAATTAAAAGAATTCTTGATATGATATGGATCAGAAATTTTAGGCCTCAAAGGAAAAAGAAAAAGCTTAAAATGTGAATACCTTACGATGTAATTGAAAAAAATAAAAAATTTACATTAATGTAATAGACTTCAAAAGCTTGATTTCGTTAGCGTTAAGTGAGGTATGGAAATATTTAGTAATCAAATCCATACCATTTATAGCAAAAGGCGAGGACCTATGTTTCTGCCTTGGGGTACTCCAAAGATAGCAAGAGAAAGTTAAAAAAAGCATCTGAAGCGAACATTGTCCAAACTAAAAACGGTTATAAGTAAGTAAGTAGAAGAAATCCATTTAAAAAAATTGGAAAGTAAGCCGTATAAAGCTGTGGAATATTTTAAAACATCTTACAAGAAACTTTCATATATTAAATTTAAAAATTTAAATATTGGACAGTTTAATATTTGGATGATGGATGCTAGACAATATTTATATTTTAAGGTAGAACTATAGGTACATATATTGTATCAACTGTGAAATATTCAAAAGAGAGCTAAAAAACATCGAAATCAAATATGAAAGTTGATGGAAAATTGGAGCTTTTATTGATTATAAAAAATGCAAAGCCATTGCCAAAGACAAAGACATTGAAATTAAAAAAAAGTGTTCTTCAAGGACGGAAAGTTTGATTTTTTCGTGAGAAATTTATGCGCACGCAACCTTGATTTAGTATGGGTTTTTGAAAGCGATGCATATCAATTTTTTCCGAAAAAATGCAATATCTCTACTCCAACCAATAGACCAAGCCGTCATTCGAAACGCACTACTCACACAGTTCCTTACAAAATTCTTGAAGCTAGGAAGCGAAAACAAATTCAATCTATTGGATGAAATTACAGATGTTCAAGTCTAAGTTCTCTGATCTTAAAGAATGTATAGGTATACTTTGAAATTGTTTAAAAAAGCTTGTTTCGGCACTTTTGTAACTATTCCGCTGAAGACATGTTGCAGTTAGTACCAATGAACTTTCTTCAAATGAAACAAATGTAACTGTAGTTTACTAAGCTTTATTAAAACAAGAGATGAAAATTCAGCTAGTGTCAATTTTTGCCTTTCTAAGTTTGATGATTTTTGTAATCAACAAAGTGTGCAACCAAAAATAATATTTTTTTTGATAAAAAAGGACATAAATACCCCCAGAAAAAGTTTTGTCTTTGAACCAATTGTTAAAAACAAAAGAGATATATGTAAATGAGCTCTTGCAATGTGAATAATTTACATTTTCTATACAAGGATATATTCCTAATGAATTTTTGTAAATAACGTATTTTTATTCCCTAAGACGCAAGAATTGGGCCGATGAAAATAAATGAATACAAAGGAATTATGCATCATAGATAATGTCTGTTCAAAATTAGTCGAGTGTAAATTATTATGACTCGATTCTGATTTTCATTGCTCGGAAACTTCATTGGTTCATGATATCTGCTACCACCAGTTTCCGTGCTCCGAATATTAGGCTCTCCTACATGCTCAAATTTTTTCAAAGTTGTTAAGATATCAGACGTTTTATATTTTTGAATACTCCTATTATACAAATGAATGGCTTTTGAAAAAAGTTTTTTGCTGTAAAATCACTGAATGTTCTTAAACACAACATTTTACAGTTCATTAATTAGGAGATACAAAATTATCTAATTTCTAAACATATCTAGTTAATTGACGTTGCGTAAATACCCTTAGAGACCTTAATTTAATTTAATTTTTAAATTCTATAAAAAGCAATAGGTCTTACACATTTAGAAATAATTATACCAAATATTTTTTTAAATAACATCACAAGAGGAGTTTAGTGCATGCTCCAAATATTAAAATATATATTATTTTTTTGATTTTATATTAAATAAAATGTTTTACCAAGAAGTTAAGGTGTGTTTAAGAATAATTTTTAATTTTCTTTGATTACAAAAAAATGTAAACATAAACCCTCCCTTTTCATCTGCTAAATTTAACGACACCTTTCATTATTTCCACTGGATTAAACAACAACCCAACGATTGAGTGATTTTAGATGTCACCCTATATTAATCCTTACTTTAATTGATTTTCTGGGAAATTAACTCAACCAAAAAGAACCATAATCCATTTCTGATTAAGAACTTTATCAAAATATA
Source organism: Eupeodes corollae (assembly GCF_945859685.1). NCBI lineage: Eukaryota > Metazoa > Arthropoda > Insecta > Diptera > Syrphidae > Eupeodes > Eupeodes corollae. Next base: position 308,110,564 of record NC_079147.1, on the reverse strand, counting down.
GACGTACCTATATTTTATTTCGACAAATCTGTTTCAAATATTTTCCTTTATTCTCTTTCCAAATCTTCTTCAATCAAATTGTGTCATAAATCAAAAATCTAAATAAAACTTTATACCTTCCTATGCGAGTGGTGTGAGTATAATAAAAGGACAGAGTGAAAGACAAAGAAGATTTAGAAAAATTAAATTTTTAAATTTAGAAAATGAATTCAACTTCTTTCTTTCTGATGCAACAATAAAGAACCATCTTAAAGGAACAACGAACTATCAATATAATAATATCTACACAAAATATTATGTTTGTTTATTAAAGAAAAAAATATTTCTAAAAGGATCTTTTTAAAAATATCATATCATTACAATATTCAAAAACGAACAACGGCCGGGCAACGCAAGAGTATGGTGGCAGTGGCAGGCAGTGCCGCACCACTTTCCCTTTGAAGATTTATTAGTTTGCCGCATTTAGATATTCTGGCCATGTGTTCGGTATATTTCCAAGGTCTTTTGACACTCAGCCACACAGAATGCAACGTTTTTACAGGGTGGTTGATCCTTACAGCAATATAATTTAAAATATGATTTTTAATACCTCGTAAACATTTAAAAACAATATAAAAAGCTAAATAAGTGTATATTATAGCAGGATGGATAATTGGTTGTCAGTAATAAAAATCGACATTTTAATCGAAATAATAAAAAATTCAAATTATTTTTTACGTCAATTGATCATCGCCAGGCACTCAGGGTCTTCAGCCAACGACACCAGCGCTGAAATCAAACAGAGAATAACTCTTGCCAATTGCTGCTTCCTTAAATTTAGAAGGAAATTGAGTAATATAAAGTCGAGGATCTAAAGTCACCTTAAACAGGGTCCGGCAAAAAACCTCCCGTAGTTTTAGACGTTTATAGTTTAAGCTAGTAATAGATAAAACGGTATTCCGGGTATAGATAGATAGAGGTCCACGTGCCGTTTTTACAGACCTCTATCTATGTTTTTACAGACATTCTTCCAACCAAACTTAAATCAGTTTACTAGGAATCACAAAGAAGTCTGGTTCCAACAAGATGGAACCACAGCACACACTTCACGGCGTTCACTTTTAAAATAGGGGAGATCTTTTTGCTGAACCCTGCATAAGACACTTATGTGGCGCTGAAGTTTGAACCTTGTGTAACAAGGATGAGAATGCCTTAGGTTGGATAAATTCTTCCGGTGATTTTCGGTCCCGTCTGCATAGATGGAGGGTGGAGGAGTAGATACAACGACTTACTGTACGGGCTTTGCAGCAACACTGCGCTAGTCAAAAGATGCAACTTCAACGGTCCAGCCCGAAAAATCTTTGAATTGAATCCAAAGAGAGGTGCAAAAGACGAAAACTACGACTCAGGTGGAGCACATATGAGTATGTACCAGAGAACCTGAACCAACGTGGCGTTCGATACTGGATACAGGGACCGAGCTTTATTGAGGAAAACATTTTGACACATTCTTGACGTTGTTTAGGTATTATATGATTTTGGTTGTTTGCCAAATAATCGTTATTTCACGGAAGTCAATTTTTTTTTCATATTTAAAAGACGAAGATATTCCTCTGATTGAAACCACGTATGTACTACGATTTTTATCCGGCATTTCAAAAATGTTTATTTCAAGGTTGACGATCGTTCTTTACAAATCAAAAATCTTTCTATACTCTACTCACACAGATTTAAGTGTTTCAGAAATTGTATAGACATTCCAAAGAACTCTCTAGTTTTCGATTGATTTGCCAAAACTGTACTTGAACTCCTTGTAGCCCCTAAAATTTCTTCCTCCGGTTAAAATTAAGAGGACATTTTTGGGAGTGTTAAGGACGCATAAACAAAGCTCTCCAACAAAATTGAGCTTTTCCGAAATTTTTCAAAGACAGCCATTTTTGGCTTTAATAAAAAAAGAACTGAAATCTTTCTTGACTTATATAGATGTGATCCAACAGCCTTTCTGTGTCGTTTAGCAGCCTCTAAATCACTGCATTAGCAGTGCAATATAAAAGGCTTTCTTGATGACATCGTGATGAAAAACAGATTCAACTTAGCAGTTCAAACAAGTCACCAGAAATGCTTGTCAACTTATGTTATGTTTTGTATTTGGTGTGATCAGGATAATATTTCTAATAAACAGCAGTTCAACCTTCGTGAAATAATCACCTTGGAAAACTATCGAGTATCTACCTCAATTGATCCCTTAAAATTTACCCGTAAATAGGCAAACCGGATCCAACCCGGCAGCATATTTCTAAGATTTTGTGTCTTCAAAATAAAAAGTTCGGTAAGGTATTGTTCTTTTCAATGAAATTGCACTTTTTTTCGACGGTTATTTTTGACTTTAATTGAGCTTGGCTTTAAAATTTCTTAAATAAAACATGTTTTTGAATTAATATTTTCTTTTTTTTTAAAAAAAAGGCTGCCTAGTAGTTTTATTTTTCAATAGTATTCTTTTATGGTTTTTCAAATCTATAATACCTAATTTCAATATATATCTTAAATATTTTTGTATTTTGGAGTATTGAAAAATCTCCATCAGTTATTGAACTTCACCTTTTAAATAAATCTTAACTGAAATACTTATGTTAAAATGTTTTTTTTTTTTAACAGAAAAGGAAAATTTTCGTTTTCCCAATCCTTTCTCGTTTAAAGATCAAGTATCAAGTTTTTAAAATAATGGCTGCGATCGTAGAATAGTGTCCAACATACAAAATACTATGACATCGCTCAAGATTTTTTTGAACTCTGATATTTCAGCAGAACTTATTTACTTATTATAATCGGTCCGATTTGTCAAATTGAAAATTTTGACATTTCTCGGTCCCAGGAGTCGAAATTAAAGATTTTTAGAAAGATGTCTGTACAAATATCGACTTCAAATTAATTTTATTATACAGATAATAATGGAGAAAGATGCAAAAGTTACTCTTTTTTTACCATAGCCATTTAAAAAAAAGGATAACATTTTGGTTAATTACAAATATCTCACAGACCAATAACGCTAGAGACTTTAATCAAATTGTATATTATATATTGTAACGTGACATCAAATAAATATAATTTTGGAAAAAATTAAAATTAACAGTTTTTTTATAAATCAAAAAAGCTGAAAAAAGTATCACCTAGAAAATTTTACGATCGTAAAATGATTTTATCCCCGGTAAAATTTTGAGAAAATTGAATTGACCTTTTTTTTTAAATAAAAACCTAAAAACGAACTATTCAAAGTTGATAAAAATTGATTTTTGCTCAAATGCCTCTTAAAAAATTTTAGATTATTAGGATTTCGACTAATTTTATCTTATAAGAAATATTGTTGTCAACATTCGGTTGAATTTTGAAAAAAAAAAAATAGACAGCTTTCTTACAAAAAATTAATAAACGTTGGTAAAAATTGTATTCGACACAAATATCTTTTTAAAACTTTCAGATATTAGCTTTAAACTTACGAGTATTTTAATTTATAGGAAACATTGTTTTCAACATTCGATAAGATTTTGAAAAAAACCGAATTAAGAGTTTTTTTGACAGAAAATAAACAAATTAATTAAATTGCTTTTTGACTCAAATATCTTTTCAAAAATTAAAAATATTGTCGTCAAACTTATTTCATCTCAAAGAAAATATTGATTTTGGCTTTCAGTAAACTCTTTTTAAAAATCCAACAGTTTATTTTTTCGTAAAAGAAATAAAATCTACAAAAAAAAAGTACGGAGAGTTTGGTAAAAATGTGTGTTCGGTTCTCGATATCTTGTTAATAATAAAAGATATTGACTTCAAACTAATTTCATTCATCTAATTTGTATTTGATTATATTAGAAATAAAAAAAATTAAGAAATGTTAATACAATTTTAAATCTCGGTAACCAAAATAGATTTTGAAAAATGCAAAATATTGCTGATAATTTAATTTTTTTTAAGAATAATTTAACTGACAACTTTTTTAACAAAACACGAAAACGTACAAACTTTTAAGCAAGAAAAAACGACAGACGGGATATGAAGTTATCAGTGTGGGTTGCATCCCAGCCTCTTTTTTTCAATTTATTTTAATTAATTTTTGCTGATGTAATGACTTGAGACGACCAATCAACTTTTTTCTAATCTTAGAGGTAGATGCATGTTTTCGATTTCTTACTGTTTCAACAAAATTCTGTGGTGATTTCAAAAAAAATTTGAGCACCATTTTCTATCAAAATATTGATGGTAAAAAAATCAAAATACAATTTTATATCACCATTAGCGCCATCTGTTGAACGTGAAAAAATGTGTACATATACCATAATCTACGAACGAACCCCTTTCGTTCAGTTCATGCTGCATTCGGATTGCATTTGCAAAAAAAAGAACAAAACAAAATAAAATATCGATTAATCTTAATATTTTTTTCCTTAAATTGTTCATTTTTGTAAGTTAAACTTTTGCAAGTTTGTTTAAAATGATGTTTAAAATTATTGTGACAAATTTTGAGTTATATCCGCTTTCAAATAAAAAAAAAAAACCAAAACTGCGGATCGATTTTTTGGTAATTTTTGACTGTGCTATTTGATTCCAAAGAACATGGGTATTGTTAAGAACTATATTGTGTTTTATCTTAGTTTTACTGCTTCTTGACACCATAAATTGTATTTTGATCAGAAAATCCATTCTTATAGAGGACATTATAAAACGGTAACTTTTTCACAAGAAAATTGGATTTTCATCAACAAATTTTGCTCGGATATATTAAAAATGCCAAATAAACATTTTAAAATATTCCACAAACTTCAAAAAAAGAATTTTAAAAACATAGAGAAACATTTTTGGGAAGTTTTTGAAATCTTTACTTTAATCTGGTCGATCTCGAAATATTTCAGAAACGTTTTTTCAAAAATATTCCTTGAAATGTTTCTTTTGTGTGGATATACTTTAAGCTCAACGTCAAACTTTCGACTTCATATTGTTTAGAAATAGACTAAAAATACGAGAAATTGTTAGCTCTAATCTCTTAGTAAGAGTATAAGTAATTCAGTTTAATAGGAAAACCTGATTTACTTCCAAAAGCAAAGCCATTAAAACATACATATTTTTCAATCACCCTGTAGAAAGTTCATCAAAATCTGCTAAGTGCTATTATTAGTTAGTTATATAGCTAAATAGCTGAAACAGTAGTTCTTTTTGGATAGATATTACTAATAAAATTGAAAGTCAAGTATTGGGTTGGGTTGGGTCTTACTCGTATACCTAGGTATATGGATGGATGTTAGATGAATACCAAATAGACCCACCCCTTTCCATCAGTGGCAATGGATGGCAAGGTAAGGTGCACTTTCATTTTGACTTGGAGCCGCTTATCTTTGTCTGTCCAAACACACAAAGTAATTTATTTGAATCCTAATAGCATAGCCTAAGCACCTAGCACCGACACCGAGTCCTAATCTATATCCATATAGTTCCTATTCGACTATTCGTGTACCTACGAGTCGAGTATCTATGGTGAATGCGAAAGGCCTGTTGTTTTAATTTAGGTATCCATTGGAATATGTATCTAAAGGTACATTTACGAAGCTGGGACGAAAGTAACAAAAACTCAGGCTTAGTATGAGGAAGAACCTGTGCCTGTGCCTGTGCTGTGATGTACCAGGAACGGGCCTCCTCTACCTCTTCGATATAACGTAGGTACCTGTTGTGTGTGTTTTCCATTTTGTGATTTATTCTCTTTCCTCCGGTACATAGATTCATAAAACGTTCCTCTCTGGTGTTCTGGCTGGTATCTAAAAGAGTTATGTTAAAGTGGTGATTCTGGTGGTGGGGGTTGAACGTTGGAGTCTTTTTTCCAAAGGCACACAAAATGCAGACCTATGGTATTCAAACACAGGCAGGACTAAGGATGACAAGAGAGGGTAGGAAAAAAAAGAAGAAAAATTCGATTCTAAATCTTGGTGCTTCTATTTTTTTCGTACTCTTTCCTAAAAATAATTCTTTGTTGTTATCTCGTATAGAACTCGTATAGAACTCTTAGCACTATAGACACCCACAGCTGAGTGGTTTTGAAGGCAACACATTGTATAGTGCATAGATTGTATTTATGGGATGGTTTTTCTATCTTTTCTGTGGATAGTGTTACTATAAAGTGACACCCGCAGCCCCGAGGTTGGGGAAGAAGAAAAAGATAAAGTTTCTGTGTCCTACACTACTACTTTTAGGTTTTTTCTTTCCATCCTCTTTTCTGGTCTTGGGATAATGCAAGGGAAATCACATAGAAAAACCGAATACCAAACTAAAAAAAAATTGAAGAACACAAAAAATGAAGAAAAGACTGAATTTAGATTCCCAAATGTACACAAATTTCGATGTTAACATGTAAATCTGATCTTGTTGGGTGTTGTGTCCGGGCATAGTTTTGCGTTTTTAAGACATGCACTATACAAACAGTACACATTACGAGTATGTATTCTAAGGGAAGGGAAAACGTTAGAAGAAAAGAACAGAAAAAGTTTCGGGTAAACAGATACCTTTTGTCATGTGGTCATAAAATAATATCTTTAGATTAAAAGAACAAGTTTAATGGCTTTTGAAGGGGAGACTGTTGGAATTGACTTTTGACTTTGTTTGTAGGTACACCAATTACAACTTTTTCGTTTTTGTTTTTAAGTAAGAGTACCTTTTTTTTAAGGCCATAAACAACTTACAAAAAGGACAATGTAACGAAAGTTTTGTTTTGAAATTCAACGTTTTTAAACTCATTTACCAATTTTGATTTATTCTTAACTAAAATAATTAAATTGTATTCTTCCATTACTGACAGCAGGAGTCGCACACAGGAATATGGTTGAGAGTTGTCCGTCACTAGGCCCTGATCCTTAAACGGACTGTTGCGCCATCCAATTTATTTTTAATTAAATTTTATTTATCAATATACGATTTAAAGAATGCTGTGACCTTGATTTAAATCCGGCTTCGAAATGAGTCTTCTTCGTTAGATTTTGAAATAATAACCCGAAAAAAAAACACATGGGCACAAAATGTTTAACAACTTAGTTAAATGTCAAAGCAATTTTTGGCAATTTACTGAGCATAAAAGATGATTTTATTAATTTTGTTAAAATGTTAAAGCAATTTACGGACCTTATATTACCCGTAGAGTGATGGTTAGTGAGTTGGACTGTCATGCAAGGGGTCTTGGGTTCAATCCCTGCCTAACTTTTTTCACGGGTACTGCCTCTTGCGAGAAATTCACAAATCCTCCAAGAGTAGTTCTTGTCATGTAAAGTGCTTTCTCAAATTAGCCGTTTGGATTCGGCATATAAACTGTAGGTCCCTTCCATCTCTGACAAAATTAGTCGCACACAGGAATGGTTGAGAGTTGTCAGTCACTAGGCCCTGATTCACAACGGACTGTTGCGCCACCCCATTTGATTTGAAAAAGAACGGTCTTGAATCTGGGACGCGATGATCTTCTTAGTGTTGGCATGGTTCGTTCTATGTCTGCTGAATGCTAAGGACCGCCTTTCGGTTCGTTTGAATTCACATGTGTGTCCGCAGATGTTGAATAATCAACACCCTGACAAGTCAACCATTGGAGGGCAGGAGTACGGATCGATGGAAACATCGTCATCACAGGTGTTGTCATGTTGTTGGTTTTGACTTGGAAAAGAAAAATTAGCAGTAAGTAAATTATAAGAACTTGCCTGTCTTCGGTCCATAGATTCTTGTTAGTGAAGAGAAACTGGGGGTGGTGGAGTCGTACATTCTTCTTCCGAGATTTTTTTAACTCGGTCCGTAACCCACTTTTTTCCTTTAAGATACTGTCGAAGATATACGGATTGACCCGTACGAAACTTTGGTTGATTTGGCTCAATAGATCTTTTTTGTTCAGGAATTATAGCAGAGAGTAAAGTTCGATATGGACGACCGTGAAGTTTTTCTGCTGGAGATATCCTTTTTCGTCCGGTGTGGTTCGAAAAGTGGATAACAATGTGGCGAGCATTATCGCTTGTCGTATCTCCAGTCATAATTTTCGAAAGTTCTTACCATCCTTTCGGCCAACCCGTTGAACTCGGGTTGAATGGAGCTGAGGTAATGTGCCGAATTGAATGGTCTTGACAGAACTACTGGAACTCTTTAGAGGATAATTGAGTGCCATTGTCGGCACGATGACTTTTGGTAAGCCCTTCAAGGCGAATATGTAACGTAGAGCGTTAATGGCCTGGGAAGTTGTTAAAGACATTCCAATGACCAATGGAAATTTCGAATTTAACAACATATACATTTAAAAAGGGCCAACAAAAACTATGTGAATGCGTTTCCAAACGTTCTCTAATATCACTAAGTAGTTTTGGAAAAGTCATATGAAGTATAGTAGAAATTTATATGAATAATAAATACAACATTTGCAGTTAGACACTCACAAATTTGACGTTTCAAAATCTCTTTTCACTTCAATTATCAAGAGATTCAGAGCTTTTAAGTGTATTGAGTTTTTCCAAGAGCCATTAGTTTAACAAAAGTGTACTTTTGCTGTTTTCGGGATATTTATGTTCTTGAAATTCGTGTTTAAATCTCAGTTCTAGAACATCTAAAGCAAATTTACTTCAAAAACTGGATCTTAAAAGTTTTATTCAACAGAAAATCAATTTTGCATGAAATATAAAGCACGACTGGGTCGCTAGAACTTGCTCATTTGTTCAAAAAATTAGTTAAAAAATGTTTCCTAAATTTTAAGATTTAAAGAAGTACCTCCAAAATAAGTTTTTCTTAAAAATTTAAATGCCATTTTAATTCTCAAAAAAACGTAGAAAATCGTTAGAGCGGGTTTTTTTTAAATTAATTTTTATAAATACAATTTTTAAATTTGTGTCTTTAAAATATTTTTGGTATGCAGTTTTTTAGTACTTAGAAATATAAATTTTGCGTTTAAATTTCGTTCAAAAGTGTTCATCCCTTTCTGAGATATCAAGTTTTGTAAAAAAATTACATTTTTGATCATCAAAAATTATCTTCAATTTGAAAATTTGACCATCGACAACAGCTTGGACTGAAAGAGAAAATTATTGAATTTGGTCTATTAGTTCTTGAGAAAACAAAGTAACTGGTACCCTTCTGAAGCAATACCAAAATATGTTTCTCTTTTAGAAAGAAGCCGAAATAGGAAACACATTTTATGAAAATAATTTAAAGCATTACTTAAGTCACAAACATTTTAGTTGTTTTTGACAGCAAACCATTTTTTGGTGAATTTAGTTAAATTACTAACAAATCTTTACTTATACAACTTAGTTAAATAAGCCTTATTGTTCAAATGACCCCCTCTGGATCGTCCATTGGTCAAAATTTGATTGAATTTGTTTTTGGAGCGATGATAACGCTCAAGGGAGGTGTTTAGACACATTAAGAGTCACAAAAATCAAATGTCAGTACGTTACGGTCAGTTCGATATACAGAGATGATTATTGATTTTTTGTTTACAATTATCATCAATAGAATAACAGCAATGTGCTGGAGCTGAGGTTTCAAGACATTGCGGTGCACACAGTTCGTTTCACAATTGTTTTAATGGACGAAACGTTTGGTACTTTACGAATACAAACCCGTAAATTGGCCACCAAGATCGCTCAATTTAATACAGCTTGACTATTTTCTGTGGTGATATTTGACCATTTGGAAGACACCATCTCCAATTTTATTACCGAAATACAACCACTAATGTTGGAAAAAGTAATCGACAATTAGACCTCCAGATTATACTTTGTTGAAACAGTCGTGCTAGAAATTATATTTAAATCATGATGTCAGAAGATTATCTTTAAAAGAAATTCAATTTAATGTTAACGTTAAGAAAATTATAAATTTGTATGCCAAATCTAAGCCTTTTTTCACATCTGTTAAAAAAAACGTTCAAAATAAAGTTCAAATCGATTTTGTTTTCGTTTTGTTATAAAACAAGTGAGTCATTGAATAATTTCGTTTTAACTTCATAATTTTTCTGGTGTGCAGCAGCGTATCATAAGAAAACCCTTCTCTACGTTTTATTATTCTACCTGTATCATGATTGTCATACGAAGTTAAGATTTTCAAGTTTATTGAAAATGTTGCTTAAAGTTTAAACTGTAGAAAGATGTTGATAGATTTAATGATTAATATTGTTAGAATTGTTGATATTTGAATAAAAGCAAACAATGTTTATTTCAAGATCAATTCTTTAGTATTTAATTTAAAAACCAAATTGTTAAACTTAAGAGAGTAATTAGTTTCTTGAGTTTTTCGATTCAAATGTGTCAATTTATATGTATTTTGAATTTTTAGCATAGTTTTTGAACTCTTCTGAACACAAATATCTTTTGTACTCTGAAGGGTCTATTCCTCCGATAATGTTGTGTTCAATAGTTTATAACTAAAAAAACAGTAAACAAACATTTGAATATTATACGAACCAATAATGAGATTACCTCGAGAATAATATTATGCAGAAATTTAATTTTCAGATTAAATGACTTAAGTTTTTTTCTTATAGAGACAAATTTTTGTTAATATTTAATAACAATATAAGGAATTCACAACTTATGATTATTGTTTCAAAATACAAAACTAAAAGAACTTCAACAACAAATGGAAGCAGTTTATTTTCGATTAAAATATCTTATGAACAAACTATGACTTTAAACTTATTTTGTCTTATAAACATCTTTTTGTGAAAGTTGGTGCAATAATTAGAAAAATTCAATTAATATTTAATCAATCACACATACCATAAATAGCACTAAATTGTTTGAATGATCTAAATATCTTAACAGAGAACAAATAACATTTCAATAATTGATTGTAACAACAAAAAAAATATTCTAAAAACCATAATCACATAATCCTATTTGTGCCTCTAAAAAGAATATGTTTTTGAGAATACAAAAAATTAACGTTTAAGGAACTTTCCCTAAGTATAACCAACAACTTATTATTTGTTAATTTAATTAAATCTGAAACAAAAACCGAAAAAGAATGCAGTAGGTATTCTGAAGGTAATCGTTCATAGCTCCAGTTTCTTCTTATCTCTGGTTCTTATATTTTCCAATCTTAAAAAATTTTCTTGAGTTTTTTATTGCTATCTTAATTGTTTATGTGTGACTCAGAAAGCCTTTTCAATGATTTCCAGAACTTTTTTCACTACAAAAATGCATTAAAAATTACTCTTTTCTGAATAATGAGATATTAGAACTACTGCAACAACAATATGCAGTATAATTTTTATTAATTTGTTTATGTAAATTGTCTTTTATTTCCATTATATAAGACCAACACTTATGTACATACATATATTTGTTTAATGTACACATAATAAATTAGTACAATTCTTTTAAATTCAAACAAAACTCAAGCCTAACTATACCTACCCGTGTCGTAAAATTAAATCTATTTTGCAGAAGATAAATGGCCCATGCAGATGTTCACTTCTACTTAACCACAATAAATAATAAGTTTTCATATGAATAATAAGCTAAATGTAAACCATTTGAGCCCATTTCAGCTACAATGGCGATGGCGATGGCGGGTCGAATAAATTTCTAATAAATCTGATCTGATATTGTAAACGATCTCGAAAAACATAAAATTCACATCAATAAACCTACAGCCGGGCTACATTATGTAGATATATGTCTTCTTTTTCTTCTTATTCTATATTCTATTATAAAATTCATGCACGCATTTTGTATACGCGCATACGAGCTTACATATCTTTTGATGAAAATCTAAGACTTTTCAGAACGTAGCTGTAGCCATAGAGTGCGTTGATGATGATGATTGAGTTGATCGCATACGGCATATAAGCCCCCATAGCTATACACACATACAGAGAATTGCACTTTTGGGCCATAAGATGAATAAATTTTCTCCTTCAAAAAATGCATTATAGTTGATTTTATGTTGATACTGTTGTTTTTCTCGCTGTTTTATGGCACTTTTTATGCCTTTATACAAAAAGGAATCTTTTAAATTAATTCGGCTGCAATATACAATACATCATGGCAGCACGTAGCCATGATGATGATGATGGGACATTGGACCCGAGCGGTATATCGTATAGGTGGGGAGGAGTGGGCGCGGTAGCGGCAGAGGCTGAGGCCGCGGCACTGGCATTCATACGCAAGAGAGAGTTTACGATTATGTGCTTATTTTAAATGCTAATTGCACTTGGAGTGTATAATAATATGCGGATATTAAAAAAAAATATTAAGAAAAAAAAATTAATGTGTGGTATACTCGTATCTTTGGGATGGATCAGTATTATTTTATGATTCTCTATAGAATCATGGTTGCCACTTTTTTCTTTGTGCATTAACCAAAAACTTCAAGCTAAACTACAAAGGAGAATTTAGCTGATGCTCTTAATCTCTGGAGTGGTATTGTCAGTTGAAGTATGAAGCGGAGTATCAACAAAATAGTTTTAAATTTGTTTAAAAAAAAGCATCAAAATATGAAAAGGGCGTATACGCCCCAGTGTAATATTTTATATTTGTTTTCGAAAAGACATAAAAAAGCACTGAAATTATCAACCCTTACGTTAATTTCATCTAAGATTGTTAAATTTTCTAATTATACCATTTAAGACTCGGCTGACTTTTAAGTATCGATAGGTAACGATTACAGTATCGACCAGCAATTTTTTCGACACTCAATTAGGGTTGGGATGAAAGAAAAATAACGATTAAATATAATGACATCTCTTAAAGCCATTGGCAGGTCTTTGATTTCCATTTCGGAAAATGCGCTTCCAATTTGTCGAATTGAAAATTTTGATATTTCTCGACGTTTCATAGCACCCCAGCCTTATTTTCAAGTGGATTACCATTACTTCATATGGTATTAAGTTAAGTCAGTGGTTTATGGCGAGAAACCAGCCTTTGAAGCCAATATTTAAGGCAACATTGAAGCCATAGTTATTAGATTGATGTTAAATGTTGTGAATAACTAAATACTCTGAAAAAATGGACTTTATAGTTCTTAGTCGTGGCTGAAAATCAAGTATCCAAAAAGTCTGCTTAAAAATAGAACCTTTGTTATAAGACTATGTTTTCTTGAAATTCATTTTTTCTATCTAAGATTTTTAAATTTGTTTTGGAAATATTTTGGTTATAAAGTTAATTAATTCTCATTATTGTTCGTTTTTCGCTTAAATTTCGTTACAAATGTTTACTAGTTTTTCAATTATCGAATTAAAAAAAGATAATTTAATATATTTAAAAAATAAAATTAAAATTGGCCCTTTTCGGTCTAATAAAATTAAGAAAAAACAAGAACTTATTCAGAATAAAAAAGTATTTAAAACCGGTTTAATAGTTCCTGAGAAAATTTAAAAAACCAAAATGTCGGTTCTGTGGGAGCACCCCTCGGAAGTAATACAAAATATATTTTATATAGAAAAGCCAAATTATTTTCGAGAAAATTCGAATTTACAATTTTGGGCCAGCAAATTTCTCTACTGTTGTATTTGGTCTTATTAGAAATTATTAAAAAGGTCAACACAAATATGATTAAAACCTAAATGTGCAAATTTGAACACAATTTACTCAATGTTTCAGGTTGTAGGTGTAAGGACAAGCAATTGTGTGCCCAGTAAAGGGGGTATGAATACCCTTATAATGATTTAACCCAGTTCGAGAAATTAGCAAGGGAGGATAGAATTAGAAACCAAATACTGATACACATTTTAATGCATGCCACATTCGTGCAGTGCGACTAAAATAGAATCTCAGGCCTTTAGTACGTCCGAAATTAGGCTCAAGGGTAAACTGATCACCATTCCTAGAAGAAAGCGTATTACGGTTGGATTCCTTGAGGGGAGGAATGCAACTGGCTATTTCACTAGAGCATTGCTTATAAAAGTAGCAATAAAATAATGATAGACATAAACCTTAACGATGGTGTTTGAGAGGTCCAAAAGTTTCAATTAGACAGCGATCAACAATCATTTTAAGAGCTCTTTTTTGAATTCTGTAGAATACATTCAAGTGGGTTATAGAAGTACCTGAACAGCTATGGGAATAGCACTCGAGTTTCGGATGGATATAGGCTTTATAAAATTATAGCCAGTTCAGAAGGTGTAAAAAACTATGATTATTATTTATTAATTTAACAATAAATGTACAAATTAATAAAAAATTAGCAAGAGTGCCTTGGGTTTTCGGCTGAATTGGTATAAAACTTCATGCATCATCAGAGAAAACCTAAACAATTAGCAGCATTTTTAGTGATGAATATGTGATCACTCCACAACAAGTGGTTTCTTATTTGCATACACAGAACTAAAAGCTGTTTAGTCTCCTCGATGCAAGTACCACCCATGGATAGTGGCATTGGAAAAGAATAACGCTTTTGTGGCAGTAGACATCATTGAGTTTGATGCTGTCAAGATCCGCATTTAATGAGTTTAACATATGCTTCCACTGGTGTTCCTCATCCGAAAAACAAGGATGAGAATCTAAAAACAAATATGAAACGCTGAAGCGACTGTCATCAGCGAAACAATTAAGTGGGTTTGAAGTTTCAGACAAAAGACCATAAAGATCATTTCTAAAAACAAAGAAGAGTATCGAAAACAAACAGATTTCAGATACTTCTGGAACTGAAAGGTCCCAAAGGTAATTTCTAACCCAATAAAGAAGTGATTCAACAATACCAAAAGCACGCATTTTCGAAAAGAGAGCTTATTGTTAAACTGTATCAAATACTTTTGATCTTTCGACTTCTCTACCATCGTATTGTAATATTTTATTCAAAACTCGAATACGAATTTTTGGACGAATGCTATACTTTCCATATAGGTTATATGTGTCACAAAACAAAAATCTTTTCAATAATGTTTGTATTTTGTATAAATATTTAAAATTCTCAAGATTAAAAAAAAAACCCTCGAAGTATAGAAATTGTACCGAAATCTCTATGACAATAATAAGAAAGATATTTCGTTATTGATGTTTAAGCTGTTAACTTGATTGTTAATGGATTGACTATAAAGTTCTATTTTGTTTTTAGTTAATGTTTCTTAAAGATAGTTTTCGCTAAGTGGCAATAATGTGTTGCTTATACTGTAGACGCTTATTTGAACCTGTGAGTCGAAAAAAATACATCAATGTTGCTTCAGGGGTTACTAAAATAAAAAACATAAAATTTAATGCGATAGAACAATACTTTACCAACGTAATCGTATTTACGTTACATCTTTTTTTTTAGTATCCCATCAACGTAGGTAAATATTTTTTTATTCAATTTTATAAAACTCAATTTTTTTCCAATCGACCTAAATCCCATCCACCCTTATATTGATAAGTTGCGAAAATGCAAACGATTTTCCCTCATCAAAACAAGGGTTGTTTTGTAATATTGTTATTCAACAGCACAACAACAAAAACAAAAAAATTAAACTGGATTTAGTTACATAGTAAATTTTTCGTTCTTCATTAATGCATCCACATGAAAAAGAATATAATATACAAAAAGTATATAAACATACTCGTATAAATACAAAACAAAAACTCACCCGCAAACGAACATAAATGAATTTTATAGATAGAGAGCTCTATTGATCGCTTTAGCCTTTATTAATTAGCGGACAGGCGACAGTTGGGAATTAATAAATGGAGCTGGAGCTGGAGCTGAGGCTGTAGATGTAGCTGTAGCTGGAGCGGTTTTCCATTGTGAGCCATGCAAAGTTTCGGTGGGCGGTGGTATAATATGGTGGTTTGAAAAACTGCTGCAGGGCGGACAACAACAGGCAAACGCGCGGCGAGATAATACATTTTGATGGGACATGATTAATTTAAGGCTGTCAATTAAAATGAGGCCATGCCAATCCTTTTATCCATTGAAATGGATGGAGGCTGCAGATGCAGAGCGAACACAAAAATATTAAACACAAAAAAAAAAACAAATAACCTCGGAGTTAATGTGAACGCATTGTCAGTGGGTAGTTTTTAAATGTTGGATTTAAAACAACCTACCTACCGCCGCATACCTCCTCCGCCCGCAGCGCCGTACCTCGCCGGGCCCGGCCGCACCGACCGCTAACAACAACCACCAACTATGTTCATGATGAGGTGGATTGAAACAAAATTTAAATACAATTTTTAATTCTTGAGCGTAGAATAAAAATTGGTTATTAAAATGCAACTTTTAATCACGAGGAAAAGTTTTTTATTTGTTTTGATTTTTGTTTTTGTTTTTGTTTTTTTGCGAAAAAGAATAAAAAGATTAAATTGGGTATTATGCCGATGCCAAAAATATAAAGTGCAAATTAACAATGAAAAAAAAGGTTGAAAGCTCGTGAGAAGTTTGGATAAGGGGGGTTGATAGTATGTTTTATTTAATTTTTAAGGATTTCCGAAATTAAAGACTTAAAAATAATAATCAAGATCTTATCATTGGAAATATTAATTATATATGATTGGAACTTAATGGATTACTGTTAATGGTACTTCTTAAAGATTATTTTAAAACAAAAATACAGAAGTAAGAAGTTCCTACTCTTTACGGATTTTTATGCAGATTTATCAATTATAATAGTTCGAATTGTAAATTAAAAAAAGTTGGTTGAAATTATTTCAATGTTGTATTCTACATATATTTACGTTACACATATAAATAAATAAATTCATACAAATTTAAAAATAACGAAAAAAAACACATTTTCGACATTTACATAAGAACCTTTGAAATGATGTTTTTTCAGCTATTTAGCTACTTTATGAATACAATTTAAATCCACAAGAAAGTATTACCAAAAATTGGTTAAAATTTTTGTTTGACGAAATACATTTAGTAGTAGTAGTTCTTGTAGTAGTAATGTATAATTTTCACAAACTATAACATTGGCTTTTGTCTATAGCCAGAAAAAAAGAGTTTAAATTAATATGGAAATCCATACATGTATTCTAATTATAGTTTTAATGTCAAAAAGGAAATTGAATGAGGTATTCGATCTTTTTTTTTAAAAGCTTGGTCGATAATTTGTTTTCTGTAGTTCAGCGCGGACGAAATGGGACAATGGTGTCCAGTTTTCAACATTGAAAATTAATATGATATCATAACTGTTGAGGAGGTTTTTCCCCAGAAGGTGCGTCGGATTGTCTAAAGGATAGGACATCTTCCAAGGAAATTCGTTATATGACTGTTTCTTGGAGATTACATAATGTGCACCGAGTGTTATCGTTGGAGCCGTGTGGTTGATAGTTTAAACGCAACAATTCCTTTCTGGTTTTGAAAACAAAGGCTATTATACTCATAGGTTATCCATCGCCGAAATAATTGTTCACACCCATGTCGTTAATTAATTTTCCATATAGGATTCGAACTCATTTCGTTGAGCCGACTTTCCAAATTTTGCAAAAATGTTGCTTTAATTTTTCCAAGCAATAGTGGGCATAATGGCTGAAACACATACACGCTTCAGCTTCGGCTTCGTCTGCGTTACGTTAGGCTTGCTTCGAGGTTGCTTTGAATGACATTTCTATTATTTCATCCCTCCAAAGAGCAAATATATTGTTTGTTGACATTTTTTTACTGCTGATGAGCTGTCAGACAAAGCAAATGTTCAGAAAATTGAACTAGAGCTTCCGTTTGGAGTCACATTACGTTACATTACATTCTTTTTCTTACGATTGTCAAACAAAACGTGAGGTCGGAGCTACATTGTGATAGCATGCATTGAATTCCTATGGCTGAACTCGTAAACGTCAGGCGAAGCCGAAGCTGAAGCGTGTACGTGATTCAGCCATAAAGTTTTTCAATCCTCCAATCATGCTCGAGACCAAGTCGAGTCCACTCTTCAAAGTATTGGGAATTCCTAGAAAGCACATGTCTAACGATTATGTTAGGTAGCCGATCGTTTGGTAGCTCTGTGACTTTTAATATATATTGCAGATTCATCTTTAATTTGAAGATATAGAGTGTTGCCACTCCTGTCTCCAAATGAAACATATAAGTAGCTGTATTTTCTGGGAGCCAGAACATTTTTTAATAAAGTATCTTAAAAGTTTTTCTGCCTTCTCATACTGCTGAAATCCCCATACCTGGCTAGCATAGCATATTGATCCCATTACGGCCTCAAATAGTTTAATGTTTGTACTAGGGGCAATATGATTCTTGCTCCTTTCTAGTTGCAGTTGATATCTTTTTTTGCTTGGATTAACCTTCCCTTTAAATGTTCTTGTAGAGATAGTGATGGTCACCTCAAGATCTACATTCTCCCATTTCAATTTTTCTTTTCCTGCACATCGTCCTGTTTCTTTGCGAAAAATCATTACCTTCGATTTATTGGTATTAACAGCCAAATTCCATAGGTTACAATATGATTGGAGTTTGGTTATAATTATTTGCAACATGTTTGGAGTCTCTAATAGAACTGGGCTTAGAAGACTGCCTTGTTTAATATCTGATGTCGTGTGGAACCATTCTGATCTTTCTGTTCCATTCCATACCGTTGTTTAGTTGCTCGCGTAGAGTCCTTTCAGCGTATTACCTTAAGAAGAGGGAGAGTATTGATTTTTAACTAGTTTCATCTTTGGTGTCCAAACTATTACTCTTGAAATTTGTTAAGATTTTTAAAAAGACACAGTGCTTCTTTTTTTTTTGTTAAAGTACCTTATTATGAAGATTAAGACTCAAGACTCATTTATCTTTAAACATAAATCGTAATATCTTTCGAATAAATTGTACTCTAAGACTGCTTCTTTCATATCGCTTATAAATATAATAAAAACAAGGACCTTAATGACTCCCTTCCAGAATTTCAGAACTGAAGAGTACAGCCTTAAACCAATGGTTATATTGGCTTGGAGCAACTTTACGAAATGAGGGTGAGGGTTTGTCGAACGACTTACTGAATAAAAAACACAATATAATTGTGAATTTATTTCAAATTACTCAGAGCTTCTTTTTGCGAAACGGTGTTAATTTCGAACATATTGACTCCTCCTGCGAGATAATTTTTTTTTGGATTTTTGTAGGAATTTCATTCTTTTCAAAACTAATCGTATTGAATAAATAGATATGAACTCTGTTAAAACTTTGTTGCCAAAAGTACCACTTTCAACTGAGGACTGAACCAAGAGCAAAATATGAAGTTCAGCCCTATTCCAAAAACTTAGTGCAAATTCATTCAATTTTAACCAAATTTAACGATCCATGGGAGGGGGGTCATATGAGCCATAAAGCTTATACAGGTAAGTTGTAAAAGTAAAGATTTCATCTAAAGATTTGTAAGTAATTTAACGACAATCACAAAAAAGTGCTTTAAATTATTTTCATACAATTTTTTTCTTAGAAAAAGAGTAAATATTAAGGTTTTTAAGAAAAAACCTTGAATAAGAGATCATCAATTTTATATTAAGTTACTAAAACTAGCCTTCAGTTCCGTCAGAGCTTCAGTGAAGATTGAAGTGATTTTTACATTCGACATATAGAAACTAAATGGCATGTATTGCATTCGTAAAAAAATTCGAATCAAACATGACATGACATGACATTACCATATACAAGCTGAAAAAATGGATTACGCGATTCCGTCCGTCTGTTTGTCTATCCTGCCCCCTATAACCTAAACCATTGTGCTGATTGAAATTAAGGTTTTCAGCTGATTAGCTTTATTAGTTTTTTTTTTGTCATTTTTGTGAAATACAAAAAATAACAGCATACAAATTTTTTTGGTTGAAAATCGAAAATTTGAAAGGCTTTTTTTTTAAACGTTCTCTAATAATTTTTTCTTGATTAAGTTTTCTCAATAACTAATCGATCGATTTCAATGGTCTTCTATTTCAGTGCAAGCTCTTGTGGATAATCAAATATTTAAATTGATGATAATTTTTGATGATCAAAAATTTGATTTTTCTGATTTAAAAAAAAAATAATAATTTTTTGTTCAAAACTTTATGTCTCAGAAAGGGGTAAACATTTTTACCAAAATTTAAATGTTGAATGTATATTTGATAGCACTAAAGATAACTGCATACCAAAAATATTTTAAGGGCAAAATTTTAAAATTGTATATATAAATTAATTTAAAAAACACGCTCTAAAGATTTGCGAAAAAAAAAATAAGCTAATCTAGGTTTTTTGAGAAATAAAATGGGGTTTATTTTTTTTTTAGAAAAACTTACTTTGGAGGTACTTTTTTAAATCCTAAAATATAGGAAATATTTTTAAATAGGATTTTTTGAAGAAATGTGTTAGTTCTAGCGACCCCAGCCGTGCATTATATTTCTTTCAAAATTGATTTTCTGTTGAGTAAAACTTTTAAGATCTTAACAAATTAAAGGAATATACTCTTTGAAGTGAATCTGCCTTAGGTGTTCTAGAACTGATTCCTTAATACGAATTTTCAGAATATATAGATGTCCCAACAACACTAATCAAAACAAACAACGCCCTTTTTATATGTATTGCTATAAAAGCTTCGAATGTTTTGATTATTGAAGTGAAAAGAGATTCTGAAACGTCAAATTTGTGAATGCCATACAAAAGGTTCTTCCCAATTTATTTGTTTGTCTTAATTTGTTTTAATTTTATTTTTAGAGAAATTATGTACTTAAATGCACCTATTTCCTTAAATTCAAGAACCAAACATCTTTTCGCTCTACAATTTTTAAATTTTGTTGACTCCCTTAAGATAAAATATATTCTAGCCTCAACGAGTAAGCAGACTGATAGCGATAGTAATAATAGACGCCCGAAAATTGAGTCCGAAAAAACTACGTCAAAAAAAGCCAGAAAACTCTTGATATAGGATTCTTTAACATTTTCTGGGTTTTTGAATTTTCTGAGCGTTCTGACATTTCTGTATGTAAAAGCAACAAAAACCTTCTAAATTATTGTGTTTCGCTTTTAAATATGGCATATTTGGAAAACTGTTGAAATCTTAGAATGCTTTTATATGTAGACAGTCGACCAAATTAAATAGTTAGACTATTTCTTCGACGTTAGCGTTATAAAATAATTTAAGAACTTGAGTGGTCACTTAGCGATATATACCACCATTGCCATTATCCATGGATGGCACTTTCATAAATGAGACTGAACACCTCGATATTCTCGGTATGTGTGTCACCAACCACCTCTTGTGGAATGATCACATACGCGATGTCGCCAAAAATGCTGCAAGGTGTTTGGGTTCCCTTAGGCGATGCAAGAAATATTTCACTTTTTCTGATCTGGCTGTTATCTACAAGACTTACATACGTCCAAAGCTTGATTATAACTCAAATCTCTGGGCTGGTGCTCCTGCAACTTACATAAGCCTTTTGGATAGTGTTGAACGTAGAGCATTTTAATTGATAGATGATAATATCATCATAAGTACATTTGCTTCGCTTGAACATCATCGTAAGGTCTTTTGTCTGACCCTTTTTTACCGTTATTTTATGCTCTAGTGAATTAGTTGCATTCCTCCCCTTAAACAGTTCAACCATAATACTCGCGCTTCTAAGAATGCTCATCAGTATACCCTCGAGCCCAACTTCGGCCGTACTGTCAAATACCGAGATTCGTTCTTTAGCCACACTACGCGAATGTGGAATGCCTTACCACACTCTGTCTTTCCTAGTCATTGCAATATTCAGGAATTCAAAACCAATGTGCACCATCATCTCCTTTTAAACCCTCCCTCCTCTTCCCAGTGCTCACACTGTGCCTCTGCATAATAAGGGTAGTAATATCCCCTTGAGTGTGTGTTTATTAAAAAAAATGCGTAGATTTAAGGTTAAGATACACATTATGTTATTTAAAATTTTAAATACTCGCCCAGAGATATAAGTAATACTCAAGCCTTAAAAGTATATACGACTTGTAGATAATAGCCAGCTTAGAGGGGGAGAATCCCCTCTTGTATCACGCGTAATTTTCGGCGTATGTATTGATAAAACGTTGAACTGCATTCTGTAGAAATATAACTATTTCATTCTATTGGTTGGTATTATTACAGTAAATTTAAATAACTGATTCTTGGCCAACACTGATATAGCTATCTATTGATGCCCGGGAAAAAATGTCATTTGATAGTAGATAGTTGATAAATAGTGAAAAAGAGACGTTTGCAATCCTTACTAACTTCCCATATTAAGTTATTGTAATGGGTCCGGTTTGTCATATTGAAAATTTTGACATTTCCCGACGTTTCAAGGTCCCCAGAGTCGAAATAAAAAATTTTCAGAAAGATGTCTGTGCGTGCGTGTGTACGTACGTTCGCGACGTTTTTTCGTCTTCCATAGGTTAAGAACCGAAGAGATATCGATTTCAAATGAATTTTGTTGTATAGATAATAAGTAAAAAAGATGCAGAAAGGGCTTTCAAGAAAATTGCGTATGTGGTTTTTTTACCATAGCAGTTTAAAAAAAGGTGAAAATTTTCCTTAACCCTAAATATCTTACGAACCAAAAACGCTAGAGACTTGAAATAAATTGTATATAATATATTGTAACGTGATTTTAAAGAAGTATGTTTTTTGAAAAAATCTAATTAACGGTTTTTTTATAAATCAAAGAAACTGAAAAAAAAATTTGTCACCTCCAAAACTTTACGACTAAAATATGATTTCATCTCCAAAACAATTTTGTGCAACGAAGAATAATGTTTTTGACATCTGATAAAATTTTGAGAAGATCAAATCGACAGTTTTTTTTATAAAAAATAAAAATCTAAAAAAAAATTACTCAAAGTTGGTAAAAATTGAATATCATTTCAAATATTTTTTCAAAAACTTGAAATTAAGGCTTAAAACTTATTTTATCTTATTATAAATATTGTTTTCAGCATTCTGAAAAATGCTGGGAAAAATCGAATTGACAGTTTTTGTACAAAAAATAAAAACCTAAAAAAAAAATAAATAAAAGTTGGTAAAAATTGATTTTCGACTCAAATATCTTTTCAAAAATTTGAAATATTGGCTTTAAACTAATTTTATCTTATAAGAAATATAGTTTTTAACATTTGATAAAATTTTGAAAAAAATCGAATTGACAGTTTTTTACAAAAAATAAAACTCTAAAAAAAACAAAACAATTTACTTTCGACTCAAATAGCTTTTCAAAAATTAAAAAATATTTGCTTCAAATCTATTTTATTTCACAGAAAATATTGTTTTTCGATATTCAGTCATTTTTATATAAAAATCCAACAGTCGGTTTTTTCAAAAAAATAAAATCTACAGCCTCTTCTTCATTTTTGATTTTGTTGTTATTTTGAACAACAATATGAAAAATGTTCAGTTATCAAAACTTTTATCAATAGATAAATTATTAAATGTTTAAATTTGATATTTATCAAATACCAATTTATATTTTTACAGTAGCAAAAGGGGAGCGAGTTCTTTAATTATTTATTTAAAGAATTTTCAAAATTATTCAATCAATAAAATATAGTTTGTAAATAAGTGCTGATTTCTGAAGCTATATTCGATTATAAAACTAATTTATTTGATTGATATATTTTTTTATTTGGAAAACTCTGTCACTTAAGTTGTAATTGAAGAGTTTGCACAATGTTGGTAAAATATATGAAACAAATATGTCTAATATCATAATTTTAGACGAAAAACACTATGTACCAATTTATAATAGTCATTTTTTAAAGGTTTTTATATTTTTTGAAACAACTGTCAATTAAAATCTCAATTCATTTTTAAATATGTCATAAATGTCTTTTTCTGAAAAATACAATCATTTAGATGTCAATATGAATTTTTGTTCAAGTTGATAAATATCCATTTCTTTTTGTTGTTCTTCCTAAACATCTTTAAGGTTTTCATCTGTAAACCATAAAAACCTTCTCATATTGAGATTTTTCATCATTTTTGTAATATGAAGGACAAAAGCCCCGAAGAAAATAAAATCTCAAAAATCCAATCTCCCGAAAACACAATATTCTGAACAAATATATAAAATATTATACCAATGAGCCAGAATATTGACCTATATAATCTTAAATTATATATTATGACTAATATAAACTTTAACCTATACCGACTGTCGGAAACGACTCTTCTGATTTTTGTAAGAAAATTATGTTTGCAACATCACGAATGATCTTCATTTTTTTCAATGGAAGTATAAAATAAACTACTGATTTAAGGCCGATTCAACCTCATGTTAGAAAATTAAGTAAAACTAATTGTAGAGTCTAATTTTCCTCCGAAGAAAAATATTTTCATGAAATTTAAAAAAGTTCTCAGAATTATAAAATTTTGTTCGTTCAACACAGTTTAAGAATGTGTACCTACCCTAAGCTATAAATTGAATTTCTCTCCTTTGAAAATTTTCTTATACTCCATTCGATCATCAACCAAATCACCACAATCCTATCGACATCATCATCAACATCACCAGGGTTCCTCTATTGTAAGTTGTTGAAAGATTGAATGTATGGTAGGGGTAAAAACAAGGGGATCCGCTGGAGGTTACTCCACGAACAAAGCAACTTCATTGTTCCTCGATCTCTCGCCTCACTGCTAGGTTTGTATTCGTATTTGTATTTGCTTTGATTACATCGCATCTGGGCGATAAAATAAAAAGTAAACATTATTTACATATGGCCCCTCCTCGACTTCAATATATAACTATACTCATACGTAGAAATAAGGTGGAGTGGTGCAGGGCCCTCAAGGCGTAAACAAAGATCGGCTGTTGGGCCTCTGGCCGACCGAGACACTAGACAGTATACAGTGAAACCCGTCATCCATAATCTTCCATATTGTCCGAAACTATTAAGAACATAAAATTACTAATGAAATGAGTTTTTAGCTCCAAGTTGTTAAATGTACGTGCGTAGATACTTTTGTATCTGATGGATCTGCTTGCTGGAGCTAGGGAACTAGGGAGTTGGTGCTGGGTTCGTGAGGCCCAACAGCCGTCCCGTGGTCGTTTCAATAGAGATTGTTATGTGTTCTTCTTTTTCTTTTTAGCTTTTTTCCTTACTTTATTCATGTGCACACATAATTTATGGGCTTTTTGAAATGTTGTTTGTAAATGTTTTGTAATATAATTTTTTTCTTCTGGTTCACAATCCGTCCGAATGTTTTTTTTTTGTTTCTGATAAAGGCTATGTATGATTTCCTTTGGGTAGGGGATGGGAAACTCCTTGACTTATATTCTCCTCTCATCCCCAAGATTATCTCTATCTTCAATTTAGTGCGTGTGGATTTTTTGTTATTGTTAGTTCCATCCATATCCCATATGCTTAAGGGCAATTTTGTGTATGTACGAGAAGATGTGGAACAGTCTATAGATTTACGACATTTTGTTGAATTTTATTTTTTTTTTTCTGCTAAGAATAAAAATTTTTACAAAGAATTCCCTTTGAATTAAATTTATTCAAATTGGGGTTTTCTCTTATAGAATAAAAATATGAGCACATGAAGTATGACTTGTCATGATCTTATCATGCTTTTGCTTAACAAATGTAGATTTGACACTCGAAATAAGAAGAAGAACAAGAAGAAGAAAGGGTGAAATTCACATTAATCATGAACTTGGAAAACAAATGCTTAACATTAGCAAATGACAGCGATGACAGATAAATATGTAGAATGGCACCCCGGGTTTTAATGGCACGTTATGGTAACACTATGTAGTATCTATGTTTAATCTTATAAAATTTACTATGAAATAAATTTTGTTGTTTCTATTTTGTATTTTGTTTATATGGTTAACTAGACTTTGAAGTTTGTGTATTGTTAATTTGTCAAATGTCCTTTGAAGTCTGCTGATGGGTTGGTGGGAGTTTTTCTTGTTTCATTTTCTTGGTCATCATTGGACGAAGGGAGCATATTAATAGTTCCTATAAGTTATTTCTTTTTGTACTTAGAATTGGTCAAGTGTTTTTTAATCACCTTCTTGACATCGTTTAATCAAATTTCAAGACTGTGATGTAAAATTTATTTCCGTCTGCCGTCAAAAGGCTTGAAAATTCCTTAGCAATGACAAGAAAATCACTAAAATACGAATTTCCTTGACTCAGTTCATATTTGTTCAATTTCAATGAATCAATTATATTTCGTTATTTTTAAGTTTTTTTGATCGGTCCGTTTAGTTGAGTTAAAAATGTAAACATTTCTCGACTTATCAAGGTGCTTAAAAACTAAATCAATGGTTTTTAGAGATATGTCAGTAAATGCATCAGTCTTCCATATTTTTAAATAATTAGCCATCACATTTCCTTCAAATGTTTTTACAACTAAAAATATCATTAAAATGTGCAGAAAGGACTTTGCTCAGTGTTTGTTTTATAATAAAATTTAGTTGACCACAAATATCTCACAAACCAATAATATGATCAGCTTCAATACAATTTTTGACTACTAAAAACAAAATTATTGTAAATTCAAAAAATTTGATCTTATATTTTAGAAACTAGAAAAAAAATTGTTCATTTCGAATGGGAGTCAAACTGACTTCCGTGTAGATGCAGGGATGCTATATGGTTGTCTGCAATCTAGAAGGAAGATGTGCTTATTTGCACCTCCATGTGGGGGCAAGTTGCACCTCCGGGAAGCAAGTTGGAGAAAACAGTGCAGCTCGATAATGAATGATATTGATCAATTCATAACTTGTAAAAAAAGCACAGCTTAGAACTACAGAGAAAATTCTCAACTTGTGAGCGAACGCAAGAAGCTACGATTTACTTCCTTTCTAAACTATAAAGTGAAGGAAAGGACCCTTGTGGCCAGGGGTTAACTTATACTGATACAAATTATACAAACCCAATAAGTCTCAGTGAATATACAAATCGAATGACTAAGTGTTATCGTTTAAAATGTTGATTTAACCAAAATATCTCACGAAGCAATAATGCTTGCGACTTGAATTAAATGTTTTATTATCTATTGTAACGTGATACCAAACTAGTACCTATATTTTTGGAAAAAAAATCCAATCAGAGGTTTTTTTGTTAATCAAAAAAAACTGAAAATAAATATTTGTTGCCTTACATGTTTTACGAACAAAAACTGATTTTATCTCTAATAAAGATCTTAAGAACTAAAAATATTACTAAAAGTTGGTAAAAATTGACTTTCGACTCAAATATCTTTTAAGAACCCCAAGATATTGTGTTTAAACTAATTTTATCTTGTAAAATATATTGTTGTCAATATTCAGTAAGATGTTATTAAAAATCGAAAAGAAAAACCTAAAAAACAAAATATTAAAAATTGGTAAAAATTGATTCCGACTAAAATATCTTTTCAAAAATTAAAAAATGGCATTTAAAACATTTTTAGCTCACAAAAAATATTGTTTTCGACATTTGGTAATTTTTTTTTATTAAAAAGCAATAGTTTTAAAAAAAATTAAAATCGACAAAAATAGTACGGTTATTGATATCTCGTGAATAATAGAAGATATTGACTTCAAATTAATTTTATTCATCTAATTTGTATTTGTATTGCAATCAAACTTTTTTATCATATGCAAAATATTGTAAGTAATTTTTAATTTTTGTAGAACAATTCATCCGACGACTTTTTAACAAAACTCAATATCCCACAAACCTTTTAAGCAAGAAAAATCGACAAACGGGAAAAAGAAGTTATCAGTATGGGTCGTATCTCAGCCTCTTTTTTAGGATTTTTTTTCTTCCACTAGCAAACAAATACATCTTTATGTTAATTATTATTTAAATATATTTTGACAGAATAAATATAAATTTTAAGCTTTAAATATTGTCTAGAACATGAGTTACATCGTTCTGAACATACAATGGAAAAAATGGGTTCGCACTTCCACCACGAATCCGGCTGATTGGCTTATCTCAAAAACAATTAGCGGTATTTTAATCTCTAAATCTTAATGCACGGAATGGAAATTTATGCAATATATTAAACATTGGTCTTTCGGAAGGCATTTGAAAAAAAAAGTTACGAATTTTGCGTTTTCATGTTTGTTTCTTGTTATAAAAAACTTTATATGATTTCGTTCTGTGTTTTTACATGTGTTGAGTCAACCCTACAAATTTCAAGTCATTCAATCAAGCCATTTTTGGGATACGATGGAGGAAACTTTGAAGAATACGTTGAAGGATTAAAGTCCGCTTAAAACTATGAAAATATCAATTTACCCTTAATCAGAGATGCATGGTACACATAGTATTCTTTCATTTTCCTTTTTAAATTCTTTCAATACATATTGTTAAGCTCCTGAGTCAATCCTGGATTGTTTAACGACATCATTTACGTGCCGCTTAGAACGTGAGATTTACTTTTTTCACGTTTCTTAACATCCACTGGGACATCCTTGAATCGACATTCCTGTTAAACACCGTCAAAATCTTCATTAGAGATGATAATAGATAATTGATAATTGGCTCCCGAATGAAGTTTCTTAGATAAAATGTCCAAATCAAAGAATTCAAACATTTGTCATTATTTTTTTGTCTCTGCTTCTAAACAGCAAATTATACATCTTTTGATACATCGTGATGATATTGGCCGAGCTAATTTTTATCTTCCAACTCACGCCATTTACACCAATTGTTTTCGCCTTCTGAACAAAGTTGATGTTAAAGGTTTTCATCTGAAGAAAAATTGTGATAACACGTTGCTGAATATTCCTTTGTCATATTTTGAAACGATGAATTCGAATAGCTTATCCGCAGAATTTCGTAGTTTCTTGCATAACTTTGTCAGTAAGTTTACCAGGTCCTTTCTCACCGATTCCTATATTTATCCTATGAAGCAACCAGAAGTCGTGCTTCCATCTTTTTTTCTACGTGGCTCACATATCGTCTTTGTTATTACAGTATCTCAGTTTCAAGGATAATCTTGTAAGTTTGACTGCCTTCAACATTTTCTTTTAACTGCTGTATTTTTAAAATGAATATTTGTAAAATGAATTAGAATTTTTCAGAATCACTGTATTATTATATTATACTCATAGACATTGCAAATTTATTTAAAAAACCATGATTCTGTTCGAAATACATTATGGGTTGGTGGAATAAGAAAGAGCCATGATACTGTTTTTTATCGTTCATCAGTTGAACAGCCACGATCAGGAGCTGTGGTTTTATAAAAAGCTTTGGGACAATATTGAAGGAAACGTTTCTTACCAAGTTAAAACATTCATCTTTGTCATGTGTCTCTTAAAAATCACCCTATACAAAAATGATCAGATATAAGTTCTTAAGGTTATCAATGGGAAAGGTAGGTCTCTTTTTCATGAAAATAATTTATCAATGAAAAATTCCTGAATTCTTATCTAGTTCAATAAATATGTAAAATTTATAAAGCATTGTTTTACTCTTTTTTTTCAAAAGAAAATACTTCATTCTTTCCATCTTGAAAATTCTGTTTGTATTTATTCAAGGACTACGGTTTTTAATACGCTTTTTAACGTTTCACTTACTCAGCTACAAAAACCATGTGGCCTTCCTTTTCGTATATGTTTTTACGAGCATTCAAAACCTTTTTTGTTTTACATATTTTTTCTTGAATAACAAATTAATTGTAAATTGCAAATACTTTTTAATTCTTTCTCTCTCTGTGAATTAAAACTTTGTGCAAATGGATTTTTTGTTTCCTCTCAACTAAATAAAAATTATTTCTATCAAAGCAAAAATAAAACTCTCAATCGCAATTAATAAGAGCTTTATTATAAGGCTAAACAATGTCAGTGTTTATTTTGTATTCATGGGAAATTTAAATCCTGATGTTATATTAAAGCCAAATACTGAAATACTCTAGCTAAGTAATAATATTGAAAACAAAGCCGCATTGCTCGTGGTGCTCTTATGTTATTTTATTTTCATTCACTTATTCAGTTTTTAGTTTTCCGTGCCACTCCAGAGCTTCATCTGTTATTTTTTTTATTTTTATTTCTTTTTTTATATCCGGAAAATTAATTCGTTTTCAATCATAATTTTCCCGGAAAATTACCTTAACCAACTGCAAAATAATGATGAGAAAACAACATACAAAAAAGTACCATCAAAGCAACAAAAGAATGCAACAACAGTGAGTAAAAAAATATACAATAAATCAGATTTTCACTTTTCAACTTACAGTTCATGATAGTCTCGTACTGGTGGTAGGTAAGGCACTATGCTCGTAAACTATATAAAGCCTTAAGCCTCATTAAACGCAACTGCTATTCATATAATAAAGAAAGAGATAAAGGGAAAAAGAGATGAAATTGTGGAGCACAGTATTGCCAACACGAATATATTTTGTTCGATGAAGTTGTTTATAGAAAAATTGAATCCTTTTCTTTATGACGAAACTGTAACTAATACACTTTATAACTTAAATTACACTTATTCTCTTGGCTATGTTTTATTGAGTAAGTTGCCCTGATTTCGTCATATTATTTTCTATCAAATTAGCCAAGATGCTAAAAACCAAAAGCTGTGTTTCTATGGCTAAGATAAAATATTTTAAAGTTGTTAATCTATGATGGCTTAAAAAGTTTAATTCACACAAATCCGCTAAGTATTTCACTTAGTTTCTGAAGATTCACTTCCTGATGTCATGACTCATGAATTAAAAGGAACATTAAATCTTTTGCTTTCATAGTTTTGAAAATACGTTTAAGAGTTAATTTTTAGTGCTGATTTCGAATCCGAACTTTGAAAAAGTAGACGTTTTCCACATTATTTATATATTTACTAACGCCTATATAATTGAGTTTATTGAAATGTAGTTTTAAAAGGGTTTAACATTTTTCAAATAATTTGAAGTCTGATTTAGATTGTCAATGAAAATAGTGATGAGTTAATCATAATATTATTAACATTTGAAAAAATGTTGTAAAACTTGTTTTATGTGGAATCTTAAATCCTTTACTCTGTTTTGCTGAACCGTTTTAGAATTAATAGTTTAGGGCTTTATTAAGATTTATGTAGGATAAGGTCAACAGCTAATGAAAATTAAAAAAAAACTGTATTAAATACTGAAAATTGAATATTGAAGAAAAGGTTATAGATTTTGAAAATCATTATCAGTTTTATAAAATAATGTCACGAATTTTCATAGCCCCAGTCGGGTTTTCTATTTTTCAAATAGTGATATTTTACACAGAATTAAGTTGAATAAACTAAAAAACTTTTCTTTTTATTTCCAGTTATCGAACTACAACTTAATGCACATTTTAAAAAGTTATAATTCGTGTTAATCTTTTTTCTCGCAGATTGAAGATTGATCAATTGTGATGTTTTGTTTTTTTTTTTACAAACGCATTTTTAGCTCTATGGAATTAAGATATAAACTTATGTATTTTTAGTCTAAAACCAAAATGTATTGCTGATGTGGAACCGGTTGTGGAAAAAAGTACTTTACCTATTTCGAAATAAAAAAAAACTTTTAATAAAATATCATGACGTAATCATATCCTGTTAATTTTGGAAAAAAGACCTCCAAGAAAATGGCAAAACCAAGAAATTTCAGACCATTAAGAAGCTTTCGACCGTCTTAACAACAACATAGTAAAAAAATATTATAAAGAGATTCCAAGTAGTCCAGTGAAATCTCACTCCAGGCCAATTTGATAACAAATGAATAAGCGCTTCCTTGTCATCGTATTGCTTCCCTCCCTCATACACCTTACGTGTAAGCCAGCCCCACACATTTTCCATTATCTTGAGGTCCGGGGAATATGGTGGCCAAGGCAGCAAGGAGATGTTTTGGTTTGCAATGAAGGATTTAATCTCTCGGGGCGTTGTCCTGCTGAAAAATCCATGAAATTGGTCCAAAAGCTCGGTAATTTTGGGAAATACTGATTCCAGCAAGGCTTTGTAGGTTTTTCCAGTCATTTTACTATCTTGGACTACCAAGTCAATAGTCT
The DNA here is from genome assembly GCF_945859685.1 of Eupeodes corollae. Classification (NCBI taxonomy): domain Eukaryota; kingdom Metazoa; phylum Arthropoda; class Insecta; order Diptera; family Syrphidae; genus Eupeodes; species Eupeodes corollae. The sequence goes on along the minus strand of NC_079147.1, from coordinate 308,078,753 downwards.
CATAAAACGAAATTGAGCCCCAGACCATAACGCATCCTTCTCTGTTATGGAGACGGTTTAAAAACCGCTCCTCTTTCCTTATGTCATGGAAATGATAATTATAACCATCTGGCCCATCTAGGTTACATTTTTTTTCGTCGGAAAAAATAACCTTCCGCCAATCATTTGTAGTCATTGAATTCTGCACATCCCAGCTCATGTGATCTTTCGCAAAACACAAGCGTTGCTTCTTCCTTGCGTCATTAAGTGGTGGTTTTTTTTAAGCTTCAGGCGCTTTATGTGTTTAGTATTACGGATCGTGCGTTTGACAGTCGATAAACTGGCCTTAACATTAGCTTTTTCCCTAATTTTAGCTGCCGATAAAGATGAATTTGAGTATATTTCGCGTTTTGCGAAGTGTTAAGGCAGAGGAAGTGTTTCCTTTATAATTTTTTAGATACGACGATGGAATTTTTAAATAGTTGCTGAAACAATGAGCACTTCGAGTTATTTTTCGGGCTATATCACGGTATGAAAGACCTTCAGAGTAATAAACATTTATTCTTGCCATTTCCTCCACTGTGAAATATTTTTTTTTTGCCCATTTTTATAACAACTCAATAAACAACAATTAATTTATGAAATGCGCCGTTTATACCGAAAATAAAATGAATTCACTTCACAAGACAACGTTTATATGTTCACTGCTTCTAATCTTATGACCCGATTTATTTTCGCATATTTTCGACTCAATTGACAATTTGTCATAAAAAGATCCGTTAACTTATTCTCTAATATTCCCAAATTTTACATTTTGTTGTTAACAAAGTAGCCTTTCATTTGCTATAGTTGTTTTTTTCTAATCCACCATGTAACTGGAGAAATATCGATTTTACTTCTCAAAAAATCCTGCTTCTAACCTAATGACCCGCAGTGTAAGTTAACTTTTACAAATTCAACAGGTTTTGAAAGTAATAACCTTCAAAAAACTTTAATTTGTAGTAAATGCATATGCTAAGATAGGTACCAGGGCATTGGAAAACTTCGGCGGGTGTTCTTATACCTAAACTATCTAACAAAGGAAGTAACACTTTATTGACCAATATCACTTACACCAATCATAACAAAATTTTTCAAATAATTGCTACAGAAAAGTCTCAGAATAATAATCATTGAAAAAATGACTAGTTTTGAATCATCAGACTGAGTTTAAAAAATTAAAACTTTACGATAGTTAATAAGTGCATATCCAATTACGAATGTAGTAGAATCAATATTCTTAGACTTTGCTCAAGGCAGTACAATGAAAAACTGAAATCATATTTTACGATTGGTCTCATAAGACTACGTTACAACCAAAATTAGTCAAATCTAAGGAAAAATAAAGCCGGTGTACCACAAGGAAGCGTTCTTAATCCAAACTTTTATCTTTCTTATACAAGGGATATTTCAGTGGACGACAACACTATTATGGCTATGTTCTTACAATATTTTAAATATTGGTGTCAGATAAATCCGTTTCAAAGGCTATACAAAAATTGATTGGTCTCAAAAATGGTGTATTAAACTAAACAAAACAAAATCGATGCATATAAATTTTATAAACAAAAGCAAAAAGTACAAAAGTACCTAGCTCCAATATTGGCAAAAGCCTTTTAATGCATTTAGATGCAAAGTTAAAAGATCACAATTAAAAGAGAGGAAAGGAGCTTAACTTGAAGAACATGTGTCCAGAACAAATTAATGTTATTAAAGGTTATTGTTTTTGATTGAAGATTGGCAGCACTATTTTAAAAACCGGCCTTTTTATCAGCTGTCAAATTATTTATATTTAGTTTGGTTGGGAATTTTGAAGAATTGAAGACACCAGTTCAATTCAAAATCAAATGGTGTGGCGCAACAGTCCGTTGTGAACCAGGGCCTAGTGACTTACAACTCTCAACCATTCCTGTATGCGAGTACTGTTGTCAGGAATGGAATGGACCTACAAGAATTACTCTTGAAGGATTTGTCAATTCCTCGCAAGAGGCAGTACCCGCGAAAATTATTTTTTTTAAATTAAGGTGGCACAGGCAGGGATTGAACCCAAGACCTCTTGCATGACAGTCCAACGCACTAACCGTCATGCTACGGGTACTACCAGTTCAATTAGCAAGTCGTTAATTCTGCGAATGCAACCAACAGAAGATTGTGGCTGAGCCCAATTTTTATAAGCGAATGAAGCTAACTTCTACCGAATTGAATCATTTTTATCATAGGTGACAGTTATCGAGACATGATTAATGACCTTTATGCTCAAACAAATATGAAACAACCATGTAAAGAAGTCGTATTCCCAAAAATTACTACGCAACATGTCATTGAAGTAAACTGCATATACCATTAAGTTACAGACCCGTGGTTTAACTATTTTCTGTTAGGATCTAACAATTGTTAGTCAACGCCAGCCGCCGATAAGCCCGGCTAGAAAGGATTGATCACTTAGAGGACAACTTTCTTCTTTTTATTGCCGATATACCAAAAATGTTGGAAAAAGTCGTAGAAAGTCATGGACCTCCAGAAATTCCAGAAGTTATATTTGAATTAAAAAAACAGAAATGATCATCCGAATAAAGTAAGTTTGCTTCCTTCAATTCATTATTTAAAAGTTCTATACCTCTATAAAAACACCCTTTTCATGATCAATCCATCATTACAGAACAAGAAATATCTGTCTTTGTGATACTTGTTCTCATAATATAAGATTTTACCACATTTTATGTTTCTTGTACAAATTCCTAATGAAATAAGATTCAGAAGAGCAACTACTAACATCTATGAACACATTCGAAATAGAGTTAAAGAATTTCCTCAACTAATCTTCTGGTAGGCACATACTTGACTTTTCCAAGTGCAATGCTGCGTGCCGCTGCAGAGTTTCATTAACATTTTGTTATTTACACGCATCATGCCATTAATCGTCCTAATTTTTTATTTTTAAACTTTGCCTTACTTGAAATACTGTTATCTTCAACAACGCGTAGCCTAGTCCGATTGTGTCTTTGGAACTAAAATGTTGCATTCTACTGCAACACGGTAACTTAATGCATTTCGATTTAATATCCGTAGATATGCATAACATTGGTGCTGCAACTAAACTATTATAATTATCGATAACCCCAACCCACGGCTGAAACTGGGGTGTGTTCGTAAAGTCGGATCGATGCGCCTAAAGCAATAAAGTCTTAATAGCCATTTGGGTATATAGAATGACGGTGTTAACAAAACTCGTTTCCACACGAGATGCCCTTAACGAGGCATATTGCCTTACTATGGATTTTGTTGCTCTGTGTGTGGATGCAACAAACAATGACTGTCATTCAGCCTGATGCCGATGATGCGCTACGATGCACGTATGCCTCTGATTCTTATTTAAGTAAGGCTAGGTAGGCAAAGTGCATATACGGCCGGCAAGTATAGGAGAACAAAAAAGATGATATTAAAATCATGCGTGAGCTGAACTGAGCTAAGTTGTTTTATTGTGGAAAATTTTCCAAAACAACCAGGAAAATACATTTTCTTCTTCTCTCTTCGATGCATTTTCTTTTTATCACAACAATAAAACGACAACAAAACAAATTGTAAAACTCCCATCTACCTGATCATTTGATATTTTCTATAGGTTTTTAATTGTTGAGTCGTGTTTAATCTTCTGTTCTTCCCGTGTCGTTAAAAGAATAAAAATAAAACAAGTATAGAATCCGATTTGTCAGCAGACCGAACTCGACCGACGAACCCTCGAAATGTCCAGTTCTAGTATCATGTTCCTTTTGTAGATACCTTCCATAAAAAAAACTACTGCTTCTGTATACAAAAGTTGTAAAAAGAAAAGGCCTCAAGGGACAATGGTGATGCATTTGATCATTTCTTTCTTTTTCCACTTTTTCATTTTTAATGTGACTACACAATGCTGTCATTAATCATGTGAAACAAATTTTATTTATGAACTTTATAGAAGAAAACTCCTTAAGTGCTTGACGGCTTTGACAATACTTGTAAATGGGGTTTAGATTAACAGAGTTGGAATTTTTGTTGTTGTTAATGGCTTTTCTATACATTGCTATATGCTTCATGTGACAGGTACCCGAGGGAAAGAGGATTTGTTGTTTTTTTTGGCAAAAAGGCTCGATAAGCGATGATCATTGCACTCGGTTGGGTCTTTTGTTGCAAGCAAATGAGATTGTCTGTCGTTGGAAATGGTTTTGTGTCAAACGATTGATATAATGTTGGAGAGTAGGTATAATATGGAGTAATGATGGTCAAGTGAAAAATTGACATCTATAGCGTGATGTAATCAAGAGATATTTATACAATTTTAATGGATTTGCTGATAAAATTGTACCTGATACAAGTTTTTGTTAGAAGAAATAACATTTGTCGAAGAGTAATCTGTCATTTTTACTTTGACTATTGAAAAAAGAAAGAGATTAAGGTGTGTTTTTGGTTGTTTGAGAAAATATATTGTACATTGTATCTACTTAAACATTTTTCGCATTGGGAAGTGTTTTTTATGAGACATTCTATAAATTGAGATTTTGATAAAAGAAGAAGCGAAAAATTGAATTCTTTTATTACCAGTGTTTTGCTGGAAAACCTATGAATAGTATAGTAGGTTTTACACGAATAACGAAAACAATATCCGCAGTATGAAAAGGATCTTATGCGATTTCGTTCTCAAATATTGGTTAGATTGATTTGCATTTGTGTCTCGATGGCTGTCTTTGTTGAGTAGCTGTCCATTAGGAGTCATGTGTTTTTCATTGGGGGAACAAATCAATCTGTTACTGTTGATATTATTTAGTTTCGTTTCTAAAAGTGGACTAACTGGGCTTATTTTTCAAGAGAAAACAATAGAAACGATTAATTAATTTTGCTATGTTTCCACCAAAAGGTTTATCTTAGTTAAGATTAAATAAATCTTGTTGGTGTTTCCACCGCAGAAAAAGGTTTAAAAAATGATAAAGTTTGACAGCACTTTCTAAAATGCAAATGGTGTTTCGATGTTTCTTATGAAGTGCAAGTTAGATTATTTGATTCGTGTTAAACAATGTAGAACTAAATAGTTCACCACCATCCCCGCACGGAATCGAGTCCAATCAAGTTCATTTCAACTCGATTCTGGTATATAAAGAATTGAGGTGAGCTTCAAGCTCGCTCACTACATTGTAATGTATTGGTCTATGAACAAACCTCCTTCTTGAAGTTTTTTGTCGGTTGTCAAATGAACTTTTTTATAGAACCTCAACTTTCAGATGTTTTCTTACTATTTCTTCTTGAAAATTTTCCATTTTATTAGTTTTATTTCGTTTTCTAGCTAAGTTAATTTTAAATTTTGATTTTGACAAAATTTTCTTCTAGTTGCGTTTTTTTTATTATTATTATTCTCACAAAAATGTGGCTACTGCCGATGGGTTTTCTACTACATATACTATTTATAGAATGCCAAAAAAATACGGGTATTTCTGAAAATATTTCACTTTTATGATGTAATATTTATATTTTAACCGTGATAGTGTTATTTTCGCAGTAAACTAATTTTTTAAAAGGGGGCTAAATTTTAAGGGCTGTTGTCAAAATTGACCTGCACCTAAACATTAAGTTTTTTTCTGCATTTACTTTGATATTTCTCAATTTCAGACTAATTCAATTTGAACCATGGAAAGATAGACAATCGAACAACAGTTAAAGTATTTCAAACGTATTACGAAAATGGGCCTTTAAATCAAAATTCATATCGTGCAGCTCGGGATTTTGTGGTCAATTTAATCGTCCAAATGTTCATAGGGTTAAATAGGCCTGTAGGAGATGTAAAAACACTGCTGAAAATATTCGCAATATTGTGACTGAAGAGCAGTTCACTTCAACACGCAGCACAATGGGGCAAAATGGCCTTATTGGTACAATCAATACAATTTTATAATAATGATATTACAAGCTGTAAAAAAAATGCAATCCATCTCCCGAATGCATAAGAGTTAGCGAAACATTAGTAGAGTTACTGTACAGTCCCTGCTAAATCTCACCACAAACCGTTTTTTGGAATCGCAGAAGGAAGTTATTGATGTACTAACATCAATCGAAATCAAAAACCTGTGTTTTTTGCAAGGACACAGCTCCTACAAACAAGACTTCTATGGCCATAAAGCTACAGATTCTTCGGATTTTTTCTTCATGGATGGACAAAATTTCAAGCAAAATTACTGCTCTTATCCTACAAATTACCTCTTAAGAAATGGCAAGCTCGAGAAAACGACAAGAGTATTGTTGCAGAAAATTAAAATATTATTACAAAAAGATTGTTGTGGTTTGATCATAGATAAACCAAAACCCCTCCTTCAGGAACTCTATGATGGTAATACTGCAAGAATTTTCTTTCAAAATTTTTAAATTTCTGCAGAAATTACAAATATTGATTGATTTCATTCATAGACTGGAAATAATAGGTGTTTTTTTAAGTAAAAAAATGTGGTCGTGGTCAGTGTTGGGCTCAAAAATGCCAAAAGATATAAACATTTCCAGAAATTTCTAGGTTCCTAGCTCTATTTTCTGATTTAATTTCACCGATAGGGCCATTCTGTCCCAGTGCACGTCGTAGTGCCTTATAATTGCACCTCTCACGCTCGTTGTTGATGAACATTATGCACAAAGACTTGCTCTTACACGCTTACAAGGTGCAACTCACTTAAGAACTAAAGCCTTTTGAGCATTTCAAACGTCGTCAATGGTCAGAATGGTGGTTTTAGAAGAAAAATATATTTTTACCACAGTGCATCCGTCAATTAGCAGAATTGCCACATTTGGGTGAATGATAATCCAAGAGTGAATGCCAAAAATCATTGTACCTACAAAGAGTGACTCTTTGATGTGGTTTAACTGGTGCCATCATCTTGACGTATTTTTTTCGAAATGAAGACGATCAGGTAGTTAGTGTGAATGATGTTCACTATCGTGAGATAATAACGAACTTTTTATGGCCTGAATCCGAATATATGGATATGAACGATATGTGGTTTCAATAGAACGGTGCCATTTGCTCAGCCATTTGCACAGCTAATGAAACAACGGCTCTTTTGCTTGACAAATTTAATAGCACTGTTATGTCACGTGAAGGCGATGTCAATAATTTAATAAATAATTTGTGTTTTATTGAAAATCAACATCGGGCCATTAAATTTAACCACCCTTTAATAGAAAGAACCAACTAAAGTGTATTTTTTAACAGATGGAGAATTTTCGATTACTGTTGTAACAGTTAATTTTGAAATTTTTATTATGAATTGCTTAGTATTAGAACAAAACTACCCCGCTGTGAAAATAATTTTCTTAAAAACAATAAATCTGTTTGAAGTTCAAAAGAACTCCATTCAGTCTAACGCTCAACAATGATATTTCTATTCAATAAAGCAAAGCTCAAGCCATAATGAAATAATATTGCATCCATTGAAATTGGTTGTTTGGTGCAGTATACATACTGGCAACATCATAGGTCCTTATTTCTTCTAAAATGGGAAAGAAGCTGTTGTTACTATGAATGGCTAGCGCTATGAAGCTAAATGATTGTTGATGAATATTTGATTTCAACAAGACGACTTAACTTATCATACAGTGCACTTAACCATAAATTTGTTACTAGATCTATTTGGTATCAACTTTATTACCATGAGTGTTCCTGACAACTGGCATCTTCCTTAGGACTAAATGCCTCATGATAAATTTGTATAGATCTATGTAAACTCATTCGCTTATGCTAAGAAACTGGCAGTTTGAAAAGCATGAGACGCAAATATTCAACCTAACATTGACATCATACTGTTCGATTTATTGGAAACAGCTCGAATGAGAACCCCATATTAAAATTCTATAATTTTGATGTTACACTGCTTTCAAGGATTAAATTTGCTTAGCAAGTATTGGTTGGTGATCCACAAAAACAATAAAATGCTTTAGAATTATGATTTCTGTCCTAAAACGCTTTTTAAACATGACGAAATGCATCAATTTTTATATATAAACACTTCGCGGAATATTACTCTGCGCAATGAATCAAAAAAAGATTTAAGTTTCTGCAAAAAAATGTCAAATCTTGGCTCATATACGCTTGAGAAATCTGGAAGGTCAAATAACAAGTGCTAGAAACTAAGACATACATATGTAGGTTTTAGACTGGTAAAAATGGCTGAATTGGCATATCAAATGTTATTTTAATATTTATTGTACATTTCTTTAGATTTTTTCAATTTTAAATTGACTTCGTTATAACATTTGATGATAAAATCCAACTGAGGAAAATCAAAAAAAAAATCAGGTAAGCCTGAAAAGAACACTTATATACCACAGACATGCATGACCAAAAATTACGACAATGTTGCAAAGGCAGTCATTCATTGACTGCTTTTCTACATAGTTTGTGGTCAGTTCAACATTGTCAGGGAGTGGTATGACTCCACTTGTTCTTGAGCGCATTAGTGGTTCTATAGGATCAATCTTTTTTCGCCCCCGTATTGTGGCGAGAGACTTTAAAAAATCCCACCATAAATAAATCCGCTGGTCCTTGGTCTTGTTCTAAAAAACTGTTCTTCAACGCTTTCAAAACCACTGCGTAAGCTTTTTCATCTATACCATTCCTCAGGTCACGTTCCAAGTAAATGTAAAACAGCATTTGTTCAGCCCATCCTCAAAATAGGCGAATCCTCCTCACCGTATAATTATCGACCGATTGAACTTGCGTCCTTTCTTTCCATGGTGCTGAAAACGCTGATTAACTATCAGCTCATAAAATATCTCGAAGATCGAAACTTTCTTAATCACCAGCAATACGGCTCTCTTACCAATAGATCCACTCATGATCTCATGGTTTCATCTTAACATCATTTTAGTAAAAGTAAGATTATTGCACTTATTATTTTTAACGCATGTGATAGGGTTAGGCATCATGTCCTTTTTAAAAATGAGCGCATTCGGTCTTTAATTGGATTTGTAATTACCTTTCGAAACGGTACATACAAGTAGTAACAACAACAAAATAAATGCTGGTGCGCCCGAGGGCTCTGTTTTATCTCCAACACTCTTTCCCATTTGTATTAAAAATCTGCAACTTTTAATCTATTAAATTTTTTCACTGAAGATAGTATTCTCAGCTTTTTGTATTCGCTTTCACACTCACTCTTAAGTCTTTCTTCTACGGATGTGGAACTGCAACGACTAAAAATTAAAACATTGCACTGCTTTTTATGTCAACACTCTAAGCCAACGCCCTTTCGATACCATAAAATACAGAGTCCTAAATACTTGATTGCAAATTAATATAGTATACCTAGTACTTGCATAAAGAATTGATTTGATACCGATATCTTTTACGTTAGGACTCTGTGAAGAAATTGGCCATTATAGTCCTCCGAACTCAATTGTAGTAAATTAAATTCAGTTCAATAGTACAGAAATAGCTGCACATTTTCATTAAAAAGTCTTATAGAATTCCTTCAATTATCACATCTTTGTTCTTGTCGCTAAAATCACTAAAATCATATTTAGCTTAATTTCTCAACTCTTCCGGATTTATGATAAATATACGTTTGAAAAAGTCGTATACATTTTTGTTCTTTTTGATATAAGAACATTCTGATAGTTTTGTACTATATTCAAGAGTAGTGTCATTAAAATTCAAAGCAAACATTAATATTTCCCCATCAAAATTCTCGAAATTCCTAATTTAAAGAAAATGACATTTCCCAATGCACATTCTTGGTTCTTCAGGATGCATATTTGCTCGAAAATATTCAACATGTGTTATTAATTTCACATCATTTCGCAGCTCTTAAAACTCAAAGAAAAACCCTGTTGACCAATTTCCAGAAATAACTTTAAAATTATAGTACCTAATGTATTTTTAAAAGTATACTCGTACTCATGCACATGGAAAGCCTCTTCATTTCGAGATGTTTCAATTAAATTTGACACAAACGTTATACTATATTCAAATTTCAAATGCAATCAGTATTTCTCTGGTAGTCGTCATTGTCACATCACATAACCAAAACCATATAACCAACAGTCGTTAATTTCAAGAGCCTAACAATGAGATTCAATTCAATCAACATTTATACGGCCTGCCGGCCGTTGTACTCAATACGCCATAAACGCCCACCCCTCTATAACATCATGTACTCGTAGGTAGGTATGAAATCCACTTTAGAAAATGACCACCGCCTTATACCGCATTCACCATTTTAGCCACACAGCAAATAATATGCCACAACACAAAACTAACGATTGTCAGCTCATCTGACAAGTGCATCTGGCTCTTCAAAAAACAGCAACAAATACAATTTATAAAAAAAGTAATATACCTACCATTTAAAATTCATTTGTTTAATAAATAATACTCAAGTGCAATCACACACAACACAACAGCATGCACCCTCTACGTGCATCCTCAGTCCCCACGATGCGATGATAATTTTTAATAAACTTGCTAACGAGACTCAAAAATAAAAAAAAAAAAATTATTTTTTTTTCAAAAAAAGTCTAGAAACATGCAACAAAAAATTGAATAAAAACCACACTCTTAAAAAAATAAAAAAAACAACCAGACCGCTTGTGTTCGTGCGTACGCGTATTTGCAGTTGGTTGTTCTGTTTCAAACAGAAATAAAATAAATTAATTAATTTATTGTGGTCGAGCCATAAATGTGCCCAACAGCAACATCAACAACAACAACAACAGCAACATCGGCAGCGTGTATACAAAAAACCAGCCTAACAGCAAACAGCAAACGCAAAACGCAGAACAACTGCAATAAATTCAATGATTATGCTTTTTATGATAATATGGGAATCGGGCCTCGTTCCACCGCCGCTGACACGTCCACCCGCCGTCAACCCTCGACTCGACGCACGGTCTAACCTCAACCCTGCCAGCTCAGCGTCAAGTGGCCTACCATAAGCACACATCAGATCTCTATACGAACAGCAAACATACATAATACAGAACCGGCCCGGCCGGCCACGTTGCATGGCAGGCCAAGGCAAAGGCAAGGGGATTGAATTTGGATACTTGGCCAAACTACGAGTGGGTGACATATAGTCAGTTCCACCAATCGAGCTGCCAGCCAGTCCTGCGAGTCGTGAGACTCTTAACCCGAATGTAAGCCATTAGAGTATAAATAGAATTTAATCTACTTTAGTGGTTGCACTCGTAACAGGCTAAAGCCTCCTTTCCCCTGCACCCACCATGTCTCTGCACTGACAATCGCTGCTGCTGCTGCTGCCGCCCGCCTGTCCAAAGCACCCCCAGCCACTTGGCTTTGCTACTGGATTTGGATTCGGCCAACGCAATATAGCCAAAGCGCGTATAAATTGTCTGTCCATTCGGCAGCTTTTATCCAGGGTTGGAGTTCGTATTTCAGAAAGGCCCAAAATCTGAAATGAAAAATCTATATGTTTGAGTACTTTCATGGTTGGAGATGCTGAAGGTTTAAAGAAGAGATATTGGCGCACAAAGCGGTGTAAGAGTCTTGAATATCAAAATGAGAGTAAGGAACAGCGTTAGTTAAGAACCAATTAACATTCTTGATGTGCGGCTGCAAAAAAACCCAATCTCTATGCAAGGCACTATTTTCAAAGAAATACCTTCTACTGCTTGAAGAACTTCCTCCTACTTTGGTATTATCACTCATTTTAGAAGGTGCCAGTAAGTTGGTTTAAACATTTCACATTCTTGATGTTTCTCTGAAAAAAAAAAACAATTTCAATGTTTGGCATAAAACGTTTTAAAATTAAAATTAAAAATATTAGCCAATTTTTTAGTCTGAAAATTTTGAATAATAGAATCTTAGTTGGATAAAACATTTCACATTCTCGATGTTTTAAAAAAAAGCTCTCTATTTTGACATAACGTCGAAATTTTGAAATTTAGAAAATTATCTCCTGTTTGTACAAGAACTAATTTCAGGAAACTCCGGAGGTACCAGATTACATTACTCATAAAGTAAAGTTTTAAACATCCAAACCAAAGTTGGGTGAAACAGTCTTGAAGTTAGCCTAAAAAAACAATATCAATACATAACACTACATCTAAGACTCTTAATTGGAAAAAATGGTATTGGTACTCATTTCAGGAAATACCAATATAAAAACAGCGTTTAGTGAAGCATTTTACATCCCTGATGTTTAGCTAGGAAAACAGAAAATCTAAGCCTAACACTATTTTTAAATCTTTCAATTTGTGCTATTGGCACCCATTGAAGGTTGTATCGTTGAATTTTGGCTTGTTGTTGGTTGAAAAACTCCACATTCTTGATGTTTTGCTAAAAAAAAGAATCTCTGTACTTGACCAAACGTTCTAACTTGAAATTTAAAAAACTACCTCCTATTACGGTGTTGGCAGTCAATTCAGGTAATACTGTAGACGTTAACATAAAAGCCTTAAAAATAAAGACATGAGTTGGGTGAAACATTCCACATTCTTGTTGTTCAGCTAAAAAAAATCAAAGCAATTCAACACTTAAAACAACGTCTGTAACTTGGCATTCGGAAAATTACTTTCTATTTTGGTATTGGCACTCCATTCAGGTTTATAAGTTTTCATTTCGAAAAAAGATTTAAGTTAGACATTGCACATTCTTAGTGTGCGACTTGAAAAAAATCTCTGCAGTTATTAGTACCTCTGAAACTTGTATTCTGGTACAAAAAAGGACTAACTCTGTCATACAAAATCTATGACAACATTAAGCTTTTGAATTGTTAGTACTGGGCCCTGACAAAAAAAAAACTAAGTGGCCTTCATAATCCCCGCATAGGTGGACCCTGAGCTTTTGCGTATATGGTTGTCAATTCAATAATATTATTTGGCTTTTGGTTTAGGTTGAGCTTTGTTTATTTTTTGTATGTTTTTGAGTTTAATTCTGATTGACGATGTCCTCGTATGGTCGACTGAGACGACGACGACGACGACGAAAACGACTTCGAAGACCAAGACGACGACCGAAGAGGACGAACGTCGACGACGGCATCAAAGTTATTGAATGTAACTCTAAGATTCTGGTTATTGGAGTTGACACATGGTTGGAATTTTCGTAATGGATTGCAAGGATGAATGGTGTGAATGGTATTAAGAAAGTAAATTGGGGATTAGAGTGTCTGGGCACTCTGAGGAGGGTTTTGCTCGTTTATAAGAGAGGGAACGAGGTAATTTATGAGAGCTCTGTGCCATAGCCCACCTTCTTTAATGTGTCTTCGATTTCGATACATTAGAGTAATATTCAGGTGAATAGAAGTAAATTCAATTAAATTCTTTTCACTTATTGGATTCAGATTAAAAGAAGTTTCGTTATAGGTGCAGGAGGTGGTTTTGGGTGTAGGCAATTCAAAAAATGATGTGTCATGTTTTTCCCAAGAAATGGGCGTAATCCTAGTTCCTTTATACACATTGTTTGAGTTCAGATGATTAGACTTTTTGTATAGATTCATTTTGTAAGGGAAACATCTTCGAGTATGTAGAGGTACGCACAAAAAAAGTGATAATATATTTTTTTTCTGGACATTATCTGTGGATAATGGAATTTAAGGAAGAGATATTCTTTTGGCTTATTCTTATACGATTATGGAGGTTCTGATAAATATCCGGAAGATATTATTTCTTGTCACATTATGTTTCGTTAGTTAGAAAAGAAATGGTATATGGGTGTTAATGATATTGAAGGCGTGCAGAGATTTATGTTGAACAATACTTAATCTGATTTTGTTACCATGATAACATAGAAGACGTCATGTGAAGTCTAAAGATTTTGTAGTTCTTGAAATTAAGAGAAAATTACATTAAAAATGTTTTAGATCGTATTTGTTACAGGTTTTTTTTTTCTCAAGAAATCTCGTTTATCGGTGATACTTGTTTACAAAAATTAGTAGAAATATCTGTATTGCGAATGGGGAGTTGGGAATTCTAGAATATATATAAAATTAACATCACTTAATTTAATTCGTACAATAGTTAAATACTTATACATTTTTTAAAGCCATAAGAGAACGTATGTGACTTCAATTTTACCTCTTTTAGGTTATCACTTGCAAATTATTATTAAAATTTAAATCTAAATTATATCCAAATTCCTTTAATTACCATAATTTGTTAACAAGTTTTCAAGTTTACTTAGTTGAACTAAGATTTGTTTGTTTATCAATTATTTTGATAATTTTCATAAAATGTTTCAAATATTTTACTAGGAAATATTTTTAAATATTTCTTAAATGATTTTTTTTTCCGATTATAAAAACATATTTTGTAGAAAATGTTAAGTTTTCTATTCCATTGGAATTTCTTACATTTGCAGGTCGGCTAGTGAATCTGTCTAATTTCTGTAACAATGGATAAGACGAATGGATAAAACAGAGCGAGCATATTATTTTTTTTGTGGTACGAAGTTCACCCAGAAGTTCTCCTCTTGCTTTAAAAATATATGATATTTCTTCGACCTTATAATTACTATGAAATTGAATTGTTCTCTTGTAAATTGTATTCGAACTGACTGTAAAAGATCCTGTCGATGATCCCAAATATTCAACAAATTTCTATCAAAAGTAGTTGTAAAATGTTTCAAATTTTTTATATTTTTTAGCAATCATGGTTACAACAATTTGCTAGTTGAATCCATCTTTTGATTCAGCAATTTCTCTGATTAATAGTGCATTCATAATTCTTAGTATATGGTAAGAAATTATTTTAAGCTTTGTTATAAACAAAGATGAAAGCACGGTTTCCAGGTTAATTTATAGTGGTACTTAGTATTTTTGTGTACATTTTAAGATTTCAAAAATCCCCAAACCTTTGCTCAATTACATAAGATAGAGTTTGCTGTAACTTGTACTTGGTACTTAGTGTTTCTGCCGTGCAGTTTTTCCAAGTACCTATTGTTCGACCCATTTGTAACAGTGGCCAGTTTTGTGATGAGTTTACTTTTAAAACAACCATTTCACGAAGAAGATACGTTCGCATGACTGCTAACTCCTCTCCGCATTGAAAGAATGTCTCATACCTGGTTTATACTCCGTTTTCTCTTCGAAAAATTATCAATGCTTTAGACTTTCTGAGAATATCAGTAGAATCCAGGTTTAACAATATTATTAGTTTTCTCTTCGTAAAATCATCATTGCCTTAGACTTTCTGAGAATATCAGTAAGATTTTAGGTTAACAATATTATCCTCAGGAATATGAGATTCCTGCTGGCAGAACATCAAAAAATGAATGAATAAAGAAATCGTCCAGAAACAGAGCGAATAAATCTGGGCTGAGTCCACATCCTTATGTTAAAGTCCTGCTGTTGTTCCCTCTGTGAGTTTCTCAACGAGACGAGTAGTTGGTTTAATCAAATTTCGAAAAAGCTATTAAAATTCTCTACGTCAATAATACAGACAATACGAGAATAACTACCCTTTAAACTTCGGATCGATATCCAATTTTTTCTTCGAATTTATTTACCCAAATTTTTATGAAACTCATTCTTTTTTGCTTTAAAAGTTCTTTGGATTCTTTTGTGGATTCTACATGCCATTTTCCAAGACATGCTGTTTTAAATACTTCTTCAGAATACTTTTAAACGACCGAACATTTTGTTACGACTGTGTTAACACATTTGCCAGACATTAAACCAGACATCTTTCATATTATACAAATTTTTTTTATAACGTGTCAAACGAATCGCTGGTTTCTTTATGATGGCTTCCAATAATTAAATATTGGTTTGCCATTTCCAAGTTTGTTCTTAGTTTCTGACAAATTCTTATTCAATAGTTCCTTGTATATTTTAGTTTGTGCATCCATCTGGATATGTTTGGCAGAGTTTTTAATGTAATAACGTTTCTGTTGAAACAGTCAAATTTGATTGCGACTTTAACTAGAATGTGGTTCCAGTGCGGCATTCTCCACTTCAACTTCTTTCGTGCTTCCAATCAAGATTATCAATCCAAAACTTTTACATAAGTCAACAATTCTATTTCCTTCATCTTTTGATGATATCCCCACTAAGCGAAAGTATATTAACTTTCCATATTAAGTTATCATAACCGGTCCAATTTGGCGAATTGAAAATTTTGACATTTCTCGACGTTTCAAGGTCGCTAGAGTCGAAATACATGGCTTTTGGAAAGATATCTGTGCGTGCGTCTGTACGAACGTTCGTACGTCTGCACATTTGCAAAGACTGAAACAAAATATTTGCCACCTCGAATATTTTACAAACAAAAAATGATCTTCAACGTTTTTGACATCTGGTAAAATTTTGAGAAAAATCGACAGTTGTTTTTATTCAAAAATAAACCCTAAAATAGACATTACTTAAAGTTGGTAAGAACTGATTTTCGATTCAAATATCTTTTAAAAAAAATTGAAATATTGGCTTCAAATGAATTTTATTTTATCAAAAATATTATTTTCAACATTCGATAAAGTTTTCAGAAAAATAGAATTCACAGTTTTTTTACAAAAAATAAAAACCTAAAAAACTTAGTAAAAATTTACTTTCAATTCTAATATCTTCTCAAAAATTAAAAATATTGGCTTCAAACTAATCTTATCTAACAGAAAATATTGTTTTTGACATTCAGTAATTTTTTGTATACAAATCAGACAAAATCTCCAAAAATTTTATATACGCAAAATACGCAAATTGTTATAGAAATTAATGTTCGGTAAACGGTATCTCGTGAACATTGATTTGCATATATTTGCTTATAAATCTTATCTTAGTATTTATTAGATTAAAGATTATGTTCAAAAGAAAAAATCTATGTTGCGTAAGTTTGGATTAAGAATCTAATAGAGGCCTTGGGTAAGTTATGAAAGTTCAAAAAATCTGTTTCTGCTATAATCTGCGTTGCGCTTGTGCCAATAATGTAAACAACTTTTACCAAAAAAGCATACAACTTGTGAAACGTTTTTTTTTAAATTTTCATACGCTAAACCTTTTCAGAGAATTTTTTGAGAATAAGGTATCTTTACTTCAATTCTTACTTAATAAGGCTGTCAATTAAATTGGTGCCAATGGTTCCAGGAAATTTTGACTTCAAGGTAATTTTTTTTTGAAACAGTAATTTAACTGGAAACGAAACAGTCATTTAAATGTAATCGATTTCTAAGTCAACTGAGTTGTAATTACTGCTATAACTTATTGGCTCAAAAAGAATACTTTATTGTCATTTAAATTCGATAAGACCATCTATATTTCAGCCGATTTACAGTAAGCACAGGAATGAAGTTACAAATTACTTCTTGGACTTGCTACCATACAAGTTGGTGCTCTTCAAAAGTTAGCGCACATCCGACTAAAAACACATATATTCAATTGAGTTAAACTCACTTGTCTCAGACTTCAACTATACTAAACTTGTATTAAAACATTATGTTCTCAACATTTCCTACAAAAGATGCATAAATTCATATTTTTTCATTCCATTTATTTTCTTGGTTATTTATTAGCGTAAATAAAGTAGTCAATTTTAGATAAAAATGTCAAGAAACTTAACACCCCGTCACTATGCCGACATTCTCGTAAAATGTTGAAGATTATTTTATTCATGAAACCCAACAACGCAGGTCTTCTTATATAATTATGCCCCATGTTACTCGTCATGCAAGGCTAAGGCAACCATGAAGAGGGAAAGATTAACCAATCTTCTAGAATTCTATGGAGCTTAGGTATAGGTTAGGTGATGCATGAAGTGTCCTTTTTATTTTAAATACGGAAACGATTGGCCTAAAACATCGAAAAGTACTTTGGTCCCACTTAGACCATCATCAGTCGTCTATTTTCCATTCTTAAACTTGTTATTCTGACATGAATCTCCTTTTGGGTAAATTTTGTTTTTTTTTTCTTCTTTTTGGTTTGTTTTATCTATGCCAAGAAATCTCCAATGCAAGTAACGTAACGTCACGCACATTCTGCCCACAAATTGTAAATTTCACATAAAATTATAAAAAATATCCAAAAAAGCGTATTAATTTCCATTCGAACTCCACAGAGTCACAGTCCAGTCCACAGTTACCAGCAACAGTAAGAGCAGCAGCAGTAGGAACAGCAGCAGCAGCTCTAACACCGCCTTGACAGACTTTTATCTCCTAAATTGCATCGAATCACGTGCATAAAGCAGAATCTACAGATCACACAACTTGTAAATCCAGTTTCCCTGTATCTTGTATCTTTCGTCTTATTTTTTGGTTCGGTTTTATTGGATAGATAGTCTTCGTTTTTTTTTTGGTCAGACAACAGCTTCACCAAAGTCTCAAAGAAGAGAGATTCATCTGTGCGGTGGACATATTTCTCTGTCGCCGTTGCTGTTGCTGGTGCATGCCGTCGCCTCACCACACCGTTGGAAACCAAATCTTTAACCAAAGCCCAGTGCCATAAACTAAAATCAAACTCTGGCCAAAGAAGAGGCGTCCCCTAATTTCGTATGCGGGTCTCGTAGTCACAGATGCACAAGCACATCACACAGATTCTTCATCTTCATCCCACCACCGCACCATGAGTATCGACTTGACTGTCCTATTGCAGCTGCCCAGCAACGGAACCCGAGCCAACATAACCCCATGATAGACGAAGAAGAAAAGACGACCAAAATTTCCATAATTCCCTATAGATTTCTGGTATAAAAAGGAACGGACCCAAAGAGGCCGATTTGGCTGTTCCGTTCGTGTCAATCATTGGGAAACTTATTTTGTCTTATTCTGGATTTTCATAGAAGGTAGGTTGTGTTTTTTGATGCTTTTTTTGTGAATTTGTATTTTTGTTTTGTTTCTCTTCATTTTGGAACCTGAATTCATTTGAATGATTCAATTTCACCCAAGAAAGTCGATGTCCGTCGTTGTCGTCGCCGAACGGTCGACCAGTACTACGTACTCGTACCTAGTAGTTTTGTCAACTGGAAGTGGAAATGGAAAACTCGTTCACAAATCACGTTGCATCTTTCATCCCATCCCAACCCATTGCCATTGTCATCATCTTCATGAAGCCATCAGAAGAACCCCATACCTAAACCCAAACCCAATCCCAAAATCCATAGTCCCAAAGATGACATATAAATTACCACAAATTTATGAGTGCACTCGAACAACAGGATTTCAATTTGCCAGTAGTTGATGCCATTGCCATTGCCATCCTGTTCTGTTCTCTTCTGTTTCTTTGATCTAATTAGCCTTAAATTTTTGGTCACTATAGAAATTAGGGAAGTTATTTTCTGTACCTAACCGAGGTGTTGGATGTCACAGAAAAGGGTTCAGCAGGGTATTCCTTCCCTGAAGACAAGAAAAAAGTATCTAGTTTCTAGGTAAAATGAGATAAATTATGCACACAATGTTGGGTTGTGTCCTTTTATTCTTATTTTGTTCTTTTTTTTTCTTGATAAATCGTAGGTTATCTTTTATCTTACGAATTTATTCAGTTTCTATTGTGATGATTTTTGTATATTGAAGAAAAAAAAATACCCACAAGCCACACAAAACTTCTTGTTCCAATGTACACAAAACGGATTTCCCTGAAATGTTGTAAATATTTGAGTAAGACTTGTAATTTGAAGTTACACACTTACTGGAAACGAAGAAATCAATTTATGCATGCTTGAGTTAAAATGTAAAGATGAAGACAATTTAAAAATGAAACAAGAGCTTCGAAACAGGACTTGGTTCTCAAGAATTGTAAAGGTAAACAATTTTCCCATTACTTTTCAACCTTAAGGATGCAATCAAATGTTTATGAAAGGTGTTTTCAGTTGCAACAACGGAATTTAATTTCACTCCTGTTGCAAGTATCAACTATCAATTGATATTTGGTAAGTATTGAAATTTGTTCTTTAAGTCCACTTTTGATAATTGCACGTTTTTCTTATGTAGCCTGCAATACTCTCAATTATCATAGCTTAAATATTGAACTTTGGTATTTATCAATTGATAGCTTATGCACTCCATTTGAGTGAGTATTATTCTTAAGATCACAACATCCTTATGACTTGTAGAAATATTTGAATTTTTAAAAGGTTTTTTTTTTTATTAAAACTATAGCATATTCAAAAATCGGTGCAGAGATTAGTCCCAAAATTATAGTTTTGAGGAGGAGGAATCCTGTACAGAAGAAATTCTTGAATGTGAAAGCATTATTTGGAAAGATTTGTGGACAAATTTATTGCATAATCCTTAAATTAAATTAAGGTTAAATTATTGTTATCTGTCCGATTTGTCAAATTGAAAATTTTGACTTTTTTCATACGTTCGGACGCCAATTTTTAGAGGTCCTATTTCGAGACCAGTAGTGGAGGTATTAACTTTGTGTAATCTATGTTTTGCAGATTAAAACATCAAAGGATGTTTTCTTACTTTTATAATTTATAAACCCAAGTTTTCGTTGATATTTTTTAAACTTATTAATTTTTTTAAAATGACTTAAAGTGGCGCAACAGTCCTCTCTTGTGTAAATTAGGATATCAGCCAACAAACTTATTCATCTAACTCGATCTTTAGCTGCAGATATCTTCCAGTTACGCACTCCAAGTTTGGTGATATCACTTTTACTTGATCCGCTGGTATGTCCTGTGGACGTTGATTCAAAGAATTTCCGGGGCGGAGCATTGGTTTTCATACGCTCTACTTGACCATCTTAGTCGTTGGACTCTTATGTGGTGTTGTTTCCTACATTCATATCAGATCTTAGGTAGAAAAAAGCCTTTAAGTACCTCAAAGTTACGTCTGTTGATGGTGACGCTTTAACCGAGACGTCGACGGGTCAGTGTAGCGGGTCTTTTCTTGATGACATATTGTACTTTCTTTTGCCCTTACTAAGCGATGAACTTATTTTTGTCGCCTCTTCTTCAATAGCCATAAAAGCCCCATTGACATTATGCTGAGTTCTTCCGATTTTTTCAATGTCATCAGTATAAGCCAATAATTGGACAAACTTTTGAAAGATAGTGCCTCTGGTGTTGACGTGTTAGCTCTGCACTATTCTCTTAAGGACGATGCTAAGGAACTCGAATAAAAGCGCATCACCTTTTTTAATCCTTTTTCGACATCGACATTTTATTTATTAATTATTAATTTATAGACCAGCGTGAATGCTTCATAGGTATCCTGCACAAACGAGCAATTTTGCGACCTTGAACTCGATGAAAAGATGAGGGCATCCATTCAATTTTCTTTGGGGTTTTCCAAGATCTCTTGTAATGTGAATATATAGTTTTTAATAAGAGCGGTTTGTGGTGACATCTGTCAAATCCTTTGTTTATTATTCAGTTGCTTATGCAAAGTCATCATGACAAGTTACACGTTTGAACAGAACGTTCAAGTGATAAAACTTTATTATCAAAATGAGTGTTCTTTAACGCATACGATGCGCGTATTGCGCCCATTTTACGGTAGACGTTGTGGGTCTTCATAGTTTACTTTTCAACATTTGTAGGCCAAATTTAAAATGATCGGTTCAGTAATTAATCAGCCAACACCAGTACGTTCAAGGAATTCAAGATCAGCTTAAAACCCGAGGCAGTCTATTCCTCGCCGTGCACATGAACTCAGCTTCTAGTGAATTTTGCGGGGGGACTTGGGCCTGTAGCCGTACAGGATCCAACTGATCCATGAGCTTAAAGTTCATGACTTCAGACAACGCCCGTTTGTTCACTGTCTGGGCTTCGAATCGTTTGGAAGAGAACCCCAATTTTGTCCCAATACAAATCTTTAGTGAAGAAGTCCATTTTTGGATGAATGGGTGTGTTGGGTGAGGTGCACCAGGTGATAATTCTTGCTCAAAAAGTTACCGTTTGATATGGATTTTGGGCCGGTGGCGTAATTGGTCCGTACTTTTTTGAAAACGACGTTGGTGAGGCGGTCACCGTCAACAGCGAGCGCCACATAACGATAATAACTAATTTCTTATGGCACAAACTGAACCGTACGTCAGTGAAAATTTTGTATGAGATGTTAAGGAAAATAATTTCTCCGGTCTAATTTTGTTAAGTCCTTTCTGTATACTTTAATTTCATTATCTGTAAACCGAGTTTTATTTGAAGTCGATATTTCTGTCGGTTTTTAAGACATTGCAAATGCATAAAGGTACCCCAAAAGGACATAGAAATAAACGAAAGTTTATACACACAGACAACTTTCTAAAAAACTAAGATTAAGATTCTAGGGTCTTTGAAAACAACTCGAGAAATGTGAAATTTTGTATTTCGAAAAATCGGTTTCTTTAGGAAGTTAAAAATACTTCAATTCGATATTTCACTTCTAATTTTTTAGTCTTTTTATCTGTGGCCTTACTTCTCTAATTTCTAGCTACATATCAACTCGTATTCGAGCAGCAAAATACTATTACAAAATTGTGCCCTTCTTCCCATATTCATCTATTAAAATTAAGATTTTTGTATCCACACCTCTCTCCGCCGTACATTAAAGGGGATAATTTCAATGCCATTCCAAATGATTCATAACTATTTTCAATCGCAATTCTAGCGTTATCAAAATAAACGAACCACGAAACAAAAATCAACCCTCAGCCCCCTACCCAACATGTGTGTGATGATGCGATTTACATAATATTCATTTTCCAAGTTAAATGTTTAAACCCTTTAACCACTATGCAATAATGATACAAATCCTTGTTTATGCTTTAATTTTATATGTTTGATGTCTCCGCCACAATCTCTATGATTAAAGTTCAAAAAAATAATTGTTTCTTACATAAATTAATCATATGTCACTTCCACCCCTAATATTGCTTCTTTTTTGTTATTGTTGCTTTCTTGATATGATGAGCATAGCGTATGTTGTATGCTGTGTATCTTCTACATATTTACGAATAGAATATAACGAATCTTTCCTTAAAACAAAAATTAATTATGTTCTTTCTAAAAATAACCTTTAACATTGATTAAATATCGCCCGAGTGGAAAAAATCGTTCTTCTTCTGTCGTGTAATTACATATTCTCTGATTCTCTCTGCCATAACCACCCCATATATGGGCATATATGTGTGTAATGTGTAAGCGTATTCAACCAACCCCCATATATTTATAAATGTGTGTGCAAATGTATGTGCAAATAATACTTAACGTTTTAGTATGTGTTTTATATTTAACCAGCACTCTCCGCAATATATTTGTTCAGC
The DNA here is from genome assembly GCF_945859685.1 of Eupeodes corollae. NCBI lineage: Eukaryota > Metazoa > Arthropoda > Insecta > Diptera > Syrphidae > Eupeodes > Eupeodes corollae. Next base: position 308,055,597 of record NC_079147.1, on the reverse strand, counting down.
AGTTCAACCTAAAGCCCCATTAGTCCTCACTCCCTCCCAACAATCGACCTCCCAACCACCCAACCACCCAACAACACCCCCAACCCTTATATCACAATGAGCAGAGAACAGAATAAGGATGACAAACATCAATTCTGGTGATGGCTATGGCAATGGCAATCCTTCCGATCTGCTATACACATGTTCTAGAACATATAAATGCTCCTCTGCTCTGCCCTGCTCAGGCTCTTCTGTTCTTCAGCTCTTCGGTCTTCACAGTTGGCACATCAGGCACAGGCACAGCGCGGACTGACTAAGTATGTAAATTAAATTATAAGCGCTTAATTGGAAGTTATCTCGAGACACTCAAGCGTGTATATTGTTTGTAGGTATGTAAATGCGCGTTCTCTGTTGTGTATGCATTCGGAAATATTTACATTTTTTTATTTTTTACAAGCCTAAGGGTCGCGAAAGTTTAAAGGGGGTAAATTCGCGCGCGAGTAAGAGTGTCTGCTACGCTATCGCACAGAGAGATTAACAGAATCGCTTCGTCCTCGCCTAACCCGGGCCCCCTTTCTTGGGTTTTATAATGTGTGACAGTAGGTCTGGCGGTATAGAGGCTCAGTACAGTTCAGCATCGTCAGTGTTTCGTTATTTTTTTTTTTTAATTTTATTTTATTCATCTGCTATATGTACACATTAATTGAAAACACAATGTAAATTATTTCGATGTTATTTGTACATTTAATTGAGTATAATTAGCACATACGAGATAATGTTGTTAAGAACTTTTGACAACTCTTAAGGGTATGTCTCCCGCAGAAGCGAACTCAGAACTCATGTAAATGAATTTGAATGTATTAGTGAAAGATCGTTACTCTCTTCATTATCAAATTCAAAATTTGAATTTCCAATTACTCTATATTTGCCTCTTGATCTTTTTTGTCTCTCAGAGCGAGGGATATATTTCCGCACAAGCAGCCAATCAAAGAAATAAGAAATAGAACAACTTTGCATGATAAACCGGTTTTTTTTTGTATGGCTAGTTAGGTAGATTTGTTGTTGTCTTTTGCATATGGTTCGAATTTTATAAAGCAAGTGGGTATTTTGCTATCGAAGGAGATGTTTTTTTCTTGAATTTCTTTTTTTGGTCGACATTTTCTAATTATTGAAAATACCTATTTTATTTTAATATTTTTTTACTTCCCATTGGAAATTATTGTAATGGGTCCGATTTCTCAAATTGAAAATTTTGACATTTCTCGAGGTTTCAAGGTCCCTAGAGTCAAAATAAAAGGTTTTTAGAAACATGGTTGTGCGTGCGTGTGTACGTACGTTCGTACGTCCGAACTTTCGCGACGTTTTTTCGTCGTCCATAGCTCAAGAACCAGAAGAGATATCGACTTCAAATAAATTTTGTTATACAGATAATAAGGCAGAAAGCTGCAGAAAGGGCTCTCAAGAAAATTGCGTAGGTGTTTTTTTTACCATAGCAGTTTAAAAAAAAAGGTGAAAATTTTGGATAACCCTAAATATCTTTCGAACCAAAAACGCTAGAGACTTGAATTAAATTTTATATAATATATTGTAACGTGATATCAACCAAGTTTTTTTTTGAAAAAAATCCATTTAACGGTTTTTTATAAATCAAAAAACTGAAAAAATATGTGTCACCTACCAAATTTTACGACTAAAATATGATTTCATCTCCAAAACAATTTTGTGCAATGAAAAATAATGTTTTTCAAATCTGATAAAATTTTGAGAAAAATCGAATTGACAGTTTTTTTTATAAAAAATAAAAACCTAAACAAAAATTAATAAAAGTTGGTAAAAATTGACTCTCGACTCAAATATCTTTTCAAAACTTTGATATATTGGCTTTAATTTACTTTTATCTTTCAAAAAATATTGTTGTCAACATTTAATAAAATTTTGAGAAAAATCGAATTCACAGTTTGTTTACAAAAAATTAAAAACCGAAAAAAATTAACAAAAGTTGGTAAAAATTGATTTTCGACTCAAATATCTTTTCCAAACTTTGATATATTGGCTTTAATTTACTTTTATCTTTCAAAAAATATTGTTGTCAACATTTAATAAAATTTTGAGAAAAATCGAATTCACAGTTTGTTTACAAAAAATTAAAAACCGAAAAAAATTAACAAAAATTGGTAAAAATTGAATATCGATTCAAATATCTTTTCAAAAAGTTGAAATTTAGGCATCAAACTTTTTTTATCTTATAAGAAATATTGTTATCAACAATGTTGAGAAAATTGAATTGACAGTTTTTTTTATACAAAATAAAAATCTAAAAAACTTTACTCAAAGTTGGTAAAAATTGAATATCGATTCAAAACTCTTTTCATTTCATTTTTATATAAAAATCCAACAGTCCGTTTGTTCATAAAAAAATAAAATCTACAAAAAATAGTACGCAAATTTGGTCAAAATTGATACGAGTACATATAGACAAACTTTTAAGCAAGACAAATTGACAGACGGGATAGGAAGTTATAAGTGTGGGTCACATCCTAGCATCTTTTTTGAAATAGTTTGACAGGATTGTGCACACTGATAACTTCCCATCACGTCTGTCGATTTGTCTTGCTTAAAAGTTTGTCTATCAATTTTTAGCAAATTTGCGTTTTATTTTTTGTAGATTTTATTTTTATGAAAAAATGGACTGATGGATTTTTATATAAAAATCACTAAATATCGAAAACAATATTTTCTGTGAAATAAAAAAAGGTTTGAAGCCAATATTTTTAATTTTTGAAAAGCTATTTGAGTCGAAAGTAAATGTTTACCAAGTTTTAGTATTGTTTTTTTTTTTTGAGTTTTATTTTTTGTAAAAAAAACTGTCAATGAGATTTTCTTCAAATTTCTATCAAATGATGAAAACAATATTTCATATAAGATAAAATTAGTTTGAATCCAATATTTCAACTTTTTGAAAAGATATTTGAATCGATATTCAATTTTTACCAACTTTGAGTAAAGTTTTTTTAGATTTTTATTTTGTACAAAAAAAACTGTCAATTCGATTTTTCTCAAAATTTTATCAAATTTCAAAAACATTGTTTTTCGTTGCACAAAATTGTTTTGGAGATTAAATCATATTTTAGTCGTAAAATTTGGTAGGTGACACATTTTTTTTTCAGTTTTTTGATTTATAAAAAAACCGTTAAATGGATTTTTTTCAAAAAATATACTTGGTTGATATCACGTTACAATATATTATATAAAATTTAATTCAAGTCTCTAGCGTTTTTGGTTCGTAAGATATTTAGGGTTAACCAAAATTTTCACCTTTTTTTCAAACTGCTATGGTAAAAAAACCACCTACGCAATATTCTTGAGAGCCCTTTCTGCATCTTTCTGCCTTATTATCTGTATAGCAAAATTTATTTGAAGTCGATATCTCTTCTGGTTCTTGAGCTATGGACGACAAAAAAACGTAGCGAACGTACGGACGTACGGACGTATGAACGTACGTACACACGCACGCACAGACATCTTTCTAAAAATCTTTTATTTCGACTCTAGGGACCTTGAAACGTCGAAAAATGTCAAAATTTTCAATTTGACAAATCGGACCCATTATAATAACTTCCTATGGGAAGTTAAAAAAAATGCAATACCCGGGAGTGATAGTACGCAAAAAAAAATCAAGAAAACAAAATATATGACAGCGAATTCACGATACCTACAATACCTCTTTACCCTTTTTTATACCTACACTACAATGTGCAACCACAAAACTTGCCGAAAGTTGAACCAAAAATCAAATTCTGCGTATACGATTGACTACGTAACACCCAAATCACGAGTCCATGACCTTACATCATACCACATACTGGAAAAAAAAATATTTCTAAGAAAAGTCTTTTTTTTTGTTGTATTTTCTGTTATTGTATACCGCAAGTAGAGATGGCAGAGTAGATTACGTCAGGTAATCTACTCGGTAAACTACGTGTAGTTAATTGGATAAACTACACGTTTGATTTGTTTCATTAACTACCCTACATTTGTTACGTGTGCTTCCTTCACAAAAAACGTTAAATTTCAAAAAGAATTTAAAAAAAACGAGTTAATAAGTAACGACTAACGAGTGAAAAACACTGAACTATACATAAGAACCAAATATCTTGCGTAAATGAACTAAATCCAGTAATTCGAAGTTTTATGAAAGAAAAATGCAAATTTAATAATCATCTGTTTTATTTTTGTCGTTTATTTTAAGAGTATAGTGTATCCGACGACGAGAGTTAGTTTTTCACACTTGCACATCTTTTAGATGCAATTTGTCGATTTGGTGGTTGAATAGACATTTCAAACTACGTTTTGACGACTACCGCTACGTCTGCTACATTAAACTACGTTAACTACATTTAATTACATTAACTACCTCATTTATGTAGCAGACGTAGCAAATGTAGTAAATAAAAAAAAATCGCATTTCTGCCATCTCTGACCGCAAGCAAAACAAAGAATACAAAAACTAAATGAGCCATGAGACCAACAACAAAAAAAAAATCTGAGAGAGGATGGGCGGGCAAAATTCTTTTGCAAAGAATTCTCTTCTTGAGCGCTGAGATGCAGTGGCATTCTTGGGAACTGGAAACTTCATTGTGTGCGTTTACAAAGAAATTTGTTGTTAAAAAATGCAAAATAGACCTCTTTTATAAAAATTAAATTAAATAAACAGTAGACGCAAGAACTTTTTACTTTTTTAAATAGAATAAACAAAATGCCAAAAAAAAATAAAAAAAATATTTTGCAATTATATAAACTCCCAATCCCTCACAATTGCACCACAAATGTTGTTATATTGAAATGCATTTTTAATTATGTTGCGACAAATATTTTTTTTTTTCAAAATCGATAGTAAGAGTAATATATATGGTCCTTTTTTAAAAAAAAAAATTAAAACTAAAAAAATAAAAATCAGCTCGCCCCATGAATTCGCAAAAAATATTGGGAAAAAAAGAATGCATTTTGGATTTTTTGTCTAAAAAAGTTACTATAACTATTTTTAAAAAAAAAAATTTAAAAGCAAATATCTGAACATATATTTAGAATTTGAAAAAAAGTTAAATTGAATTAGCTAGCTGTTATACTTTGGAAGTTTTATCAAATATTGCACCTATGCCACAATGCAAATTTGCCCTATTTTTCATAGTTTTCTACAATTTTTCTTGGAATAAATAAATAAATAAAAAAAAAAAGAAAATCGATACTATTTATAAAAATTTATTGTTTTTTGGAAAAAAATATAAAAAAATAAAAAATTATATTTTACACACTGCCCCATTGATTTTCGCAAGTAACTACCTGAATTTAATGATTTTTTAGTGATTCTAGTGCTGTTAACGAACAAACAATTTTTTTAAATTTTGTATTCCTTTATAAATATTTAGCCCAATATATTTTCAATCAAAACCCGTTTATTTCGTTTAAATATTTAAAAAAATGTGAACGCTACAAAGCTAAGCGCAAAGCACCAATCAATTTTTTTGCATGCGACATGCCCTTAAGGAATGCAGGTATGGGTAAAATGATTTAACAGTATACAAAGCGTACCTTATCCATTAAGACTCACAAACAAATAAACTTACTAAAGGCCAACAACTTAAGACGAACATTTTGAAACAAAAATTTCATTAACTTAAATATCTGAAAAAATACTAAGTGATATTTTCAAAATTCTCATTTAAGGAGCTTCGAGAAGTATACGTTTTCAATATTTTAAAGTTTGGAATGTTTCTTGTCGAGATATTCGTTACCTTTTAAAAACAAACAAAACAAAAATAATCATTTTTGAGGCACGAAGAAGAAGACTTCCTGAACAGAATTGGTTACTCAACATTGTCTGTATTGAAGTATGCAAGTGTTTAAATATCTTGGAGTCTTGCTATCGCATAACTTAAAGTTTTCGAAGCATGCCAAACAAAAAAGCAATGCAACTAAGATAGTATTAAACTTGATGCGGCCAAAAATTGTTTTGGAAATCCAAAAATTAATCTAGTGTCTTTCAAGCGACTATCAACACATGCTTGATTTTTGATTACTTGACTCTCGAAGAGTTTGAAGCACTTTAAAAACATTTCTTCAAACGCTTATTAAAATTACCAAGCTCAACACCGAATTATGCTACCTAAGTGAAGTCTTGCATAACGCCTACATATACTTAAAACCTCAAATTAAACTACGACTACATAATTAGAGTGTTGAAAAGAAATGAAAGAAGTCTTCACAAATCGTTTATGGTAAAGCTAATTCAATCTAATGCCTCTCCCTATAAGGAATGTAATGAGCTATAGTCATGTCCCATGATACTAACTTAAATTTAATGAAATCTAATGCGGATAATTGGAATCTTATGTTTTCCAAAGTTTTACTGCTAACATTGACGAAAGAAGTTTCAATGAGCATCTTTCCAGAACAACACCAAAAAACTATAGGAATAGCTATAGGTACCTCAATCAGCAGATATTTTCATCAGAAATAGTAATGAATTTTCGATACCAAAGCTATTAGCCTTATCTTTAGAGCACGAGTTAAAGTCTTGAAACTTAATTTGATACCTCAATGTTTTGATCTTCTATGAGTCTGCACTTTATGCAATAAACTTCAAGAAAAAAACTACTCAACGAACACAGCTATCGGAAAACAAATGCAGTATCAAACGTACCAACATTTGAGAAGGAAATCACAAAGATCCATTCGAGACTCGTATAAATGTCGAAAACTAATCCGTAGTAAGATTCTACTTTTACTTTTATGGTTAGTATTCATACTACGGATATTGTTTTTGTTATTCGTGTAAAATCCTACCACAGATTTTCCAACTTTCAACAACTTATTAAATTTTCTTAGTAATAACTTAATAATTTGGTTTACTAACTTCCCATAGGAAGTTATTGTAATGGGTCCAATTTGTCAAGTTGAAAATTTTGACATTTCTCGACGTTTCAAGGTCAATAGAGTTGAAATAAAAGATTTTTAGAAAGATGTCTGTACGTGCGTATGTACGTTCGTTCGTACGTCTACGTCCGTACGTTCGCGACGTTTTTTTCGTCGTCCAAAGCTCAAGAACCCGAAGAGATATCAATTTCAAATAAATTTTGTTATACAGATAATAAGGCAGAAAGATGCAGAAAGGGCTCTCAAGAAAATTGCGTGGGTGGTTTTTTTTATAATAAATACATTTTAAATTGGGTGGCGCAACAGTCCGTTGTGAACCAGGGCCTAGTGACTTACAACTCTCAACCATTCCTGTTGTCAGGAATGGAAGGAACCTACAATTTTAGGCCGAATCCGAACGGCTAATTTGAGAAAGCACTTTTTCATGACAAGAATTACTCTTGAAGGATTTGTCAATTCCTCACAAGAGGCAGTACCTACCAGCGAAAATTATGTTTTTTTTTTTGGTTTTAGGTTTTTTTACCATAGCAGTTTGAAAAAAAGGTGAAAATTTTGGTTTACCCTAAATATCTCACGAACCAAAAATGCCAAAGACTTGAATTAAATTTTATATAATATATTGTAACGTGATTTAACGGTTTTTTTACAAATCAAAATAACTGAGAAAAAAATTGTTACCTCCAAAATTTTACGACTAAAATATCATTTTATCTCCATAACAATTTTGTGCAATGACGAACAATGTTTTTGACTTCTGATAAAATTTTGAGAAAAATCGAATTTAAATTTTTTTTTACAAAAAATAAAAACCTAAAAAAAAATTAATAAAAGTTGGTAAAAATTGATTTTCGACTCAAATATCTTTTCAAAAGTTTGAAATATTAGCTTCAACCTAATTTTATCTTATAAGAAATATTGTTTTCAACATTCGATAAAATTTTAAAAATAATCGAATTGACAGTTTTTTTACAAAAAATAAAAGTCTAAAAAAAAACAATACTAAAACTTTTTAAAAATTTACTTTCGACTCAAATAGCTTTTCAAAAACTAAAAATATTGTCTTCAAACTAATTTTTTTTACAGAAAATATTGTTTCGATATTCAGTAATTTGTATATAAAAATCCAACAGTACGTTTTTTCATACAAAATAAAATTCTCAAATAGACAAACTTTAAAGCAAGACAAATTGACAGACGGGATAGGAAGTTATCAGTGTGTGTCGCATCCCAGCTTCTTCTTTTGATTTGTTTTCAAGATATTTGGTTCGAAAAAAGCTTGAACCAATGCCAAGTACTAACGGGTTGTTTTTTTTAGATGTATAGAACTTTAAGTTGCCTTACCTGGTGGCCATTTTGTCATTTCGACATGAATCGACTGACACCTAAGCAACGTTTCAAATGGCGAATAGTTTCACGTTATAGATACGTGAAATTTTAAAAGTCGCTATTACACGCCGATAAGACCGAAACTGCATTTGCCGCGTTATTGCATTTCATAGTTCTTTAACGCTAAAAAACACCCTTTTAAAAAACTCACGGTTGGGTTTTCTTTTAATTTCACTGAAATGTATCTACAAAGTATGGAACAAGATGAATTAAGTTTGAAGATATTCTAGTCCAAAATCTACTTTGAAGAATTTATAGCAGTATTTTTTCTTAAAATTAAACCAGATGTCTAAATCATTTTTCTTTGTTACACAAATTTATTAACTATATATGGAAAGTAACTGATAACGGTAATCCAATTTTTCGAATTGAATATTTTTACAGTTCTCAATTTTTCAAGGTTCTTAGAATCTAAATCAATCATTTTAAGAAAGTTTTTGTGTATGGTCGTCCTAACATTTGGAATTCCTTTTCTCTTTGATCGTATCTGAAGAATCAGCAGAGACATCGACTACAACTAACGACTTCAAAAAGTAGAAATAGTATTTGTTCAGTTACATTTTTAAGGCCAAAAAATGATATTACCTCCATTATAGTGTTATGGGTGGAATAATAATGTTTTTGACAAAAAGTTGTTGATAACTTTTTGTAAAAATTTCAGCCGACAGATTTTCATTCAAACTAAAATTGAAGCAAAGAGTTCAATGACATAAGTTTCTTTAAAGACTGCGGTGTAAACTTTTATTCGTTTAAATTTAATAATTAAGAGAAGTATAGAAAATCAATCGTACCTAATGCGGAACATTGAAAAAAGAATTTAGTAGTTTCTCAAATTCTATTGTATTTCAATTACTTTCTAGAAACTATCTGAGTTTTTCTTTGAATAATCGAATTTCTATCAAAAATACTTTAACTTCTCGAATTTAAACTCAATTTTGGTTTCAAATTTCTTTGAATTAAAAATTTTCCAATGGGAAGTTATTAATGTGGGTAGCATCCCATCCTCTTTTCTATTTAAAAAATAGAACTTTTCACAATAACTTCCAATAAGAAGTTGAAAAAATTATGAAATTTAAAAAATACAGGACCTGACTCTACTAAACAAAAATACTTAAATCATTATCATAAAATAAATAATCCACTGTTTGCAACCGTTACATATCATATATGTTTTTATTTTGTCACATACATTTCTCGGAAGCTGGTGCCTCTAGGTACATGATGCCTATTCTGACGAGATGGGTCATTCCTGGAATTCCACAGAATCTTCCTCTCATTTCATCCCAAAAAAATAATAAGCTGTCAAAAAAACAACTCTGCACTGATACTGGGTGATATTCAATACGATTCTATTTCATCTCATAACATATCTACATATGTAAACTTGTATTTTTTTGCCACTCCGTAATTATTATTATTATCATCCCTAATCTTATATTAGTTTAATATTACTTCTCCAAAAAACCACAGAGAAAAACAACACTTCATATGACATGAAATATGGTAGCTAAAATAAATAAACATCAACAAGGTAAAAACAAAAATACAAAAATAAACTATTAAGCAAAGATAATATGACAACCACAATAGGAATTTAATCCAACAGTTGATTAACGCGAGCTCATTATAAATATTCAACTCAAATATCATATCACATACAAAAATAAATAAAATAATAAATTAAATACCAAGTAGGTACTTGGTGAGGGGGAAGCGAATACATCAGGAGGAGGGAATACCTTGGGCTTGCATCTGTTATTTGTGTAGGGAACGTGTATCTATATTATGATTTATGTATCTATGGCTAAAATAAAATTACAACAAGTAATCCTTTTAAGCCAAAAACATGATGGTTTCATTTTAATTATTTGCACATCAATTTTCGTTCAACTCAGCGAAACTTTAAATCCAATTTATTCATACAACTTTCAGACTAAAATGGAATTAAAAATAGTTTTTTGACTATCTACAAATTTGAAATGCATAACCATCACAAAAAAAAAAAGAAACTCATCCCATACTACCCCATATCCCAGGGGAGTTACAGAGCTGGAAAATAAGGGAGTATCTACTATACGAGTGTGGTCTATGTAATGTACCAACGAGTTATCCATATTTATTCTTATTCGATTTGGTTTTATCAGTTTTATTTATTATGCTCTGTTTTGCTGTGTTATCAAATGAGGAAATACTAAAACGTTTTTGGATTAAATTTTGCAAATACTCGAGTACGAGTATGTTTTTGTTATTCTTTTTATTTTGATTATTATGTGTGCAGAATATGAATAACCATGGGGCAGTCTAGGGTGACTTGGGCCCTTTTTGAGCAGAAAAATTATTAGTTTTATGCAAGAAATATCAGATACAAAATTCAGAAAATTCTGAAAAAGCTGAATTTTGGTGACCAGTTTCAATACGACGTCCTTTTAACTTCTTAAAAAGAACTCTTGAAATAAGGGTTTACATATTTAGTAATAACTTTATAAGAATACAATTTAATGTATCCCCTCTACACACTTCTGAAAAATTTGTTTCACTACAAATTTGGGATATTTTTTAAGAACTTCAGCATTTTTTTCGATATGAATGTCTCATTTTTCTGGAATTTTAAACTTTTTCAAAACAATGGAACGCAATGTATGGATAATGAATAACTTATTTGCCTGGACTTCAAAACTTTCTACAACAATTGAGCCTTTATAAAAAAGGAAAGTTAGTCAATTTTATAAAATGTTACTAAATATTTTCCTTGAGAGCCTTCGCTCCACATTCCCGAATAAATCCATCCCTGTGCGCTGCAAATAGATGTTTTTGTATAATATCAACGATGTATAAAGAATGCAACGTGGCTTCATATTTATCCTCTACACTGAACTGAGATAGAATTTTTGTATAGTCTACATTATGGGCTCTACTTAATGAAAATACAATTTTTTTTGTTAAATTTAATGCCATCGACTAACAGATGATGTGAACATGAAGTATATAACATTTTTGATTTAATTTTTTTGTTAAATAAAAATGTTTGTAATATAAAAAGATAAAGCTAAAAAGAAAATGAAGTTAAATTGATAAGAATTGCAATTGCATTCGAGAGATGATGCATTTATTTAAATTCTAAAGCTTTTAGTGGTGGCAATAAAATTAAAAAGAATAATTAAAAATATATAAACATCAGTCTGTATTTCGTATCAGAATTATTTCAAAATAAAATTCTTATCATCTAACATACTAATTTATTAATGTTGTGGATGAATACAATTTGTCAATGTTTTATCTTAGACAAACAAATTTTAATCGAACAGATACTTTTCAGCATTTTTTTAAATACAAAAATTTTGTTTTTAAAAAAGTACGTATACGCCATAGGGTACAACAAAATAAATAAATTTCAGGTGTAGTAAGTTGGTTATTTTCAGCTTTTTGACAAGCAACGAATATGAGAATTATTCTGCTAACTTTTTCATTTGTCGTACTTCTTAGGCCTCGTTCCCAGCGGATGGAAAACAGCATTTGTCCAGCCCATCTCCAAAAAAGGCCAATCTTCCTCACCCTTTAATTACCAATTACCGACCCATTGCACTTACGTTCTTCTATCCAAGGTCATGGAAACGCTGATTATTTATCAGCTAAGATCAAAAGCTTCTTAATGACCGACAGTACGGCTTTTGTAGCAATAGGTCCACTGTTGATCTCATGGTTTATATCTACATAGTTTTGGATAAAGTAAGATTATTGCACTTGATATTTTAAAAATGTTTGATAGGGTTTGGCATCAGGCTCTCCCATCGAAATTGTCTGCTTTCCGTTTTCATGAATGCCTCCTCATTGGATTAGTAATTTGTTTTCGGATCGTCCAATAAAATAAGTTTTGGATGGGCTTAAATCTGCAAACCACAAAATAAATGCTGATTGCTGGTGTACCCCAGGACTCTGTTCTATCTCCAATATTCTTCCTAATTTGTATCAATGATATCCTGTCTGCAAATTGTAATCTAATACATTCCTTCGATGACGATAGTACTCTTGATTTTCTTATCGTATGACTCTTCTTCAGCTTTATAACTGCAAAGAAAAAATATGATGAGCTCAATTAATTCCAATTTAAACAGCATTGTACAATAAGTAATAAAAAACCGCGTAGAATATAATGCTCGTAAAAACCAATTTTGTCTTATATCGTTAAGCGAGAAATACCCTCCTTGCCATTAACCACGGATGGCACTTGCATCGAGAAGACTGAACATCTCAATATTCTCGGCATGTATATCACCAACAACCTCTTGTGGAACGATCATAAACGTGATGTCGCCAAAAATCCCGCAAGCTGTTTGGGTTTTCTAAGGCAAGGAGTTTTTCTCCCCCTTTGGTCATCATCACATCATGGAAAACGTGTGGGGATAACTTTCAAGAAAAGTTTACAATACAAGTTTACAAAACAATACCAAAAAATCGAAGAGATTATTGAAGATATAAAACGGTCCTTGGCCAAAATTTTGACTCAATTATTTGATAGCACAGGTGACTTGAAGTAATTCAGTAATCAGGATTCAGAACACATTATTAAAAAATATTGTAATCCATTCAGTAAATCATTCTAACAAGTTAATTTAGATCAATATTCATGTGACCTTCTTCCGAAAATCCACCAAATATTTTTAGAAATATGACGAAGTGTTAATACTCGTCCAAAGCTTGAGTATAGCTCCCATCTCATTTAGATTGACTGGTCTTAGGTCATAGGATCATTTAGGATAGGATCGCTTGAACATAATCATAAGGTATCTAGTCTCACCCTTTTTTATCGTTACTTTAACGGTTTCTGTGGTCGGTTTCCATGCCATTGATTTTCCTGCAATTTAGTCGTTACCTTCTCGAAGCGTATGTCCTGGCCATTTACGCATTCGTATTATAGATTCTATAGGTTCGTGGCCTGTCCTTCTATAAAGGACCTCATTTGAAATATGGTTTGGCCAGAAAATCCTTAGGATGTTACGAAGACATCTATGTTCGAACGTTTGTTGCTTTCTTGATTTAAGGCTAAAGTAACCTTCCAGGTGCTTCATACATAAAGAAGCACAAATTCAACATTTCTGCGAAATGGTCGAAGCTTTGTTCTCAAGCTGATAGAGTTACTACTCCAAATTTTCGACAGCATACCGAACTCGGCAATTGCTTTTCCCATGTAGAAGATGACGTCTTGTTCAGTTCCGCCTTCGATGGAGATGATACTTCCAAGGAAAGCTCTCTACTTTTTCCACCGGTTGCGAGGAAATATTTATTTGAGAAAATGGTCGGGTTCCGAGGCTGATCATTTTTGATTTGCTGGAGTTAATTGTCAGCCCCACAACTTCTGCTTCTCTCTCCACATTTGTTGTCATTTGATGGAGATCCATGATCCAATGAGAGAGTAAGCACACATCGTCCGCGTAATCAAATTGCTTTAAATAGAATGTCAAAGTCCATTGGATCCCTCCGCTACCTGACAAAGCTGCGCGCAGTACATCGCTTATCACCAACAAAAACAATATTGGCTACAGAATACAGCCCTGTCTGACTCCACTATGGATTTCAAAATCATCTAACAACCTACCATCATCGTGCAGAACGTGACACTTTGATCCATCATATGTTGCTTTAATAATAGCAATTAGTTTTTCTGGGATGCCTCTACTCCGTAAAGCTAACCTGATATACTTCCTGTTAACGCTATGAAACTACCCGCTTCATGATGGTTAGTACGTTGGACTGTCATGCGAGAGGTCTTGGGTTTAATCCCTGGCTGTGCCAACTATTATTCACGAGTACTGCCTCTTGCTAGGAATTGACAAATTTTCCAAGAGTAATTCTTGTCATGAAAAAGTGCTTTCTCAAATTATCCCTGAAGTTACTTGCACACAGGAATGGTTGAAAGTTATAAGTCACTAGGCCCTGGTTCTCTACGGACTGTTGCGCTACCTAATTTATTTATTTATTGAACGCTATCAAAGGCCTTCTCGAAGTCGATAAACAGCATAATGTAGTAATGATCGATATTCAACGCACTGTTCAATAATGATCCACAGTGTGTTGATATGATTAAACCAGGATCCAGTGCGGAATCCTGTTTGTTCGGGATCGAGTGTGTTTAAAGAGACATTCAAAAAAACTGCAAAGCTGCCGAACTTGAAACAACCTAAATTTTGCTGTCAAAAAATCTAACATCGGTATACCACTATAGCAACTTGCTTAAGCATTAACCTTCTTAGCAACCCGTTTTTTTGGTAGATTGTACATTAGCTTTTTGACTTGGATCTCCTGCAAACGATTTTAAAAAGATTCATGGATGAAGAAGAAAGCAAAACTTCTGTGTTCATGCCTTGCTCTGTCACGAAGACGAAGACTCCACCTTGGATAATTTTACTACAATGATCCTAGTGATGTCACAAATTCTGACATCTATTGTTTCAAACGGTTTATAGTTCTTAGAGCAATTCTTAAGATTCATGTGTTGGCTTTTCCATCAATGGCCATCATAACCTAACCAAACCTTTAGTCAAGTCGATTTGATTGACAGTTCTTATACAAATTCGGTATGACGTCACAGTGTATTAAATAAAGTCCATAGTCGAAATATTTAGCGTCAACCAAGTTTTTCAATTTTTATTTTAAATTCCCAATTTGACCAATTTGAGAAAAACACACACTATGTTACCTTGAAAAAGCTTCCTGAATATCTTGACTTTATGAAGTGTATGAGAAAACTAAATTAATGTCTAGATTTCTCAAGATTGCTGAGATATAGTATAGACATCTTTAAAAAGATGATTTGAGATTCTTCGAAACGTCGATAAATTTCAAAATCTTTTATTAGAACAGCAGAGCCCACTTCATTCATATCCCACGCAAAACTTAAAAATAAAATAATTTTAACTTCACGTTATTATTTTTTTTCAATTTTGTAGACACAGTTTTATCGATTACAATGTTAAATAATGTCAAAGTGAATCGATAGGTACCTATTTAGATAATAGTATACAAATATAAACACATTTGAAAATTTAATATTCCACACCTTTTATCGTTTGCTTTTTAATTAGGTAGACCTATGTGTGTTTTTGCTCAATTACAAAACTGGTTTGTTTTTGAACCTTCTTATCAAAATTATAATCACGTAATATTCATAGCATGTGTCCTCTAATTAAAAATAAACAACAAACTGATGCAACATCTTCCCTCGGTTTCAACACAGCCATTTCAGATCACCGCAGAAAATGAAAAAAAAACAACTTACGAACGACTCATAAACATAAACAGAATAATTTAAAATTTATCAACCAAACAACAACAAAAAATATAAACACCATTAACCTTGTGGTAGGTCCTCAGTTACGAGATCAGACATACACTAAATTAACCAAAGGTTGGCAAGGGTACCTGATGTGATTATACCTTTACGATCCACGCCCTAAAAATCCTAAATTTACGAGTACCCTCATAAGTACCAACCTGATTGCTGACAAGGTACTGTCCATTGGCACCTCGCATGATCATCATCACCATCACCAGCACGATCGTCAGTCTTTCGTCTGAAGTCATCACTCAGGTAGGCATTTACGTCTTTTTCATCTTAGTCTAGACTTAAAATAGTTCGGACTACTGACGCCTTCACAAATCACACAAAATTCGAATGTGTTTCTAAAAGTGGATCCCGCTGAAGAATAATGCAAACAAGTGCGAGTGCCATGCGATTTAAATTGTTTAACAAAGCCAATTATTTATGTGCTAGATATGAATTCATATTAAATATTAGGCATAGAATATATGCATTTGGCAAACTGCTAAGAATGGTTTCATAAATATTTCCCACCCTGCCCACGATATTGAACGTCCATAAATATATCTCCGTAAAATTGTTTTTCTTTGAAAGTGTTTTGTTTTTAATTTAAATTTTTGCTTTTAGGTTTGTTAATTTATTGATTAAGTATTTTTACATTTTCCATGAAATGATCATCTGCAGTTAAGGCGGATGTAAACAAATTCAATTTTATACCAAAAATATAATTATTTTTAAATGCAGGGGCGTATGTACATCGACTTTAAGGGTCTAATTTAGCATGGTATATTTTTTTATAGATTTATGACTGTTTTTTAAATTTTTAAGTTGTAAATATAATGCGATCCTCAGGAAAATGGGAAACGATCTAAAAGGTTATAAAGGGTGATTTGTTTGAGGTTAGGATTTTCATGCATTAGTATTTGACAGATCACGCGGGATTTCAGACATGGTGTCAAAGAGAAAGATGCTCAGTATGCTTTGACATTTCATCATGAATAGACTTACTAACGAGCAACGCTTGCAAATCATTGAATTTTATTACCAAAATCAGTGTTCGGTTCGAAATGTGTTTCGCGCTTTACGTCCGATTTATGGTCTACATAATCGACCAAGTGAGCAAATAATTAATGCGATTGTGACCAAGTTTCGCACTCAGTTTACTTTATTGGACATTAAACCAACCAGACAAATGCGTACAGTGCGTACAGAAGAGAATATTGCGTCTGTTTCTGAGAGTGTTGCTGAAGACCGTGAAATGTCGATTCGTCGCCGTTCGCAGCAATTGGGTTTGTGTTATTCGACCACATGGAAGATTTTACGCAAAGATCTTGGTGTAAAACCGTATAAAATACAGCTCGTGCAAGAACTGAAGCCGAACGATCTGCCACAACGTCGAATTTTCAGTGAATGGGCCCTAGAAAAGTTGGCAGAAAATCCGCTTTTTTATCGACAAATTTTGTTCAGCGATGAGGCTCATTTCTGGTTGAATGGCTACGTAAATAAACAAAATTGCCGCATTTGGAGTGAAGAGCAACCAGAAGCAGTTCAAGAACTGCCCATGCATCCCGAAAAATGCACTGTTTGGTGTGGTTTGTACGCTGGTGGAATTTTTTCAAAGATGCTGTTGGACGCAACGTTACGGTGAATGGCGATCGCTATCGTTCAATGCTAACAAACTTTTTGTTGCCAAAAATGGATGAACTGAACTTGGTTGAGAACTAGCGTCTAGGGACTTACAACTCTAAACCATTATTGGTGTTTGAGTAATGTTGTCAGGGACGGAGGGGACCTACAGTTCTTAAATTGGATCCGAACGGATAGTTTCACGACAAGAATTATTCTTAGAGCATTTGTCAATTCCTCGCAAGAGGTAGTACCCTTTAAAAAAGCTTTAGGTGGCACAGGTAGGCGTTGAACTCAATTCCCCTACGCACTTACCATCCCGTTACGGGTATAATCGTGAATATCGGTGTTTAGGTCTTAAATATAGAAAAAAGGGGGGGGGAAACAGAGACATCATTCCACATTCTTGATGTGCGGCTAATATATATATACTTGGCAAGTCCGAAATTCATCTTATTGGTGCAATTATTGATGAGCAGATGAGTAGATTCGGAGAAATTGTAAGCACTTAAAAAATGTTTTGGCAATATCGTATATTTGAAAGAATAATCAATTAATAGCCAATATTTGATATTAAAGAATTTAGAAGTTGAAATGTTTTAAAATCTCACTACTTCATATGTCAGATTTATTAATCAGAACTTTGGGTCTCTTACACAATAATGTTTTTGGGATTATTCTTCTGCCTCTTGCAAAGGAAATCACGCCTTTGAATTATTAAATAATAAGCTTCCGAAGTTGTTTTGTATATACGCCTCTTGAAATGTAAAAGTGTTGATGTAATTCTTTATTTGCACTCCAAAGTTTTATTCATTTAATAGCTTAGAAATAATAAATAAAAAAAAAAACATTTTTAGAAAAGAGGGATGTCATCACGCCCCCTGAATGCACAATTTTAGGTTTTTTAGTTTATTTTTGTGAAAACATAAATATCAGCTTATGCTTAGTTTCATAACTCTACATAAATCAGAAATATTCCGTATGTAAGATAAAAGATCTATAGGAAGTGGGTTGATACCACGCCTTTTAGTGCAAAAGTTGAATCATTAGATTTGTGTTGCAGTTAAAATAGATTCGTCTTAATTGCATTATGCTACAACACAGTGAAGTGCTAACGTAAACGTTATTTAAATTTATATCTGATTTAAAAAAAAGGGGTGGATACCACGCCCCCTTAGTAAAAAATCCCAATATTTCGATTTCGCACAAAGTTTCAATGACCAAAAGTAGTTATTAATATTGGTGATCGCCTAATCAGTGAGTTACATATACGTTTTTTTGCGATTTTTAAAGAGATGTGTATTAGAAAAACTACGTACTCTACAGTAGTGATTTAATTGATTATTTCGCGCATTTAGAACTTTAAAAGAAAATTAAGTGTTTTAATTAAATTCTCCAAAAATGTAGAAAGCGTTACTAGAACTGTCGTATTCTTCCTGTTTAGCTTAGCACATAATTTTGAAAACGGATGAATTGCACCGTTAGGGTGTTGAAAGCGCCGTGAAACTCTTCTTAAATCCGCCCTTGAATTAAAACAATTTCTTACACCTTCTCCTAGGAATACACAGCCGAATAAACTCGAAAACAATCTTTAAAGTACTTTTAGATCTCGAGAGAAGATTATTGTAAAATATTTTTTCGAAATTTAATTTTCAATATATTTCTCTTCTTTTTTGTGAATTAAATTCACTTTCCGTAGGTTTTCAAATATAATGAATGATTTTGTTTTGAGCTTTTTCAATTTTGACAGACGAATGTTATTGTGCATATTTATTATTATTTGAGTTATTTTTAATTTACCTTAAAATTCATAGAAAAACATAATTTTTGCTTAGTGTCAATTTTGATCATCAACGAAAAGATACAAAAAAAAGTTGATGTAAATATCACCAACTTGGATCACTTGTTTATTGTTCAAGAGTCAGTAAGTTGTCTTTTATTGAGTGATGAGTTACGCAAGACCTAGATATTCACCTCTAGACATTAAATTAAATTTGTTATTCAAATGAATGTAATAGATTTAGTCATGGCATACACTTAATTAAAACTGAACACTAATTGTTTATTGTCATAAGATACTACCTCCAGGTACTTATAATAAAATACAAGTAGTCATTCAGTGTTGACACGTGAGTAATGCAAATAATGTCTTCATAAATAAATAAAAATGTTTATAAACCATTCTTCGCTATCAACATGATATTGATCTAGTACACTTGATTATAGAGGAGAAACTTATATCAAAATGCACTGCGGCACTATCGATTCGATACAGCTGAGTGAGACACACCCAACTTATAAGAAGATGACCAAATTAAGTCGGTTTATTATGAATGCATACCGTTAATTTGTATATTTTTACATAAATGGAAGAGTAGGGCAGAAGTTTTATAAATGGGCATATGCATTAGGTTAGATAGCCTCATTTAGCATTTCATGCAACAACAACAAAAGAAATACTGCTACAAATATTTATTTATTAATATTAAATGAGTAGATTTAAATGATATTGTAAATAGGGTGTTTTTAAGCTGAATGAATTTGACGATTTTTATTTAAGGTTTGACATTTGAGATGAAAAATTGGACTGCTCGAATGGGCTATGTAACTTGTTGCAGCAAAAATTATATTTGACGAATTTCGTCTATGTAAGGTAATAGTCAAATTTAGAGCCTAAAAAGCTGTCAAAACAACAATGTGATAGTCATTTTCAAACAAAATGTATGTTGTTTCTGAATAAAGCTACTAGACGCTTACACAAATTACTGAAACATTTTTTTAATTACAATAAGATTAAAACAAACATATTCTTGTGACCGACAATGCTTACAAAATTCAAAAAATAACAAGAAAGTGAAGAATGCAATGAAAACACAGCCAAATTCATACTTTAATTTAGATTCAAGATGGCATCAATAAATTTTGACAATTCTAATCTGAAATTTTTTAATAGAATTGGATTGTGTTGATTCATCTCACAAAGACGGAAAACTGTCAATTGAATTTTTCTAAAAAAAACTAACCATAAGCACATGACAATATTTTACATCTAATAAAATAAATCGGATTTTTGTACGTTTTTTTTCCCGAAATATTGGAGTTCGAACCAACTGGGTTCAAACAAATTGTGAATTCTATTTTTTTTTTAATTGTACCAGATGTAAAATGCGGTGTTCGTCCATGCCTTGAATTATGTTGAAGTTACATAATTTTTTTTTCGGAAATTATTCGAGGTAACAAATATTATGTGATCTATTTATTTCACCGGTTTATTGTTTGTTTAATGTCTTATGTAATGTAAAAAATGTTTGCTAAAATGGCTTTCAACAGAAAGAGTCATAAAGGGGTTTAAAAGTTAGTTTGATTCTTGTAACAAATCCGTTGTCTAAAGAATTCTATTACATCAAGTTCTTGAAATATATTATATAATATATTATTTAGAAATAATGTTGAAAACTGGTACTTTAAAAACTTGAATCAGTGCAAAAAGTCAAGTCCAAAACGTATTTTCAGAAACTATTAAAAATAAATAAATTAGGTGGCACATTATTCCCTTGAGAACTAAGGCTTAGTGACTTACATTTTTTTTTAAATTCATTTTTATTAATTTATTCTTAAAACTATCTTAAAGCAAGACAAAAATTCATAAAACTAGCATAATTAACCATAATTTCCTGGTCCCATGCGGACATTCTAATACTTAATACTAATGCCTTTTAGCACTAAGAACTATTTTACTGTTATTCGTTATTTAAAAAAAAAACTAATTTCAATATATTTTTTTACTTAAAAACTATGTACTTAAAATTAGGTCCTTAAAATAAAATTTAAAACTAACTTAAACTACCTATTCTACCTATAATTTACTTAAAACTAGAACAACCACAGCAGCACATCTAAATAATTTAAATTATTGTTTGTGAGTTTGGTCTCGTTCGGACACAGACCTACTGAACCGAAAGAGCTCTGCTCCGCCTTGTGCCATGACGTCCTGATTGTACAGGAGTCGCCTATCCAAACTATTCTGTATCAGACCGCATCTATCTAAAAAGAGGAATGCCTCTGTTGGAATGAAGCCGCTCAAGCGTGCACTCTCAAAATACTCGTTCTATCCGAACGTACCGAAAGTCCAACGCACTAACCATCATGCCACGTGTACTTACTTTTTTAAAAACTATTGAAGTATCAAAATCAAGATTTTCTCTAAACTCATTATAGATTAAAATAAAGACTCATAACTATTGAGTCCGTACGTCCGTACGTTCGAAACGTTTTTTCGTCGTCCATAGCTCAAGAACCAGAAGAGATATCGATTTCAAATAAATTTTGTTATACAGAAAATAAGGCAGAAAAAAAAAAATGAAAAAAAAATTGTCACTTCCAAAACTTTACGAATCGAATTGACAGTTTTTTTTACAAAAAATTAAAAACCTAAAAAAAAAATTAACAAAAGTTGGTTAAAATTGATTTTCGACTCAAATATCTTTTCAAAAATTAAAAATATTGGCTTCAAACTTATTTTATTTCACAGAAAATATTGTTTTCGATATTCAGTAGTTTTTATATAAAAATCCAACAGTACGTTTTTTCATAAATAATAAAATCTATAGAAAATATTACTCAAATTTGGTAAAAATTGATACGACGGGATGGGAAGTTATCAGTGTGGGTCGCATTCCAGCCTCTTTTTTTAATAGTATTATGGACTATGGTTTCTAGAAAATGTCACTTCGCTACACTTCTTATTGTCAAAATAAAAATATAATAATCAATTAAATTATTTAAATAAATTTGAAATTTTTTTGTACGTTCTTTAATGAATTTATGGATGTGAATATTTTCAAATCGTCAGCAAATAGAAGACATTTTAAAAAAGTTAGATATAATGGTAAGTCAAAAATGAAAAGTAGTGGTCCAGGGTGGCTACCTTGAGGAACACCCGAAAAACGTTCCTTAGACAAGACATTATCAATTTTCACCCCTATTTTCTACCTTCTAAATAAATCTTTATCCACATTAGAAGATGAGAGTGATGCTAATAAATCTCTTAAGAGAAAACTATGTTGGACGGGGTTGAAAGCCTGTAAAAAATCAGTGTAAATAGTGTCGACTTAAAAACACATTTTTATCTGTGATGGACAAAACATTTAAAAATACTGATACGTTTGTAGTAGTGGATTTTCCTTTAAAGAAACTAAAATGTATTGTGAATAAGATTATATTATTTGTTTTTTACTACAGCTTCGACAACCTTAGGAATTAACTGAAGTTTTGCAATTGGTTTGTAATTTTCAAACATTTTGTACCTGATTTTATAAGAGTACTTCCATTCATCTAAGAACTTACCATTACTTAAAGAAAGGTTAAATATTATACGAAGTAGAAGTAGAAGTAGTTTGTAAAAGAATTGGTGGAATAGAAAAACTTTTTACAAGAGATAAATGTACTTGCAAGACGTTGTCTACAGATAACTGCAAATTACAAAGATCAAATATAGGATCTGAATTCATTGTGTTGACAATTGACATAGATTAATTTGAGATCAATAAAATAGATGTTCCAAAACAGAGTAAAAACTTATTTAGTATCTTTACCGCTTAAGATATGTTGCCAATCTAATTTGTTCAAAAAAGTTTTTATGGAATCATAATCCTCTTTTTTAAAATAATGCAATTGGAAATTATTATTCAATTTAGATTCATTCAAAATAGAAAAATTTTAAAAAATTGAAGCTGACTTTCCACAACCCCGAATTGTTGGTGAATGGGCTCTCAAAATATGGCCGAATGTCGAATAATTGTTTTCAGCGACGAAGCCTATTTCAGGTGGACAAGCAAAGACCCATTCAGAAAAAGTAACTAAGCTGGTTTAATCATTGTGTTGTCTTTCAAAGATGATGCGAATCGAAACGTTACTATGAATGGTGCGCCCTACTTTGCTAAGACAACAATTTTTTTTCAGCGTCATCAAAAAGCAGGACTTTTATGATATTTGGTTTCAACAAAATGGTGCCACATGCCTACAAACACGCGTAATAATAGGTCAGTTAAGAATCGAGTTCATTTAATTAATAATCAATTAGCAGCCTAGATCGTGAAACCTGACTGCTCTATAGACTATTTTTTGTGGACCTTTGTTAAGGTTTGTAGCTACATTAATTCGTGCGATATCAGCCGAAATATTAGAAAGAGTATGCCAATACCAACTACCATCATTTGCGTGCAATTATCTTTAAACATTAAAAAATATCCACCGACTCAAATAAAGATTTCATGAATTTTTTAGAATTTTGCGTGTTGTTTTTTTACTGAATCTTTTAGTTTTGAAATTTCTTATATTGTTAGAAAGCCCTGTGTTGATATATCTCATCCTTCAGCTCTCATTCTTGCAGTCTTCATCATACCAATTTATGTTTTATTCAATTGCAGGTAAACACAACACAAATTGAGACTATACATCATCTACTTGTCTTATTTCTTGAAAAGAGCTTTTCAAAGTAGGGTGCCTCTGTGTACACACATATATTGAGTCGTAAAACACGTCAGATTTCTGTCCATCAATCTTTTGAAAGCAATATCAAAACTCTAAGGTATACTTGTATGAAGGTATTTTTTTGTATTCTTTGAACGTTCGCAGTGTTGAAAGTTCATTAACAGCACTTTTCTATGTTGAAAGATCTTAGCATATTGCAACACTATAGAATTCAATTTGAAGTTTCTCTATGCTTCGTCGTCTCCTTGGTCTTTAAAAACCGCGGGTGGCGCCTTAGTTTTTTTTATGTGTGAGTACGTATAAATTAAAGAGGCGCCAATAGTCGATAATTGTTTTAAGAAAAATGCTCCCCCATAATTCTTCTTGTGTTCGTAGTCAATTTCATTGAAAGTCCAAGAATCATCATCACTTCCTTAGTTTTTATATTCCAATCTTTAAAAAATAACATAGATACATTAGATATGTACATAACATAAGTTTTCGAAGTAAAAGAAATTGTGGAATTAATTTTACTTTTTATCGCGGTGCGGTGGCGGCGACGGTGGTGCCTCAAAGTCATACAATAATTTAGTGATGTACTGTGGACTGCGGGCCAACAACAACAACAACAATAAAATTTAATTCAAACAAAAATAAAACCTTTCTCCTTTTCAATCAATTGTGTGCGGTTGCGGTAGCGAAGCGATCTACGTCACACAAGTTCCGATAACAGATTTGTATTCCATGCTTACAAGATAATTTCTTCGATTTTATTACAAACAAATTCGATTTTTTATATCTTTAATTTATTTGTTTGAATTCGCTTTATTCGCGTGCTAGATAAATGCGCCTGTTTGTTGGATGATGGAGGATATACGAATGAGTAAACAGGGTGTATCGTAGAAGGTCTTTAAGTTTAAAATAATAAAAAAGTATATGAGTAGGTCGACACCACGCCTCTGAGTATATGATTTCAGATTGACTATCTCTGTGATTTTATACAAATCAACTCCTTTTGTCATATCAATTTTTATCATTCAACAAACTTCTGGAGTATTTCGTAGAAATATGAAACTTGGGCATACATACTGTGTTGGACAAACCATACGCAACTAAAACTACCTCCATATTTATTAAAAAATTAATAACTGTAACTAATCATGTTAATTTTTTTCAAAAATGTAATACATTATTATAGAGAACAAAAAGAAACAAAACAAGAGGATGCACTCAATTAAAAAAGACCCTTTTATAACATCTAAAGAAATAAGAACCTAACTCGACCTAAACGTAAGCACGAGAACAATTCGGAGACGAGCTGTTGATGATGCACTTAAGCCTTTCAAAGCTGTAAAAAAGCATTTATGTAAACCAAGAAAGAAGTTCAAGAGATTAAAATGTGCTCATGACCACATCAAGTGGACCGTATAAAAATGGAGGAACGTACTTTTTTCGGACAAGTCCAAATTCAATTTCAAGGGTTCCTATGATTTCCGTCGTGTTCGCAGACTATTCAAAGGGTCAATAAATGCACGTAAAACCAATGCTTATGTGAAGGTAAGGTATGGGGATGTTTTTCAGGGCATGTACTGGGATCGATTCACCAAATAGATGGTACAAGGGATCGTTTTATGCGCCGTGACATTTTTTAAAATGTAATGTTGAGGATCAGTTGCCTCAGATATTTCAACAGCACATGTCCAATACGGCTAAGACATGGTTTCAAGAAAACCAGATTTAAGTGGTTCAATGACCACCAGAGTCCCCAGATCTCAACCCCATAATCAATGGGAAATTTTAGATCGAAGAATTGTAAGGACTTCTTGCAAAAATAAAAATGACCTGCTTGATCAAATTAAAATGGCTTGGGAAAGTATCCCAAACAGCAGATCAACAATTTTATTAACGTGGGTTTCCTTAAAAATACTAACAATATGTTAGTAAGTCTAAAAAAGGTAATTGTGTTTTTTAAAAGTTGCTTTTGTTTTAACCAGAATAATATTGAACGAATTGTACTAATTGAGATACAATGAACTATTTTTTTTTCCATTACAAATTGTAAATATTTACTTAAATTTCAAAAACAAAAATATACAATAATTAAATCCCAAATTTGTTTTTTAATTATTTAATAATCGAGGCAATGAAAGTTGCTTTTGTTTTGACCAATAATGTACATGAAAAGTTATTGAATTAATTTAATTCAGTAGGTGTATCCTATAATGCTTCATTAGATCTTCCATATTTAGCGAACTTTCAAGGTTCTATGTGCTTCAGTATTTTGATGAAGCAATCAAGTCAGTTATGGTTTTGCTCTATTTTTGAATTGCTGTATCTTTCTTTGAACTGAATATAGTTATATATTATTTTAGAATCTCTTACTTCATTAATTTAGAAGTTGACTTTGTTTCTCTAAAAAATGAGTAGTACCAGAGCTTGATTCTAGCGTATCCTTCCCAAATTTTTAAATCTATACAAATTTCAATGATTCAAAAAGAACTTTTATGAGGTCTGTTGTTAATTAAAAATATGGTTTCCCCAAAGTTAACCACAGTTCAAAATTTTATACTACTAGCCCTTAGCTGATAATATTTGAATAAGAAATTAACTATACCATTTAATAATAATATTTTTCTTGTATTTAAGGAACACCCTGTATTCGAAAATATCTATAATAAGCGAGAGTAGAGTGGTTCAAGAAACTTTTTGAATGGTCCATTTCTGCAAGTAGGTATAGGTTTAGCTCGTCGCGCCGGGGTGGCAAGAGGGAAAATAATGGCTTTGTTTATGACTTTTACTTATTTCCCCGATATAAATTTAAAAATAATCTAAAAATAATCACAAATTCGCCCCAAATTAACGATTTGTTGTTTGAAATTTGGTTGTTTCTTTTTTGTTTGTTATTTTTGTTTATCTAAACATAGTAATTTAGGCATATGTATCGACACAGATATTGGAAAGATTCACGCGATTTGAAAAATAGACATCAACACTTTCCAAGGACAAGCTATCAAAAACGACAGCAACGAGCGCCACACGACCCACCGACGACGCGACGACGAAGACGACGTGGACAGACCGACCGACACGCCTCTATATTATGTCCAACGACATCAAAAACAACGATGAAGCTGATGAAATTTCGATAGCTGCAATTGGAGGAGTCTATTACATCAGACGCTTCGAAAGCCGGAAATAAAATGTTGGGCAATCTTTATGATTATACGTTTTTAGCTTTGTTTTTGTTTACTACTTTTTTTTTAGTTGTTGTGTGTTTATATTTTGTTTTTATTTTATTTAAACTTTTGATAACGTTTTACATATTTTAAGTTGGATAT
Organism: Eupeodes corollae; assembly: GCF_945859685.1. NCBI lineage: Eukaryota > Metazoa > Arthropoda > Insecta > Diptera > Syrphidae > Eupeodes > Eupeodes corollae. The sequence continues at coordinate 308,028,549 of NC_079147.1, read as the reverse complement.
CAACAAGCATATGGTTAAATGTATGTTGCCGTGAAGATTAAAATTTTATGGCCTTAACACAATATGAATACAGTAAAAGTCACTATAAAGAGAAAATCAAAGCGAAGATAGTAATTGAAATGGAAATACTTTTGATAGGAAGTTTAACTTGGTATGAAATATTAGAAGTAAATTATTTAGTAGTTTAAATAATACATTTGTTTTTCGAAATTTATCGAAAAAAAAATAAGGTAAGATGTGTATACAATTATTTCCTAAAGAAAAATATTACCTTCAAAAAGTTTGAATTAAAAAATGCTTGAGTGGTACTATTTACGAGTCACTCTTAAAAATATGTACATTGTGAAACTAAGAGGTTGGGTTCAAAATCCTAATACCAAAGTCCTGGAAACGCAAGATCCCGACATTACAAATATTAATTTTCTCAATGTTTGTTACTTTTCAGAATTTCTTTTTAATTATTTATATTCTCGTTAGAATGCTCATTTTTGTATGAAACGTAATAAATATATTTTTTTTTATTTTGAAGAACATGTGAGTTTGAATTTTTCATTGCAGAAAGATTTTCATTTCGAATAGTGTGTTCTTCATTTCGCATTTTGTATTCTTTTCCGCTGTTTTTCAATTTTTTGACAAGATTTCTATTCTACATTTTTTCATTGCTCTTTTTTTTAGTTGCCTTCTTTTGGTCTTTCTCTTACACTTGATGTACTGATTATAAAAAGATTAAGAACATCTAAGTTTTGTGAAGAAACAAGAAGAAATTCTGGAGTACGATCCGAAATCGGTGCGGCTTCGTTGAATTTGTTTCTACTATTGCTTGAAGTTCTTGGTATGTAAGACTTATCATTCAGAATATCATCGTTATCTTTAGTGGATGGGCCGCTTGATGACCTTGAGTTAGATGACGAAGAAGAGCTTGAATTCGCCTTCTCACGGAGTCTGCAATAGCCGAAGTTGACTGAGCGGTTAGCACTACTTCGGTTTCTAAAAAATTGAATTTTATTCCCTTTTAAAAAGAAGGAAAATAGTTTAAAAAAGAAGCTTACCGGAATCTTCTTGATTTGTATTAGAAGAAATAAAATTAGTATTAATATTTTTCTCAACCTGGCAAATAGGTTGTATTGGTTTTTGGTGGGGCCATAGCCAATTGTCAGATTCTACTTGCTCTTGATATTAGTTGCATTCTTGCTCATATGTTTATGTTTAGTTACGCTGAGGAACGAAAATATTTTAATAAGGAAGGAGCTATTCAATTTTATTTTAAACAAAATAAGTAGCTTTTCTGACTTTTGAAAAAAAAAACAGTGTAAAATAACGTCGTATAAAACTCAATACTTTAAACATTTTTTGTTTTATTTTATTAATAACACTGACACATTTCAAAATATTTTCAGCTAATACATTAAAAGATTAGCTTTCTGTTTTTTCTGCTAAAATGTCATAAAAACACATAATCCACAATAGACTTAAAAATAAACAAACTTATTTAATTTGTTACAACGTCAAACGATGAAATTCTACGCCGCCATGGATATTAATACAGTTACATTTTGAATTAAGTCAAAAGAGATTCATCCTGATTTGTATAAGTATAACGTCTAATCACGAAATAATACAGTATTGAGCTCAACTGTTAAGAGTCACAAAATTTACGTTTTTGTTAAATAAAGCCAGAATACTGAATATGCCAAGAAAATTTAACGACTGATTTACTTCGAAAACTCAGAACTAACTAAATTAAGTCAGTATTGCATTTTATTATTTTTAAAGAAACAATTCTCTTTAACTATACAAGTGCCCTCTCGTTGCCAGTTTTATAAGTAGAAATATGACGTTCTTCAGGATAAAAAATTACTTTATTTCAAGAACTTCTGAATTAGTAACTCAAAATTCGTGATTCGTGACCATATCGCAGCAAATGAGCGATATGCAACCATTTGGTCACTTCATTTCATGGTTTTATTTAGAAGTAATGAGTTGTGTTTCCTAACTTTTCTTTGAAGTAACTATTTTCAATGCTTTTTTTGAAGTTAAAGTAAGTAAAAAAAAAAATGGGATGCGACCCACACTGATAACTTCCCCGTTTGTCGATTTGTCTTGTTTAAAAGTTTGTCTATATGTACTCCTATCAATTTTTACCAAATTTGTGTACTGTAGGATTTTTATATAAAAATTACTGAATATCGAAAACAATATTTTCTGTGAAATAAAATAAGTTTGAAGCCAATATTTTTAATTTTTGAAAAGCTATTTGAGTCGAAAGTAAATTTTTACCAAGTTTTATTTTTTGTAAAAAAATCTGTCAATTCGATTTTTTTCACAATTTTTCAGAATTTTGAAAACAATATTTTTTATAAGATAAAATAAGTTTGAAGCCTAAATTTTAAGTTTTTGAAAAAGATATTTGAATCGATGTTCAATTTTTACCAACTTTGATGTTTTTTTTATTTTTTATTTTTTTATATAAAAAACTGTCAATTCGATTTTTCTCAAAATTGTATCAGATGTCGAAAACATTATTCTTCGTTGCACAAAATTGTATTGGAGATGCAATCATATTTTAATCGTAAAATTTTGGAGGTGACAAATTTTTTTTTTCAGTTTTTTTGATTTATAAAAAAAACGTTAAATGGATTTTTTTCAAAAAATACACTTCTTGGATATCAAGTTACAGTATATTATATAAAATTTAATTCAAGTCTCTAGCGTTTTGGTTCGTAAGATATTAAGGGTTAACCAAAATGTTCACCTTTTTTTTAAACTGCTATGGTAAAAAAACGACCCACGCAATTTTCTTGAGAGCCCTTTCTGCATCTTTCTGCCTTATTATCTGTGTAACAAAATTTATTTGAAATCGATATCTCTTTTGGTTCTTGAGCTATAGACGACGAAAAAAACGTCGCGAACACACGCATCAAACTCTAGGGATCTTGAAACGTCGAGAAATGTCAAAATTTTCAATTTGACAAATCGGACCAATTATAATAACTTCCTTTGGGAAGTTAATAAAACTGAATACAATGTAATTTTAATTTTGAAAACTTTTTCAACATCTAACAGTATTTTATTTCAAAAAAGTGGAAACAAAATTTTGCGTGGATATTTTTATTATGTTAAATAATTCTTAAAACTTGAACATGTTTACCTCAAAGAAATGTTCTATTATTTTCACGATTATTCTTTTATTTTTTTTCTAGATCCGAAACGTTCGGATTATATCTGTCTTCAAAAATTAAATTCCGGTGTTTGTGTAAGTGGTTGTCGATTTTGACATTTCCAATACCTACGTCATTAATTCATCTTAGTCCCAATTTGTATTGTTTTAGGCTTTTGATAAAATTCTTATGAAAGACAGTTTTAAAAAACAAATTGCCCAAAATATATTGACCGCATTTTAGAGAAAAAAGGTTTTATCTTAGGTAATCGAAACATAATGAATGGAAATTAACATATTGTTCTCTTGTTGTAGGTATACCTCAGCCCATGTTGGGGCCTCAACCTGTTATTTAATATAAGTATTGTTATTATTTTTATAACGGGGTGATCGACCACCCTATATTACGATTTGTTGGTGATCTTGGTTTTCAAAGCGGACTAACTGAAGATTTCGGAATCAATTAAAGTTCTATTTCCAGGATAATTATAAGTTAAAAAGATGATGCTGACAATATTTGGTAAAAACACATTTCAAGACTTCTGAGTTATAACAATTTTTATTTTATGTAGCTTAAGACATAAGATTTTGTAAATCATGGTACTAGATAAAATGTATAAGCTACCATAATTTTTTCGACTTCATATAAAAATTTACGTTTCCAGGATTATATTGTTAAATCATCGTTATAATATAAGCGGTATTTATTTTGAACTGTTGAAACCGCGTGAAACTATATCTGATGTATGGGATTGACTTTAGTTAAGTTTAATTTAGGAAACGATCACCTTAATAAGGTTATTCTATAGCAAGACAATGTTACACCTCATGTTGCTTCACTAGGTAAAATCTACATGAAAACACTGATGGGACGTCTTCCTCACCTTCCTATAAATTACGCTGGAGTAACCCAAAAGCACTTTAGCAGATTTGGAATATCAGGCCTATATATTAAATTTAATTGATTTAATCGCCAATTTCTTGACCAAGTGCTAAAAAAATAAAAAAAGGATCTAGTAATTATCGGTTTATCTATAGAATCTCATTTAAAAAATATTAAGAACTCAAGCTTTTCGTCACATCAAATCATATCTGCTGTAGAACTCGGTTTACAATAATTTTTAAGTTTTTGAAATTTTAGATCTCGGTTTAAAAGGAACTGAATTCTATTCAAAAACAGAATTAAACACATCTGTCAGTTTTCATTGGAGCGGACATTTATTTTAGGATTTGGATTTTATTTTATGCATTTTATTCGAACTAAAAAATTGTGTTTTCGTGTGTTATTGGATTTCGTTTAAGATGTGTGTTATTTAAAATTATTTCTTTTTTGATAAACGTACATACACATGTATGTACATACGAGTATGTTCATATATGTATGTACTTACATATACATACCCTTGTTTCAGCTGTCAGCATTCACAATTTACAATAAATTTTTGGCAAATCGTCCATGTTTATAAATTTTCTAAAACTTTATTCTTATTGCACATTAATAGTCCTTTTGGTCTGAAATATTATCCAAACCCGAAATGAAACTAAAAATTAAGCATCTGGACGGAGTAAAAACATTGTTCAACCGATTTCTAATATTTTAGACCCCCAAATTTGAGGGTCTAATAAATCGAAGTTCTAACTTAAACTGACATCTTAATCAGGGTTTTAGAGCTAAAGAACTTGGTGAAGAAATGAGTTAGAATTCAATCGTGTTCGAATTTATCAATAAACCGAATTTTAGAGACTAGAAAGTTATCAAGAAATTGGCCATACATTAAATAAAAAATATAACCACGTCTGGATTTCGGGAGATTACTTCAGTATCAAAAAGACAAACAGTTTAAAAAATAGTTTATCTGTATTTTAACTTTTAAAAATAAATTCAAATCAAGTTTATCTCTAAAAATGCAAAAGCCAATTGATTTGTCATTAAGGGCTCATAAATATAAGTTTTGAATGTAAATCTTATTAAAAAATGTTTAGGTGTTTGAGAAACATGTATCAAATTAAAAAAATGATTATTACTGCTGCTATTTTAATTCATTTTTCTACAATTTTTTTTTTCTGTTTAAAAGCTCAGGACAGGCAAAGACTAACAACTTATAAAAATATATTTACGGTTAAAGACTTTTACTAAAAAAAAATTTGGTTTATGAATTTAAATTTCCTCAAGAAACTTAAAATAAATTTATTTTATTTTAAGAGGTAACTTCTTTAAAACCTGACGTGACACTTAAGAAAAAGTGTATAAATTGTTAAACACTTAGAAAAATTGTTCCTCAGTTGATGGCACATGGTTTTTCTTATTAGCAGACCCGCTTCATATGAAGTCATCAAAAAATAGTTCCTGATTCGTAGATAGCCTCCAAGAGACGTACAGTTTAACCGTAACAGTATTCGAGCTCTACATAAAAATTGGAAAAAGTTGAAGCTAATGATGGTTTATACCTTGAATAATTCATTATTGTAACTATTTTTTAAAATAAAGTTGCATTTTCATCGCATTTATGGAGTTCAAAACATAATAGGATATTAGGACTTTTTTAAAAATCAAAAAAATTGTTTCACAAATTCCCTTTAAACTGATTATTTTACTTGGAATTTCTTATACAATAAGTATTTTATATAAAAAAAAATACCTGACCAACAATTTGCACTTTTACAAAATAACCCTAAGTTGCATTATCCTGGGGCGAAAACCTGCTTTAAATGCCAGAAATTTTAATTAAATATACAACCAAAAACGATGTCCTTGCGCTACCCACCTACAAATATATATAAATATCTATCGATTCCAATTCCAACCACTAATTCCCATCGAACACAAATTTCATGTTAAAATACTTCAAACAACATATTCGTATACAGATATGTAGGGTAGGTACCTTGCCTACTTCGGGTGTGCTGTTTTATGTCCTTGTTGTTCGATTCGCGTGACATTCCCCGCATTATACACATTTTACCCATTTACACCTTCCGTTTTTAGTATATACTGATAATATATATTAGAAAGTTTGTTTTTGGATTTTATGACCACAGAATCGCTGCGTCCATTTGTTTTATATTCGAACAAACAAAAATATATTGTTTTCGTTTCGTTTTTTGTTTTTATTTATTACAATGGACTTTTTTTGATGATACCCTCTTGATTTGGGTACTTTACTATACTTAACAGTTTTATTGTACCTTTAGTGCAGGATCGCACACAACTTTTCACATTTTGGCAATTCCACAGAGACACACCCTCTTCAGGATTTAAGGCTTCAGGTGGTGGACATAAAATACAACATCACCTTCATACCTTCGCAGTATAGAAATATCTGCGATGTTTATAGCAATCTGTTAAGTAAGCAACAAAAACAAGAACAACATTCTGAAATAAAAACAAAAATTCAGTTTCGAATGAGTGCAAATAAACAAACATGAAAAGTTTTCGCCTTAATCAAAAATTACACCAGTTTCAAACATGACCATATATTACGATAGCCAGTGGGTGATGATGGGTGTATACAAAATCATGTTCCTTTACTTACACAGACAGATTAATATATATTTTAGACGTAAAAGAGTATTCAAAATCAGCCCTGTTTCTAGTTAGGTGTAAATGATGTATGTTTTACCTATTTATTTGGATAAAATTACTAAAAAACCAACTACAACATACAAAATGTTGCTTGGACATATTCCTACAACTTTCGACATCATGACGTATTTTATTTAATTCCCAGGACAATACTAAATACTAACAATGACTTTAAGAAACATACAAAAAAGCTGACAAATTACAAACTACTGAAGAAATATTGGTCAATAGGGTGTCTTACGAAATGTCAATGTCAAAAATGACAACAAACACTATTGGGAACTGACAAATGGGTATATTAAGATTATTTTATGGTGTTAAAAGTGTTATTGTTAAGAAATTAAAAAAAAAACCTTTAAAAACGGAACTAGAAATAATGATTTTGAATGCGTTCCGAACTTTTAGACCGAAGACATAGGGTCATATTCATAATTCCTTGATAAGTTCTGATTTTGTCTTTACTAAATTAAACTTCAGTTTATGTTATTCATAGACAATTTAAACCCATTTTAAGACCATAATCTGGAGTAGTGGAGTCTAAAAATAAACACGACGTTGCTGGATGTTGGAGTGCTACCAACTACCAAAAAACGAAAGCTCTACTTAACCCGATTGGACCACTTTGAAATACTTAGATGAAAACTAATGGTATGAAAGGTATTGAGTCGAGAAAAAAATCTGTCAAGTTTATGATTGAACTTGTTAATATTATAGTTCGAAATATATTGAAATTTTTGATATTATTTGAGTACTTCCAAGTCTTAAACCACCAGCCAGACTTCATAAAATTTCTCTACTAACAGCAAACAAAATAGTTTAAAGGGTTTCAAAGATTTGGCTCTCCAGCTAACGCAATTTATTTTGTTACCCCTTACAAGCCATTTTGTATAGGTTTAAGTTAAATTTTTCAAAATTGTCGTAAAACTTGTTTCTAACTAAACAGAGTTGGAAAATTCTATGTATTAAATTTGGACACCAATTCAAATAGACTCGGATTTAAAATATGACTATGAATATGACCGATATGCAGAAACGCATTCAAATGTTTTAAAATATTGAATTTAGGAGTAACGTGATATACTTTCATTATTGATTTGATTCTTGTTCTTGAAAATAGGGAACAAAGCGACGAACGCAAACAGGGTTGCTGTTTTTGTTTTAAAATATTCTTATGTCACAATTCCAGAAGTGAAAAAAGTTAAGTTAAAGAAGCTTTTTTCAATTTACAGTTAAATTTAACATAAATGAACCGAACAATTTTCCGGTGTTTCAATATTTAAATGTGTCATAAGTGGCCGTGAGATCGTTTTAAAAACGGGTACAACAAGTTCATTTTCTGTTTTCAATTCTTCATTTTTACCCATAAGAAAAATGGCAAAAAAACCAAAACCCCTACCTGCGTTCGCCCTGCCGTCAGGGATGGAGGGGACCTACAGTTTTAAGCCGATTCTTAAAGGCTAATTTGAGAAAGCACTTTTTATGACAAGAATTACTCTTGAAGGATTTGTCAGTTCCTCGCCAGAGGCAGTGCTCGTGAAAAAAAACTTAAGATGTCACAGGCAGGGTTTTAACCCAAGATCTCTGACATGACAGTCCAACACACTAACCATCACGCAAAAGGTTCTACTGATAAATCTAGCTCATTTTAATTCGACGTATTGAAACCTTTGGCGACCCTCATTCATCAAACCTCATTTCCCATTTATTTAACGATTAAAATCTACTTGAAGAACCAATACAATTTTATAAAACGATAACAGAAATGCCCTTCCTTGTTTTTTTCCAAGTCTTTGTGAATTTAAATCCATCTCAAAAAGTACCCCTGCAATATTTCATTTTTTTTATAATCATGTGATTTCAAGCTGAATCTTACTTAAACATACAATTTTCCTTAGGCTTAAGAATCATATAGGTTGATATTTTAAAATAAATTCCAAAACCATAGAAATATATTTTATAATATCAATGGATCATATTTGACATTTCGTCGAATGTATTGTAATGAACCTTCGTAGTTCTTAGTTTGACATTTTGAATTTAATCCGAGAAATTCAATAGCTATAACGAATAAGAGAACAAAACCCGTAAATCATTAGAAAATTTTAAAACAATTAACATACAAGGCCACAGACTGGTCTCGAATGAATCCCGAGGTGTTCCGAAAACGACTATAACGGAAAATAACGTGTCAAAATGCCACAATCTCTTATTTGCAGACCTCTAATTAAATATTCACAATATAGTTGAAAAAGTAGGCATCTCAAAAGACTTCGTGGGTCACATCCTTCATGAAATGTTGGGTTTAAGAAAGCTGTCAGTGTGATTGGATCCTGGTTTCTTCACTCCGGAAAACAAGTGCAATTGTGAGACCAATTCAGAGCAGTATTTAAAGCTATTTAGGTGCAATCCCAAGCAGTTTACATGAGTTTTTTTGTGACTGGTAACACCAGAGACCAAGAAATAATCGAAACAGTGGAATTTACCCAGCGAAGGTGCTAAAAGGGAGGCGGAAAGGTAATGATTACTGCTTTCTAACATTTACTATGTTAAAACTCTTACAGGGCTCAACTAATCGGATGAAGTGTATAATTAAGCTTAAATTTGGATATATTGAAAAATAACTCCCCACTTTATTTTAAATAAAGTTAAAAGTTCTAGTTTTGTAAACTATTTCTAATGCAGAACGCTATGAAGATGGCAAACACCAGGTGGAACAACATCACCACGTGCCAGGTCACAAAAAACATCTGGCCCACACTAGATTTAAAGCGATCAAGGTGATTGCTATCTTTTAATGACCGGGAGCATGCCAAGCAGCTAAGCGTATTCTCAAATGACTTTTGCAAAAGCTGTATGGACGAGAAAGAGGAGGAAACAGTTCTTCACCTTCTCTGTAAATGCCCTGCGCAAGCTCAAAAAAGCAAGAATGTTCTGGAGAATTCTTCTATAACGATCTTAATCATATTAGCATAATCAACCTCTCACGTTTAGTTAGGGACTCAAACTGGTTTCATTGAGGTTAGAAGAAAACCTCAAGATTCATGTAGTATCACAATTGGCCATTAAACTGGTCTAAATGTGTCTAATTCCATCACGGACAGCCACTTTAACCTAACCTTACTTAGAAGTTCTAACAATGCTCTTTTTTTCTACAACTTGGAAAAATTATTTTAAATTCCTGCAAATCTGTATAAAAGCCATTATAGAATTCAGGTAAGGGTTTTGAGTAAAAGATACATATATCGCTGTCAAATTCTTTAGCCATGACAAATTTTAGAATTTTCTTTTTGTGAAACTACTTTACAGGCTGTTAAGGATGATTTCCAACATTAGTTACTTTAAGATCAACTGAACTGATTTTGACAGTAAATACAAAAATACAGTTAAAGTCGAAATTAATTGAAAATCACCCTTAAAACAAACAATACCCTATGAAACAGATCTCATACTACAAGCACTTTGCGCAAATGTCCTCAAATTCTACCTTCAAACACGAAAGCTGGCAAAACACTCAATTCTAGTGGCGAAGGAACTATAAAGTGTATACCACACCCATGTATAATGTTGAAAAAAAAAAGACTGAGCTGGCTGGTTAGTTTGGAACCAAAAATATCCTTGACCTTGTGACGAAATCCTCTTCGCAGATACAACTCATCGTGTACATCTCCTCTACCGCCGCCGTCATCGTCACAGTTCAAATATAGAAACTTACATAAATACATCTAGGCACATTTGCTTTTGCTCCTCCAGACCAGGAGAGAGAGAAAATATCCACATTACTGATGCTATAGGAAGGAGCATTAGAAGCAGCATCCATATTACTATCCAGCATGTGTGCTCCTATTTTGTGTCCTTGTGAGATACCTACAATTCTATTTTAGACATCACAGTCAGCACAGCACAGCACAGAGTTTTCTATATGATCCTTTACACCATCCACCTCTCTCTTTCCCAGTCTATCTCTCTCAACCTCTCCCCGGGACGTCCTCTTCAACCATGTTTGTCGACTCTGGGATGTGAATCGATGCAAAGTATATGGAGACCCATTAACAGGTTCAGCGGGGGTGCAGTTTCCGTTCTATCGATTTTCAGTACAACCCTCCAAAAACTCCACTCTCCATAAAAAGTAGATATGCCGGTCCTTTGCAGGTCCTTTTTCCTATCCTGATGGTCTACGCTCCACTCCGCTCCGTCACCCATCATGTATAATATTTTGTAGGTTTCTGTTGATGTTTCTGTTTCAGTTTCAGTTTCGGGAATTGAATAAGAGCAGAGCAACGGGTCGGGACAAAGGGCAGGGCAAATTTGGGGAGGGGAGGTTGTTATGTGGGCCTGTGGCATGAATGTGTTACCAGCTTTAAGCAGGTAATATATTTTCGTATATTTTTCGGGCCAGTACCTCTCGTGTTTGAGGTGAGAGAATATAGATGAATCAATATCAACAACAGCCTAGAGAGTTATGAATAAAATTGTCTTTTATACCCGTACCATCCTGCTCCTTGGTTATCCTGACTCCAATCCCGCCCCATAGAAACCATAGGTTGATAGGTGAGCAGTGAGTACACCTTTTAGGAAGAGTTACACATACAAAAGGGTGTTTCTGTTGATGGTTGTTAAATTTTAAACCTGGCCCAACTATTAAACGGAAACTATGCGGAGAAGACATCATCATATAATGTATGTTTGTATATCGTAAGGACGAAGGATATCATCGTCTAAACAACATTTCTGGTTGTTGGGGCCCATTAATTTTCGGTTAATTTGCAGGACAATTGATGAGCCAGTTGGGAATGTGATCGTTATTTTGACCTATACGAAAGCCAAAAGCCAGTAAGTCGCTTCCAATACCGGGGATTAAAATAAGATTTATCTGTCAGTTAGGAATTCAGAAACGTTTTCAGATATGCTTACATATTCCTATATACATTATGCACTGATGGGCATTGGACATTGGGCACATAGGACGCTGAGCATAATAAGTTATATGAAGCGGAAAGGATTAACGAGAGTATCGAAGTAATTAATGGAGTTTGGTTTGCATGTGATTAGGGAATATTCCCTGCCTGCCTATCATGTGATGTGTTGTAAAGTGAAGTGACGTAAGGCTCTGTACCTAACCTAGGAGTATATGCATCGAGTTGGTATAATAAAATATTTATTGACTGGGATTTTGGAATCTAATCCTGGATCAAGGGTGGTAAAAGGACCGAGAGCGATTGATGAAAGATTCATATTGACGAGAGTAGGCATCAGGACACATCGGACACGGATTTGGTATTGTAAAACGACTATTTGCTCTTTAACTATTAAAAGTTCTTAATTACTCAATCCAGGTGGTGGTGAGTTGAGCTCTTCCGTTGTACCAGGTGATGTTTCTATAATATATTGATTGGTTTGTTCGATTAGTTACTGTACTCCGGTAGATTGTCGTGAGTTTGGGTTTTGATTACAGTGGTTTTTGTTTCTAGCGGCTCATTAAAAATTTTTTGAAAAATTCTTTTCCATTCGAAATTTCAAAATCTCTCAAATGGAGTTCAACAGGACAGGTTATACATTTCATACGAAATTTATGTTTCCAACTGAGATTATAATACATTTGCCAATTTTTGTATATATGTACATAATGTCACTTCAGTCTTCAAATCGCTTTAAAATATTAGAGAATCAGATAGTTTTCTTCAAATTTTTGAACAGTTACAAAAGGAAAATTAAATGGCGTTCTTTGGAGATTTTTTAAAATTTATTTTATAATAAATACTAAAAGCTTATATATTTAAGTCTTACGTTTAAATTTTGTTAAAAAATGTTGCAACGTTTTTGACATGTCAAATTTTGAAAAAAAAAATATGTTTGTTTGTAATTGAAAAAAAAAAATAAAAAATAAAAACTATATAGAAGCTTGTTCAGAAAATAGTGTTAAAATCGATTCATTAAAAAATATCTGGAGCAATATATACAAACATTTTGTACGGAAACATATAAATCTATGTTAACTTTCTCCTTTTTAAAAATAATATTTATATTTGGCCCTAAAAAGTTGACAAATCTGTTTAAAACACTATTTCAAGGTTAAATTCAATCGAAATCACGAGAACCAATTTTTTCGCTATCTACTACACAAGGAAATTTCTCTTTAAAAAGGTTTGCCATTTCATGATGGAAAGATGAAAGAGCCAAAAACAAGATGAAATTATAAAAAATTTAATACCGAAATTCGGTGTCAGTGAACTCAACGTTAAGAGCGTTATGTCCAATTGACGTTCATCATAATCAACCTAGCAGATCAACAATTCATCTAGTGGAATTCACAGACACAGCACAAAATGTTCCCGTGACAGTGAAATAAAGAAGTGCCCGTAATGTCGAGAATATTCCTGCCCCTGAGGCTTCAATTGTAGAAAGCCTAAATGTGCTCTCACACGTCGTTCTCAAGCATTGGGCATTTCTGTGACGTCGTTATGGCGAATTTGCGAAAAGATCTTGGCCTACAGCTTACAAGATTAAATTGGCGGAAGAACTGAATAAGAAGAAGCGTCGTATGTTTGTGAATTGGGCTGAGTTGCTCAATTGAAAATGATTCGGATTTTCATATAGAAATCATCTTCAGCGATGAGGCTTATTTCTTGCTGAATGGTTTCGTCAATAAATAAAATATGCAGTATTGGTTAGGCAACAATCCACACAAACTCCATGAGTCATCATTTCATTCCTCAAAAATTAGGATTTGGTGTGGTTTATGGGCTTGCGGAGTCATTGGACTGTACTTCTTCCGTGATGATCAAGACCTGCACATTACTGTGAATGGGGATCGCTACCTTTCAAAATAAACCGACTTTTGTTGGTCTCAATTGGATGTTATGAGCTTGGAGGTCATGTGGTTCCAACAGGAAGGCCGGCGCGGCGGCGCCACAAGCGACACAGTGAATGTCACAATCGATTGATTGGAAACCAAGTTTGAACGTGTAATCTCACGAAATGGCCCAAACGCTTGGCCACCTCAGCTGTGCAATTTGACGCCGTTAGACTATTATCTGTGGAGCTACGTCAAGTCTATGGTCCATGCGCACAAGCCAACGGCAATTGATGAACTTCGTACGAATATCGAACGTAAAATTTCAGCGGTATCTGCCGATTTATGCTTGAAAACCGTCGAAAATTGGGTTTAGCGTCTAGGTTTCTGCAAGCGTGCCCGTGGTGGCCATGTAAAAGAAATTAAGATCCATACATAATAGTATGGAACATACTTTCACAGGAATACAAAATTTTATTGATATTCAAAACCGTTTTTGTTTTATTAAAAAAAAATTGTACCGCTTTTATTGAAAAACTCGATATTTAAAAAAAAAATACTATATTTTATTTCTTTCGATAATTTGACGGAAAGACATCGACACTCAGTGAATTTGCTCCGAAATCAAGTAAATGAAATCGAAATCTGGTTAAAAATGGAATGAAAATTTGGCCAGGGTTCTACCTTTTGATCGATTTCAAAACATCAATTTTTTTAAAATTGTAAGTGGTAGTTATTAAAAAATCAATTCCATGAAATAATGTGAACCAAATTGAAATTATTGCACCTTATTGCAAAACTGAAACAAAGTCAAATTATATTCAGTTGTGTTCATAAAAATAGCAGTGCTCGTCACATTTTATTAGATTGTCAATTATTATTTAAATAACGGAAATTCGTATACGAAAACGGTAGGCCCAAAAAAGATGACTACTAAATGAACTGACATAAAACTTGGTCAGTTAGCAAAACAGATGCCTTCCATAGGCAAGGTACCTTGACGAAAAGACATGTGGCAAAGAGAATGGAGTTTGTTAAAGCGTATAGAGATTGGGCAAAAGATAAATGGAGGAATGTTCTGTGGAGGGATGAAAGCAAAGTCGTCATCCAAGGGTTGTCGAGAATATGTGAGAAGAGCCTAAAATGCAGTAATCGATCCAGGGTACACTATAAAAACAGTAAAGCATGGTGGAGGAAAAATTATGGTATGGGCTTGCCTTACATATTACGGGGTCGGCCTATTTATCATATCGGGGATATAAGGGATGCAACCGACTATGTGAAAATTCTCGAGGAGGTTATGTTACCCTATGCTGAAGAGGAAATGCCGTTGGTTTGGGTATACCAACAAGACTATGACCCAAAGCATACGTCAAAAAATTAAAAATCATGGTTTGCGCAGAAGAAGCTATCCGTTATGGAGTGTCCCGGTCAACCCCCCGACCCTAACCCCATCCAAAATTTGTGGGGGTCGTTAAGAACGCAGTTCATAAAGAAAAAGCCAAGAATTCGAAAGAATTGTGAGAAGCAGTGCTTGATTCGTGGAACGCAATACCAATCGAGAGTTGTCAGGTTTTAGTGTACTCGATGACACGCAGATGCAAAGCATCCATAAAAAACAATGGTTATGCAACAAAGTACTAATTGTATGCTAACATTATTTGTATACTTTCATATAATTGATTACAGTTTTTCTTACTTCTTACGTAATAGATCTAGTACCATGTCATGCACTGCTTTTTTATGAACACAACTGTAAATACTTTTGAATGTGAAATAAAATCAATTTTATGTTCTCTTTTCTTAAAATTACAATAAGTCCAAATGCTAAAAATTGGACTTATTTTTACTTTACATACTTACTTAAGGTGGCGATACAGTCCTGTGTGAACTAGGACCTTACCCAACAAACTTCTCCATCAGGTGAGGTTTCTTTCCACTTCTGCACTCCACCTGATTAGTGGTCTTCCTCAACTGTACTTTCCTGTGGGAAGAATTTCTGGGCCGGAGCTTTATTTATTTAGCTTAATACAAGCTAAAGCTATAATAACTTAACTAAACTTAACACTAGCTTAATTTTTTTTTTGCAGTTCTTGTTATCAGTTTTCAACATTAATTCTTGTGGGCCCTAAGGCCCACATTGGTTCAAAGTGCCCGTAATTAGTGAGGTGATAAGGGATATAGAAGAGGGAAACAGATTGCAGAGGGTTGGTGTTAAGATGAATATAACTGAGGAGTGCCGGGGAATCTATATTGCCCATTAACAATTGGTGAGCAAATAATATAATATATCAGCGTTTTTGCGTCTAATATATAATATATATAATGCAAATCGAACGAAACGTCATTGAACATTTTCAATTCTGAGTGAATGGTTTTCATAAAAGGGAGACCATACTTGGCATGCATATTCAAGATAAGGACGGACTAGGGAAATGTAAAGCACTTTAGTTACATAGGGGTTGGAAAATTCTTTTGACCATCTCTTAATAAAACTGAGAGATCTATTAACTTAGATCGACTACGTTAACGGTATCATTAAGGAATACTCTATACTCTATGAAATAGGATTTGTTTGCGCGAAAAGGTCATTTGTTTACATTTACCTACATTTAACTCTGAATATTATGCATGCACCAAACAAAAAAGATATTAAGATCATTTTGTAAAAGTAAGGAATCAGATGGAGTAGAGATAATCTTAAAAATTTTCTTATCATCCGCAAACATAAGAATTTTTTTAATTTAGGACAGACATCGTTAACAGATAAGACGAAGAGAAGGGGGCCAAGGTGACTACCTTGTGGGACTCCAGAAGTTGCATGTATAGGACTGGAAACTGAGTTACGGAAAAGGATTCTTTAAGTTCTATTCGCAAGATAGGAGCTTATCCAGTTTATAAATATAGATGGAAAGCCTAGGGCTCTTAATTTGAGATAAATTATCTTATGGGATATTTTATCAAAGGCTTTGTTGTAATCAGTGTATACAACATCAACTTCTTTGCCATTCTAAAAGGCTGACAAAACTTATATATATATAAATTCAATTAAGTTAGTCGTAGTGAATCTACCTTTAATAAAGGCTTGGAGCATTGGATTCCATGCGATCTAAGTGACTTAGCCATCTTAGTCGTTATACTTTTACCTTTCTGGCTAAGTCTAAGTCGTTTTAAAGCCCGTACAACTCGTCGTTTCATCTTCTTCTCCAATCCCCTTTGATGCATACCTGACCGTAGATCACACAAAGATCTTTTCTCTCGAAACGGTGCTTTCGTTCCTTCTCGACGACAGCATGTACTTTGCTTTGCCCTCATTAACCGACTTATTTTTACTTGATTTTTTTTTAACGGTGCCATGTGGTGCCTTAAAACGAAACCAAGCTAAATAAGACAACCTTTTAAAAATACACCTTATAGCACTTTGCAAAAAGAAATAAGCCTATTTTTCAGCTGTGGGTCATATTGCTCTTTGCCTAAGTAAAATAAGTCCAAATTATTTTGAGAAATAACACCAATTCATTTATGCTCACCATCATAAGCACTAAGAAATTTTGCAACCCCCTGTTGGGCAGACTTCAGGATTTGGGTTAGGTGATCAATTTGGCTTTATTTTCCTTTGTTTAAGTGTTATAAGACCTACTGCTGAAAATTGGCACTGATGCAAGTTATAAAAGTGAAATGAGGCCAATTCTCGACTTTTTTACGGCACCTGTCATAAAAAGAAATTTACCATACAGTGCCAGACAGAGGAACTATGTACAAACGCCTTAAATTTCTTTATTAAAAGAATAGTTGATCTAACATCAATTGGAAGAATATTTGGCTTTAATTCTATTTGCAAAGTGAAATAAAGCCGTATTTGTTTGTTTCTTTCAATCATTGTAAGTTTTATTGGGATTCAGCGTTATTTAAATTTGAGAAAATGCAATAATGCCGATTGATAAGAAGCGGCGTTATTTTACTTCTGTAAAGTGGAACTATGATGAATTTTGAAATTTGGCGTTATTTCTTGGCTTTTTACGAATATACCCATTAAAAATATTGGTGCGAGTCATCGCAATTAACCCAGACGTTTTGACTAACGAGTTTAAGCGTATAACGTCTTAACTAATGTAGATTTCATTTAATTATTAATTTTGTGCATTTTAACAAAGAAAATATAAAAGTCGGCTAAAAAAAGATGTTGTTAGTGATTTGTAAATATGTCTTGTAAGTTTTTCAAAGAACATGATATGGAATGCTTCTAAAAATCATTTTAAATTTTGTGTCCTTCCCATCAAGTACTTTATAGAAGTTGCAACTGCCGTCAAATCAAGCCTTTTACATATGTGCATTATTTGAGCTCCTTCTTTTACCTCTAATCGATATAAATCTGCACCGATTTAATCTTTTATGAACTTAAATCACTCTAAAACCACATAAATAGAAATGCGGAACACAGAAATTCACTTCATTTCTACTACAAAAACTAATCATTCATAATAGTGTATTTTAGAACTTGAATTTTTATTTTGAATCAAATCCAATTTCATTTTCGATTAGTTCTCTCTTTTGGCTGGAAAATATGAAATTAAAAACAATGTTTTTTTTGATATTTTATCTAAATTTCGAAGTCAATTTATTATTGCAATCAAATATATATTCTCATACTAAAAAAACAATATTTTGATGCTACGGCATTGAGTTTATTTTCACCCAGTCCAACTCTATAGCCTCTCATAATAATTCATTGGACAAGTTTGTGACGTTCCTGATGGTTAGTCTTCGTAATATACAATATACATATGTACACATGTTATGTTTTATAGCTATAGAAAATATAAAATTTTTAGCCTTTGCATCTGATTTAATAAACAACAACTGATTCAATGTCACAACAATACTCTCGGACTCACATAAATAAATCCGTACAACAACAACAAAAATAATAATAACAATATCAAAGAACAACAGAAAATCAAAAACAAATTTTTTATTTAAATTCATCTCAATTACCCGCGGACGTTATCATAATGTGCCTGACGAAAGTTCAAATTGGTGTTTTCGCTTCGATATATGTACATACGTACAACGTCTGTTCTGCTGATGATATTCCTTGCTGTCCACTCTCCTCAGACCAAACACACCCCTCCTCACCTCCCAACCCCTTTGGCCATTGGTCTTTCCATTATCCAAGTCAGAAAAGTATCTTTATCGCATATGAAACATTGTATAGGTACATTATACAGCTATGGTCAAAAAAATAGGAACAAAACTTAGTTTTTTGGTTTCTTAATTCGTGATTCTAAAGAAGTCATGTGGGTTGTCAAGATTTTGGAGTCCATTTGGTATAAAGGATTTCTCAAAAGTTGACAAAAAAAAGGAACTCTTGAACTGAACCTAAAAACACAAACAATTTTCATGAAAAACCCAATTTAGAAATGTTCCTATATTTATAGACATAGCTGTATCTCGAGTATACCCTTTTTATTGTTTTATTATTCATAAATTTATTACTTGTGCTTATGACATTTTTTTTTATAAGTTGTTTTGTTGAATATGAAAATATTGGTATATTCGTACGTATATTCTCCTCCCTGGAGCGTGGCTTTGTTATGCTTCGATCTCGATAGAACTTCATGTGGACTGCCTTAAACTAGTTGCTCGTAAATGTTCTTTTTTTGTAGTTTTATTTGATAAGAAACAAATGCCCGGCCATGTGCAGTATAGAGTTGAGATTTTTTTTTGTTTTAGATTTTAATTGAGTTTAATGATAGAAAGTTCAAATAAGTAATATTATTGTTTTTTTTTTCGTTTGTTTTAATTTATGGAAGAAATCTTCAATGAATTAGAACATTTAAATTCTTTGAATTATAATGAGACTTTTGACAGCATTTATTTATAGATGGTTTGACATAAGGAATATCACAAAATATTGTATACAAAAATGCTTTATACTCGTAAACAAAGGTTTATATCAGATTACTGTAATTTGGGTAGTTCTGTAATTGTATGTATCTGCTGAAAAAGAGTCAGCTCTTTATTTATTATAATTTTAAAATTATTATATTTTTAAAAAATTTCTGTCGAAATATAAATACTGATCTAACCAGATACCGAGGTACTTCACTACACTTTTGTTCGCTAATGGGTGCCCGTGAAGATCAACGATGACCATTTCTTACACGTATCCCTAGTGGCCCTAGTCCACGGAGTCCGGAACATAACTGTCTCCGACTTCTGGACATTTATTTTCAGTTTCCAGTCGTCGCAATCTCGCTGAATCTTGTCAAAATCACGCTGCAAGAGAATTCTAATAACCTCAACCTTTCGGGCCGTTCTGTTCGCAGTTATATCGTCGGCGTACGCAATATGTACGCCTTTGTAAGACTATACATCGCTGGTGTAAATGCTGAAGAGAATTGGCGAATTCGCCGCTCCCTGTTGAAGACCATAGTTCTACACACTAACCTAACCATCAAGGTACGGGTAATACCAATGCCAGTGGCAATAAATATAAAATTGAATTAAAGTTGAGTTATATGTTTGATCTTTTTAGTTCAGAGCACAACTTTAACTGTCAAACAAAAAAAAATGTTTTCTTTTTTTCACCTCAGAACTTTCTTAACTTCAAATGTGTGTTTCTTTTTCGTTCAAAACGTGTTCTGAGCGCGCTCTATTAGCCTAGAATAAAATAGCTAAGATTTTTATTAGCTTAGAAAAAATAAAATAACTGAACATTGTGAGTTATTTTATCATCAACACAATCATTTGACATTTGAAATAAGTGATCAAAAAAACAAAGCTATTGTTAATATTAGGGAGAATAGACAACCTTCTGAACAGACAGTTTTTATTGATATGTATTTGGTTTTTATAAGCGCAATGGTAGAAATTATATCATAAAAAAAATCATAATACTGATTTGAAAATATTGGTAGATTAGAGCACATTTTTAACTAAGTTTAAGTAAGGCCAGAAACACTTTAGTCGATTAAAAGCAAGCAGTTCAAATTTCCGATTGAAATCAGAATTTTTCAAAATGTTGCTTTAGTTTCATTACAGTAATATTTCTATTCACACATCTTGCTTTTATTCTTTAAAATTAAAAAACAAATCTAAAAAACAAAAACTGTGCTTCATTGAAATACATTTTTGGTACACTAAGAACTTTTTTTCACTTATTAAATTTCATCAAAATCGTTTTAGTAGCTTCGATTCTACAACTTAACTTATTTGTTATTTATTGATACTCAGGTATTCCGAAGATAATCTCAATTAATAACTTACTTACATCAATACTTCCATATTGATTACTACATTATTCTATTTCCCCTTATCCATTAAACCATACAAAATGTGTTGTTCAATTGTATTTTCCTGGATTATTAACATAATAATCAAAACAACCTCAATCAAACACTGAAACACGACAGATTTTAACATATTGATTTATCTATGAGACTGACTGTCTCACGAAATTGTATTGTTTCCAGACAGGAAAAAAAAATAGTATTAATATTTGTGTTTTCGTTTTTTAATTTAAAACATAAATTCGAATAAGCTTCTCATAAATTAGTATTCATTCGGTTATCTTATGCAATAACAACAACAACAACAACTTAATCCGCATCCTCAACTTTGTATATAGGCTTGAATTAATCTACCTGCATTAGATTAACTGTTTCAATTGTAAACAAGTCGTTCATCTGTCAATTTGATTCGTAACCAGGTTTACATAAATCCCATAACTATGAAGTTGCTTAGCTATTGTAATATAAAACTTAGATTTCATCAGCTTTAACATCTTTGAACTTTCCTCAGACCCTATAGCCGATCCGATCCGATACGAGGTACCGCTCTGTATATACAAATGTATATATGTAATATCAAAACCTGTCCGGCTTGATGTGATTCTATTTATCATCCCACCACTTCAACACAGCATCCACCACCTGCTTATACGACGGAGTGATTTGCTGCATGCAACCATGCAGCAGGTATCAGCGCATAAATTAAAAGCCTCTCAAAACCTTACACATAGTTGTTGTAATTTTGTTTAAAGTTGAAAGTCGCATAAAAGTTGAATCAATCATCTCGAACAGGGCTTCAGTTAAGTTCAGTTTCATAAAATAGTTATTAGAAGCTCCATCGCTAACCGGCTCTGCAGTGCGGCGGCGGCGCTTAATCTCTTCATCATCCCCTCTCCAAAAACATGCTGCTATCAGAGCAGCTTTCGTTTAACATTTTTATCAACTAGTAAATTCGGTGGGAAGGGGAGGCGTTGGGTAGATGTAGAGAATCAAAAAAGTGTTACTTACCTGCCCCAATAATCAACATCAAGCAACAACTTTATAGGTGCGGTTGTTTACTCGCTGCGAACGCAGAATGCAAACCTTAGCGTTGCATTGCTTGCTACTGCTGCAGTTAGTGTATAAAGGGTGTTTGTTTAAGAGATTTGAAACTATCAAATGAAATGAAACAGAGGTAATTTTTTTAAATTGGCATTTTATATGATTTCTGGCACATGGCCGTCACGGCTGGAAAGCCATTTTTCGATGACTTCTTTTAACATTTGTGGCCAGAAATAAGGCCATGAATTTTTTCATCTGAGTGGTCAAAAGTTTTGGGCTTATTGGTGACAATAATTCACGGGTCCGTAACTTGAAACTAAGTAAGTGGTTATCAAACGTCAAAATCAATCATGGCACGGGGTGTGTGACATGCTGCGCCATCTGTGTCTTGTTGAAACCACAGCTCTTGCACATCTTGGTTGTTCTATATTGATCAACGAAGAAGTTATCAATCATGGCTCTATAAAGGTCACTGAAACTAAAACGTTCCATCCTTTTTAAAGAATTAGAGACCAATACTTCCAATAACCCATAAAGCCAAGACAACAGTCAGTTTTTGTGGATTCAACGGTGTCTCAACATACATTTTGACGATTATGATCACTTCAAATATTGCAGTTTTTTTTATTGACGTATTTATTTAACCAAAAGTGAAGGACGATTATTTTGATCGTAAAATGGACGTAGTGGGCGTAAATAATACGTAATTCAAACAGAAACTTGATTTTTAAAATAAATTTGTATAGTTTGGAAGTATTGTTAAAGCGTCCATGTTAAAAAGTGTTGCCAATTTAAGGACATAAACCAATTTCTAAAAAAAACACCCTTTATATACATTAAGGTACGAGTATCTGGTCTTCGAGACATATCTCTCATCAATCGCACTTAAGTTTGAGAGTTTATTTTTATTTATTTTTTCTGTCTAATCAGAAAACATGCCCTCGACTCAATTGGACGACATCAGAGGCAGCAGGAGCATTAGCAACTTAAGCAACAACAACAACAGCGATCGAAACACCATCATGGCGATGATTATGATGGACGAGCAAGACAGTGGAACCCACGGGGGGCCTTGAGGACGCAGACGGTTGCAGGTTGCAGGTTGCAGTGCCCCTGCCATGCCCCTGCAGTTGCAGTACAATCTGTCAAGCAACTAAATGCTACTCTATCTATGCGCGGTTCGGCTGCTCCCACTGCTGTACTTATAGCAAGCCATTGATTATTATTATTGTTTTTTTTTTATAGTTTTTTTGTTGTTTAAAAATAGAAAATTTATTATCGAACAAATTACGCAGTTTTAATTTTATCAGCACCAGCCAAGCCAATGCGAGGACGAAGGCAGCGCTGCGCTGCAGCAGCTTCAGCAGCACATGAACTGGAAACTGTCGCCGGTCGTTGTTGGTGGACGTGTCGTTGTCGTCGTCGTCGGCGACAAACATTTGCACATCAATAGATACAGATAAGCTAAAAAAAAAGGCAGGCCATGCTGAAGGCTGGAGGGTGGAACGCTTATCAACTAATTCGCGCTTAAATTGATTTCACACAGTGAGAGCAGCAGCTTTGATGGGGTACTCGTACTTGCGTTTCAAGTTGCAGGGAAATAAAATGGGAATAAAAAAGTTTATGATAAAAAAGAGAAACAGAAAATTTTTAAATATAAATAAATTGATCAAGAGGCTTTTTTTATTGGTACTTTATCCAATTAAGCTCGCAGTAATTGGACAAAGAACCAGTTGTTGATGATGTTAATCTTTGAAGACATGAAAAACGAAAAGTGGTTTGGTTAAAGTTGAAGTTGAAGTTGATGTTGGGTTAAATTAACAAAACTCGCATCAGGATGACAAAATATTTAACTCACAACGGATCTTTTTAAAGAGACTTGAAGCGCTGTAATCGGAACATAATGACAAATTACACCATCAGAGCCTGGTTCCCCAAGTATGAAATTCTGAAAAAGCTTGATTCTCACATCAGGCTTCTAAGTACGTATCAAGTTTGAAACGTGTTAAGTTTGAAACCTTCATATTCACTTTATAGGATACGTATTGTTGAACCTTAAAAAAGCGAATGTCTTGACATGAGTCGTGGTCTTCCTCTTCTGCGCCGTCTTTCGGGATTGGATTCGAAGACCTTCCAGGCTGGAGCATTGTGGTCCATTCGCTCTGCTTGACCTAGCCAACTAAGCCGTTGGACTTTAATTCTGTTAACTGGGTCAGTGTCGCTGAACAGTTCGTATTTAAATCTTCCTCCATTCTCCCAGACGGGACCAAAAATCACCCGAGGCATCCTAAGACGCTCTCATCTTTCTTTGACAGGGTTCAGGCACAACGATATAAACGAGAACCGGAATGATGAGTGTCTTATAGATGGTGATTTTAGATGCTCGAGAGAGGACTTTACTTCTCAATTGCCTTCTAAGTCCAAAGATGCAGCGATTTGCAAGAGTTATTCTTCGCTTGATTTCATCGCTGGTGTCGTTGTCTGTGTTAATAGCAGTGCCTAGGTAGACAAAGTCCTTAACTACCGAAGTTATAGCTTTTTTGTCCAAGGCGTCGCTGTTCAATGTTCAATGCATATTCTTGGCCTCTTGCCCTCACCACTAAACCCATCTTCTTCGCTTAGGTCGCAATGCTTAAAAACGCTCCACTGACATCACGCTTTGGTCTTCCAATTATTTCAATATCATCTGCGTATCGGGCTAATTGGATGAAGCTTTGGAAGACTGTGGCTCTAGTGTTGACAGTTGAGTTTTGCACAATCCTTTCCAGAACGATGAAGAAGTCGCTTATGCATTCTCCTTCGTCATTAATTCTGCACAAACGGATAAGTTTGACAATGATGCCAAAACTAGACTCTGTAGAGCTCTTCCCTATAGATGCTTTCATACGCGGCTTTAAAATCGATACAGAGATGGTGGTAATCGATTTAAAGTTATCCTGGGTCTTTCCAAGATCTGACGTAGAGTGAATATTTGGTCGATAGTGGACTTTCCTGGTCTGAAGCCACACTGATAAGGAGCAATTAGGTTGTTGACGAACTACTTTAGACGTTCACATAATACGGCAGAGAGGATCTTATATGCAATGTTTGTGAGACTGATGCCTCTGTAGTTGGTGCAATTTAGAGCATCTCCTTTTTAATGTATCGGGAAAACTATGCTGAGATTCAGAAGTGTAATACGTTGATCGTTAAAATATCGAAAGACAAAGCACTTTACTGGATTCATTTAACTTCTCGTATTGGTATTTGCCAAAAATTAGCGCTGTTCACATTCAATTTTTTTAAAAATTAAGCCTTTGTAGATTATAGTCGAAAAGTTATGAACATTTATTTTTTGTGGTGTCAGAGAATTCATTAGCTTTATTTTAAGCACTGTAAAACGTGTGTTATTTTCATATGAGGTGATCTGTAATACACATATCAAGTGCTCAAAGTTGATTAGTTTCTTCAATTCATGTGCCCTTTATGGATAGCAGCATTAGGGATGGGTTACACTTTTACGATAAAACACAACATTGAATTTTTATTGATTCAAACTTCATAAACATCTAATAAAACTTGTATAGAACAGTTAAAATGGTAATTTGAAGATTCAAATTCAACAAAATGAGATGCATCGATGCCGTAAACACGTAATTTTGATATAAGAGCTCGATCCCAATATCTAGAAATAGCTTTTGAAATATCAAATGTAATAAACTGACTTTCTTCAAAGCTTCATTTGTTTTACTGTTTGTTTCTATTAACGATCGCGCGACCAGAAGTGAAACGTTTGCTAGGATATCCGTTCTGTTGCTATAGTTAAGAAGTTTTCGTCCCTAAAGATATTTCTAAGCGTTTCCATGTCCTGAGAAAGAAGGGTCGTTAGTGCAACTGGATGATAGATTTTTCTTTTTTAGAGACAGGCTGGTCAAATGCTGTTTTCCATCTGTTCGGAGAGAGGCCTATACAATAGGGCAGATGACAAAGCTTTCTTAGCAGTTTTTCCAGCGTTGGAAAACATCCCTTCAAAACAATATGTAGAATACCAACTGGACCATCTGGTTAGTATATTTTAATGTTGTACTTTTCCAATTGCACGAGAGCGAAAGAAGATTCTTCTCATTGCACTCTAAAATAATGAAGAATTAACTGCATACTGCTTCGGAAGTAGAGGCTTTATCAAGTGAAGTTAAAACAAGAATATTACTAAATCATCCCCGTTTCAAAGCTGTTTTTTTTTTCATTCTCATTTCATTTTTTTTTTCATTTTGAACCATGGATGTTTTGGTATTATGTCCTTTTTTTACAAATAGCTACACATTTTTTGAACTTCTGGGACATTATAGTATTTTTTGTCGTTATTTCTGGTCATGAAGAATTTTTCTCATCTAATATGACGGGTCTTTCTAACTGTTTTGAAACTGTTTTGATTTTCCTTTTTGAGGTTTTCTTTATAACAACAAAAACTTACATCTAATACTAGTAGATCAGTTCAATCAGACTTTTAACTTTTATAGCTATATTTTTGAAATAGCCATAAATATTTTAAAACCGGAGACTTTAAATATCTCTTGTGATTCTATATTTTGACGTTGTATCTACCATGAAGTTATAAATTACGCCTTGTAGCTAAAAAGTGCTAAGTGCTGCTATAACCTATTTTATGAAGAGTTTTTTTTCACTAAATTTGGTCATTCGAGCCGGAACAAACCATCTAGTGTTTTTAAGATAGATGATTTGTGTTTTGTAGGCTTAAAAAATACAAATTTGAGTACATACTTCGTTTTTGAATAGTTCATTGATATTCCGAGTAGGTCCAAAACGCACGTGAACGATTGGAGATTTCCAATTGCCATTTGTCCGAACTACACCACATACCTTATTACATTTACCCAACCCGCAACAAAATACATATCAAACACCATATTGGATTCAATCCACTTAACGCACCTCATGTTCTTTATTTCAACTTTTATTCTCTGGCATACCATTATACACTGGGGAGATTAATTTTAAGGTGATTTTAGTGTCAAACTCGATTTAAATTTAGTGCCATGATTATGATCTCACCAAGGCCATAAAAAAACTCCAGTCCATATTGCACGCAAAACTAGCGTAAACATTTTCCATCTGAAATCTCACCCCCATACCTCATACCCCACTCACAAATTCCACAGACGACTATGATGCTAAAATAACACACATTTCCAAGGCTAAAAGCTTCATTTCAGTGTTGTTTTTAAGAAGATATTACCATTTGGCGCCACTAGCACCATCATAAAGACTTTCCGAATTACTTTCCGAACGAGCATAATAGCCACTAGAAAACAACTGTAATCTTTTTATAATCACATATAGTAGTAGCCTGGGTGGGGCTGAATGGAGTCGAGCTGAACACGAGGAAACCATTGGACATGTATATTCCAAATCCAATTCCAATTCCAATTCAAAATCGTAAATGTTATGATCCTCATCATATTCGACAGAATGACTGACCCCTTTCCAGAAGTTCTGTTTATCTGCGGACAATGGACATCACATTATGGACCAAAGGAACCGAAGTGTACCGCCTTCTCCACAACTTTTTAGCCAACTTACGAACAACTGTGCGTCTTGTGTGTGATGAGAAAAAGTTTGTCAATAATTTTCTAGTTTGTCGCCGTTTAACTTAACGCAGTTCATCTTTATGGTTTTTATTTTAGTTTTGTTTGGGCTTTCGGGTGGAGGGCAGTGCCGTTCCGATTTCGTTTCTTGTTTCATAGCCGACCACCTAATTGCCAAAACAAAACATTAACAATGCCATAAAACTCAGAAAACGAACATGGAGCGAAGAATATTTCCCATAACATCATCAATATAATGGCCAATT
This sequence comes from Eupeodes corollae, assembly GCF_945859685.1. Lineage (NCBI taxonomy): Eukaryota > Metazoa > Arthropoda > Insecta > Diptera > Syrphidae > Eupeodes > Eupeodes corollae. The sequence continues at coordinate 308,000,835 of NC_079147.1, read as the reverse complement.
AATTTCCGAGGGAAAATAAATGGAGCAGGGGTTGTTTTAGAAGGAACACAAAACACTATGTACACGGTACGTGCGTTGTGCTTGTGCACGGTTACTATAGCCTAGCCCAGGCCAGGCTCTATTCTTATAGCGCAGTGGCCATGCCATAAACAATGTAATCCTGGTTACATGCATCCATAATAGGGGTTGGATGGTGTCGGTGTTTAAGCCACTCACGTGTAATGAACTATTGTGAGTATAATTTAAATGACCAATTAACCAGGAAGAGCTTTTTGCTATCTCTGGTGCAAGGTTTACATCGCAGCGTTGCCATAAAACACCAATCTCCAGATCTGGAGCCTTGGAGCGCTGGATGCAGATACAAAGTTAACGTCATAAAAGTGGAACTTTTGCGGTTGGTGCTTTTTATTGCGTATCCTTGATTTATGCTTCCATCGAGGACGTATCGTATAGTGAGTTTTTCAGTTCCCAGAATTGCAGCGAGAAGCGGTGGTAGCCGGCCAGGGTTGACACCCTAGGCCACCCAACAACAATGATGACGATGATGAGTGTGGCAGGGATGCAGCTTCCTTAATAAATTCATCTGGAATTAGGACCTTTAAAGGATATCTTGAGAACCCATCGCATTGGTTGGGTGTAAGTGTGATGGGTTTTGCGTCTTCTTCTGGTCTTAAGGCCTGGCAGGCGGAGAACAGACGAGAGTAAAATTAAAACGATTTAATGTTTTTATGGCACACAATTTATGTATAAATCCCGAAATGGATTTCCCAGCCAGATGAGAGTTTAGTAGGTCGTTTGTATTGTTTTGCTGTTTGAGGAATGAGGGCTTCTATAAAATTTGCCATTCTTCATGAGGACCGTTCTTTAGTGTTGATATACAATTTGTCGCAAGGCAGAGCTCTTTCCTTCCCATCATCATATCAAGCTTAAAATAGTATCCCCGGAAGCTTTTGCATCGACTTAAACAAACAAATACGACGCTACTATTCCGCATAAGGCACATATAGCTCCAAGGTAGCATAAAACTTTATGCTGTTTTTTTTATTTTTTTTATTTTTTTAATGACAATGGGTCATAAAAAGAATCCTTCTCTGATTGCCATTCTAAGAGCCTAGCAGTATAAGAGATTAGACTTTATTGAAAATGACATTAAGACAGCTATATACGTAACGCAGTGATGGGGTGGAAGTAGGAGTTGATGGTGGATTTAACAGATCCGTTTTAATGTAGCACCAAAGCAAACGGAACTGAAGCGACCAGCTCAGAGGTTGGGAATGGTGGCCAAAGTCGAAATTGTAGCCGGAAATTGTGCGGCCTTGATGATGGTATAAGTAAAACGGAACAACACAAAACAAGTTTATGATTCGAGGATTTGGTGGATGATGGTTTTATGTTATGTAAAATAATATCAATAGAGTAGCATACAACTTGTGTATAGGTACGAGTTCTAGAAACCCAGCAGATAAATTATAATTTTTAATTAGGTGCTCAGAAACTTTAGATTAAGAACGCAGATAAAGCTGGGTAATGGCTTTTTAGGGATTTTGTAGGATTATTGTAAAGAAATATAAGGAGCTAAGTTTAGTTTTTTTTTAAGGAACGGGTATTGATAGTAGGTAACGGAACGGTTATGTAAGGTTAATGGAAATTTCAAACTGGATACTGAAGCATAGACTCTGTTGGTATTGCTTTTTAATTCTTTAGGAAGCGATTTTTGATTTGAATAATCCATAATTTCCCGATTAAGGTTATTTTAGATGCGTCGTTAAAGTTTTAACGGAAAGTGATTGAAATCATACGAAACCAATCTTGAGTAATGGGTTATTAACTTGTTCTCCACGGTTTAATACTCTTCTAAGTATTATGGCATATACTATGTTTTTATTTATTTTCTATTTAAAAACTTTATTTTGAGACGAAATACAAATTGGTAAAAAGAAAAGGTGGAGCAACAGCACATATAAAACAGGGGCTAATAATTTGGAAATATCAAATTTTCCTGTGTGCGAGTAATTTCAGTGATGGAGTGAACCTACAATTCTTATTGAAGGACTAATCCGAGAGAATAAACTGTCACGAATTGCTTTTGGAGGATTTTGAATTCTTAAATTTTAAGTGGCAATGGCGTGGATTGAAGCCAAAACCTTACAAACAAATTTTTCAAAGGATTCACATCACTTTCAAGAGTATTAAGTACAAAAAGAAAAAAGTTTGGGGAAAAATTGGAAAAAATATTGAATTTTGATTTTTTTAATTTCCGTTTCCCATTGAAAAGTTGCAGACCGAGATTAGTAGAAATTCAAATCGGATTTGGGTCATAAGAAGTTTGTTATCATCGTTATGTAGCGCTCGCTGTTGACCGTGACCGCCTCACTAACGTACTTTTCTAAAAATTACAATCACCAATTACATCACCGTCCCAAAATCCACACCAAACGGTTACTTTTTGAGGATGCATTATTACCTTGGGTTGGTGTCGTTCCATATACGGAATACGGGTTGTTAACACAGCCATTCATCTGAAAATACGCCACCTCACTTAAGATGAGGGTTGAGGGTCCTCTTCCAAACGATTCGAACCCAGTCAGCGAACAAACGGCGTTGTCTATGGTCATGAACTTTGAGGTACTGGGTCATTTAGATCTTGTACGGGTGTAGGCCCACGTCCCAACGCAAAATTCATCAAGTTAAAATTTGCGAAAGGCCAAGTTCTTGTGCACTACAAGGAATATAATGACTCGGGTTCTGCTATACACTTTCACTTACCGCGGCGATGTTCTCGGCCAATCTTGCATTCCTTGAACTTACGGTTGTTGGCTGATTGTTTACGTAGCCGGTCGACTCAAATTTGACCACCAAACGTTGAAGAGTCGACTGTGAAGGGACACCACGTTTACCGTAAAAGTGGTGGAATGCGCACAACGTTTGCGTTAGCGAACACTAATTTTGATAATAAAGTTTTATCATTTGAACATGTTGTTCAATCGTGTAACTTGCCATGATAATTTGGCATTAACAACTAAATAATAAACAAAAAATTTGACAGTTGTCAACAAAACAAAATGAGTGCCACGGAGATCAAAATCTATCCACGTCAATTAAAAAGCCCTTCATAAAAATATACCTGTAAAATAAGTATATCTTCAAAAACTTAACTGACTTTCAACTATCAAAAAAGCTTTAATTTACTAAATTTTCTAAATCTATTTTTAACTTCCCAAAGGAAGTTATTGTAATGGGTCCGATTTGTCAAATTGAAGATTTTGACATTTCTCGACGTTTTAAAATCCTTAGAGTCGAAATAATTTATTTTTAGAAAGATGTCTGTCAAGAACTAGTAGAAGTATCGACTTGAAATAAGTGTTGATACACAGATTATAAAGCAGAAAGATGTAGAAAGGGCTCTCAGAAAATTGCGTGGGTGGTTTTTTACCATAGCAGTTTAAAAAAAGGGTGAGCATTTTTGTTAAATTTTCGCTAAATATCTCACGAACCAATGAGCTAGAGACTTGAATTAAAATGTATATTATATATTGTAACGTCATACCAAACCAGTTTATTTTTGGAAAAAAATGAATTAACGGTTTTTTTTTTATAAATCGAAAAAAGGGCAAACAAAATTTGTCACTTTGAAAATTTTACGAATAAAAAATGATTTTATCTTTAAAACAATTTTGTGCAATGAAGAATAATGTTTTAAATATCTGGTAAAATTTTGAAAAAAATAAAAGCTAAAAAAAATTACTCAAAGTTGGTAAAAATTTAATTAAGACTCAAATATCTTTTCAAAAAACTTATTTTATCTTATAAGAAATATTGTTTTTAACATTTTGTTAAATTTTGAGAAAAATTGAATAAACAGTTTTGTTTTTAAAAAAAAATAAAAATTGATTTTTGACTCAAATATCTTTTCAAAAATTTTAGATTATGACTTCTTACTAATTTAAGTTATACAAAAATATTGTTTATAAAATTCTAACAAAAATTAAAAAAAAATCGAAATGAGAGTTTTTTTTGCAAGAATTAAAAACTTAAACTAAAACATGAATACAAATTTTTAAAAATTGATTTTCTATTCAGTATCTTTTCAAAGTTTTGAGATATTGGCTTTAAACTATTGTTATCTTTTAAAAATGTTGTTCTCAACTTTTATTACAATTTTGAGAAAAATCTAATCGACAATTTTCTTACAAAAAATAAAAATTTGGTAAAAATTGAGGTTGGTTTTTTGATATCTAAGAAATGCTACTAAAATTGTAAAAATTTGTTGTCGACTTAAAACCTATTTAACAAAACTAGATCTTCAAACTAAACTATTTCTTAATACGAAAAATATTGTTGTTAATTTAAAAATTTGTAAGAATAGTTCAATTGACAACTTTTTTAACCCATCACGAAAACCAACAAATGTTTAAGAAAGACAAATCAAATAGCACAACATTCCGTTGAGAACTAGAGATCTCAATCATTTCTGTGTGGGAGTGATTTTGTCAGGGATAAAGGGCCTACATTTCAGAAATTGCTCTTGCATTCTTCATAAGTGGCAGTACCCATGAAAGAGAAACTTTGGATGGCACAGGCATGGATTGAATTCAGGACCTATGGCATGACATTTCAACGCACAACCATCGCGTAAGGGTACTGCAGCTATTTAATCCCTGTATAAAAATAACATTATACTTGGATATCATTTGAAAGTTTTAACTAATTTTCGACACACTGAATTTTGAAAACGAAAAATAATGTATTTTAAAAATCTTAAACCAGAAATGACATCATCATCTATTATTTATACTACACGAGCTTTTTTATACTACACGAGCTTTTTTTCTTAAACAAATTAGCCTGGCCAAGGCAAACCTTTTCCCAGCTTTTATGATTAAGATCTTAAATCTGGTTGGGTATGGTTCATATTCAGTTTTTACCAAGAAACCGAACACCAAGAGAAGTTGCTTATAAACAAGGTTTTCACACTTTTTAAATGTTGAGTTCGAGTGAGATTACTACGCCGAAACGGCAATTTACCAATTTTTAATTGACTTTAAGCTGCAAAGCTATTTCGAATTTATAGAAAATAAAGCTTAGCTAATAAAAAAATATAGGGTGTTTTTTCAGGAAATTCGAGTTTCCGAAATTTGAACGAAAAAATTGTATTGTAATTTCTGTTATATTTGATCTACTTAAAACATGAATTTCAATGTTTGAACAGCATAAGCTAGAAGAACCGGACCGAATTTTTTCGACTTCTCTACGATCGTTTTATTATGTTTGAATACAATCTCGAGTTCGATATTTTGTACGAACGATCTGAGAAATAAAATGTCATATTGAGAAATCAAACAAATTGCTTGAATCTGAATAAACAATCATATTTTTGTCCAGATCATGGTTTTATTTCGAATATAAAGGCCCCTAGAGTTAAAATAAAATCTTGTTTAAATTTTTCGTTCTCATGTTATCTTCTAAAGATTTCTAACCCAGAAACTTAATTATGGTTTTTAACTTCGATACGACTACTAAGATAAACCGACAATTTTGGTGTTTTCTTAAGTTTTCCCGTAGGTTGATATTTTAGTATTTTTGAAAAAAACTTGAAAATAAAATATTTACAGAAATTTTAACTCACAGTGGTATAGTTCAATGGCACTAATAAATCAATGAAAAAGTGATACTTTTAAAATCCATGCTATTCACATTTAAGTAACTGAATTAACTGCTATTTTATTTATATTTGACATTTATTTAAAAAAACAGAAGGTTCAAGAGCTTAGAGAGGACACTGTGGGCTTAAAAGTGGGCTTAAATATTTTGAAATTCCTTGAAAACTCAAAAAACTATTTAAATCACACTTCAAGCTTTCATACATGCTTTCTACATTTATTTGTACAATCTTTAAACTTATTTTCTACAACATGTTAAAGCCTTGAACAATCAACATTTTTGCTAACTCAGATGTCAGGGTCGAACATCTGTCGCAATATTTTGTTTAAAATGTTCTTTTAGTAAAAAAATTTCTTTAATCTTACGCAAAAATCTCTAGATTCTACTTTGATCAAGAGTCATCAATAAAAAAAATAAATAAATAAAAATACCTTGCAAGACCTTCTTGCTTGACAAAACATTCACTTGTCAAATATTTACCATATTTGTCACAAAGTACTCGTATCATCTCGTAGACCAAAAAAACAAATCAAAACAAACAGAAGCGATGCCAATTGAATGAATTTAATTTTCTCAGAAGTTCATCTATTGAACTATATGACGATCAAAACTTATATGTATTTAGGTATATTTCTCAAGAGGTAAATAGAAAAAAATGTTTTTTGTATAAATAACTTTAAATTTAATTTCGAAAACAAAATGAAAATATAAACAAATAAATAAAGAAAGAAGAAAAAAAAACAAGAAAAACGAAAAATCCGACAGAAAAACACTAAAAACGTCAAATCGACAGGAAAACATTTCTAAATCTATTACGCTCGACAGCTATCTTGATTGAGTGTACGCTTGCATCGCCTGAGTCTGGCATTAATGCAGAATCGTTTGCCAAAAACTCAATATTCGTCGTGCTGCTTCTGTTGCTGTTTCTGCTGTTGCTGCCGGTTTAGCCAAATGACGTAAATTTACCATTTTTACCCCTCGAAAAATAAGCTCGAATAAAAATTGCAATAAAAAACAAAATAAAATGAAATGAAAAACAAAGCTAAGCAATAATACACGTATAACTTTTGACAGTCATTTTATAAATGAGATATAATGAGATTGTTTTCTTAATTCATTCCTTTTTCTGAATCAAGCAATAAATAAATAAAATTAAGTAAATCTTTGAATCAACAATACAATGTCAGCAGCAATTGAACGTGCCTTTAATATACAATTTGTCTGATATTGCAACGCGATTTGCGAGACCGGCAGCGGCAGCGGCGTGGCGGCATGTGGCATGTTTAGTTTACACGAGCACTGGTTATGGCCAAAAAAAGGAGCCTCTGACAGCTTGTTTACGGTAAATAAAAAGTCACATCTTAAAATGTGTTTATTATGACACAGTACTTGCTGACTCGTGGTAAAATTGCTACATCTAACTTAAAAAACGTATAACTTTTCGAAATTATGTGCAAAAGCCCACATTTTTAATGGATAGAGGTGGACTAACAAGCATTTAACTAGAATTAATTTATTGTACTGACAGTAAGTGCGGACATCATACCACCTACTTGAAAAGACTTCAAATGTCTTTCAAATTTGGAACGTCAAGAAAGAAATTACCATAAAAAGATAGTTTTATAGGTTTCGACTCAGTAAAGTTATCCAGGAAGAGTTTTCGACCTTAAGCATTGACATGTTTTAAGTTTAAATGATTTGAATTTACATACAGGTGATTGCATACATAAATTACCGCAACATTCGCGAAAAACAATTTAACGAAATGTCGATTTAAAAAATCTACAAGAAAAAGTGTGTATACGCCCAAGTGTACGTTACATGTTTTCTTCGCTTTCTGCTTATCTGCGTCATGATTTCATTAATGTTAATGTCTAACATAAACTAATGAGGTTCGTTTAATAAACCACGAGTCTCAAAAATACATGATTTTAAGTTAGAATGCGTCATTTATGTTTTTCATTACAGACAAAAATTCGGAAAAATTTAAAATGAAAATAAACTGATAACTTTAAACATAATTTAAACAAAAAAGGACCATTGACTTCATATTTCTTCTTTAAAGAACACTTTAAGCCCTTAAACGATAAGTAGTCAAAGACTTGCAACGTTATGAGTACATCTACCTTATGTTTCACTCACCGCCCTTAAAAAATAATTTATTTATATGTAGGTCAACAAAAAGAACTCAATAAAAAAAAATTAGCAAAACAAATTTAAATTCTGATAATAGACTCTCATACAATTTAATCTAATCATTTATTGCAATGACTCAATATAATTTATTATAAAAATACTAGTACATACCTGCCTTTATTTTTATAGTCAAATTAATTTTATACAACTTTGAAATCAGAGCACGTGTAGAGAGGTAACCAAGTTTATTTTTAATTTTAGTTTTGTTTATTGTTTGAAAATTTTGTTTGTGTTATTTTTTTGTTGATGTCACAAATAGCTCAACAAACTTTTGAATGAAAGTGAAATAATAATATAAAAAAAAATAAAAAATTAAAGCCAGACATTCTTCCCACACGTGCAAAGTGTGTTAATCTAAGGAGGAATAAAACATTTTAATTTTAGTTTGGACATCAGCCGTTGGACATGTGAAAATATGGCCTCGAATTTTATCGGGCTTGCGGACCAAAACAAATAAATGTTTAGTTTTTGCAAGCATAATTAATGCGTAGGGGACTCTTCCGATACTAAGTTATTATGAGACTTTGATTTTGATTTATGAATGTAAGTTTTGAAATCTTGACACTTATGATGCATTGAATTTTGATCCAAATAGGTATTTTTATATTTAGGCGCAGCAAAATAGTTATAAATACCTTTAACTTGTTTATTTATTTATTTATTTATCTTTCAAGTTACAACACTTTATGGAGATTGCATTAAAATCAAACATTATATTTACAAGTTGACAGTGGTAAAAACTTAGTGTTACAACAAATTCAATACATTTTTTTTAATATCTAGTCTATTTTTATTAAAATCAATTACAAATTCAAATTAGTTAAAAGCAATACAAGAAGAAATTATTGGATTATGTTTCGCATAATTTGTGCTATGAAAAGGAACATGTAGAAAAATACCATTTCTAGGTCGCAAGTTACGAGATGGAAGATACATATTAAACTAAGACAACAAAAATTAACAATTTATGTTAAAGTTGAGCACATCGTAAGCAAAGAGTACTGAATACAATTTTCTTCTAGATACTAAAGATTTTAAGTCAATTAAAGCACATCTGGTCTCATAAAGTGGCATATAATTGAATAATTATAAAGCTTTCGTAAAGCAAATTTTGTAAATCTCTTCTGAACCTTTTCAATCCTTAAAATACTTGATTGTGTAAAGGGATTCGATATTATGCAACAATATTCAAGTAAAGATCTTACAAGGGATACAAAGAGAACGTTTAAAGCATAATGATCTTCGAATGATTCAGAAGTTTTTGAAATAAATCCCAAAGTGGCGTTAGTATTTGGATTAACGTTATCAATTTGGAGAGAAAAATTCATATTCGATTCACACCAACATATTTTTAATTATTTAACCTCATTAAGAACTGATCTCAATTTTGTAATCAAAACATATTGGATATTTTATTTTAGAAAACGTAACAATACTACACTTTTTAAACAATTTATGAAACTAGCATCTGATAAAGAACTTACAAAACTAAAAATCTTGAGATCATCAGCATATAAAAAGCATCTTGAACTTTGTATGCAATTCGGTAGGTCATACATAAATAAAATGAAAAAGAGTGGTCCAAGATGACTACCTTGTGGTACACTGGAAAAATTTTGCATTTCATTGGAAAGAACATCACCAATTTCAACATATTGCCTTTATCCAACCAAATAGCTTCTGATCCATTTTAGGAGATTTGTGTGGAAGCCAATCATTTCAAGTTTTTTCAAGAAAACTTGTGTTGTACCCGATCAAACGCCTTGGAAAATCTGTGTTGATTACATCCACTTGAGCACTATTTTCTAAACAACCATGACATTAATGTGAAAAAAAAAATAGTTGCAGTAAGTTAACTTACCAAAGCCATGCTGATGCAGGGAAATATGGTTTTAAACTAAACTGTAAAGTTTAATTTTAACAATTGCTTCACATAATTTGTGGATTAGCTGAAGCTTAGAAAAAGGTGTATAATTTTTCACAGATGCTTTAGATCCAGATTTATGCAAAGGAGTTATCAGAGAATGTTTTCATGCATCTAAAAATACTTCGTGTTTCAAGGACAAATTAAAAATAAGGCAAAGTGGGGTTTTTTAAGGATACATTTACAAATTTTCAAAACTAAAGGTGGAATATTGTCTGGTGCTGCGGAGAAACTGTTATCAAGCGATTATAAAGCATTTAATACATCAACTGTCGAAATAGAAAGGTCACCAACATTAATGTTAGAATTGAAAATAAATATTTCATTATAATCGAAACCCAAATCAGAAAAGTTCGATTGGAAAAATAAAGCAAAGTTATTTCATATATCTTCTAAATGTTCAGAAAAAATACAAATGTTAGGAATACTGGAAGGAATTTTAATAGACTTAAGTATTTAGAAATGACCAAAAACAATTCGAATTATTTTTTTTTTCGACTCAAGAGACCAAATATATTGTTTATATGTAAATCTTCTTAAGAATTCGTACTCTTTCCTAGATCTAATAAATTGTTAACGAAAAGAATTCTAAATCGCAATTTTTTAGCCTAGACAAACTTTTATCAAACCAAATTAGTCTTTTTGATTTTTTTGTTTAGACAAAGTGCGAGTGTATAGAAAATAAGGATGAATAAAAGAGAAGTACATTGATATTGAATATCAATATGGGAGTTAAACAAATGAAGTTAAGATATTCCACATTCATGATGTGCGGTTAAAAACATTATCCCTGTACTTCACAATATGTTCGAAATTGATCTCAATTGTAAGCTGATGGGAATTCCTGTAATTCCGAGTTATGCGGCTGAATTTTTTTAGTTGCGGGGAAGGGTAAGGGGTTGAATGGAACTGGCTAGTTAAACAGAACATTATTTGTTAAGTTAACGAAGGACATGAAACAATGTGTTCCTGTTAAAGTTCTATAGCCTATCCCTTTCAAAGCATTATATTGGATTCCTTCCAAAAGACTTCAACTTTATCAAGGGCACCTGCCAAGTATGAGACTTATAATCAAGTTTTGGACATATGATAGTTTTGCCAGGTCAAAAGGAAGACAGTCTTAGAACATAGCAGCATTAGAGGTGATCTGCAATACACATGCCAAATACTGAAATGTGATAAGCTTCTTAGGTTCAAGTGACTTTTATGAATAGCGTCCTTATGGAATAGTTACTCTTTAACATCAGACAGCATTGAAGTCTTAAAGCACTTTATTTTACGTGTTTATTAATTTTCCATTGTACAATACTGTCGAGATGAGAATTTAATGAGCTTATCATAAGCTACCGTTGTAGTTGCAAATCCAAACTACAATTCAATGGAAAAGAAGTTGTAGACAAGAAATTGTTTATGAAAATGAGGAATAGAGTTGGAGACAAAATGGTACCCTATGGAACACCAGAGTTTTGTGTATGAACTTCAGACTTTAAACGATACGAAATGACAACAATTAAACGACTAGAAGGAGCTAAGAAAAGATTGGTATTACCATAAGAACGCATTTTCGATAAAGAACCTTCATGCCAAATTGTAAAAAATATGAATTCAATAATCTTCAAAATGTTTTGGTTAGACAAATATTTTAAAATCACTTATGGACCTATTGCTACGAAAACCACATTTCCGTCATTAAAGAACTTCTGTCGCAAAGATGTTTTTGGAGCTGATGAATGAATCGGCGTTTCCATGATCCTGGAGAGCAGGGATGTTAGAGATAGAAATTACATTTTTTTTCTAAAAAACACGACAAATTCCCATCTATTGTTAAAGAGACTATTAAATTATAATGGATGGAAAAGCTAACGTAGTTTTTTTCCTAAGATGAAAGGCAAACTGTCCATAAGGGTCAAGCCGATTGTTATATTCTCAGGTCTTAGTACATTCATCTTTTTTAACAAATTATTCTATGAGGAATAAAACCATAAATTCAATTTGTTTAAGTTTTCGATTATGTGAAAGTATTATGGAAATAAAAATGATTTATGATGAAATTATTTTGACGGAGGCAAGATACACTTTTTTCAAAATTTTTTAAGAAACAAGTGACAACTAATCCTTTAAAATTGTTCTTATTTCTTATTTGGGTAATCAATTCATAATTTATAATCTATTTTGTATTATTTTATTATTATTTTATTATGAGCACATAATCTAACAAAATGCTTAAAATATTTATCATCGAACAAAGAAAAAAAAAACTTGACAATTCAACGATACACGTGACGTTTAAGAGACATAATAAAAAATTAATAAAGGAACACAAAAGTTTATTTTAAATTTAAGACATGCCCCACATCAAGTCTTACACATTAATTAATAAAAGAAAAGAAAACAAAATGTAAGACATGTCCAGAAAGTCATTTTAATTTTATCTGTCTTCTTCGTTTTTTGCTGTCTTCATACTTTTATGTCATCTTTTTTTTGTTTATATTAAAATAAAATAAAATTCACTTATCTTCATCAGGGTGTGCATTTTTTTCAAATTAAATCTAAAGTTTATGTCTTGAAAACTGATCGTATTGAAATTTTTTGTTTAAATAAAACTAAATATTTCAATATATCTTTGACTTTATGTCAGTAAACCTATGATTTATGAATTGTTTAAAAATTATGATTTAAAAAAAAAAAACAACACTCATATCCACAAGCATAAATCACACGTCAGAAACGGCAATGATCTTGAAATAAAATTTAAAAAATATATACTTTACAAGTTCGTGTCTCATTAAACCTCATATCAAAAGTTACTGTGTATAAAAGGTTCACTTCCTTATTAACTTAATCATTTTCTCCATATGGTCAATAAGATGATTGGAGGTAGAAACTTGTTAAATTTAATGTCTCACAACTTTTAATGGATTTCAGTTTTATATCAAGACAACAATCGGTGCATTTTTGAAATTGGGCTATCAGCGGGATGTGAACTTTTAAGTCAATTTAAACTTATCTGCACTGGTAAACATACTTACATTCATATTTATGAAGAACGCGTCTGCCAACCCTCAATCATCGATAATATAATAAAAATATATTGGTCATTAAAAAAGATCCGGATTTAAGCAGATCATCGATTCCTCTAAATGAAACGCAATCAATATATTGTTTTAGTGACAAGCATCGCACGATACGATGGAATGCCCCGAGAGAGGGTCAGAGAGAGTGACAAGAGAAAAAACAACAATGAAAGTCAAAACCTCGAACAAAACAATTGAATCTGGTGTAAAGAAGTTGAATCCTTATCTAATGTAAGTGCGCACGCGACCTTTTGATCTCGCACTCTCGATGCAATCTACTTTGGTACATATGTTGTCACGTTATAATATTATGCCTAAGTCAATTGATAAGGATAAGAGGTATGTCAATAATTACAGTTACAAACCAATTGAACGCATTTATTTGATAACATAATAATATAATTCATGTAGATTGTAAGGTCTTTTTATAGATGAAGAAGTACGAGTTCCCAGAATATGGAGGAAGATGTTGAGGTCTCTCATTTCTATATATAGTATATCAAGAAGTGCGCAGCAAATTAAAACCTTATCTCGAACACTGATAACAAAAAAAACGTTCTAGTAGGCTTAGTTATGCTGAATTCTCATTGAACTTAAATCGATTCATAGACCATTTTGAGAAGACACATGGATGCAAATACTACATTGAATATGTCTAGACTTATCAAGACTTTCATATTTCTTATAACTAATTGGTATCACTATAGGTATATCCTTATGTTTTGAAAAGCTTGGTTTTCTTTTAATTTTGAGTATCAGTTTCAAATTACCAATTTAGGAACAATTTCAAGTTCGGAAAATTTTGCTTAGTATCAAAATATCAGGGGTTCAATTTTCGGTCTGTAAAGTAATGAACTGATAAAAATTGTATCTCATTTTTAACAGAAATTGGTTTAAACTTGTCTCAAGCGGTTTTTAAATACATTGAGACAAATAATTCAATGATTGTAGAGGTTTGTATTACAAAGTTCTAAATGATAGACCATATAAGTTGTTCTTATCATAATTTTATGTTTTGTCTTAAAAAAAAAAAGGAAAAAAAATAATAATTCGTTGGAGATAAGTTAAAAGGGTCTTGTGTGAAAAAAATTGAATTCTACATTTTGATTTGGTGTAACTGCCTTTTGAGGAAGTTATTTCTGATTTGTCAATTGAAAATTTTGACATATCTCGAGTTTCACGTTCGCGACGTTTTTTTCTTCATCTACAAAAAATAGTACGCAAATGCTACTAAAATTGTTAAAAATTGGTTAACGACTAAGAATCTCGGTAGCAAAAATAGATTTTGAAATCAAATTATTTCTTCATATGCAATATATTGTTGGTTGTTTTTAGTTTTTTTTTTAGAATAATTTAACTGATAATTTTTTTAAACAAAACACGAAAACCTACAAAACCTTTTATGCAAAACAAATTGAAAGACAGGATTGGAAGTTATCAGTGTGGGTCGTATCCCAGCCTCTTTTTTTCGTTTATTACTAACAACGTTAGTATATTAATAGTATTAGATTATTCCTTAGACAATAAGATAGAAAAATTCGTACTTCGTGTTCGTAATAAAATTTCTCATTCTACAAAGGATTAAATTTGTAACCGAATCTTAAACATAGTGGCTATTCAAAATTCCTGAAGAGAACATTGAGGCCGTCCCAGTTTGCTTTCTCATATTGCCATACAGTTCTCGTAGTGGTTTTCACTTTAACTGGTGTTTTTAGGAATGAGGAATTAGCAGAAATGACACAATGGTCTGATGAGCCTAGAAGCGATAATACACTGAACTCATATTTATCTTGATCAGAGGTAAGAATCAAGTCAAGAGCGTTGGTGGATTGACCTGCAACGTCAGGAATCCGAGTTGGTTTGTAAACTTATTGAGTCAGGTGGTTTAACTAAGCAAAAATCTCGACATAGCTTCCTTCGGGTGTTGTCTGAACAAAATAACGCAGCCAATCAAGAATATTGTTCATTTAAATCGCCCGTAATTACGATCTCAATGCATCTGCTTTACAATCTATTCAGAACGCTTAAGATGTTATTCCTGAATTCTTAATTTATTAGAAGGATATGTGATGCTGCAACCGTAGTTGTGACTGACGGCCATTTAGCTGATATCGTTTCCTGTTGTTAATGGTATAATTTCCTCTTTAACTTGATATCAAAATATGATTTCCCATACTACTTCATGTCTTTACAGAATGATGAACAAGTTTAAAGTTGTTTTTATTTTTCACTAATGTAGGATACAAATATACATTAAGATTTTCTAACTTTATTCACTTCAAAATTTCACCGAAAGAGATCTGAGCTCTTGCTTCTCGTCTTTAGGGCCCAGTAAAATGAAGTACTTTAAGTGCTTCATACAATTTCTGGTGGAAAAATTGACATTTCTGAAACTTTGGTGGCATTTCATTTCCATCCAAAATAGCACAATTATATTTTCTTATAACACATAAGTTAAAATACAGTTAAGGATTTTGGTGGAAGAACTATGATTTAGGTTTTTTGATCAGATTCTGATATGGAAGAAAAAGAGATACATACAAATTTTCAATTCGACAAATAGGAACCGTTATAATAACTTCCTATGGGAACTTAATAAAGGAATATCTGTGGCGTAAACTTGAAAGAAACTCCAGATCCAAAATTGATAATATTTTATTGTTATGGTGTAAAAAATAAAGTTGTTACGATCACATATTTAATTATTAACAACAATGTTATCCTCTAAATAACTGTATTTATAAAATTAATGCCATTAATAATTCATTTATCTTAATTTTTTCCGGGGCATAACAGTGGGAAATACTTCTTTAGTTTTCTATAATTAATTTCTTTTATTTATTTAAATGATATATTTTTTTCTTAAAGGTAAGAATGTTGATGAGTATTTATTTTGTATGTATTCCCCATAACCTTTAAATTGCAATAGAATTTGCAGTCGCAATTGCTTCTGTTATTTTTTTTAGACACTTTGTGTGTCCTATGTCGTAACAAAAAGGAAACTTTAGGAACTAAGGAAATAGAAAAACATACAATTCAAAAATGTTCTGGAAATATGATGCAAATGTGAGATTAAAACGTGTCGACCTTCAGATTAAAAATTCTCTTTCTCAAGAAAAATTTGTCAAACAGCCTTTTTTTTAAATTGACTACCATAAAGACTTTTCAATTAAATTGTAATGGTTGTCAAAAGCTACACACTTTCCTCCTCTAAAGTAAAAAAATTGACCATAAGCTATCGTTCAGGATTGCCTTTAGGTATCTTCTGCGTTTATTTTAACATCCACCTGCAAGTCCACCAGCAACACCATATTCACAAGCTTGCCCAAATTAAAATAAAACCAAAAATCTCAAGACAACTAGATTCAGCACTGCGTACATTAAATAAAACTAACCAACCAACCGCAGGTGCTTCTCTCTGACCTCTAAAACTCAAACGTGATCAAAATTCAAAAAAAAAAAACAGAAAAACAATCTCAAATGTTACGTAGCGATATCTTCCAACAGAAATCTTTTCTCATGACATCCTTTTCCACAAAGATGCAGAATAAAAAGAAGTGATTTGGCCCGTTTTTTAATGCCAAAAGGAGAAAAGGAACAACAGAGGCGTCGAAATGTAGTATACGAGCATAATACTGTATGGCGGACAAAATAAAAATAAATAGTAAAAAAAATAAAACTTATCGTTGTTCGGTGTATAATAAGAACAAATCCATTTTGCATTTTGTGTTATCTGCTCCAGATACAATGAACAAACACTCATATCAAGTGGAAGTTGTTACACCGACCGACCGCACGACGACGACAACGCGGACGGACGGCTGGGCCGGCGGAAAGCATTGCAAGTAAAGCAGCATCAGAATGCAGGCAGAGCTTTATACACTAGCCAGAATTTGACTACACTTAAATTTTATTTTACTTTTAATCTTTTCCATTAGAAGAGTTTTATCTTTTGGGTGCTAGTACTGTAGCTGAAGCTGGTCGTACAAAACGCGGCCAATTCGGTATTCCTCCCGTTGTTGTAGGAGGATGGAAGCGTTGGATATGGCAGAAACGTTTTGTTGGCTTTTCATTGTTGGGTGCTCTATTACTGCACCTCCTTCATCGAGTATACCGCTGCTGCTGCTTGAAATGATGAAATAAAATGTTTCCTTTTAGCAACAAAAATAACATAGAACAACAGACTTAGAAAGCCAAATCAAAAGTAAACACACAAATATGGCGAAGCACAGAGTGTTTCAGTTGAAAATTGGTGATTTTAAAAAAATTCATAAATTTCATTCCAATACTAGCATAATATGTACGAAATGGGCATGACACAGCCAAGTTATGAAAAAGTTCACTATGGCGTATGTTGAATATTTTTGTATGATCAGTTATATTATCATGGTATTTATTTAAAAATGTTAACACACTAAAGCTTAGCTTCCTTGGGAAGGAATTAAGAGGAGATACCGATGCGCTTTCGGCTTAAAGTTTCAAATAACAAAATTGGATTCTACAACTGATAACATTCTTGACGTTCGGCTGAAAAATGAATTTAAATTTTAAATTAAGCTCAACAGTTAACATTTTTTGCTTTGCTGGAAGTTTGAGTATTATAGCTGACTTGTTTAATGGGGGTGGGTAATGCAACTGTCTAATTTGACAAAACATTGAGATCGATCATGACCATAAAGAAAAGAGTCGAAGACAAAATGAAACCTTGAGGAACACCAACTTTTATTTAGAACACCAATTTTTATTTTAAAAATTATTCAGACTTTAAACAATCCCAGACGACTTCTTTTGATGAGTAGGAAAGGTAATTCCTTACCAACGATGAAAAAGTTCGTCAACACCAGAAGCACAACTTTTTGCTTACTTTTGAAATATCAAATGCAATAGATCTACGTTTTACGATGTAAGAATTTGTTAAACTTCTCGGTTAGATAAACCATCATATCATAACTACAAGAGACATACTGTTGGTCGTTATGAAAATTTTATTGTTCAAGATATTTCTTAATGTGACAATGCCAAGGGTCATTCCTTATTTTACGAGGACTATCTGTTGATATTTTTTGGTACAGCCCTGTAGTTGGATGAGATATTTAAAAACTGTTTTCAGTTATGGATAGATGGATCCTTCTGTTCTCCTAGTTTAGCTTTGTATGTATGTATTACATATAAAAGATTGGTCCTAGTATACTCCCGTGTGGTACAATAACTTTATTTGGAATATTTTGTAGTACTACCCAGGAGTTTGCATTGAAGTCTTAAGTGAAAAAACTTACCGAAGTCTTGAGCAACATCTAAGAATATAGCCAAGCATACCGATTGTTCTTCAAGACCATGGGTGACATTGAAATGTTTATTTCTTAATCCAAACTGATGGTTCGGAATGAGTCTTTGTCCAGCCTTTATCCAAATTTTTCACCACTATCAAATGATACTTCTATTGCAAGCTAAATTTTTTGAGGTAAAACAATAAATTCTACATTTTTCCAATAATGTTGTACATATCTTAGTTTAGGGCATGAGTTGTTTGCAAATTTTAATATTTCGAAAGCCATCATTAAAGGCATATCTATCAAAACCTAAGCAGTTGTTAGATCGTAACCTGCTGAATTTTAATAAGATAACTCATGTTTACCCATGCTTCTTATATATTTTAGTATGACAAATAAATATTTGTTTTCTACATTTCTATCAAAACTTACGGAAAAGCTTTTCCATCCTGTTTATAGATACATATTTTTATCTTTGAGGCTACAAAAATGTTTTATTTTATTAGTAAGGTCAAAAATTTTAAATTGTGCCTTTAAATTGGTTTTCTATTATCTTGCTTATGAAAGAAAACTGTTGATTTCCATCATTTTACTCAACTTTCCAACAATTCCAAAACACTTAATTAGCGCTTTGTTAGTTATGAAACAATTAAACTCAAGAACTCAGTTATTTTTTCGAAAAGGCCTGGAACACCATGTGAACACATTATACTCAAATGATGCTGTTTTGAAACCTTGATTTGGATAAATGGTTCTACACACTCAACAATACGCCATATAAGTAAGTACCTAAGAGTAATATCTGTGGATCTGGTTTACTCTCAATTCGAATAGATACTTATGTATCTTTTCTTTTCGTTTTAGGCTGTTGTTGTGTTCTGTTCAAGTTCATAACCAACTAATAACGCTTTGTATAGAATATTATGTTCGTTTAGAAGTTTGGGGTAAAATATTGTTGTCTTATAATACAAAGTGTGCTTCTAATGCGGTTTCGCCAAAAAACATTTACCTAGAAAAACACCCAGAACTCAACCACAACAAGCTTTTGCTTGAGGCTTGAGACTTGAGCCAGTGCCAGTGCCAGTTCCATTACAATTGCTTTTATGAAGAAAACAAGAAGAGCATTTCACTCCAAAATAATCCAAACTCAGATTAGAATACTGAAACTCTGCTGAATGCTCTCTGTTGCCATTGTTGTATTGTCTATGTAAAAGTATCTTTTCGTTGAAAATGTTGCGAGATGTAAAGGTATCTTTTAGCTACACTAAGTAAACGAGGTATCGGTGTTTATTGCATATAATGTAGGCTATATAGGATGAACTTTATTGCTGCTTAAGCGAAGCTGATTAGGTGTAAGTGATAAAGTTTTCCGTTCTTTCGAACGTTTTGTTGGTAAACAGATATCAAAAATGTTCCTCCAATCTCCCGACTGATTCCCGGCCAGAACCCAAGTCCATGTATCCGAATGTTACATTGTATACTTTTTCGTATGTATACATTTGTATCTATAAGATTGTTTTTAATGAGAGTGCACGCGAGAGCAGCCATGGATATGGGATATATTCAAGTCGGATATGTTCTTGGAGGATTTTAATGGTTTTGATGTTTCAAATGTTATGAGTGTTCTGTTCTGTTCTGTTCTAAGTTAGCGGCGCGGTGGCAGCGGCGGCGGTGGTTATGGAAGTTAGACGTTAGGTAGGTAGGTTGATTTTTGAAGGTGATTATATTAGAGTGCGGTACTTATCTTTTATACGAATGCGTTGCGTATATAGAGGCACTCTTTTGCAAGCATTACCGCGTTTTGTTGTTGATTATGATCTATATACGTTCACGTGATGCGTGTACGTAATATAAAAGGTGTCGCTCTTCCACATGAAAGATATGGGTCGGTCTTTTTGGGGGTAATTGCTTTACTTATGTAGTTCAGGAAAGCCTCTCTCTGTTCTCCTTTAACAAGTAAATGTATTTATTATAGAGGTTTTTACATTTAACCAAATGGCGCTTATATTTGAGTGGAGCGTCTAATGGGTTGTTCCTACTTTTTTCTTTACTTTTCTTTCATTTTATTACTAATGTCTTGACAGATTGGTACAAGATTCTTATGTCTTATTTGGGTTGATGGAAAGAATGAGTCCATATTAAGAGTTTTGTTTTTATTATACTAACTTCGGGGTGGTTTTCCAGCGAAATTAATTCGGAAAGTTATAGATATGTTTATTAAGGAATGTAATGAAACATTATATGATGAATTTTATAAGCTCAGGACATTTTTATATGGAACAGTTATAACCTATACTACATGGTGAAGAAATTTAAGTGGTGGGCAAGTTTATTAATATGAAAAAGCGCAAAAACAAGAAGGACAACAATTTTATTTTTGAGTGTTTTCTCGTTAGTTGTTAAGTGAAAAGACTATAAACTTAGTAAATGCTTCAAATAAAACGAGCTTAAACAACTAAAATTAACTAAGTTTTGATGCATGTAGTTAAATTTTTGGAGTGTTTTCTTTACTATTGTGGTAATTATAAGTGAAATTGACAACAGTTGAGTTATAATACCTACATTTTGAAGAAGTATCTCATAAAACTCATGTTTTTGATGATTATGCTATCCGTTGAAAAATAAAAAAAATATAATTTATAATAAACTAAGACATGTGCCACGTTAATGGAAGATTCCAGAATTCATTGTTATACCTTAACTACCAACGCTAGGAATATATTACAATCCAGTATCGATTACCAACCAAGACAACATTTTTCAAAAAAATGGTACTGAAAGGAAAATATGAAAGAAGACTTACTATTCCGAACCATTAGTTTGGATTTATTAAAAAACATTTTACGATAGATGAAGTAGATGCTACTCAAGCTTTTGAATACTGACTTTCTCAAACAGTATCACGCATTGAGTCTTAAAAACGACCACAATTGCTTAGAACTAAAAAATTGAAGCAAGGAAGCTTTCTAGGGCTAACCTTGTATCTTTTTATTATGTATCGGGTTTTCCGACTGAGTATTGGAATTGGAACACTTATCTTCCAACAGTTACTGTCAATTTATTCATTAAACTCAATTTTTTAATCATGATTAAATAGAGAAATAAGAAACGTCTGCAAATTCCTAACAACATTTGGATTCAGTGATCCCAATTTTAAGAGCTCTAACTCCAATTTTTGGTTGTAATTCTTGCCCTAGTATTTAAGAAATAAGTAGTTTAGAGTAAAAATTTAAGGCTACATATTCGTTGTACAATGTTGCCTTGCCAGTGAAATAACGGATTAGTCGAAGTGTCGATATATATCGCAGCCTTTAAGGCATCCGTATCAAACGATCCAAATCATTCAATACCATGGACCATCGTTCTCAAAAAATGGTCATCGCTTAAACCAAATTATGACTTAAATGATCAAGCTGGAAAGACGCAAATTTTCCAATTCAGCTTTATAGAAGATACGCCAAAATGATGAATTTCATCGCAAGATCATCTTCCCAAAAAATAATTGATTTATGCGGTCTGAATGCCGTTACGTTACTAGGCCTTGCTTTTTTGTGACAATCGCTACGTTAATAAGAATGGCTAGCGTTATCACACCATGATTAATTTTGGAAAATATTGACTTGGCCAACATGTCATAGGATTGTTAATTTACCATTTCGTTCACACGATTTAACGCTTCTAGAAATTTTTTTTTAAGCAATATAAGTTATTGGTGCATGCCAACAAAGCCAACATAAACTTTCAAAATTTTGAAACAAGACAGGGAAGTTAACTTCCATTCATAAACGTTTTGATTTTCCTTTAAGTTGACACTAAAGTTTTTGAAATATCTTAATCAGTTAGTATTTCATTATGAATCCTTACTGGACAATCTTTTACGTAGAATAAGTGTTTAATCGCTTCTTCTAAATAGTTTCTGTCTCAAACTTTGTACGAAATATTTTAAATGCTAAAAAAATCTTGAAAACAAAGAATTCAAACCATCTAGGAACATTTTTAGTCTAATTTGATGACGCTAGAAACTTGCATTTATAGTGAAGAAAAGAAATGATAATTCCTTAAGTTTAACATTTTTATCAGCAAATCCTATATCAGCAGGAATCTGAAGGATTTCTTCTATTTTTGATAATTTGAAGCTTTTTACTTACTACAATCTCCTTACTTCGTAGCGGTTAAGAATATTAAATAAACAAATAAGTTGGTGCAGTAGAGGACTAAGGGTCTAGTGGCTTGCAACTCCTTACCATCCCTGTGTTCGAGTAACCTCAGGGATGTAGATTGTAGGGCACCTATGTACATTATTTTGCCGACTCTTAACGGCTTAAGCAAGCACTTTTCATGAAAATATTTACTCGTCTAGGACTTGTCAACTCATCGCAGAATTCAGTACCCTTGAAAAAAACTTTAGGTAGAAGATGATTAGTAATACACGCTATTGATAAAATAAATACAAATTTTCCAATTTTCAATGTCTTTTCTCCTCAAAATGGTCTCACTTCTTGAAAACTTTCTATAACTTATTACATTTTTTTTTCACAAAGTCACACGCAATAAAAATTGCCACCTGTAGTTACATCTACTCTAGTTTTCCGACTTAACGTACGAAATGACCCATCTTCTGAAACTAGGAAGTGCGAACAATAAGCTGCTTCCCAGGATTCTTGATATTCAAATGAACATGATGAGCATTTTATAAGCTGAATTTAAAGTGGTTTCCGGGATAAGTTACCCCAACCACAAGTAGTATACAATTTGAAAATTAAAACTTGCCTGCCCTATGTGTTGTTAATTTCTTCCCTCATTCTCGTCTTCTTCTTCGTCCATCGATGATGATGATGATGATTTTCCTTAATTACTGTAAAAAGTCGTAAAAAAGTCCAAACGATAAAAAAGACCCACGCCTCCACTTTCTGTTGAACCAATAACCATGAAAATAAAATACAACACAAAAATCGACCCATGCACAGATGAAGAAGAAAAAGATATAAACGCCTGAGGTTTTCGAACACGCAACTTCGTGTGTCCATTAAAGACACAAGCTACACATAGATATAGTGTAGATAGGACTTAAAGAAGGCCTGTTCGACTAAATGAGAATAAACGCGAATTAATTGCTTTGGGAATAATTTTACGATCGTGTCTCTCTCCCATCGCTATCACTATACATACCATACACAATACACATGCCATGATGGTGATGGCACTATAACTTGCTTCTTTACTGTTTAAAGAAGACCCAAGTCCATATAGCCAAAGAGCCAAAGAGCTAAAGACCAAAAAAGCCAAAGATATAAATTCGACAAGTTTGAAAATTTTTCGGTTAGAAATGACAGTTTTTACGATCATGTGCGTTGCGTGTATTTCTATGGGCCATAAAGTGCAGGAAGCGATGTTAATATGATCCGCTCTCTGCATGGGCTCTTTAACGACTTATACAAGACGACTTGTATTTATATATTATCTAGGTTCACCTAATGGTTATCGACCTTTAGAGATAGGCATTAGACATAAAGAAGAAGATACAATAGCAAAAACTATCCACTCCTTTGTTTGTGTGGTGAAAAGAGCGCACGACTTCAAAGCCTAACAATTGGAACCTAATTACCAAGCAAATAACGAGGAAAGTCTAAATGCACACACTTAGCGATATGCAAACCAACCGAGCAACCGCGCCGCGGATAGACATCAAGGCACCTTCTATTGAAGTTGAGCCGCCTTAGAATTCTCTAATCTTTCAACTTGCTGCTCAACTGTTGAGAGATAAGACTTTAAAAATGCTAAACCAGCTTCAGCTTCAGAGTTCGAGTTAGTTTAGCTTTCAAAGATAATGCCTATTTCGTTTGCTACGTGATGTGATGCTGTAGTATAGGCTTGTGGTCTTTAGGGTTACACAGATTTGTAAACCGTAATCTCAAGCATCCAAAGGCTTATCAAATGACTCTGTTTCTAGCTACCAGCATTTGGGTGCGATAGTCATAGTCATATATCTAACTAATGTAGGTATGTGTAGTCATGTGGTCCTTGCAACATCTTGTGCTCACGGTCTTTGCCCCATCAGGGGAGTGTGCCGTAGCTGTAGCCGTAACCGTAGCTGAAGCTGAAGATGTAGGCTGGAAGAATGACAGAGCTTCAGCTTCTAAGGCAGCAGTTAGTGTGTGCACTTTAGGTAATACGATATAGTTACCATTGAACGAGACCGACCAATAGACCTAGGGAGTTGGCTTTGCCATCTGCGGTTTGGTGTTTTAGCTATATAAGCCGCATGTTCATGTACCTCTAAGATACCCGCGTGTAATGTTGATTGAAGTGGAATGGAAGAGGTGAAAGTAGGTAGATTATGTGGTGATTCAACTTGAATTGCTGTTATAATCTTTACATGAAAATCTTTCATGTAATTGGCAACACAAAAAAAAACACGATAGAGGCGCAGCAGATTTCAAGGGTTAGTGAGCAAGACTTAGACTAATCGTAAGCTTCAATACGCAACTAACATTCGGAAACGACTTAAAAGAATCGAAAAACGATGATATTTTATCAGTTTTCATGATTTTATTTTATTGGTATCAAGATTTTGAAGACTCCCGGAAATTGGAAAATATGCCAGAAATTTGGGATGTTTTTTTGTTCACCAATATTTAAAGTACCCGTGGCATGATGGTTAGTGCGTTGGACTGTCATGCAAGGGGTCTTGGGTTCAATCCCTGCCTGTTCCAGCTTAATTTAAAAAATTAATTTTCGCGGGTACTGCCTCTTGCGAGGAATTGACAAATCCTTCAAGAGTAATTCTTGTCATGAAAAAGTGCTTTCTCAAACTAGCCGTTCGGATTCGGCCTTAAATTGTAGGTCCCTTCCATTCCTGACAACAGTACTCGCACACAGGAATGGTTGAGAGTTGTAAGTCACTAGGCCCTGGTTCACAACGGACTGTTGCGCCACCCCATTTGATTTGATTTGAATATTTAAAGATTCCTGGTTTTTAGTTTTCCGGAAATAAGTAACTCTAAGTATTTAATCTCTAGCTTCTTTTCCAAGCTGTTTGTTTATTTTTATTAGAGGACGAGAAGATAGAAAATTATCCTGAAAAAATTAATTTTCGGAATTTATTTCCAAGAAAAAATCCGGGTTTATATTCTCTGGTGCAGTTTTCGATAAGCAAGTAATAGAAGTTTGTATCCCAAGAAAATACCAAGAAGAATATATTTTTATAGTTTGTTTAGCTAAATCTATTGAAAACAACTTCCATTAAGCTGTTTTTTTTTTGGAAGGTATCTATTTTTTTGTGGGTGTACCAAATTATGGGGTTTGCCAATGGCATATGGCTTTTTTGAAAATCTATATAACTAGCAACTTATGGAAGTATCTGGCTTTCCTACTTTTGCTTCTGATATGAAGTTAATATATGTTAAATTTTTTGCACTGCTTAAACAAAATTCCAACAAATTTCGAATTCTCTGGAATCTACAAACCAGACTAATTTAAGGTGGGTCAAATTTTCAGAAAGTTTAAAAAGTTGAATAGGTTTCAGACCTACACAGGCCATGATTGTTTCATATCGGAACATTAGGCCCCCCTAACTATTTCTACGCGCCGTTGTATGTGATTTATGCAAAGTTCTTGATTCTTCTCCATGTGCCTCTCGATTTCACTGCTCTTCTCTGCTCTAGGGAGTGAGTGGATTTAACTGAATTCTAGACAGTACATTTCGAAGCCCATGTCCAATTCAGTTGCACTTGTGTCTAAGTATAATAATTTCGGTTTGTTTCTGACCCATGGTCTTATATTTGTAGTTCTTCGTTGGAGATTGAATTGGGCCGAAATCATTAAAATATTTCGCTTATGATATGCAAACGAGAGAGGTGGGGAGAGGCGTTTCCACTAAGGCACCTCTCCTTATCCAGACGGCAGCGGAGGAATTCCCGAGATGGAATCAAAGGTGGCGTCTACAGTTCCAGTAAGGTTGAACTTCTTTGTGAACACCTTATAGGGCCCAGGCCTATAAGGAGCGGTTTTATCCGGTTCCCCATCCTTGGAGTTATACTTAGGATCTGGTCCTCCAGGTTGGGGGTTGTGCGTCGAAGTGACTTCCTGGCCACGTAAAAGCTTTCATATTTGCGAAGCACCAATGCACCGGCTTCGTCATTGGAACCAGACTTAGGCAAGAAGTCTTGAGCTATAGGTACATCAATGAGCGCCTCATGACCATACGCATCATGGCTAAATTCGGCAACATTAGGCTGATATGCGCGCACGCCCTCACAGAAGAGAAAGACGACAACGCCAAAGATATGTTCTTCGAGCTCTTAGACAAAACATATGAGCAGTGCCCTACCTACGATACTAAAATAGTCCTGGGCGATTTTAATGCCAAGCTAGGAAGCGAAGACATCTTTGGTGAAATAATCGGGAAGAACAGCCTGCACGACAACACTTCCGACAACAGATTCAGGCTCATAGATTTTGCTGCGGGGCGAAACGTCATTGTAGCCAGTACGCGTCTTCCACAACTCAACATCCACAAAGGTACTTGGACTTCTCCAGATCAATCTACCGTCAACCAGATTGACCATATTGTGATCGACGCCAGACACGCTTCCAGCATCATGGATTTAATAACTTTCCGAGGAGCTAACATTAATTCGGACCACTACCTAGTTGTAGCCAAGGTAGCACTTCGGATTTCCAGACCCAAGGCAAAACAGGGAAGTGCTGGGAGAAGGTACAACGTCGAACGGCTACAATCGCCAGAGATCGCCAAATACTTTTCCGACGGAGTTACAAGTAATCTCTCGCGAAGTTCTCTGCCGCCAACACAATGTATCGAAAACCAGTGGCAACATTGCCAAGATGCAATCAGAGAAGCCACCTCTGATGTGCTTGGTTTCAAACAGCCACCAACAAGGAACCCCTGGTTTGATGAGGAATGTCAGCAGACAAATGCAGCCAAACAACAGGCACGCAAAGCGGCGGCGAAAAGGACGAGAGCTGATCATAAGAGCAGAAGAGGCGAGAAGAACACCTCTTCCTTCTCAGAAGGAAAAAGAGAGGGCATGAGAAGCGTGCGGTCGAAGATATTGAGAGGTTTAAAAGCAGGAATGAAGTTCGAAAATTTTATGAACAAGTGAAACGAAATTCACAGGTACATAAACCTAGAATAGAGGGTTGCAAAGACGAAAGTGAAAACATCAAAGTGGAACCGCAGTCAATACTGAGGATATGGATGGACCACTTCTGCAGACTATATAACGGCGACAAAGAACTGAATTCCGCTGTCAGGCAGGATAATCCATTCAATATAGACGACGAAAGCCAACAATCCCGTCCTCCTGCCTTAGAAGTCTAATAAAGCAGCTGGAGTGGATGGCTTGAATGCCGAGCTCTTTAGAGCAGCTGGAGATAAGTTGGTTAGGAGCATGCACCAACTTATCTGATAGATATGGTCGGAAGAAAGCATGCCCGATGAATGACACTTCAGTTTTGTTTGCCCGATCCTGAAAAAAGGAGGCCCTCTAAACTGCACCAACTATAGAGGAATCAGTCTACTTAACATCGCCTATAAAATTTTCTCTGCCGTAATATGTGAACGTCTAAAGCCCATCGTCAACAACCTGATAGGGCCTTATCAGTGTGGTTTTAGACCAGGAAAGTCCACAGTTGATCAAATATTCACATAACGGCAGATCCTGGAAAAACCCAAGAACACCAAATCGACACCCACCATCTTTTCATCGATTTCAAGGCCGCATATGACAGCACCTACTGGGACGAGCTGTATAGAGCCATGTCTAGTTTTGGCATCCCTGCCAAACTCGTCCGTTTGTGCAGGATGATAATGGAGAATTCACGCTGCTCCATAAAGGTTGGAAACAACTTAACAGAACCTTTTGATGTCAAAAAAGGTTTTAGACAAGGTGATTTTCATGTCATGTGATTTTTTTAACATCCTGCTTGAAAGAATAGTGCAGCGCTCACACGTCAACACTAGAGGCACTATCTTTCAAAAGTCTGTCCAATTACTTTAATATGCTGACGACATTGACATAATCGGAAGAACTCAGAGTGATGTCAATGAGGCTTTTTTGAGTATTGAGGCAGAGGCGGCAAAAATGGCTTTAACGGTTAATGAGGGCAAAACAAAGTACATGCTGTCTTCTAGAAAGGACATACAACACCGACGCCTTAGTCAAAACGTCACAATCAACAGACGTAACTTTGAGGTAGTCAAGAACTTCGTCTACCTAGGCTCCGCTGTAAACGCAGAAAACAACACCAGCGCTGAGATCAAACGCAGAATAGCTCTTGCTTACCGCTGTTTCTTTGGACTAAGAAAGCAATTGAGTGGTAAAGTGCTCTCTCGATGGACCAAAGTGTTGCTATATAAGACCCTTATCATCTTCGTCCTGCTATACTGTGCAGAAGCATGGACTATGACAAAATCGGATGAAAGCACCTTGGGTCGCTTCGACAGAAACGTTCTTCGTGTGATCTACGGTCCCGTATGCATCGAAGGGGAGTCTAGGAGAAGATGGAATGACGAGCTGTACGGGCTGTGCAGCGACGCAGACTTAGCCAGAAGTCCAACGACTAAGATGGCTGGGTAACATCCAGCCCACAGGACAGCGCAGTACCGGAAGACCGAGGATCAGATGGCGCGCACAAGTGGATTCCACATTCAAAACAGTAGTTACTCGGTCTTTAACGTAAGAAAATGATTCCTTCAAATATTGGTCAACATCCTGAATGCAGCCTTTTATTTTCCAATACAATTGAAAAAGTTTTCTTCTTTTCTGAATTCAGTACAGATGATACTTTCAAAATTGTTGCACCCCTCTACATTCTCAATTTATTGCTGAGTAACGTTTGTTATATATGATGATTGAGAGGTACCGAGACTTAAGATCTTAGCATTTTCTTCTTCACTCTTTACCCTTCTTGTTATTTAATCAAGATATTTGATCCTCCAAGAGAACAGGTAACATCATCTTAATGTTTAAAATAAGTTGTGAGTATTCATCTTATTTTTAGGTTTACTTTCAAGGCCACCCAGAGCAGATCATTGATCAACACTAAAAAACAGAATTGATGACAAAATGCAACCTTGTCTGATTCCAGTTTGGACTCTTCTGATAACATTGCCTTATGGTAATGCAATGAATTCACTGTAGACGCTTTCAAAGCCTTCTTTTAATCATTGACCAACAGGTAATGTCTTAATCGTTATTAAACGCATCATGACTTGGTGCAAAAATGACGTAAATGGTAACGAAAAAAGGTACTTTGGACTAATTTGAAGTACATCATTGTAAAAATAGCATTTTGAAAAGTTTTTAAAAAATTTGCACTACATTTTATTTAATAAACCCTGAAATTGTTTTGTAAAAGTCTTGGGCCTATTAACGAATGAAATTAAAATTGACGAATTGCCGTCTTCTTAAAAAATGAATATGCTAATAATAAAAAAAAGCTAAGTTTCTTTTTAGCTAAAAGAAAGTTTGAATCCATATTAAGTGTCAAATATTTTTGGTGGTCCAAAGTTTATTTCTTTTTAATTCATGGTCCAAGCTTGAAACCTAATGCTCGAAGCTTAATATTGACAAAGCTTCACATTTTGACATTAAACATAACACACTGTCCTAATATGACCTTTGGGCATTGCGCACTCATAACGCATAAGTCGTAGTCAAAACACCTCTGGCATCTGACGATGACCCGCATACCTATCTTTTATTGTAAGGCATATAAACTTACCAAACTATAACAAGCCATGATTAATCTGTCTTAATCTCTGGGCCTCATATTCCATCCAACAATCAGACCACATTGTCCAGTCTTCCTATATTGTTAACAACTGAGAGAAAATATGTATTATTATTTCTTTTCACTATCATCAATCTACAAGCTGTGGCTAAGCTCGAAATACCAAATCTATAAGTAAGCAAAACCTCTTTTGTTCCATTTATGTCCAAAAAAAGAAACAACAACAACAAAATATTAAAGAAGAAAATAACCAGGAAAAAAGCGAAAACAAAATTTCATCAAGATAAATTATCCATGATAAGGGGCCGTTACACTGTACAAAATGAAAATTAAGCACAAAACAAGCATTAAGGAGCAAACACAAGTAAAAAACAAAAATTGTAATTTATAAAAACGCAAAAAAAAGTATCTACACTTCAAAAGGTAAGAAAGTAATAAGTTTTGTTTTATACTCGACTCGTCGTTGTACACATAAAGCTATAGCCACATATAGCCACACCACAGCACAGCAGAGCAGAGCACAGCTCTTTAAGGCCAGGCCATAACAGAGTGTTGCAAAAGTACAAAGTACCTTTTGATCCACGTTCATAATTGCTGTGGTTGCAGGTTGCAGCAACACCATATAAACGCCTACATGTTTTTTTTAAATTTATTTTTTCTTTTCTTGCCACACTATCCAGATACATATATACAATGCACATATGAATAGGTTCATAAGCGTTTGTGATATTAATTAGCATTCCGAATCGATATCTAATCACGTCGATCAATAAAGCAGCAGCGGCAACGCTGTCACAGTTTGAGTAATCGACGAAATTGAACTGTGTGAAGGGGTGGGAGGGGGTTGGTACGGGGATGTTTAATACAGTGCATAATAAGAGGGCAGGGTGTACGGTATTGTAGCTTGTATAGCTTGTAGGCCTCAACCTCAAGCTCTCGGGTGAACCTTTGCTTGGGGCAATGCACTCAGCGGCGCGGCGCGCAGCATTAGCACTGAGCTCTTTATGTTTCTGCAACTTTGTGTGCTCATGACAGCCTTTGAATATTGAACATTTTCCATAGCATAGCCACCACATAAATGGATATGGATGGGTAACATTCACCCGCGCCTCCTCCTCTGTTCGCTTTCTTGTCAGTGTCAGGCCAAACCGGGCCGTGCCGGGCAGCTGAGTCCACATCAACATCAGCACCACACTACCGACCGCATCGCATATATTTAGGCTCCGTTGCATGAAACTTATGATAATGCAGCGAAATGAGGTTATGTTGACTTTGTGTGGTGCGTTGTAAGAGGTGTTTGAAGTGTCTGTATGAAGTGTTGATTAGAGATAGCACCATCAGAAGGGAAGTGTTTTTTTGTTCCAAATGATATTGCTCTAGCTTAAGCTCTATCTAATGATACCTACATATGTACGTTTATTTTTTGATGGAATTATAAAGCTTAATAGAGGAAGGAAGGCTCTGATTGCTAAATTAGGTTGTTATTGTATGTTTATTTTTTTTTCAAGAAATCGTATCTTCGGCCTTAACTGTAGATAAGTGGATTTCATCGAATGATAACCGATAAGATTTGAAAATGTCTAAAGAAAGACTACCAGGAGCTATAAATAACTTAATTATTGTTTTACTATGAGTATTTTAAAAGGTTCGAAAATATCTCCTCATAAATTATAAAATTGGGTTTTTACGAAAAATATTGTTTATTGAATGCGACTTTTTTTGATAAGATAAAAGTTATTTTTTTATGTCTGGGAGTTTAAAATAAACAATTGGGGGAGGTCGTGTAAGTAAACAATTTTAAAACTGTTGGGAAATAAAATTTTAATCGATTAGACAGAAGATATTTTATATGGGTTCAATAAAACACACCTGGATTAAATATTTGACAAAAATTGCGCAGGCTTTTCTATAATGCAGTATTCTTCTGAGCGATGTGTGAAATTATAAACATTTTAAGGTTAACCAAGAAGAAAAACCAGGAATTGACGATCAACATAACACATTTTTGATTTTTTTATATAGTAAAAGTATCTCAAGAAATTATACGGTGTTAATTGCCTTCTTGAATGGAGCTGGGTTATTTGTCCTCAAGATAGGTGAATAGTTGTCAAAAGCATCCTGCTTCATATCGGTGACAATGTTCCTCAGTTTCTTCACACGAATGGTGTTTTTTGATGGTTGGTTCTGATGTTCTATCCTTTTTTCATGGCGACTTAATTAATAAAAGAGTTAAAAGAGACAATTCCGAGTGTTTTCTTGTTTACTTGATACTACATATATCCGTATGCAAACAGATAATTGAAAGGTTATTTGGCTTTGTGTTGCAGGAAATCCTCAGATCAGTCTACTCTAACAAGAAAATAATGTTCTTGATGTGGTTAATAAGTCAGTTAAGGTTGGAATTTCTTCAAACAATATAATTTAAGGCACGATTATTGAAGACTTAAGATGGGATTTCAGATCAAAAGAACAGTGATATGAAAATGTTATCATGAACACGTTTATAAATATTAAAAAATTTCCCAGCCAATTAAATATTTATTAGACTTCCACCGTTTTAAAAAATTAAATGACCAGTTCAAATGGTAAATAGAGTTTAGCATGTTTGAATGTGACAAGCCTTTTGCTTTGAAATTTTGTTCCACCTTTTCTCACATACCAAATTAGAGCAATATATACATTCTCTGGGCCTTATGTGTGTTTATGCAACTTTAATATCTATGGACATTTAGAATGGAGACATTATGTAACACAACTAGGGCTGGAAATGAGATTGGACAAGCCGCGGTCTGTTTTGTACCGAAATTCGCCAAGGGGCTCGTTGGTATTTTTGAGCTTAATATTTTTCATCTAGATACAAGAAAAAATGTGGAAATGTGTTGCATAAATGCTTCTTCGTAAATTTATAGCAAATTACACTTAGACAAAATTACTTAGACGTGTACAAGCTTTGAATTTGAATTCGACCTATCGACATTTATAAGTCTTCCTAGTAATACAATTAAATGACAACTAAACCAACCTAAGAAACCATTTGTTTTAAGAATCAAAATATTTATAATGTAATTTGGGTATTAGATTTCTTTGGTTGTTCAAATCATAAAAATGCACACAGGCTAGTTGATACTACCGATGAGACAATCGAAAAAAGTGTGACCGAGATGAGACTAGCAAAAGTTTCGTGGTTTTTCAGCTCTTAATCCAACCATCGACCTTCGTCTTTCTAAGGCAAACATTACTGTCTCCTTAGCACTGAAGACATGAATCAATTTGTATACAAAAAACACTCTTAAACACTCAATTACTAAATTACTCATTTCGTGGTTATTATGTTTCGGTTAATCCACTTAATTTTCATAAACATTCCATTTTTGAATAGGATTTGAAGTAGAATTTGTATAGCTCTTCCAACAACTCAAAAAAATCCCTATTTTAATAGATTCTCTTGATTCTCCGAAAAATTTAGCATATACCTGTACATGTATCAAGTTTTACCAATACAACACTATTTTAAAATATTTATTTGATGGTTATTTATATTTAGTACTTCAAAATTATAACATGTCTTAAAATTTTCTTTCCATTTTTATATAAATTTCACTAAACACTAAATTAAAAAACAACCTACACTAATATGTCACATGCTTTTAGTTTTAACAATTGTATTTTTAGTTTCATACTTTCATTTTAATGTAATCAAATTAACCCAAAGAAAAACCAAAAAGATGATTTTGAAAAGAACTTCGGAAATTGATTCATGAATTAATTACTTCAAGAAGACCCATTTCACCGAACACTTTTAACTTTGCTGAAATAAAAAATATACTGCTACATAAAGTCCAAAGCGTTTCAAACCATTTTATTTGAAACTTGAAGAGTTAAAATGTTTCACCAATTTAAAAATCAACCTTGCAAGAAAAGATGCAAAGTAAATCTTAGATTGTGGTGAATCAATATCTATCGTGCTACCTTCAGCACATCATCAGAAAATCCTCCTTGACAAAAAAAAATTGCAAGGCTATGTTTGACCAATTTTGTGCCCAGGCAGAAAGTACATATTGACAAAAAATTTTCAATAAGTTTAAGGCAACAATGCGTAGTGGCCAATGGATACTCGTTTACATTTCACAATATTTTGAGTGGACTGCCACAAGGATAAATCCCTGGACCAATACTGTTCTCACTTCACATAAATGAGTTACCACAAGTTGCTAGTCATTGTTTAATTCCTGATGTGCAGCTCTTTAATGAACGAGGATCTGCTCCGCATTTCACAGCCAAATCAACATCCCTCCCCATCTATAGCAAAAACTTTGATCTTTTGGGTTTAAACCTGTTGAAACTTGACGACGAAATCATTGAATATGTTAGCACTGCTAAATCTAGGAGTATTATTTAATCTCACTCTCACTCTGGATGACCACCTTAATAGTGCCATTGGTAAAGTCTATGGAAGTCTCTACCTTCTCCAAGTCACTCGAAATCTCATCCCGATCAAAACTAAACTGCTACTTGCTAAGGCCATTATACTACCAATTGTTCTGAATGGGTGTGAAATAATTGTAAACTAGACTATCTAACTAGCCGCAAATTGAATGTTGTTTATAACAATATTGCCCGCTATTTTTATAATCTACTTCGTTATGATCACATATCCATTCCTGCGGTACTGATTTTTGGTTGTATAGCCTAGACAGCTTAATAAACTTTCGCTCTCTGAGTTACCTGCATGAAATCATCCAAACACAACAACCTGATTTTCTATACGGTAAGCTGAATTTCCCTTATTCAACAAGATCGTTTAATACTACCCCGATACAATTTTCTAAATACTTAGCGTCAATTTTGTATTCATATTGTACGCCCTTGAAACTCACTACCCGACGCTATGAGAAGAATAAGAAACATAAGTAGATTTAAATTTGTACTTTCAACAATTTAGTAAATAATTGATTTTAAATTTTCTTTATATAAATTTGTAAATAGAAGTTCTAGTTATATAATTTGTATTCGAATTCTGAAATTAAAATAAAGGCTTGCCACACTTTAAAAGACTCATGTACTACCTTGTAAGCGATTTTTGAAATAAATAAAATACAAAATACAAAATGATAACATTTGACACTCGATCAACTATTCCGAAGATGATTCCTTTGCTTATTCCCTACAAAAATAAATGTTCGACTCTATTCCCAACCCATGTAATGTATGCAAAAGTTATTTTAAGGGACCTTAACACGTATTTCTTTGGCTATTGAATTGCAGTATATTTCCAATTTCAGACAACCCAAATTGTATGGTACTTTTCGTTAGTCGAATCTATATTTCGTCGAAAAATCTATTCCGATATTGAAGGTAATTTTTAGTTTCACTACTCTTTGGTCACTAGTTTTAACTTCTTCGTTCTAATTACAACAGCTTTTTAAAAGAATCATTTTTAACTTCCCAAAGGAAGTTACTGTAATCTGTCCGATCTTTCGAATTACAAATTTTGACATTTTTGCAAGTTTCAAGATCCCTAGAGTCGAAATAAAAGATTTTTAGAGAGATGTACATGTCTTTTTCGTCGTCCTCAAGAACCAGTAGTACCCGTGGCATGATGGTTAGTGCGTTGGACTGTCATGCCAGAGGTCTTGGGTTCGATCCCTGCCTATGCCATCTAAAGTCTTTTCACGGGTACTGCCTCTTGCGAGGAATTGACAAATTCTCCAAGAGTAACTCTTGTCATGAAAAAGTGCTTTCTCAAATTAGCCGTTCGCAACCGGCATTTAAACTGTAGGTCCCCTCCATTCCTGACAACATTACTCGCACGCAGGAATGGTTGAGAGTTGTAAGTCACTAGGCCCTGGTTCTTCATGAACTGTTGCGCCACCCAATTTATTTTTTTTCAAGAACCAGTAGAGATATCGACTTCAAATGAATTTGGTTTACAAATAATAATGCAGAAAAATGCAAAACGGGCTCTCAAAAAAATTGCGTGAGTGGTTTTTTTACCTAGCAATTTCAAAAAAAAGGTGAACATTTAGGTTAACTCCAAATATCTCACGGGTTAAAACTCTAGGGACTTGAATTAAATTTTATATTAAATATTGTAACGCGATACCAAACAAATATATTTAAAAAAAAAATTCAATTAACGGTTTTTTTATAAATCAAAAAACTGAAAAAAAATATTATTTGTCACCTCAAAACTTTTATGAACAAAAAAATGATTTTGTCTCCAAAACAAAATAATTTTGTGCATCGAAGAATAACGTTTTCAATATCTGGTAAGATTCGGAGAAAAATCGAATTGACAGTTTTTTTTTATAAAAAATAAAAACCTAAAAATATCGTTACTCAAAGTTGTTAAAAATTGATTTTCGACTCAAGTTTCTTATGCTTTTCCTCTAATTCCGTTTTATAAGAATTATTGTTGTCAACATTCGTAAAAATTTAAGAAAAATCAAATTGATAGTTTTGTTTGCAAAAAATAAAAACCTAAACAAAAATTAAGAAAAGTTTTTTAAAAATGATTTTCAACTCAAATAAATTTTCCAGACTTTGAGATATTAGCTTTAAACTAATTTTATCTTTTAAAAAACATTGTTGTCAACGGTTAGTAAAATTTGAGAAAAATTGAATTGACAATTTTCCTTAAAATATTAAAACCTAAAAAACTGCTAAAAGTTGGTAAAAATTGAATTTCGACTAAAATATCTTTCCGAAAATTAAAAATATTGGCTTCAAACTTATTCACTTATCTCACAGAAAACATTGTTTTTGATATGCAGTACATTTGTTATAAAAATTTAATATGTAGTATGTTTTTTCATAAAGAAATACAATTTACAAAAAAATTGTACCGAAATTTTTAAAATTCTTCCATCTTTCTACAATTTCAGCTTGTGTTCTGCAAAAAAAGAAAACATTATAGACTTACATTAAGGACAACGGGTCTGTTTCTTTATCATCAAGTATTGAATACTTTTCAAAAACAAAGTAAGATTGATTGTTCTACAGAACTTGGCTATATTTTTGGTGTGATAAATTATTTACATCGGGATTCAAAAGTTTGTCAGCAAAATATTTCTCTAAATCAAATGTTCTGAATAATTGATCTTAAATGTATTCACTGAAGTTCTTGGTTCTATCTTACGTTTTGGAACTTGTTAAAAAAACAACTTCAAAACATTATAATATGTCAAAGGTATATTATATTTCCTCCAACCATACAACCAATGATCATGTGATTTCTATAATGTTCTTTTTAATAAATTTACAGAGCACAGCTATACATTTTACTTTTTTTACCTCAACAAACTTAATTTACATTCTTCGCGAAGCTGCCATCAAGAAAATGTGTCAGTTAATTGATCTGGACGATAAATTTTTATCAATTTATGAAGTCCAACTGAAAGTGATCTAATGTGAACATTAGAAATTGTTTTTATTGCTAATTAAATCTTAGAGCAGATCACACTCGATTTCCTGCATTAATCTATTAAAATGTCTCTGCGGATATAAATATAAATAAATATTTCAACAATAAATAGATTATTTTATATTCAGATCAGTGAATTGCAATTTTTTGTTGTCTTTTTTTATTCATCCATCCCAATAGCAGAATAAAATTGCATCACAAAGTGTCTAAAAAGATTCATAAACATATATTTAATTTTATTAGAATAATCATTCTCGATCAGAGAAAATCTTATTTAGATTCAGAACATGTAAATTAATCAAATGAGTTTCCAGTTTAATTACGCGTTTCACGTTCGAGCTTCGATTAAGTGTGCACAACACGCTTATACGCTTAGGTATATTCATCAGCCTGCTCAAATAATTATATTTACATTTTTTATAGGAACGTGAATCAATGGAAAAGTGGGCCTGGGTGCTGCTGGTGCTGACTCGCTGCCTGGGAACGTTGAATGTTGATATTTATAAAACACAAAAATAAATAAGACGAAAATTAATTACATGTTCATTAATTTTATTTTTTTTTGTTTCTCCAAAAGCAGATCATTTATCGAGTTCAATCGACGAAAAAATCCTTCATCAAACCAGCACGTCACTTGAGTTTAGTTGAGTCGAGTTGAGATGAGATTCGCCTGGTGTCGGTCGGTCGGTCGGTACGGCAGTTGATCGGTCGGTGTGGTGGAAAAAGATTTTATTCAATTCAATACCGACCTCAAATTGAAGAAGTGTATCTTTCTATACTACACGAGTATGAAGGTATGTTCGACTTGGCCTCACTTATCACAATTTCAATGCCAACAATCGTTGAGAAATTTATATGTAAATTAAAACTTAAGTGTTTTTATTCTTCGTTGTTGTAGTTGTTTTGTATTTAAACAAAAAGTTCTAAATATCATCATAGATACTCGAGTACGAGAGCTGATGCAACTTTATACAATTCTGAATCTTGATGTATGCTATAATAATAATTATAGGAACGATTGTGGGTGTATCCCTACTTGTTATCGGATTGGATTGTACCCAATAATATTATTATTTTGACCGAGACGAGCGACGATCAACCCAACCGACATGCTGACAGAATTAACAAATTAAAATTCAAGTGCGACATCTGCTGCAAACGGCAATAACTAATAAAGTCAACTTGCCATAAGAAGCCAATCAAGTAAATAAAATTATGGAAAAAATTTAGTTAATAGCCTTCACATAATAGCCCGAATGTTTTGAGCCATAAAAAACCATTTTTAGTGTGCACGCGTCTTAGATTGAAAGTTGCCACATAAAGCAGTAGGTACATCACACACAAAAATTAAATATAAAATAATTCTCGATGAGTGTAGGAAGTGGTTAATCTATAATATTCTCTGGTCTTTAGTTGTTGTTGTTGTTTCTTTAGAGTGCTGCTTCTTCTAACTCTGTGTCGTCGTCGGTCGGTCGATGTCGATCTAAATTATTATGCTACTGCGCCCACTTCAGGAAGCATTTAAGGTTTCATCGTCACAGTGCGCTAGTAGAAGTTAATGTTTTGTCTTGTTGATTGAATTTTTTAAAAAGCCACAGTGGAGTCATTGAAAGGTGTAAGGGGAGTACTTTCTTTGTTTTTAAAAGCTGTCAAATAGTCATCTCATTTACATTCACTAGTACTTGCGATCCGTCAACCTACCCACACTTTCATTAACCGCACATGAAGAATGTGAAATAATTTCTCCAAATTTGTTTTTCATTCCATTTTTGTATGTTAGCGGGGTTTCTGTGCCCCGAATGCGACAATTTTGCTTGTGTACATACCCGCCAAGATCAAAAAGAGCTTCATCTGAAGAGATTATTTTTTTGGCAAAATCGGCGTTGTTCAAGCGTATACACAATCATATTCGTTCAGTGGAAGAATTAAACTTATTATCTTTCTAATCAGACATGAGCTAAGTGTTACCATTCACGAAATAAGCACTAGTTGAAAAAAAAGTGCACCGTATAAAGACGTTTTTTATATAGGTACGGGAGGCCATTTTATCAGCTGTCAAGTGATTTATTTTTAGTTCGATTATTTAGTTAAAAATTGACGCCTGAACAAAGCTTCCAAATTGCGCCAATTTATTTTGAAAATCATATTTTCACGTATCGTGCGTCCTAATTCAATTCTACTGCAAACATAATATGGTCAACATTTTTCGATCAATAAGCAAAACTGCCGTATTTGGAGTGACGGTTATCATTAAGAGTATGTTGAGACACCGTTACATACACAAAATCTGACTGTTTTTGAAAAATAATTGGTCAGTACTTCTTTAAGAACAATGTTGTCCTAGAACGTTGCAGTCAATGTCGAATGCTGTAAAATGCCTTGTTTAATGACTTTTTGTTCATCGATCGAACAACTATGAGTTGCACGAGTAGTGGTTTTACAGATCGTGTCCCAACTGATTTATTGAAAGAAAAATGTATAACTGCGTAATTTTACACTTAAAAGTACGGATCCGTGAATTTACCTTAGAAGATGGTGCTATTGAAAGCCACTTGACTATTTTCTTAAGGGATACGTGCCGTTCAACGTCGATAAGCTTGAAAAGATTGACGATCTGAAAGGCAACATGTACCGAGTTATTGCCGATACCCAGTCACAAATGTTAGAAAGAGTTATCGAAAATTGACACTCCAGGGCGTGTTTTCTTGAATATTAGATTCCAATACTTGAAGAGTTTAAGTTATTTAAACCAATTACTTTAGTTAGTTCCATAAAATACAACCGAGAAACGGTCAATTTGCATAAACTAGGGGACACTGAACAGGACGACTAATAGCTCCAAAAGAAACTTAAGTTCATAGCAAAATGGTTTTACTTTTTGTATGACAAGTTTTTAATTCTTTCAGGAATCGAATGTTGGCGATATTAAGCTGATTGATATTTGGAAACAAAAGAACATTCAACATATCTTTTAAGCACTCACAATTTACGGCTTACGGCAGCTTCTTCCTCATTAGGGAAGAAAACATGGCGTGTAAACAGCATCAAACAGTTAATTTTAATGTTAATGGGATAATTTTTAAGCAAGATGTACACTATAACACTAAACACCGTAAAATGGTAGAAGTAATGCACAATTTTGAATTGTTGGTCTGGCGTTAAACGCTGTCAACACAGTTTGACATTCTCCACAATCAAACAATAGGCAACAACCTTCGAAATTTTTCATGCAAGTTATTAAGTTGTACAAGTCAAAAACGTCTTAATTTTAAGGTTAGACATTGTGTATTATTTCCTCCAACTTTTTATACGACCATATACCTCGCATTGAAATCGTTCAAATGTTAAAATTTTATATGTATATATATATATATAGTTTTTATTGTAGCCAAAATATCACATTTCTTTCTTACCTATATTGCACAATTTACAGAGATTGATATACGCTATCTTACTACTGCCAAATGATGAGTTTTTTAATAAGTAGTTTTTTAC
This sequence comes from Eupeodes corollae, assembly GCF_945859685.1. Taxonomy (NCBI): domain Eukaryota; kingdom Metazoa; phylum Arthropoda; class Insecta; order Diptera; family Syrphidae; genus Eupeodes; species Eupeodes corollae. The sequence goes on along the minus strand of NC_079147.1, from coordinate 307,960,038 downwards.
AAATACAAATATAATTGAAGGAAAAGATACGATAAAAAACCTTCATTAAATAAAAAACTAAAGATATACGACCCCCGATCGACCCCAAACACTTTTCGCCTAATTCCACTTTTTAGAAGCCTAATGAGACATCTATATGAAAGAACACGTTAACGTTTGGTGCGTGTTTAACCATTCTAATTGCCAAAAATGTTGTTTTTCTCAACAACAACAAAAATATACCTACTTATAACTACATGCTCGTACATTTAATAGAAAAACAAAAAAACACAAAAACAATTTCCATATTTGGCACATTTTCAAGAGGCTCATTACTCAAAAATAGGCAAAGACCCTACCTAACTAATAATACCGAGACTGAGACTAAGGCTAAGACCGAGAGCTCAGCATGAACTCTGATATGGATTCGCGCATAAATCAGTGAAATTTAAAAATACATAATATATACCTACTCGTTCCTAAATATATGCTCGTAGTGCCAACCTCTAGACCTACCTACTCCAAGTTCTATAAGCGATATGCAGCATAGAAACCAGTATATACCAGCAGCAGCACCCAGGGCCCGAAAATATAAACTCATGGCAAGCAGGGGGTCTTACTCCCACCCGCTCTAGCACCAGCACCAGCACCAACAATAAATACAATAGAAAACAACTTGAAAACCCATAAATTATCACTTGAACAATATAATCGAGGGAGACACACTTTGCATTTCAGATTGGATTATTATGTATTCAAAGTGGCAACCTAATCATGGCAATCACAAAACACAAAAACACAGAGATGGAGAAAAATAAAATTAAAAAAAGAACAAAAAGCAAAAAATGAAAACGAAATAAGAAACTCCATTAAGCAGGTAGGTAGGTAGAGCTAAGCTGGAAAACGCAGAGCAACGGGAACCTCACAATAGGCTTCCAAATCCAAAATCTGAAATATAAAATCCTCACACCACCTTCGTCGTCGCCACTACTGCTACATGACACGTACCGTACATCAGCATTAGGTCTAACAAAAGGTGGTATCGCCTTAGAGGCAGAGGTATGGTCGGGTCGCTGCTGAGACGCTAAGACGCTGAGACGAATTCAAATTTGTGAAGGTGTTGCAATATCCAAAACAACAAACCTGAGCTGTTTTATGTCTTATAGCTCTTATAGATACAGGTACATGAGGCAAAGAGAAACGATAGATATTATAGGAGGAAGCATATCTAATAATATCCAGAGTGAAGACCACGACAAGACCGTCCGTCTTCATCGTCGTCGGTGTTGGTCGGGAGCGGTGGTATGGTGGCGTTGTCACCTCGCCATCACATAGTAGTTGTCATCCTATAGTGGTTCGGATTCAAATCGAACCACAAGGTGTTATAAGAGAAACCCAACAACAACCACTACTACAAAAAATAGAAGAAAAACCAACCAGCTAGGAAAATTTTAGACCTATCGATCGTTCCTACAATATAAAATTTCTTGAAGGGAGAGAGAGGTGCTGCTTAAACAATAGCTAAAAATATTGTTTCGCTAATGGAACAAACCTACTATGTCTATATTTGATATGGCTGGCGTCCCAATGGAGTGTCCATTATGCTAATTTACAATTTTAATATTTGTCTGGTGTAAATATTAGTTCGGGCTTTGTGGACGAATTGGAGGGAGAGTCTTTGTGATAGTTTTCTAAACTCTAACAGAATCTAAGAGGTGCAAAAACTGCATGTGTTGCTTTGCTTGTTTTAATATCAAACAGTCAATAATATCACCTGTTCCGTTAACAAGACAACGAACAATGACTCTATTTTATCGATATTTATCACCTTAAAACGAAAAGCTGGAGTTTGAAAGTTTTCTCTCTGTAACAGCTGTGAACCCATTTCTTCTTTTTTTTCACTTAAAGATAGAAAACAAAAGATGAAACCTAGATTTTGGAAGATGTTTGATCTAATGGTGTTTAAGTATGCTTTAGACCTAGTTTATTCAAATGTTGCAACTTGATCTTTAGAGCTTGTGTACGGGACACTGCTAATTTGGGTGCGCCCGATATTTTACATTTTGGAGATTATAGCTGAAATTAGAAATTTGATGATCGAAATTGAAATAAGGTTTAACCTCTTTAAGGCAGATCCTAAATCCCCCGACATCACCCTATTGGCTAGTAGTTTAATCTAGTTAAAGAGGAGGAAGACGCACTTGGATCACAATAAGGTATTTTTTTTTTTAATTTTACGTCTAATGGAATCAAAATTTGAAGGATAAACAAAACCTAGGAACAATCATAATTGTCTCTATTGAATGAAATAATGCATATGTTGCTTTTTTTTATAAGGAATAAGGATCAGAAGAGTCCATGCAAATATTTTATGTAGAAAGTTGTTTTTTGAGAGATGGGTAAAGTTCTTGGCATTCTACGAGAAACCTATTCCCAAAAATGATATGTTAATGAAGGGTGGTTAACATCTGATTAGTCATGCAAAAATTGATATCTTATTATAAGTTTCCAGAGTCATTGCAAAGGAATTGTTCTTAACTGTTGACTCTTTGTTTTTGACAACCTGAGTAGTAATCAATTATTTATTTATTTCAATTTCGAAAACTTTTACACATTAAGATAAGATATCTTTTGTAATAAGTCTACTATTAAACAAAAATATGGAACAATATATAAAAGGTACTACATTGCAGAGGGCTTTTCACAAAGTATTAAATTTTAGTTGAAACAATAGTTTTTAATCGTTAAAAAATAGTATACAAATTTATATACATATTTACAACTTTGAGTAAAATGATTCATTTGTTGTTCAATCATTTAAAATATTTATTTATTTTTTGATTTCGAGTTTTGCCTTGACAGCATCACGTATTTCCCTTATTGATCTTGGCAAGGCATTCCAAAGCCGAATGCTATTAACATAAAATTGACGTTCAGAAGTAAGAGAAGAGTAACGTGGGCTGATAAGTTGTAATGATCTGACAGATGAGGTTCGTCGTATTCTGTCGAAGAGATAGCGAGGTGTCTGTAAAAGTAGGATATCAGAAAGCTAGGACAATGTCCGAAAATTGAGCATGTTTTCAAATGGCATGTATAGAATATGATTTGAAATTTCTTCGAAGTCCAAAAATAAAGCGAGCAGTATTGTTGAATGCGACTGTAAGTTTTCGTTTACATTGGTTACCAAAGAAGAACAAATTTTTTATGGGAGTATATTGCTGGGACGAAAATAATGGACGCAGGGCTCCATAAGTCCTACCAACTATGGTGTTAAATATTATTCCTTAATTTTTAGCCGTCTCAACGAATTCTATCGGGATATGGTTCATGACAAGACAGATCAAAAGGTGTTCGGGAAATAACTATATATTAGTCTTTAAAGGTTGTAGTTGAAGCCAATTTGCTGTGGACCAATTCTGAATCCTTTCAAGATCCTCATTTAAGCATTCAATATAGTGTTCAATTAAACCGAGGGGACAATTTAAGTAAAGCTGTACATCATTGGCGTACAAAGCTAAGGAACAATATTTCATTGAGTTCGGAATTGAATTAATGGACATTGAAAACAATAATGGATTTATTTCCACAGCTTGAGATCTACCTGTAAGATATGAAAAAATTAAGTTTACTGCCGCAGAAGAAAAACTAAATTCATTAATAAGTTTACAGCGTAATAATGTGTAGTCAACAATTAAAGAGGACTAAAAAGACACACATGATCGTTATCCATTGACATCTTCAAGCCTTAAATAGAATTGATTAAGGCAGTGATGCAACTATGTTTCTTCCGGAAATCGGATTGCAAGGAGTAATTAGATTGTTGGCATTAAGAAAATTATTTAATTGTTTTTGAATGAGTCTTTCAAGGACTTTAACAAAAGGGACAAAATAGCAATTGGCCTGAATTCTATCGCTTTAGAATTTTTTAGTATAGGTAAGATTTTTGCTAGCTTCCATTGCATAGGATAGTGACCAGACATGATAATAAAGATACAAATATTGGTTAAGTATGGAAGAAGATACAATTTTGAGAAATGATGTAAATCGTCAGTGCCAACAGCTTTGATTTAATTGAGAGAATTGATTCAACAACATCGGCAGAGTCGACGGTGGAAAACCCGAAACCAGAGATGGCCATTGTTTCTATTGACGCAGGCCCAGCAACTTCATGGTAATGAGAATTTGAAGCACTTGAGGTTTCAACAGAAGAACTAACAAATCTTTCGTTCAGCATATTTGTATTGTATTTACTCTTGCATAAACCAAAGTTTCACAGACTTGCCCATAATTTTCTACCTCCTTGCGAATGGCTTAGGTAATTTGAAAAACTACGCCCTTTGGCATTCACATAACATCATTCAAATCTTTTAAATTGTTTCACTTTAAATTCAAACCTTCACATGTTGCACCGAATTAATGTGCTGAAAGAGAGAGATAATTAGGGAAGAAATGACAAATGTAAACATTGTCTTAATATTTTTTAATAAACGACAAATTATATTTCTGTTCAATGAGTGAAATTGAAATACGCTGAACAAGAAAGTATAAAAAAGACTAATTCCCGAATCCAACATAATCAAAAGACACAGTTTTCTTATGATGGGCAGATCGTTTATAAAGGGGTAAAGTAAAAACATTCCATTCTAAGATTTATATTGAACTTTTGTCAATTTTTGTATCGTTTGGTTTAATTCACATAGGTCTACCTGTATAAAAGTGAAAATTATAAAGTTTCGAAAATTTTTAGTTAAGGGCATTAATGCTCCTTTGTATATACTATACCATTATAAATTTTATATTTTCAAACAGTGTTTACGTGGTAGATTGCAATCAAACGAAAAAATGGGTCCCGTGAATCGGTTTACTTTTTCCATTGGGTCAGTTGAGTTCAAACTGGATGATTTCAAGGATTTATGACTCTCAGGACGTGAAATAGAAAGGAGACTTAACAGCAGTTGTAAGAAAATATCTTAATGAAAGTGGTCGATTCTACGGCTTGTCTAGCATTCCATTTTAACAGCGAATAAAATAAGGGCCAAAAGTTTTGAAGCAAGTACACAAACAACGTCGGATGATTCTTGCAACAGAGCAAGGCGTTGTCTTTTCGGATGAAAAATAATTTAACCTTGACATCAAAATGGTTCTGATTTGAGAAAAGATTAGCTTATTTTGACAAGGCTTGAATTCTATATCAGGTGTAATGGTGTGGGGAGTTATAATCTATGGTACAATCCACTTCGAATTTTTGTCCGCAACAATGAACGAGAATAGCTTAAATTGTTTGCTGGAACTGTCATTTCTGAAAATGCAAAATATTTTTCGGCCTTTGACTTGTATTTAAGATACTTTCAAAATTATTGAAAATTGAAAATGTAAACATTACATTTATTATTGATTTTGCATGTTGCCTAATCTTAGAGAAAAACTTTCTTATACACTCTTTAAGTATTTCATTTTTTGATTCCACTCGTTTTGTATTTACTTCTCATTTTATAAATTTATTACGGGAAAATACGTACCTATTCACAGGAAGTACACGTTTCTTCGTGTAAAAAAATTCCTCCAGGTATAAAAATCGGAAATCAATTTCAAAATGTGTGGTTTTTCAAGATTGTAAAGTTTATCTTTATGCTGATGATGAACAACTCCTTATAAGTCGACCCTTTGTAGCAAAAACTGATTCCGTAGATTTTATGAATGAGGATCTGCTTCTCATTCTACAATGGTCCAAAAAGAACCATCTTTGCTTGAATCCTCTCAAATCAATAGCTCTTTCAATTAATCGCAAAGCTTGAAGGCGAAGTCATTCACTATGTCAGTACCTACTGCCAGAAATTTAGATCTAATTTTCAATCGTACCCCTACATTGAACGACCGCCTTAATATGGGAAATGACTATGGTAGTCTTCTTGCTCTTCAGTTCACCCAAAGTTTTATCCCTAGAAAAATTAAATTGCTACTTGTCTTATGTTCTTATACAACCTCGATTTAAGTAACTCATTACGTTATTTTTTTTCCATGTTACACGGCTTTGGAACTCCGTGCCCACAGCGATGAGAAGTATAAGAAGCGCGAATACGTTAAGATCTTTAGTTTTCAATTATTTGGCAAATCGTTCATAAGATTCAATATGTAAGCCCTTATCTTTCTCATTTTTCTTTTTTTTTAATTTTCTCTTTTTTAATTTTTTTAAATTAAAATTCATATTCTAAGTAGCCTAAATTAATGTAAATACTACAAAACTATATAATACTTATGTCCTATTTTGTAAACGGTTTTGAAATAAATAAATATAAATATAAATAATACAAATACAAATTTAGCCCTTAATTTTCAAAAAGTACAAAACTGAGAATAATTGTAGCTTTTTGTTGTAAATTAGTTGTGTATAGGAAAAAATTCAACAAAAACAAACATTATTTTATTTTCGAATATCCTTGTTTTATGCTTTTTCCTATTTCATAAATAAAACTGTGTATGCAACACAGTTTTTTTAGATTTTCAAAATTGTAGTGCTAACTTGACAGTCATTTATTTTCCACGTTTAAATAATTAATAGTTTATATATTTCTTAGTTTGTAAAATATTTGAAGTGACCCATTTTGTTCCCAGACGTTTTTTTAAAAATACATTTTTAGGGACCTTGAATTGTCGAGAAATGTGAAAGTTTTCAATTCAAAAATTACTTCCTATGGTATTGAAATTCATAAAGCTTAAAGCGCTTTAAAAAAACACTTAAGCCACCTGAACTATTACTTTTTTAATTTTTTTGTTTTCAATCGCAAAATTAAAAAAAAAAGAATTTCAAAAAAATGTTCAGTCTTAAAATTAATTTTAAGGAAATGCACTACCTCTGTCTAAACTTTTTTCTTACTGAGACTAAAGGCTCAATTCAATTGAATACATTTAGTAACTTATTTTAGAAGTTTGTTTAATGTTCTACTGAAAAAGCCTTTTTTTCACCCGGAAGTCCCAAAAGTCTGCTAAAAAGTATTTCTCCCCAACCCAAATGGTTCTTGCAATCAATATCCAATTCCATACATACCGAAATATATGTAAAAGAAAAGCCTCTCCTTTTTCAACGGGGGATAACACCCTCAATTAAGAACTGAAGCACAATTATTTGTCCTTAAACCTGATGAAAAGAAGAAAATAATAAAACAAAAAACAGTACTAAACTTTTTAGTTCAAATCTTCCGTAGGAATGTTTGGATTTGTTTTTTTATTGTTTGTCTCTTACGCAAGCAAGACTCCATTAAGATTCAAGGAGTGTTACTGTGTTGAGCCTTATGCATATTGAAATTGATGTCTATAGGCATTATAAGATCGTGTGTAGCACAACAAGGTTAAGAAGGTCGCTCGTTTTGCTATTATACCAAATTGTACATAAAAAAGGAGGAATAAGCTTGAATCGGATGATTCCCTTTCTGCAGAAGGAATAAAGAAATGACAATGATGAAATGAAAGTAGTTGAAAGCATCGCTTGCAAAATTTTGACAACAAATTTTCCAAAAATACAATACGAGAACTTAGAACCCAATCTTCATTGACTACTCTGCCTCGATCCCATTCTAACGCCCAACAGCCAGAGCCCGGCCCTCCCTCCCTTTGTGTTGTTGTTTGTTAACCAGCATTTCAGAAATTCTCGCTTGCTAAACAACAAATTAATTTGAAATTCAATTCTAGCGCCTATATTAGAGTACTCAACTACCCTCATCGTCTACTACCCTTTGCCTTGATAAATTCGCTGATAGCAATAGAATTATAGAAGCGGCAATAGCAACTGGCTGGCTGATGGATGCACGAAGCACGAGTGCTGTGGGTTGGCGGAGTATATCTTTGCTGGTGATGTCTATCGTTTGAGCTGAGCTATTGCTTACATAAAAAGTGATGTCATATTGAGTTTGCGAATCCGCGCAAACAAATTCAACGAGACTTGGATGCGGCTCTGTGTAATGATGACTCTATATATGGAGCGGCCGGGCCGGGCCGGTCCAAGTGATTCCATCAGTTCAGCTTTCCCGCCAACCACCCTGCTGTCGGTTGTCTATGTCAGCGCGAAAACCGAAGAATCGACAGCGTCAAGAGTCAAGTAAGAGTTGAGTTCTAACAGCGGCGTAGTGGCGGGTGGTGGAGCGGGCGGCAGCGTGTGCGGCATGTTCAATTCAGCTGGAATTAGAATATACAATCTCAAGTGTTTACGCCGACACGGTTCGTTGGATCACTGAATAGCACGGAACCAGAACCAGAACCAAACCAAACCAAAGCAGAGTCGCAAAAGCATTTCGCTTTGGGAACTCACAATTTACAAACAACATGGAAGCACACCAATCCCCTCATCCATCACAAAACACAACCCATTGCCGCTAGGGGTTGTAGCTGTACATACGGTATATGGTACACCCAATGATAACGAGAACGAGAAGGAGATCCCTGATTGAGAATCTCTGGCATGTCGGAATATTGTGATGGATGGTTGGACGAATTGTGTGACTGTTGCATCACCTGAAACGATTAGATTTATCCGAGAGGCTTCATCAACGTCAACATCATCATCATCATCGTTAGCATCATCGTGATGAAGCCGGTATTCATTAGCATTTTCGCGTATATAAATACTAACGAATGTCGATGTTGAATACTTACACGAGGTGTGGCAGAGCGTTACGGGTATGGTAGAGCTTCGTTTCAACGACGACAACGACGAGTTGAAGGGTAAAGTTAAATGCACTCGCAAAATGTGGGTTAGCTGGACGGGCGGCCGCTAGCGCAGAAGTCTCGTTTCCCATATTCAAGGACAATATGCGGGTTTGATTATATTCTCGTACATATAAAATTAGAATTGCCAATTTTCGGGTGACATTGATAAAATTAGACTCTGGTGAGTTGCGATTGCGATACGATACGATTATGGAGGGTTGTTTTTATTTTTTTTTTTAGAGGGAGGGGTTGTTGTTGTTTTTGTTTTGATCGATTCTTATTGTTACACGCGCCTGCCCGAAATTGAAAATTCTGGAGGCAAATAATGATATGGGGTGTCAATGAATCGATTTCGCGGCTATCGGGTTTATGCTGCGTGTGATGTTGTTGCTGTGCAAGGGTAAAAAGAGTATTGTTTCCAAGGATTCGAAAATAAATCGAGTTGATGAAATCGCGGCAAAGGCCGTTTGAATTAACAAATCGCTATATACACGATTTACATTTATACACAGAACTTTTGATATTGGATAACATTGAAAACTGAAATTCAATCAGTTGCTATGCCTTTTTATCAATCAAATTTTATTGTGAATTGAAGTTATTTGAAATGGCAAGGATATATTCTGAAATGATGGGGGTTATTGATGTGATTTCATCATCATCGAGCTGTTCGTCGTCATCGTCATCATCGTCACAATAATATAGTGTGCTTTGATTGAAAAAGAGGGTGGTAATGAATTTTAATTGGGAGTCGTATATTATCGGGTGTGATTTAATATTCGAGGAACTAACTTAATTTTATAAAATCGTGTTCCCTCTAAATGTGTTAAATAAAATCGATCAAATACTTTTGCTTTATTTTAAGGATTGGATTACGTGCGAACTCTCAGGAAAACTATAATTAAACGAAAATGTTTGGATTCTGATTCGAGAAATGAAAGGAAGTCAATAATTTGTAGTTATTAAATATATGGCTTTATTTTCTTCTTCCATTCAATTGGAGAAACTCATTTGAATAACCAAGTATTTGCAGAAATGGAAATCGACATTCTTGTTTCACCTAACATAAATCCGCACATTAATCCAAGATTTGAAAGATGGTTTTTTGAATTAATTGTTTTTTTAATTTTTTTTAATATTGTTTGATTGAGCCTTTGCATTAAATCCTTCAGTTAGTTCATAAATCATTAATTTTGTGAAGTATAGGATGTTTTTAAGGCAGCACAAGAAGTTTAAGTTCTTTTTCAATGGTTTGACAGTTGATAATGTCAAACTTTGTTTATATTTTTGTTTAGTTCAATCAGGTTTGAATCATTTAACTTTATACAGAACAACATCTATTCATTTTGAAAATTTACTTTAAAATATTAATAAGGCACAAAAAAAAGGCTTCATTCAGACAACATAACGGCTAAATCGTTTTAGAGGTGGAATGCAACTGGCTAATTCGACAGAACATTGTTTGTAAAAATATCGATAAAACAACGAAAGGCATTAAACATTGCCGCGGTGTTCTAGCGATCTTAATGTTTCAATTATAATTTTGTATTCTATCCAAAAGATTTAAACTTGTTTTAGGAGCACCTGCCCAGATATCCGAATTATATTCAAGCTTTGTAAATTACAGCCAGATGAGAAATGGTGAACAATTTCTTGCATCGTCAGAGAATTCCTAAGCACCTGGCAGCATTTTTGGCAATATCAAATATATGATCATTCCATAAAAGGTGATCTGTGATACACATACCGAGTACTGACAGTTGATTAGTTTCCTGAATGCCAGTGCCAATCATTGATAGTCGGTGGTGTGTTACGCTTTAAAGGCAGGAGGCAGCATTGAGTTTTCGATTCAACATTAAACAATGCTGTCATGATCAGAATTGTATGAGCTTATCATGTACGTTGCCGTTGAAGTTGCACATCCGAAGGACAAAGCTGAGAGTACTGTCGTCGGCAAAACAGTTTAATGGATTAGAAGTAGCAGACAAAAGATCATTCATGAATATAAGGAAGAGAGTCGGGGACAAAACGGATCCCTGGGGGACACCAGCATTTATTTTATGAATTCTAGACTTGAAACCATCCAATACAACTTGTTGAACGGTTAGAAAGGTTATTTCTAATCCAACGAAGAAGATATTCATCAACACCTTAAGCACGCATTTTCGATTAGAGAGCTTGATGCCAAACTTTATCAAATGCTTTTAAAATATCAAGTGCAATAATCCTACTTTCTCCAAAATGATGTAAAGATTTGTTCCACTGTTTCGTGAAATAAAAAAAGAATGCCATACTGTCGGTTATTAAGAAGCTTCCATTCTTTAAGATATATCTTAAGGTGATTATTTACCATGACCTTGAAAAGAAGGGACGTGAGTGCTATTGGACGATAGTTGGAGCGACAGGAGGATTCGCTGGACAAATGCTATTTTCCATCCGCTCGGAAAGAGACCTGTGGAGTAGGAAAGATTGAAAAGTTTACACAGTGGTTTTGCCAGCGTTGAAGAACACCTCTTTAGAGCAATTGGAAAGAAACTATCCGGGCCAGCGGATTTGTGTGTGTCAAGGGCTAAAACACAAACACGCTTCAGCTTCGGCTTCGCTTGACGTTTACGAGTTCAGCCATAGGAATTCAATGCATGCTATCACAATTAAGCTTCACGTTTCGTATGACAATCGTAAGGAAAAGAACGTAATGTTACGTAATGTGACTCCAAAAGGAAGCTCAAGTTCAAAATTGCTGAACATTTGATTTGTCAGACAGCTCAACAGCGGTAGAAAAAAATTCAACAAACAAAATACTTTTGGTTTTGGAGGGATTCCCATTGGTTAGGTACTAGAAAAATTAAAAATGAGTTTCGAATAACTCCTCATCGACTTGGTGGAGGAACATAAGTTCCTACCCGGTCCATAACATATATTGAACTCCCAGACCAACCAACGTCTCCCAGAATGCGCTTCTTCTTGCTCCATGAGCTGAACAAAACCACGATATGCTTTGTAAGCTATTTCCGCCATAAATTTAAATCAGAACAAACTTTTGAGAAAAAATAACAACTGCAGTTGAAAGAAATGTGATATTAGAAATGTCATTCAAAGCAACTTCGAAGTAAGCTCATCGTAACGCAGACGAAGCCGAAGCTCAAGCGTGTAAGTAGTACATATATTTTAAGATTTAAAAAAGGAACCAGCAAAATAAGTTCATCTTAAAAAAAATAATATTGGCGTTCGGTCTTTTCGCCCAAAACCATATTGCTCAAATTAAAAATGTCATAGCACCTAAAACAATTGTATTAACATTTTATTGTTGTATGTTTTTTCGACAATATTACCTAACCTAACGACGAGATATTAAAAATATTAATTATGGGCACTACGACATTTTGAGTTTCAAATGTTAATATACATATTTTACTTTTCAAAGTCGAGTAAAACGGATTGGTTTGCTTACGGCGACAGTGAATTATATTTTTGGGCCATGCTATCATTCTGCTTAGGCCACTATAGTATTGTGGGTAAGTGCAAGGTTGTGTGTATGCAAGGTTTCCTTCAATGCAAGCAAACTTTGCATACACCCAACTTCGCACCTATACCCTTAATCCTATATTGAGGCAGGGAAGTTGTAGGAGGCAACGTGCCCACCCCCCCATAAATACTTAACTGTTCATACGATTCTTAAAGATTAACCACCCAAGATTTTTCGGGCTTTATTTCTATGTTTGATCGTTACGAGATTGGAAGGTTTGGTTTAGGTGATATGACATTTTATTTGGGATTTGTGAGGTTTTTTTTCTTGTATGACGTTTCTCTTTTTTAGCCTTGATTTGAGTCATATGTCGTTGGGTAATATGACATAAAAAACGGCAAGTCACAAAGCCCAATCCTTATGTCAATAAACCCAAATTCAAAATTAAAAATTCTTTTGGGCACTACGACATTCCCTTTTTTATTTTTGGACATTGTGACCAATTTTGGGTTTTTTGGCAATTTAGGTTTTGGGCGTTATGGTTATTTGAAAAAAAAAACCTAATAAGTCTCTCTTTAAACCTCTTTAAAGCTTCCTTAGTAGCTCTGTAATGAAATATTCAAAAAGAATAAAACAATAGCTTAATGAGACTTCAAATTATTAAGTCAAAATATTTTAAGGCAGTAAACTATAGGATAAGTGATTCCATTTAAAATTTACAGTGATATTCTTGTTTGTTTGAATTTAATCTTAGTCGAGCCTATTTATGTGTTGATAATAAACATTTTTGGTTCTTGTTAAAGAAAACTACACAAAACATGTGAACTTAATGAAATAAAAATAAAAACAGATCATAAAAGCCTTTAAATCATAACTGACAGCCCCCGATTTTATTTATTAAACAGAACAATCAAACTATTATATTCCATTCCATTTCATTTTATTTTATAATAAACAACATCAATCAAAGAATCCATTGATACTCGCCACGATCACCATAAATATAAACTACATATAATACTCGTATGTACACTCAGCTGTACTTTATAAGCAACTGAATTAAATCGCAATTATACAATTCAGAGCTTCTTTCCAGCAATTATAATAATTTTTACCGAACATGACATCAACTTTATGTATACATTAGTTCAACAACGATTGAACCACAACAGAGTAAGGTTCAAAAGCCAGGGACGTATGAACAAAAGTCATTTTGCTTTAAAAGGGAAAAGCTTCGTCGTCAGTAAAATGATTTATCGTTACCTAGCTTCTAGGAGAGGACTTTTTTAGTTGAGTCTTGAGTTTAAATCGTAGCGGTTACACAGGACGATTCGTTCCCCCGACTTAAAAATGTGGATTAGATGTTTTCAAACTTCCAAATTAATACAACAAATGACATTCGATGGTGAAAGGCAAGTTTAAGAAGTGACTTCGGTACATAGTAGGCCAAAAAATGCATGGCAGCTCTTTAAGCGTTATTTCAAATGGCCAGGGGTAATTAGTAACCCTATTGTGGTTGTTCAATAAAAATAAGCTTTTTTTTTTAAATCGACTTTAAATTAACTAACCAAAACCATAAAAAGCGTTGAAAAAATCATGAACTGATATCGTAGAATTAGCTAGAAGTCTTAAAATAATACATAGGTACACGTCTTGTTCAAATGGGTTTTTATCGTGGGGTAATGAGTTACCTGTTTGCTTTGCTGTCAACTTACATTTCCTTATAAGTACTTTTCTGAACTTTTTATGAAATCAAAAATGTACCTTCATCTACTTCCTCCCGAGCTACGGCCTTGAAGGAAACAAAACACCATAATACAACCTATTCATTCCTCATTCTGGGTACCTACTTGAAATAACCCACATTTCAAATTATCTGAATATACAATACTGAACTAGCTTTGGGGAGAGATAAGAATAAAATAAAGCAAAATAAAACAAATATCAGAACATAATAGAACAAAACAAAAGTACCATTTGGCTCGTTCAAACGCAATCAATGTCAAATGTCACATTCAAATTTAAACAAATGAAATTGGTGACAGATGACAGAACTCTTCAACTTTAAACGATCGTTGCTTTAATATCACTTAAACTTGAGTTCGATCTCTGTGATGACTACAGCAATTTTTTGAACTGAACGTTTACAGAATGATAATGATGCCATAATTTTAAGTCACGTTTGTTTGTTTGTTTAATTTTTTAGTTTAATTTATTTCAATGAGACTTTTCTTCTCTCAGTTTAAAAGCCTCCATTGTCTGATTTTTGACAGCTACCATGATTTTTTTGAAATGAAGTTCTGTTCTCCATCAAATGAGTGTTGAGTGGCCGCCATTATCATCCGTCGTCCGTGTAGAAAAGTCATAATGACAATGCATCTGCAAGACTCTTACGTACGTAACTTGAACGTATTCTTTTTTTAGCTTTTGTAGCAAAGTGTCGAATGCTGATCTGCTGCTGTTGTTGTTGCTGCTGCTGCTGTTGATGGTTATGGTTGGATGGACAGAATTTAATTACTCTCATTAGCATATTCTATTAATTTAATTTTATTGTTGTTTGCGCTGTTATTGTTTATCTTTCTGCCGCTTGCCGTCACCAGCAGTAGCTAAAGCCAGCTTCATCGACCGTACCGCTGTTGCCGCTGCGCTGCGCTACGCTGCTGCTGACTAGTCGGTCAAATGTAATTCAACAACATCTATCAAGGATTAATTTGCATAAATTGTAGTTGGAGGTTTAGTTATGGCACACACAATAATAAACACCACCACCAGTTCCACCGCTCTTCGTCCCGTTCCGTCAAAGCCCGACTAAAGCTATAAAGCGCTGATGTATAATTATATCGCCCGCATCAAGTTGTCAGTTGTAATTTATCGCACAGGCCATAGTGAGCAAATTAGAAGCCAAGTCAGTTTGGTTCGACTTGGTTCGAAAAGTCGGGGCTCGGGAATTGAGGAAAGTGAGGTAGGTACCTACCATCAGCGCCACCAATACCCTAACCTATACTCATACCCAGTTTTCAGCTTCAGAAACGACAACGACGAAGAATACAAAACTCAAATTCACTCGCATTAGATGAAGCAGTGTGCATCAATTAATCTTTATTTTTCAGACTTCAGAGCTTGAGATGTTTCTGAGACAGTAGGTTATTTAAGTATACAAAGGGTGTTTTTTTTTGTATAGAGGCATGGAACTTTCGAATGGAATTAAAGAAATTTACTTTATTTGAAATAAAATCTTCTCGAATTATAACTTGAATATGATTTCTGGCAAAATGACCGCCTTGGATGGCTCGGACGTTTTCTAATCTAGGGTCTACTTTTTGATGACTTCTTCCGACTTTTGTGGCTGTATATCGGTGTATAATGAGTCAAATGTTGTCCTTTAAATGGTCAATTGTTTCAGGTTTATCAGGCTTCACATATCCCTTCAAAAAAAGGCAAGAAGCCAGTTCTCGGGTTCATAATATAAGACTTTGAGGTTACGAAACGTTTCCTTCAATAAATCAATTATGGCATGAGCTGTGCGCTTTCTAAATCTTGTTGGAAATACAGCTGCTGAATGAAAAAGAAATTTTTCATGGTCACCATTGTCCGTAACATTTTGGTGAGCATTGTTTCAAAAAAATACACACCAAAAAGCTATTTTTTAATGTTAGGGAAGTTTTATTAAAGTGGCTGTCCATGATGAAGTAGGACATACTTAGGCCAGTTAAATGGCCCATTGTGATATCTCATTAACTTTGAGGCTTTATTCTAAGCTCAATAAAATCAGTTTGAGTCTCTTACGAAACGTGAGAGGCTGATTATGCTAGTATGATTTAGATCGTTATAGAAGAATTCTCCTGGGTAAGTCTTGCAGTTTTGAGCTAGAGCAGGGCATGTACAGAGCAGGCGAAGAACTGTCTTCGACACTTCCTCATCCATACGGCTTCTGCAAAAGTCATTTGAGAATACGCCTAGCGTGGCGTGCTTTCCTATTAGACAGTGCCCGATTAAATTAAATAAATTGGTAACGCAACAGCCCGTTGAGAACTAGGGCCGAATGACTTACAACTGTCAACCATTACTGTGTGCAAGTACTGTTGTCAGAGATGCGGGGACCTACAGTTTTAATCCGAATCCAAATTGAGAAAGCACTTTTCATGACAAGAATTACTCTTGGAGAATTTGTCAATTCTTTGCAAGGGGTAGTACCCTTTAGCAATCCTAGAACACGCTTAGTTTTATAACTAAAAAAATTCGCTTATTCCATATCCTGAAGAGAATCGTGATTAAAATGTCAAACAAACAAAACTTAAAATAAATTACTTGACATCTGTCATAATGGCCCCCCTTAAAATAGTGTTGCCAACTTGAAATCATGTTGCCTAACTTTAAAAAAAAAAACACCCATTGGATGTAAGATAGAAAACTTAAGCTGGCATGATGGCGGGGCTTGAGGCAAGTACCGATGTCTGAATCTGAATGTGGGACTTAATTGGGCACAACTAAGCTGTGTTTGGATAAAATTAAGAGAGAAAACCAAAAAAATTAAAAAATAAAAGAACACAATGGACGCGATTGTTTTGCTGGTGTTTGCCCGAGTTTGGGTTGAATTTTCTATGCCAAAGCTTTGTCCACGGCTAAATCTAGCCACAAAAACAAACATAACCAACAACAAAAATATAGGCAGCTTAATTAATTATGCATGCGATGAATTATTGTTATGTTTAGCTGATAATTAACAGTTTGCTGATGAAGTTATAGATAGAAGTTGTTGTTTTTATTTTTAGTTTGTGGAGAAAAAAAAGGTCCAAACAAATATAAAGGGCATGAGGCATAGTGCCAGAGACTAACCAAACCGAGAAAAAAACAAACTCATAAAAAAGGGAAGGCTATAAAATTTACGGTCAAAGTTTTGGAATTGGTTATAGTCTTGATGTTGATGGGCTCTGGCCTGGGCTTGGGATTCGACTCGGTGTCGATGGTTCGGTGCTATGGTTACAACATATGAAGAGATGTGTGACCTCAAGTAGAACAAAACAAACACACTCGGCTCTCCGATGGGATGCGATGCGATGCGAGAACGGGCCATACCATAATAATACCAGCAATAAAAGTCGTCGGCTATCGGCGGTATAAATTATTACAACAAACACTCGACGAAACGTGCTAATGGAGAGTATTTTTTCGTGTATATAGGAAATAATAAATGTAAGACAAGACCTGAAATAAGGCCTCTGAAATACACTACAGACTATAGAGTGTTTTTAATTTTGTTCTTCTGAAGCTGAAGTTGAAGCTGTATAGTTTATACCGACTACGGCTATCTATAGACCTTTTGTGATGGTTTTTTTTTAGTGGCAGTCAAACAATCCGCCTCCACTTATGATTATGGCTATGTTAATTTTATTTTTAAAAAGTTCGTAATTGAAGTCAGTAATGTTGATGTTAGTGGGTCTGGGTATATGAAGGGATTGTGACGGGTTGTTGTTTTTCAGTATTTTAGTTTGTTTTGTTCGTTTAAGTTTTTGGGAAGGTTATTTCCGTGTAGTTTGTATGATATGTTGCCGTAGGCACAAAACATTACGCTTATCATCATTGGATTTTTGATTTTCCGCGGGGTTAAGATTTGACAATCTCTTTAGACATTGTAAAATTTTATAGAATAGGTATATAAAAGTGAAGGTTGAAGGGTTTTGGTAGCGCTCAAGCATAATAAACACAATATAGTAACTTAAGCTTAAGTTGATGTTTATTACTTATAGTTACATGTGAGACCTTTTACTTAGAGTATTAAATGTAATAGAAATACAAATAAAACACACATAAAACCCGGAACCACAAAATTTAACATTTTTACGATAAGGAATAGCATTTAGAATAAGTTTGATAAATTTTATAGTTATGAGCTAACATTTTGTTATTATATAATTACATTTACACAGTTTTATACACATCTGAAAAATTCAAATATAGGGTAAAAAATTGCTATCATGGAACCCAATATTTCTCTTATCCTATAATCACATGTTCTATTTAACTTTAAGGATCAAACAATTTCTGTAAATGAGCTTTAATGTATAAGGGAAGTAGTGGAAATACGACATACTTAATTTTTGTACAGCTTTTGAACCTGTATTACAAAAAGAGACGAGGATGCTTCCCACGATGATAACTTTCAATCATCCTTAGAGACTTTAATGATATAAGTTGCATTTATTGAGAGACGTCTCTCGATATAAGTTACTGAGTAATACCAGTGCAGTTTCAGACAATGCGTAACCTTGTGTATAACGGTAAACCTTGTGTATAATCTTAGTTTCTATCCATAATATCATCATTAAATCATAAAACTATTTCGAAACCTCATACATTTTGTAAGGTCTTCTTAAACTTTTATTTAAGAGAAAATCAGTGAAAAGTAAATACCTTTGCTTGTTCTCAAGATACTTGATTCGAAATCCCGTTTTTATTTTGTTTTGTTTGCAGGTTTTCTTTTAAAATGGTAAAGTGGATTTTTCTAAAAAAAATAATTGATAACAACGATATTTTGTGTATTTAATGAAATAAATTCGAAATCAATGGGCAACATTTTTAAACAGTTCTCAGTTAAAGCCGACTTCATTCAATGCAGTTCTTTATTTCAAAAGTCTTGTTTAAATTGTTCTTAATTTTAAACACTTTAAACTTCTAACTAATGAACATTTTTAACGTGACCTAGCGTATGGTATATGGTTTTTATGAGCTGCTTTAAAGTATTTTATTGCAGATGGAGAGGTGACCGGTTCAAAACCTTTTAAAATTCAATTTGTTTGTGTATTCCTTTTTAGACTGCTATTTAGCCCATTAATTTTTGTTTTTGATCTGGAGGTAAACCAAAATACAAATTTAAGCTAAGACAGCTTTCATAATTTTTGATTTACAAGCTGTCTTCTCATCTTTAAAAAATGCTTTTTCTAAATGGATAAGTGTAATTTAAAAAAGATAGAAAAGCATATTAAAAATAAATTGGGTGGCGCGACAGTCCGTTGAGAACCAAGGCCTAGTGACTTACAACTCTCAACCATTCCTGTGTGCGAGTAATGTTGTCAGGAATGGAGGGGACCTACAGTTTATATGCCGACTCCGAACGGCTAATTTTGAGAAAGCATATTGCTGTTTTTAAAATTAGACGAGTGCTTAAGCGTTAAAGTCAACATTCATCCTAGAACTCATTTTTAGAGGCGACTTCAAATTTAAAAATGATTAAAAGTAGGTTTTAAATGTTAAAAAATTTGTGTAAACATCTGTATCTGCTTTCCAGATATTTTAGTAGAAAATTATGTTTCAAGTATTTGTAATAGTATTTTTTTATATTTAAATAATTCCTCTTCGATTTTTTCTTTTTATTTAACCGGATCTCAAAACCGTTTTTCTTCGTCGCGTTAAAGGTCTTGAATATGTTATTTTTGTTTTTAAAATATTTTAGGTAAATAGGTATGTAGCTATTTCGACCAATTATATGTTCTCCTGTTTTATTCGCATAGTATAAACTTGTCAAATTGTAAAAGTTTTTGCAGTTTTTACCTTTACTGAATTCTTTGACTTTCTTATGACTTATATATTTTTAAATACTAACGTACTTATTTTTTGCTACAAGTTAACAATAACATATCTTGCATTAAACGTTTTTGATTAGTTTGTAAATATACAAAAGAACTATCGAAAAGATTATAACTAAATCACAGCTCCTAAAATTTGTGTCTAGTATTTAAAAATAATTACTGCACATTAGATTTAGAACACAGATAAAATTAGAACTCAAGATAATTAAATAAATCAAAATTGGAAATATTGCCTTAAATGAGATGTTTAAGGTTGAAAAAACACCAATTATTTTTTTGATATGAATCCTATTGAATCATGTAGAATACTTCGGAAAATATTACATTTTAAAAAGTACGGTCCCTTTTAAATTTAAAGAAATTCTAGAATCGTTCAAAAATTGAAAATCGTTGCAATGTGAAACAGAAACATTTGCTTCAAGATAACTAGAAAAATAGAAATATCCTATGCAAATCTGTGCAGTCAAAACTAAATCTATGGACGTTGGGTCTTTTCGTCAAAAACCGTATCGCTCAAACTACAATATTGGCAAAGTGAAGAAAACAATTGTATTGACATTTTGGTGTTGCACAATTTGGGCAATATTACGGAACCTTTGGGCGTTAAAACTTCTTTATGTTTTATGAAATTCCAAATTATCTAATTATTCAATTAAATACTCTTTACATCAAGATATCATCGCAAAATCTAATTCATATGGCCAACATATATTTTAAAATATCATAACTAACAAATTACTAATTGACATACTGCTCAAAATGCCATGCATTTTAACATTTTGGTATTCTTACTGAGTCTTTAATTTCATCGAAAAACGCAAATATTAAATTTAAATAAAAATTTGGGCACAGAGCCCAAAATTAAAAAGGTTTTTGGACAAATGAATAACTAAAAATTTGGTTGTTTTTTTTTATTTAAAATGTATTCGGGCGTAACGACATTCGCTTTGAGTTTTTTGCAGATTTATGTTAAAATTTTTGGACTCTGTG
This sequence comes from Eupeodes corollae, assembly GCF_945859685.1. NCBI lineage: Eukaryota > Metazoa > Arthropoda > Insecta > Diptera > Syrphidae > Eupeodes > Eupeodes corollae. The sequence continues at coordinate 307,939,317 of NC_079147.1, read as the reverse complement.
ATTAAATTTGGGCCTTATATCGTTTAAGGATTTGGTGGTTATGGTTTTGGGCGAAAAAGCTTAACGCCAAATCTAATTGTAACTTTTGTACGTTTCGACAAAGTACTACTACAAAAACGGGGTTGTCCTTAGGTGCAGTTTTGAGCAAACTATTCCTAAACTATTTTTGTTCTTTAAAATCTTTCTCAAACTTAACATAATTTTACAGTGACAGAAATCAGTTGACTTTTCACCATCTTATTAAAACTAATTGTTTTATCGTTCAGTATTTTCTCGAAAAATGTTCTTATACAATTTTAAGTTTAAGTAAAAATCCGTATTTAATATTTTCACTGAAAAAGAAGACAAACAAATTTGCTAAACGCTTTTATTTCTGCTTCGTTTTTAAACTCGAAACAGCTTAAGGTACGGCCTGAAGTTCATCAATTTGGTATATATTGTCGGTTCGTCCCGGCAATCTCACTTGGACTCATCAGTTAACGAGAGGAACTTTTGTTTGTATTCGGTTCATATTGTATACGGTTAACATTAGTCAGTTAAGTTTTAACATAACTGAGGTTGAGGTTTAATCGAGATCCAGACGAAATTGCTCCCATTATTTTAAAGAATTTTGCGCCTGTCTCGAATACTATGTTTTATTTTTAACAGGTTACTAGAGAAAAGTGTATTTCTTTCCGAATTTAAAACATCTTTTATAACTTCTATTCATAAAAGAGGTCAAAAACAGGACATATAAAGCTATCGCCCGATTTGCAAGTTATCCTTAATACCAAAACTTTTTGAAAAAATTGTTTGCGATAAGCTTTTGTTTTTGTTAAAAGAGACTATATCCCCAATTCAAAACGGATTTGTATCCGAGATCAACCTCTACAAATCTTGACATAGTTCACCATAAAACTTTAATTCATAAACTGAAAAAACTATACATTCTAACTTACTAAATTGGTTGCGTTCATATCTTACAGGACGCATTCAATATGTCCGTAATGATTCGATCGTCTCAAGTCCAATAGATGTTTCCTCAGGTGTTTCTCAAGGTATCCATCTTGGACCACTTTTGTTTCTTATATTCATAAATGATCTACCTTATTTTTTCTTAAATTCCTTTTCTTTGTTGTTTGCCGATAATCTCAAATATTTAAGATGCATTAAGGATTCGGTTGACTGCGTGCTCCTTTAAGAAGATCTTTAAAGCTTATCAACATGTTTAACCTCATCATCTGTAAATGTCAATGTTTTTCATTTCCCCGCCATTTGTATATGATTATCATATTGAGAACAAAGTTCTCGATAGAGTCTCAACCAAAAAAGATCTGGAAGTCTTTTTTGACTCTAAATTCAAATTCACTAATAATTTAGAATTCATAGTTTATAAGGTTTGGACTTGGTTTCCACAACTCTAAAGGTCTAAGTGAGTACTTCTGTGTGGTATGGAATCCGTTTTACAAAACGGAACTTAATTGAAAGAAATTAAAATTTATAAGAATAGTTATTTATTATAAACTTAGATGGAACGTTGATGGAATGCCACCTACCTTATAATACTCGACATCAACTTCTTGGCATTTAGACCTCAGAAAACCGCATGCAGAATATTTTCCATAATGTTTATTGAAGATATTAAATTTTATCCTATCGTATTCACTTTCCGTTTTTATTGTCTCTTATAAATTTGCATGCTCCAACTCGATACTTAGAAATCGTTATTTATTCCATGAGGTAAATTATTAGTAGAGTAAATTATGCTGTTAACGAGCCAATATCTCGCTGTGTCAGAGAAATTAACCAAATATCTGATTTTATTGATTTTAAATTTCATTTGATTAGGAATACATTATAAATACATTATAAATATGAATAATTTTGTATTTCGCTAGTCTGCAAGAGTTACTATAATCTCTAATTCATGATGAAATAAATAAATAAATTCAATGGTTGACAAAAACTTAATGCCACTATATCCAACCACATGAAAATTTGTAATCATAAAAGCTGGAAAAATTGTTGTCAGTCTTCTCTTTTGTCTCTGTATAGAAAAAACTTTAAAAAAAAACTTCGCCAATAATACACTTTTTAATCCGCTAATTGAACAAATTGAAGAAAGACGGTGACAGTTTGACGTTTCTCTTAAATCAATTTTACTTATAAAAGAATTTATGATTGGAAACGAGTTGTTTTAAAATCATTTCCTATATTATAGGTTTAATGCCAATTCATAAAATAATTACAAAGCCAATCGTTGTTTGGAAACTAAAAACCGATAAATAAATCCTTTCCTGGGTTCTTATCTCACTGATTGTTTACAAAACCATTTGTCTGATACCAACTTTTTACTCCTATATTCGACCATCAGCATAGGAAAGAAGGACTCATAAATATATCTCATTTGCAGACATCCCCTATATTGGCTTTACGAACCTCACCTGTTTTGGATATTTATCTCTTCATTTATACCAAAACACCTTCCCGCAGTCCAATAAAATGCAGAAACAACAACCTAACTCAGTCAAAAGCCAAAACCTCATGAGTTATTACATTTAACACCACAACCGACAGCGTTCATACAAAAAGAATATGCGTGGGTTTGAGTTCGAGTTCAATTCGAATCCATGTTCAACCTCAACTTTAACGGCCAACCGTTATCGCTTCATAACTACCCCTCCCCCATACATATAACCGCCCCATATAGATTATGCTAATGCTCCACATTAGATAACGGAGTCAGTTTAGTATACAAAAAAAAATGAAAATAAGGAAAATTAGAATTAAACCGTCGAGCAGCGCCATCGCCCAACAAAACAACTCAACATAAGCTTTTCTTCCTTTTTCCTAAACTCAAGAGTTGGAGCTATGTATTGCCTACCTACCTATGGTTGACCCAATGGGCGCGTTCTCGCTTCTCTGACTTTTGTTCTGTTTTAACTGAATTGGAACAGACCCAAAAAAAACAAAAAGGAGTTAGGCATAGTGCGGAGCATTCAACTGTCGAGTGAGTGCTCTAGAGCTGGAGAATGGTTTAGCTTTTGAGGAGGCTTTTGGTTTTAGAGTCGGGCTAAGGCAACGAGCTGCGGGCTTCTATAAGTATCGGGCTTGGCCCTCACCATCACCATCGTCAATCTATCTTGAAATTTGATCACGTACTCTCGGAATAAATTATGAATTTGTACAAAAACAGGCTTCAAAAAGCTGACTATCGTTGATACTGATGTTGTTTTTGTTGTTGTTGTAACAGTTGGTGATATTGTTGTTGTTTTTTTCTAGCGATGGCGTTGAGCGTTGAACGTTAAGCGTTGCTGGTTGGGCTGCTCTTTTGTACCCTCATTGGTCCGGCACATAAAACATGATTTTTTCCTTTGATTTGTTTTTGTAATGTTCATAGCAATATATAGGAAGGTATTGGAGTATCCAAGTACGAGTACGAGTACTTGACTCTTATTTGCATACATGAGGAACAAAACACAACGCATTTAGATTGTTTTGCTTCGGACGATGCCGATGTTATTATAATGATGTTTTGGGCTTTTTAGCCAGGGCCATCAACGATGAGGGAAGTGATGGTGAAAATATTAAGGAGGGTGCCTATTGGGTGGGTGGTGATGAAGCCCGATGTTTACGGTGTACGGTATACGTTCAGGTTTGAGTGCCTCCCAGATCCATTCAAAAACAAAATGTTGCCTTTGATGCATGGCTAATTAATTTGTTTTCACAATTCTTTTTGTTTCATATCGTTGTATCGCATAAGCCTACTCGGAACATACATTGTGTAGAGGTTAGGATAAGGGAGGTACGGGTATTTGAGGAAAGAAGTGTATTATGATGATGGCAGGCAAACGAAAACGAGGCATAAATGGGAGGCATTATCATCAGCATACATGGCACAAAAGAAGCCCCTCTATTTAGGTTTCAAAACATGACTCGTTCGATGAACGTGACCAAAGCATAGAAAATGTTTTCCACTTTTGTTCGATGTTTTGTTTTTGTTTTTAATTATTGTTTTTGAATATTATTTTGTACATAAATTAGGAGTGTTCTTGACTCTTAATGTTTGGTTTTCTATTATTTATTTTATTTTTGTTTTGTTTTTGGTTTCGGTCAGAAACATTGAAGTCGCTATATGATTCGGTCTGGGTAGCTTATCATTACTATATAGCTACGGATATGGATTGGGTTGGATTTTGAAATTTGCAAAGTTTATAAAGAAAATCGTGCCAACTTAAATGTTTTGTCTAGAATTTAGATATTTGTTTTTTTTTTTTTTAACATTATTTTTGTCCAGACACTTCCTTAGAAAAGGTTATACGTAAACAGTTTGCTTCTGATGTATTCAGATCTTTTTGCGCAGTTTTGAAAAAAAATGTGTTCTTCGCTTTCAAACGAAATCTAATAACATTTTATATTGTATACAATTCGGAAGATTATTTGTAAACGTTTTTCATCAATTTTTCATCAACATTTTTTGGAAATAATTAGAAGAAATTAATAACTTATGAGTACTAAATGGAAAAAAGAAAATTATAATTAACCTTTAGATTTTCGTCTACTCCAAATTTTGGTGAAATTTGCAAGTTTACGAGTTATCAGTTCGATAACAGCAAGAATAGATTTTCTCTGACAGATTTTTTATAATGACACTTATGATTTTCATTTTAATTTGAAAAAATACCAAATGCTATAATTTGCACGGTTTTTGTGTATTTTTAAGGTTTTGAGTTTAATATTTTTCACTTTCATTTTTAAAGGAAAATATTAATGAGGTCGTTTAAGCTACAACAAATATTTTAATACATCACATAAATAGAACCAAACAATACTCGTCCTACATAATATTACTCTTATGGAATGAAGAGAAAAAGCTTATATTCATTAAAAAGAATATATTTTTCTAGGTATTCATACTGATTAAGGTGAACGTAGATCTTGCATTCTAGTGAAACGTAGCATTAATGTATTTCTACTTCATAATTTCAGTGGTATAAATATACCACTGTAGCCAGCTTGGCCCTCTCGCTGGAAAATCCCTTGAGAGGATCATCACTGTAAGCGAAACTTCAAAGGATCCGCCTAATTATTGGGAGCGAGGTAAACGCACGGTATGGGTGAGTACGAATTTCAGCGACAGAGGTGAGTCTCTTTTTGATTCTATATATTCTTGGTATTAACCTCTTAGTAAGTAATGTTGGAAATGAATCAAATTTCATCACTAAAAGTCTACAAGAAGTCCTAGACATAACTCTTGTCTCCGATATTATTCACGATATGATCTTGGAGTGGACAGTATCCAAAGAACACTCGTTCTCTGATCATAGATATATCCAGTTCAATATAAATGTGGATGATAATCTTAGTCCATTGACTTTTCGAAATTATCGGAAAACTGAGTGGGCTTCATGCAGGAACTCATTACAGAGTTTACCAGAACCTAGTCCTTCCTCTTACGCTAATAAACTTGACAATAAAGTTAATGACCTTACCTCAGCTATGTACAAATCGCTAGCAATTGCTTGTCCACTTATACACATGAGATGAAAGGGAAAACCTCCGAGCTTGACTCGCTCAGGAAAGAATGCAGGAAACTTTTCAACCGGGCCAAAGCCGCAAGACCAACCTCTCACTGGGATTCTTGCAAAGAATTCCTAAGAATTTAAAAGAAGTGACTAAGGATATTTAAACGATCTTCCTGGCGATCCTTCTCTGGCACTATAGAAGAAACTTTTGAAGCCACCAGGTTACGGAAAATTCTTTCAACTAATCCAGAGATGCAAAGCTGCTTGAAAAATGCAGATGGCTCCTGGAAACTCGCTTTCCTGATAGTTCTATAACCGAAACTTGCAACAATCATTTTTATTCAAGTTCCAATACAACATATCCACAAGGTCTGATCACAAGAGACAAGCTACAATGGGCTCTCAACAGCTTCAAACCATTTAAATTTGCAGGACCAGATGGAATATTACCAGCCGAACTACAATAAACTTTAGACATAATTGCACCAATCCTTGAGGCGATTTTAACCAGCTGCCTGTACCCGGTCCATATTCCCTCGTCTGTACCTGGTCCATATTACCTCGGCATGGAGAGAAGTTAAAGTTGTTTTTAAACCCAAGTCGTGGAAGACGAGTCAATCCATTTTTATACAGATGGTTCAAAAACAAAAGAATGGTTTCTTGGAGGTGTTTACTCTGAACGACTGGAAGTAAGTCTCTCATTCCGTCTTTCCAATCATTGAAGCGTTTTCCAGGCGAAACTTTTGGCGATAAAAAAGTCTTGTCCTGGCTTAAGGAAAACGTGATATCAACATTTGATATCTGTTTTTTTAGATAGTCAGGCAGCTACAAAATCTCTGGACTCTGTCTCTACAAACTCTATAACACTCCATAACTGTCAATCATCTCTAATGAAGATGGCACAACAGTTTTATAATCATCTTTGCTGTAAGGCAGATGAACTCGCCGGAAACGGTACAGTACAGCCCATCCTACAATGTTTGGCAAATGCATACCAATCGCTACTGTTGCTAATACAAGACGCTATGAAGAAGGCAAACACCATGCGGAACAACATCACCAGGTGTTAGGTCACATAAAACATCTGGCCAACACTAGATTTGAAGCGATCAAGGTGCTTGCTATCCCTTAGCAGATCGCATATAAGCTCGATGATAGGTGTCATAACCGAATACTGTTTAACAGGAAAGCACAAAATGACTTTTGCAGAAGTTGTATGGACAACATGCATACAGCTCAAAAACGCAAGAATTACCTAGGAGAATTCTTCTTTAACAATCTAAATCATATTACCATAATCAGCCTCTCACGTTTCGTAAGGGACTGAAACTGGTTGCATTGAGCTCAGGTAAAAGCCCCAAAATGCATGTGGTACCACAATAGGCTATTAAACTGCCTTAAATATGTCCGATTTCATCATGAACCTAAAATCCAGAAAGGCCAAAATCTCGAAAATAAAGTAGAATGTTTCTTTACAGTAAATGTTTTCAACTTTGTAGAAATTATTAGTTTAACAAAAAAACACAATTTATCTGAAAATGAGGTTTTAAAATAACATACAAATTCTGAAAACCAAAAACCAAAATTTCGGGATTATAAGATTTCGGAATTTGGAATTTCGATATTGGTAAGTTTTCTTTTTTGGATGCTGCTTTGCAACGTGAATGGTTCCTGCAAGTTTCTATTAAACTACATCGCATCAACACTTTGACAACTGCAAAACTTTTTCCAGAATTTGAATTTTATTTAAATTCTTTTCTATAATTGGTGCGCAAGAAATTACATTTATTTGTATTACTGCTGTTTATTGGCTTACGAATCTCTTTCCCTGTATTTTGAAAGTAGTTTTTAATATCGTTCACTTTTTACTTGCGACAAATAGGAATTATGCGTATGGCAAGTATTGCATTCGTAAAAAATTTCGAACTCAAGACTTTAATCAAACATGATATTACGATGTTAGAGAATTCGACAAAATTGGGTCCCTGATTACGTCTATATATCTTTCTGTCCTCGCCCCTACAGCCCACACCATTCTGTCGATTGATTCCAAATTTGGAAGTTAAGGTTTTGAGCCAATTCGTGTGCAACACTTTCTTCAGATAACATACAAAGTTTTTGGTCAAACATACAAAACTCCAATCTTCTCAAAAACAAACCAAAAGATTTTTTTTTAATTTTCACCAACATTTTTATTCTTAATTTGGCTTCTTTTAATGTACAAAAAATATTTCTGTATTGCGGATGCCTTTACACCTCAAATTTTAAAATTAAATGAACAAATATTGTGCAATTGTACACTCAGACGATACAATATTTTATATTGTGCAATAAATATCAAAAGGGTTTGAGTTTCCTTCAATAATATTGTACAACCTTACAATATTATCCGCAGACGCTCAATAATATTATGCAATATTAAATATTGTACAATAATATTGAGCTTCTAGGAACCGCTCTTAAGCGGTCCCTAGACTATCAATATTATTGAACAATATATTGCACAATATTATTGACTGGTACCCCACACTAAACAAGATTTCGCACAATAAATCATTTGAGAGTGCTTTATTTGTGCTTCAACATCATGCTCGATGATACGGATTATTGTTGTGTGGCAATTGCTCTTGCTATTTCATTAAAAAAAAAAGAAAAAAACAAACGCAGATGGATGAAGGACTGGTACAAAAAACGAAACGTGTTTACTCATCAAAATTTATTAAATGAGCTGGCTTTGAGCGAACCCAATGATTTTAGAAATTTCCTGAGGATGGACGATGGATTTTATAATGAACTGCTTGAAATGATTACGCCTATAATTATAAAGAAAAATACCAAATTGCGAGATGCTATTCCCCCTTCCCAGCGTTTGTCAATTACACTACGATTCCTTGCTACCGGAAATACTTTCGAAGACTTAAAATTTACAAGCGCAATATCCCCGCAATCGATTGGCTTAATCGTCACTGAAACTTGTACAGCTTTAATTACATTTAATTCAGGGAGATGTTTTCACTACGAAAATTCAAAACAAATGACAAAATATTGCGCAAACACATCCACAGACTATACAATAAATTTGGTTGCACAATAAATATCAAAAGGATTTTGATTTCGTACAATATATTGCACAACCCTTCAATATAAGCCCTAGACTCTCAATAATATTGTACAATATCAAAAATTGCACAATAATATTGATAGTCTAGGGACCGCTTTACAAAATCAAACTAAATTTTCTTCAATATCAAATATTTTTAGTAGATTAAGAATTTAAAAGTTTGATATTTATTTAATTTACTTTTGAAAAAGCCCTATATTTTACTGTAGGTACACCAAAAACTTAAATAAAGGTAGAGAAATTACAATAGAGTTAAAATAGTTTTTTGAAGGCAGCGTTAAGAAAATCTAAAATGATTACAAAGTTTTTGGCTCGAAACGTGACCTGTTGGACTTCAAAATACAGTAGGTACCTTAACTCATTATTAAACAAAGATAAATAGGTTTGATTATAAAAAAGAAAAATGTTTTTTTTTTGGAACAAATGCGTAGGCATAAAAATCTAATATAAAATACTTGCTCGTAAGTATTCTTATATAAATTTAGGTTTAGTGAAAATATTTTGAATAATGGTCTAAGACGCCAGTTCCCGTTTCACAAAGCCAAAACGATCTACCACAATTGCATAATTTGTGCTAATTTCAACTCTACCTTAAATTAAAGTGAACATAAAAACAAACGTTGAGATTGATCATTTCACCAAGATATTAAATTGTTATTCTAAATCTCGAAATCGATAAATTCCCGATGCTCTAAAGACACTCAAAGTTAATACTTCTTCACCAAAAATATAAAAAAAAACCTTAAGAACATTTCAAAGATTGAAAAATCTTCCCAGCCATTAAATGCCAAACCCTGTAACTACATCCAACTCGAGTATTGAAATAATTACATTTACATAAACATATACTTGCAACCTTCTCCAGCATTGAACAAAGTTCATATAGAATACAGATTATTTTTCGTTTTTTTTTTTTTGAAATAATAAATTAACCTTTTCATTTGGTAAATTAAAAAACTAAACAAAAAACTTTGTATATGTACACACACTCAATTTAACTTTCGCAAGAAATCTATTGCTGCAACTGCATCAGCAGCACAGCACAGTACCCCCAATTGAAACCTACAAAACCAAAACCAAAAAAAGATCTAACAGAAAATAAAAAGCAAACCTCTATCACATGAGCTTACAAGTTGCAACCATTAGAATCAAGTAATATTGCGGCAGCAACAAGTTGAATAAACCACTCTAAGTCAAGGCTTTAAGCGTGCATTGAACGCAGTCGCGATTTCAAGTAGTACTCGTACTCGTACTCGTACTCGTACTCGAAGTTGATGCAGTTTAAGACAGCGCAGCGGCAAGATCGAGCTAAGTGCTACTAAACTAAGATACCTTCCCGTCGTCGTCGCGTCCCTCAGACACAGCCACAATGCTTAGAGCAAAGCAGAGTACAGACTCGAATTGAAGGCTCTACTATACGTCTATTGGATCGCTGAAACAAAAACTCTGGCCCCTATGGCATATGTTCCTTGTTCCTACCCTCGACTGCCCCTAATCCATTCAAGCAGAAAATAACTTTTCAGTCTTTTGGACTAATTTTCTTGAAAAACAGAATAAACCTAACAAAAAAGTGAAAAAGAAAAATGAAAAAAATAAAAACTTTTCAATCGCTGAATTAGGCTTGAGATCTGAGCTCTATAAAAAGTGGGGGCAACTATTTATGGCATTAACGTGGTGAATCCGTTTGCGCACGTTTTGATGGGAAATCAATGGCGCAGAACGGCTTATGGCTTATTGCTTATGGAGAGCGTCACAATTAAACCAAACGTGACAATTAATGGGAGTTTATTTATTTCCATTTTTTGTTGCAAGATGTTTCAATTAAAGTTATATTGTGATTAATATAGGAAATTATTTTCATTATTACGAGCAATGACTTGCGATTAACTGTTCCTAGAGTTTGCTTTAGGACTAGAGAGAGGGGAGAGATGAAGTTACCCTATACCTCGCCTACACCAGCCGTTTCTTTGGTTTGACGATGTCTTGCATTCGAAAGCGAATTAAGTCGTTTTTGTGGGCACGTGTCGTTGGATGTCGTCAGCTTATTTTAAATTGTCGTCAAATTTACAAATAATTCAAAAACTGTCATCAAGAATGATTCGTGTCCGGAAAATGAATTTTGGACTTTTGCGCATGCAGTCGCGTCGACGTCGGTAGTCAGCCGGCGAGCGAAGGCGCAGCAAAACAAAGAAATGACTCACACTTCAAACAATAGAAATTGCCACAGAATCACGTTCACCATCGCTATTGTCTGTTTTTATTTTTTTCGATAAATTGATGAAAGTGCACTTTTATTCGGCCGTAGCTGTATTTTTAGTATAATTGGTCATCACTGAAAGGGTTAAAGCTAATCTTGATACGAGTACATATGCTAAAATGTTAGCCCAAGGCAAGGGTTAGAAAAGGATTTAAGCGAAGATACCGCTACAAATTGGTCTTAACCACTTTAATGTAAGACAAAAACAGTATTGGATAGAGCATTCCACATTCTTGATGTGCCGCTGATGAAAAATCTCTACACTTGCCAGTACGTATACATCATTTTAAGAAACAAATATATCATAAAATGTACAACATTATTTTTTCATTCATTATTTCTTGAAAATCATTCTCTTAAAAATTGCTTACATCAACTTGAGTCGGAAACATGTTAAAATGTTTACTTAAGGTGAAAATTCTCATCATAATTGTCTTAACAGCAATATTCCATTAAGAAGTCGGTTTACAGAATTGGAGTAACTACATTTTTGAATTACATTTCAGAATTTAGATTTGCTAAGAATTTGGAAAAGTGTTTTAAACCTAAATAAGCCGTTTTTCATGAACTACAAATTTTGTTAACTTCCGATACAAAGTTAAAGTAATAAATCAGAATTTTCTTTGCAAAAAATGAAAACCTAAGTAAACCCATCTAAAAATAGATTTTTGGATTTAATATCTTGTTAACTATTTAGAATATTGGCTTCTTGAAAGCATGGTTTTAAACATTTGGATTTTTTTGAAAATATAAATAAACAAAAATACTACTGAAAGCATTTAAAAATGTATTTTTGATTCTAATATCTCGAGAAAAAATATTATGGATTTCAAAATTGTGACATTCTATACAAAATATTACTGTTAACCAAATTAATATTTTCTTGTAGAAATAAAAACATACTATAAATGGTAAATACTTAAAATTGGTAGAATTGGTTATCAACTAAAATATCTTGAGAACGAAAAGCAACGAAAACGGGTACAAATTAATTTAAGATTATTTCAAAAAAAATATTTGTCTTTAAAATTTGGTAACATTTTACAAAAATTCAGTTGACAGTTCTCCATCGCTTAAAAATGTACTCTCACAAAGGAATAGTTGAGAGTTGTAACTCACTAGGCCCTTGTTCTCAACTGGCTGTTGCGCCAGCTAACTTATTTTTCGTGGTTGGAAAAGAGTACTTTAGATTAGATATCTCTACAAAAACCATTTTGAATTAAAATTTTTGATACTACATATTAAAACTCTTTGATTGACTTTTTCAAAACTTTAGCTGTTTTTATATGTTGAAAATTGTATAATTACTTTTTAACTAAAATACGACAATTTTATCGACACACTTTTATAACACGTTTATTAAAAAGGAAGCTTACTAACAAATGTATGTTGATAATCTTTTAATTTATTAAAAAAAAATTCCATTCCTATACGTTGGTTCAGAATTCGTTCAGAAAGTATAAATTTTATCTCTTAAAATAATGCTTATAGAAAGACTTGAGCTGGCTTAACAGGCATTTTTTTAAATCACTAAATTGTTAAGTTCATTCAATTGCACATAATAAAGCTTCTAGTAACAATCTTTCATATCATAGTTTTTACTCAGAAAATTTATTACGAAAACGAAATAGAAAAAAACTATGATTTCTTGCAAAGCATACTGTAAACTGAATTTCTCTTTTTCCTTCTCGGTGAAATTTTCATATAAAGAGGTACACAGTACTATATCCAAGATCCATTGCAAAAGCATCAACTCCAAGCCAATAATCAGATCACCCCCAGCTGCGTGCGTTGGATCTTATGGCTGATGATGGTGAATGTGGTTGGATTGGGGACGGAGAATGTGGAACGGGCAACGACGAGACGACGAGGCACTGGGCGATTATCATCGCTTTAATCACTATGATCAACAGCGATCTTCATCATGATGACGATGATGAAACTTAATGTGGTAATAAACACACAATCTATGCCCTTTTCCTTCTCTCCATCTCGATCTCGACGAATCTCGAATCTCGATCATTGTTCTCCTTCGTGGTTCCATTATAATATTATCATCATCATGTGGTTGCCATGATGGTTGTTTGCCTCGTTTGCTTTTCTTTGGTTAGCTTCATTTTCATTTTATGAAGCTCTATATCTGGGTATGTTATGTTCGAGTATATTCAAAGGCCCCCTGGGGAGCTGGGGTCGTTTCAATCGATTTGACATGACTTATTGACTTGAATCCATCATCGTCTTTGTCGTCGTATGGTCTTTGTCTTAATATCGTCATCCGTATCGTCTTTTCTTTTTCTGAATCCGTTGTCTTTTCTTCTTTTGGCTTCGGCTATATGCCTGCCTTCGGACCAGATACAGTATCTAGTATACAAAAGATGGATGGATGTGCGGTGATCAAAATGGAATCTTTGTTTTGCGACCAAAACCAAATTGCTGTTTATTATTTGGACTTGACTTTTTTTGTGTTGTATTTCTGACAGTTTTCCAGTTTATTTGACGGGATTTATTTTTGTCATATTTTTTCACTTTGATCAGGCTGTCATTGTATAACGTTGAGAGATTAGATAGACGAGGACAATTGGATTATTTTGAGAAAGAGGCACTTTCGTGTGTATAAGTATACAACTAAGACAGAAGATAGAACAAAGAAGGCTTTGAATGAATCAAAAGTTCAGAATTTCGACTATTGTCATTGGCAAGCTATTGTTGAAAAAGGCTTATTTTTCTTTATGGGATGAGAGCAGAACAATATTGAAAGATTAAGACGACATTCAACCCAGCAAATATTTAGATATACAAATTTTAAATAAACTTAAAACTGTATGTACAATACATTTTTTAAAAGTTTGTTTGTTTAAATAAACTTAAAACTATATATACATTTTTTAAATGTTCGTTTCCGACAGTTTTTAACAAAGTTGTTGAAAAACTAATCACTCAGAAAAAAAGACAAGCAACTTCAAATATCAAGATAAATCAAGGAAATACAACCTTGCCCACAAACATTGAAACAATACGTATGTTAAGACAGATGTTTTATACTTGGTCATAACGTTCGGAAAATTGGCCGCAACTCATACTTTCTCTAAAATTCAAGGTTCGTTCGAATTAATTTTGATTGTCAAAAGAAATCTGAAATCAATTGCCTAAAAACTTCGCCGAAGCAAACATTTTCAGAATGCGTTAAAAAAAGGTAAAGAAAATTGGGAAAAGCTGTTCGGAAAAATACTTCGAAAAAAATATCAGGCAAGTCGTATAAAATTGGAAAATTATCCTTTCCGAAATATGTATGTTGTAAAACTTTTCAATGAAAAATTTTATTAGAACACAATTGATTTGGGTCATTCCAAAATTAGAAAATAAAAAAATTGGTTTTAAGGGAACAAAATCATAGGCATTTAAAGGGACCTTAATCTCACGTGAAAGTAAGCGAGTATATACACAAGTCTTCTAACAAAATGAATTTGGTTAGAAGAAAATTTAAGTTTACTTTTGCTGATATATTAGAGAAGTTAAGTTTAAGAAAAACTTTGATTTTCGTAAGAAACATTGTCTTTAAATGTAACAAAACATTAACAAAAATATATTTGTTAGATGAAACAACTATAAAGTCCGAATTTTTCTTTGTTCTCAAGATATTTAAATATAAATTAAATTTGTAGACCTTTTAAATATTTCTTGTTTCGATTTTTTTTAACCGTAAATTGGATTTTTAAGTTTTATTAAAACATTAACTTTGTTTATGATAAGTTAACAATATTTTGAAGTCAAATCTCAGTTCTAACATATTTTCAGTGAATTTTTTATTTTGAGGTTGAATTGAATCAATTTTTTTGTTAGGTAAATGAATTTGGTTTAATGACAATTATGTTTTTTTGTAATACTTGAGTCGAAAATCAAGATTTTTCCAAAACTAATTTTTCGATGAATAAAATATGGTTTTTTGGTAAAATGAGTCTGAATGAGTAAAATCAAATTAAACTGAAGTCAATGGCAATAAAATCCAAACCGGTCTGGATGCGAAGGGTTTTAGAGAGATTTCATATGACTTTGAATGACGTTGCTATAGTGGTTTTGGAAAAATATCTTAACACCCTATAAGAACTCTTACAAACTACCTTAGACGAACTAATACTTTGCAATGATCGGCTCGAATGGGTCCTATTTTCGAGAAAATACAAAATTCCATTTGTTAACCCTTCTTGTATTAAATAAATCTAATTCAAATTTGCAGACGCTAAGTACCTACGTCTTATTTTAAACTTCTTGGAAAAGTAATAAATGGGACCGAATCATGCATTGGATATGCACATCGGTAATCAGCACTATTTTAAGGTACGGTGGACTGCTTTGAAAAATGTTATAAGACTCGACAAACTTAATAAAGTCCAACGTTCAGCTTGCCTATATATAAGAGCATTACTTTGCACGACCCCATCTGCTTCACTCGGCACCCTACTCTACCTTTACTCCTCTTGAAATATATAGCAAATAAATAGCTCTACTTTGTCGCAACAATGGCCACCCCATTATTCTTAAGTATTTTAAATCAATTCCAACAGAAACTTCTGGATTTCTATACCTTACAGATATTTCTGGGAGGATAGGCCATTTGACTAATGCTGTCATACCAATTGCTACATGTAAATTATTGCTAATGCAAGACGCTATGAAAAAGGCAGACATCACCACGTGTCAGGTCACAAAAATCATCTGACCTACACTAGATTTAAAGCGATCAAGGTGCTTGCTGTCTCTAAGCAGATCGCATATAATCTCCATAATCAAAAGCATGCCACTAGGCTAGACGTATTTTCAAATGACTCTTTCAGAAGCTGTATGGATGATTAGGAGGAGGAAACAGTTCTTCGCCTTCTCTCTAGTTGCTCTGATCTATCTCAAGGGTCTAAGCGATCTCAATCATTTTAAAATAATCAGTCTCTCAGAGTTTCGCAAGGGACCAAACTGGTTTTAATGAGTTCAGAAGAAAGCTTCAAGATTCATGAGGTATCGCAATGGGCCATTTAACTTGCCTTAGTGTGTCTTACTCCATCACGGACATCCACTTTGGCCTAACCTTACCTAAACCAATTTCACTATTGATTTTTGAGACATTTGTGGTCAGCCGAATTTTCACTTTATTTAAATTGCAATAGAAATAAGCCAATGGCTGGTTCTAGAGATATTGCTGACAAAAAATGGTGCCCCTAACGTTTCTCTCTTAATACAATCTATGTATATTGTAGTGACCTTGAAACGTCAAGAAATGCACAAATTTTCAATTCAAATTGGACTGAATACAAAAGCTTTATATGGGAAGAAATAGAATTCTTTGTCGTTATACAAGTTTTTTTTAAGTTCAAAATATAGTGTTTATATTTCTTTTGGAAAGCTGTAAATGGTTTCAAAAACGTATTAACTACTTTTATTTCTTAAAAATAAAAATTAAAAAATCATTAATAAAATAGTTATTATTTCAATTTAGGATTTATTCCTGTGTTAAAAAAAAATGTTAACAAAACTGAAGTAGTGTGCGAATCATTTTTACTGTGTGTCGTTAAATTCAATCTATCATTATCTGATATTTTCCAAATTTAGTTCATATAAGTTGCATTCATGGTTCAGACTAATAGGGCCTTTTAAGTTCTGTGATCAGTAAAAATTGTGAATAAAATAAAATTCTCAAAAAGTACTTAAGGCACCTTAACAAATCAATCGAAACACTAAAAACATCCAAACAACAACAACAGAAAAGTAAGCACCGCATACAAGAAACAAATTTAATAATTGTTTGATTATTGCAGCACTAAACAATTTATTATTAAAATTATGGTATTGTTGTGCAGTACAAAGGAGGAACAAAAATCCATATAATGTTCTATAACTGAGCAGATTTAAAAGTCATGACAGGGAACCTAAAGCTGGTAGCAAAACACCGTGCTTCGAATGCAAATTCATGATGAAAACGCCTACGATACGAATACGACGAACGAAATTCGTTCCGTTCAAAAGACTTTGTTGCTCCAGGGTGCTAAAGAAAAAGCAAACATAAACAGACAAAGATTCGATCTCGAGTCGTTGTAGTCAAATTAAAATTGTATAAAAGAAACATCTCAGGGCATAAATGTACCTAAACAATAAAAAAAAGATCTGAATTCAAAAAGGCTTTTAGTGCTTTTTTTGGCATTAGAAAGGGCGATCTACATTTCGATAAAGGAACGTACAATAAACATACGGACATATATGTAAGCGGGTCAAATGCTTAATTTAACGTCTCTGATCACGTACGACAGAGCACTTGACGGAATAAGAAATCTGATTTATTATTAAAAAGAAAAAAAAACGCTCCGATCAAGATTCATATATAAACAGAAACACACGTATTTTTATTTTCTTAATTCAAAATCTACACGGACGATCAAATTAGTCAAATGGCAGTGCTACGTGGGGCTGAATATGATGTATGGGGCTCAAATTTCAGCCTTAATAATATACATTGGCCCTATATGAAGGCATAAGCATACTTTGTATGGAGATCATGGAGAGGTATAGTTCCTTCTCCGTAGTGCAGTGCGTGCCCTAAAGACACGACTTCAATGTGGAAAGATTTGTATCTCATTTCTCATATGAAGCGGTAGTGTGGTGCAGTGACGGTGGAGGTTCAGGCCAAGGTTAACAAAAAAAAAATTAGAAAAAATATTGCCATACGTTCCTCATCGTCCGTCGCGTTGTCGTCGTGGTTCGTTATATCCAAACAATGGAAAGCAACATTAATATATGGGAGGTAGAGAAGGCAGAGGGATTGATGTGATCTTTCGCAACACAAAAGGTGAAGCAGCGGAACAAGGAAACGAAAAATGGAAAACAACTTTAACTTGGCATAACTATGAGCAACACAGTAGGGAAACGAAGAAAGTTCTCAGTTCTTTCATAGATGAATTTCGATCGTTGTGATTGTGGTTATAGCTCGAAACTTCACCTCTTCTTTCAAGAAACTCTGGAATATATTTTCTTCGCAATCATGTCTTAAGCGCAAGTACACTCATCAAATGAAAATT
Organism: Eupeodes corollae; assembly: GCF_945859685.1. Taxonomy (NCBI): domain Eukaryota; kingdom Metazoa; phylum Arthropoda; class Insecta; order Diptera; family Syrphidae; genus Eupeodes; species Eupeodes corollae. Next base: position 307,921,377 of record NC_079147.1, on the reverse strand, counting down.
AATCTAAAAATCAATTTTTATTCAAAGGCTTTGGAGCTTAAAGATAAAGAAACCTTTTTCAGGTTTTTTTCGAATAAAATTATCATGAAATCTAAAGCTATTTATTAAACTTGTCATTTATTTTTAACTTACTATGTTACTGCTTTCTGTCTGATTTGTCATATTGCAAATTTCGACATTTTATTCATCCTAGAATATATGTAAGTCAATGCTTTTTAGAGAGATGCCTGTGTTCATACAGTACGGGATACCATTTTTGGTGTCAAATTTCAAGATCCATTATACATATATCGATTTAGGTAATAACAATACATATAACTTTAAAAAAATCGGAAAGGAAGTTCAAAAAATGTAATGGTTAGTTTTATATATATTATAGTTTTATATTATAAAAATACGATCCTATAACATTTACGACTTCAATTCATTTATATGTTATTTAAACGAACGCGATACAAAATTAGTATAATTTAAAAAAAATTATTAACGGTATTTATTTAATCAAAGAAATTGCAAAAAACATATTTATTTTACGAACAAAGAATGACACCTGTTAAATTTTTTCAAACTATTTTTATCTTTTAAAAAATATTGTTTTTAAAATGTATTAACATTTTTAGAAAAATCTAAGATTCAGTTTTTGTGCAAAAGTAAGAATTTTTACAAAATACTCGGCAAATATTGCGGATTATGCAACATTTTGATGATAACGCAAGATACGCTGGATAATATGTTGCTATTGGTTTTCGGTCATCTTTTAAAAGTATCAGTGTGGATCCATTACAGCCTATTTTTAATATTTTATTAAACTTTTAAGGATCTAAAATTGCCAGTTTGAATAACATCTTCAAAACAAAAAATACTTAAAATGTAATTTTAACCTGATTATCAAAGAAACCTGATATTCAAAGAAAGGTACTGACTTCATAATTGTTTCATCAAACAAAAGTATTGCTATCAATATTTTGTTACATTTAAAGACAGTGTTTATTACATACATTTCTATTTGATTGATTTAAGTCTTCGAATATATCGCGACAGAAAACAGCTAAAACTTTCAATTTCTATGAATGGTGCTTAGTTAATTTCTTGAGCGAAGACAATTCGCTCAACTTAGAATTATTGTTCTGGAGTTAAAACTTCAAAGCGAACCTTACTAAATAAATAGTTAGATAGATTTTGTTATTTTTCTTTGATGTTATAATGTAATATATGAGTTTGAAAACATTCCTCCTTGTTTTCTGTCTTCGGTGATTTTCCCAGTATTTAAAAAAGGAAATGCATCTGTTTCAGAAAATTATCGAGGGATATTGTTTTGAAACGCGTCTAACGAGTATAATATTCAGTAGACTTACTTCGTGTGTGAACGTGAACTCCAATCTCAGTGAGCTGCAAGCTGGGTTTTGCTCTGGATAATCAACTACAATTCAGGTGTTTCTGCTACTTAATATTGCAAATGTGTACTTAAATCGTGGACAAAAACTTTTGAATATCGGCATATCTTCCAAAATTATCAGTATTTTAAAATCTCTTCATGCTAAAGATTCAATAGCCTCTTGGAGTGGAGAATGCCTTTTCGAAGATTTCAGATCTTCAATGGGCCTGAAACAAGTATGTGCGTTGAGTACTCTTTTATTCACTCTACTTATTGAGGATTTAGTGGAGCACACGAGGGGTGGGGTGAACTTTGCGAGGGAAAATGATCCGGGCTTATTGTATGCTGATGATATCGTACTTTTATCGGAATCACCAGACCAATTCCAAGAAATGATCGTCAAACTGAGAAAATACTGCGATACATGGAATTTATCAGTCAACCTTAGTAAATCTAATATATTTGATCTACAGAAAAGGACATGGAAGATACGCTAGTTATGAAAAATGGAAGTACCAGGATATGGAAGTACCAGGATAAGGAAGTTCAAGTTGTTAAGGAAGTTAAATACCCCGGTGTGTCCATAACAATTTACTTTTGAATGAAAAAACATATCAAGTTAAAACTTCAGAAGGCGAAGGCTGCCCCCTTCGTTTCCTGTAAGTACTGCGTTGCAAATAAATCCATTATTACGCTTATTTTTGATGCAACTCTTTGCTCTCCCACCAACAACTTCATATCGAAACAGGTTTGCACCGTTGTTCATCGACACGCTCAAGATTCATTTCGATTACGTTACAAAAGTACTCCGATGAAATACAACAGAGTATTAAAATTTATCATCATAATTCGGCTTAATTTTGTACAAACTTGAATCTTGCTAATTTGACGGGTGAATCGATCGAATTTGATTTGGACAATCTAACGGGATTTAAAAGAAGTCTTTACTCCCTTGTTGCGAAATTGGGTGAGAAATGTCGCCAAAATTTCATCGGCCTGGCCAAAGCAAGGCAGTAAGTTGTAGTTTAAACTTGGAGAATCAAACTACTTCGACGACAAGAACTCAACGGATATGATTTCTTCAATTCTACGAGCCAGAGGTGAGATATCTTCTCTGTACTACATACCTCACAGACCAGACCTGCCTATCGAGTTCCAATTTTGCAACACCCATGAGACAGAGAATATCGATTACTTTTTAGGATTTTGTCCAATTATCCAAGAAAGTCGTCGACATTTTTGTTGAGAACCAATTTCAAATGGTGCAAAAGGCTGGGTGAAACCTTACAAATTATAGCAGCGTACAAATATCTTAGTGCAGTTTTGCAAAATTCATAGAGTTTGACAACATTTATTTCATTCAATACACTTAATACTTGATCTTCCGATAAAAAGTCTTTTCTGAATAAATTCCTTCTGGTTTCTCTGAAAATGGAGAACTTTCCCAAGAAGTGGACAGTATCCTCTCTTTCTCTTTAGGGGTAAATCAGGTCTGTGTGGAATGAAATCTAAATCTATTAGTTCACTATGTAGTCTGACCATCATAGAAATCACACGGGCATTATCGGAATCCTTAAAATAGTTGTTCTCTGTAAGGTTATGATTTAATCTGTTGTAAGCTGTTCTGAACGAAGAATTAGAAGCTTCAGTAATATATTCAGCTCCATTCCTCATCAACGGTTAAAATGACTTCATACAAGATGTTTTTAGCAGTTGTTAAATACTCGATGGGTAAACTTAAATTAATTTGGCATTCCTCAGCAAGATCTTGCCACTCTCAATACGAACTATTTTGATCTCGTATCGCTTTTATGTCGCTTTTTTATGACCCGTAAATCATTCTCACTACTACTGCTCAAATACTTTAAACTTGTTACTATGCGCTTTTCACTTATTCATGAAGCATTGTCTCCATGTCATATTAATAGCAGTTTCGCCTTGAACAACTTCTCCTTTAAGTGTTTCTCCATATTTATATTATATGTAACAGTTATGTCAAGGTATTAATAGTCTCGCACACTTTTCATGACAAGAATTACTCTTGGAAAGTTTGTCAATTCCTCACAAGATGCAGTACCCGTGAAAAAACTTTAGGAGGCATAGGTAGGGATCGAACCCAAGGCCTCTCGCATGACAGTCCAGCGCACTAACAATCATGCCACGGGTATTTTCGTGATTAAAGCTCCATTTTTCACTTGATGCATTACGTCCATCATCACTTTTAATAACCATACGCTACAATTTATCGATATTAACTATTAAATTCCACAGCTGACAATACTGGTAAACCCTGTTAGAGTTGTAGAGTTTTCGGAGATTGAGCAAACATGACTATATCGTCTGCAAACAGTAGTGCCTCAATCCGCATCCCTACGGAATCAACTCTTCTATAAATAGTGCAAACAAAGTAGGGCTTGATGTACAACCTTGTCTCACTCCCGATGATGTTTCAAACCAGTCTGAGTTTGTTCGCCTCTCCATACAGCAGCCGCTCTGGTTCCACTATATAGGTGCTCAAGAACGCGACCAAACTTCAACTTGTGTCAAGGAATTCTGTGCCAAGCTCCTGAATATACAAATGTTATCTATTGCTGAATATCCTGGTCTTAATACAGCTTGGAACTCCCTCAGCAAGTTTCCGGTCTCAATCCAACTAACAAGACGCTTATGCATCATAGTTGTAAATATCCTGTAAGATATAACCCTCTGTAGTTAAGTGCATCAAATAACGATCGTTTCTTGTGGATTGGAAATATAATAGCATCTCGAAATTCATCTGGAGACAGTTCTCCTCCCAAAACTGTATAAAAAGTTGTAAAAGGTGCTCTTTGAGCATCGTAGTCCCATACTTAAGAAATTCTACTGGAATACCATTCGAACCGGCTGCTTATCAATCTTTAAGCGTCTCCATCGTTTCTTTTTTTTAAGTCCTACAAAACTCTTTAAATTTCTTTTTGGCCTCTATATAAGGACCGTTAAATAGTCCTTGCGTGGATTTACGGAAAATCCTCCACCACGCAAAAGATGTTTTTCAAGCTTTTTGACATTCTTCGTCAAACCAGGGTCCTTTTATTGTACTTCCTTTGTTTTGGCTGAGTCCTTCTTGTAGGTATGAGGCTTTGATAATCCGTTCTAAGTGAAAAAAGTCCTCGATTTGAAGAATTGGAGTTGCAAGTCTAGAGATCGTTGATACTCCTGAGCTTTAGTCTCTTTCCATCTGAGTTGGGGCAGAAGCAGCATAAAGGTTATTTCCTCGTCATGCTTAGTTTTTAGTTTGTATTGTCACAACAACAGGAAGGTGCTCAAAATATGGTACTTCACTAATCTCAACATTTTTCACGGACAGTTCCCGTCAATGTTTAATCTTTGCGCAAAATTTCTTGTATTAGGCTTACATTATAAATTATTTTAAATATCTTTATAAGTCATTTTTGAAAAGTTCTCCTTTGCTTCCAGATAACAGCCTTATAGAAGCTTTACGAAAGTGAATTTCATTTCGATATAAGTATTGTTTCAAAGAAATCAATATGAAAGGATGTGTTTATTATTTTTCAAAGGAAAGAGCTTCTTTTTTGGTTATACTAAAGAATTGTCAAAGTATCACTTGTCATTCACAATCAATTTAGATCAAGGCGTGTTCTACCCAATCATCTTCTTATATTATAAAGAAAATGCACATTATACTCCATTAGAAAACTCTTTGTCAAGGCAGCCAAACAGGTAGAGGTAGGTTACTACTGGTAACCATTTTGAGATATACCCAAGAAAATAACAAAAGTCCCATAGCTCCGTTACCTCTTCCGCGGCGAGGCGCGGGTCTCTAATGCTTGTCAAGTCAATTTTGCGAAGAACCAAGAACAACAACATTGAAGTTATATTATGTAGGTACTCGTATATGGCATCCCTTGGGCCTTGATGGGACTCAACTAACATACGACAAACATATACACACAACCTCAACACATCCTGTAAATAACATCAATAATCCATTTTCCTAATGAACGCACATTTCTGTGTCTTCGCTTTTCTCCACGCCCGCACTGCACCGTCCTTCGCCACCGTCACCGTCGCCGACGACGACGCCATGTTATACCCGGAAGAAAATCCTTTAACACAGAATAAGTATAGTAAGTTTATAATATGGGAGTAGGTAAGAAGGACCAACAACAACGAGCAACAAAACAGAAAAAAAAGGATACGCTAAAGAAAAATAAAAGAAGAAGAGCTAAAATGATTACACGATAACATTATGACAAACTTCTCATAATAATAATGGAAGATTGATTGAAGAGCGCCCATGGATGATATCATGTGAAACAATAGTAATTACTGACACTGGCTCCTGGCATCAGGAGCATCATCATCGGTTCGGCTCTGCATGGATGGCAATGGCATCACCGAGCGATGTGCCGCAACATATAGTGTTGATGATGATAATAGTGTGCTCAGTTCTCCTCGTCCTTCTTGTTTAGTTGCTGTCGCTCGTCGTCGCTTGTATAGCTCATGGTCCTGGATGGTTCTATAGAGCTTTCTATGTTTTGATCCAGGACTCGTTGGGTTGGTTAACTGTAGTTGGATGGTGATGTACTTTGAAGAGCCAGTATCATGTTATTAATCAGACAAAAGGAGCGAGCATTTGGTTTCGAAGGGAGAACCATTCTATTGTGTCCTGTCCAACAGCAGCATCAGCAATAGCACAGGTAAAAGGACAGGAACATGGACAGGGTAGGAGACAGGGAGTTGAAACACAGATAGAGCTTTGGGGTCATAACAGATACCTAAGAATATACATACATATATATTTAAGTACGAAGTGATGTACATTATAGTTTTGTCATTTCAATTATAGTCAAAAGCAAAATGATTTATGCTCGCCGAATGGAATCAATTTAGCTCCCATGATGAAACTTATCCTTTTGTTTTCGATTTCTCCTCAACACAGAACAGAACTGGAAGGACTCGTCTTTGCCTTCGCTTTGCTTTCGGCTGATGCTCCATCCTAGACTCATGGTCATGGTGATGATAATTATGGGGGAGATAGATGAACGATGATGATAATGATGATGATGGTCATTGTCTGTAATTAGTACATGAAGTGAATGGCTTGCATCTGAATTTGATCCAAAAAATAAAAACGGCCAAAAAAAGAAAAAACTGAAACAAATCTCTTGCTCTCTTCCAAGCAACAAAATCAAGGGATCCTCATCCTTATCCTCGAGCTATACCATACTTACATAGTCGTATATATTTATGAAACAATAGGGATCTGTGCAAAATTAATTCTGTGAGGGTTGAATCCTCATAGCGTATATCCGTATAGGGTTCTGGAAATCTGGGAAGCTGGAAAGAGGTGGTGTGTAACTATGATTTGAATTTAATTAAACTAAGTGTGTAGTGTATATATGTATGTTATTATATATTGACCGAAGGGTAAAATTAGAAATCCAAATTTTGGCAAAATGATGAAGTTAAGCTTGGGAGTTCATTCTGTGGTTATTATATGTTCTCGTAGATAGTATGCTCTGCTTCTGGTCGTAATGCTGTATCCATAACTTCAATTATCCTGATTGGGAGGAATTTTCGTATAATAAGCGTTACGGAAGGTGTGGTTTTTGAAATTCATGTTGTGTATGCCTCGGGAGAAATATACGAGCGTAAGTAAAGTATACAATATATACTTTGTTTGATGTTTCTATGGTATTTGCGTATTGGGTTAAAATTTATATTTTCTAAATAGAGCAAAATGAGTTTTCAAAATGCTGACTCAGAAATAATCCTTCAACTTCAATATAAATTTCTTTTAAAAACAAATTTTCTATTACTCTACTATAAAAGTTAAGTTGAACTTTTTTTTATTTTTTAGTAGATTAAGAAACTGCAAATACGGTAAAAGAGTTGGCTTTTAATCCTTCATAAGAAAAAAAAACCTAAAGGGTGCGCTACAGTCCTGTGTGAAGGAAGGCCTCATACAAAAAATTTCTTCAACTTAGAAATTTTCAACAGGACACTCCAAGTTAAATGCGTTTTTCACTCTTACGTGCTGACTGATTTTCTACATTCTTTTATTGCGACGTGGATTTGAAGTCTTCGTTGATGTACAGCCCGTACAATTTGTCGTATCATCTTCTCCTCCACTCACCCTGTTTGTTTGCCCATTGTGATACCACAGGAATCTCGAGGCTATCTTCTGAGCTCAATGAAACTAGTTTAAGGCCCTTACAAAACGTGGAAGAATGATTAAGTTAGTGTGATTGAGATCGTTATCAAAGAATTCTCCTAGGTGGGCCCTGAATTTTGAGCTAGAGCAGCATCTTCAGAGTTGGTGTATATTGAAACTTTTCTATCCAAGATGCATCCGAATTGCTTTTGTCAACGTCCATGCTTCTGCACTCTATAGAAGGACGGAGATAATGAGGTTCTTACATTGCTGAAAATTTGCCTCTAGTATTGACGAGGAAGTTCTGTATTATTCTTTTAAAGACGATGTTAAAGAAATCGCATGACAGCTCATCCTTAGCTCATCTTAAGCATTTTTTTGACATCGAAAGATTCGGGTCAGTTGTGTCCGAATTTTATGAAGTAGTGCGAATACTCCAAGGTTATCCTGAACAAACGGCATAGGATTTTGGCAAGGATTCCAAAACTAGATGCTGGTGTTTGTTGATGTGTTGTCTTGGGATTTTTACAGAATCCATCGTAATATGAATATTTCATCGAGTGAGCATTCCTGATCTAAAGTCACACTGACAAGGGCCTATCCGGTTGTTGACAGTAGCCTTTAGGAGTCCACATATTACGGTAGAGAAGATTATGCGATGTTTAGGAGACTGATTCCTCTATTCTAGATGATATCTGAAAAAAATATCCATTCCAGACATGCTTTCTTTCAACCACCAGATAAGTTACCTATAGCGGCTTTGAAAAACTCGACATTCACTTAGCTTAGATATGACAATATTTTTACTTCATCTAAGTAGAAAAGATGAGATTGTTGGCTTCTGTCCCGGTGAATGGATCCTACTGCCTGACATCAGAAACCGGTTCGACACCGCCGTTAAACAGTCTGTAGAAGTGGTCCTTACATATCCCAAGTATTTACTGCGGTTCTTCTATGATGTTTTCTTTTTGGTTACTTCAGTTAAAGGTTAATGCACTTGTGAACTTAGTCACTTAATAAAAAAAACTTTAACGTCTTACCCAATTCTCAAGAATTTAATTTTCGTAGACTGCATTTTTAAATAGGCATGAATCAACAATGTTTTTATAGAGTAGTTTTCTTTTCTTCTGAATAGGAAATTACTTAATTTCGAAATGTCAAAAGACTTAAGAGTTTGTCAAGTATTAATTATTCTAAAGTTAAATCCAAAATTTTGTGTAGGATAAGCTGATTTTCTCAATTTCTTCCATACGGCATCTTTCTCAAAACTTATCAATTTTCTTCATCTCTTTACAAGTTACAAGAAGGCAAGTAAGGTGCCTTCTCATTGAGTCCTTAAAGTGATTAAAAATCCGTTTATAGATTTAACCTTTAACATTCAATGTCCTTGTCCTTGTCGTCTCTTCCCCATCATAAAAACTAAAAGAGACAAATAAAATTTAAATTAACTCTTTCCGTCCTGAATCCAACTCGGAATCAAGGAAATCAAGGAAGTCCTTACAAATTAAATTCTCAACTATTCTGATGGTCCTAGAGGTATAGGTATACACTTACTTATCATCAGAATTCTTTATTTATAGAACATAAAAAGGAAACTCTTCTCTGATGATGATGATGATAAGTCTTTCGCATCCTTAACATTTTCATCAAACAAACAATCACACAATTTTTTTTATAAACATACAAATCGGGATATCTGTGAGCTAAACGAGAGACAAAAATGAAGGCGAAGAGAAAGACGCATTCGTGGATGGTATGATGTTTGTTTGTTTCGAACTTCTTCACTTCAAATTGCTGCCATCATAGCCATGCCATAGTTAGACACAGGGAATACCTTCCAATGTGTTCTTCGACTCCTTCAACAGTTCTAAAATCTTTAATTGACAGCCAAAGAGGAAGTCGCTTTCATTATTATATCCAATCTAATAGAAGTACAAAATTTGTTCACAAGTTCAGTTTCATTTTCAGTATATATAGCTTGGCGGGCAAAACGTTTGAAGCAGTCAAGCAGCCATACCAAACCAGAGCAACTCAGAGCAGCGCAGCGCCAGCCAGCTAGCGATGGAAATGTAAACAATCTTTCGATTTCGATGTTTACGCGGATGAAATAACTCTGGAGTCAGCAATTCCAACAAACTAACCCAGCCCAACGCAAAATGTCGGCTAAACTAGCGCGGCGATGGCGTCTTCCTCTCTTCCCAACACTGTGGAAGCAGAAGGCAGCAAGGTCTCATCCCCGCGCATCTAAACATCCCAGAATCTCATTCAAGCCATTGCGAGGCCATCATTGGATATATTTTAATTAAACTTTTCGCGCTACTCACCAAAAGAAAAACACCAAAGAGGAAATTAATTTCTCGATTCTTTGCATCCGAAAATGTCTTCCTCCCGCTCCAGCTCCCCTCTCATCCTCTGATGTTTGGGTCGTTTGCTGGCTCTGGTCGGAGAATCAAATCAAACTTTGTTCTAAGGTCACAGATCCTACCTTCTTCTTCCGCTCCTATACTTCTTCCACATTGTATATGGCCATGGACTCCTAAAACAAACAACAAAAAAAACACCGGTTTTGGGACAATTAATGGATTCCCTTGGAACATAGACATCAACCCATGTACTCGTATGTCCGTCGTCGCCCGTCAGAAGAAGGAACCAAAACAACAAAAAAGAACGCACGGAGCTGCACAGCACAGACATTTATCATAGTAAATTACGGGCTCCTGATGAGGGCCATCCATCCAACTAGAAGAAGAAAACGTCGTCCCCACAACACACAAGGAGACTCAATGTGGCCCGTGTATTTTTTTGGTTTGTTTTATTTTTATGATCTAATTAAACAACTTAGAATTTAATTGAATTTAATTTTTTAGCTTCCATAAATTTTCCATCATCAAATCTGTATTTTTCTTCTTCTTCTTTTTTTTATTCAAGTGTTCTGTTGACCGTATCAAATCTATCTTTTATTTTTTGAGGATTCAAAGTCGGTCGTCCGTGTCTTGATTCTGTGTATTCGAGGTTGGTTCGGGAAGATTGAAGTTTGGGATGCCTCCTTCCTACCCACGACTTAAACGATGCGACCGACGCGACGCGACGGTGAAGGCGCTAATAGTGGAATAACTTATGATAAAATTCAAGACAAAAATCGTCAATCAAAACAATTATGAGAAAAGTACTACAAAAATCATCAATCAGTGTGAAATACTTGTCAATTGATAGTTGATAAATATCAAAGTTTAACATTTAACCAACCATATTCGATAGACTTGTGATAAATAAAAGTGTTTGAAAATTTCAAAGTGCTCAATTCAAAATTTATCAACTATCAAATGATAGTTTTGCTCCCTCAAAAGGGGTGAATCTGAATATCGTTTGGCTTTATTCCAATTTTGATGGCATTCAGCCCCAGTGTACCGTGGTTTTGACGTTCGGCGACGATGACGTCGATCGATGGTCACGATTTTTGAAGACGATGATGATGATAATTGTGATGATAGGGTTCAGCGTGCAAGGAATAATACATTGTATTAGTAACGTGCATGAGCCATGAGGTGCCTCATCTTTTTTTGAATTGTTTTTTCTGTTTGTTTTGTTTAAAATAAAAATACTACAAACAAAATTAAGAGAAGGAACAAGGTCAGTCCAATCAAAATATAAAGTTTTATTATGAAATGAAAAATAACGTATCTCATTTTTTTCTGTATAACATCTCTTGATGTCGATTGAAACCTTCGAGAAGGCGGACATTTCGATAGTATATAATTTTCAAATGTATTTGTATATATCGTCAGGCCCACTCTCTAGAGAGGAAATACCGGTAAACGTTGCTCTTTTAATACAAATATCATAGTCGAAGACAACCAAACAAATTAATTTGGGAATTTTACATTCTTGATGTGCGGTTGAAAAAATAATCGCTGTTTTCCACATTTTGGTCGAAATTAAGATTCAGTTAGACAAAGGTCGCCAACTATTCATAAAACTTTTCAATTCTTTCCAAGAGACTCAAGTAGGTTATTAGCAGGTTTTAATATTAAAGTTGTACTCGAGATTTTGGAAGAACAAAGGCCTCATAGATAACAGAAAGATGAGAAAACTTGAAAAGCTGTAGATGTGAGGACAGCCGGAATCACCGTACCTACTTTTTTTTAATCCAGAGCTATAATTTTTGTCGATTGCAATACTTGCGACATGCAGAAAGTATATGTGACATGGTAAGGAAATGGAGACAGATCTTTGATATTTGTAAGGCTTAATTGAAATAAAATATTGCAATGTTTATATACATTATGTATTTACTTAATTATTTTTAAGTATTTTACCGAAAACTACTTAAATTAATAAACTTTTCGATAGTGGTTGGGTACTTTTTCAATTTTTAATAACCACGATATCAATAAGCTTCAAGAGTAAGGTTCAAAGTTTTAATAAAGAAATTAAGAAAAAACATTTTACAAGTTGTCGATAAAAAAATAGGTGCTCTTTACATATCTCCTCCAAAGACTGCAATGAACCCTACAATAACTAACTTGGAATGACACCTTTTTCTTATGTATATAAAAAACGATGGAAAATAAAAACTTAAGTCTTCGGAGACGACGACGTCAAAGTTTAATAAATTTCCGTTCACCCATTCCTGTTTTTTTTTTGCTAAAATTTGTCTCTTCGTGCCTTCATAATTTTCCCCTCAAAAACAACTTTTCAAAACAAAAAGTTGCCATCAAGCTTCTTTTTTACAACGAGACGCGAGTATACCTTACACCTTTTTTCCAAGAGCTGCAGAAGTGGCAGCATTTTGTGTTCTTCTGTGTGACAACGTCATATCGCAAACAAAACTCTTCCCTATACTTTATAGCACTAGTTTGAAGGTATAGGGACTGGGACTGAAACTGGGAGCTATAGGTATGAAGGTACCATCACTTCCACTTTGGTAATTTACAAATGAAGTATCTCGCTGTGGCATGTCTCTGCAAAAATTATAAATCCATGAATCCCAAGAACTTTTTAATGTTTTAATGAGAACGTGATGCATGCTCTTCCCGTACCCAGAAAACTGGAACTCATGCATTTAAAACGAACACAAAACAGCAAAAGACTGCCTCTTAAAAATTGCAATATAGCTATATGCTGTAGCGATACTTAAGTGCTGGTAGCTAGTGAGCAAAAACTTGGGCCATCATAAGGAAAGACAAAAAATAGAGAGAAGACTTGCACGCGTTTAGCTTCAGATGCGGGACAAGAAGAAGGAACAAACAAATAACAACAACAAAACAGGAACAGAACAGAAACTAACGAAACGAACCTCCAACTTTTTGTCACCCCAGCCACAGGAGGAGCAGCCACCGCCCAATGGCCCAACCCATATCTTCTAAGTCTTAGAGGAGCTATTCCAGATTCGAGAACTTCATGTCTTATACAAGTACCTATACCTACATACGAATATGTACCTATATGCAACATCAGCAACGTGCACCGCATGATTCCATGGAGAATGTGTTCTACGTGACATGTCGGGAGAATGATAGCGATCAGTCCGCTAATTCCAGGAAGAAAGCTGCCGCTTTTCTTAAGCCTTGTTTTTTTTTTGTATTTGTTTGCATCGGTCTTACGGATCAACCGTGACAGTGTCAACTGTCAAATGAACAATCGATTTGGGTGACGGCCGTTGACGTTTGACGAGTCTAGAGAGCATGGGTTTTGTGCAGTTTGGAGTTTGATTTCTTTTATTTTTTTGAACGAGATGTGTGAATTTTAATCACGTTGCCATGGCACAGTTTATATTTTTCTGTCTTCTAAAATTTTGTAGATCTGTTGCTTTAAGGGATGAGGGAATGAATTTTAGACAGTCACATTGAGGTTTTGAGAAATTTCGCATAGGATTGGTCGGTCGGTCGGATGGATGTGACTGCGACTAAGTCCATATGAATGAATTATGCATGTCGTATATTTAAACTTACAATGAAGTTGGACTTTTATAGCGTTGTTAAGGATGTATGCCTTTTAAGAGAAGTTCAATGCTTAAAATTACAGTGTGTCATGATTTATAAATGCATAGAATAGTTTTTTTCCTCATTAAATTTATGGTTCCATACTTTAGATAATTACGAATTGGGAAGACGTCCAGTAAAAAGCGTTGCTTGATAAGTGCCGATGAAAAATTTGGCGACTTTGAAGGGAAATATGCAACTTCCGGTAATTGGATCTTTTGTATGCATATAATCACTGTTTAAATGATTTAAACAAGACTTTTTTATAATTGTCTGTTGATTACACAAGCTTAGAAATGCCTCTGGGTTTGTTTAACTATTCGTTAATATTAAACGATGAAACAGTTTAAGACCTTGCACAATTTTAGTATGAAAGTTTTGTATAGGCACTTTTGTATTTATTAAAATGTAAAATGAAAACTGCCGTAGTATGTGTGTATTTATAAAATTCTAGGAATTTTCTCCCACTAACCAAAGACAATTTAAATTCATACACAACTTATTGGAGTTTCATACCGCAAATAAAATATCTTGCGATGTTGTCTTAATTTACTATGGAATAATTTTTTTGGGTTTTGAAAACAGTAGAAACAATTAAAAGTTCACAAACCAGCATTTAGATAATTGTATTTTAGTTTTTTAGTATTATTTAAACCTTACTAATAAAAAAAGTAAGGAATAGTTTGTGATTTTAAGCTGATGAACGGTAATTTCTCCGTACAACGGCATACTCGTACATCAATTTATGTATTTATATACATAAAGTCTACAATAAATTCAAATATTAGATTTCTAACGGGTAAATATTATTATATTATGTATGAACGAAAAAAAATGTACTTAAAGGTACAGAAAATCACATTTTTTACATGAACATCTAACAGTAAACTGAGAATCTCTGGTCTCCGGTGTATTTGGCACTTCTCGCCATAGAAAAAAATTATGTGTTAATGATGTATGTATTCCAATTCTATTGGATTTATGCCCAAAATGGTCATTGTCCTTTAATAATAATTTATTTTCATTTCGTTCTTGTTGATTCTCATTGAATTATTTACGTATACATGTTAGGTAATGTTTAAGATACATAAACGCGGACCCTAAGGCTGATGCTAACAGAGAAGCCCGAATTGCCTCCCCAGATCTATTCCCTAAACCCATCTAACAACAACCGACAAGGACGGATGCTCCCACCATCCACTATTTATCAAAATTCAATATCCTAGTCTAGTCAGCACATTAGACAATATAATGACAAAACTGTTGAAAGTTAAAAAAAAAGTTCAAGATAAATAGTAATATATTAATGACTAATATTCAATATTTTAACGTAAGTGATAACTCCCTTCTTGAGCACAAAAATCAAAATCTATGTAGATAAAATACAAAATAAAATGTCGGTTAAGGGCATGTCGCATGCAAAAAAATTGATTGGTGCTTTGAGCTTAGCTTTGTAGCGTTCACATTTTTTTAAATATTTAAACGAAATAAACGGGTTTTGATTGAAAATATATTGGGCTAAATATGTATAAAGGAATAAAAAATTAAAAAAAATTGTTTGTTCCTTAACAGCACTAGAATCACTAAAAAAGCATTAAATTCAGGTAGTTGCTTGCGAAAATCAATGGGGCAGTGTGTAAAATATAATTTTTTATTTTTTTTATATTTTTTTCCAAAAAACAATAAATTTTTATAAATAGTATCGATTTTCTTTTTTTTTAAATTTATTTATTTATTCTAAGAAAAATTGTAGAAAACTATGAAAAATATGGCAAATTTGCATTGTGGCATAGGTGCAATATTTGATAAAACTTCCAAAGTATAACAGCTAGCTAAGTCAATTTAACTTTTTTTCAAATTCTAAATATATGTTCAGATATTTGCTTTTAAATTTTTTTTTTTTAAATAGTTATAGTAACTTTTTTAGACAAAAAATCCAAAATGCATTCTTTTTTTTCCAATATTTTTTGCGAATTCATGGGGCGAGCTGATTTTTATTTTTTTAGTTTTAATTTTTTTAAAAAAAAAAAGGACCATATATTACTCTTACTATCGATTTTGAAAAAAAAAAAAATATTTTTCGCAACATAATTAAAAATGCATTTCAATATAACAACATTTGTGGTGCAATTGTGAGGGATCGGGAGCTTATATAATTCCAAAATATTTTTTTTATTTTTTTTTGGCATTTTGTTTATTCTATTTAAAAAAGTAAAAAGTTCTTGCGTCTACTGTTTATTTAATTTAATTTTTATAAAAGAGGTCTATTTTGCATTTTTTAACAACAAATTTCTTTGTAAACGCACACAATGAAGTTTCCAGTTCCCAAGAATGCCACTGCATCTCAGCGCTCAAGAAGAGAATTCTTTGCAAAAGAATTTCGCCCGCCTTCCTCTCTCAGATTTTTTTTTTTTGTTGGTCTCATGGCTCATTTAGTTTTTGTATTCTTTGTTTTGCTTGCGGTATACAATAACAGAAAATACAACAAAAAAAAGACTTTTCTTAGAAATATTTTTTTATTTCTAGTATGTGGTATGATGTAAGGTCATGGACTCGTGATTTGGGTGTTACGTAGTCAATCGTATACGCAGAATTTGATTTTTGGTTCAACTTTCGGCAAGTTTTGTGGTTGCACATTGTATTGTAGGTATAAAAAGGGTAAAGAGGTATTGTAGGTATCGTGAATTCGCTGTCATATATTTTGTTTTCTTGATTTTTTTTGCGTACTATCACTCCTGGGTATTGCATTTTTTTAACTTCCCATACGAAGTTATTATAATGGGTCCGATTTGTCAAATTGAAAATTTTGAACATTCAGTCAAATTTTGAACAAAATCAAATTGACAATTTTTGTACAAAAAATTAAAAACCTAAAAAAAAATTTAACAAAAGTTGGTAAAAATTGATTTTCACCTCAAATATTTGAAAAATTTGAAATATTGGATTCAAACTAATTTTATCTTATATGAAATATTTTTTTCAACATTTGATAGAAATTCGAAGAAAATCTCATTGACAGTTTTTTTTACAAAAAATAAAACTCAAAAAAAAAAAACAATACTAAAACTTGGTAAACATTTACTTTCGACTCAAATAGCTTTTCAAAAATTAAGAATATTGGCTTCAAAACTTTTTTTATTTCACAGAAAATATTGTTTTCGATATTTAGTGATTTTTATATAAAAATCCATCAGTCCGTTTTTTCATAAAAATAAAATCTACAAAAAATAAAACGCAAATTTGCTAAAAATTGGTAGACAAACTTTTAAGCAAGACAAATCGACAGACGTGATGGGAAGTTATCAGTGTGCACTGTGCACAATCCTGTCAAACTATTTCAAAAAAGATGCTGGGATGTGACCCATACTTATAACTTCCCATCCCGCCTGTCAATTTGTCTTGCTTAAAAGTTTGTCTATATGTACTCGTATCAATTTTGAACAAATTTGCGTACTATTTTTTGTAGATTTTATTTTTTATGAAAAAACGGACTGTTGGATTTTTATATAAAAATGAAATGAAAAGAGTTTTGAATCGATATTCAATTTTTACCAACTTTGAGTAAAGTTTTTTAGATTTTTATTTTGTATAAAAAAAACTGTCAATTCAATTTTCTCAACATTGTTGATAACAATATTTCTTATAAGATAAAAAAAGTTTGATGCCTAAATTTCAACTTTTTGAAAGATATTTGAATCGATATTCAATTTTTACCAATTTTTGTTAATTTTTTTCGGTTTTTAATTTTTTGTAAACAAACTGTCAATTCGACTTTTCTCAAAATTTTATTAAATGTTGACAACAATATTTTTTGAAAGAAAGATCTCAAAGTTTTGAAAAGATATTTGAGTCGAAAGTCAATTTTTACCAACTTTTATTAATTTTTGTTTAGGTTTTTATTTTTTATAAAAAAACTGTCAATTCGATTTTTCTCAAAATTTTATCAGATTTGAAAAACATTATTTTTCGTTGCACAAAATTGTTTTGGAGATGAAATCAATGAATGAAATGAATATAAAAAAACCGTTAAAAGGATTTTTTTCAAAAAATATACTTGGTTGATAATATCACGTTACAATATATTATATAAAATTTAATTCAAGTCTATAGCGTTTTTGGTTCGTAAGATATTTAGGGTTATCTAAAATTTTCACCTTTTTTTTAAACTGCTATGGTAAAAAAAACACCTACGCAATTTTCTTGAGAGCCCTTTCTGCAGCTTTCTGCCTTATTATCTGTATAACAAAATTTATTTGAAGTCGATATCTCTTCTGGTTCTTGAGCTATGGACGACGAAAAAAACGTCGCGAAAGTTCGGACGTACGAACGTACGTACACACGCACGCACAGCCATGTTTCTAAAAACCTTTTATTTTGACTCTAGGGACCTTGAAACCTCGAGAAATGTCAAAATGTTCAATTTGACAAATCGGACCCATTACAATAATTTCCAATGGGAAGTAAAAAAATATTAAAATAAAATAGGTATTTTCAATAATTAGAAAATGTCGACCAAAAAAAGAAATTCAAGAAAAAAACATCTCCTTCGATAGCAAAATACCCACTTGCTTTATAAAATTCCAACCATATGCAAAAGACAACAACAAATCTACCTAACTAGACATACCAAAAAAAAACCGGTTTATCATGCAACGTTGCTCTGTTTCTTATTTCTTTGATTGGCTGCTTGTGCGGAAATATATCCCTCGCTCTGAGAGACAAAAAAGATCAAGAGGCAAATATAAAGTAATTGGAAATTCAAATTTTGAATTTGATAATGAAGAGAGTAACGATCTTTCACTAATACATTCAAATTCATTTACATGAGTTCTGAGTTCGCTTCTGCGGGAGACATACCCTTAAAAAAAAAAGTTAAAAATTTGTTCCATGATTAGTTGGTTATTTTTTAGAAAAATAAGCCAGAACGGCTCGATATCGTTCAGTTATAAGGGTCGATGATATTCCACAAGCCGCACCAAACAATCAATTTTAAGGGATGTGAAAGCGACTAAAGTTAAGTTTTCATGATGAGTTGCAAGTCTATACAACAAAAATGTCAACACAGTTTGTTGTTCAAAACTTTCCATAGACAACAATATTCGAAACTTCTAATGCAGCTAAATAAACACTGTATATTTTGTAGAGAATGAAATATAATTTTGCTGAACATGTTTTTCTAAGATAAGAAAATACACCAACAAGTATGGTTTTTGAGTTTGTAATATCGTTTTTGCTAAGATTTAGTTAAAAGTAAATTTTGTTGTATTTTTTTTAACGATTTAATATAAGCATTTTAATACCACTCATCCAGGTATTTATGTACATAAGGAAATAATTCTTTAGAAAAAAATTGCGAAGATTTGTCCGAACAAAGAACTTAATTGAATTGTAGTTTAATTATAACTTTAGCCAACAACAATTCTATTGTTTTAATACTCCTTTTTCAATATTTTAAACTGTTTCATTTTATTTACTACCAGCTTTTCAAAAGGGTTTTATATGCTTTAAACTGTCAAATTTAATATAAGGATGGCTACGATTTAAAAATCAGTCATTCCTTAAATTAAACTGAATCAACTCGTTAACACTAAAATTTACAATTAGCAACATTAACAAAAAAGGTTGTGTCCATTGTTAACAATTATTTACTTCTTCATTTTCAAAACGGTTCATATATTTTTTATAAATTTTCAACAACATTGGCAAATTTAAATTTAATGAAACGTAATTTGCAAAGTATAAGTGCAAAGTTGCAAAGTGTGAAGTGAAAAGTGTTTGGTAAAATAGAGTTCCGGTGTTCTTAAGAAGTTTTAATAAAGCAATTTTGTTTTTTTGCACGTAAAAGAAATACCTTTCCACAAATGAGTGGGCCAAACTTTGAGAACAGCCTAAGAAATTGACTTCAAACATATGCCTTTGTGATATCTCACGTTTTGGTTCGTGATTAATTGATTATTAATTAATTAATTCAACTCAATTGATTATTACCCAATAAGACTTCATACTAAATTGGACAAACTACATCTTTTTTTATATAAAAAAAAAACTTACGACACATTTTTGTTTAAAAATATAATATGAACAAATTGTTAAAATTAAAAATAATGAATCATTAGGAACAAATATATGTTTATTCCAAACTTTTTAGTTCTTTTACAAAATATTAATGTTGAAATTTGGTACAAAAAACTACTAAGAATTCGAAAAATATATTGAGTCCAAACGTTATGAAATTACTTCAATGATGATGTTGCTAATAATTTGTTTTCCATTTTCAAATTTACTGACATCATCGTCACTTCTTCTTTATAGAATTTATATTGTCTGGCCTTTTGAAGCATTCCACCCATCACGTTTCCTTTCTCCACTCCAACTCCGACTCCAACTGGGACAATAGATACGCGATAGCAAAACATCAGCATGAGGCATGTTTAAGCCATTACAATGCAATAAAAATTCTATAAATAGGACACAATTATACGAGAAAAAAAATGTTATCAAATATGTTTGACGGCTTGGGATGCTGCATTAAGCCATTCAATATCCACCCGACAAATCATCCAGGAGAATGTTTATATACTCAGGGCCATCCCTCCGCCGCCGCAGCCTTATACCGCCTTCCTGCCCTGCCTTCAACCTCCAACACGAAAATGTATATTTCTACTATTGTCTTCCACGTATGTTTGTAGGGATGTATCTATGAAATGAATAGATACAGTATCTTTTGTTGTTTATTTTATCCCAATGGAAACCATATCGACGGATGCCGCATGTATCTCTAAGATGTAATATCTCATAGCACATGCTTCTTCCAAGGTACCTTACAAATATTCCTATATAGAAATAGGTATGTACGATCCTTAACCGTTCACACTGTTTCACGTTTTAATTGATTTCCTGTCATTTAGAGAAAAGATTTTTCTTCTACTTATTTTCTTTACATGAAATCATCGATGGAGAAAAAAAAACAAGATTTTACTACTTTTTTACGACTTTTTTGCGCGCTCTTGGAAATTTATATACGAGTATACAAGACATCAATCTAAAACCATAAAACTAGAATAGATCGATTCGAGTAGAGATATTACAAGACCTAGCAGCAGGAAATTTCACTTTTTTCAGTAAAAAAACAACAACAACAAAAATAAAGAACTCAAGGCAGAAAGATACGCTGCGCCGTACAACATAAACATTCGATAATAAAATTTTGAATTTATCGATTTGGTACTTCATTAGGAAAATACAAAACGTATATTTTTGGATTGAACTATACGAGAAAAAAACATCAACATTAGTATCAGTCAGTATTCGAGAATTTTGTTGTACTCAAAAAATATACGACCGCATAGCGTTGTGAAGGTTTTCCGTAGAATTATTGTTATTTATTATGAAAGTTCGGATGATAAAATCAGAATGTCCAGACAGAGCAAATAATGTTCCAAGCAAATGGGTCATTTGGCTTGATTAGGCATTTATAAAACACAGAATAGTTATTAGGATATTTTTTAACGAAAGTCTTAGAACTCATTAGGAAGAAGTTAAACTTGGATAGGAAATTATAAAGTTGGATAGATTAAGAGGTTTCTTTTTTCAATTTGACAACATTTTGTTAATGGCTGTCAGTTTGAGTTTGTACTTGTAAAGGAGAAATGATATCTTACTACTAATACCCAAAATATTGAGTATAAAAAAAGATTTACTAGAATCTAGCAGCTTCTGGAACTGAAAAAAAATAAATAAAATTATAATCTATCACTACATCAGTTCTAAAAATTTTTAAAAAATATCATGTTCGGCTTTTTGAGACTAAGCGTTATTGTTTTTTCCGTTCATGTTTTTCGCGATAATGTTTTTTGATAACTTTTTAAGTCTACGATTTCCATCTTTAAAATTCGGTTCAAGCATTTTCAGTATTTCATTTACTTTTCGAAAACCCCTAATTAGTTTTTAGTCCAACTCCTGTCCAATATATATATTGAAGAATCAATGGTAAAATGGTTTTGAATAACATGATTAGAAATGATTCATCTGGGAATGGAAACGTTGATCCCGAATAAGGTTAAAAGTATTAAACCCATGGTTAAATCATGGTTCGATTCGCGCTGCAAAGAGGTCATCAATTAGAAAGAGGTGAGCTTCCCCTGTTTTAAGGCCAACGCAACTGAGAGAAACTGGAAAAAGTTAAAGCAAGCCAGGAAGGCCTGCAACGCCTATACTCGAAGGACCAAATTTTTACATAACCAAAAATTACGGCGAAAAATACTGCAATGTCCCAAAGGCAGAAAGAATTTTTGGTCATTTGTAAAAAACATGAGGAATTCTTCCTCTTCCTCGGTTCCTACGCTAATTGTTAATGACACTAATTTAGTTAGCTCTATTGATAAAGCCAACTTATTTGCAAGGCAGTTCGCCGAAAATTCCACCTAACCAGATAGTGTCATGACTCCCCTAGTTTTTGAATGCGAAAATGATTCTATGGGACCAATCTTTTTTCGTACTCGAACTGTGGCGAGAGTTCTTAAAGATCTTAACATTCATAAATCCGCTGGCCCAGATGGTACCCCCGCTATTATTCTGAAGAGGTGTTCTTCCACGCTAGCAAAATCACTACGTAAGCTTTTCCATCTATCATATTCTTCTTGGCTCGTTGCGAGTAGTTGGAAAACTGCAAAAAAGGCGAATATTCTTCTCCCACAAATTACCAACCGATAGCACTAACGTCCCTTCTTTCTAAGGTGATGGAAACGCTGATTAATTATCAGCTTAAGAAATATCTTCAGGAACGGAAGCTTCTTAATGACCGGCAATACGGCTTTCGTAGCAATAGGTCCACTGGTGGAACAGATTTTTACATGGTTTTGGAGAAAGTAAGATTATTGCGCTTGATATTTCAAAGGCATTTGATAAAGTCTGGCATTTTGCTCTCTTATCGAAAATGCGTGCTTTCGATATCGACGAATCTCTTCTTCGTTGGGCTAGAAATTTTCTTTCAAACCGTTCAATACAAGTTGTTTTGGACGGATTCAAGTCTGAAACTAATAAAGTAAACGCTGTTGTGCTTCAGGGCTCCGTTTTGTCTCCGACCCTCTTCCTTATTTCTATAAATGATCCCCTGTCTGCTACTTCTAATCCAATACATTGTTTCGCTGACGTTTACACTCTTAGCTTTTCATATTCGTTTCCAGACTCACAATCCTCCTCTTCGGGATTAAAAATTCGTGTCGAATTTAATGCTTCGAAAAAGCAATGCTGTCTTGCATCGTTAAAGCGAGAACCCCTCTTTGCCACTATCTATGAGTGGCACTTGCATCATCGGAACGGAAAATCTTGAAATCCTCGGAATGTGAATCAGCAAATACCTTTTGTGGAGCGATCACATACGCGATGTTGCCAAAAATGCCGCAAGATGTCTAGGTTTTTTGAGACGTTGCAAGAATTTTTTCTCTCCGTCTGATCTGCCTACAATCTACAAAACCTATATACATACGTCAGAAACTTGAATATAGCTCTCATCTCTGGGCTAGTGCTCCAGTAACTTATTTAAGCCTCTTGGACAGTATTCAAAAAAGAGCCTTTAAAATGATTGGTGACATTAACATCATCATCTCGTTTACATCACTCGAACATCGAAGCAAGGTTTTTTGCCTCACCCTTTCTTACCGTTATTTTAACGGACTATGCTCTAGTGCAATAGCCAGTTGCATTCCTCCCCTTAAACAATTTAACCGTAATACCCGCGCTTCTAGGAATGCCCATCAGTGTACCCTTGAGCCCAACTTCGGCCGTGAAGTACAGAGATTCTTTTTTAGCCGTACTACGCGAATGTGGAACGCCTTGCCACGCTCTATCTTTCCCTGTCATTGCAATGTTCAGAAATCTAAAACCAATGTACACCGACACCTCCTATAACCCTTCCCTCTTTTCCTAATGCTGTGAGCCTGTGTGTCTTTGGCATATTAAAGGTATAAAAACCCTTTTAGTGTTTGCTAATTATAAAAAAAAAAGCAAAGCGAAAGTTCTATGGTGGAATTTTTAAAAACCAAGTTAAGATACAAAAATTTAGAGAACATTTCTTAAAAATGAAATTTTCGATTTTTAAATAACTCCTAACGTGAATCTGCGTTAAAGCTTGAACTTAAACGGAATCACCAGACCCCGAACCCTTTTATCAAACAATATGTATATTTTTTATATAAGATCTAAGATCTTTTAAAACTTCATAGCTTTTAATCGATTGAAGTCTTATTATTAATGAAAAACTAAAAATCCTGAAACTAAGTAAGTTATGAAAAAGGTTAAAATTTCTATAAATATTATTTCTTAAGAACTTTTGAATGTGTTGTTTTCCTTAGCTATAAAAAATAATTTATTATGTATTTGAAACATTTTTCAAATTTTTTTCCCCTAAAACTTGGCATATTAGAGAATTTGGATTGAGCGTTGCCATTCAAATTGAGAAAATCAACATTTCGGTAGAAAAAGGAAATCTGTGTTAACCCCGATCAAACTTCAATTGATCTTTGCCTATTGTATAGCAAATTACCATTGCAACACTGCTGATCTATTAAAATTACTCTTTTTCTAGGAAGTGAACACTTAAAATAAACAAAAATATAAAGACCAGGAAACCAAAGTGAAAACTCCTTTTTGCGATTGACTGCGAACGATATGTTTCCAACAAACACCATCGCTAACAAATCAACAAGCCATAACACTTGAATTATCGCCTATGACAAAACGTCAACTATCGACAAAACAATTCTTTCAGCAGCAGCGGTAATGGCATCGTATTTGGTACCCATATACCTAACTTAACTACTGACTTTATGCAGTATAGAAAAGAGGCACAAACCACCGCTGCCGTAGCCGCAACAGAGGTGCAAAACAATTTACGACATAGCATTGGCTCTTAAATTCAATCTCTTCTCCTGACACAATATCCACCAGAGACTGGAGCTGTAGCTAGAGCTGGAACACCAAATTGCAATGGTTCCTCTCAACTAAGTGGATAGTCGAAGAGTTGTGCCTTCAATTTAGACAACCAAAATAAGACGACGACGGCCAAACGACGACTCGAGTAGCGATTTGTATCAATCTTAATTGGCATCGTTATAGGTAACAGCGACTTTAGGCTAAATCTATTGAGATTGCACTGACCAAGCAGTCCTCGTCGGCACCGTTAGCGGACTCATGTGTATACAGAAATTCAGCTTCGTCCCTATACGTCGTGGTCGGCTCAGCAGTTCGATCGTAGTAATGGCAATTTATTTGTTGTGCTTGTGCTACAAAGAAACAGAAACGGTTACACTTAGACGATCATACACAAAGCGCAAGTGCAACAGTGTTTCGAATCTAGTGATGGGACAAGCATTGCCATTTAAAGTTTCTGAAGAAGTTGTAAACTTTTTGGAAATTTTGTATAAGCAAACCAGATTTTTAAACAGTTGTTTCAATGCAGTAAAACGTAAAGACCTAAAGTATTTTTAAGAATATTTAAACCTAATTCAAGACTAAGCATCTGCGCTGTAAGAAAAGAGTACAAAAGAATGAAACTTTTTGGTAGCCATTATCCTATCGCAGCCTAAAATTTTTGTTTGGTACTAAGGTATGAACCATGAACTAAGAATACATATTCACCAGACATTTTTTTCTTCTTCTCGAAATTCAAAAGGACGAAGATTTTATACGATTGAGGCGATTAGGGCAGCATCGCTAAAGGAGCTCAAGGCAATACCCAAAAGTTCATTTCAGAAGTGTTTTGATGACTTGAAAAAGCACTGACACAATTGCAGGGGATAACATGATTATCGATATATTATAAATATTTTTTTTATAAAAATTATTTTGCTCGTATGTAGCAAATTCGGACATTAAAATGCTGAATTGGGTGCAGAGATAAAAAATAAACAATATTTTTACTTGAAGAAAGTCGGTCTCAAAAAGTTGTTCATTGGTCATATTCACTCCCACCATTGACCCTTCTTTCAGTTCGTAACCAAATCAATTACTGCTAAAAAAGCAGTTAGTAAACGTTTTTGATAGGTCCTTTAGAAAAAAATAAAATATTTTCATTCAAAATGACGTCCTTTTTGACTTTGAAAGTGACTGAACTACAAGGTTCCCAAAACTACCGAACCTTGATGTTTAAGTGCAGTAAGACAACTTTGAGTTCTTTAAGCCTTAATAGTTCAATTTTGTCAATTATTAAAAATTCACCTACTTTTGTCACTGCATCTGGCACCACTGCACGGACTTGAGTTCTTACAACATTATGTATGTTTTTACGTCTCGACACAGCTTATGCCATTTTTCTTCATTTTCTGTGCTTCTAACCATCATAGAAACCCGTTTCTCTAGTTTGATCTTTTGCAATGGCCAACTTCTTCGTCATGTAAAAGCAGCGCCTGAGGCTGTATAGCATCCATCATTCCGGTAGAGCGGTGTTCACCCTTCACCTTAGTTCGATCTTTGAGAATTGATGTTTTGGTTTGGTTTGGTGCTGCAGCAGCAGCAACAGCTTTTCCATATAACCAAGAACTAAGAACCCAACTTCTTTTTGCTTCTCGCATAATCTCCATCCAGCTCTACAGAAAGTATCAGTGGCACTGCACACAACTCGTAGACGTATAGTATGTGGAATCGCAGCACAGTGTCATTGTTCCTTAAATAAAAGCGAGGCTTTTCGTAGATTTTGTTCAGCATACTTTTTATTTCTTTTGGTTTTCTACATTTGACTCGGTGTAACCTGCAGCTCCATATAAAAGTCTTATCTATGTACTCTAGGCCTGTCAGTTGCCGCACCTACCATTTATGTTGTATGTTCTACGTGAGCTCTTGGACAGCTAAGACAGTTAACAAAATAGCAAAGAAAAACGTCAGTCGGTCGTCGCCGTGTCGTTCTTGTTGGCGTTGTCGGTACCGTAGTCGTCGCATTCGTCGCTGTCGTCGACTGTCGTATCGTAGTTAGGTTGTCTTTTGGAGACAAAGTTTCCATAGAGCAGGTTTCTATTTTTTATTTTTTATGTTCACTCATTTTGATTCGACGAGTTCAGGCCTTAGTTTGGTTATGGAAAGTTCAACGCTCTAGTTTCCGTGTTAGCTACACTCAACATATGTATGTAGTATAGAGACAAACAAACAAAAACAGTGTTTATTTAAGTCAAACGGAATCACTTGTCTTGGACTTTTCGCTTGAATGAAGCTTACTATCTATCTCTAGAGTCCTGTGTGAAGTAGGCATGATGTTGGATTGGATTTGGTGTTGGAGTTGTTCAATGTCCGTCCATTTTTGTTAACGTTACGACGAGACTTAACGAGTCGTTTCGTTTGGGGCTTGAAGTGGGCAGAAAAATTGCTGCCATGGGATTATCAGCGATGATTCCTTCAACTCTGTTACTTTAACATGCCACACCTAAACGCGATAACGGCATTTGGCATCGGCATCAGAAAATCCCTCTCAAGAAGTCTGGACGTAGCTCAGTGTACTTAAAGTGAAGTACATAATACTCGTATGCGAGACAGGAAGATGTATTGTTGTTATCTTATTATAATCTATGAGAAATATACTTAGAAACGAATCTATCATGACTTTTCGTATATAAGTTTATAGTCAAGTTGAAAGGTTGTTAAATGCACAATCTGAGTATGGAGATTGGAATTGTTTATAGCACATAGGCTTGGCAGATATATGTACCTACATTATAATCTGCTTCGACGGTTTGATAATGACAAAAATCTTACAAAATCATTGATTTCCTGTTAAATTCTTGTTGTTTAAGACATCTTTTAAGTTGAATTTACTAAGAATATAAATGGAAAGAATAGCAAAGTTTTATTAAAAATTCTAAAAGGTCAATTGTGCCGATTTTTTCACATCCCTTAAGATTGCATTTCGATCAATACTGTTTCAAATAGAAAAGTATATAGTTATAAGTAATCATTTTTAGATTTCTTCTTCTAAAATTAAACTTATAATCAATTTTGAGTAATGTCTTCACAGTAAGCTTTAGTTTCCACCTAATTTAATTATCGATAGTGGCTCCTTACATTTAAACTATTTTAATGTCTAAAAGGTTTTATCTAAATTAAACTAAAATAAAAAGCCAGCCAAGATTAGACTTGCTTGAAATATATGAATGCCTTATTATTGTACCAATAATCATATGGTTGGTCTCCGTTCTTATCTTTGAGTCGATAGTATATTTTTTTCATTGGATTAGTTAATTCTTTAGGGAAATAAAAACCTGACCAACTTGCAACAAATAGAATAATTTTACTTTTGTTTGATTTTTCATCCCAGATCTACTATAACTTTATGCCTAAGCATGAAAAAAATGGACTAATACCACCACTTGGCTGTCAACTAAACTAATTTGGCCAATCATTGATGCCAATCGCTTAAAGCAACACATTTCTGTAAGTAGATTCCGCTTTAGCTCAGTTATGAGTTTCCTTGGACCACTGCCTAATGGGCATCCAACGATTTTTCAAGAAGCTGCATGGAAGAAGAAAAAGAGGAAATAGTGTCTCACTTTCTAAGTTCATGTCCTGCGTGGGTGGTTTTTTTTGACCAAAGCAGTGAACATTTTCGTTTACCCTCAATATCTCACGAAATAACAATACCAAACAAATATGTTTTTGGAAATTAATTCATCCATACTTTTTTTTATACATCAAAAAAACTCAAAATAAATATTTATTACCTCGAATATTTTACGAACCATAAACAAGATTTTATCTCCAAAATAATTGTATGCAACCAGAATTAACGTCTTTGACAACTGGTAAAATTTTGAGAAAAATCGAATGGACAGTATTTTTACGAAAAATAAAAAAGATACATAAATTAATCAAAGTTGGTAAAAATTGACTTTCGACTCAAATAATTTTTCAAAATTTTGAGATATTGGCTTCAAGCTAATTTTATTTGAGAGCAACTTTTGTTTTAAGCATTCAATAAAATAAAAAAAAAAGAATTGACAGTTTTTTTTTCAAAAAAAACATAACCAAAAGTTGGTAAACATTAATTTTCTATTCAAATATCTTTTCGAAAATGTGAAATTATAGCTTCAATCCAATTTTATCTTGTAACAAATATTATTTTTAACATTCTGTAAAATGACCGTTTTTTTACAAAAAAATAAAAAAGCTAAAAAGAAATTACTAAAACTTGTTGAACATATACTTTTGACTCAAATGTTTTTTCATTTCATTTTCATTGAAACAAAAGAAATCGATAGACCGGATTTGAAGTTATCAGTGTGGGTCGCATCCCAGCCTCTTTTTATAAATTTAATTTAAGAAATGTGTATACGCCCTGGTGCACTCTGTAGAGTTCTTTGGAATGCATCTTAAAGGCAAATATTTGTTGTTGAATTATTTAAAATGTTTTTCGAAATATTTTTGTTCATGTATTACTTATTTTTTTCCGGGGAAGTTCTCACTAGCTCCTAGCTCATAGTTTCTAGTTTTTGGAAGACTAATCCCATCATAATCACCAGGTTATTACCATAACCAAATTATTCTACATCAAAAATGCTTCACTAGTGACTTAACTTTACACCCAAAAAATTAATGGTAAATAAGTTTATCTCACATATAAACTTTTTACAATTCCCTGATAGAATAAAAAGTTCAACAAAATTCGAAACCAGCAAAGATGTTGTCTAATTAGGAAGTGCGGTAGAACTTTCCTTTCCTCCTAAACCCCATCCCAACCAACATCCCAATGGTTGACATCTTTATGTAATGTTTTCCTACACTTAAAGACTTTTAAAATTCATAATATTTATCTGATGAACATGATGAATAACCTATCTACATACATTCACTTAAGTACATACGACGCAACGCACGACGAGTATAAATATGTATAAACTTTTAAGTCCCAACTTTTTGTGTACTTAATCTTCAAAGATGAAGAAATAAACTTCTCAAACAGATTGTATTCTATACCCTAAGACCACTTTACAAAACTCATATCTCATTTCTCATCATACCATATTTATTTTTTTTTTTTCGTTTGTAAAATTCAATTTACTTCTCATTATCATTTTAATTGAACGGTTCTCCTCACATTCCCCCATATAGTCATTATGTAAGCATCTTAACACTTAAGTGTTTCAATTTATGAAGCATTTTTGATTCGGGTATACACCGGAACCGGGATTGGGATGGAATACCGTGCATCGTCGTTTCAAGCACTCTCCCATATATTAAACACACAACCCTTCATTATTTATAAATTTAATTACATAAATATACGAATCGGCAGCAAAACTAATTTTTCTTAACCAAATTTGCTAAAACCCAAAAAGGGTTTTCTTCACGTAAACAAAAAGATAAATAACATGTAGGATGGTATTTTATACCTTTTCTCTCTCTCTCTAAATAAAAAACCCCTTCGTATACACTTTCACCCCAATCACAATCACGATGGAGGCCAGGAATATAATAATAAATTAAAATAAGTCTTATAGTCGTTTTTGTTGTGTGGCCCGATGCTGCTGCTGCTGTTTGTGCCGCTGCTGCATTCAGTAGGTAACTGTATTATTAAAACGCTGTAACCGTGTTGCGTTTTGTGTGCAAAAATTAATTTAACTACCTGTTTTCGAACTCGGTTCGTTCCACCTTTTTTGTTAATTCTTCATCAGGGTAATTCGTACTTGCATATATGCATGCAGCACAGCATATATGCATAGGTACGTATATTTTCCTTTTGTTGTTTTTGTTGTCTTATTTTGTGAATTGCATCGCAAAACGCCCACTTATTAAGTGGGAAATGAAAAGCACGGAACTGCCTATTTTTTGTTTTGCATTTCATTCAGGGGGAGGCGGGGATCAAACAGAGGACCCTATGTAATCACCACACCATAAAACTCTCAATTCAACTGCAAATTTACAAACTTAATTTTGCGAACGCAACGACATAATATCGGTGACGGGAGGACAGGAAACTAAATAATACTTGGCCATGCTGATGGTGTGGTTGTGGCATCAGGCAGCTAAACAAAAACAACAAAAAAATTGGCCCGGGGGAAGCCGCAGCATCAGCAGCAGTTGTTGTTCCGTAAAAGAGAAAAGGCAGTAATGCAACGCATCGAACGGTGCCATTACCATAATGCAGCGGCACGTAATCTGCATTTGATTCTAGGTTTGATGCTGCATATAGCAATAGCATCTATTAAATGATTCTCAAGGCACTCAGTTGCCGGTTTTACATACGACAAATCAAGTTTATAATATGAATATAAATTGGGTGGCGCAACAGTGCGTTAGGAACTAGCGGCCTAGTGATTTAAAACTCTCAACCATTCCTGTGGAGGGGACTTAAGAAAGCACTTTTCCCGACAAGAAAAACTCTTTGAGAATAGGTCAATTCTTGGCAACAGGCCATACCCGTGAGAAAAGAAAACTTAAGATGGCATAGGCACGGATCCAACCCAAGAACTCTGGCACGACAATCCAACGCACTAACCTTCATGCAACGGATACAACTCGTCAAGTTTATCTTAAAGAATACAAAAAAAAAACTGGGATGCGGCTCACGCTGATAACTACGTTTTTGGCGTTTTTAAAGGGATTATTTTTTGTAATATAATAAATTTTCAATTTTCATTCAAGGAATTTCGAAAAGCATGCAATCAATAAATGAAGCGGTTCGTGTCGAGATATTCCGAACTCGATATTTTAATCAAACTTGAAATTAAGATTATAATACAAGTAAAAAAAGTGGGTCCACCGATGACATCTGTTTGTCTGTCCTCACCCCTAATTTTGGGTTGATTAAGTTCAAACTTAAAAACTAAGTTCCAAGCAGATGTCAAAACGTTATTTATCGTTAAATAAAATTATATAATTCTGAAGTTTATATTAATATTGTTTAAATATTAAAGTAACAGGTATTTCGTTCTCAAAGAAATAATAAATGAATAATGAATAAAAATGAATGCCTTGAAAAACCCAAATTCACTTTTGATCAAAATTACGTGTTTTTTTTTATCGGTCTCTTTTAAATTGATAAAGTTGCTCTGGATTCAAATCTAATCTTATAATCTTTTGATTACATCAGGCCTTAAAAACTCAAAAACTATTCCTTTTTAAAAGCACCAAAGACAACTAAACCGTTTTTTTAGGGCTGAGAAAAACACAACATGGTTCCTACACAGAAATTTTAAATTTAAAAAATAAAAATCATTGTGTATCAGATGCAGTATTCCGCTTTTAGTATCTTATTTATTTTCTGAAAATTCTTATCAATTATTATTTTATATGAATTTTTGAGAAACCTTGAAATAATTTCTCTTTTGGTTGTTAAGTAATTAAAAACTAATTTTTAATCTAGACTTCGAATTTAATGATCTGGTTCGAGAAACCCGTTTTTAACATTATGCTCTTCACATAGGAAGTTATTGTAATAGCTCCAATTTATCAAATTGAAAATTTTGACATTTCTCTACGTTTCTAAGGACCTAGAGTCGAAATAAAAGATTTTTAGAGAGATGTCTATGCATGGTAATGGTAAGTACGTCCGTACATTCGCGAAGTTTTTTTCGTCGTCCACAGCTCAGAAACCAGTAGAGATATCGACTTCAAATTAGTTTTCTCAAGAAAATTGAGTGGGTGGTTTAAAAAAAAGTTGAACATTTTGGTTAACCCTAAATATCTCACGAACCAATGACACTAGAGACTTATATTAAATTGTATATTATATATTGTAACGTGATACCAAACCACTACATTTTTTTTAAAAAATTAAATTAACGGTTTTTTCTATAAATCAAAAAAAAAAAACTTTTAAAAAAATATGTCACCTGAAATAATTTAAGAATAAAAAACGATTTCATCTCCAAAACAATTTTTTATAACGAAAAAAAAAATTGAGAAAAATCAAATTTTTTTTTTCATTTTAACATTTTTTTTAATAAAAAATATTAAACCTAAAAAAACATTGCTCAAAGTTGGTAAAAATTGAATTTCGACTCAAATGTCTTTTCAGAAACTTGAGATTATGGTTTTTAACTAATTTAAGATTATAAGAAATATTGATTTCAAGATTCGGTAAAATATTGATAAAAATTGAATTGAATTTATTTTTACAAAAAATAAAAACTTAAAAAAAAAATTACAAAAGTTGGTAAAAATTGATTTTCGACAAATATCTTTCCACAAATTTGAGATTAAAAGTTTGAGAAAAATGAAATCGACAGTTTTTTTTACAAAAAATAAAAACCTAAACAAAATAAATGGTAAAAATTGATTTTCGACTAAAAAAGCTTTTCAAAACTTTGAGATATTGGCTCTAAACTACTTTTATTTTTTTTAATATTATTGTCAACATTTATAAAATATTGATAAAAATCTAATTGACATTAAAAAAAATAAAAAACCTTAAGAAAAAATAATACTTAAAAATGGTAAAAATTAACTTCCGACTCCAATAGCTTTTCAAAAATTAAAAATATGGTCTTCAAACTTTTCTTATATCACTGAAAATTTCGTTTTCGATATTCAGTAGTTTTTTTTTATAAAATACGCAAATTAGGTAAATTTGTAAAAATTTTAGGAATGCTCCTTAATTTGTTAAAAATTTGTTTTTAACAAAACTAGATTTTAAAACTAAAAATAAAAATATTATTGATAGTTTTTAATTGACTATCAGCTTTTTTTTTCAATACGAAAACCTACAAACTTTTAAGCAAGACAAATCGACAGACAGGATGATAAGTTATCAGTGTGGGTAGCATCAAAGTCTCTTTTTCATCTGTCAGTTGAACAACCATGGTATGAGGAGCTTTGGTTCTAACAACACTTAAGCGGCGCAACATGTCACACAGGTTGTGACACAATTAACTTATAGAAGGAAACGCTTGGTTACTACTTACTATTTTCTGTAAAGATATGTGAAATCGCTAGGCTACGCCATTGATCACTTGAAGGATAACATTCAATACGTTATTAGAACAAGTCATCCAAAATTAGACTTTCAGATAAGACTGCATATGAGCCAGCCGTGGCGAACATATGACGGAAATCTTATTTAAGTTATAATTCCTGAAAATTTCTTTCGAATTTAGTACATTTTATTACTGTTTAAAAAGATCATCTTTTATTGTAAAACACTCTATAGGTCTTTTTTTATTTTAAAAAGTAATATCTCAAAGACAAAAGTAATATCTCAAAAACACGAACAAAATCAATAAAACATTTTAATGGGGCATTTAAATTTCTTGTTGAAGTTGTAAAAGCACTTGCGTGAATTTGTATACATTTTGCTTAACGTCTTAGGGAACTAGGGGAAGGTTGACAAAACTTAGTTTATTATATCCATTGAAAATTTCTCATTTTCAAACCAGAATCAATCAATGAACAGTTTTTTAAAAGTATTTTTCTATCTTTAATACCTGGAATTTTAAGCTGCTTTAAAAAACGACATTCTATTCTGTAATTTTTATTTCTTTTAAAAAGGATTTGTTTCAAAGCATCGAATAAAACGTTAGCATGGAAAAGTATTTTTTTTGCTTAATTTAAATTCTGTCAATTTTATTTATGTTTAACTTTAACCAATACCATGCATTAAAAAATTTGGAAACAAAAAATTATTTATTCACTATTTTTCTGGTATTAATTTACATTTTATTTAAAACAAAAAAAATTGTTTAGATATTCCGACGAGTTGTATATTTTCTGTCAGTATTGTTTTTCTTTTTTGAAGGCTTAATTTATTTTGAATAAAATCCAGGTAGCTGATGTCCTGAATGACAGCTCTTATCAACTATCATCCAAAACGAAAAAAAAGAACGTTAAAACGAAAATCCCTTGAATACAATTCATTTCAGCTGCCAACAGCAGTTCCAGTTAAAGTTGTCTGATGTGATGAGCGATGCCATGTTCCAACCACCGCACCACATTTACGGATCACGTATAAAATCTCATTTCAGGCCGCACACAAAATAATTGCATTGCTAGCACTGTACCTACTCTGTATCTGTATCTACATTTGTTATGGGCCTCTTGCGGGTGTCGAAGTCGAAACTCGAAATCGGGACACAAAAAAAATGAAGCTGAGGCCCAACTGATCCAACACAACGTTGTTTCCAATTCACTCACTCCATATACTTTTATTTTTTACAAAAAAAACCTGGCATAATTGAATTTAGCCAACTCGGTTACATCGAATTAATTTGAATCTGACTTCAGCATGGCAGCGGCTGCGGCAGGTATAGCGGCAGTTATAGCGATAGCGGGTATAAAAAGATTCAAACAAACAACAGCAAAAAAAAGATAATAGCATAAAAACATCAGCTCTGGCGGTGGATGAGAGAAGCACCAACTGAAAAAGGCTGCGGGCCAGCGCCTAAATCACTTACCGTGCTAAAATAAACGAACCTTTCTCTAATTCGCAGCCTATATTCGTATCTACGCTACGTACGTTTGGCTGTGTACACAATGACGACTGCCATTCGTAACTCGCGCGCGTAATTCGCGTACAATTTTCCACTGCCACTTCCACCGCCGCCGTACTCATTTGCCTATATGGACAGAAATAGAAACAGTGATTTTCCAAATAATCAAAGAAAATAGAAATAAAAAAAGAAAATGGGGGAAAGTGCCATTATTACACTCACTGTAGTCAACGGTAAAATTGTGATTGCGATGACAGTGCCAACAAAGCTCGCTGAATAAAATGAATTGCGCGCGAAGCCGATGCTGTATGCATGTTGAAAAGCATACGCTAACGCTTTTGTACCGCTAATTCATACACTTTACGAAAATTGTATTCCTCCAGCTCAAAGAAAAAATGGTCGCTGATGGTAACTCAAAGAAATGAAAGTTCCCAACCTTTGAATCAAAGCCATGACTTGAAGGTAATTTTCTTTTAAACCAAAAGAAAATTAGCATCATTTAACAGGGCGATTAGTTGATACATAAAGGTGAGTTAGTAGTAAAACCTTAAAACTCATGAAATTCTGGCAGTTCTTTCAAAATACCATAATATATTTTTTAGAGTGAACTTAAAACTTCTTCAAAACTCACTTTTAAATGTATTTAGTGTAATAATAAAATATAGGCAACTATCAATTAATAAATGATGGATATCGAAATTCTGTATTTTTTTAAACTTCTTTCATTATGAAATGGAAATATTATGGAAATCTTCAAAAGAAACAAGGTTAATTAAAAACTCTTAAATCCCACCTGCCAATCAGGACCAATCTGGGAAACATCGACAAACTTTTTTCTTTTTTTAAGTTATACGAACATCAGAACATCAGAAGAAGATTATTGTTGTAATATTTTCCCATAGCTTAAGGTCTTTAGGTCATAAGGTTTTATTTTTTAGTCTTCGACCATTGTCTTATATTTAGGACAGTCTTCAGTCAGGAATTGGTATGGCTTTGCGGCCTCTAAATTTGTTGATACAGTTTGATTTTTAAACACTTCTGTAACAACTTCAATAGGAAGGTCACGCTTTTTATAAGGGCATTTCTTACTTCACCAAAAACGTTGCTTTTGTAATTTTATGGTGGCTCAGCATTCTAGTTTTGTTTCAATACTAAGTACATATAATAAGGGGTGATTTTGTAGCTATTATCCTTTTGGCAACAATAGTTTAAACAGCTGACGCATGTTTCGTGTTTTGTTTTACTGTCAAAAATCTTTAGTTTGGTCTATAATTTAACCATGTATCGTCTTAGAACAACAAATGATTGAATTTTAATATCAAAATGCGTGCTCTGTTAAGAAGGTTTATAGCGCGCTTCTTCCATTTTATGGTAAGTTTAATCTACCCACTGAAGCGGCTGGGCTATTGTGGCTAAATTTCGCACCAAATTTACATATGTAGAGTGTGAACTGAAGAAAATATCACAGCTGTATCGGCCAGTGTTTATGATGACCATCAATTTCGATTCGTAGTCGTTCGCAGCAACAACAACCTGGAAAATTTTGAGGAAGGATTAAGATGTGATGCCTTTTAAAATACAGCTGATGAAAGAATTGAAGCCGAACGACCAATTGCAACGTTAAATTATTGTTGAATGAGCTCTTGGAAAGTTGGCCAAAGATCCACTTTTTTACCGAAAAATTGTGTTCAGCGACGATGTTCATTTTTGGCTCAATTGGTGTAAATAAGCAGAATTGTTGATTTCAGAGTGAATATCAGCCAAAAATATTGCAAGAGCATCCAGAAAAAGTCACAGTTTGGAGTGGTTTATGGGCTGGTGGCAATATTGGACCTTACTTCTTCAAAGATTATGTGAATCGTAACGTAACTTTTGAATGGTGAACGCTACCGTGTGATGATATCCAACTTTTTTTACCAAAAATAACTTGTCTTACATGACATGTGATTTCAACAAGAAGGTGCCAAATGCCACACAGCACATGCAACAATAAGCTTATTGAGAGT
Organism: Eupeodes corollae; assembly: GCF_945859685.1. Classification (NCBI taxonomy): domain Eukaryota; kingdom Metazoa; phylum Arthropoda; class Insecta; order Diptera; family Syrphidae; genus Eupeodes; species Eupeodes corollae. The sequence continues at coordinate 307,884,454 of NC_079147.1, read as the reverse complement.
CGAGTTCGGTGAACATTTTATTTCACGTGCGATCTAACACCTTTAGACTATTTTTTGTTAGTCTATGTTAAAGCTCATGTTTATACAGACAAGCCCGCTTTAATTGATAATTTGTGAGATACCGGCTGAAATGTTGGAAAGATTTTGTCAAAATTGGGTTAAGCTGATGGACCATTTGAGGCTTAGGCAAGGTAAAAATTTGCATGAAGTAGTCTTTAAACATTAAATTATATGAACCGTACTATCGATTCATATAAAGATTTCATGCATTTTCCTGAATTTAATGTGTGTTTTTTTTTTTGAAAAACTTTCTTATAGCTTTTAAAAATAACCCTAAATTATAGTTTGTTCTTTACTAAAAGGTCCAGTAACTTTACATTTAAACTTTGCATTAAATTAATTAATTTCCAGGTATTTGACGGCACTAGATTAAATTATATTTTGCAATTTTCTTGTAACTTTTGAAACTGATATATCTGACACCAATTCTATCTTCTCATCGTAAGAACTGGCCGTAATAACGCTGATGACCACTTTATTATCTATTGAATAGTAAAAAAAGGTAAAAATTTGGTCTCAGAAAACTTCCTTGTGGTACACCATCTTCAGTTTTCCTTAGTTACGAAAAATTATGATCAAATCGTTCTTTAAAGAGGCGGTTCGTTACGTTGGAATTTAATATTTCGGAATACTGTCTGGAAATGACCCTAACAAGTTTATAGAATATAGTCAAGTTTCAAGTGCAAAACCTGATCAAAGACTTTAGCAGTTCTTCTTCAAGTTATATTTTCACAACTTCGTAATTCGATATATTTGGTCTGATGATTTTAAATTATTCTTCTTTCTTCTATTATTTTGGTAAGTCTTTTTAATAACAGTTTAAAAAAAAATATACTTATAAATTTCCGTTTTATTCAAAACAAATTATGGAACATTCTCAATTATCAAATGTCTGAAGAATAGGCTTTTTAAATGTTTAAACTTTGATAATTTCCTCAATCATGAATAATTTCTTTAAAGCACTCGCAATAACAGTGTTATTCTTCTGAATTGAATTTCAAAAACCTTTTGAAGCATCAAATGATTGACACAAATTTTTCTGAACCTAGTGGGGCCTGCAGTTATTCCACCAAACACTGGACAAAATCCTAGATATTTCCTGATACTTCTGACAATATCTTGTTCCGTTTCAGCCCCAGCACAGATAATACTTCCTTGAAACTGTAAAATTTTCTACTTTTTTCTAATGGTTGTTGAGGAAAATTTGTCAGGGAGTATAACTGGGAGCTTCGGAGGCTTGTCATACTAGTTTTCTCGTGCTGACTTTCAGCTCCATTATTTTTTTACGAAAGAAAACTTACATCGTCTGCGCATTCTTAATGTTTCAGGTGTGTAGTCAGAGTCATTTAATGGTTCCAATAATGACAGTCTACTTGACTTTAAGTTGATGCAATCGATCTTTTTTTCATCGTTAATTTCGAAGATGATATAAAGAACACTCTTTCTTTGTTGTAGTAAAGTAATTAAAGATGAAAAACTTACGCTAAGCATATTATGTTTGGTGCTGGTCCTAATTGAGCAATGAGGCTTTTTCGAAGGACTTCGTCTACTTTCAAGTAAATATCGATCACTTGCCCATCAAAATCGATCAATACTTTCTTGGAAATAATTTTTTTGAGACGCATAAGATCAACAGACAAATTTAGTGTTTGTTTTGTTGCGCTATGCATTCCTTGCAATAGCAGCTATTTGCTGAAACCAGATATCTCTGAATTGAAATCAGTTCGCTTCTGTTTTGTGTTTTCTTTTTCGAAAGAAAACCCCCATTGCAGTGGATAACATTTTTTACTCAGTGTATTGATATCTCTTTCAGTGTGAATTTGTGTAGACCATCACGCAGGAAGTCCGCTCGAATAGCCAGAATTGTTTGGTCCAAAAACGTGCGGTCGTCATCCTTAACCGTCGTCGTCGAGCGCAATGAATCGTGGCCGTGTTAAGTAAGCCAACGAACGTCTAAAAAGCTCGCGTACTCAACTTTCACAAAATTTACATATAGTAGGTTATAGATATCTATGGCTACAGTACGAATGGACAATGCCTCAAGCTGGCCAAGGCTTCGACTATAATCTCTATTCTTTTCAACTCGACAGAGACGATGGAATATGTAGTGAACCATTTTTGTGGATAATCCATCAAAGTCACTATAAGACAACAAAAATCATCCCTTCAATCGGAAGAGGGCATCACATATTACTATACTTACTTTACCTTACCAACATAACGTACATTCACCAAATATAGGAATAGATAGAGAGATAGAAATGCAGGAGGAAAGAAAGATTGGGAATGAGAGGCGGCAGGAACGTTTGTTCGTCCATCAACGAACCGAACGGTTGCTCTTGGTTGCTCGGGAGGAAGACTAATGGTTTATTAATACAATAGCTGGACATTTATCATTTCTATAGTGCGCGATACTGTTCCATTCATTTCGACCTTTCGTCGGCGTCGCGTCCGTCTTCCGTTTGACCGTTTTCCGTTGTTTCGTTTGTCCGTTGGTTGGTTCGTTGGGGCCGAATGAGGAGAAAAAGTTCGATCCGAAAGGGTATTATTTACCCAGGCTATAAACACGCTGCCTCCTACATTCTACGAACTACGATAATATGCGGGGCTGATGGACTCGGCATCATCATCAACATCCATCCTCCATCCTCCATCCATGGCGAGGACACGAAAGTGGGTGGTACAGTGGGGCAGGTGCGGGCAGCACTGATGGCGGATGCTATATTTTTTCTGTTGTGATTGTTACTTTATTCGAGATGTTTTTCGTTAATGGATCTGTATGGTCTCGATAACGGTATACAGCATACAATAGCACCGAAACGATATGGTAGCAGGACGAGAGAATGGGAGGGTGAGAAAGTGCTGGAAAAGGTTAACGAATCAACTGAGCTAACCATTTTTCAAGTGCCAACAGAGCCTAATGTCCCATTTATATGACCAAATCACATGAGTGCTGCTGAGTTGTTTTGCTATCGGGGATCGGGCTTTATATATTTTATATGTGGTGATGGTGATAGGGCTGCTCTCTGATGGAGTGTTAATCTTAATCGGTTATGTTTTTGGAGCAGTATATTATTTAGGTTTCGGGGGCTGTTTCTGTTTCTGGTTCTGTTTCTATTTTATGCTTTGTTTGTACAAAATAGCCATTTGGTGTTATCTTATTAAGTGTGTTATATATGTAAAGGTTTGCCTAGGCTGTGGCTATAGGTTTTATGTAAGAGGAAACAAAAATGAGTCACGTGATAAATGAATGAATTTTACACCAGGACCGATATGATTTTAGGTGAGTGCTCGATGCTCGTGTTTGAATAGAGGTTTTCGTTTTGGTACAGGTTATAGTCGTTATAGAATGATGATGGTAAAGGTGATTTTTTTCTTTCAACTTCGAAAAGGATTTCCCCTCGAGAGAAGCTTATCATTTTTATTTATTCCAAATGGTGTGTTTAATCTTTGAGGCCATTGGTAATTCGCAATCTTTTATAGGTTTTAAAGGTGTCCAGAAAAAAATTGATAAAATAAAAACAAAGAGCAAAGAAACTCTTATATGGATAATTGATTGTTTTAGAGTTGGTATGAAGAGTAGGGAAAGTTATCGTCAAATTAAACAGAAATTATGTAAAGTTGTTTGGAGAAGTTGTTCTCATTTTAGAACACTTGAAATTATTGAGTTTCTTTTAAATTTTCATTAAAACAATATTTTAATTCAATCAAAAGAAATAGTGTTTTGGGTAGTAACAATTTCATTCACATTTAAATCAAATTTCCGAAAAACTTAAAACTAGAAATGATTTTAAGGCCAGATTTGCCATAAAACTGTTTTCTTTTAGAAAGTAAATAACACTGGCATTAAATACACGAGTAAGCGGGAATTTATACAAAAACTGAAAAATTCGAGTATGTTTAAGATTAGTTAAACAATATTGCAATATATTTAATTGACGTTTGAATCAATCCTTACCAGCATAAGAAGATCAAGAACACTTAGAGAAAGTTTTAAAAAAGCCAAAACTACATTGTTTTCTCATCTATCTGGGAACGTCTCGGGATAAGACTTTTGAAGTTACTAGACAATTATAATTTTATTCCAATGAACTTTATGACGAGGAAGCAATTCGAGCTTAGAATTTAGAACTCGAAATTTTAATCAAACATGACGTTATAATGGTATAGAAGTCTAATAAAGTGGGTCCAGCTATTCCGTAGCTCTATTTTTCTGTTTGTCCACACCTCTACAGCCAGAGCAATTGGGTGCACTAAGCTAAAAATGAAAAATTTAGTTTGGAAGCAGCCTTACGTTTTTATTGTAATACCAATTTCTTATTTTAAAAATAGAAAATTAAGATTTTCTCAAATATTATAAATCGTTCTTTACCATAAAACCATTATTTTATTTTTCAATTTTCTCAGTAACTAATGAACTGATTTGTTTCTATCATCTTAAGTGTACTTACTTATACTTAGGTCCTAAGACCTGTTAAGTCCGTTAGGAACCCTTTAAGGAGCATAGGGCCTCTCGTGTTCGGTTTCCGGAGATGTGTTTCAGCTCCCTCCAACTCTTGTTTTGTGACCCTGATTCCGCCTTGAATGACCTTTACCGTGTGATTCTCGGTCGTCCAGCTCTTCTTCCTTCTTGTGTGAGCGGATTTTACTGAATTGCTTGGGCTGCAATGCAGTCGTTACCTTTTCGAAGCGTATGTCTAATTAATTGACACTAACGTCTTCATATTATAGATTCTATAGGTTCCTGACCCATCTTTCAATGAAGGACCTCATTTGATATACGGTTTGGCTGAAAATCCTTAGGATGTTATGAAGACATCTATTCACGAAGGTTTGCCGCTTTCTTTTTATGAATGAAGTAACCTTCCAAGTGCTGCACCCATTAAGAAGCACAGATTCGACATTTGTGCGAAATTAATCTGAGTAATTCCTCCAAATTTTTTGATAGCATACCGAACGCAGCGTTTGCTTTGCCGATGCCGCATATGACGTCTTGTTCGGTTCCGCCTTCAATGAAGACAATACTTCCAAGGTATTAAAAGCTTTCCAGTTTTTCCATCGGTTGCAAGGAAATATTTATTTTAGAGGATGGTCGGGTTCCGTGGCCGATCATTTTTGTTTTGCCGAAATTAATTATTAACCCCACAACTTTTTTTCTCTCTCCACACTTATTGTCATTTGATGGAGATCCATGATCCTATAGGATAGTAAGTAAACATCGTCCGCGTAATCCAAGTGTATTGGCGACACAATACAGTCCTGTCTTACTCCGCTACAGATTTAAAAATCATCTGGCAACCTACCATAGTGCAGAACGTGATCTGATATGTTGGTTTAATATTAGCAATTAGTTTTTCTGGGATGCATGCACGCAAAGCTTACCAGATGTACACCCTGATAACGCTATCAAAGGCCTTCTCGAAGTCGATGAACACCAGGTGTAGTGGTGATCGATATTCAACGCAGATACACATATCGCGTACTCAAAGTTGATTAGTTTCCTGGATGCAAGTTCCACTCATTGATAGCTGCATCGGGCGTTGGTTACGCTTTAACGGCATGAGACAGCATTGAGTTTTTGAAGCATTAAATTCTACACAGTTCCTGTGCAATACTGACGAGATCAAAATTTAATAAGCTTATCATGGGCTGCCGTTGAAGTTCCACACCTGAAAGACAAGGAGTTGAATCTAGAAACGAATACAAAAAGCTGAGAGTATTATCGTCAGCTAAAGTATTAAAGTCAGAGACAAAATGGAGCCCTGGGGAACACCAGCATTTATTTTATGAATTTCAGACTTGAAACCATCAAGTGCAATAATCTTACTTTCTCCAAAACGATGTCAGGATTTATTTCACTGTTCGGTGAGATAAACGATGAGATCACCAGTGGACCTATTGCGACGAAAGTCATACTGCCGGTCATTAAGGGGGCTCCGTTCCTCGAGATATTTCTTAAGCTGATAATTAATCAGCGTTTCTATGACCTTTCAGAGAAGGGACGTGAGTGCTATTGGACGATAGTTGGAGAAGAAAGAGGATGTGCCTTTTTTAGGGATAAGCTGGACAACTGCTATTTTCCATTAGAGTAAGAAAGATGGAAAAGTTTACGCAGTGGTTTTGCATGTGTTGAAGAACACCAGCGGATTTGTGTATGTCAAGGTCTTTTAGTACTCTTTTAAATGAGTGCAAATGAAGATTCTTCTAATAGAATCGATTATGCTCTGAAGAACAGGATGACTCATGCAAACTGGCTACAAGCAAACTGGCTTTATCAATCGAGCTTACATAGGGATTGTCATTGTGGAGCTTTGGAACCGAGAATGACATAGTGTTTCGTACGTTTTTTACAAATGGCATTTAAATTTTTGAAACTTGTGAAAAGGTGAATCTATCAATACAACAAGTGATATTACCTTAAAAATAAATTCAAATTCCGAGCACGAAGTTTTTGATATTTGTTTACACAATTTTAATCGAGAGTTTATAATCAAACAAAAAAAATACTGAAATTTCGTTAAAATGATTTTCACCTTAAATATTTTGGGTACAAAAGTGATTGGCAAAAAATTAAACAATTAATTATTGTGGGCTTAGAACTTTTTTAATTCTTCATTTTAGATAAGTCTCATTTTACTCCAACTCTTACAAAAGGACAAACAGAATCATCAACAAGGAGGACTATTTTTAATTTTTTCACTACATCGTTCAAGAATTCGACCAATTTTCAATCGATAACTTTGAGGCAGTTGAGTTATTTTTCATTGCCTATCTAGCTTTGATGGATTGCAGTATCCTCAAGGAAATTTATCCACTTAACAACACCTATGACCTAATGAGAAGCATCATGAGAAAAGTACAATTCTACGACCGATATGCCTGATACCAACGTCAACAGTCTAACCTGTCCAGTATCAGTTAAAGCTGCTATATGTGGACTATTCTGAGCAAGTATGATTTTGAAGTAAATTGAACATAGAATTAGTTATCTAGTTCAGTAGAGTTAGTTTCACAGGTCTTCTAAGAGTGCTATATAAAAAGAAGAACCATTTGCTTAACCATTTTACTAAACCGTTTACGATTCTTAACTTTTACTCCAATGCTATTCTCAAAGTTCAATTAAATTTCCTTGAAAAACCAATTCACAGTGTTCTTCTAGACCAATACCAAACATTTTAACCAAAGGGGTAATGAATACCCTTTTGATGATTAGACACAGTGCGAGCAGTTAGGAAAGGGGGATAAGATTTGAAAGCATAAACCAATGCATATTGGTTTTGATTGTCTGCATATGGTGATGAGTGGGAAATATTGAGACTGGTAAACATTCCACATTCGTGTAGTGCGGCTAAAGAAAGAACGTACTAACAGTACGTCTGAAATTGGACTCAAGGGCAAACTGATGGGTATTCCTAGCAGTACAGGTATTACGGTTGAATTTTTTAAGGGGTAGGAATGTAACGATAAAATAATGATAGGCATGAGACCTTGCTATGTTACATAAGAAAGGCAACCGTCTTGGTAGGAGAACAATCACTTACTATTTTAAGAGCTCTCTTTGCAATTCTTTCTAAAGACTGAAGTACTTTATTGCAGCACCAGCCCAAATACAAGAATTTTACTCAAGTTTTGGAGGAGTAAAAGCCTTGTAAATTATAGCCAGATCAGAAGCTGTAAAAACTTCTTCCACCGTCTGAGAAAACCTAAACACTTATTAGCATTTTTGGCGATGTCGAATATGTGATCAATCCACAACAAGTCAACAAGCAATTTGTGATGCACATACATAAATTTAATTTCAAAAATAAATACAGGTAAAAGCAAAAAATTCCATTTTTGATTGCATATTTTCATTTTCATTTTCCTACTAGTCTGAAATTATCAGTTTGGGCGGATCCCAGCCTCTTCCTTTTCTTATTGTTATGTGAAGAATATATCAAAGAATTCTATCATGGTAACAAAAACAAGTTTTTAGCAAAAAAAAAAATAATGTTGTCCTTCAATTAACAAACTTGAATAGGATAACTTTTATGTTAGTTTGTAGCATCAAATAAATCTTATCGAGATCTTCAATATAAATTAATTTAATGTTTTTTTCAAAATAGCAGCTCTTATGAAATGCACTTGAAAAAAAATTTTTAAAAACATATCGTCAAGTTAAGCCTAGAAATTATTTGAAGTTATTTTGCCATTCAAATTATTTTTGATGTTTAAATTCTGTCAAAATGTTTCTTTCTCTGATGTTGTGTATTCTTCCGTGTCAAAGCCGAAAATTCTTAATATAATACATCTTGAATTGAATTTCAAGAGCCTTATATTGCAAAGGTATTAAAATGTGTTGTATATGTATATGTTTAATTTTTGAAGTACTTCTGTATTTTGGATGCAAAAATAATGAAGAGGAAACCCATTCAGACTAAATTCGAAATCTTCTAATTAAAGTCAGAATTTGTGTTTTTTTTTAATTTTACTGGGAATCAACTCTATCTCATAAAGAGACAGACTTCCTTCTGTATATATTTTAAAACCCATCACTCTGTTTCGTCATCATCAACATCAACATACATACTTAGGAACCTACACTGAGCAGCATCGTTAAATCACATCATCCATTTTAATTAATTACTGAAAATCCTTTTTGCAAAAAGGAAAAAAGTTTCATCTCTTTTCTGTTTGTCGTTTTTTTTAAGAAGAAAAAATTTCCTTCCCCAGAAAAAAGGACAAAAAACTGATTTTGATTCTACATACAAATATACTTCTGCCTATATTAAAGTTTAACGGTGTGTTGAACATGACAAGCGACCTAAATTAATAGAGCTATACGAATACGACTTTAGATGCATCCAGGTTTTGAGTAAATATAATGAAGCTTCATGTGTGTATCAATTTTTAAAATTCATTAAAAAATCATCCAAATCATAATCAAAGACAAAAAACAAACGCAACTTTTAAGTCTCTCTCAACTCACACCCTGATAAATATTTTTTCTTCCTGCGATACAAAATTTTTGTCTCGATTTCAATCCTAGATATGAGACTATATATAGGCAAAAATAAAAGGCATCGAGTTCCTGAAGCACTACACAAGAAAAAGCCTCCCAACCACATCGAATATAAGAGAGGAGCACTTTAGCTTACTTTTCTATACTTTATGAGTATAATAGCTGTACCTATGTTATAAGGAGAATCTCTAGCTAGAATAATAAACAAAAACAACAACAACAGTAACAGTAACAGCAAAACTTATACACCATCCCCATCAACCCCCTTCGCCAAAACCACCAAAATATATGTGATGTAAGTAAATTTCCGGAAACATGAATAATTGCACGGAAGCAAAACGTAATATTATCCTTTTTAATGGAAGACAGAGAAGCTTTTTCCTGCAACGGCATCGCATCCATATCCATCCATCAGATACAGTACAGTGAGCACACGTTTCCATCAGAAAACGCTGCTGGTAGGTTTGTGTCTGTCTCTCTATATGCCTGTTGGGCCCGTGTCTTGAGCTTGAGAAGTGAGGAGCTTGAGCCTGATGATGTGCCGATGCGTCCGCCTCTGTAGTCGTCGTCGTCGTTCCTCCTGTCTGGCAAATGATGTACTTTTGCTGTTCTGAGTGCTTACATAAATGAAAGTCATACTTGTATCGCTTACTCCGACTAGCCCAACTCCCAATTACACCCCTTCACCTCCCCCCACACCATCAGCATAACTATATGCGCCAAGCCGCACCGCAGCAGCCTCGTTCCCTGCCGCAAAGCTCATCCGATTAATTCCGAAAAGTTTCATCCTTTCGCATGATCAAATTTTTTCCATGTTCACTTAATTACTTTTCCGCATATCATTGCTGTTGAGCTGGAGCTGGATACCAACCCTCCCCGAAAGTCCTGAATTCCAAACTTCGACTGCTTGTGCCGCAGCCATGTCAGTTCATCCCTACATCATCATAGACAGCATCAGAGAGAAAATATGTAGATATTTATATTTGTGCTGTGCCCATAGGGCCCACATATGACTCATGAGAATTTCAGCATCACTTTAACAGGAACTTTCTTTACTTCAAGGAACATCGAGTTCACTGTCTGAGTGGCTCGTCCTTGAAAGATAATGATCAACCCTTTTTCCCAGTACAAAGAGAGGTGTATAGTGACTCCTCTGGCAACTCTCAAAATTCTTAATATTGATTTAAAAACTGAAAAAAATGTACAATTTTAAGGAAATTTTAATAAAATGATATCCTTTCCCGTTACAGCTTTGGTGAAATTCACCTCGTTTTTTGTTGAAAATAGTTAATTTAGTAATATATATTTTCAGATGGAAATTTTGAAAATTCCTGTTTTGGACGATGTGGTGTGGATAACGTTGGAAGTTTAAGCAAAAAAGATGATGTTGATGATGACGACTCTGGCTTTTTGATGTTGGGAAGCCAATTAATCAGTTTGACGCCCCCATCGCTCGTCGCTCGCTAGCTCGCATCAAGGACACCACCAAAAGGATATAACCTCCGAACCGAACATCAAACACATACATATATGTATATAATTATAAAACATACAACCCAACATCAGACTATTAAAATATGATGATGATGGTGCTTCGGGGGTTCAAGAGTAGATGAAAGAGGGTGGTGCGCTTGCATAACAACAACAACAACATCTCTTTGTATAGAACGCGCGTGTGAAATTTCAGTTAAAAGTTAATCATGTAGATGCTCAAGTTAATTTTCGTCCTTTGTGCTTTATACTGATGCCAATACGGGTTATCGCCAAAAATTTTGATTAACTTCCAAAGTGGAAAAAGAGGGTAGATATAAACAAATGTTTTCTATATCCTTATTGATTTATTGACACTTGTAAAGGGTGTTTTTTGAAGGCATAGAATTTTGAAGTGGAAAAAAACAAAGATGACTTTTGCAAATTGACGTGGAATATAATTTACTCGAAATCTAATCTTCTTGTTACAAAATTTAATGGTGATTTCTGACATACAAGTATGACCGCCACAGGTTAAGTGGCTCGAATGTCATCTTACTCGAAAGCCCAATGAATGTTAACAAAATTTTTGGACGTATATTGATGTCAATCGTTCCGGATTTATATTCGGTTGAGTGTGGAACAATAACTTCGAATATGCCCTTGTATTCACATGATCTTGAAAGCCTACACACGGTTCGGTTACCAAACGTTTCCTTTAAAAGACCAAATGACGCATGAGCTGTATAAAATGTTGTGCTAAGCCGTCTTTTGATGAAACCTCAGCTCCTCTGAATCATGATTGTTGAATTGGAAATTGAAAAAGTTAGAAATCATAGATCTATAGAAGCCTCCATTGACTGTAACGTTATGTTCAGCATATTTTTTAGAGAATTTCGGACCAATTATTCCACCAACCCATAAAGCACATATAAAGCCGGTTTTTGTTGATAAAACAGTGTCTCAATATACATTTGAGGGTTATTATCACTCTTTATAGGACAGCTTTATTGACCGGAAAATGTTGACCGTAAAATCGACGGACTGCGCGATACATACTTCGAAATTTGCACAATTTGGAATCGTCAGTCTATTTATGTTAAAATGTCAAACCAAACTTAAGTAAATCTATGTACAGTAGTCAAAGTTGCTGCCAGTTAAAAAAGTGTTGCGAAATTAAAGTTATATACACCTTTAAAAAAGCACCCGTTATATACAGTGAATCCATCGCCATCATCAGAAGGGAGTGAGCATTTTCGAGAAATATCCAACTTGTTTGATTTGTCACGGATTGAAAAAGTTTGTGTTTGCGTGCGTGAGGGCTAATTACAAAATATACCTAGCTTCCAAAACCCTCCAACCTTCACGCAGGTTGTTTATGATTAGTGCGAAGATTTTCTACGTGCAAAGTTTCTGATGATGTTTTTTGCGGGATGAACAAGGTTGGTGCTGCCAGCAGGCGCGACGACCAAAGGCCGAAAGATGAAACTTTCATGGGAGCCAATTAAGAGCAAAAGGTGTTGCAATGGGTTTATCTAACTATCCCTTTCTCTCACTCATCTTCACACAGGAAATAACCATATCATCGAACAGAAACACGTAACTTTTCTTCTTGTTTTTTAAGGTACCAACCGTCACGCCGCTTACAGAACTCCTGCAACACGTAATGATGTCGAATTACTTTGGCCAAGAGCCAACAGCTAACAGCCACTAGCCACTTGGCCCTAGCCAGCCAGTTAGCCATCGTCGTCGTCGTCGTCAGTTGAGTTGAATTCGATCAGAGTATTAATTAGTAAACATGGCACATAAAATGGGGTGAATCTAATTACCTTTAAGCAAAGTAGTGGTTCGTAGCCTAAATTTCGTTTTCTGATTGATTTGCCCTTTTTGTTTTTTTGTTATATTATGTAGGGTAGGTGTGTCCTGGCAATAAGAACAAAATGTTCAATGTAGCTGGAGACTCTAAAAGGTTATATGGTAAAACAGTAGTTTTTTGTTGTATTCATTTATTTATTGCTTAGACGAAGTGTTTTAATATAGGAGTATACCATACCTCCGTTTGGTTTGATTTTCAATCATTTATCAGATACCTATAATTAAATGGAAATTGCTTAGGCTTTTAAATAAGGACATGAACAAAAGTATTCATTGGGGTTTTCTGACGGTTGGGGTCGAAGAAGTGTATTTAAAAGACTTTAATTCATAATTATATAATACCTTTTAAGCATACAACACTAGGAGATATGTGTATTTTAGACATTATGGCTAAACAGTGTAATAAGCTGGAAGCCCTTGAAAATTTTGAAATCATGTATTGCATTCGATAAGCCAAACCATTTAAAGAACTTACAAAAACTAAAGTGTAAAATGTAAGCTGTTGTCTGTCAAGACATTTCAGACATTAATCCAATTTAAAAGTTTTTAGTAGGTTTTAAAGTAGGAAAAAAAAAACTGTAAAATTGATTTTTATAAAAAGGCTTTAAAATTGATGTTAGTTCGAATACATTGAGAAAAAATAAAACTATTGAATTTAAACAGATTTCATTCTAATCAAAGTTATTAACTTTTAGGACTGACTGTTAACATTTAATCAAATCACATATGACGATTGGAAAAAATATCCCCTATGATTCGATAATAAAACAGCTTAGAAATTCAATAATTAAAAGCAATATTTTCGAAGTTCCATAAATCAAAATTTTGCTTATTTCATAAAAATAATTGTTTTTAAGGAAACCAATGAAAAGTTATTAATGCAGGTCGCGTATTAAATTTGTCAGTCTTTCCTTGACTTTTTGATGTTATACCATCTGTAAGACAGACTCTATTTCATGACAATGTCTCTACTCGTTCTTGAGTTATAACCGACGAAAAAAGTCATCTGGAAGGTTCTCATGTACCAACCTAAATTAACGTTAAGAAATTTAAAAGTTTCAATTTGAAAAATCGGAAAGGTTATATTAAATTCTATTGAGAAGTTAATCATATACAGTGTCATACAGAATGTTTAAATGCAGTATTTCGACCCGTTCCTGTTTTTATCAGTCGGATCTTAGTATTCCAAGGTCATACAATTATTTGTCTAGTTGTATAACCTTAAATCTGGTGTTTGTAATAGTAAAACATTCCTTCTCTTTTGAGGCAAACCACTTATCAAACCTTTGGACGTCTTCATAAGAATTATTTGATAAAAACATGTGGTTGTTGGATGTGACTAGATCTTAAAAAAACTACGGGTAAAGTAACATCTTCTAGTTGATATAGTATTTTAGTAACTTTCACCAGATTTCTTTAAGCATAGGCAAATATCGGACTTTCTTTTTTGTCAAATAGGTACGATTTCACACACAACTTCGTCACTTCATTCAAAACAACAAGCGATTGACTGTCCTCACGCTTCTTGCTTAACAGCAAGCCTCAACACCAATTCCTGCACTTTATTTTCCATTAAGTCAAAGCATTAAGTATAAGCATTATATGCGATTTGACAGCCTTACTTCTACAAACTGAAACATAAGATCTGAGTTGTTTTTCTGGCATAAAACTTGAAATCATAAACAAACCTAAAGCAAATTTCGTGAATGGTGTGTCTACTGTCGACGAAGGCTCAACTTGATACTTTATTATTATCAAATTCTTAAACAATCATTACAAAGCTTCTTTCAAAAACCATCGGAAAAAGCTTTGGCAACTTTACGCTCAAAGTTCGTAGACGATGAGAAGACGATGATGAACCGAATTTTGCTGATAGGCAGGATAATCAATTCAACATAGACGCCGAAAGCCAACAATCCCGCCAATATATCTAAGCTGAAGTCCACAGACCGTCAAATATTTTTATTACGGCGGATCCTGAAAAAAACCCAAGATCATTGAATCGAAACCTACCATCTTTTCATCGATTTTAAGGCCGCATATGACAACATCTACAGGACCTTTCGATGTCAAAATAGGTTTAAGACAGAGTGCCGCACAGTCATGCAATTTTTTTAACATCGTACTTGTAAGAATAGTGCAGAGCTCCCACGTCAACATTAAAGGCACTATCTTTCAAAGGTCTGTCCAACTACTAGCATATCCTGATGATATTGACAGAATCGAAAGAACTCAGCGTGATGTCAATAGGGCTTTTGTGAGTATTGAGGCAGAGGCGGAAAAATGGGTTTAACGGTTAATAAGAGCAAAACAAAGCAAGAAAGGACTCGGTCAATATGTCACCATCGATAGACATAATTTTGACTTCGCTGTAAACGCTTGAAACAACACCAGCTCTGAGATCAAACGAAGAATAGCTCTTGCTTACCGCTGTTTCTTTGGGCTGAGAATGCAATTGAGTAGCAAAGCCCACTCTCGAGTGACCAAAGTATCGCTATATAAGACCCTTTTCATGCAGAAGCATATGACAAAAGCGGATGAAAGCACCTCGGGTCGTTTCAAAAGAAAAGTTCTTCGTGTGGTCTACGGTTTCGTATGCATAAAAGGGTAGTGGAGGAGAAGATGGAACAACAGCGACGCAGACTTAGCCAGAAGGGCAAAAATCTAACGACTAAGATGGCTGGATCTCGTAGACCACATGGAAACCAATGCTCCGGCCCGGTAAGTCTTCGAATCCACACCCTTAGGACAGCGCAGTAGAGAAAGAACGCAGATCAGAAGGCGCGCACAAGTTTAAGTGACCTCACCCAACTTGGAGCGCGAAATTGGAGACATCTAGCTACGAATCGAGCTAGATGGAGTATTCGGTGAGGCCCTAGTTCACACCAGACTGTAGCTCCACCTTAAGTAAGTAAGTAAATGTTTGAGGAGTCACATTGTAACTAAAAATAAGTTTATGTCATCATTTATTGTGTTTTAGAATAAATCCAATTCAAATCCAGTATTTGTAGTTTTTTACCCTTAATTAGTGCGATTTCCATTTACTCAATTGTTAGATGATCAACACTCAAATGTTTCTGATCTTATTCATCAATGTTAAAGGATTAAATTGTCATTTCTATGGAAACCATACACGTACACAACTAATTTAACGAGATGTTTTTTAATAAACATTTTGGGGGAAAAAATTCTTTAGTATTTTTATTTATTTTTCATTATATTTACCCGTGGCATGATGGTTAGTGCGTTGGACTGTCATGCAAGGGGTCTGGGTTCAATCCCTGCCTGTGCCACCTTAATTTAAAAAATTAATTTGCGCGGGTACTGCCTCTTGCGAGGAATTGACAATTCCTTCAAGAGTAATTCTTGTCATGAAAAAGTGCATTCTCAAATTAGCCGTTCGGATTCGGCCTAAAATTGTAGGTCCCTTCCATTCCTGACAACAGTACTCGTACACAGGAATGGTTGCGAGTTGTAAGTCACTAGGCCCTGGTTCACAACGGACTGTTGCGCCACCCAATTTATTATTTTTTTTATTTACATTCTGTACTTATACCCTTGTTACACTCACCGATTCAATTACATTACATGTTGTTATCTTGATCCCAATACAACGTTTCCAGTTTTCCCTATCTAAATTAAAAAAAATTATAGTAAAACAGAAAAATACAGTATCCATGAATAGACATTATTTAAATGATTAGTTTTTCTCAGAAAATTAAAAAATTATCTAATTTCCCTTCAAAACTCGGATATCCGATCAGAAAAATCCATATCCACCCTTCGATCTTGGTCTTCTCACCACATTCACCACACATTGTTCGAACACCATATCGAATCCAACAATCTGTATTTCAATTGTAGCTTTGTGCAGGAGAAGAACAAACAAAATCCATTTCCGTTTCACACTCGGAATTTAGGCAAAAGCTTTATAATCTCTTGTCACAAAAGCCAATCGGAAGTTAAAATACCGCGCCTTCTATACCCCTAGCAATGAATAACGCCCTCCTCCCCGAACCACCAACTCTTAATACACTATAGCAACAATGTTTAACAAAATAAATTTCCAATTTTAACGCCCCATGGTAGATTGAAATCAGCTATTTCATTTCCCCTCAGCAAAAAAAATAAACTCAAACTCAATCTACCAGCTTAACTTCCGTTTCCTGATGCGGCATCACCCCAACCCTACACAAACATCCAACAGATTCGAATACAGGACTTGGGATTTTTCCTCTGACTGGCTTGGCCTGGCCTGGGCCTGCCTGCCTGCCAAAAACAAATTAAATTAATATTCGTGACCAAATAGCATTTTATTCTTGTACAATGCTAAAGCCCTATATACTCGTAGGTTAGGTATGAGTTTCAAAGACGCCTTTTTTGAACACAATATAATAATACATATATTATAGGCTCTAGCTAATACCGAAGGCAAATAATAAAGCAAACTAACGGTTAGTAGACATAAGCACACTTTTTGTCTTTATGGACTTTACATTGGAGTTCCGGTCAGTTTTTTTTGTTTGTGTCCGTTTTATGTTTTCAAATATATTTTATTTTCTAAAATTACTCAAAATGTCTTTATGATGAAGGCAGGTTGAAGTTGTGTAAGGGAATTTACATTGTACTTACTTTCAGAGGGCAGGGTGAGTGAAAGCCTCATCTATTATTTCAATTCTAGGTGGGTAATACAATACACAACCCAAATTAATAGGTTCGACTAATTGGTGGCTACAGTTTAGGACCCATTCCAAAATTTGTAAGAAGCTTAGGGTTACCAACTCTATGATGTTGCAATGGGCTTTTAATGTTGAAATTCGATGTTTTTATCATGAGGTAAAAAATGAATTCATATGCCAATGAATATAGTGTCCTAACAAATTTTCTTGACAATTTACGACGAACCAAACTTTAAACGAAATTGCTAAGTATTTTGACCCTTATCTTTTCGTACTAGAAAATCGATTGGTATTGGATTTAAAATTGTCACGAGTGTTTTTCCCTTCTTATTTCGTGTTGTTTGCTATAGTGTTTTCCAACATTGGACAGTACCCGTGGAGTGGTGGTTAGTGTGTAGGACTGTCATCCAGAGGTCTTGAGTCAATCCCTGCTTTTACCCTTTTGCCAAAAAATTTCTTCATTGGTACTGCCTCTTGCGTTGAGGGGATTTAGGTCCCCTTCATCCCTGACATTACTCGCACACAGTGATGGTTGAAAGTTGTAAGTCACTAAGCTATGGTTCTGTAGATACTGTTTTTAATATTTATTTTTAATATTGGGCTATTGGCAGTTTTGACATTTGACAATTAAAAAAGATAAAATTCATTACAAAAGGGGCGAACGATTTGCATTCAAAGCTAAAGTCACAATATTTCTCGAAAAGATGGTTACAATTGATCAAAATGATCTTGTAATTGCCAAGTATTGCATTTTTAAAGCTCTAGATATGTATCAAGTATTACTATGGCGCGATCGAAAAGAATTCGAAAAAAAGTGAGTACACCGATTCCGTGTGTGTGTCTGTCCTCGCCATTACAGCCTCAACATTCGGTGGTTTAAGTTTAAACTTGGTTAATTTAAAATTTTAAGCAGATTCGTGTTTGAAAATTTTAATTTTATCAACAAATGACCCGAAGTTACAGAAGTATTGGTTCGTGAGATATTTAGGATTGATTCAAATGTTCGTGACTTTAATTTGTGTTGTGCTACTCTATTTTGTTGAAAAACCTTTCTTACCGTGATTTTCTGTACAACAACATTTATTTAAAACTGATGTCAATGAGGACCTTGAGAAAATTTTAAATTGGTCCCATTTAAATGGTCTTTTTTTGAATCCGAAGAAATCTAAATGCTTAGTTATCTCAAGAAAGAACTTAGATCTTGTTTACTTTCCTCAAATTATGTTAAGTAATGGTCCAATCGAATACGTACAGACTGCAAAGAACCTTGGCGTTACATTTAATCGATATTTGACTTGGGACGATCACATAAACGGACTTGTCGGCAAAATGTATGGTGCTCTACGTACACTTTGGGTAACCCAGTATTTTACGCCAGTAAAAACACGAATACTGCTAGCAAAGACCTTGCTTATACCTATTTTGATTTATGGATGTGAGTTATATTGCAACTGTAGATATGATAGTAACTTCTGAGCGTCAATTTTTTGTAAATTCAGTTCGCCTCTGGAACTCCCTTCCACGCTTTATTAAAGAAAATCAAAACACAACAAGACTTAAAAAGGACTTAATAAATTACTTTTCAATTTAAAATTATATTACATACTTACATAGACCGTATAGAAAGTTATTAAACTTTTCATATTATAATAATAATCATAATATAAATAATTGAAATGTCATTTAATTATAATAATTACATTGTCATTCTCATTTATAAGCTTGTTACTACCTTATAAGATATTGTATCTTACAGTTACTAAGCGTTCAAAATAAAATAAATAAATAAATAAATTCCTATACTGATTCTTGAAAATGGAAGACGAAAAAAAGGTACCTATTACGAAAGTACTAATATGTAAGAAGACATTCATTCATCTCTCCAAAAGCCTTTGATTTTGATTTCTGGGACCTTAAAACTTCGAGAAATGTCAAAATTTTCAATATGACAATTCGAGCCGATTACAATAACTTTTTACATGGAAAAATAATAACCATTAAAAATTGTATTTTTGTGTTAACGTTATTCTGATGCAGAAAATCTTTGCAACCTAAGGAATTGAACTCCTTAAAATGTTAAATAATTTGTACTTATGAAACCCTCCTTTACAAAAATAATTTTTTAAACTGTCAGTTTGACAGATGGAAGCATCTGTTTGTGTCGCTGCTTCGGATACTTCCATATTGGTCTAAATACGACCTTAATTAGTTTTTGTTTTCCCATAAAAAGTCTGCTTCTTTAATATTTCCACAAAATTTCCTTAAACCAAAATAATGGCAACTCTACATTTAAAAAGAAAAACGTTAATTTTTCCATTGTTTAAACTAAAAAAGCGTGCTAAGTCGACGAAGCCGAAAGTGATCGATAGCGGTACTGGACCTGCACCTTGGGAATAAACCATTTCACCCAAAACAAAACATAAAACAACAACTGCGTGCATATAAATGCGGTTTAATTGTTTCGACTTTTAATAGATTTTTGAAATGAGATTTTTGCTTTGTTTTTTGGTGCACATAATACTCGTTCAGTTGGGTCCCGTGACTCAAAACTAAAGCAACTCGCAAACACCAAAGACCACAGAGCCACAGACCCCAGTACCAGATCGCTATCTAGGGAGCTTGCTGGCATTGTAACAACCTGTTAATTAGGTTTTTAAATGCTAATCACTCTTTTGCTGATGAAGAAAACACAATCCATAAAAGTAGACGAAGAATGAAAACAGCAGCGTTTCTAGGAACGAGACGAGTACCTTACCTTTAGCTAAGAAAAGAGAGTAGGGTTTGCGTGAATTTAGTTGTTCCAGTGACTTAATTAGAAGGGAAGGTATTTCGGCGGAAGAACTCTTAAGGGTGACCCGGTGAACTTTTAGTTGGCTCTGGCTCTGGTTCTGGTTCGTTGGATATGACATCATTATTGTTTAACTCAGGTTCGACGGTTCTTTTAGTGGAAATTTGAATTTTTAGTTTTTTGTTTAGCTGCCTTGCTTCTGATGGCTTCAGTTGGTCTTGGTAGGTATTATTAGCAATCTAATTAGCACCTGAGTATTATGCTGGTATGCAGGTAATTTTGTGAACCTTTCATTTAAAATTTGTCAACAATTATATACTAGAGGTATTATTTTTTGTAATTTTTGTTGTTGTTGTTTTTATGTCATTTTCCCATTGCTTAAGAAGTTGAGGTTAGGAAGCAGAAGTTTGAGAGGAAATTAGAGGAAGGCCATGCCAAGTGCAGGGATTGTTTTCACTTCTGTGGTAAAGCTGAATGGAGGTATGGAATGCGTGAGCCATTATGATGATGGTTAATGGATGAAGGTTGTTTTGGGTGTGAAGAGAATAAAATTAATGAGATGTCGTTTTGGATTTTCGCATGAACCTTGAGACACATATTAAAACAAGGCGCAAAAAAACAAACAAATTAAAAGTACACGAAATTTATTTACTTGACTTAAACTAATTTCACAGAGATTTTAAGGAAGATTTTGATAATTTTTTTGTTTAAATGAAAGGTGCAGCTCGTGTGACTTTGAAAAAATACCAGGATTAACAAATGTTTAGAAATAAACAGAAAGACAGAGGTCAATTCATTATCATATGTTACAATTTTGTAACTTAAATGATAAAAATGGAAACAAAATTCAAAGTTCGAGTGAAGGACTCTTGTTTCTTACTACTTCGTTCAACATACATTGTGGGGCATGGTTACTTCCTTATTTTAAAAAATCATAACACATAAAGTATAAGCAATATTGATTTAATTATTTTTTTATTTGAATAGAAGTACATTTAAAGTTTTATTTTATTTGGTTTAAAAAACGACATCTTACCACCGTTCTCATCAATGCACTGAGATAGTCGGAGTTTGAAATTGTTTTCCACTTTTTCCAGCATATCTGCGCTTATATCGGCGATAGCAGCGCGAATATTATTTTTAAGATAACGAAGAGTCTTTGGACGATCAGTGCATACAAACGAGCCCCACAGAAAAAAATCACATCTGGCTAAATCTGGCGATCTTGCTGGCCACTGAAGATCGCCTCTAAAAGAGATGTGCCGTTAGGGGAAATGTTCATCCAAAATTTTCATTGACCTTCTTGCCGTGTGAGCTGCGGCGGGCGCCATCCTGTTGAAACCACACTTCCCCTACATTAATTTCTTCAAGTTTGGGTAGAAAAAAACCACAATCATGCTGATAGCTATAACGTTTAGAATTGACCGTAAGTTCTCTTTCATTCTCTTCAAAGAACCATGGGCCAATAATGACGATTATGGATATTGCACACCAAGTTGTCACACGTGCTGTATTCTAAAGCTACTCATAAAGTTCTCTGGGGTAAGTGGGGCTCCAATATCGCATGTTTTCTTGGTTCACACATTTAAAAATATGAAAATGTGCCTTGTTACTTAAGAAACAAGGGTGTCCTGAGGCAGATTTTCGAGGAAGGCTTCACATGCATTTTTTCGCGCAACATAATCGCGTGGATTAAATTATTGCACCATTACCGATTTGTATGGGTGAAAATTAAGTTCCACATGAAGACTTCGTCTCACTATGCTACTAGAAATGTTTGTGCGCAGATCGCCTAGGGGATTTCAAAATTGCCACCCTTTCCCCTCCGATATTCTCTGGCGTCCTGACGGTTCTGGAGGGTTCATTATGTTTTTTTCGGTATCACCAAACGTGTCCACTTACAAACAAATCGATTTCCGAAAAGCCATAAGCCAAAGCTCTAATATTAATAGCAGCTCGGTTGCAAGAGTTTTATATAAGGAATCACGCCTCCCCGTATATAGCTGGCTATCAAATTAATCTCTTTGTAAGGTTTTCTATTGCCTTAGCTTTAACCCTACTTCAAAATCAATCATTATATTAGGTTTTGAGGTATTTGATGCGTCCAAAGGTCTTAAATTACGCAAACGAAGTGGAAAATTCACACAGCTCCATTTCTTGAGAAGATCTGGTGACCAAACCTTTGACTCAACAAAGGCATAGTTGCTGTAACCATTTTTCATTGAAATAATTTGCAATGATATAAGTAATAAAAACAATTGCCTTAAGCGTTATGTTTGCACCGCTTACAGGTTCAAATGATTTTTTGTAAGAAAATAAAGTCTCAATAGTTTCTTCTCAATTGTGTTAACTCCAAAAAGCAAAATGTATCTGGCTTAAATACCCGAGAAGTCAGAAATGAAATTCATCGCTGAAGATTCCGATACAAGTACGTTATTTAAGTTAAGCCATAGTTCGCCGAGATCTTGAAACTTAACATCTTTTAGACTTTTATATTTCAGACAAGCTGAAAGATAAGGTCTATCGTCTATGCCAAAATAGTTCACACTCGATTTAAGACCTTAAAGATGGAATCTGTGAATCCATCGATTTCTACGACATACAGCCGCAAAACTATGAGAATAATCATGAAAAATGTTATGAAAGGGAAAACATAACCTTGCAGGTATCCTTTTCCAATGCAAATGGCATGCCTTCTTATGTATGAGAATATGAAATAAAAATGCATTAATTTCCTTCAAGAAGAGACATTTTTTTGAAATCAAAATTATAACTTTAAAAAAAGCATAATAATTTCTCTATAATATTAAATTTATCACTTCAAAACTTCAAAGAACGGGAATTGACCTCCTGACCCCAGTATATCACATCATAACTTTAATTTTCGTTTGTAAACTTAAATATAAATGCATGTCCCTAACACTGTAAAGTTATCTTTGTGTCAAATCTTAAAGCCGTGTTCCCGTTTTACATCATATATCGTCCTTTTTTCTCCAAAAGTCGGGTAGTCCATCCTAAATTTATAATTTGTTTTTTTTTTGTTTTTTTTTGAGGTTATGTGGTTCAAAATAAACACACTCTGGTTGTGTCCAATGTCATTCTCCCGCAAAACGTGAAAACTTTAAAATGTGTTCCTTGTCGAAAATAAACAAAAAAAGATGGCAAATGAAAGAATTCCAGGGAAAAAAAAGTGCGGACTTAACTTTCTGTCATTTACTTTTTTATTTTCAGAAATGTTAAGTTTTTATTTTTTGTATCCTTTTACTCCCTTTTCTAACAACCCCTAACCCGGCATCGTACACTACCCCAACATACCTCATTCTATATCGTTTTTCGTTTCATTTTTATTTTGTATCTTTTTCTTATTTAATTTTTTCTTTGAAAGCTAAGTTTCTTTTCAGGAAGAAGACGAACAAAATCCTTCTGAAAAGATGCATTTGTGCAAAGGATGTTGCTTTTGCTGAAGCAAAGAATAAGAAATAAGTAGATCTGGACATTGGACATGCACATTCAGCAGCAGAGTGCTTTGCTTTTGAAAGAAAAACGAAGGATAATATTGTCCATTCTTTGTTTTGACTTTTTAAATTTGTTCCTTTTTTTCTTTCTGTTTTAGTTTCTTCTTTTTTTTGAAACAAAACTTAAGTTGGAAATTAAAAATTCAGTAGAAATAAGTTTTGACACAATATACCACTAATTAAAAATAGAAACATAATAAAACGAAGAATTGTTTGACGATGAAGCAAAAGTCCAAAGATTTAAAGATTTTTAGTTTGAAGGACTTTATAGAGAGAGCGAAAATAAAAGAACTTCATCTTCCGAAAGAGTTGAAAGCTTTTTAACCAAAAAAAATAACTTGGTTGTTAAATTTCTTATTTTGTTTCGATATAAAAAGTCAAGAAAATTAATGAAAAACGTGAGTTTAGTTTTGAAAGTTTGAGCTATGCGTTAAGAACTGACAAAGTGTCAGAAGTTCATGGCTTTAGGGACAGGATGAAAAGTATATTATAAAGTCATTTTAGAAAAAGTGGTTATTCTAAAACTCATTTTGAATTTTCTTAAAGCTTGGATCTTAAGCTTTATTTCTAATAGAAAAAAAGCACTTAACTTGTATCTTTTTTGTAATTTGAATTCAGTCTTCCTTTCTAAATCGGATATTTTGTAATTTTACAGCTCTATTCACTTTGATTAGAGTATAAAAGTCAATTTGGTTCGAATCCCCACATTTTCAATAAACACATATCACCAAGTCAATAGTCTGAATTTTAAACTAAATTACTATCATTTCTTATAGATTTTAAAGCACATTGAATTCTTCGAACCATGACAAGGAAAATGGAAAAATGTTCGATTTTCGTATAAAATGTATTTTTATTGGTTTTGGGATTAGTGAAACAATCTCAAGTATGTAAGTGTTCACAATTTTTCACAAAACTTAAAACTAAAAACAAAAACAAATTGAATGTGAAGAAAAATAAATAAGTCAGTAACAAAATTATTCTAGAAATTTCCTAAAATTAAGTAAGTGTCAACGTAAAGAACGAAGCATTTCCAACTAGCTTATTTTAAAATATAAGAAATCAAAATGAAGGCTCTGGTAGCGATGAAAACTTGGACTTTAAAGGGTCCAATTTTAGTGATTTAGTACTAACTGAGTCGAAATATTATGACATAGAAAATTCAGTTTATAATAACTGACTTTAAGTCTCTAGAAGTACCCGTGGCATGACGGTTAGTTGGTTGGACTGCCATGCCAGAGGTCTTAAATTCAATCCATCTAAAACATCTAAAGTTTTTGTTACGGGTACTGCCGCTTGGGAAGAATTGACAAATCCTCCAAGAGCAATTCTTGTCATGAAAAGTGCTTTTTCAAATATGCTTTTCGGATTCGGACTTAAACTGTAGGTCTCTTCCATCCCTGACAACAGTACACAGAAGTCACCAGGCCCTAGTTCTTAAAGACTGTTGTTCCACCTTATTTATTTATTTTTCTGACCCCCGTTTCTCAGTGGAAGTTTAAGTCCACTTATGGTTTAACTTCTGTTCAACAATTGTTTTGGTTCCAAAATATTGTTTAAACCCTTAACTGAGTTCATTTTGCTGTTTAAATTGAACAACTGTATTCTGCCGTTTAACCATCAGCCCAATGTTTAGAACCACTTGAAAAGAGCACAGTAATATTTCAATTTGACAGCCGCCATTTGATACATAATCATGTTTGGAATGCATTTACAGAAAGATTGTATTTTTCAAATTTCGTTGAGTTTTGAAAGTGATTTTAAGACATAATTGATGATGAAATTTGTGTACTAGTTACGAATGTGGAAAGAGAAAAAGACATTCAATGGAGAACAAATCGCTTCAAACACTGTGACGCCCTAGAATTCTTCGACAGATTTTGTTTTCCGAAGAATTCATACTGCAATATTTTGGAGCAAATTTGATTGAAATTTGACAACTCAACTACTTGGTAGGAACACCAAAATATATAATATTTATTTTATAAAATGTAATACTTTTCAGAAACCATGCAATACCTGCCAAAACCAAGCTTTTACTAACCCCTCTCTTCTTTGAAACTGGTACCTTGCTCATAACTGCGGGAGATTTTGTGGTGTATCCAAACCATCTGCCATCAGAATTTGTAATATGGGTTATCATCATATTTCTTTAAATCGCGAGAAACACATAGTAAAGCTCTCGGAGATGGATGAGGAAAAGTAGGAAGTTGTAAACGCTTTTATAAATTTGCAAGATTTCCTCCACCTATAGCTGCTTTAAATTTTATATCTATACGAATTCAGTCCCCAGGTAATAAGTGTTAAAGTAAATCCAAGTTTGTAAAGGTCCTCACACACATTGAATTCATAAAAGGGGCAAATTGCAAAATGTTTCGAAATCGGAAAGTCTATTTTTCTATCAACGACGTGCAAACCATGTGTGATTCAAAATTGAAAATAATAGACATTGTTGCAAGGTGGCCTGGATCGAGCCATGATTCTAAAATTTTTCAATAACGGTAGAATCTGCGCTAGATTTGAAAACGGGGATTTTGGTAACTATGTCATAGTGGCGGATAGTGGTTACCAGTGCAGGCGCTTTATGATGACCCGTTTACGTATTCCCAACAATTTCCAAGGAGCATTATACGATGAATTTCAGATACGAACAAGAAATTGTATTGAAATCTCTTATTGCATATGGAAATGGAGGTTTCCTATGTTATCAACAGGAATAAAAGTTAAATTAAGTACAATTCAGAGCATCATTGTTGCAACAGCTGTTCTGCACAACATTTGCTGTATAAACAACGAAACTGATCCTCTAGCATTTGCCAATATAATCAATGAACCAATAAAATATTGTACTTGCTGTAAAACAAAAGAAAATTAATATTACTGTCATAAGCCGATGGTAGTCCTTGGGCCTGATCACCAAAAATTTCCAAAATTATATCGTCCAATGGATTTGTGCTTTTTAGAAGCATAATTTTGTTTGGCTCTTTTTTTAAAATGTTCATATTTTCTCTTTAACACATCTGCTTATCGGTAATAGGAGCCACTCATGGAGTTAAAATCTTTCGCCATGTAGTCCCATGATTTACTTTTTCCTTTCCATATCACTTTATCGGTCTTTTTGTTCTCTGTTACAGTACCTGGCCATATTTTTAGACGCACTGCAGAATTTTTATAATTATTAGATTATACGCAATATTTTTAACGTTCAAGAATGGATGTATGGTTACATTTTTATGCGAGATGGAGCATCTGGCCGGGAAACAGCCATGATATGAACCCAATTGAAAATGTGTGGGAGCTGATAAAGAGGAAAGTAGCTTAAGATGAGGCCACTTATTGAAAGAGTAATTCACGTGTGGAATCACCACCTACAAATGCAGGACAGAAATGAGAAGTAAGTACATCTTTTCATTTGCAAAATTTTATAGTTTATATTATTTTCCATTTTAATTATTTTTAACTTCCCATAGGAAATTATTGTAATGGGTCCGATTTGTCAAATTGAAAATTTTGACATTTCTCTACGTTTCAAGGTCCCTAGAGTCGAAATAAAAGATTTTTAGAAAGATGTCTGTGCGTGCGTGTGTACGTACGTTTGTACGTCCGTACGTCCGTACATCTGTACGTCCGTACGTCCGTACGTTCGCGACGTTTTTTTCGTCGTCCATAGCTCAAGACCAGAAGTGATATCGACTTCAAATAAATTGTGTTATACAGATAATAAGGCAGAAAGATGCAGAAAGGGCTCTCAAGAAAATTGGGTGGGTGGTTTTTTTACCATAGCAGTTTACAAAAAAGGTGAAAATTTTGGTTAACCCTAAATATCTTACGAACCAAAAACGCTAGAGACTTGAATTAAATTTTATATAATAAACTGTAACGTGATCTCAAAGAAGTATATTTTTTGAAAAAAATCTATCTAACGGTTTTTTTTCCAAATCAAAAAAACTGAAAAAAAAAATTTGTCACCTCCTAAATCTAACGACTTACATATGATTTCATCTCCAAGACAATTTTGAGCAACAGAGAATAATGTTTTTGAAATCTGATAAAATTTTGAGAAAAATCGAATTGACAGTTTTTTTTTATAAAAAATAAAAATCTAAAAAATTTTCACGACTATTTCTCTATACCTGGGATATCTTTCTCTTATATGGAACCCATTAGTAGTACCCGGGGGATGATGGTTTGTGCGTTGGACTGTCATGCAAGGGGTCTTGGGTTCAATCCCTGCCTGTGCCACCTTAATTTAAAAAAAAAATTAATTTTCGAAGGTACTGCCTCTTGCGAGGAATTGACAAATCCTTCAAGAGTAATTCTTGTCATGAAAAAGTGCTTTCTCAAATTAGCCGTTCGGATTCGGCATAAAATTGTAGGTCCCCTCCATTCCTGACAACATTACTCGCACACAGGAATGGTTGAGAGTTGTAAGTCACTAGGCCCTGGTTCACAACGGACTGTTGCGCCACCCCATTTGATTTGATTTGATATGGAACCCATTTCTGTAAAGCCAATTTAATTGTTTAGCTTAATAGTGACAGATGAAGTGTATGAACTAATCGTCTTCCAAACTTTTTTGAGCGCCAATCAATTCCAAGCAAGCTCCACAATGTTTTATCATATACAAAAGAAAATGAAAATAAAATATTATTATTTGTTTTATAAGAGTAAGTGAATTGCTTGAAATACTAAAATAAGACCATGGCCAGGAAGGCTTAAATTCTGTCAATTAAGCCCGTTGAAATAGTATAACTATGACGCTGAGTTACTCTTTTGTTTGGAATCCAAATACAAAAAATTAAGCTGCAAATCTCAATGTTGTAACGAATGCTTAATTGAACAAAAGAAAAACGAAATTAAAGTCCGTAAAAACTTGGAAGTAGCGATGTAAATTGGAAATATAAGCATTTTTTAGAGGTAATTTCCATTTTTATTTCTGATTGTTACATCTTTTGTAAATGTATTGGCTATTTTTGAACAGCTCCATAACAAAAAATTTTCAAATACTCGAGTTCAGGCAAACCATTCGTGGATGATTTTTAGAACGTGAGGTAGAGCCATCAATTTCTTCCATGAAAGTCAAATAGGTGTGAAAATAGTTTGACAAAAGATGAAAGACAAAAAAGAAAATTACAAAACGTTGTTGTAGTTGCTGATCAATGTCCAAGAAAGCGAAGGCAGACATGCAGCTCAAAATAAGCTAGGAATGTGTCCACTTGTTGTGACAACTGCTATGGTAAACTAGCATTATGCCTGCATTGTTTTTGCAAAAAACATTAAATTCATAAAAGTTTTGTAATTTTCTGCTTATTTTTTTCCAAATACATTTTTTTTTAATTTACAGGGACTCAAGAGGTTATTAATAACCCTCACATATTTACGTTTAAACAGTGCAAGTGTTAGTAAAAATATACCGGTGCACATTAGTCTTAAAATGTTGAATTTTAAAAAGGTAGAGAAAAACAGAGTTCGGTAAAGCATTCCACATTCTGCATTCTCCATACTTAACATAACAGTACGCCCGAAATTGAGCTCAAGAGTAAACTGATGAGCATTGCTGGAAGTAAGAGTATTAACGCTGAATTGTTTGAGGGGACAATAGTTTGTTTAAATACCTGCAAACCGAGTGATTCAAATGTTTCGGCTATAATTCTATCGCCTATAATTTTGAAAGCCCCTTTGCCGGATTCTTTAAAAGAGATTTAAACTTATTTTTGGTGCACCAAGTCAGAGAAATCCTAACCTGCTGCCTTTTTCCAATATCAAATATGTGATAATTCCATTAAAGGTGATCTGTGACACACAACCCGAGTACTGACAGCTGATTAGTTTATACTAGTGCATACGAGCATCGGGGAGTATCGGTAAGTGAGTTTAGCGTTTCATTGGCCCCTTCTTGTATTACTATGCTAGCAATAGGTTACCAATAAAACAAGACTATTATTTCGCTGTCTAAAATATTAGTTTGTTGAACTTTTTGCAATTTGATCAAAATCAACGTTAGTTTTGTGATAATAATGTGATAATAATTTTTTTATCATATACTGTTTAAGAACAACATTTTCTAAAAATTCGTTGAACAGGCAGTTTTCTTACATTCTATGTGTACCACGGCATATGACTAATATCACAACTAATAAGTTTGTAATACATGTTTATGTATTATCTTACCGAAACCACTTTAATTTAACAGGAAATTGATTGTAGGTTAACTTGATTCTTGTAAACAGTTATCAGAAACCAATTTATTTTATTTTAACAACTTTTTTGATACAGTAATAGTTGTAAATATTTATATAATTCTTTTATTATACTTTTAGCATAAAAAAAATAAAAACAAACAAATAAATTTGGCAAACAAGATGAAATCGATATCATCAAAAGGAAAGGGCTAGTTCGATCCCATAAAAAGTTCTCCAAAGTAAATTTTTATAACCTTTCATAATCGATATATAGTTTTTTTTCAAGTTTTTGGTTTATTAAGATAAAAGCCTCACCCAATAAGTCGGCCTGTCTAGCAAATATCAAGCAAATATTGTAAGTTGTAACAAATAAGCCGCCAATCAATCTGTCCCACCTTATTGTTTATTGTTTGTTCAAGTTTATGACTAAGAGCTGCGCCTCTATATAGACCTCCCAAAAAGTCCATCATAATGACTTTAAACATAATAGCACATTAAAATTACTTGTTTTATGCATTATGATGAAAAATAACCTCCAACATGATAACATCGAAAATGTTTTTCAGTTCAAATATAAAATGCAAAATATCATTTTTCAAAAACAAACGAACGTTTAAGTCTCATGTCATGTCATGTCATGTCAAGACATCAGAGGCTCATCACGTTTGCTCGATATAAAACAATAAACCGATTGACAAGTTCCCATTTAAAAACAATCTAAAACCATAACACGAAGGTTCCGAAAATTTAATACGAGTACATGCAACACCATTACGGTCCCCTGTGTTTCTTTTTCCTTTATTTTTTGGCTTATAGGGTGGCTTAAAAAATTCGTGCCAAGACATCGTTTGATGGGTTCGAGGGAGGCCCTCGATTTAACGATGAGTTATTTTTTTGACGGCCAATATAGTCAGTGGTCATGTCAGAAAACCCTTAAAATAATTTTCAAAATGAACACAAAAACCCTGTGCCAAGTAAACAATTCCACCAATTAAATGCCATTCCTAACGTTTTCCTCTGGAAAAATTCTTTGTAAGCACAAACTGGAAAACAAAGAGAAAAACAAAACGAACACAAATTAATAATGAACCCTTGCTTTTATTAATATATCTCTGTACTAACAGTGGGAAAGGATCTACGTAAGTACAGGGTTTAATGCGTGTGAAGGACCAATATTCCGAAATGAAACATAAAATGTGTAATACAGTGCGGCAGAATTATGAAAATGACAAAAATAATGAAAATAGAATGACAAACGAAAATATGCTGTAAATAACATCCTGATTGGGTCAATGAAGGTTCGTTAACAGCCAGCGCCAGCGTTACAAGCACCAAGAAGGCCTGTGTAGTTCCGTCTCCCGTCCGATAGAGTTCTATGATAGATATCTCTAGGTGGTTCTGTGGTTAGTTTAGTTGGACCCCATGGAGGGATCATAATAAGCATAAGTCCGCATAATGAAATATAGATTAGTGATGTATTTCATTTTCATTTTCATTTTCATTTAATTTTTGTTTTCTATATTCTGTAAGCTTTGAATTGAATTATAAGCCCAGCGCACGATTAAATGCGGCAAAAGGGTATTAGAGTCATATATAACGGTGTATGGGGTATTAGAAAGTATAGAGCTTATATATTGTTGAGGAAACTCTCTTTTTATGATTTAAATTGACACTCCCCAGGGAAGTTCCTTTGAGTAATTGTGCTAAGCAACGGGGGTACTATATAATTCTGTGTCCTTTCCTCTACATTCAATATTTATGATTGTTTTTCTTCCGTTTTATTTTTTCTTTGTTCGGTTTTACGTGAACACCTTTTTAATTACCTGTGTTTTTAGGGAGAAACGTTTTTAGGTAAACAATTAGCACAAAGGACACCAAGGTCTACTAAATTCTCCCTTGCCAGTCGTTTTCTTTTTTTTTCTTTTTGAATAACTTTTTGTGTTTTTGAAAAATATGGAAGTGTGGTGGACTTCCGCTTGTAAATTGTGTTTATGAGCTCAACCTTTTTCTTTTGAGTTTGCCTAACCACAGGGTATACGCGTCAGGGAGGGACTAAATTTTCCTTTTAGAAACCGTAAATTGTTGTCTTTTTCTTTATTCTGAATTTATTATTAAATTCAAATTACATAGTTTCGAGTTTATGTATTAATTAGCAAATACTATGCTCTGTTAAATAATTTTTAAAACTCTGTTTAAGGTTGAAATAGAACGTTTCGTCCCAAACAACCTTATAATAAAGGTTAATAGTAAAACTGTTTGGAAATACCAAACTTGTCAAAGAGCTGTTTTTTATAAAATGTTTTCACATATTTAAATTAAATTTCCAAACAAACTTTTGTAGTTGATATAACACAACCTGTAGGAAGTTGCGAAAATATTGTGGTTCTATTTTGTTCTTCTGCCAAACAAAATTGTTTTCCAATAATTTTCTTTCGAGGTTCGGGAACATGAAAAAGTCGTTGGATACAAAACCAAGATTGTGCAGTTAGGGACCCATATTTTCAATTTTTCAAGTCCTTAAAAATCGACTTGTATTAAAGGATTTGTGGGGTTTTCAACTAACACACATTTGAATATGTTTTATTTGATTTTCAGAGCCTTTTTAAAAACTAATCCTTATAAACTATTTCGAATAATCTTTTCTTTGGGGGGTATTGTTTAGGTGCATGGGAAAGTCGGGTGGAAATTGTTTATGATTTGACAGTTGAAAATGTTGAACTTAATTCGTTGTTTGCCCGGAAAACGCTTCCACTTTCAAAAATAAATCCGTTGGCAACGTTCATAGAGGATTTTGATTAAAGAGATTGATTGAGAGGTGTTTAGTGATGAGAGTCTATTTTGTCAGTAAGTGAACATTTTTGGTTCAGTTAACTGGTTGCTTGGCGGCATCATACGTCCTTATTTGTTTTGAAATGAGGAAGGTGGTGTTAACGACACTGAACGAAGAGCACTTTGGATCAATGTTGATTGTTTTTTGTTTTAACAAAACGAACGCACAAAGCGTGCTTAAACATCAATTTATTATTTAACTGATAGCAACATCTTTCAGAATTGTTATCAACAATTGGTTTCTCTCCATTTCGTCAGCCAGATTATTATATGGTCAGATTTTTCACTTCCAATTTTATGATCTTAAATCTTGTGTAGGCTGTCGATGAATTCGAACTGTCACTTACCTGACATCGGCCCATTAGCTCAGTTGGTTAGAGCGTCGTGCTAATAACGCGAAGGTCGTGGGTTCGATCCCCCCATGGGCCAAGTATCTTTTTTAATATTTTCTACTTTATATGACATACAAAAATCTTGCCATGCATAAATAAATAAAGAAAAAAATAAATCACAATGATATAAAATATAAACATAACCCAAAATACAAATAAGCACTAGTGAGGTTAAATTATGCACAAAAGTTAAAGCTAAATAAAAAATTAAATATTCCACATACGCCATAGTTAACCTGAGGAACGACTTTTTAGTTTTTCATTTTAACTCTTTAGTATATGAATGTTTCTATTTAAATGCTTATATATGTATAGGTTGTTTTTAGAGTCATAGTACTCAAAAAAAATTACAACAAATTCATAGAATGACTAATTTTTGTTTGGCTCACAAATTTTGTTGTCTTATTTTGATTAAAATAATTTATGACATATGGTGACTCCCATTTTTAAACACCATCCCGTCGGTTTAATTTGGCACAACTTTTCGAGCTTAAAGTCTACTTTCATGTGACGTACAACAAAATGGTCTCTTTGGGGTATTTTTTCAGAAACACTACAAAATAAATCTAGTTTGTTTAAAATAGAATTTTAATACAATCAATTTTTTGAATCGATTTATATAGAAATAGTGGCTCTGAAGTGTTTTGCCATGATGCGTCCTTTTTTCAAGATTACACTATCGCACTAACAGTTCTTTTAATTTGTGAACCGTTGTGATCAACTTTCAAAATAAAGAAATACGATTTTTAAAAATTCTAGGGTCGACGAAGGCATTAATAATGCGTTAAATATCACACTCTTAACCCCCCTTTTCATTACGGAAAAAATCGGAACAATCGTGTAATGGGACCCATTTGAAATATGGAATGTTTTCTATAATTTTAATTCATTTCATTGTTTTATTATTACCTTCAAATGGGAATTTATTGTAATGGGTCCGATTTGTCGAATTGAAAATTTTGACGTTTCTCGACGTTTCAAGGTCCATAGAGTCGAAATAAAAGATTTTTAAAAAGATGACTGTGCGTGCGTTGGCACGTCCGTATGTTCCTGATGCTTGTGTCGTCGTACAAAGCTCAAGAACAAGAAAAGATATTGACTTCAAATAAATTTTACTATACATATAATAATACAGACAAAAATGCAGACAGGAATCTCAAATTCCGAGGGTGTTTTTTTTACCATAGCATCTCAATATCTAAATATCTCAAAAACCAATGACAATAGAGACTTTAATTAAATTAAATATTATGTATTATAACGTGAATCAAAACAAATCAGTATATTTTTGAAAAAAAAAAACTGAAAAAAATTGTCACCTCGAAAATTTGACCAATAAAAAATCTCCAAAACAATTTTGTTCAACAAAAAATATTGTTCTTAATATCTGGTAACATTTTGACAGTTTTTTCCAAAAAATAAAAACCTAAAAAAAAGCAATACTAAAACTTGGTTAAAATTTATTTTCCACTGAAATATCTTTTTAAAAATTAAATTTATTATCTTCAAACTTTTTTATTTCACAGAAAGTATTGTTTTCGATAATCAGCAGTTTTTTTCATAAAAATCCAATAGTCCGTTCTTTCCTACAAAAATAAATTAATGGTAAAATAAATGGTAAAAATTTATGTTCGGTTCTTGTTGTCTCTCAAATTAATTTCATTCATCTAATTTGTAAAAATTTAAGAAATGCTACTAAAATTGGTAAAAAATTTCTTTTCGACTCAAAATCTATTTAGCAAAATAGATTTTCAAACTAAACTATTTCTTTATATGAATTTATTGACCAATAATATATTATAGGTAATTTAAAAACTTTTTAGAATAATTCAACTGACAACTTACTTAACCCAACACGAAAACGTGCAAACTTTTAAGCAAGACAAATCGACAGACGGGATGGGAACGGAAAGTTATCAGTGTAGTTCGCATCCCAGCCCCTTTTTTTAGCTTAATGTTGTTTACCTTATTTATCAATGATTTTCAAACATTTGTGAAATAAGTAAAGTGTAAATTTTAATAGACAATAAATCTTTCAGGACATTCGAAAATATATTCTTAAATTTATTTGACTTCAAAACGCTATAAGCTAAATTTCTCGCAGATTTTCCTTCTCGAATTCCGGTTTTAGTAACCAACCTCTTAAACTGTGTTCTCAAGATCTTGAGTAGTCACATTTATGCGTATACAAAGGTGAACTACTTGTATTTCCCATAGGAAGGTATTGTAATCGGTCCGATAACGGTTGGTCAACATTTTTAGACAATGCAATGCACTGTCATGCGACTTTATCAACATCGTTCTATAAACAATTGTGCAAAACTCAACCGTCAACACTAGAGGCACACTCTTCCAAAGGTCCATCCAATAATTTGGATACGCAGATGATAGTGACAAAATTGGAAGATCAAAGCATGATGTCAGTGAAGCGTTTTTGAGCAATGCGACTGAAGCGAAGAAGATGGGTTTAGTGTTCAATGAGGGCAAGACCAAGTAGCATATTATGCTATAATCAAAAAAGGACATTGAACAAATACGTGTTGGACAAAACGTCACCATGGACAGCTATAACTTTGAGGTGGTTAAGGACTTTGTCTACCTAGGCACCGCTATTAACACAAACAACGACACCAGCGTTAAAATCAAACGAAGAATAACTCTTGGAAATCGCTGCTTCTTTGGACTAAGAAAGGCAATTGAGAAGTAAAGTCCTCTCTCGAGCATCTAAAATCGCCATCGATAAGACACTCATCATTCCGATTCCTATTTATGGCGTTGGGCTATACAGCAACACTACCTAGCTAGCAGAATTAGAGTCCAACGGCTTAGATGGCTGGGTCATGTAGAGCGAATGGACATCAACGCTCCAGCCCGGAAGGTCTTCGAATCCAATCCCGATGGACGGTGCAGTAGAGGCAGACTGCGACTCAGGTGGGGCACCCAGGTGGGAGAGGACCTCAACCAACTTGGCGTGCGAAACTGGAGACAGCTAGCTAGGGACCGAGCTGGGTTGTTGGTTGAGGCCCAGGTCCGCCCGGACTGTAGCGCCACCTGAAGTAAGTAAGTAAGTTTTTTGTACAAAATAGAAACCTAAAAAAATAAATGTACTGTCGACATAAATATCTTTGCAAAATTTTTTTTATCGCACAGAAAATATTGTTTTCGACAATAAATTTTGTTTAAAAATCCATGAGACAGTTTTTTCAAATAAAATTAAAATGTACACAAAATACGCAAAATTGGTAGAATTTGATCTTTTGTTTTGGATATCTTATGACTAATAGAAGGCATTGACTTCAACTTAATTTCTAATCTAATTTGTATTTGATTATATACGAAATAAAAACTTTTAAGAAATGGTACTAAAATTGGTAAAAATGGTTTTTGACTAAAAATTTCGTTATAACTCGAGTTCTAATAATTTGATGTTTTTAACTTACCATAGGAAGTTATTGTAATGGGTCCGATTTGTCAAATTGAAAATTTTGACATTTCTCGACGTTTCAAGGTCCCTAGAGTCGAAATAAAAGATTTTTAGAAAGATGTCAGTTCGTACGTCCGTACTTCCGTACGTTCGCGACGTTTTTTTCGTCCTCCATAGTTTAAGAACCAGAAGAGATATCGACTTCAAATAAATTTCGTTATACAGATAATAAGTCAAAAAGATGCAGAAAGGGCTCTCAAGAAAATTGCGTGGGTGGTTTTTTTACCATAGCAGTTTGAAAAAAAGGTGGAAATTTTGGTTAACGCTAAATATCTTACGAACCAAAATTGCTAGAGACTTGAATTAAATTTTATATAATATATTGTAACGTAATACCAAAGAAGTGTATTTTTTGAAAAAAAATCAATATAACGGTTTTTTTGTATATATAAATAAAAAAACATTACTCAAAGTTGGTAAAAATTGAATATCGATTCAAATATCTTTTCAAAAACTTGAAATTTAGGCTTCTAGCTTATTTTATCTTATAAAAAATATTGTTTTCAACATTTTCAAAATTGTTGAGAAAAATCGAATTGACAGTTTTTTTTACAAAAAGAAAAACCTAAAAAAAAAATGTATAAAAGTTGGTAAAATTTGATTTTCGACTCAAATATCTTTTCAAAACTTTGAGATATTGGCTTAAATTTACTTTTATCCATCAAAAATATTGTTGTTAACATTGAGTTAAAGTTTGAAAAAAATCAAAGTGACAGTTTTTTTACAAAAAATTAAAAACCGAATAAAAAATTAACAAAAGTTTATAAAAATTGAATTTTGACTCAAATATCTCTTCAAAAATTTTAAATATTGGCTTCAAACAAATTTTATCTTATAAGAAATATTGTTTTCAACATTTGGTAAAATTCTTAAAAAATTTGAATTCATAGCTTTTTACAAAAAATTAAACTCTAAAAAAAAAACAATACTAAAACTTGGTTAAAATTTACTTTCGGCTCAAATAGCTTTTTAAAAATTGAAAATATTGGCTTCAAACTTATTTTATTTCACATAAAATATTGATTTCAGTAATTTTTATTTAAAAATCCAACAGTCCGATTTTTTCATAAAAAATAAAATCTACAAAAAATAGTACGCAAATTTGGTAAAAATTGATACGAGTACATATAGACAAACTTTTCAGCAAGACAAATCGACAAACGGGATGGAAAGTTATCAGTGTGGGTCGCATCCCAGCCTCTTTTTTTTCATATTTTTTAAACTAGTAGTAAGTAATAGAAAGGCTCTCATCAAAGTACAATACTTGGTCGTGGGTATAATGTTAAGTCGTTGATGCCTTCATATCATATTTCAACACTGGGTTGAACTTTACAATCGATATCTTCTTATAATTCGTGGACTTGGCCCTTAAGTTACTCGATAAAAAAGATAAGGTGGAAATTAATGAAATTTAAGAATCTACAACGCAACACAAAACAAGGAAAAAACTTTGGATGCCCTTTGCCTATGGGGAGAATTTATCCTGTCTTATGAACATTCTTAGAAACCTTCCGTGCAAATGGGGTAGATGTCAACTTTGGTCAAGAGCAAATAAACATAAACCAGAACAGCCTGTGACTGTTGCGAAAGATATTGTTGCTATCGCTTCACAAATAACATATTCTTACGTCAAATGTTACTTATTAGTTTTAATCTCATACAAATAAAATTAAATAAAAAAAGTAACGGGTATTCAAACATGTTCTGGGGTACATTCGTACCTCATAATTTAAAGGGCGGTTAACTGCTTGACAGTAAATATTTAACGTATTTCCATACAAAATGTCCAAAGGTGAACAGAGAGAGAACTTTGCAAAAATTTAATACTAAAACTTCAGTAATCAGTTATTCCTGTCGAACGCAAAAATTCAGCATACTGTAATGTTAACGTACTTTGCTCTCAGACAAAAAAAGGAATAACACACCAATCGAGACAAGTTATGCAAGGATGAGACGATATTGATTTGTTTCGATTTTGACGTGGCCCACACAAGTTGTAGAAAAGTACACCCCAATCTAGTCTCGTTGCTCATCACTTACTAACTTTAAAAACACAACGTTTCAAAAAAAACTTATTAAAAAAATTTACTGATTGCCTTCTGCCACTAAATGGCCTCTTATTCCAACCCAGGCAACCCAGGATGTAGTAGCATACTCGTAGTTCAAATAACCAAACTTTTTTCATTTTGTCTAATTTTCTATTTTTGAATGAATAAACACAAAAAAAGTAACAAACAAATCACGATAAAACGATGATGTCGGGTAAAAACAACTATTCTCGCGTCCTGCGATGGATCACGCTAGGAATTTTGAAAATTTTTCAATTAACCATGAAAAGTTCTATCCCTTTCCATCAATGTACCCTACCGACGAATAGTGTGTAATGTATTTTGAGGGTGGTGAATGCAGTGTGTTTCCCCTTTGTATTTTTATTTTAGTTCGCTTCCTTTTTTGTTTTCTTGTTATAGCTAGGGTTCGTTTGCAAAGCATTTGTTAAAGTTACCTTGCCTAAGGGCCAATTACAACATCGACTCGAACTCGAACTCAAACTCGAAACAGCATTAGACGAAAATTGTCCTTCCGGCAAAAATAACACTTGGAAAGTCTTCCCTAAACGAGAACTCGAACTCGGAAAGAAAAGAAAATCTCGGACCGAGAGAGCGAAGGCCGGATACCTTCTAACAACCCACCATATAGTAAGAACCAAACGAAGGATATATCTAGCACGCAACATTTGTAATATAGAACCAACCAACTCTCCCGTCAGACACACCTCTCTCTCTTCACCATCAATTTACGTCTTCATCGTACTCGTCCTCATATAAATCGTCGACCGATGATGGTGGCGATGCCGATGGCAATGGCGATGGAGGCGCAGCTCTATTCTTATGAGGATCTCATGACAGGATGAAATACTAGTGTGAGGTCCAATTTCAAAGTCAAAGTAATTTCCGGGTCGCGCAAACTTTTTCATTAAAACTTGTTGACTGCTGGTTAAGTAAATTTTTGTGAGCTTTCCTTTTCGGCTCCGATACGGGTACGGGTATGGCTCCGGCTAAGACTACGGGCTTGGGAATATAAATTCGGCAAAGAAAAAGAAAATGAGAACGGGATCACTCTACTTTATATACACAAGAGTAAGAGTATACTGATATACCGTGGGGCATCGTAAATTCTGCCGCGCTGATGATTTATAGAAAATTGTCTCTAGAGTGATTTATTTTTCCATTCATTTTACCAAACACACAAACCAATTTATATGTAACCATTACAAACATAGGTATAGTTCTTAGTATAAAAACATACGCTTTGGCATCTTACGAGAAAAATGAATTAAACTTTGGTATACAAAGTTGTGCGACAAAAAAATAACCAAAATTACTTTCGAAAACTATTTCCCACTCAGACTCAACTACTATTCGAGTATACTGTTCAGTTCTGTAAGTCGCTTCGCTTTCTGTTCTTCTGACTGTTCTGAGTGTAGAAGAAGAAGTAAATTGCTCACTATACTTCTGCACAAGTTTTCCCATTCCTCGGGTCTACTTCGACTACACATATTTTGGCGGTGAAAAGTAATGCTGAATTGGCAGCGGTTCCGAACAAAATTTGAAGTAATTTGTAGCTATAGGATGACGTAAACGACTTATTCATAGTTTCAAAAAGTTTTCTTCCTTATTTTTTTCTTGTTGTTGTTCCTATGAACATGAAAATGTAGTACCTTCATACGCCTTCAAGCTGATTTTTTTTTTAAGTTTGTTCACACTCGTAATAATAATTTTGAAAAGTTCTATACGACAACTGCAAACGTTTTTGACACGTATCAGTGAAACTGTAATAGTAGAAATATGAGAGGAATATTATTTTACTTTTAGACTCAATAAGTACCCAGCTGAGAATGAAATTGATTTTATGGGTGTTTACTCTATTGACTAGAGTTTTTGACGAAGTTTTGAAATCAGCCCAATTTAATTGTCAACTGAAAATATACTACTGCAATAATATACCAGAGGGAAAAAGGTGAAGTAACAGAAGTTAATCATATTGCACACATGAGGATGGAGGGTATTTCAATAGAAACTTTACTTTGTTCAAAATGGTTAAATTCTCAACAACATTAAACATTTTGTTGTTCATAAAAAGAAGTGAGTGAATTAATATTCTTGAAAGTCATTTTCTTCAGTTTCCGAAATGGATTAAGATTGCAAGATTTCATGAAATAGCTTAAATCCACATTTGGTGTTAAAGCCACACCCTTTACCACTGTTTATTTCTAGGAAACTGGTAAAGCAAGAACGTCCGTCATGTCAAATTATGGGAGATAGGGGTTAACTTAAAAATTAGCATGACTTTCGTTAAAAATTATTGCCTTCAAATTAAATTGTAAAAAAGGATATATAAACATTGGAGTCTACATGTTTTAACACTAGCTCAAGAAGACTAATGATGATGATATCTAATGATACAGGAAATAATTTTCATTTGTTACCTAATAAGGATTTTGAAAACCTGGAATGTATTGTTGTCCGATTATAAATATATGCTCCAATTTAAAAATACCCGTTTTCCTATTTATTAATACATTTTTAATGGTTTCGATTTGTAAAAATTTACTTTTTTTTTAGAAAAATCAAATGGAATATTTTGTTTGCAAAAATCAACAATACTTGGAATTAAAAAAATCGGTTTGGAATTTATGTATTATCTCGACCACAAATGGAAGAATTGTTTTTATCCTCTTTCTGCATATATGAGCCAAACCGTATTTTTGTAGATATTTTCCATTTTTAAAAAAATTCTGTTGTTTTTTGCATACAGTGTAAAATTAAGAACATCAACGCTCTAAATTGTATTAATAAACGCCATCTATGGACGAGTTTCGGCAACAAATTTTTCCGTCAAACTAATCACAAAGAGTGCAGTAAGAGAAACCAGGGTTTGAGAAATTCCAAATTTTATAAAAAATATAAAAATAAAATGTAGCCCTTGAAAAAAAAATTCAGTAGAGCAAATGATATGGATATTATTGACAATTTGAATTTTTTCGATTTTATGAAAAAAAAAAAGTACTTATAAGTTGAGAAAACGGTTTATATCAAATACGGCACATCATGCAGAAATATACGTTCATTTTAACCAACAAAGTGCACAAAAGTTGAATTTTTGTTTGTATCTTCATTTATACATATTTACGCGTCCCATAAAATATAAACTGCTGGCAATAACCCAAATTACTTTTTATTTACTTTATTTTACAACTTTCTGCACATTTACCTAGGTTTTACACAACAAGGGAATTTATATATAAGGCATTGAATTTTCAATAGGAATCAAACGATCGTGATACTTTAATTGGAATACGTTGCAGATAACGGATTACTACTCGTATAAAAGTGTTTTTTTATTTTTTTATAGAATTGCAGATTTTTGAGTCACAACATTTTCACTTTTAGATTTCGTAGTTATTTATACAAACATTGCAGAATTCAGATATGGACCCACTTCGGTTTTACAAAATTTTCGCTTTGATAAGCACGAGGGAAACAGGTGCAAAAATCTTCCGCCTTCCAGAGTGTGATGAATCCTATTGGGAATAAGAGGATAAAATTCCTTTATCCCAGATGGTAGCTCCCTCAAATAGAAGTGCGAGAGCTAAAAAAACCCGATGGTGGGATAGGTTTTTTGGAAAAAAGGTGATACTGAAACCACGACATTCACGACATTCACGACATTATCTGAGGATATAAGGAGCTTGGTTACGCCAATACAATTCTACAAGTACTTGTTTATAGACGAAATGTTCAAATATATAGAACAAGAAACAATCAGATAGTCCTGTGAAGAACGTTCCGAAAAAATTGCCCATATAACAGCAATGGAACTTGAACAGTTTGTTGGAATATGCCTTAACATGTCCAAAGTTTAGTTACTATCAACTAGGTTTGATTGGAACATTGTGAAAGACAAGGTTACCCAAAAATTAACCGGTTCGCAGAAATAAAAAGGTTTATACATTTCAACACCAACCCTACGCAAGTATACCCAAACGACAACCAGGACATGATCGCTTTCATAAAGTAAGACCATTCTTGTACCAAACAAGGCAGAGACTCTTTACTGTCCTTAGAGAAGAATATATGGCAATAGATGAACAAATTATACCAACATAAAGCAGATCATCTACGCCGCAATACAACCCAGCTACGACTTTGAACTTTATATTGGAGCCCAACGATATGTACAGTTGTTAACCGACTTTCCAAAGAATAGTAAATCCAGTGACGTTATTGTTTGACTGGCGAGAACTCATCCAGACGGATTCAACTACATCCTTACCGCTGTTGACTTATTAGGCAAAGAAAGCGATTTTACAGCTAGCAACTATAAAAGGCAATCAGATCCGGGTTATAAAGTTCCTACCGAAAAGGAATTGAAAAAAAGGAAGAGGTGTAACAGTGGGAAAACTGGCGACAATTGATAACCTAGATATTTCTGTGGTAACGTGGTTTGACAACGGAATTGTAAACCTTGCTTCGACATATATCGGTAGCAAGTCCAACGCTTTAACAAAAAAGAAAAGAGCTATCAAACTGTAAAACATATAATTGGCATTTGGGTGGGGTTGATCTGCTGGATGCTCTTCTTGGATACTATAGAATACAAATTAGATGAAACAAATCTTACGACAAAATATTCTTCCACGTGATCAACATGACAGCCGTGAATGCATGGCTATTGTACAGACGAACGCGTGATGGTTTCGAGGCGTGGTTTCAAGTACTTGGTAGCCAAAGATCTATTCCATGCCAGAAAACTAAGTACTACTTATAAACGTCGACGATACTTTTATGTCATGGAGAATAATCTACAACTGAGGAAATTGAAAGGACCTGCAGCCACAATGCCATCACAAGACGTTCGATTAGATCAATTAGATCAGCTTACTGTTTGGACCACAAGACAGTGGTGTAAGGTTCCAGACTTTCATGGAATATCTTATGTGGAGTGCCGAAAATACAAAGTAAATCTTTGCTAATGAGAGAAGAAACTGTTTCACATTGTTCCATACTATACATACATTTTTTAATAAAAAGTTGATTTAATTTATTGAAAAAACCGGAAATCGCAAAATTTTGCACTTTGTTTTCAAAAAAATCCACATTCCTGAAACACGTGTTTTTTTAATTATAATTAACTATCAAATATATTTTTTTCATGACGAAAAAAACGATCTTGCAGTTTGATTCGATAGAAAATATTTCTTTTAACTTTGAGTAATTTTATTAGAAATAAAATTGGTAATGGTTGGCTTGGCAACCAAAAAATATTGATATGAACTTTATCTTCTAAAGGCAAAGTATTTCTGTCAATATATAATTAATAGTTTAGAAAAATTGAATTGATAATTTTGTTTACAAAATCAAAACCCTACAAATACAAAATTAAAAATTGTTAAAATTTAGATTTCGAATCAATTATCTTAGGACCAAGGATATTGGCTCCAAACTTTCCTATCTTATGCAATATTTTGTTTGACTTTAAGTTACATCGTATTGAGAGTTTTTTTTTTATATT
Source organism: Eupeodes corollae (assembly GCF_945859685.1). NCBI lineage: Eukaryota > Metazoa > Arthropoda > Insecta > Diptera > Syrphidae > Eupeodes > Eupeodes corollae. The sequence goes on along the minus strand of NC_079147.1, from coordinate 307,840,607 downwards.
TTAAAAAAGTACTTAAAATACAATTATGATTTTAATATCTTGAGTACAAAGGAAGATACTAACTGCAAAGTTGTGAAATATTGTTTTTAATATTTTGTATCATTCCAAGAAGAGTAGAGAGAAATTAAAGTTGTTTTTATAAACAAAGCAGGTAAATGCTCGCAAGTCAACCCTAAATATCTTCGACACATAAGTCTATCATTATTCCTTCTTAAGACCCAGAAAAGATTGATTGATATCTATTAAAGGCAAGACTTCTACTTTCTATACGTCTCAATATACCTACTGTAAAGGTCAATCTGTGAAAACGGTACCATCAAATACTCCCCAAATCATAGAGAGATCCTTGGCATCAAAGGTGCTTTTAACAACATGAACACATCTGCTCTATCAACTCTAAACGTAGAGAGTTCGCTTGGGGAGTTAAATCATTTAATGCTGGCTAGCAGAATAATTAGCTAGAAGATTAGTAAAGGGACACTTCAAGGTTTTGTTTTATCCCCTCTACTCTGGAACCTAGTGGTGAATGAAATTCGAACTGGTCTAAATTCGGAGGGTTTCAGAATGATTGCCTATGTGGATGACGTTGCTATATCGATTAAAAAACTTCTACAAAATGCCTTACAAAAATTAAAACTTTGGGCTGATCGGTGTGGACTGGGTGTTAACCCCTACAAAATGGAGTAAGTTCTTTTTTCGAGGATATACAAAATTGCATTTGTTAACCTTCCCTATATTAAAGGAATCCAAGTTATCAGACAGAGCTATGGACCTGGATCTTTTGGCGATATAAGAAGTCTTAAAGAATACATATCAACATATGATATCCGTATTTTCTCAGATAGTCAGGCCGCTATCAAGTCTCTGGACTCTGTCTCTACAAACTCTATAGCAGTCCATATAACTGTCGATCATCTGTTATCGAGATGGCACAACAGTTTAATATTCACCCTTGCTGGGTGCTGGAGCTTAAGTCAGAGGAAATCGCCATTAATTTTACAGTACAACCCATTCTACCACAATTGGCAAATGCTGGCTTATCAGTCGCTACATGTAAACTATTGCTAATGCAAGACGCTATATAGAAGGCCAAAACCATGGGAATTAACATCACCACGTGTCAGGTCACAAAAAACATCTGTCGTACACCAGATTTAAAGCGATCAAGGTGCTTGATATCTCTAAGCAGATCGCATATAAGCTTGTTAATTGGTGTCATTATCGGGCACTGTCTAATAGAAAATCATGCCAAGCGGCTAGTCGTATCCTTTAATGAATTTTGCAGAAGATGTATGAACGCGGAAGAGAAAGAAATAGTTCTTCACCTTCTCTGTTCATGCTCTGCTCTTGCTCAAACACGCAAACATTATCTAGACGTGTTCTTCTATAACGCTCTAACGATTTCAATCATATTTACATAATCAGGCTCTCATGTTTCGTAAGGGACTCAAATTGGTTTTACTTCATCACAGACTGCCACTTTAACCTAACCTAAGCTATAATTCAAAGAAAGCGTTTCATAAAATCGAAATTGTACCAAAAATTTAATTTTATTGATTTCACTTCCCGAATATATCACCAAAGAAAACAGCTTTTACTTAACTTGGTGATTTCATACTCAAGATATTAAAATACAAAATTGTTACGAATTTTAAAATGTTATACATATCTCAAAAACATGACCTGTTAAAATAATTTTGAAGTCAGGTTAAGACTTAAGCCATTAATAGCCTTGCCTTTGAAAAATAAGAAGAGCGCCAAAAAGGAGGCATTAAATAGTAGCCAGTTGTACCCAATTTAAGTGTGAAACCCTTGATTTTCGGGACGATGGGTTAAACACCACTTTCTAATAATTTGAATAAATTTTCAATTAAAAATTTAAAAATGTATGAAATAAGAAAAACCATCGTTATTGAAAATTAATCTCATTTCCAAATATTAGGGTTCTACTGGATTATAAAACTCTGAAAGGTTCTTTGAAATATTACGAATAAATCATTTATTGTTTGTTTTAAAACTAATAATTTCAGAAACAGAAAATGAAAATAATCTATGGACAAAAAATTGACACAAATGTCTGTAGTGGTATGAGACCAGACACTTATTTAAAAACGATGGCTCAAAACAAATATGTTCATATCTATGAATGTCATTGAAAAATTCCTAATCCTGTCACAAGACGCACTGAACCATTAATAATAACCCAGGAATAAAATCAACCACAGTTCCTATGCCTTAAACTTTACAAACGTTAAAAATGTAGAAACCCTGAAACCTGATACTAACCGAAAGACATATACAAAAATAAAAACAAAACTATTTAGAAAGGTATACAAGACCATTTGGTTGGGTGGTGTACACGGCGCGGGGGCGGGCGGCGGCGAGAGGCGGCAGCGACGGTGTATAATACCTATAGGTACAATAAAACATGGTTATATAAAGTTCTTCGTGTTATACCTATCCTGGAGGCAGGTATGACAAGGGCTATGGGCTTTCTTCCTGATATATTGTCACAACAGTCATCGACTACGTTTAGAAGGAGAAGCCTACCACCAATACCTTAACAACAAAAATAAGAAAAAGAAACACCAAAAAAAAAGAACTCCAATTCAGGAAAGCAATTGAAAACCATTCTCAATACCAATATATATGTAAGTATGTAGGAACGGTTCGTGGAGGCGATGTGGAATCTCATCCAACGACGCCTGGGACCTATCAAACTGTCAAATTCAACTCTTTGTCGTATTTCCAATTCGTTCACCTTCCACCCAACCTCTAAACCTAATACCTTTTTTGTTTTTCTTCCTTCTTCGATTTATTGAACAAAAATAAGGAAAATACCAAAGAGAAGAAAACTAACAACAACAACAAAAAATATCCTGATATGCGGATAAATGTAATTTGTGCAAGGACATTGGATACGAAGTTTTTATACGTGAGTATACGAGTACATGAACGTGTTTTGTGTCCAGGTAGTGTCTGCAGAGTGTTCGAAATGGGTCCAGTTGATGGAGAGAAAATTGTTAAAGAAATTGAAAAATAGGATTTGAAAAGATGTGTAGACACGAGTGTATGTTTATAGAAGGAGCAATAAACGGATTAAAAAATGACTGTTCAAAATAGAGTCCAGAGTTCCATTAATACACCTACCCACCCCCTTCCAATTTCACTTAGACCCTAACCCCTACGCATGTTGATCACAAAAAGAGAAAAAAAACAGCCTTCAGTAGATGTGGCGTCCTATTTTTAGCCGGAGTTTATTAAAAAATTATAACTCTGCTTGAATCCATATTACATCCCAGTTTTGTGACCCAACACACACCAGTCGTCTCTTGGTGCTCGCTTTGAGGACTTCCATTTACCTCTATTCTATCACCCTAAAACCACTGCTTATCCAATTATGAACAAGGTAAATTGGTCACCCTAGTGCGTTTAAAGGAAGAAGAAAAAGAAAAAAAGGACGAAAAGAAATCCTACCCACTCTTCGAAAATCCTTACCATTTATAACTGCGGCCGAAAAAAGTAACAACATCAACAAAGTCGCAGAAAAAAAAATAAAACACGGTCTTTGATAAAAAGCGACAAAAAAGGACTCATAATCCAACGTACAATTCTCTAGCTGATGCCATCATCTCCTTGAAGCATTATTCACGCACAAAACTCAAGTCGCTACAGCAACAATAACAACAACACGAAAAAAAATTAATAAATACCAGAATTTATATCCTCCATGTCCTTTTGAATAAGTCGCGTTAAGAGAAAGGGAGAGACCAGAGGAAGAAGAAAGCTGTTAGAAGCTGGGTTGAGCCCACCGAGCGCAAGGGACGCACCAAGGAAGCTTCTGATGAAACAACTTGTGTAATCCTTATGTGACGTAATCAATTATAGGTTAGTATACCATTACAAAGAACCGCTATTTGTCTTTTGTTCCTTTCGCCAAGCACCACCACGCATTGCCATTCGAAACAGGACACTAAACCGTACACCGAAGATTAGTTGAGTTTGAGTTGCCATCTCTAGCTATAGCTGCAAGGACACAAAACAAAACACTCTCAATGTGAATGAAAGGACGAAGCGATTTGATCTCATTGGGGGGACCTTATACAACTTCGCTTCGTCCTTCTTTCATTATTGTGTGTGCGTTGTTTGTACCTTTCAAGTCCTTTCCTCATTTTCGAATGGATGGATGATGCTGTTATAACATTGAAGTATTGACGGAAACAATGCGACAGCGACGTAATGGCAAATGGTTCTCCATAGTAGCAACATCTTAGAAAATGTGCTTTGTTCTGAAAAGTAGGCAGTTATACCTGCCTTCTGGCCGCTATGCAAGTTTTCCTTTTGCTTAGCCCAGAATCCCCATAACCTACACATTCCCCTCTATGGCACAAATTTGTAAGCAAAATAGGATTTCGGTGGATTTTCCCTTTCTATTTTTATTTTCATAAATTTATGAAACAAGTTTGTTTTTGCAGCTTGTTCGAGATATCCTTATGCGTCATGATAATATTAGATATTAGGGTTGTTGTTGTTTTGCGATAAAAGCAAACAAAGGATCGTTTTTGTGAAGTCCATTTCACGAGATTGAGTAAAAGGATTTTATATGCATAGCATAGCAACTATAGGGAATAATACCTAAACTGTAAACCTAAAAAAAAGGACTAGGAAATGTTTGTTTTCTTTAGCAGCAGCAAAAGGACACATCAAAGAAAAGAAAACGAGTTGAGAGGTTGCGCGAGTAAGCGTCAGATTTGACCACGAAGGACAAACAAGAATTTGCACCTTGCTTATAGGGTTGATAAAAAAAGAGTGGATTTGATATAAAAGACGCGCTGATACAGAAGACTTTTGTTGTGTATGGATTTTTTTTTAATAATTCTGACATTTATTATTTTTATTATGAATGGTTGTACAGGTTTTCACTTCAAGTTGGAAAACCCAAGGTATTTAATATGAAAAGATGCGCATATTTTTGTTTATTAAAATTCTTCAGAAATATTTAATGAAACACTGGAGGTATCTTGTTTCGTATGCTGGTATAAGACAAACAAGTATTTCATTCTTTTGTAATCTTTTAAAATATTTATTTAGGTTAATAGGTGGTGTCGAAATAAGTTCTAAGTTTCAATGAAAATTGAAAAGGTCTTTGTTCTTCATTTTTTGTCTTTATGTTCAGAGTTCTCCCTAGCGGCATATGTATTATACACTGTGATAAGAAAATACAGGGAACTGGTATATAATTTCAAAACTATTTCATGCTTGATCATTTTATCCACATCATGCATCATGATGTAATACCTTATGCCAAGGTTTTTCTTTCCAGTTTTTAAAAATTATTGCTTAGTCCTCTTCCTTAACCTCAGGTCGCATATCGCGACCAAGAAAAATTGATGTCCCGGCAAAATGGTTTTAACGCATTGTTGAGTGATTTCTTAACCTTAAATGCTTAAATGTTTTCAGTTTCTATTAATCTCTACTTTCGATTGGAAGGAATAGCCAAAGGTCACACGGAGCTAAGTTAGCGAATATGATGGTCGCAAGACTGTATGGATCGAGCTTTTATAGGAAATGGTCACGAATTTCATTTGCAAAAGTTGAAATTGAAAACGGTCACTCAAAATGGTATTTTACGATCATTCCTATATTCCAACAGGGAGTAAGGTCTCGTACTGTGAATCGAAGATTTGGGAGACCCAAAATATTTTGATTTTGCCGATGGAAAACTAGTCAGGAATTTGATTTTGATGGCGGTCTGTGAATGCCTCGCCTTCAATTCTTTCCCTGCCTGCCTTCAATATTTTTATTATTCATAAACTCATGTTTCGATAAAGCTTGCTTACCAAAGAACTTCGGCAATATTTAACTTTTCGTCAGAAGAAATTTCAATTCGTGTTTTAAAACATAAAAAAAAACTTGAGGCGTTTCTCAGATACTCTTTAAGGAAAAAAATATTCGATTTTTGAATTTTTTATTTCTCATCCTAAAAAATATTTAAAAGGAATCTGCTTTAAGCCTTAGTTTCAAAGTTGCCGGACCCACATGTCATCTTTGAATCTTAAGTTCGACATTTTCGAACAATACAATAACGTACAGTAGCGTTCGTTTTTTAAAAATTAAAAAGTGCGTATACAGGGTTATCCATTAAAGGTAGGTCAATTTTAAAATTGTTTAAAACAAGTTGTATACGAGACATCAATAAAGTTTTATCTATATTTGAGAACCCCGATCAAGAAAATTATTTCTGAAATATAACATCGCTTAAATGGCTGCGGGTTAACTGGGGGCATTCGAATGGTCCAATTATCTATTGCTTAGGGGCATGGAATCGACTATATTTTATTTAATTGCAGCGGTAGTATCCGGCTAATTCGCATAGATCTGCACCTTAAGAAAGTCCCACCTGAAAAAGTTTAAAAGGGTTAAATAACACGACAACCACGAGATAACCATGCCATCGATTGTGTCTTGAGCTGTGTAGTACGTACCGCCATACTTTTGAAACTATATTTCTTTGGCCTCCATATCATGGAATTTATTCCACAAGATGTTGGAGTTCATAACGATCACCGTTGACAGTGATGGCATGGCCAGCATCATTTTCGAAAAAGTACGGACCGATGACGCATCCACATCAAACAGTAACTTCATTTAGATACTTGTACCTCCTGAATTTCGAATGGATTGGTGTCATCCCAAATCCGCCAATTTTGCTTATTCAAATACCTATTTATCAGAAAATACGCATCATTGCAAAAGATGATTTTCGCCCAAAACACGACTCAAACACGGAAGAGAATTGACTGCCTCAGATTCTCCTGCAATTTTTTACTAACAGCAGAGATGCTGTGTTTGCTGACTATTCATTGAGTTACTGGACTCAAATTTGGCGACCAAACATTAAATACTCGACTTGGACCCCATGAAAAGGGAGCATCGTTGCTTCTGGAGAACACCCATTTTGATAATAATGTTTTAAGTTTCGAACGTGTTGCTCCACACTGTAAATTTCCATGACAATTTGTCTTTAGTAAGAAAAGAACATTTTTTGACAAAAGTCAAAAAACTACATAACTATTTGAAAATACCTGAATATCAATGAAATTAAGTGAGCTCACTTATACTAACTATTATGATTTATAACTCACAATTAGCTTCCCAACTTTTAACCTTTTTTGTTTCTTCTCTCTAGTTATTGAAAGTTATAGTGTTTTGACGCTGTATTCACGCAGAAATATTTAAAAGAGCATCCTTTTGGAAAAAATATTAGCAAATTATTACTAAAGCTAATTCATTTGAATAATCAACCAACTTCTTTAATAAATTTGCTTTATATGTATCAAAAGTGTTAAGTTATATATTTAACTTAAGTGTTAAACAAGGTTGTTTTCCTCAACAATTTAAATGTGCGGAGTCGATTCCCCTATACAAAAAAGAAGATTGAACAAATATGTCAAACCATAGACCTATTTCTCTTCTTCCCACCTTTTCAAAAATTTTCGAAAAACTAATGAAAATAAGAATTACTTCTTTCTAAGAAAAAATTTGTTTTTTTAGCGAAAATCAATTTAGATTTCATCTGGAAAGTCAACCGAAGATGCAATGCTTCGACTTTGCAGTCAACTCTATGGCAGCTTGAATCATAATAAACCGCCTATGTTTTTTTTTTTTATTGATATGACTAAAGCTTTTGATATGGTTGATCATGATTTACTGCTAAGTAAATTATATAATGCAGGATTAAGAGGAGTTATCATTCTTATGGCTGAAGTCATATTTTAAAAGAAAGAGTTAAAAAAGTAGTAGTTAATGGTGTTATGATTGAAGTTCGATATCTAAAATCTGGAGTACCTCAGGGGTCCGTTCTCGTCCCCTTGTTTTTTCTGGTCTATATTAACTCTCTCTTTAGGTTGCAAACGAATGGCCTTAACACGGCTTTTGCGGATGATATATCGTTTACCAGTCAAACTCGGAACATAATTGTAACATCCAAATTGAAGAAGATATCAAAATTCTTAGAACTTGGTTCTCTGTTCATAAGTTAATCCTTAGTGAAAAAAAAACTAAAATAATGTCATTCAAAACTTCTATTCATCAGCTTTGCAATAATAATTTCATATTTCATGGGTCGAATTGTTGACAATTCACCTTTTCTGTACAAAGATGTGGTAGACCAAATTTTCAAGCAGCTGGTTCTTGTTCCGATTCTTGTTTCAAAATTGATTCAGAAGTACCTATAATTTGTGCTCATTACTACGAAAATGTGTCAGTTAAAACCATTCTGCTGAAAAAGAGTTTTAACTTTAATTTATTACGTGCTTGCACACTCAATATGGTTTATCAAGCTGGGGTGGTTCATATTGTACTACTTTAAGACCCTTGTTGATTGCTCAAAAACGTATAATTAGAATCATTTGCAACAACAATCGATTAACTCAAAGTTGGCAATTATTCAAGGATTTGGGGATTCTACCTTTGAGACACTTTTACATTTTTAAAGCACTAAAAGAATTTTTAAAGTAAAGTGGTAACATTCCAAGAAGGAACTCGCAGTTATACAATCTACGCATAAATAATATGCATCTTGTCAATATTCCCACTGCTCATAAAACTCATTTCTCTAACTTTTATACTGTCTCAGCACCCAAGTTATTTAATAACTTACCAACATCTGTCAAAACTTCTCAAAATGTAAACCCTTTTCTGAAAAAAAAAATAAAGGACTGACTTTTCACAATTGACTTAAATTGTGTGTGTAGATAATATTTGTTAAAGAAACTTTTATGTATAAAAACATCACTTTTTAGTTGATGTTAATTTAAATTCGCTATGTATATTTCAACACTAGCTTTAAAGCTAAAGAATCATAGCTATTACTTATTCTTCATTTATTGTACAAATTTTATTAACTATTTGTAAAATGAAAGTGTATGAATAAATATATTTCTAATTCTAATTTCTAAAAAAGAATTAAAATGATTTTTTTAATAATTTGATCAAACTAAATAGTTTTTGATTGAACTTATAAAGTGAAAAGTGTTGGGTACAGCATTTTTGTTCTTTATCATCGGCTAAGAAAAGACAGTATTTCGAAAATTGAGCTGAAAATAATATCTTCTTCATTTAAAATTGAATACATATACACTCCACTCCACTTGAATAGGAACTAACTATTTTTTTACTATTAGACCGTGCAGCTCTTTGGTAAATATATAAATTCACCCTTTTGTTTTAGTTCTTATAAGATGGATCTATTGCAAATCAAACTACATAGACAGAATAATTCAGGAAAATACCATTAGCTTATTTTAACCACTTTTCTAATTACTTCATTAAAAACACCGTTTTTTTTTTTGCGCCACTTGAATAGAAAAATTCCCTTAAATAAGGAAACAAATTTAAAAAAAATGCAGTAAAGAGGGTATTTCTTTATTTAAAATGATATTTTAATAATGTGTGCTACCACCTTTAATTGAAATAACTTCAAAAACCCTGTTGGGATGTGATTCATAGAGTTGTTTTAAGTAATTTAATTAAATTGCACTCCATTCCTCTTTTATAGCTGCAGTAAGCGATTCTTTGTCATCATACTGCCGTTCAGAGTCGTACACTCTACGAACCATCCATCCCCATACGTTTTCTATAATATTTTGGTCCGGGAAATACGGTGGCCATTGAAGTAAGGTAACATTTTTCTCGGCATTGGTCCAAATACATTAGTAAACTTAGGGAAAGCTTCTTGCAATATTTTCTTGTAGGAGTTTGCCGTCATTTTTATACCCGTCCGGGCCATCTAAATTATTTTTTTTTCGTCAGAAAATACCACTTTTATCCACTCTTCCTTCTACGTCATATTCCTTTTGCAAAAATCTATTCCATTTTGTCGTCGTGTTTTATTTAATGGTGGTTTTTTCTTCAATTTAAGGCGCTTCAAATGTTGTGGCCCAGGAATGACACCGCTAATAGTGTTAAGACTAGCTGCAATACCACCCTTCGCCTTGATTTTAGCAGCAGAGTCGCTTGAATTGGAGGCCAGCTTAATAATCTTCTGTCTGCTTCTGCTGTGGCTCTTGTTTGCCTGCCCTTCATATTTGTTCCATAGCTGTCTTTATTTCTTAGGTACGACCAAACAATTTTCACCCTTCTTTCTATTTTGTTGGTAATTGTGCGTAGGGGAAGCTTGTTTTCCGCGTATACTTCTATTTTGGCCTTTTCTGCAAGGTTTAATGGTTTTCCGCGGCCTATTTTTTCTTTGATCGAACAATTAATGCTTTTAATCTAATAAGAATTTTTGTTGTAACCGTAACCAATAGAAACAAAACGCACACTGTTTCTATTCAAGCGGCGCAAAAAAAACAGTGTTTTTTAATGAAGCAATTAGAAAAGTGGTAAAAAATAACTTAATGGTATTTTCCTGTAATATTCTGACCATGCAGCTTAATTTGCAGTAGATTCCTCTTATTAAAACCAAAACAAAGAGGTGAATTTATAAATTTACCAAAGTGCTACAAGTTCTGATAGTAAGAAAAAAGTTTGTTTCTATTCAAGTGGACCGGAGTGTACATATACAAACTTGATATTTCAAACCAAATAAATATTGTACAACATAACGTACATTTTTATTTTAACAAATTTGTGTAATAAATTCATACATCCATAAGCTAATGCATATATATAATTTTTACATTTTTAAAGGTAAAAGAACAATTTTAATAAATGTATACATTCAATGCCAAAATCAAACATTTCTAACCTTCCCAACACAAAAGAAAAGTTTATTTTTTGTAGAATTATTCATTTGTCAGTTTTCTCAAAATTAAAGCTGTCATTTTTGACGTTGACAGATTTGAAAATATCCCTTAACAAATTTTAAACTTTATTAAAGTGCCTTTGAGCTTATCTTCAATCTATGTACATATTACATCAAAAAACCTATCTACCCACAATTTTTGCCAAAATCATAGGTATGTTTTCAGTTCACAAAAATTAACCAACCCTCTTCTTCATCATCGTTTCTTCTCGAATGTTCCACCCAAATTACGTCGTAGTAATATCGCTTTTATATAAACCAAAACCATTTGACTTTGACCATCATCATCGACCACCTTACTGAATATTTCGCACTTGCACCCGTTTGAACGAATCTACCTACGAAAACATATCTGCCTAGCATAAAAGCTCATGGTTGCTTCTTTTCCGCATTGTCATGTTAACATCGTGTTCATCCATCACCCGTACTTCCTTTTAACTGCCTGCAGAGGAAGACCATAACAACCACCAGCAAAACAGCATAACAGCCATTTTGGACCGGAATAGAGAGTGAAAGTAAATATTTACGCAAATCACGCACCGAATTTATGCAAAACAAGTCCAACACAGAAACATTTAACCCCGTCCTGTCCTGCCAACCTGACGTATACTTTACACACCGACCTACCGACCGACCGGTCATAGGCTTTCCGAAATCCCCTTTTAAAACAAGGATCGTACATAGATACTATAGGTATACATTCCAAGCCCCTTTGCCGATGCTGTTAAACCCCTTGAGTGTAAAACTTACCCCCTTACAGATGACAACATCTGCGTCCGAAAATTCATTTCGCATTTGAAACATAACAATACGCTCCACCGGCTACGATAAATCCCATTTATATCCTGGATAGAATCCTTGAATTTAAAAGGCCCAAACTCCACAAATGACGTAGTTCTTATTAGAGAAAATAGCCTGGTGTGGTGCGTGCTGGGGAGGAATAGAAGCAAAGCCAACTCAACTCAACAACAAAGAAAATGAAAACGCAGCAGCCACCACCCCAACTCCAAATCCTGTCGCTGTCATTCCACGACGATTTATATGTGCAAGGATATTGAAACTGTACACGCAGCAAAAGCGTCCTTTCTTCTTCTTCTTCAACTTCGATGCGCACATACAATGTCTTTCCAAAATTTTTGGCGTCCTTTCACTTTGTATGAAGGAATGTACAGTACCTATAACTCTCTAAGGTATTTCGTAGAACAGGCTATGTGCAACTTTTTGTGGCAGGCGCAACATCCAAACTGTTCGATTCGTACCTTCGTAAAAACAACAGCAGTTTCACTGTGTTAATCCTCGAATAAAATCTATTACGCAATAGCATCGAATTGCGTCATAATTTGGTGGCAACAAGCTCCCTTGCTATGAAACTGTACACAAAGTTAAAAATTGACTAGGACGGGGGTTGAACATTTGAAGGACGAACGGAGATGTACCTAACAACACAAAAAAAAAAACAACGCCAGCAGGGAGCTTCAACATCAACTTAAATCGAACAAAGGATGCGACGACGATGATGACGACGAATACGACGACAACGACAACGACTATGGCAATTGTGGAATCACGGGAAAAGGATAAGAACAAGGACTCTATAGAGCAGCAGTAGAAGCAGCAGCAACAACACAAACAACAACAACACACACAAAATAAAACAAGACCTAAAGACCCACATTCCACATTGAATTACAATGAGATATCATTTTGATATAAAAAGAAAAAGGGTGGAAACGCGCTCTACCTGTATGCTTGGCATACATTTTTTCTTTGGCTTTGTTCCGTTTTTCTAAAGGACATTTTTTGAGTTCATATATTAATTCCCCCCCAACATAACAACAAACGGCAGAAATATCCTTTGTTCGGTTTGGTTTTAAAAATAAAGTTCAAAACACAATGATTCATGTCAAACTCGTCGAGAGCCAGAGAAAGGGACTTATCCGCATGGTTAGGTTAGTGCATGAAGATTTATATAAATGGGGGGCGAATTTATGAGAGTGAGTTGATTAAAAATATTTTCTTTTTATTTGATTCAAAATGTATATAAAATATTAATAAGAGAAAAAAAGTTGTTTCGCCCAACGTGGGGCTCGAACCCACGACCCTGAGATTAAGAGTCTCATGCTCTACCGACTGAGCTAGCCGGGCAGTTGAAAAACCCAAGGCAAACTTTTTATTTAAGAGTGAGGCATTTCTTTTTGAAGCAGACATCTTTTTTGTGATGAATTTGATTATTTTTAGAGCAACTTATTTAATTTTATTCGAGAGAAAAAGATTGCGTGATAGTAGCCGATTAATAAGCTAAAAATTAAGTAAATTATTAGATATTAGTGCGGTGGGCTGGTGTTTGATGTGTCCTTGGAATTCGGAATTTTTGTCTGGCGTTTGCGTCATACAGCGTTGATAGCGAGCGAACAATCGATAAGAAATGCGAGATATAAATAATATCAATAATATTATTAGAAAAATATATTGAATAAGGCTAAACAAAAAATAAAAGCTATTTTTTTATAGCGTGAAAATGTTGCCTTTGATTTCTAAAAACGTGCTTTCACCCAAAAACAAAAAAATTTATTTAAATTTGGATTAAATGCTCCCTACATACCTACCTACAGTACTGTGCAAAACATTTGCAACTAAAACCTCCACCATTTTTCATTTAAAAAAAAATGGTATATAGAATCAAACTGCAAAATGCGTTCTTTAGTTTTCTGAATATTTTTGATATCACGTTAGGTATAATTGTAAATAAAACATGTAAATAACTAAATACCTTAGTAGTTGGTTAAAATGCTGCGCAATTCATTTGCAACTTAGATCTCACAAATAAATTTCAATCTATTTTCTTACTTAAAGGCAAATAAATGTTAATATTTAATTGCGTACCCTTTATGTTTCATAACGGCTGTACATACATAATATATTCTAGACATAGAAGCTCTAAGGTTATTGATACCCGATTTTGGAATGTCATTCCACTGCCTGTGAATTCCAGCGAGTATGTCACTTTTGAGCTTAAAAATGTTGCTCCCAATTCTTCTCTTCACAATTTCTATTGAGTCTTGGTCTGAGGGTTGGGCTGTCTATGGTAAAACCTCAATCTTATTTCCTGTAATACACTTTGTGTCAAATTTTGACTTGTGTTTGGGATTATTTTCGTGTTGTAAAGTCCATTTCCCAATGGGCATAAGGCAGCATGGTGTAACAAAGGATGTCTACATAGTCTTCAGACTATGCCTATAATTGTCGAATTGGCTAGATTCTTTGGCTAGAGAAGTAGGTTAGGTTAGGCTACGTTAAGTGGCTGTCCAAGATGGAAACGGACACACTTAGGCCAGTTTAATGGCCCATTGTGATACCACATGAATCTTGAGGCTTCCTCCTAAGCTCAATGGAACCAGCTTGAGTCCCTTACGAAACGTGAGAGGCTGATTATACCGATATGATTTAGATCGTTTAGATCATTAAAGAACAATTCTCCTAGGTAATTCCTGCGTTTTCGAGCTAGAGCAGGGCATGTGCAGAGAAGATGAAGAACAGTTTCTTCCTCTTCCTCGTCCATACAGCTTCTGCAAAAGTCATTTGAGAATACGCCTAGTCTCGTGGCGTCCTTTCCTATTAGACAGTGTCCGGTTATGACACCGATTATCGAGCTTATATGCGATCTGCTTAGAGAGAGCAAGCACCTTGAACGTTTTAAATCCAGTGTTGGCCAGATGTTTTTTGTGGCTTGACATGTGGTGATGTTGTTCCACCTGGTGCCTGCCCTCCTCGCAGCGTCTTGCATTATCAGCAGTTTACACGAAGCGATTGGTATGCCAGTACTTGCCAAACGTGGTAGGGTGGGCTGTACTGTACCGTTCCTGGCGAGTTCATCTGCCTTACAGTTACCTGGAATGTCTCTATGGCCCGGCACCCAGCAAAGGTGAATATTAAACTGTTGCGCCATCTTCATTAGAGATGATCGATAGTTATAGACTGTTCAAGAGTTTGTAGAGACAGAGTCCAGAGATTTGATAGCGGCCTGGATATCAGAGAAAATACGGAAATCAGATGTTGATATCACGTTTTCTTTGAGCCAAGACAAGACTTCTTTAATCGCCAAAAGTTCCGCCTGGAACACGCTACAATAATTGGGAAGGCGGAATGAGAGACTTAATTTCAGTCGTTCAGAGTACACACCTCCACCAACCCCTTCTTTGGGTTTTGACCCCTCTGTGTAAAAATGGATTGACTCATCCTCCAAGAATGTCCTATCCTCCCAAAAAGGTCTGGTAGGAATAGAAATCTGGAAGTTTCTGTCGAATTGTAGTTGGGGGATGGTGTAGTTTGTGTGCTTTGGAATTGATTCTAAGTACCTTAGAATTACGGAGTGGCCAATGTTGTTGTTAGTCCACTGCGACGAAGCATTGAGGCGAATAGCAGAGCTTGCAGCTATTTGTTTGCTAAATATGTCAAGAGGTGTAAGGTAAAACAAGGTGTCCAGTGCCGCAGACGGGGTCGTGCGAAGCAATCCGCTTATACATAGGCAGGCTGAACGTTGGACTTTATTTAACTTATCCCTGTTTATACCTTTCTCTAAAGCAGTCCAACATACTGCCACACCGTACGTTAAAATCGGTCTGATTACCGATCTGTATAGCCAATGCGTGATTCTGGGTTGTAAACTCTATTTATTACCAATAGCTTTTTTGTAAGAAAAGAGAGATAGAGTAGCTTTGTTGACTCTTTTCTGTTCGTATTTAGTATTTAGCCTCGTCTAAGAATTTTAATTGGATTCCTTTAATATAAGGAGGGTTGACAAATGGAATTTTGTATCTCCTCGAAAATAAGACCAGATCGGTTTTGTGTGGGTTAACACCCAGTCCACACCGATCAGCCCAAAGTATTATTCTGTCCAAGACATTTTGTAAGAGTTCTTTTAGGATATTAAGATGCTTTCCTCTGAAAATGCTATAACAACGTCGTCCGCATAGGCTATCACTCTGAAACCCTCCGCATCCAGACTAGTTAGGATTTCATTCACCACTAGGTTCAAGAGGAGAGGGGATAGAACACCACCTTGCGGTGTCCCTCTACTAACGAATCGTCTGCTAGAAGAGTTGCCCAGTTTTGAGTTAATTATTTTGCTAGTAAGCATCAAATGAAATAACTCCCGAAGCCAACTCTCTACATTTAGAGATGTCAGTGCAGATGTGATTGCAGATGTGTCCACGTTGTTAAAGGCACCTTCGATGTCAAGGAAAGCAACCATAGTGAACTCTTTATGATGGAGGGGATATTTGATGGTGCGTACTAAAGTGTGTAACACTGTTTCCACCGATTTACCTTTACAGTAGGAATGTTGAGACGAAGACAGAAGTCTTGTATCGATACGTGCCCTTAAATGGATATCAATCAATCTTTCCAGGGTCTTAAGAAGGAATGATGATAGAATTATAGGTCGTAGATCTTTAGGATTGACTTGGGAGCATTTACCTGCTTTAGGTATAAAAACAACTTTAATTTCTAGAGAAGTAGCCCAAGACGAAAATGGAAGCACCTCCATGTTTGACCGTTCCTTTAGTGTAATTAAGTATTTGGATTCAGTCTCTCACCTCTTGGCCTCCTGAAATTTTGTTTTCCACCCGATCCCTGCATATTGAACTTTGATTCGCCAATTGAGATGACAAACCAAACAAGCTTTCACATTTTTTTTTAAATGGCTCTGCTATCTGAAAACATCACAAACCGGCCTGCAGTACGTTGGGTCTGATAATTGATGGGTCAATAGTAACCTAAGTAACCTAAGTTCAATTTTTACTTCCCTGGATGATGCCAGGGAAGATATTTGTTATTTTTCAATCATCTTTTGCTGTGGTGCTTCGAGGCCTTCGTCCTCTATGATGGCATAACACCTTTCCACTTTTATTGATTCTACTAATAGTTGATTCGTTAATGGAATATCTCTTTGAAATTTCTTTTTGTGATGCTCCTTTTTTAAAATTACTCTAAATTCTGGATTTTATATTCAATGAATATAATGTTTCCCGCTATTTTTAAAACAAAATATTTTGTAGAACTTGCCAGTGGATCAGTGCTATTGGATTATAGGCAGTAAGTTCACACCATAAAAAAGTCTAAAGCAATACAAATAATTTGATTGGAACAACTTTTATATAAACGAATATTCGTTTTTTGATAGGCGGTGATAGTTGCAAAAGTTTTGCACAGAACTGTATTTTGAATTAAATTACAATGACCCACAATTAAAAACATGCTTTTTTAAAGGATGAACTTAAAATTTCTTGACAAAGATCTAAAATAAATTAAAAAGTCGATCTAGTCATTCTCCGTATATCTTTGCAACTTCTACAGAGTATAGAAAAAGTATTGGCTATTATGTTTCAGTTTCGTGTGGTCTACGATGTGGTTGTAGAAAAAATTGGTTACAACGGACATTAAATGTATTTAGTAATTTATGCTTAAGCGCCCCGCTTGATCCTGGGGTTCTGTATCATATCTTAACTATTTTTGTTTCTTGAAAATAGGAATGGTTAATATGCTGCTGCGATGCTATACTTTTCGGTGGAATATTTGACAATTAGTTTTCAAAGACCTTCACCAACGATTAAATTTATACAAGTGTTGAGTGTTGCACTCTGCTTGCCCTCCGTCACGCAACACTTAAGAAAATTGTATGCTTTACAATGGTTGTAAGGGTGTTAATAATATAGGACCTATAGAAACTGAAATAATCACGGCTTTGCACACAATGTACACTTCCCAAATGGGGAGCTTAAAACAAATTTCCAGCTTACTATCTTTCATTCTGAGGTAAAACTCTAATTTTACTGCGGCCTATATAAATATCAGCGCGAATCATTAAACGAAACTGTCCCTCAAGCATTTTAGCTCCACAGCTTTGATTATATAACTTTCTGATAACTGTTAAATTTTGCTTAAATACACACTAATATAATTTTTGATAGTATTACCTTTCGAATGGATGGATACAAAAATAATCGATCTCTATTCGGACTTTCTCATTCGATCACTGATGCGGTAATTGTTGAAATTAAAGTTGAGGTTAGCCTTAGTAATGTTAACAACAAAACGCTCTTCTGCCAGTACGTAGAGGCCGCGTTTCCTAGAAAAAGTGCATCAAAAGTACAATTTCCCGAAAATTGAAATAGGGAGGGAAACTACCCTCTATATTTTATCAATTGTATTATATTTTCATATCGTAAATAAATAAATAAATACATAAATAATGATAGTTTGTTGAAATGTTTAAAACTGATATTGTAATTGTTAAAATTAAACGAACTGCTTATACTATCGCGTTTTAAGCTCCGAATATTTGTATGTACATGCATAGGTTATCAATTAAATTGTTGAGGAAATGCTTTGAAATCTATGCCTGGCATATTCAGGTTTTCTTGTTGAGGTTCGATAAGACTTATCTCAATCTCCAGTTTGTTCTTCAACTTTGCAACATCAACCCTTGCCCAAAAGTTTTTAAAAGGCTTTAGCAAAAATGGTTTAAGAGTTGGATATGATAATGTTTTCAATGTGAAGCTGTCCCAATTTTTCAACTCCTCCCTTTTCTCTGCAATCACGACCTAATTATGAATTTAGTAAATTCGTCTTTATTGATAGTGCTATTCTCGTCAAATGCGTAGCCAAATAATGCTCCCCCCCCCCCACAGACCTACATCATTGACTATTGGGTCTTTTTTGGTGATGTCTACAGAAGAAATTGTGTTTGAATAGCTTAATATTTGTCCATTAATTATTACTGTACATAAATATAAACTTTAAATAAAAAAAAATACGTAAAAAACTTTGAAAAATGACACTTAGATGGAAGAAAAGTCGAAAAGGCGTGACCTACAATTCCATTCTTCTATGTGCCTGTCCTTCCCCACATTTCTCAAAAAGGCCCTTTAGTTTTTATAAAAAGTTCGCTTAATTTGGTGTTCCTTATACTTAGTTCAAATTACTTGTTTGGTATTGTCTAAATAATATTGGGCGATCAAAAATTTCAAAATTTGGCAATGGTTCCGATTTTTTTGTAACGAAATAAGAGTGGAAATAAATGTAAATTTTATTTGATTTGTGTTTTTGAAGGCCTAAAAACAAAAGTATTGTAACCCTAATTTGCAACCTATTTGCATATTATTAAAAAGATTTCAAGAAATACTATAAGATTTCTTCACAGGTTTTTAAGGCTAGTCAAATATTTTGTTTCAAATTACAAGGATTTAAAAAAACTAATAAAATATTGAGTAATACTCATCTCAATATGTATCTCAGATATGCATTAATTTTATTCTAGTGCGATGAAAAATATCTTTCTCCTTACAATTCTCATATACATAACTCTCAAGCCATTGACTCCAGTAAAATTTTAAAATTTCAAAAGAAACATCAATGTGTTAATGGGAAAGATTTTTATTACTTACAACATTTTTAAATTATAATAAAATCAAATATAAAAAGAAAACTCAGTCATGCAACATTTTCATACAAAGAATTTTCGAATAAATCCGAAATCAGGATTTTTGATTAAAGATAAAAATAAAACTCGTTCCTTTTCGAGCACAAGAATTACATAAGAAAAAAAAGAAATTAAATAGTATAATGCGTTCTGGAATGATTTATGTTTCTATTGTAAATCATACACGAAAATATGTGTACATCCCGAAACAATACTCGCGCGGAAAATTTATGGAAGCCACCACCTAATAAAAATTGATAACACTCGTTGTTAAAAGAAAATTGGAAAAGACAAAAGAAAAATAAAAATACATTTTTACTGACATCAGAAAATATAAGCAACAATATACATCTCCCGTTTTTTTGGGATCGTCGAGTCGCGTCTCGTAGCGTATAGAGTGTTGTGTCGTCGCATTTCACATATCCTTCTGCTTCCTTCCGCTTATAACTGTACCATACATCTTTTGTAAGATAGGTATAACTATACTGCTCAGCTCAGTAGAATGCCTAGCCTATAGATACGGCTGAGTTGCTCGGCTTTTGCGTTTGTGCATCCTCGCATATCGCGAGGATATCTATAAACACATTTCACGAAAACAAAAAGTCAATACCCCAATATATGCCCGAACTCGTATATTATCCTCGAACCTACCTATGCCCATCAGGCTTGTATAAAATCGAGTCGCGGTGCGATTGTTAAAAGATGAAACAATGAAACAATGTGCAAGAAGCGTAACATGGAGAAAACTTTTGTGACTCACATTCCTCCGAACATACATTCTTTTAAGGACTATACGCGGGGACCTATGTATGGCAGGATCTCTAGGATAGGACCAAGGACCGACACGCCACGACACAACGGTATGGCACGGCAATATATGAATTATGACTGAGCAATAACTCATTGCATTAAAATTTCCAGTTCATTGATGGCTTTATTTATTCATTCAGATTTTTGTACGTATTCTGTATCTTTCTGTGCTCTGTTCTAGCTACAGTAGCTTTCTGTGGTGTTATACAGTTACGGCGCGGTGTGGTAGAATTATAGCACGCAGGAAATAGAACAGGGGTTATCCCAATACCCACACAAAAAAGGAAAAGGATATAAAACCTTTCGCATAAATCTCAGGCAATGGTTTCACTTTAATCGCCCAGAATTGGAATGCAAAACGATTGCGCGTTTAAATTACCTTATTGCTTCTGCTGTTCGGTGTTTGGCTCTGGGTCCTTCGTACTTCGTCCTTGGTCGAAATGATAAAAGGGTTATATATAGGACACAATATTTATAGTGTTGTACCTATTCGTGGTCTTTGGTTCAAAGGGGGTTTTACAAAGTAACTCACCTATACACATCTCTAGTTGGCATAGAAAGTGAGTTATTTGATAAATACGATTTAAAACTATAACTGCGCTTAGTGAACAGAAATGTCCTTTTCTCAAATAAGGAAGATATACAGAGGAGGTGATTTACAACATAAAATATCATCGAAATAAATCATGAACTGCACTGACCTTTTTCGTCCTTTTCATATTTCTCATGAAGCTACCTACCAAAGGGGATGCGCAGACCAGTGATTAACTATATAAAATATGCTGTGAAGGAATCGTGTGATCTTAATTTATGGAACAAGATCTTAAATCAATTAAAATCATATACAGTTTATGGAAAAAAAAGATCAAGAAATAAATGTAGATTTTCACAAAGATCTATAATTCATCAGTAAAGGCTTAAAAATATTTTTATTTTTAAGCCTTTCTAATTACTAAGAGCATCAAATATAATTTTTACAAATGAAATATAACCTAAACAAATAAATATTTGATTTATTAATGGGCTTTATTCCACGATATCATTGTAATTCTTCTAGAAGTTTAAAGAAGTAATCACTAAAAACCATTATTTGATAATCTTTGATTTTTACTCTGGGGAAAAAATGCCGGAATTTCAAGAATAACAAATGTTTTATTTTAATGTATTATGGAGTTAATAACCAACTTCCTTTTGAAAACAGGTAACATTTAATTTTGTATCTTTAAAAAATGTTGAACTATTCAAGAACGTAGTCTTTGAAATCTTCAACCTTGGCCTTGGCCTGTATAGAAGATCGTTTGTACGGGTTTTATTATAGATGGGCCATATCTTCCTAGATATAATGTAGTTGGGTAAATTGCTCCACCTTCGGTTTGATTCAGTTTGGTAGATAGAAAAGATTTTACCCTTCATAGCACCAAGAGGAATGTTAGCCATTTCCGCAAGCCCGGAATCCAGATCAGGGTGACACCGATTTTAATATTCAGACTCGCAAGCTCATCACGACATTGCTGGACCAATTTATATGAGGATGTGGCCGAGTTAATGGCTTTAAAAGCTGCTTGACTGTATAAAGATAGCTGCATTTCGGTTTTAGTTTGGGCTTTGTTTAATTATCTTACATGCCTCCCTTATTGCCACCAGTTCAGCCTGAAAAACGCTAGCAAAGTCAGGAAGCCTAAAGGATTTAGCTACATTTAGGGACTCAGAAAAGATCCCAGAACTAACTCCGCACTACATCTTTGAGCCGTCAGTAAAGATGGTTGTGTCGAAACCTATCGACACGATGTCATCCTCCCAATCTTCTCTCGATGGGAAAATAACCTTAAAACCCTTACTAAGGCTCAAAGTAGGAGTGCAGTAGTCAGTGTCTACCGAGATAATATCTGAGGGAATCAATTTCGTTGTGTTGCTGTGACCATAAGGTTTTGACAACCAGCTATTTGATTCCTTCAGCAGGAAACTATTTATTTAATAAAAAGTTTGATTGGTAGAAGATCCAAAATAACGTTTAAGGCGTTCGTTGGGCAAGTACGCATGGCCCCTGTTGTGCCCACGCAAGCTGTTCTCTGAACCTTCTTTAGCTTATCAATATTATAGGCTTTGCTAAGAGCAGGCCAAAACACATTCGAACCATTTGTTAAGATTGGAGGTACTACGGCTGTGTATCATCATCATCTGAAGTCTTCGACTGAAGTCCCCACTTTTTGCCGAAAGTTTTGCTGCAGGCGTAGAAGGCAACACAGGCCTTCTTAACCCGTACTTCAATATTTAGTTTCCAGTTAAGTTTAGGGTCGAGTATAACTCCCAAATATTTTGCACTGGAAGACAATGATAGGATTTGACCGTTTGAGCCGAGGTAGCGTGAAGGGTGAATAGCGAATGCTATACTTCCTACATGTAGCTAGTAAAAAAGGAGGGGTTAGAAAGGAGTTTCCGAAGCACATAAGTCTAAAATCTTGAATTGAACAATGAAAAGGAAAAACAGGGCGTAGTAAGGCATTCCACATTCCCGTAGTACGGTTAAAGATCGAACTTCTATATTTCACTGTTTGATAGAAGTTTACCTCAAGTTCAAACTGATGGACATAAGGGAGAGTCTTACTGTGAAACTGTTTAAGGGAAGAAATGCAAATTGCTCTTTCAAGAACATTACTACGATATTTTGATGAAGCAAAAAAGTCCCATAGACTCTTTTTTGAATTATGTTCAAAAGGTTTAAGTAAAATACTGGAGTCGCAGACAAGAGACGGGACTTATATCAAGCTTATAACTTGAATGGGGCGTATTGATAGAGAATTAGTAAGGTTGTGTTTTCTTTCTTGATCTGTAGTTCAAAGCTTGTTGGTTAAATAAACACAGCTTCTATTTAAAGTCACATTCCCAGCTGTATTTAGTAGAAGTTTGTGTTCTACTACAAAAATACTTCAAATAGCAGGTGAAAGAAACAAAAAGACTGCTATATTTCCAAACTTGTTATTTTGTTCTGTCATTGCTCAAATTGAAAGTCGTAAAAAGTAATTAAAACAAAACTATTTAGTAAAATATCAAAACAAAAAAAAAAAACTAAAAACATTTTATTATATTTTAGATAAACAACAAAGAAAATATTGAACGCCAACGGTAGTAAAATTGAACGAAAACGGTAGGAAAACTATTTTTTTTTTAATTTACAGGCACTCAAGGGGTTATTAGTACCCTTTATATGTTTACATTTAAACGAAATTGACCTCAATCGTAAACTCATGAGCACTCCTGGAAGTGCGAGTATTACCGCCGAATCTTTTAAGGGGTGGTGGAATGCCACTGACTAATTCAACCGCACATTGTTTGTAAAAATATCGATAAAACAACGATAAGCATGAAACATTGCTGCAGTGTTCTAGCGAGGTAAATATTGCGATTATAATTCTATTGCCTATCATTTTCGAAGCCCTTTTTTGTATTATATCCAAGAGACTTAAAGTTGTTTAAGGGGCACCTGCCAAGAAATGCGAATCATATTCAAGCTTTGGACGTATGAAAGCTTTGTAAATTATAGCCAGATCAGAAGGGGTGACAAATTTCTTGCACCGTCGGAGAAATCCTAAGCACCTGGCAGCATTTTTGGCAATATCAAATATATGATCATTCCGTAAAAGGTGATCTGTGATACTCTTACCGATTACTGACGGTTGATTAGTTTCCGGGATGCAAGTGCCACTCAAAGATAGTGGCATCGGGGATGTGTTACGTTTTAATGACAGGAGACAGCATTGAGTTTTTGAAGCATTAAATTCTACACGGTTTCTGTAAAGATCAGAATTTAATGAGCTAATCATATGCTGCCGTTTAAGTTCCACATCCCAAAGACACGAATGTGAATCTAAGATCGAGTATGAGAAGATGAGGGTACTGTCGTCGGTAAAACAGTTTAATGGATTAGAAATGGCAGACATAAGATCATTTATGACTATAAGGAAGAGAGTCGGAGATAAAACGGAGGCCTGGGGGACACCAGCATTTATTTTATAAATTTCAAACATGAAACCATCCAATACAACTTGTATTGAACAGTTAGAAAGGTTATTTCTAATCCAACAAAGAAGAGATTCATCAATACCAAAATACCGCATTTTCGATAAGATAGCTTGGTGCCAAACTCTATCTAATGTCTTTGATTCAAACAGTGTTTTGTATATTTTCGTTTTTCTTGGAGGCATATTTTGCAGATCATCAAATAGCTCAAACTCTTCTAAGATATTCAAATTTCAAATCTTCTTGAGCTGCTGTATCAATTTTGCTAGACAACAAATTAACGTAACATTTATTTTTTATAATTTATATCAAACTTTTCAATTCACAAACAAAAATCAAATATGACATTTGGCTAAGACTATAGTTAAACCAAGGGCTTAGTCCTTAACTTAGGTTAAAGATATTTATAAATAGCCTAAACTCTGGACTTGCGAATATAAAAGGCTGTAGTTACAATTGTCTCAGAAACAGTTCCTTGGCTTAGAAGGCACAAACAGGAAATCGCTAGTGAAATTGTAAAAGAAAGTAGTGTATAAAACAGTACCCTGTGGTACCCCAGCATTTATATTTTACATTTCT
Organism: Eupeodes corollae; assembly: GCF_945859685.1. Classification (NCBI taxonomy): domain Eukaryota; kingdom Metazoa; phylum Arthropoda; class Insecta; order Diptera; family Syrphidae; genus Eupeodes; species Eupeodes corollae. The sequence continues at coordinate 307,815,915 of NC_079147.1, read as the reverse complement.
AGTTTTATTTTTCAACAAAAGCAAACATTTTTAATATATGTAACATGGTAGGTTTTGTGAAACTGCTTTAAAACATATCAAAAAAAGCGGTCAATAAGTAGTAAAAAAAGTTCAAAGATGGTCGAGAAAATGTTGAAAATCAAATAAGTTCTAAGAACTCGAAGATTTGCTGACCTTAGAAGAATATATAAAGGTTTAGTGAAAACCATATTGAGAATTGGTGTCAAAAAATATCAATTCCGGATAATTTCCCCAAAAACTAAACAAAATAAAATCATTTCGGAACTACCGTAGGCAACTGTCTTAATACCATATGACTTCTGGCTATTTGCTTAACTTAAAATATTACTCTGTAGGCATCGCTTTGAATCTATAGACGAGAGAGAAACCGAAACAAAGAACGAATGGAATTCTATACCGAAATATGACTTTTCAACATGTTTCCAAATTTACTTCAGTTGACATACATATAATTTGAGATCGATAAAATTAATTAATTTTTATATTTGAAAATAGACTCCTAATTCCTTCAAGAACAATTAGGTAAAGTTCAACTCGCCTTTCCCTTAATACATATTTTTTGTTTATTAGCAGTTGTGAATAAAAAACTGTAAGCTATGGGATTTCACTAACAACATCCCTTGGGAGTTTTGTCCTACATCCTGGGATATTGATATCGAACAAGGAAAGGATGTCAGATCATCAAGGGTAAATCAAAAAGTAGTTAAAAGGACTATAAGAGGATAAATAATTCTATAGAAAGTAAGTCACATGAAACTCAATCTCCTTATTCCTATCTTTTCCTTTCTATAACTACAGATAAATGAGAAGAAACTATATACTTTTAGAAGGGAAGCAATTGCCATATATATGATGAGAAATTCTTGGTGATTAGCCTGTCGGATAGTTGGTAATTATCTCATTCAGTCATTTATTATGATGGGTGAAATTGAACACAAATTGACATATGGTCAGGTCAATGAGAGTATGTGAAAGGACTTATTGACCCGGAATATAGTCTATTTATTCTTCATAATAAGAATAATAAATCAGTTTAATTACCATCAAGAGATTACTTCTTACTTTTCTATTTTCTATAACAAATGTAAAGGAAAACTATTTAACAATTGAAATATAAAAAGTCCTTGTCCATCACATCACAAAAACGTTTGGCCAAATGAAGTGCCTAATTAGGTGATTCCCTGAATTTCACTCAACATACCTAAGGTATACCGTGTTTGTGATTTTGATTGCTTTAATATTTCATTAATTATTTCTTGTCCATAAACAAATTCATCATTTCAAGGACTCTTTACTTTTTTTCCCATATACATATTCTTGTTATATCGAGTCATAAAACACTTCAACACTAAATATTAAGATGATGATGAGTTCCCATGAGTTTCTCAAGTAGGACCCGCAAAATTATATTCAATTTTCTTAATAAATATGCAAATTAAGAAAACAAAAAAAAGTAGAAATAATAAGAATCTTATCCCAGCTTAAGGACACTGATAGCATCTCTCAATGTCGCATTAGAAAGTATGTCAATTGTCAACACCATTCCATGTGTCCTTTCACCCGAACGAAAATACAAGCTACCTTAAACCTACCCCATCATCTACTAACAGTAAAAATACAAAAAATATTAATCTTAAAAATTGCATTCACTCAACTCGCTCAAAATGCACTCACTCATAAATATATACACATATAACTTTTGTTGTCCTTGTCAAAAACCATATACTCGTACACACAAGAAAAACTATTATCCTTCGCCCCTCTCACGATCAAAAGAATGGAACTGAACAGAACCCGTAATGCACGGGAATTAGCGCAGTGAAGGGCGAATCAAATCAACAAACAAAGAACACCATCAAACAAAAGAAACTACCATACAACAGCAACCAGCAACAACAACTACAACAACATTTCACTGAAAATATGAATAAGAAAAAAGGACGAAAAAATAACAGGGAACATGGTATTTTGGTATAATTCGCGATTGCATAATCATCCGTGGGGAAAGGTGCTGCATGCAAGTCCCGCGGGTTTGTTTCTTCTTTCTCTTATTAAACAATAAAAAAAGAAGGATAAGAAGACAAAAAGCGAAGCCAGGAGAAGAGAATAAGGACTTTATTCTTTTATTGTGATTTGAAAATTTATATTTCACCGCTCTACGCGAGAAATATGCTAATGAACTATCGTCAACCCAACCCCTTTTTATATGTTTCCCACTTTCGCGTGCTTATTTTTATTTTCCAATTTTTCTTTTTTTTTATTTTATTTTATTTCCATCCATCTACAATAATCATATAAAAAGTCCTGTGATGGGGTTGAGTATTATGATATATGTTATTTTGTTGGGTTGATTGTTGCTTTTGCTGTATACACTCATCTTTTACCCTCGTTTTGAAGTGAATTGAATATGTGCGGAGTGAAAGCCCTCTCTGCTATACTAACTTGTTGAAATTTTAGATTCCATTATGCAATCGAGAAACAGAAAGGTGCACAATAACATCACCACCCCACACCCCAATCCACCACCCATCATCGTCATCATCACTCAGATTTCATATTATGATATGATGAAATAGATTTTAGGACATACAACGCACTGTATAGTGTATACACTGTTGCTATGCTACACATACTCGTATACAGCCTCATGGCAGGCTGGATAAGGACATAAGGATAAGGATACACACAAAATGCTTGATGATTGCAATTATGATTCTCGATTTCTATTTTGTCCCATAGCAACAAGGACCATATTGAAAAGTTCTAAAAATACATCACAGCAAAAATGTATGCAAAAAAAGAAAAGGGTCGAGGAGAATCCTAGGCAAAATAATATCCTGTGGCCATTTATATTGTGTGTGTATCATTTAAGGGTTGTCCGAGTTCAAAGAGGGTTGGATGACGTTAACATTTTGAATAAGTACAACAAAAAAAAATCGCGCGTATATATATGCTCTCATGTATTATCATATCCATCAGGAAACAGGATTAAGGATAAAGGACGCGTTGTATTCTGCATACGTGACTGTTGAAAACGAAGTTAATAGCTGGGTCAAAACCAACCACCAATAATAGACCCTTTTCTATCTTCTGTAATTCTGTTCCATCCATTCCATCGCATCGCATCGGGAGGGGTGAATATATGTTGTTGTTTTTTGTTTGCAGTTTTTGTATTTTGTTGCCATGCAGAGCAGATCCGGATGCTCTAGCTTCAGAAACTCGATTATTAGGTTGGTGGTTGGCCGCGTGTGCGTTGACCAGGAACAAGGGTTTTAATTAAAGATTTTTGAAACAAAAATGTTTTCTGTTCGTTTGTTTTTGCATCCTTTTTTTTGTGAAATGAAAGGATATAGCTTAACTTCTAAATTGGGTATCCATAGCGCAGGCCTTTGAAGGTGATATAGCTGTAGTTAAAAAAGGATTCAAGTTGTTTGATGGAGAGGTTGTAGAATGTTTTTCTAGGCGTAAATTCACTTATTCGAAATTGGATCACTTGAACAAGCATAAGGGTGCGTAGGGAGTTTAATACAAAGGATGTTTTTTTCTATACAAAAACACTCATACTGAAAAAAGTTTAAGATTTAAATTTTTTTTCGATGTTATTAAGTCCTTAAGGGACTTAAATGCAAAATTTAGTGCACTTTAAAGGGATTGTGATTACCTTACTTAACATATTTAAAGTTCAAATATTGGTCAAATATTTGAAAAATGGGAAAGGATTTAAAAAGAGATGACGGTGGGTGTTTTAGACTTGAAAGTTTTAAGAATCAAAACGGAAGGGAACAATAGAGTTAGCTTAAGCATTCCACATTCTTGATGTACGGTTGAAAAAAAGGCCCTCAGTACATCCCAAAATGACGTGAAGTTTAAAACTGAGGATTGAACATTACGGCAGAATATCTTTTAAGAATAGGACGAAGTATTTTAGTAGAATATAGTTTTGAAAAATGTACATACGACAACTACAACAACAAAAAACATGAAATATAACAGCGGTAAAACAGTATTAATTATGTTGCTTATCATAAATTTATCAAGCTACTTCTTGGATTCTGTCAAATGGTTTTAAATTTTGTACAGGTTCTCCTGCCATTAATATGTGAGACGCATAATTCAAGTTTTGAAAAAATTAAAGCTTTGTAGATCACAGCCACAAAAGGGGTGAAAAATATCTTGCATGAATGGAGATATCCTATAGTTTGACATATCTCGACTTTCCAAAGTCCGATAGAATAAACATCCATGGATTTTAAAGAAATGTCTGTACCTCTCTCAAAGCTCAAGAACGCTCAGAAATATCTACTTGACAAGGTCGTTTTATTTTACTCATATTGGTATGGAGAATATATTTCATAAAACAAAAAAGCTATCGACTGTTGTGGGGAATGACCAAATCAAACAAAAGATCAGTTCTTCGAATCACAATTCTTCCCTTAGGTGCTACAATTGCAATGGATCGGGCCATTTTGCAAATTGGTGTTTTGCTCCTAGGCGTTGCTTTGGTTGTGATCAGTTAGGGGTCAAGAGAAAAATTGTCGTCAATGCTCGGAAAATATACAACGGGCTATTGCGCCAGCAGGGCGGAAAGTCCAAAGGAATTGAATAGGTTAGGTTGCCTTCTAAGAACCAGCATATACATTAAATTCATTTAGGTCTTACTTTGGAGGGAAATAATATTAATACGCGCCCATTTTTGAGTGTTAGTATTTATGGCAGGTATATAAGATTCAGGAGCTAGAACTATAGTGGGTAGGGATCCTGGGAACATTCTCAAAAATGTAGGTCTTTCTTTAAAGAGAAACAGCGTTCATTGCGTTCGTTTGGAAGATGGAACAGTCGTAATACTATTAGAAACTCTCTCTCGCTTTTAATAGTTGTTGAAGATAGGGCAATGTTAGTTGTAGCTATCGTCATATCAACTCTGCAACTTTTTGGACACTTTCGGTTATAGTCCCGGATTTAAAATCACGCGTTTGGAATTTCTCTGAGCAACCGGTTTCGATTTGTTTTATATTACAGAACGTTTGGAGTTAGGTGATAGGGAAACTATGAGTTTAAAAAATTTGAAACAGCAATCATTTAGTAAAAGCCTTAAGGTTTAGGGTGCACAACTATGGTTGGGCATAAGAATAAGACGTCGGCGGTAAGGCAAGGGTATTATCAGCAGGAATTATTAAGTGATCGGCTCCTATAGGTTCTGTGTAGACTTTAGAAAGCTGAATGAAAATACAGATAGGCATGCTTATCCACTTTCTTACTTACTTAAGGTGGCGCTACAGTCCTGTGTGAAATAGGGCCACACCCAACAAACTTCTCCATCTAGATCGGTCCCTAGCTAGATGTCTCCAGTTTCGCGCTCCAAGTTGGGTGAGGTCACCTTCCACTTGTGCGCGCCACCTGATTCGCGGTCTTCCTCTACTGCACTGTCCCGTGGGTGCGGATTCGAAGACTTTCCAGGCCGGAGAATTGGTTTCCATGCGCTCTACGTGACCCAGCCATATTAGTCGTCATGTACTTTTCTGGCTAAGTCTACGTCGCTGTACAGACCGTACAGTTCGTCGTTCCATCTTCTCCTCCACTCCCCTTCTATGCATACGGGACCGTAGATCACACGAAGAACTTTTCTTTCGAAGCGACCCAAGGTGCTTTCATCCCATGGTCCATGCTTCTGCTCCGTAAAGCAGGACGGGGATGATAAGGGTCTTATATAGCAACACTTTGGTCCCTCGAGAGAAGACTTTACCACTCAACTGCTTTCTTAGTCCAAAGAAACAGTGGTAAGCAAGAGCTATTCTGCGTTTGATCTCAGCGCTGGTGTTGTTTTCTGTGTTTACAGCGGAGCCTAGGTAGACGAAGTCCTTGACTACCTCAAAGTTACGTCTGTCGATGGTGACGTTTTGACCACGACGTCGGTGTTGTATGTCCTTTTCTGACGACAGCATGTAATTTGATTTGGTTAAACCCATTTTTGCCGCCTCTCCCTCAATAATCATAATTCCGATTATGTCAATGTCATCAGCATATTCTAGTAATTGGACAGACTTTTGAAAGATAGTCCCTCCAGTGTTGACGTCTGAGCTCTGCACTATTCTTTCAAGCACGATGTTAAAAAAAATCACATGACAGCGCTTCACCTTGTCTAAAACCTTTTTTGACTTCGAAAGGTTCTGTAGATGCTGTCATATGCGGGTTGAAATCGATGAAAAGGAGGTGGGTGACGATTTGGTGTTCTTGGTTTTTTTCCAAGATCTGCCGTAATGTGAATATTTGATCCACTGTGGACTTTTCTAGTCTAAAACCACACTGATAAGGACCTATCAGGTTGTTGACGATGGGCTTTAGACGTTTACATATTACGGCAGAGAAGATTTTATAGGCGATGTTAAGTAGACTGATTCCTCTATAGTTGGTGCAGTTTAGAGGGTCTCCTTTTGCAGGATCGGGCAAACAATACTGAGGTTCCATTCATCGGGCATGCTTTCTTCCGACCACATCTTACAGATAAGTTGGTGCATGTTCCTAACCAACTTATCTCCAGCTGCTTTAAAGAGCTCGGCATTCAAGCCCTTCGATCCAGCGGCTTTATTAGACTTCAACTTAGATATGGAAATCTTTACTTCGTCTAAGTCGGGAGGACTGGATTTTTGGCCTTCGTCGTTCTTCGTCGCCGTTATACAGTCTGCAGAAGTGGTCCTTCCATATCCTCAGCATTGACTGCGGTTCTACTATGATGTTTCCACTTTCGTCTTTGCAGCCTTCGGGTCTAGGCTTATGTACCTGTGAATTTCGTTTCACAATATGTTCCTAAAACTTTCTCTCTCAGATTATCTTGGCAATGTTGCCACTGGTTTTCGATACATTGTGTTGGCGGCAGAGAACTTCAAAAGAGGTTACTTGTAACTCGTTCGGAAAAGGATTTGGTGATCTCTAGCGATTGTAGCCGTTCGACGTTGTACCTTCTCCCAGCACCACCCTGTTTTGCCTTGGGTCTGGAAATGCGAAGTGCTACCTTGGCTACAACGAGGTAGTGGTCCGAGTCGATGTTAGCTCCTCGGAAAGTTCGTACATCCATAATGCTGGAATCGTGTCTGGCGTCGATCGCAATATGGTCAATCTGGTTGACGGTAGATTGATCTGGAGAAGTTCAAGTTCCTTTGTGGATGTTGAGGTGTGGAAAACGCGTACTGGTTACCATGACGTTTCGCCCCGCAGCAAAATCTATGAGCCTGAATCCATGCTTATCCACTTCCATACATTAATTCAATTTTAGGTAGACTTTAAGTTTTAGGTTTGTGTCTCAGCTAGACATTGGAATATTGGCAGATTTCTATGAAAGAGGAATCAAAGCCTTACACTGCCCTCACGGTTTCTTTTAGGGTTTTTTCCAGTTTAGGATAATGCCTTTTGGTCTTCACAATTTGCTTGTGACTCGGGAGTTATTTATCGACAGAGTTTTGGGGTGCCGACCTCGAACCATATGTTTTCATCTATAGTTAAACGGCATCTCATCATCACAGAAAATTTTGAAAAACATCTGGAAATACTGAAGGAGGTTATGAAAAGGTTAAGTGAAGCCAGATTAAAAAGTAAAGGGGAGAAATGCAAGTTTTACTTATAGTGAATCGAAATGGTTTACACGTAAACCCAAGGAAAGTGAAAGTAAATTGTATTCTATTTTATTTAAAAAATTTAAACAAATTCAACGGAAATATTTGTTTAAATTAAAACAAACTAAACAAATTTCGAAACATCAATTTGACAGTTTTTTTTAAAAGAAGGGTCAAACATAATCTTATATACCAATAACTTGAATTAAAACCTCATAAAAACGTACGCATACGAATTTTCAATTTTCAGAAGGAGACATAACACATTTAGTTTAGCACTCATTTTCACAATTTAAAAAATTGGTCTAATTTTTCTCTCTATTTCTTAAATCAATATTTTGTGCTGGCGTGCTTACTTTTAGAAAACTCTTGGCATAACTAAAATAGTCTTGACTTTCAAAACCGGAATATTTTAATATATTATTGCAAGAGTTGCAGTTATTAACTTCCCATAGGAAGTTATTGTAATCGGTCAAATTTGTCTAATTGACATTTCCTGACGTTTTAAGGTGCCTAGAGTCGAAATAAGAGATTTTTAGAGAGATATCTGTGTGTGCGAGTGTACGTGGGTTCGTACGTCCGTTCGTCGTCCATAGCTTATGAACTAGTTGAGATATCGACTTCAAATAAATTGTGTTATACAGAAAATAATGCAGAAAGATGCAGAAAGATGCAGAAAGGACTCCCAACAAATTTTTTTACCATAGCAATTTAAAAAAAAGGTAAAAATTTTGGTTAAGCCTAAATATCCCCCGAACCAATAACGCTAGAGACATGGATTAAATTTTATGTTATATATTGAAACTTTATATTAAAATTATAGAAAAACCGAGTTGACAGTTTTTATTTTTATTTGGTCAAGTTGTGTGGCATATGACACCGACTTGTTGAAACCACATATTCCCCAAGTTGTATTAAATAGCAAGCAAAAAAAAGTCAGTTATCAAATGAACATAACGCTCCGAACTGATGGTGACAGTCGTTACATCGTCGATTTCCAAGAAGTAAGGTCCAATCAAACCTTCGGACCAAACAGCGTACCAAACGGCGATTTTGTATTTGGACGTAATGGCCTCTCTTCAATTATTTGATAATTCTTAATCTTTTCAATTATTTGATAATTCTTAAATACCCAAATACGAACATTTTGTTTAGTGCCTACCATACCCGCCTAGTGAGAAATGTGCTTCGTCGCTAAAGAAAATTTTGTTGGAAAATAACCATTTTCGTAGTAGGTTGATTGACTATTGTTTTTCGTTGGGCTATTAAATTTTCGTAAATATCAGACGATACGGAAAAAAAATTGGTTTAACATCTTAGTTGGACAAATGTCGAATTCCAGCCTTACACTTTTGTGTTTTAAGTGTCCAAAAGTGTTTGATTATCATAATATTTAAATCAAATTTCTGAACAACTGAAAATTCAAAACCATTGGATTGTGATTAGCAAAATGTCTTTCAAAAGATTGAATTACAAATCTTGATCCAAGTATGATAACTAGGTAAAAAAACAATTGGTCTTAACCCTTTTTTAAAAAAACATCTATGCATAATTGTTTTGCTTCTTAGTTGTCATTTGATTTTTCTACCAATTAAAAATGTTTAAATTTGGTACAAAAGTAAGTATTTAATATTTAACTTTAGACTTTTTGAAAGTAATGCCATCTATGTTAAAATGAATTGTCTTAAGATATTTTTGTCTTCAAGTTGAGATTGTATTTTTAAACTTTTTTGGAATCAACGCCTAGGGTGGTTCTCATGGTTTATTATCATTTTAATTTTGTTGATGACTGCCTCCATTTCCAAATCGACTTTTTTATGTTCAAAGCTAATGTCAGAGTTCAAATCAAAAGGTCAGGACCAGTTCAACTGCAAACTAACTAACAAAAAAACGCTATAGCTATGTGGAACGTTTTAAGTTCTTCATTATGTACACACCATACACCGAATAATTGAAATTAAAAACCATTCGGTTTTTATGTCGTTTTTATGACAAAAACTTTGGTCGATGGAAATGGAAATGAAAATTCAATTAGATGCTTCAATTTCTGTAATACTCACTCTGTAAGCCAGTGAGGCCATGACTTCTTCTTCTATTCTTTATTTCGATGAACTGATAGCAAGGACACTCAAATAGGTGTGAACACTGTAAACGAACTCCTAACATTCAAGGACTCAAATTGGCGATCGTAAAACTCCTCGAAATTTAAATTAAACATCATAGCATCATTCAACCCACCGAAAATACCCAATACTCAAAAGCCAAAACATTAATCAGCAAACATGACACTTTGCAATAATAGTCCTTTTCGTCCTTCGCTCCAACCAGTATGAACCAGCATCAGGAACAAGGATCTGGACCACTTACATACATAATAGCCACTCCGATGCTTGTGTCAACATCCAAAGCCAAACGAACTCTGATCGCCTATCGAAGATATTCTACCGTATTTTTGAAGAGTGAGGTTGCAACTTAACCGCGACAGCGATAGATGAGTGAAGTTGAATTTAAAAAATAAACGCTTGCACAGCCAAAGCGATGTGCCATGAAATTTTATTACCCAATTAGAGATGATGGCACGAAGAATCAAGTTGCGGATTCTGCGGTGACTTGACTTCATTTGATTACCTCCATTCCGGGCAAATAAATCTAATCTACCAATGCCAACATTTCCATGCAACACACCGACACATCAACAATCTACCCCTCAGCATAGAACGCGATTGAAGTTCAAGATACGAGTGTTGCAAAGCAGAAGCTGATGGTGGAGGCATCAAAAAAGCTCATTCCTTCTCTTCTGAAAACATCTTTGGTATCGTCCTGGTTTGGTCTCTTTTAGGTTCCTTTTTTCATAGGAAAAAGGTACTTTGGCACGTGGGAAAATACAGATACAAAAATGCCTGCGTACCGTTTATTGAAATAAATATATTTACTTCGATTTGTTATTTGCATAAATAGAAAAGAGTGAGAGTTAGAAGATACATTTGAAAGTAGGATATAACAGCATTGAAGAAGACCTCGTGTGATAAATTTCAAAGATTTTATTGTTTGAAGCTGATAGATGCTTCTCTCTCATTGATTTTTGTCTTGCGTTGATTTTTAAAAATTCCAATTTTATTTTTGAAAAAGATATCATGAGGAATGACAAAAATACTTCTTCACTTTTCATTTATGTACATACTCGTAGATCGATCTAATGTGAGGAAATTGAATTTTTGTCAGTAGAAAACTGAAATTGAAACATGAAAACACGTAGATTCATTTTTCACACATGATAAAAAAGCAAGTTTTTTTTTAAATAAATTATGAGAAGAATTGAATTGAATAAAATAAAAATAAAAAATATAATTTGGCCCATGGGGGGATCGAACCCACGACCTTCGCGTTATTAGCACGACGCTCTAATTTTTTTTTTTTTTTTTTTTTTTTTTTAAATTCATTTTTATTAATTCATTCTTAAACCTATCTTAAAGCTAGACAAAAATTCATAAAACTAGCCTAATTATCCATAACTTACAACTAACTTAATGGTCCCATACGGACACTCTAAGCTAAACTATAACACTTAAAACTAATGCCTTTCGGCCCTAAGATCTATTTTACTTCATTTTAATTTTATTTATTTTGTATTTATTAGAAAATTATGAGAAAAAACTAATATCAAGGTCCTTTTTTTATTTTCACTTAAAAAACTACTTAAAATTAGGTCCTTAAATAAAACTTAAAGCTAACTTAAACTACCTATTCTACCTATAAACTACTTAAAACTAGAACAACCACAGCAGCAAATCTAACGTGTTTTGTTTTTATATTTTACTGTCTTTTTTGTATGTTTTTTTTTTTTTTTTTTTCTTTGTTTTTTTATTGTTTTTAAATTTTTTTTTTGTTTTTTTGTTTTTTTTTTTTTAATTAATTTTTTTTTGTATTTTTTTTTTTTTGTGCCACCATGCCTATTCTACTTAAAACTAAACCCTAAAACTATAAAACAAGTATGTAAGCCGGCCAAGGCTTAAAACCCCATCCCGACTACCCACTATCAAGTGCCGATTGAAGCCACCAAAACTGGTTCTCCTGCTTCACCCTATCAGTTCGGTCCCGTTCGGACACAGCCCTACTGAACCGAAGGAGCTCTGCTCCACCTTGTGCCATGACGTCCCGATTGTACAGGAGTCGCCTATCCACGGTTCTTCGTCTGACGTGGTAGATTAACGGAACTGCCAATCTATCTGTATCAGACCGCATTTGTCTAAAAAGAGGAATGCCTCTGGTGGAATGAACCCGCTCAAGCGTGCACTTTCAAAATACTCGTCGTTCGGATAGAACGCCCCGAAAATTAAATTGTTGGTCGAAGACATAGCTCTTGCAATGTGACCTCGAACGAGTTTTATCACGAAATTGTCAATTCTGTTGATTCGAGCCCCGTTGTATAGGACCTCGTTGGAATAGTAATGCACATAAGAAGATTCGGCTGTTCGATATAAGCCGGTACAGCGTCGTAAACACTGCCGCTCGAACACCCGAAACTTCTCCATCTGGGAAGGGGCAACGTTGAACCACACAGGACAACCATAAACGATCATTGGCCGTATGAGGGCCATGTAGCAAATTACCTTCACTCTGGGGTCAAGCCGACTGCTAAAAAACAGTCGTTTCGTCAGAGCGAAGGCTCCTCTGGCCCTGGTCAGAGCAGCATTTATATGTCTGTCGAAATATAAATACTGATCTAACCAGATACCGAGGTACTTCACTTCATTTTTGCTCGCCAATGGCTGCCCGTGAAGATCAACGATGACCATCTTGCGCCAATTCTTACACGTATCCCTCGTTGCCCTAGCCAACGGAGTCCGGAACAGAATTGTCTCTGACTTCTGGACATTTATTTTCAGTTTCCAGTCGTCGCAATATCGCTGAATCTTGTCGAAATCACGCTGCAAGAGAATTCTAATAACCTCAACCTTTCGGGCCGTTCTGTACGCAATTAGATCGTCGGCGTACGCAATTGCCTTTGTAAGACTACCTATCAGATCGCTGGTGTAAATGCTGAAGAGAATCGGCGAATTCACCGCTCCCTGTTGAAGACCATTTTTAATTGAGAATGTTGTGGTAGAAGTTACATTGCCACTTTTGACAACAAACTTTCTACCGTTAAGCATATCATAAAGTATATACAACAATGGCTTGCTAATGCCAAGCCTGCTCAGTTTTAGGTAAAGACCCTCTAACCATACGGTGTCAAAGGCCTTTTCCAAATCAACCAGGACAGCACCTGTGCATTGTTGTTTTGATTTATTCCATTGGATATCAGAAACGAGTTTAGACGCAGCATGAATTGTGTCATGACCCGCCTTGAACCCGAACTGTTTATCCGGAATAATTTTGTTGTCCGCAGCCCACTTAGTCAGAGCCCTATTAATGATCTTTTCGAAAACTTTGCTGATGCTCGGAAGAAGACTTATCGACCGAAGATTTGACGGGTTGGAGTTGTCCTTTCCCTTTTTCGGGAGAGGATGAACCACAGCGGTCTTCCAATGCACTGGATAATATGCATTATTCAGTGCATTATTGAAGAGCGTGGTGTAAATGTCAATTGCTTCCATCGGTAAATGTCTAAGTACAACGTTGGATATACCATCGACACCTGCTGACTTTTTGTTTTTTATTGAATTAAAGATGAGCTGAAGCTCAACCTTCGTCACTAACAAGGGACTTGGTCCCGTTTGCTCGGCGATTATGGCATTTGCCAAGGAATCGTCATTGAACCGCATGAAACCGCGGTTCTCAGATCGCCATTGTGTCATATCATTTCGAAGGTAAAAGTGATTAAGTAGGGCTCTGTTTTCCAGGTCGTGGTTGGGGCGAATGCTAACATTCACCTTGTACACTTGCTGGAAAGCAGATCCCACTGCCTCCACTTTTTCCTTCGGATCTTCAATTATATAAAAGTCATCGTCAAAGATGGCTTCTTCTGGATCTATTTGCGCTGTCATGAGTACGTCTCTGTTTTCTTCGGTTCTTTGGAGTTTCAGACTCGGAAGGTCATTGTCGTTCTTTTTTCTGAATATCTTGTTGATTTTAGGGAACATACTAGGGTCGCTCGAATTAACTGACCGGATCTTGCGGTCCCAGTACTTGTTAATTGATAGCCTGTAGTTCTCCTTAATCAACAGATTGACATTTTTTATTGACGACTTCAGTGTCCTAACCTCCAAGTCGCGTGGGTCTGTAAGTCGTCTGTGCAAGTTTTTGAGTCTTGTCAGTAAGCCACTTTTGTGCCTACGTAGTGCGTCAATTGTCGGGTTTCTGTAAGCGTCCATTTGGTCCCGTTCTTTGTACTTTGGGATTGTCCGTTCCATCGTTCGTTTTATTGTTTCATCCATCTGTTGTAAGTGTTGGTCAATTTCTGTATTTGTCAGGTTTCTGTTGTTTGGTGGGGCTATGTCACTCGAACGAAGTTCTCTCGCTAAGGCGTTGGTGAAACGAGGCCAACGCATCTTACTGTAATTGTAAGAGTGCGTTGCAACGTATTCCTCCAACTCCACGCGTTCGTTCGGAATCTGCATTACAGCAGCCAGTCCGCAGTGATCACTGTCGTACTCGACTGTCTGTAAGCAGTTTCGCGGGTGATTACCCACTTTGTCTGTAACTGTCAGTCTGGTGTCGTACAGCAAAAGGTCCAGAAAGGAGCCGCTTCTTGGATACGATGGCCTTTCAGTAGCCAGCAGGTCGACGCCATATTCAACGCTGTAAAGATTCATCAAATTAAAAAGATGATTACCTCTGGGATTACTATGTTGATTTCCCCAATCTTCATGTTTTGCGTTCAAATCACCGGCCAAGATGAAATAGTTTTCTTCCAAGCTCAGTTTAAGTTCCCTAAAAACAATCTCAAGTTCTGATGCAAAGTAAGTGACCTGCGGAGCTCCAGCCGCATAAGCCGCAATCATATACATCCGCTTTCCTTGAGAGAGAGAGATGCATACAACGCAAACTTCTAGCGTCTTGAGCTTTCGCAATTCATTGTTGTATATGACTTTATAATTAATGCCTTTTCGTATAAAGAGAGCGACACCGCCCCCTTGAGTAGAGTCGGGCCGGTCTCTTCTTACGATATTGTAATTTTTATGAGTCAATTTGTGTTTGTGGTTTAGCTTAGTTTCGCTAGCCATAAACACATCGGGACTGTAGTCTGTCAACAATTGGAACATATTGGCTCTTCGTTCAATCCTAATCAGTGAATTTACATTCACAGCTAGGACTTTAAGGCGCGTCTCCGGCAGCGCGCCCATTATGATCTAAATTGCGCCAGGCCAGGCAACAAAGAGTAGAGATGATCTACCCTTTTGCCTTGCTCCTTTATCTGACTTTGCAGTCCTGTTAGTTGACCTTGAATGCTCAACAACAAGGCTACAATGTCAGGCTGCACCTCTGGTGCCTTAGGCACAGGGGCCTTTGGGGCAACCGTTGGTGGAGCCTGTCTCGTGTTCCCATTCCCTGACACCATTTGGGCGTAGGAAAATTTGGGATCTACGAATTTTTGTGTTGGAGCCTGTCGACTTTTTTCGGCTTTTTGACTGGCCTGTTTCTGTTTCATTTGTTGGACCTTAGGGCAACCCCTATAGTTAGCCGGGTGCCCTTGGTTTCCACAAAGGACACACTTGAGCAGGGTCAAATCCTCAACCCGCTCATTCCCCAGCTTGCACTCTCCTTCTTTGTGGGTTTCTCCGCACCTCACACAACGCAACTGCATATTGCAGTTGGCATTGGCATGGCCAAACCTCTGGCACTTCGTACATTGTAGAATGTCGTCGTGCCTTTTTAATGTCTCCCAGCGTACAGCTTGATTGTCGAGAGATACGATTCTCTCGACACTATTCAAACTGCTTTGGGGCGATAATGTTACGAGGAACATTGGCAGCCTATAACCCCCTCGTCTTGACTTCACCGTAGTGAAAGGCTTGACCCCGATAAAATCGAGATCGTCACTGGCTTTTTGGCGGAGCTCAGCTAAGAGCTCCTCCGGTTCCGTGCAGGAACTTATGCCCTTCAGAAGGACCGTCTTGAATTTTTCGCTCTTAGGCGTGTAGCTGAAGAACTCAGCTGTGGCCTCTTTTAGCAACTCTTTAACTAACTTGTATTCGGCCAGTGAGAAGCACTGGACCGAATAATTCTTTTCTTTTTCGTTTAGAATTTTAATGAGGAATTTGCCCTTAGTGGCCGACTTACATACCTGTTTAATGTCCTGTATGTCAACCTTATGGGTCCTAATAGGTGGTATTTTTTCTTTTCCAGCCTGTGGTTGTTTCTGGTGTTGCTGCTGCTGCTGTTTCTGCTGCTGCTGTTTCTGCTGCTGCTGTTTCTGCTGCTGCTGTTTCTGCTGCTGTTGCTCTTGCTGCTGCTGCAGGATTGGTTGTTGCTGCGGCTGTTTTGACTCTTCTTGTAGCCGTTGTTTGGCTTTTGTTGAGGTTGTTGGGCCCTCAACACTTGGGCCTGCTGTTACTGGCGGTGTCTTTTTAAAATGCTCCGCTCCTGAGATTTTGGAAGCGGGCTTGTTTTGTGGTTGTTGTTGCTGTGGTTGTTTTTGCTGTGGTTCTTGTTGCTTTTTTTTGTTTTCTTGTTGTTTTTGTTGCTGTTGCCGTTGAGCCGCCTCTTCTTGACGGCGCGCCTCTTGCTTCAACTTTAACTGTCTAAGGAGGGGCTCCATTTCCTCCTTAAGCTTTTTGAGGTTTTGCTCAAACTGGCTGATGGCAGCCTGTTTGGCTTGCAGGGCCTCCACCAGTTCTGTTTCTTCTTGGAGGTCCCCCTCTCCCTCCAACACCTTCTTTGTTGACGGCACTGGCTCTGGCTCCGATAGGATTGAATACCTATTATTCGGAGACCTGTAGTGGCCCTCTCCACCTTCGGAAATGTATTCCGTTTTCTCAGACTCAGCATAGTCTGAGAAGTCACTTTCAGTGGTAAAGTCCCCTTTACCATTCCCTTCCATTTTTTTTTTATTCGCCTGCCGCTTAGCCGAGTTGGTTCTTATAACCTTGTTTGGGCTTTGTTTTTTTAATTTCCTTTTTTGTATTCTGGAAGTTGACTGGTCAGAAGCCTGACCTGATGTTGTTGCGGTTGTTTTTGGTACCGCTGCTGGCACCATCACAACATCGCCTGATATATTGGCAGAGGTATCTTTCGATACCCCTGCTCTTTTTTCCTTCTCCATTTCTTTTTGCTCCCAACTGATAAAATCTACAATTTCTCGATTATGAAAAAAAGCAATCAGATTTTTCGTCGACTCAGCCTGGGACTCGAACCCACGACCCTTGGATTTGTTTCCGGACGCCACCTCCACTGGGCTACCGATTGATTAATTTAAATAGCTGCAAACTGCCTTCTTGCTTCTCAAACACTACAAATGCACTTTATTTAATTAACTATTTATTACTTCTCACTTTGAAAGTCAAAGAACGACTGCACGACGCTCTAACCAACTGAGCTAATGGGCCACGATGAAAAAGCAGTGGCGTAATATGCACGGAAATATCGACTTTGTCGAGGCATGGTGTATCAATAATTTTTAAGAAATTGTTGCTTACTTTATTACAATACCCGGCCTTGTTTTTTAAGAATTTCTTTATAAAAGCCATAGTAGGTTTTCATTACAGTCTTGTGCTATGACGTAAGGAAGTCACCATTCCATAATTCTTCGTCCGACGTGGTAAGTTAGCGAATCTGAGAACTCATTCTTAATCAGACCGCATCTATCTTAAAAGAGGAATACCTCGGGTGGAACGAAGCCGCTTAAGCGTGCATTTTCAAAATATTCGGTGTTCTGGTAGAATGCTTGAAAATGAAATTGTTGGTCGAACGAGTTTTATAACTAAACTGTCGAATCTATTGATTTAAGCCCCTCCTGGATAAACGAACTCGTTTAAATAGTTATGAACGTAAGAAGATTTGACTGTTCGCCACTTCTTAATCTAGGAAGGGGCAATTTTGAACCACACGGAAAATCCATAACGATCATCTGCCTAGTGCAGGCCATGTAGCCCTCTATCTGGGGTGGAATTGGCTCTATTTAAATAACATTCTTACTTTTCCTGTGTTTTTTTCATGTTCCATGACTTTGTCTGTCACAAGAATGTGTTTTTGTACCAAAAAAACGTAACTCAAAAAAGTATCTATTCGTTTTTTGAAAGCGTCTGGTAGCTCTATTCAGCAACGACATATTTGTAAGAAAATGAGTGTCATATTTTCGTTGTGACAGCTTTTTAAGTATTTATTTGACTATCAAATTCGAATACTTCGACCTTAGAAGATTCGACCGGTGTTGTTAACCCGACTGCTGTAAAATAGCCATTTTGTCAGACCGAAGGCACCTCTGGTCCTGGTTTGAGCAGCATTTATGTGTCTGTCGAAACATAAATACTAATCCAACCAGATACTGTGGTCATTCTCTACGCTTTTGCTCGTTTATGGCTGCAAGTGAAGATCAACGATGGCCATCTTGTACCAATTCCTACAAATACCCTTCGTGGCCTAAGCCAACGGAGTCCGGAACACAATTGACTCCGATTTTTGACGTTTGATTTCAGTTTCCTCTCGTGAAAATATCGCAAAATCTTGCCAAAATCACGCTGCAAGAGAAATCTAATAACTTCAACCTTTCAGGCCGTTCTGTACGCAATAAAATCGTCTGCGTACGCAATTGCCTTGATTAGACTACCTATTAGATCGCTGATGTAAATGCTTCGTCGAGTCCACGGCTTCCTGTTGAAGACTATTTTTAATTTATTATATTATGGTAATGGTTAAATTGCCAAATTTTTAGGACAAACTTTTGTACCTTGTTAGTTTTAGATAAAGACCCTCTACTCATACTGTGTCAAAGGCTTTTCCAAATCAACGAGAACAGCACCTGTGCATCGTTTTTTAATTTATTCCATGTATTGTGTCATGACCAAGCTTGAACTGGAACAGGAACCGAAATTATTTTGCTGTCCGCAGCCCAATTAGGCCAGAGCCCTATTGATGATCTTCGCGAAAACTTTATTGATGCTTGGAATATATTTCCTTTTTCGGGAGGGAATGAACCACAGCGGTCTTTCAAATAAATAAATGTCAATTGCGTTCATAGGTAAATGTCTTAGTACAAAGTTGGACTTTTAGATTTTTATTGAGTTGAAAATGAGCTATAGCTCGATCTTCATTATTTGGTCCCGTTTACTCAGAAATTATGGCATTTGCCGAGAAACAGCGATTCTCAGATCACCATTGTGTCATTCATTAAGAAGGTAAAAGTGATGAAGTAAGGCACTGTTTTCCAGGTTGTACACTTGCTGGGAAGCTACTCTCAGAGCGATGTTATAAGTATATCTTTGTTCATTTCACTCATTTGGAGTTTGATACACGGAAGGTCATTGTCTTTCTTTTTCCTAAGAAAAGGTCATACTCGGTTCACTAGAATTAACTGACTGAATCTTGTGGTCCCAGCTCTTGTTTATTGACTTTAATATAATAAACAGTCCTGCGCACTAAATATCACGATACTATCACTACTACTTCTTGACCTTAAATCTCCCTTAAAACTCAAAGAATCTCCCAGAAGTACAATTCTAAAATTAAATTGGGTCATGTTAAATATTGCAGGATATTAAAATTTGTAACTTTATATGTTAGGTACTAAGCTCATTCATATGCTTTCAATCAAATGGATAAGAAAAGCCAAAAGTTTCAGATTTCTCTTACCTGCTGCAATACAACAAAATATAAAAAAGTCCTGAAAGACCTTAAGTAAACATAAGAAACAATAGTCTTGTCAAAAAGTGAAACAATTTATTTCCAGATTGAAATTCCATAATCTGTTACTCAAGAACTAGCGCCACATCTTCTTTAATCATGCCTCATGAAAGCAACAGCTCATTTTCAACTTCATATACATAACTTACCCACTTAAACTTAATCATATTTTTGTTTAGCTTTTAAAGTCCTTTTATAGCAATTTCCCTCTTTTTTATTGTCCTTCAATCGTATGGTTGATTTCCACCCCCAATTTTTTTTATTTTTTCTCATTTAACAACATAACTTTAAAAAGAAAGAAAAGCATAAAATTGAGAGTAAAATTTGCTATAAAAGAAAAAAGTTAAGTATCTGTTGCTATCATCAGCTGCGGATTTCTGACTTTTCAAAATTAAATTCCTTATTCAATCGTATCAAATTCTTAGCGTTTATTAACCTCCGTATCCGCGTCTGGCATCATCACTTGCAGAGTTTCAGTTCTTATTATATTATTTTTATATGTAAAATGTAGGACGAGTATAGAAGAGAGGCGAGGCACAGGAAATGGGTATAGACTTACTCGTTTTCGTTTAGTATATTATTATATCGCATCGTTGAATTCCGGCTATAAAAATCATATCAAAGGGACATTTTCTCCATCAAGTTACCATGGTGGGCCATTTGACACCCCTTGAAGGCTTGAAGAACGAATGAACGCAACTTCACGAAAACAGACGATGTTACTATCAACATCAATCCTTCTTTTTTCCACGGCTTTCTCTTCAGCTAGCAGTATTCTGAGATTCGAAACGGTCGTTAAAAATTAAATAAAATAAAATAAACGCACAAACGTAGAATTTTATACAAAGTGCACGCGCATAGTCTTCAAGGATAATAAAATAAAAAAAAATAAATAAAAGAAGTAATAATAAAATGCCAACGAAACACAAAAACAGTTTATTGCTATGCCATAAAATCTGAGACTCTTGTATAAATACTCGTACACTCTCAAAAGGAAAAGGATATAATAAAAATTGTGTACTTATTTAAAATGCAAGGAAAATCGTTTACAGAAAATTATGGTTTTCCACAACCAAAACGAAAATGAAAACCAAAACGACAACAATACTGCGCATCAATTCTCATTTAAATTCTTCAAGTCTCATTCATTCATTCAAAGAAAATGCATTTGTACCACAAAGGACGAAAATGAAAACTTCCCTCCTCCCATCAGGGAGATAATCGAAATTGAACTCAAACCGGGTGCGGTGGTAAATATGGTGATTCGAGGATGCAAGGATATGCGACTGGGAAAAATGCAATTGTTTGTTTGTTAAATTTACGAGTATTTGCACAAACCGTAATATTCCATGCACTTAAACAAATTTTCTTTCTTCTTTTCATCATCAGGAGGCAACTATTTTCATTGTTGGCATCCGGTTTCGTCCCCCGAATCTTCTAGTCATTGTCCTGGTGATTATAGCTGAGTTTTGCTGTGCCGCCCCTTTTACTTTGTCCTTTTTCTCCTAAATTACACTGCACCGGAGGATTTCACGATTTTCACGTGGCGGTGCGATGCGATGCGTCCTGAACCTGATAGCTCCGATACCTACATATACGAGTATGGAAGGAAAATGCTGCGGGAAAACATAAAATTACAATCTTCAGCTCACAGCTCACAGCTCAGCTCAGCGTGTATGCTTTGTGCTTGTAAATTCAAAAGTACATAAATCCGTGTTGAATCCTTTTTTATTGTTTCGATATGTTGTTTGGATCTGTGAAGAGAAGGATTCCTTTTTTTGTTGCTGGCTGTTTGAACATATACATAGTTTTATAGGAACCCTTCGCGGAATCCTGCTTTGCCGATTAAAAAAAGGAAAATAAAAGGAAAACTTGAAATGCGATTTTATTATCCGCGGATGGGTTGGTTGTTGCGATTGAATTGGTTTGGTTGTGCTACAAGTTCTTTTTTTCTTTTCGTCCTTTTGCTTTTGTTTTCTTTGAAATTTTATGTTGGAATTGCATAAACAAAGGAATCTCGAGAGTCGGTCTAGGGGATGTGTCCTAGATTTTTTGTATTTGAAAATCCTGTTGAGTTATTTAGGGAAAATCAAAAAAAAAAGAACAAAAAAGGATAGAAACCTAAAAACCCATCAGACAGAGCCGGCAATCGGGATAAACTCGAATACCTCATGTGAACGCATTTCAATGTAATGGATTTCGAGTGCAATCCGCGCGCTACTGTTTTTCTATGCTGCTGATAGACGAGTATGTATCCGTTCCGTACCGCACCATGTTATAGAGCTCTATAGATATGATGACGAAGAGTGATGGAACGAATTTTTTTTTTCTCGGTTCATGCCTGACTGGTGCGCCGCTGATGATGGGTTGGTTTTTGGGGTCTTTTTGTGATGAGGCATGTCACTCGGGTTTTATAGAGCGAAATGCTCATTGTTTGGGGTTCTTTTTGATGTTTAAGTGCACTTCGCTTCATCTATAGAAGATCCTGCTATATCAATGTTGCTGAAGGTATACAAAAATGAATATATAGAAGTTATTGAGAATAAAATTTAGAAACGGTATTCAAACTCGAAATTAAGTAGACAGAAGACAGTCATAGGAAAAAATGCTCTTATTCAACTATTAATTGGTAACATATAAAAAAATTACTTTCCGACCGAATTTTTTCCATCAATTTAGGGGTTTCAGACTTATAGTTCATTAAAATTTGAATAAAACTCGATGTGATTCGAAAAAAACTGATATAATCCAATATCTGCATACATACATTGGCTTTTATACATTCTTCAAGCTAATATTTCTGACAGTACTGATATATACTGATACATAGACGAAAGACCCCTGCGATTGCAGCATTTAATTCGGAAGGTACCGATAAATCGCATTTTTGCAAATCCAAATAATGTCCTTTGAAACGAATATTCTCGACCTTGTAAAAGGCCGCTTTGTAGTCGGAAATGATTAAAACCGGCGAAAAAGTGCAACGATTTCTTGAAGTACTATTTAGCCACCCGTAAACATAGCGTTAAATAGCAAAAGAATTCCAATGCAACCTTATCAAGATGATGAGGAAATATTGGGAGGAAGGTTAAGAAATTGAAACTTTTTTTTTGTTTGATATTTAGAACACGCTCAAAGGGCTTAAGATACCCTTAATATGCCTGAGACACAGTGTGAACTTTAGGAAAAGATGGTGGGGGTAGCCAATAGGCGTCGTTATACGTTGGTTTTAAGTTCTTGAACACTGCAATGACAGGGAAAAGTAGAGCGTGGGTAAGGCATACCACATTCGCGAAGTACGACTAAGAA
The DNA here is from genome assembly GCF_945859685.1 of Eupeodes corollae. Taxonomy (NCBI): domain Eukaryota; kingdom Metazoa; phylum Arthropoda; class Insecta; order Diptera; family Syrphidae; genus Eupeodes; species Eupeodes corollae. The sequence goes on along the minus strand of NC_079147.1, from coordinate 307,793,197 downwards.
ACGAATCTCTGTACTTCACTGTACGGTCGAAATTGGGCCCAAGGGTAAACTGATGGGCATTTCTAGAAGCGTGAGTATTACGGTTAAACACTTTGATGAGAGGAATGCAACTGGCTATTTCACTAGTGCATAGACCGTTACAATAACGGTAAGAAAAAGGTCAGAGATGGGAGTTATACTCAAATTTTGGAGATAATTTTGTTGAGGCGTCTCAGAAAACTAAAACATCTTGCGGCATTTTTGTCGACATAGCGAATATGATCATAATAGAAAGAATCAATTATTTGAATGTTATCAGACACAGCATGAAAACCACAAGAAGTTTATACTCTGACTGGACTAGGCCTCTATAAAGGAAGCAATAATGTGCATTCCCTTCACAGCAGGTGCATGCATTGGGCTAAGCTTTTTGAAAGCTCGCTCAATGATGTGTATGTGTTGGTTCATTCAACAACAAATGGATTGTAGATTACTGTTTTGATTGTCAGGGTCCGGACCAATTCAACGTCACTACTAAAAGCATAACACTAGTAGTGAGGTTGTATTGTAAAGATATTTAAATAATCTTATACAGTAATATACTTAGAAGTTCGTTTGTTTTGATTTTAAGATTTGTTTTATATTGCAATGACTGGTTATTTTAGAGTAGATTATAGTAATGTTCGTGGGCTAAGATCAAATTTTCTGTCTGTATACATCCACATCAATTCTAACAGACCAGCTGTTTTGGCATTGAGTGAAACCCAAGTAGGTGAAGATTCCGATCCTGCTGAATTTTTTATTCATGGGTATTGCTTAGTGCCATTATTCTTCTCACACCATGGTCTCGCCATATATATTAGGAATGATGTTGCATATCAACTTTTACCACAATACGGTCATTGTACCAACTCCCTTATTAATTTCATGTGGTTAAGACTTTCCGTGAATAAGCACATCATTCACTATTGTTTTCTTTATCGGAGCCCAAACCTGCACAGAGTTTCAACTTCTCAGGAATTTTATGCTCTGTCTGACTCCATACAAAGAATTGTCTCCCTGTATCCTCACACTGAAATCGTTATTACGGGCGATTTCAATGTTCACAATTCTTCGTGGCTTCGCCATTCGGGCCAGACAACGCCCGAAGGAATGTGTGCTGAGATTTTTGCTGAGTTTAACCATCTTACTCAGCTTGTCAATGAGCCTACTCGAATATCAGACGTTAACGGCCGAGCAGAAAATACCCTTGACTTGTTTCTCACTTCTGATCCTGATAAGTACACAATCAGTGTATTGACGCCTCTAGGCACATCGGACCATAGTGTTATATCTGCTAATTTCTCGTGTCAAACAAATCCAGTTAAAGAAAGAGCTCCAAAGAGAACCGTTTGGCAGTACGAGAAAGCGAACTGGGACGATCTCAATAATTACTTCAGGATCTTTAACTGGTCGCTATGCTTCCTCGATAGCGACATAGACTCCAGTGCAGATATGATTTCTAGTATGATTCATTTGGGAATGGAAACGTTTATCCCGAATAGGGTTAAAAGTATTAAACCCAAGGATAAATCATGGTTCGATTCGAGCTGCAAAGAGGTTATCAAGGAGAAAGAGGTGAGCTTCCGGTGTTTTAAAGCCAACCCAACTAAGGAAAACCGAAGGACCAAATTTTTACATGACCAAAAATTACGGCGAAAAATACTGCAATGTCCCAAAGGCAGTAAGAATTTTTGGTCATTTGTAAAAAATATGAGGAATTCTTCCTCTTCCTCGGTTCCTACGCTTGTTGTCAATGACACTCCTTTAGTTAGCTCTATTGATAAAGCTAACTTATTTGCAAGGCAGTTCGCCGAAAATTCCACCTTACCAGATAGTGTCATGACTCCTCCAGTTCTTGAACGCGTAAATGATTCTATGTGACCAATCTTTTTTCGTACTCGAACTGTGGCGAGAGTTCTTAAAGATCTCAACATTCTTCTTGACGCGTTCCGAGTAGTTGGACAACTGCAAAAAAGGCGAATATTCTTCTCCCACAAATTACCAACCGATAGCACTAACGTCCCTTCATTCTAAGGTGATGGAAACGCTGATTAATTATCAGCTTAAGAAATATCTTGAGGAACGGAAGCTTCTTAATGACCGGCAATACGGCTTTCGTAGCAATAGGTCCACTGGTAATCTCATGGTTCATCTCACCGAACAGTGGAACAGAAAAATCGTGTGGAATTTAATGCTTCGAAAACGCAATGCTGTCTTGCTTCGTTAAAGCGAGATAAACCGTCTTTGCCACTATCTATGAGTGGCACTTGCATTAACGAAACAGAAAATCTTGACATCCTCGGAATGTGCATCAGCAACCACCTTTTGTGGAGCGATCACATACGCGATGTTGCCAAAAATGCCGCAAGATGTCTAGGTTTTTTGAGACGTTGCAAGAAATTTTTTTCTCCGTCTGATCTGGCTACAATCTACAAAACCTATATACGTCCGAAACTTGAATATTACTCTCATCTCTGGGCTGGTGCTCCAGTAACTTATTTAAGCCTCTTGGACAGTATTCAAAAAAGAGCTTTTAAAATGATTGGTGACATAAACATCATCAACTCGTTTACATCATTCGAACATCGACGCAAGGTTTCTTGCCTCACCCTTTTTTACCGTTATTTTAACGGACTATGCTCTAGTGAAATAGCCAGTTGCATTCCTCCCCTTAAACAAATTAACCGTAATACCCGCGCTTCTAGGAATGCCCATCAGTTTACCCTTGAGCCCCACTTCGGACGTACTATGAAGTACAGACATTCTTTTTTTAGCCGTACTACGCGAATGTGGAACGCCTTGCCACGCTCTATCTTTCCCTGTCATTGCAATGTTCAGAAATTTAAAACCAACGTACACCGACACCTCCTATCCAACCCTTCCCTCTTTTCCTAATGCTCACACTGTGTCTTTGGCATATTAAAGGTATAAAAACCCCTTTTAGTGTTTGCTAATTATAAAAAAAAAAAAAATTAATTGTTTTCTGATATCCGGAAAATTTAAACCTAAAAATTGAAGAAAGAATTGGTGTTAGGAGAATATTGTGGCAGAAGTTGATAAGTAATACCTAATGTAAATAGAGAGCCCATAATGAGAAAAGAATAAAGGCACCTATCTATACCCGTGAATATAAATCTAGTCAGGATCGGAATTTTCTAATACTCTAAGTGCCGAAACAGCTGGCCTGTTAGAAACAGTGTGTATGTACATAGTCTCTCGGGTTCGCGGAACTCACGACTATTGGTGCTTGTTATTGAGACAAACTTTCAATAGAAAGTTAGTCGAATTTGACAAAACAGTATTCCGAGACGTTTCGAAAGTTTACCGAATCAATCGAAGGTTTATTCGAAAAATAAACAAATTTTGACTTTTGAATTGGACCTATCGAGGACAAAAAGAGATTATCATTAACTTGATAGAGGAGAATCCAGATGATTAGAGGCGGAGAAGCTGAATATCTACGGATTTCCTTCTAAAGACGGTGCTACTTGGAAAAAAGTAACAAAAAGTAAACAGATCTTCCAGGAGAAATTTAATTTAATTCCAAGCCTTAAAACGTTCAAGCTAAAGAATCCTTTTTTATTGTAAAATAAATGCTTTGTTTCTGCTGATGGGGATTTGATAGCAACGTGTGAACCTTCAGTGCAACCGAACTTTTGATAAAAATGTTCTATGGTTTTTCCTTTTTCATCTTCATTGGCCTTAGACTTAATCCATTTCGGACAAAGTTTAGCTTCTAATGCAGACATAATTTTTTGTATGCACTTAGAAACGGATAATTGAGACAGCTCAATATTGCTATCCCTGCCTTCTTCGATAAATCGTAATGTAGTCGGTAGCATTGCTCGAGCTAAAAAGCAAGTGTTGGTTTTTCATTTTTAGATAGGTCAAACTTCTCAGGATGGATAAAATCAATGGCCAGACTAAGTTCCAAGTCAAAAGTTAAAACGAAAATGCAGTAATACTTTTGTTAAAATATCATTCAGTCACTAACTGTTTCTGTTCTAATAGCATTTACCATTTCTGAAGAAGATACAGTTTGCAGTATTTGTGGTTTAAGTCTTGTATTGTTGCTTTTTACTTCTTTGCATGTGCCTTGGGTTTTTTGTCTTCACAGAGGTCCATTAGAAAACTTAATTTGGATTTTAATTTCCTTATTTAAGTCTTTTTTGTTGTTCTTGTTCTTATAAAAATAACTTGTCTTTTAACGAAAAACACCCAAAAATACTGGACATATGTAAACTTCCCAGGTTAATATTTAAAACTTCATGCAGTTAAGCTACACTTACTGAGTGTATGGTCTGTCAACATCACGGATCCGGTTCAAGCCTACGATTTTGGTTTTTAATGCGGGTAAGATGTTAAGGTACATTTTACTGATTCCCCAATTCTTGGACACATAAGTGATTGCAAGAAGGACCATAGCTTTCCAGCCTGCCTCCTCGTTTCGGATTCCATTGAATATGTTTGTGGAATTGGATATCAATTTAGATGCCTTTACTTGAATTGAAATCGGGACCCCTTAAGACTTTTTGACTTCTTCAATGGTTTGTGGCTGCACCATAATATCATCTCCTTAAAATGATGAAGTTGTTCTTTCTGCGGTGGACGAACGTTGATTAATTCATTATAGTGCACTTCTCATCGCTCTAGAACGCCTCTGGGATCCGTAATTAGGTTTCTTTTAAAGTAGATAACAGCAGTTAACTAAATTTTCTCCATATGAATATGAATGCGAACACCAACAACTTGAGGACAGAAGGCTTACAAGGACTACATTTCCTCTAAAGCAATATATTTAAATTATTGAGCTACCTTGTAACTGAAACATTGCAAACCGTACTTTAAAGACCAAGAGTTAAAGATCATTATTGAAAACAACGCGTCACTAGTCAGAGACGCAAGAACAAAAATCTAATCCCAGCTGCAAGTAATCATTTTTCTATTGATTTGAAAACCAGTGGTTAAATCAATGAAACACAATCCAAACTAATAATTGAATGAATCACAGGCCTGTTATTTCAGACAGAAGCAATAGCAAATTCAAGACCTTTCTGATGCGATGGATAATGAAACAGACAGCATTCGTGCGTTATTAGAGGAAAACTTTTTAGGACGAAGTCCTTTATTGAATTTTACTAACGCCGGAGAACTTTATCGCTTTTAATCAGTGGAAACTATTGCAAAAAGCTAAAACGAGACTTCCAGCAAATATTTCAAAGATGTATAGTGTCTCTTCAGAAACATACCAAATGAAAGGCTGAAAAGAAGAATTCGGATTTAAGAAAAAAAATTTCCGGATGTAAATTCCATTTAATTCTTGATTCGGTTTCAAAGACAGAATGATAGTATATTCAAAAGCACATAAATCCTATCACAAATACCTAGTACGAATCTTCTTCGACAGGTACTGTGATAGTTTCGACTGTTTAAATATTATTATTCTAAAAGACACAATTTCATCACATATATTAACGTACAATGAATCTCTTGATTAAGGAATGCATATATTATAAGTTTCTATGTCTATAAAAGCTGCATACATATAGATAGTACTCCAAAATCCCTTGCTCTATGCATCAAGCTCACTCCCAGGAACTCATTATAGACCGGAAGGAAGGATGCTCATTCTTTTGGTCAGAGGGAAAACGAGATTTTCAACAAAATTTGTTAAAATCTTAGCAAAATGATGATGAAAAATCACTCATTAAGTTTTCAACACCTTATTTGCCAAAACAACGAACTTCAGGCTCAGTCTCTTATACAAACGCCAACGCCAACAGTCGACCATCATCCAGCCCAACTCAACTTAGCTCGACTAGGCAAAGGCCGTTTGGAGCTTCGAAGAACGAAACGGTAGAAGGATGCGATATTGTGGTGAGAATCCTCATTTTTAATTGAAAATTCAATGTTGCTTTCCCAAAAACAAGCCGTGAAACTAATTTCTTCCATCATAGCTTCTATCTAATTGTATACCTATAGAAATAGATGTATAAAATAACTTACCTTTGGATCCAAAAGTATATATGTACCTTCTCCTAGAGTAGAGAGGTGATGTCCTTTATTTTAATTTTCTTCATGGTTTTTGTTTTACAGAGAGAATTTTTCCGCAACCATTTTTCTCCATCAAATTTTAGCCAGCTATAGGTATTCAAGCTTCTATATGAATACCCATATATAAAAGGAGCCTCTGAAAATTTTTCGAATAAACCGGAAGGACGGCCATACCACATTGCTACTCCATGGGGATTATTATTATTTTTCGGTTCATTCAACACAACGAGGTAGAGAAAGCTTCTACAATACTTCTTCTATACATAAACTCTGGCAAAGACCATTCAATTCTACCGGGACGGAACTCTAAAGGTTGGAAGAGAAAACAAAAATTAAGACTTTGTAGACAAAAAAAGGACAAAAAAAAAAATTGAAAAAAAAGGACTCTTCTTCACACTGATATACATAACGTACCTACATACATATAGAAAGCTAGAATTTTTTTTCAGTTTTTCCTGATTATAACGGCAACACCCTGTAACACCTCCGCCACATCGTCTATGTTGTATTATTTTTCTTACCTTTTACTGGTCATTTGACTTGTTCGGGGGTGTTTTTTATATTTTTTGACTCTGCAGTCTCCTTTTGGGGCTTTTAAAGTTAGAAATGTGTCCTTCCTTCTCACCGACACGCATTTAAAGTGAATTGACAGGATAAACAAACAAAATAAAAAAAATCTAACAGAAATGAAAGGAAAACGAAAGTTTTGAATTGGAAAATTAAAAACAAGTAGACACAAGCTTCAGAAAAAAAAATAAAATAAAAAAAAAGAAACTGGCGAAGAAAAGGAAGGGCTCTTGACATCGTCCAGACAGACGGAAAAAAGTATTTCAAAAGAAGGATACTCTGCTCCTCATTGTGATATGTTTGGCTTCCTCAAGATTATACAGCACACACATACCTTTAGTGTCAATCCTTTGGTTTATTCTTGTTATTTTGTATTTCAATCCCGTCTTCTTCTATTTTTGTTTAATCCTTCTACGCTTGTTGGCAGTTCTAGCAAAATGGAAAAAAACGAAGCTACACAGAACAAAATGTGGACTTTTGCCTTCTATATTTATTTCTTTCCCTATTCATGGAGTGAAATGACAACATTTACTTTTGTCGAGAATAACGAATCCTGAAATGGGGTTGGGGCAGCGGCCTAGACAGACTTTATCGCGATTCATGGAAATCTTGTATGAAGCTGAAGCTGGAAGCAGCAGCAGAAAGTGGAGGATCATTTTTCTGGCTCAGGATGTGATGGGCACATTTTTGTGTAATGTCCAATTTTGAAAGGATTTGTTTTTTGATTCAATTGATGTCATCATGATTTGTGGTGACTTCAATTAAACGTCTGTTCAGGAGAAAATTTTTGGGAAGAAATGCGTTAACACAAAAAACCTAAACAAAAATATTCATATTGTTACTTAGTCTTGTCTGATGGTAAGAATTTTAAGTTTTCAGCTGGCGACCAGCATTTGAATGTTATTTTTTTGGCTTAACCCAAAAAATGAAGACTTTCCGAGCCAGATAAGATCAAGAATATTCCATATACATATAACGGGTAATCCATTTCTCGTTTTTACATCTGTCATACTATGTTGTTAAACCAATTTTTGTTTCAGTTCTAATTCTGATATTTACGGAAATGGATCGCTTAACTATAGCACAACGCAAAAAACCGTTCAAATTTACTACAAAAATGATGATTCTGCCACAGCCACATATCGTGGTTTAACATGAGATTATGGTTTACTTACATAATCGTCCAACTACTAGATTGGCCACAGACTAGATTGGTTACAGATATTGTAAGGCCTATGCATTATCGCGCAATCTTTATATACGAGTACAAACTCAAATTCGTGTGCTACTTAAGGAGTGATTTAACAAAGCAAAATTTGAGAAATGTGAATTATTTAATGATATACATATGTAATTCAAAAACCGTACTCAAAAAATAACTAAAATGTTATTAAAAAAAACAGTTATTTAAAATGAATAGTATTTGGAAAATAAACAAAAGATTATTTAAATTAATTTAATTTATTTTTTTTGTTTAGGCAGAGTCCATTTATTTCTGACCAGTATAATTAATTCGATTGAGATTATCATTTAGTTCGCTTATTCCATTCTCTACAACTTTTCCGCAATTGGACATCATCGGCATACATATCAATGGAGCAGTTTATAAGTGGGACACCCCTGCTTAAAGGAAAGCAGTCAGAAATACAATCACCAACTGCAACTGCTTGAGATATACCTTAAGGTTATGAGTTAATCAGCATTTCTGACATTGATGAGAACTTGAACTGCTCTTTAAGTTGTTTGCATCATATACTATGGTTCACAGTATCAAATGCTTTAGAAAAATCTAATAATGTGAGAAAAGCAATGTTGTCACTATCTATCGATTGTCTAATATCTTCTACTACATTTATTAGGGCTGTGTTACAGCTATGCCTTGGACGATAGCCAACTGGTGTAGGCACAGTAACCGATTTGTATTAAGAAATTTGAGGTTCTAAACATGCTCAAGTAATTGAAGAGAAGCCATTGCATCACTGTTTGGTGCGCTGTTTGGTCCGGAGGTGTGATTGGACCTTAATTCTTCGAAAACTACGATAGAACGACTGTCACCGTCAGTTCGGAGTGTTATGGTCATTTGATAACCAACTTTTTGTTGTCTGCTATTGAGGAATACGACATCTATACTTACACTAATATTATAAATGTGAAAGTAACTCTGTCTGTCTGCCTGTTACTCAATCACGCCTAAACTACTGAACCAATTTGTATGAAATTTGGTATGGAGATATTTTGATACCCGAGAACATAGGCTACTTTTTACCCTGGAAAATGACGCATTCCCATGGGAAAATTCAGGTGGGCCAATTGCTTCTACGCCTAAACTACTAAACAGATTTAAATGAAATTTGGTAAGGACATAGTTTGAGACTTAAGGAAGGATTTGAGTTACTTATGACTTTGGAAAAACAACGCATTCCGGGGAACTGATCGCTTTCACTCCTAAATTAACAAAGGTTTGACAAATATTTGGAAAAAATTGGTATTATGGGAAAACAACATCACTGAGTGGGTCTACCCCAATAGGAACACACGTGAGGGCACACGTCGGTGTTGGACGCATTCAATTTACAGAGAAATCCTGCAAATATATTATTTGTCGTGTAAAATTTTGTTTCCTTAATACTTAATGATTTAAAACGTTATGGACAAGAACGAAGTAACATCATGCAGCATTGGGTTTCTTAATTCTTGGAATTATCAGGGGTGTCTTCTCATAAGTTGAAATTGAATGTTGGTGTTCCAGTCCTGTTAATGAGAAATGTTGACACACCAAAGCTATGTAATGGTTACAGCTACAGATTACTCACCTAGGACGAAATATTATAACAGCTATAATCATGACTGGAATGGCAAAAGGAAAAATTGTTTTAATTCCCCGCATTACGATAATTCCAACCAATTTGCCGTTTCAGTTTAAAAGAGTGCAGTTTCCTCTGAAAGCAGAATTCGCAATAACATTTGACTGTTTTTCACACTGTTTTTCCCATTGACAATTATGTGTAGCCTGCTCACGAGTTTCAAAATCACAAAATCTTACCAGAAAGGAACATCAAAAAACGTGGTTTCGGCTAAAGAACGGATCTCTGTACTTTAAAGTTAGCCCGAAGCTTAATTTTAATTTCAGTGGGTAATGAAGCAATGCTTGGAAGCAAAGATTATGGTTGACGTCTCTGTATTTTACATAAGTCAATACCAAACGCAAGACAATTTAGTAGCATTCAGATAAAAAAGGATTCCCATTATTGGTTCTCCAATCCTAAAGAGCCCTTGAATTTTTCAGTGGAACACTAATTGCTTTTACTTTCTTATAAGTTTTAGTACAATTCACTTTTCAAGCAAAAGGGATTGAGATATTGGCATATTGACGAAAGACTTCGATGTAACCGGCCTTTACCAAAGTGGAATGCGTTTAGTAGGTTCAGACATCTTTTCCGAATTTTTTGCCAGTCTTCTCAGCTATTCTCCAGTGTATCTCAAGTTGAATTATTATAAAATTAGGGAAACATGCAATATACTCATATCCGGTTTGACCCACAACTAAAACCAGCCAAACGTCAAGGCTGGTTATTCCGCTACATCATCTGCAGTATTGGTCGAACAAAATCAAGACAAAGTATTGTAATTACTAGGTTACTCTTAATTGGGTTCCAGGTTGTAGTGGTATTGATTGAAAAGAACAAGATGTCGAGTTGGTCCATCCATCAAGTATCGGGCCTTCTTATATTGCGGAAAAGGCACACTCTGCTCGGTTTCTCTCTAAGAATCTAACTAAAGATTGACAATTCTTAATAATTATAATTTATCTAAATTAAGCTTTTAAATGCTGTTAGCATAATAACTTTGAACTAGTAATAAACTCCTTTTAAAACCACTGGAAATATGTCAAACCTATCATAAGTAAGGTGAATTTAAATTAAGTCAATTTTAAAAAATTAGCTTTATTGTACTTTGCATTCATATTGCTTTTTAACAAAGTGAAATAAGGCCACATTTCTCTGAGAAATTTTAATAAAATTATATAAAACTTTAAGTTGCGAAAACTATTTTAACGGCTCCCATTATGTCAGCTTTCAGATCATTCATCATGGTTAGATTTGACACTTCAACATTAATATAGCCTAACACCTGAAAAACGCTTTTAAATTGTGCAGAATTGATAGTTGATAAACCTCCGGAGACATAATTAAATCCACAAAAACTAATAGTTTCGTGTGCTTCATGGGTTTTTGGAAATATTGGTCCATACAGATTTAAAATCGATGCTGGGCAGAACGATACAGTCAATAGCGATAGCTATAGAGTCATGGCAACTGAATTCTTCTCTTTTCAATTGAACAACCGATAGCTGTGGACCAGAGAATTGGGATCCAAGATCGCACAATTTAAGGTCTATTGCGTATTTTTGGTAAGGAAATGTGAAATTAATAGTATAACTGATAAGCCCCAAGACGAAACGACTTGGAGAACAAAATTAGCATCGTTTTTGCCAATACAAGGTCACAAATGTTGAAAAAACTCACCAAAAACTGGACCTCTAGATAAGATTTTTGCCGAATCAGCCTTGACGGTCATATACCATAAATCATATCAGTTTTGAAAAAAGTCGAATATGTTAAATTTCATGCCAATAATATAACATAAGTCACCCTGTTTTAAACTTTCTCTAAAAAGGATTGATCCTGATTAACTGGTGGTCTTTGTGAGGTAAGAGCCCCACACTACTCTGTACCGATTCTTAACCATTATCTTTATCTTCAGTTATTTCCATATCCTATATATAAAATACAAATTAGAATTGAGACATAAAATTAACTTTTTCCTTATCTGCTTTCAAAATAACTCCTTCCACAAAAGCTACAAACTTTATTCTACACGAAAGACATAAGAGAAAAACTGTCCCAAGCAATCAAGGATTCACTTCCAAATCAAAACTTATTATTGGTACATCAATCGCTCCCTTTCCAACTCACATCAATATCTTGTCCATATAACTTTTCCAATAAAAATCATTTGATCTTTCAGCAGCTAATTTGCAATGGTTGTCGTTATGTTCTTATCATGACCAACCTCATGTCCATGTCCATATATAAATAGTAAGTAATTCGAAGTCCTTCAATTTGGTAAAAGAAATAAAATAAAGTAAAATCTGAACTAAAAACAGGACATGAAAACCACGCCTGATGAATCTCCCTTTTGGACAGCTGCCAATATGTGAGAAGCACACATTTTTATAGCCCAAAAACGAGTTTAATAAAAATAGGCAACGTACAGAATTTCCAAAACAGGCGATTTCATTTTTTGTTTTCTTTTAATTACCATTGGCAGGATATCAATGTCAGTGTTTCTATACACCACTATATGTACCATACATAAACCTACGTATAATAATTTACGATCATACGTCACTCAGATACTTTCAGTCATTCAACTCTCTGTCCCAGTAGTCAGTTGTTGTGCAAAGAAAAAAAGAAAAAGTAACAAGGACATAACTGACACAAGGACGAAAGACAGAAAACGAATACAACAACCAGCTTTTATGTCCACTATCGTCAGTAACTGTCACGCATTCCGCCAGCAGGACTCAGCACACACATCCCATCGGTATACCTACCTATCCTTCTGCCGTATATAAAATCATACTCATGTAGGGTACGTCGTCGTACACCCATAAAAGCGTTTTTACGACTTTTAACAACAAACAATGCGCTCTGGCGGGCGGGCGATGAGAAATGGGAGAGTATAATAGACGTACGTAGTATTTGTCTTTATGTCCTTAGGAGCCATGAGGACGCTTCTGGAGTCCTGTCGAAAATGCAGGATTAATTTTATGGTATACCAAAGGCAAATAATTTAAGGACTCACTTCCCTAAACGGTCCACCAAATAAAATAACCAACAACCAACGCAACGACGACGAATATTGCAACATATTTTTTGACAACTTTCTGGGCGGTGCGGCGGTGGTGCAAATGTGAATGAGAATGGGAACGCGAATGCGATGAATACACGCAGCCATCATAGAGAATAAAGCTACCGTTATGGTGAAATTTATGAAGGATAATGACACGATTCCACTGATTATACGCAGTAAAGACGATCATAAAACGATTGCTGTTTGTATTGATGGTAATGGCAAGCAGGCAAGGCGCTTAAGATTGTGATGGGGTGGGAGTTGAGGAGGTTGGAGAGGGTAGGCTTGATGGAAGGATATAGGTTGCTTCCTTATCTTGGGGTTATAAAAATAAGAAAAAACCTCGAGGTAAGCCGATTTGGGTGATGACGCGACCGACCAACGAACGTCGTCAGTCGCTCGTAAAGAACGAACGAAAGTGAGGCTTAACATAATGCCCTTAGGACATTAGCTATCAATGTTGATGCCTCAAAAATTTAAGTTTTCCTTTTTTATTTTTCAAATTGTTTTCTAGCAGGAAAGGGTTTGTGTGTGGTGTTTTTCATCCCCCCAAATCGGTGAACGGCACTACATTTATCCTTAATTTAGGAAATAGAAAATTCGGTCCTTCGTATGACACTATTTAAATTCGCCTAAAGGGACTCCATCTCTGAATGTTCTGATGCTCCTGCCTTAGTTTACTCTCGAACGAGCGAAAACAAAACAAATAGCCCGATTGCTCCTGCGGGTCCAAAGCAAATTCCCATCGGGACGGAAAAGCACTACCCAGAAGGTCTATATGAGTGTAGACGAACAAAAAATAAAAAAAGGATCGGGAGTAGGAGGTTCTGCATAGACTCGAACTCATAGTCCTATTTAACAGTACGTAGACATACCTATGAAGCGAATTGAATCGGTATACATTTGTACCCTATCGCCGCCACCCGCGCCTTAACCGGAGCCTTCTTCCAACATACTCGATGTCTAACACAAAAACAACAGTAAAAAAGGAAAAGAAAGCAACAACAAAAAATATAGAGATGATACTAAAATCGGAAGGAATCCTCCTTTTAAATGTTCCTTGGTGAATTTATTGCTCTAGCTTAACATTTCCAATTAATTTCGATCACTGTTGGCAAATTAAGTTTTTACTATACGCTGGCGTTGCTTTGTACAATGCCACACCCAAGGATTCGAATTCGGGTACTCTCTTTTTCTATCTGTAAAGTGGGATTATGCTGTGGGGGCGTTACAAAGAGTGGTTCGGTACTTTTCATTAATTTTCCTTTATATTCTGCAGAAAGTATCTCAATATTATAGAGATGTAGGATACGAGTACCTAAACGTTAACGTTACGTACCTAACCTATCTAGAAGTATGTGTTTTTATAGAGGGAGTCTATTTTGGGGATGCAGAGCGAGGTACATTAACGTAAACTCACCTTAAGTGTGGCTTTTTGGGGTTTTCTAAACCACTTTCCACTAATGACTGGCATTAGATTGATCTAGTAAATTTGTTGGTATTGAAATGGCGAGAGGGAAGTGTGGGGACGATGTTCGTATGGAAAAGCTGTGCTTTTTGGAGAATGTGAAGTTTTATAGATGTGTCGTGAGAAGTTGAGATAATGTCGCATTTATTTTTTGTTTTTTTTTTCTTTTGGCAGGGGGGTGCCTTTAGATACCTTTATTGTTCCGTTTGGGGGTAGGTTTTGGTTATATGTGGTGTTTTTTTTCCTAGTTTATTTGATTGATTTAGCTTGAAGAAATGTGTGTCTTTCGTTGAACTAACTGCTGTGTGGCTTCTTATGGACATCTCATTGATTTTAAGCGGCTTTTCATCAGGTTATTAATGGCTTTTTAGAGACTCTTATAAAAATTTGTCTTAACTGACTCTATCATTGATTTTTTTGACCAGTTTTTACTAAGAATTAGTAAGGATCAAAAATATTTCTCCTGTTTTTCTATTTTCATAAATTAATTTTTAACTCAAAACTTTGTCTTGAAAAATTCGATTTTCAACATTTAATCTCCTTAGGCTTGCTTTTTCAGCTTAATCAATTTTCGGTTTCGACTCTTTATCAGACTCACTAGTTTGTTTACTTTGGAGTAAGAAAAATTGTTCGTAGAGATGGCAGCAAGCTTTGCGTAATGAACCTATTACCACTGGAAAATGCAGTTTTCATACCATAAGCTCATTTAAAATTTGGTTGGGAAGTTGATATGTTATGAAAGATTGGTATTGAAACACATTTCTGAATTTAAAGACGTGAGAAAGCAGCAGAAGAAAATGTATTTGAATTAAATAATACATATTCCATCTTAACCTTCTGAACGGTGGTTTTGAAATAGAATAAATCAAAAATGATTTGTTTTCAAATTGACATACAATTTATTTGATTCCAACGATAATCTTCTGGCGTTATGATTTAAATATGATTTCTGGCTTATGATCGCAACGTTTGCTCCCGTAGTCTTAAAAAAGGTTAAGTGTTGTAAATTAGTATTAAATTTGTAAAAAATACAAACAAAAATTGAAAATAATGCAGCAATCCAGGTGAGTTAAAAAATGTTTAGATTTCAATTAAATATTATATTTAATTACTCAAAGTGTTTATATTCTATATTTGTATGTATGTCCATGTCCATCGAAGTCTTTCAAGGGCCGTTTTCTCCAGTCGGTTTTCAATTTTCTTCTGTCGGAATTTAAGTGTTGATTTTTCATACAAGGCTCCTGGATTTGCTGGCAAGTCTTGGTGGCAGTAGCAGCCAGCAGTCCAAAGAAGTCTCTGAAAAGGAAAATGTTTGAGAGAGCGACGAAATTCACCTGCCAGCTATTAAAATACCTTCTTTCGACGGAAGTTATGAGTCTTGGCCGAATTTGCATTATCTTTTTGTGACGCTTGTCTTAAGTAAGGCATCTCTTTCGGATATTCAAAAGGTGCACTACCTTAAGACAAGTTTAACTGGCAATGCTGAGAAGTTGCTTTCATCCTTGAAGATTCATGGCCATAATTATGCGAAAGCATGGACGATTTTGAAAGATCGTTATTATCACCCTCGCGTCCTTGTCAATATCCAGTTGAGTGCACTGTTTAATTTGCCATCACAGTCACAAGAGCCCGTGGAGTCGATTAAAGATTTATTATACACTTCAACTCTAGTGATTCACAGTCTGCCAAAATTGAAAATAGAAGTAGAACATTTAGATCCAGTGCTAATATTTCTTCTAGTGCTAAAGTTACTTTGCAAGACACAGCAAATGTGAGAGGAGAAGCTGAACGAAAGAGAGAAACCAAAGTAGCTGTCGACTTTCAAGGAATTTTCATCCTTCTTGGAAATAAGCTTCAGAACTCTAGAAGCGGTCGATCAGCAGCACTGTCAGGGTACATCCAGCACGTCACGCAACTCCTTACATAAGCAATCGTTTGTAGCTCATGCTCAATCTGACCAATCTAAGCTGTCCTGCAAAGTATCATATGTCTGAAAAATAAACATGCGGTTAGAAAATGTCACAAATTTTTGAAAATGAGTATTACTGAGCGTATTCAGCTTATTAACAAATTGGGTTTATGTAGAAACTTTTTAGGGTATGCAACAGATAATTGTCGAAGTAACCGTAGGTATTACCATTGCCAACAACCACACCACACGTTATTACATGATGATAATACTCCTTTTCAGCCAAGCCAACAACCTTCACGCTTACAGCAAAATAAAAATACCCCTTTTCAGCCACTTCAACAACAATTGTCAAATAGCATTCAGCAGCAACAGGGTACCAGCCAAAATTTGCAAAATACCACTTTAAACGCACAAGCTCCTTCATTCTAAGCTGCCAATAGACAAACGTCTACATCTACCAATGTAACCTCTCACCACTCTCAGTACGACAGTCCCACGAAAATTTCACATGTTTTACTGGCAACTGCCCTTGTGAAAGTATCGTCTTCATTTGCAGAGTGGTTAACGCTGCGTACATTGCTAGATACTGGATCGGAAGCGTCGTTTATTACGGAGTGTGCAGCCCAATTGCTACAATTCAAATCTCGAACAACTCACACTCACACTCAGCAGTGGTACATGTTTAAGAGATATTACTTTTGCTTCGCAGCATTCCACTTTTGCAACAACAGCGCAATCCTGCATCTTAAAGTTACTGTCTGGGCATTTGCCGGCCCGGACCCTTCACGTTGAGAATTGGGCTCATCTCAACGATTATGTTCTAGCTGATCCTGAATTCTAAAGGTCGTCCAAAATTAATATTTTGCTTGGCAGTGAAGTCTTAGCAGAACTTTTTTTGCCGGAACTGATTTCGCCAACAGACAAGTCAACGCCAGTCATGCAGAAGACAACATTAGGATGGATTTTATTCGGAAAGGCCCCAATTATATGCGAGTCAAGTCATCAGGTCAGAAGTTTCATCCAAACTGTAGATGTCGAAACCCAACTGCGCAAATTTTGGGGGTTAGAAGAGACACCTTTTAAGCCATTCCAAAGGTCGGAAGATATAGAATGTGAAAATCACTTCATCGCCAACACTGAACGCACAGTTGATGGACGTTATCAAGTAGCATTGCCGTTCAAAGGAAATGTTCGTCCAGTTTTCGGTGATTCTTACCAAGATGCTTTAGAAGGTTTAGAGCGACGTCTTTATGTAAATCGACAACTATGATAGCAATATTCAGCATGCATCGAAGAATACATCCAACTGTGTCATATGAGCGAAGTCGACAAGAAAAGATTGCCAGAAAATCAGCATTACTTTCTGCCACATCATGTTGTTACTAAGAGGGCAGTTCAACCACAAAACTGAGGGTGGTGTTTGACGCATCTTTCAAAACATCTAGTAGAGTCAACTGGTCAATATTTTGAGCTTATCAGCAGCGGGGTAGAGTGGCGACTTCACATATCAACACAGACAAAATTCAAGCGGTTTAAAATCTCAACATCTTGGTGGCCAATTCACGTGTCCACGTTCGCAACGTGAAACTATGCAAATACCTAACATTTCCTTCGATAACTGAGTTGTGATGATAGCTGTGTAACGTGTTGATAAGTCTTATTAATTTTGTTTCGTTTTGTTTGATATGGTACTTTTGGGTCCAATCATTCACTTTATGGACTTGAATTAACAATTTTTTTGTAACCTTCGGATTTTTCTTGACTATTATTTCAGTATCATCAACAAAGGTGGAAATGAAAGCGTTGATGTCTAGTGGAATAACCCCTTTCAATTTTATAGTTACAGTGTTGCTCCTAGTACACTTCCTTCTGGTATACATTTTTTTTTTTGGTTTAGTACTGTCTGTCTTAGTATTAGCGTCATAGTTAACACGTAGGACTCTCATGCCAGAAGTCTCCTTTTTCCGGTTCAATCCCTGGCTGTGCCATATAAAAGTTTTAGTCACGGGTACCGTCTCTTGCGAGGACAAATCATCTAAGAGTAATAAAAAGAGTTTTCTCATCACCAACAATATTACTCGCACATGGTATACCTGAGAGTTTTAAGTCACTAGTTCTCAATGGACTGTTACGGCGCCTAACTTTTTTTAAATGTTTGGGTTAACGTACTTTAGGCTCCGATGTAACAAAGGATGACTTTATAGCTATTATCTTTTTGGCGATACTGGTTTAAACAGCTGACGCACTTTTCGATTTGTTTCACTGTCAAACATCTTCAGTTTGGTCATGACCATGATTCGTCTTACAAACGGACAACGCTTGCAAATTATTGAATTTAATTACCAAAATGCGTGCTCTGTTAAAAAAGTTGATCGCGCGCTTCTTCCATTTTATGGTCAGTTTGATCGACCTATTGAAGGAGCTATTCGGGTTATTGTGACTAAATTTCGTACCAAATTTACATTGTTACTAAACTGTAGAAAATATTGCAGCTGTATCGGTCAGTGTTAATGATTACCATCAATTATCGACTGTTACTCAACAACGTGGAACATTTTTGCGGAAGGATTTAGGTGTGATGCCTTTTGAAAATACAGCTGGTGCAAGAATTAAGGCCGAACAACCTATTGCAAAGTAAAATTTTTGGTAAATGGGCTCTTGGAAAGTTGGCCGAAGAATTGTGCGACGAAGCTCATTTTTGACTCAATTGGTTCGTAAACAAGCAGAGTTGTCGATTTTGGGGTGAATATCAGGCAGGAGCATTACAAGAGCTTCCAATGCATCCAGAAGAAGACACAGTTTGAAGCTGTTTATGTGCTGGTGACATCATTGGACCGTACTTCTCTAAAGATGATGCGAATCGTAACGTAGCTTTAGATGGTAAGCGCTTCCGTGAGATGATATCCACCTTTCTTTCTTTGCCTAAAATGAAATAGCTTGAGTGGCATGACATGTGGTTTCAACAAGACGAACAACAACAGCGGACGAGTTCGGTGAATGGTGAGAGGCGAGTTCGGTGAACGGTTCCAATGAGATACTCAAGTCTCAAGTGTGTCCAAACCTTATAAAAGTCTTGAGAAATATCTTTTTTTTTCAAATGCCTTCCATCAGATACATAATTAAATGTTCAATGCTTGATTCTTAACATAAACATAAATCAATGCTTCCATTTTAGTGCTTCCATTTTAGTAGCAGCTTTTCAAAAAGTAATATGTTTTTTTCTGCTTGTTGGCTTACCTTATTTTGCTATAATAAAGATTTCTTTTTAAGGCATGCACTTCTGTCAAAACCTAAGCAGATATTAAATCATACCGAAGTAGTTCGTTTTAAGATATCTTTTGTTGACATTTGCTTCATACGTGAAAAACGGCAATTCAGATTAATTTTTTCTGTCGACAAACTGTGAGGAATCTGTTGCTGTTCATTTTTTTATTCTGATATCTAATTCATTTAGATACCACCATATTGCGTGAATAAGTTTTGATTCTGCGGTCTTTATGGCTTTACGCTTCAGCTTCGGCTTCGAGTGCTTTACGGTGGCCTTGCTTCGAGGTTGCTTTAAATGACATTTCTATTATTAAATCCCTCCAAAGAACAAATATTTTGTTTCTTGACATTTTTGACAGCTGTTGAGCTTTCAGACAAATGATCAGATAATTGAACTAGAGCTTTCGTTTGGAGTCACATTACTTTACATTACGTTCTTTTCCATACGATTGTCAAACGAAACGTGAGGTCGAAGCTCCATTGTGATAGCATGTATTAAATTCCTATTCTTGAACTCGTAAACGTCAGGTGAAGCCGAAGCTAACGCGTGTTTGTGATTCAGCCATTAAGGATACTAATATACTTCTCCAAGGAACTGTTTAGTAATGTTCATCGGCAGGCTTTCAGTTATCTACTTAGTGAACCATTTTTGGACCCAAAGATTCTTTTTTTTTTGAACTCGTTATTAATTCTGTTACAAAAGACCCAATCATCTGGAAGTCTCGTGGCTTGACACCTTCTTTTAATTCTTCTTTTTTCGGAAATCAGTTAAATTATTTCGAAGAGATATTTTAATAGATTTGTTCTCGAGTTCAAAATAGTAGAGACTAGCATCGTAATCGGAGTAACTTTAACCCAAAGAATGGTTTTATCTCATTTCTTAAACCCATAACTCATGTAATACTACATAACTAGATGGAGTTGGAGTCAATTAAATTTGAATTGATAAAATAGCAAATTCTAACTTCAATTCACTTCTTTATCCTGTATACTTTAATTGAAAAAAAGTACTTAGAAAGTATTAATTTATTTATAGGATTGAATACTCGTACATACTTTTTCATGAACTTAACCAAACATTCTTCTAAACTTTATACATATCTACGACAAATTCACACTAAAATTAGTTCCATTACCTTTCATTTATGAAATCAAAACGAAATAAAAAGCCAAAACGATTAAAGCAGAAAAACGTCTCTTAGAAAAGTCATTTTCCCGCACTCTATAACTTTTATATATAAATTGAAATGTCTTAAAATCATGAAAATGATTGCAGTAATTACTCGAATGCTGCTTCTTGGTATACTGATGATTGTGATGGGCGTTGCTGCTGATGTTATGAACGGTGTCAAATGAATTCCCAAGCCAGCTATGAAAGCAAATGACAACCCCTCCACCATCGTCGTTGTTGCGTCTTGCATCCCCCCAAAGAACTTCTGTCCTCACTCTGCGACTCATTGATTGCCTTCGCGCAATCATAATGATGAAAATGACAACCAAAGCTCTCTCAAGGACATCATCACTGTTACTAAGTGTACACCAGTACCAGCACAAGCACCAGCACAAATACCATTACCAGCTTCAGGACTCTAATGAAAACGTAGCATCTTTGCAAAATCATCATCGTCCTCCGTGTGTCCCGCGGTGTCCGCATGGAAGCAATGGACGCGCTCTACTGATGGCTATGGCGATGGCGATGGTGAAGCACTCAATTGAATACAAGATGATTAAGATTTCCACTTTCCACACCACCACCGCACCGAAACTCCAGCCAACGTTCAATGACGATGCGGGGGACTTACACAAAGGGTGCGAAGAAAAGTAATTTTAAGGATTTCATTTTATTTTAGAATTTTTATTATATTCCTCGTTTTTTTTTTTTTGTTGCTGGTGTTCTTTCAGGAGTTTTTCAAAAGATCTCAACTGTGAAGGCTTTATTCGCGTTATTTTCCAAATGAATTGCTACCGAGACCGAAGAAGCCGAGTAATGAGAAGTGAAGGCGGCGGGGGAGCAGGGGGTAAGAAAATTGAAGTGGACATGGACATAGAAATAAGATAGATAGGATTTACGAGTTTTAATTGAAATGTGCAATTATTCATTCAGGAGTCATCCTTTCTTCTTCAAAATTTGTTCGTCCTTTCAAACCCACCTTAAGATGATGAGTTCCTGTCGTCAACATTGCTTCAAAAACTGTTTGTTGAAACAAAAGTGACACAGCACGAGGAAGAACGAAGGAACAAAGTTTGGAAGAAGGTTTTTGGGGAATTTTCAAAGGAACATACATATTTTAATTACCTCTGAGCTCTGCCTTACTGATGTTTGCTCGGTGAGGTTATCAAGGCAAAGGCTGTCACCATGTTTGCTTAGAGTTAACTGTAACGGTTCTTATGTACACTGTCAAACAGGATCAATGATTTATTTTCAAATTAATGAGGTATCGAATTGGCGGTATTATTGACATGGGGACATATCGGCGGGAATTGAATACCTAATTGGCTAAAGTCAAGAACTTCAAAACGAAACCGAACGGAGACAATTTTTACACGGAAATTCTCCAGTTTCTATAAATAAATCAAAAGAATTCTGAGCTAGGTCGTATCCTCATATCGATTGGAATTTCTATGGAAAAGGAAACAACGTATCGACAAACAAACAAAAATGTATCGAAACATTCCCGGAATTCATTCGATTCTCGTGATGAGGTAAGATATTTCTATCGAGCACGACTTTAACATTCAGAAGTCAGAAACACTTTAGTAAATTGAGTCGTCAAATTGGGGGACAGTCACAGTCACAGTAACAAATGAAAGGATACAACAAAAATAAAAAAAAACTTCCTTCGATGTAGAATTTAACCAAACAAAAAGAAACCCTTCGTACATGTCACCCAAACCTCCTCTCTCCCCTCTCCCTTCCTAACTTAGAACTGACAAAAACAGTGGATAAACAAACAAACAAAAATATCAACATAATAAAACATAAGACAACAAAAAAAGGTCAACCGATTTCGAACTGTTCTTTCATTCATTCCACAGGATCTGGGTTCTGGGTTCTGGGACCAGGACTCAGGACGAGGACTCAGGACCAGGGAACGGCAGCAAAAACACAACAACAAAAAAAAGAAACTCAGCAAACAACATAATTTCATTATGTGTTCTCTCTTCCGTAGATAAAGTGAAACATCGCTTCGAATAGCAAAAACAGAATCCTCTGTTTCGACACAGAAAAATAAAATATACACAGGAAGATGACACAAGGACACGCCAAAAAAAGAGCAAATAAGTGAAATTCATTTGAATATTGTTGCAAAAATAAAATAAAATGAAATAAAAACAAACATAAAAAAAGAAGCAAAATTATAAACATTTACATACACAAGCTGTGTAACACGAGAATCAGATTCAGAAAATCCTGCTGCTTCATCTTGTGCTGAAAATTCCCGAAGGATATAAGGAGAGTGCTTGCGTATAATTTCAAAATTCTGTGTGCTCCCACATCTCGCTCAGCCTTTCCATCGCATTTCATTTTTATTCCCTTAAGTAAGCGAAATAAAGTAGGTAGGTAGGAGTACTCAGTATTGAGTTAAAAAAACAACAACAACAAAATCGCAAATCCCCAAACTTATGTTTGTCACATTTCGGAGGTAGTAGCGGTCCCCGTCGTCATTTGCCTTAATGAATTTCCTTGGAGCTAGAGATGAGGATGAGCGAAAATGAATAAATTGCGCCTACACTGCCGTATAACATTTCACGGACCAAAAAAAGCTTTCCTAAATCTATAAACCTTTACATTTCTCTGTTATCTTAAGTTATTTTTATATAATATATGGTGTTTTTTAATACCTTGAGAATTTTCAATAGTTCAAATTAATTTTTGCATGCGACATATCGAAACTATAAAGCAAGTATTACATTGTTAAACAAATTTTGATTTTGGTGTTTCAATCAAAATTATGACATAACGATGGTTGAAAAGTCAATAAAACGGTCCATTGGTTTTATTTACTGTAAATTAAGGTTTAAAGCAGAAAAAAATTGTCCCCTCGAATATTTTTTTTTTACGAACAATAAATGATTTTATCTCAAAAGAAAAGCTTGGATGCGACCCACACTTATAACTTTCCATCCCCTCTGTCGATTTGTCTTGCTTAAAAATTTGTATGTTATCATTTCCTGTTAAAAAAATCAGTTCAATTATTCTTAAAAATTACAAACAAAATTAAACATATAATGAAATAGTTTGATTTCAAAATCATTTTAGTTAGCGGGATTATTAGTTGAAGACCAATTTTTACAAATTTTGGTAGTAATTCATTTAAATTTTAAGTTCTTATATAAACCAATACAAATTCTATTGCTCACAAGATATCGAGAACCGAACATCAATTTTTACCAAATTTGCGTAAATTATTTTTTGTAGATTTTATTTTTTAATGAAAAAACTGACTGTTGGATTCTTATAAAAAACTAACTGATTTATAAAAAAATATTTTCTGTTGAAAGATATTTAAGTCGAAAATCAATGTTTACGAACTTTTAGTAATGCTATTTTTAGGTTTTTATTTTTTTATAAGAAAACCGTCAATTCGATTTATCTTACCGTATAATGAAAACAATATTTTTTATAGGATAAAATTAATTTGAAGCCAATATTTTCAATTTTTGAAAAGATATTTGAGGCAAAAATCAATTTTTACCAACTTTTATTAATTTTTGTTTAAGTTTTTAAACCGTTAATTCGATTTGTTCTCAAAATTTTCAAAATGGGGTGGTTCAACTGTCCGTTGTGAACCAGGACCTAGTGACTTACAACTCTCAACCATTCCTGTGTGCTAGGACTGCTGTCAGGGATGGAAGGGACCTACAGTTTTAAGCCAAATACGAAAGGAAAATTTTAGAAAGCACTTTTCATGACAAGAATTACACTTGGAGAATATGTCAATTTCTCGCAAGAGGCAGAACCCTTTTGGTGCCACCAAGCCCATTCTACTTAAAACTAAACCCTAAAACTATAAAACAAGTATGTAAGTCGGCCAAGGCTTAAAACCCCATCCCGACTACCCACTATCAAGTGGCGATTGAAGCCACCAAAACTGGTTCTCCTGCTTCACCCTTTCAGTTCGGTCCTGTTCTGACACAGCCCTACTGAACCGAAGGAGCTCTGCTCCGCCTTGTGCCATGACGTCCCGATTGTATGGGAGTCGCCCATCCACGGTTCTTTGTATGACGTGGTAGATTAGCGGAACTATCTATCCTGTATCAGACAACATCTGTCTAAAAAGACGAATGCCTCTGGTGGAATGAAGCCGCTCAAGCGTCCCCTTTCAAAATACTCGTCGTTCGGATAGAATGCCCCGAAAATTAAATTTTTGGTCTAAGACATATAGCTCTTGCAATGTGACCTCGAACGAGTTTTATCACGAAATTGCCAATTCTGTTGTATATGATATACACCGATATAAGCCGGTACAGCGTCGTAAACACTGCCGCTCGAACACCCGAAATTTCTCCATCTGATAAGAGGCAACGTTGAACCACACAGGATTACCATAAACGATCATCGGCCGTATGGGGGCCATGTAGCAAATTAATTTCACTTTGGGGTCAAGCCGACTGCTGTAAAACAGCCGTTTTGTCAGAGCCAAAGCTCTTCTGGCCCTATTCACAGCAGCATTTATATGTCTGTCGAAATATAAATACTGATCTAACCAGATACCGATGCACCTCACTACACTTTTGCTCGCTAATGGCTGCCCGTGAAGATCAACGATGAGCATCTTGCGCCAATTCTTGCAAGTACCCTTCGTGGCCTTAGCCAACGGAGTCTGGAACAGAATTGTGTCCGACTTGTGGACATTTATTTTCAGTTCCCAGTCCACGCAATATCACTGAATCTTGTAAATCACGCTGCAAGAGAATTCTAATAACATCAGCCTTTCGGGCCGTTCTGCACGCAATTAGATTGTCGGCGTATGCAATTGCTTTTGTAAAACTTCCTATTGGATCGCTGGTGTACGAGCAAATGCTGAAGAGAATTAGCGAATTCATCGCTCCCTGTTGAAGACCATTTTTAATTGAGAATGTTGTGGTAGAAGTTACATTGCCCCTTTTGAGAACAAACTTTCTACCGTTAAGTATACCATAAAATATATACAACAATGTCTTGCTTATGCCAAGCCTGCTCACTTTTAGTTAATGACCCTCTAACCATACGGTGTCAAAGGCCTTTTCCAAATCAACCAGAACAGCACCTGTCCATTATTGTTTTGATTTATTCCATTGGAGTTTAGGCGCAGCATGAATTGTGTCATGGCCCGCCTTGAACCCGAACTGTTTCCGGAAACAGTTTAACGCACTAACCATCATGCCACGGGTACTACATCA
The DNA here is from genome assembly GCF_945859685.1 of Eupeodes corollae. NCBI lineage: Eukaryota > Metazoa > Arthropoda > Insecta > Diptera > Syrphidae > Eupeodes > Eupeodes corollae. Next base: position 307,767,608 of record NC_079147.1, on the reverse strand, counting down.
ACAATTCATCAACTAGGGAGAGTCATATAAACCATAAAGCTCATACAGTTAAGTTTTTTGAGTAAAGATTTCATATCAAGATTTGTTAGAAATTTGACGATATTCACCAAAAACGGTTTGCTGTAAAAAACAACTAATATATATTTGTTTTCACACCATAAGATATTTTCTGAGAAAAAGAGCAAATATTCAGGTTCTAAGTAAGAAACCTTGAATATTAGATCGCCAATTTGATATTTCGTTGCCTTTAAATTCCTGAAACTCGTTTTCAACTATATTGTATTTTTCTGTTTCTTTCTTAAAGAATTTTTTTTTCTTTCAAAATTAACTTTCTATTAAATTCAAAAACATTTAAAATCTTAATAGTTTAAGAAATCTACTTTTTGAAGTGAATTTGGAGAAATATATTAAATTTCCGTCGTTATAAAGCCAACACGACTGAGGAAAACCGGAATAAGTTCAAACAAGCTAGAAAGACTTGTAATGGTCATATTCGACGAACCAAATGTTTGCATGACCAGAAATTACGGCAAAAAATACTACAATGTCCCAAAAGTAGGACAAATTTCTGGTCATTTGTAAAAAATGAACGAAACACCACGTCATCCTCAGTTTTAACGCTCGACCACAATAACACTCCCTGTGTAAGCTCGATTGATAAAACCAATTTGCTTGCAGCACAGTTTGTTGTTCATTCGACGCTACCAGAAAGTGTCATGAGTCCTCCTGTTCTTGAGAACGTGAATGTATCTATGGGTCGAATCTTCTTTGCCATTAGTGCAGTTGCAAGGTCTTGACATTCACAAATCCGCTGGCGCGGAAAGTATCTCTCCAATTGTTCTGAAGAACTTTTCCATCTCTCCTACTCTACAGGTCTCTTTCCGAGCGGATGCAAAATAGCATTTGTCCAGCCTGTCCCTAAAAAAGGCGAATCCTCCTCTCCATCTAACTATCGTCCAATCGCACTCACGTCCCTTAATTCCAAGATCATGGAAACGCTGATTAATTATCAGCTCAAGAAATATCTCAAGGAAGGGCTAGGCTTCTTAATGACAGGCAGTATGGCTTTCGTAGCAATAGGTCCATTGGTGATCTCATGGTTTATCTCACCGACGACTGGAACAAATCCTTACATCGTTTTAAAGGTATTTAATAGAGTTTGGCACCAAGCTCTCTTATCGAAAATCTGTGCTTTTGGTATTGATGAATCTCTTCTTCGTTGGATTAGAAATTAACTTTCTAACCGTTTAATTTAAGTTGTATTGGATGGTTTCAAGTCTGAAATTTATAAAATAAATGCTTGTGTCCCCCAGGGCTCCGTTTTGTCTCCGGCTTTCTTCCTTTTATTCATAAATGATCGTATGTCTGCCACTTCTAATCCATTAAACTGTTTCGCCGACGACAGTAGGTACCCTCAGATTTTCATACTCGTTTCTAGATTTACATCCTTGTCTTTCGGATATGGAACTTTAATGGCAGCGTATGATAAGCTCATTAAATTCTGATCTTGACAGCATTGTCCAATGGAGAGTCAGAAACCGTGTAGAATTTAATGCTTCAAAAACTCTCAGTACTCGGTATGTGTATCACAGATCACCTTTTATGGAATGATCATATATTTCATATTGCTAAAAATGCTGCCAGGTGCTTAGGATTTCTCCGACCGTGCAAACAATTTTTCACTTCTTCTGTTCTGGCTGCTATTTACAAAGCCTTCATCTGTCCAAAGCTTGAATATAGTTCGCATATCTGGGCAGTTGCCACTAAAACAAAAATTTAATTTCTTGAATAGAATACACAGAAAGGCTTTAAAAATGATAGGTGATAGAACTATAATCGAAGCAATCGCTAGAACACCGCTGCAATGTTTCATGCCTTTCGTTGTCTTATTAATATTTTTACAAACAATGTTCTGTCGAATTAGCCAGTTGTATTCTACCCCTTAAACGATTAAGCCGTAATACTTGCACTTCCAGGAATGCTCATCAGTTTACCCTTGAGCTCAATTTCGGGCGTACTGTCAAGTATAGAGATTATTTTTTAAATCGCACATCAAGAATGTGGAAAGCTTTACTTAACTCTGTTTTTCCCTCCCATTTTGATGTTCACAATTTTAAGACCAATTTGCACCGGTATCTCTTCTTAAATCCTTTTCTATTTTCCTAATGCTCGCACTGTGTTTATATATACACATATAAAGGGTACTAATAATAACCCCTTGAGTGCCTGTAAATTATAAAAAAAAAGATTTTGTCAATGGTGTTTTGAAGAGTTCCTGGCTGTCGGCAAGGACCCAATAACTTATTGAAGACACATGAGAAGTCATTGACGTAAGATCGTACAATCTAATACCATATATGAAAATAAACTTTGATTTCTTTCTTTAATTTCTGAAGAAATGGAACGAATGACGTCATCAGCATGTAAGCCACAACAAAGATTCGATTTCAATGTATTGAAGATTAAAGAGGACACTTAACCAGAAATAAGCTCCATCACTTGACACAATTCCCCGCACGGAATGCTCTATAAACTTCCCAAACAGCGTATTTTAGAAAAAACCCTCAAAATATTTAAGATGATTTCAGAGAAGAGAAGAGTCATCACTTTGAAATTATCAACTGTAAAACCATGGATCGAAACTTCTTATGCAGCTTCAAGAAAAGCCTTTATAAAAATTGTGATTTCGATTGATATTATTGCGGCGTAAAAGGTGAAACTATTATTTTACGACCAATTTCCTTGCATAAGACTTATGGTGTTCAATCAAGCTGGGCCAGTTACTACTGCTGGTAAGTGGTCCTTAAAAAAAGCTAACATCTAAAATTAACACTTCCTCTCATCACTAATATTTTACTTCATAAAATATTTATGTATATGAAACATCAGTTCGTTCCAAATTGGTCTATAAATGTGATTTTAAGAAACTGATAGCAAAAACAGAAATCAGCTGATTTTAATTATAACACTAATTTATGTTAAAGTACTTCTTCGTTTCTTTAATTAATATGTGAAGAAATTTGGTTCCTAGATGCTTACTTGCTTACTTACTTTCCTAGATGATTTTTCATTATAAATCAATTATTACAGACGTCTTTAGTTCTTTTTCCATCCCTTATTGCTATAACTTCCTTGCCTTAAACTGAACCCAACGATGTCGTTGAGTCACTTTACATAATTTCGTAACCGAATACTTTCATTCACCACTGTAAAAATATTAGTTCAAAAGGTAACAAGAGCTGAGTTTGTTATTTTTTGTTCGCAATTTGCTTATTATTATTATTATCCACACACCTTTCCCCACCGCGACTAACGAATAGTAATGGCAAAGCCACCCTCACCTCTATTCTATGGGTATATATGTACGTTTCACTATTTCCATTAATTTTATGCCAACCCCAAAAATATGTGCGATGTACTTGCACCCACTCGTATAATTTCACATCAGACAATATCTAACTAGATCTTATAATTCTGCATATATCCTTGATTGCGGTTGGTTATGTGAGGGGTTAATTGTATTTGCTCAAATCTCATGCTGGGAAGCCGGTTCTGAGGGGTTGGCTAAACTATAACGCCCACCGTAGGAGAGCTACCCATCACCAATCCATCACACCCAAAACCACCTTAACGCCCGCCCTTGCTCCTTGCTCGAATTCAAATTAAACAACAACAAAAAAATTGAAAAATTGTCAGAATGTGAATATGCATTCTTAAAACATGCTCTCCTTGCGATTTCGTCACATACGAGGACGAGAAAGGAGTTTGACAAAAGATGGAAATGAAACAATTAATTTTAGCTTTCCTTCCCTTCCCAACGCCCCGCCATCACCATCGCCACCTCATCTTGCCACAATATACGATTGTTGTCGTTTTAAATTGCTGAGCTATTTGGTAGCACAATGGCGTTCTAAATAAATATTTCGCTAAATAAACATCCTTGCAGTGTGTTGCCACCCCAACACTCACACATGATACTTTTATTCACTATTTGGATGAATAAATGGGTGGGATGGGAGCTGGGGACGACGGGGAGTCTATGCTTTTGCAACACTGCCAGTTTTTGCCACCGAACTCTCCGCATTTTCCATGCTCCATGCGAGGACGAAAAGGACGATGATTATGATGGATTGGTTAATTCGCTTAGCGAATGACTATACAAGGAGCAGCACTAGAAAACTGAAAATTAAAAAACTGAAAAACATACACATTCGTCCCAGAAAAGTGTGTACAAATAAAGTGAAAATGGGAAAACATGTCCACGGGAATGTCCTTCGCGCGCCTTCCAGTTCGAGTTAGAGTCCGCGTCGCACGAAACGGTTCCTTTTTTGAGCGATGATTTAATCAAAGTTGCACGAAGCAACTCAGTTTAGTTCAGTTCAGTCCTTCAGTCGTTGAGTTGTTGTGTTTTCCGAAAACAAAAACAACGAAAACGCAAAGCAAAAATACATATTTATAAAAACAACGACGAAAACGTGAACAAATATGTGAACATTGTGACAGGTGAGTTGATCACGGGTATTGTTGGTTAGGTGGTTTTGGGTTTTTGGCTCAGTTTGCTTAAATGTCCTTTTAGCTGTTTTTGACGTTGACAGATATTCTTGATGGAAGTTTTGTTTGTTTCAATGATGTTGATGTTGATGACGATGATGGGGTGAATATATTCTATACACTACACTGTACTGTACTTTACTCAGTGCTGAAGCTAGGACACAATAATTGACTTTCAAAAGGACTGAGTGAAGAATTCTGTTGGTAATTTGTTAGTTTTTACGAAAATCTGATTATGATAACAGCATATGGGGCGAATGTACAGTGAATATGTATGTGAATATCTGCAGAAGTTGTTTCTTTTTGTGTTAGTGTCATTTATTTTATTTTAATGGAATGGCTAATTGGAGTCGTCATCCATTAATCTTTGTTATTTTATTTTTTTTTTCGTGCGAAGCAGGTGAAAGTTTGGAGGGATTGTTTTTGTTTGAGGGTAGGTATTTGTCAAGGAAAAAAACTTTCAAAAATATCTGTTGATGAGTTTTATGGATGCAGGAGTCCTATTAGTGGTCCTTTTAGTGCTTTAACGAAATGTGTGAGAGATGAGAATGTATGTTTAACTTTTGCCAAAAGTTTGATTTGGTTTCTTTCAACAGATATGTAAGTATTTATAAGTATGGACATTTATTATTTTAGAAAATTGGGGAGAATAAATGAAAAAAAAAAAAATAACTTAAGGTCTTTGAATTTAGGGAAAAGTTAAAGAAATAAATGCTCTAGTAAAATTTTACATTTGACATTTCTCTTCAGTAAGGTTTGCCATTTCATAATGGAAAGATATAAGAGCCAATGTCTGGTCAAAAATATTAGAATTTTCTTCTAAAATTCGCAGTCAGTGGCCTCAGATTTAAGAGCGCTACGTCCAATTTATGGTAGACATAATGGTAATAGTAGATCAACAATTGAAAGTTTTGTGTAGCGAGTTTTGAGAAAAGAGCTTAGCCTTTATCCTTACAAGATTAAATTGACGCAAGAACTAAAGCCGATTGACCACCAGAAGTGTTGTATGTTCGTGAATTGATTCGGATTTTCATCGAACAACAATCTTTAGCGATGAGGTTTATGTCTTGCTGCTTTGTCAATAAACATAACATGTGGTATTGATCAGCCATCATTGCATCCCGACAAAATAACGGTTTGGTGTGGTTTATGGGCCGGTGGCGTCATTGCGCCGTACTTCTTCCTTGATGATAAAGACCGGTACGTTACTGTGAACGGGGATCGCTACCGTTCAATGATAACCGAATATTTTTGGCCCCAATTGAATGATATGAACTTGGAGGACATGTGGTTCTAACAGCACGGCCGCGGCGGCGCCACAAGCTACACATCGAATGTCACAACCAATTTATTGGAAACCAAGTTTCTAGAACGTGTTATCTCACGAAATGGTTCAGTCGCTTGGCAGGATCGATCACGCCAACAAGCAAGCAAGGATTGATGATCTTCGTTCGAATATCGAACGTGAAATTGCAGCAGTATCGGCCGATTTATGTAGTGGTCATGCAAAAGAAATCGAAGTCCATACATAATCGCATCAAACGTCCTTTCACAGAAATAAAGAATTTCATTGATATCTAAAACCGCTTTTGTTTTATTTAAAAGAACTTTTGTAGCGCTCTTATTGAAAAACCCGATTAAACCAAATTTTTAAAACATGGCATCATTGGGGTTTCAATTAACAGGAACTTGACCGTATTTGAAGATTTTCTTTATTTTATTTTAGAGATTGATTGAAGGCCTACTTTTAATTTCAACAACTATCAAAGTCTTCGGGAAAGTTATGTACGGTAGGGATTTTTTGTAGAAAGTTCAAGAATAAGCTTTTTTGAATTTATTGGTGGGCGATCTGTCTCAGGAAACATTTTGATTTTGAAAAAAAGTAACAGCTTTGTTTATGATGTACTAACGTTTTTTTACTAACAAGAGGTAAGATGCTATCGCAAAAGCATTGTGAAGTTAATAAAACTTGCAATATCTGTCAAATTTTTATGAAATAAGGATCAAAAACATCTCCCGTCATAGTGTGTTTATTTTCAGGATATCCGCATAAAACTGGTGCTGTTTTAAAATGAGAATAAAGTGTTGGATTTTCTTTTTGAGATTCAAGGACTTGAAGCTTTCATATAGAAATTTAGAGGGTGCATTTTTGTTAAATAACATTGAACTGCTTAGTGCTGAGACTTAAGTCATGATTGCTTCCCCTGTTTGGGTTTGGGGTGGATGCGAGGTTTGATGCAAAGCTTGTTGATCTTTGGTCTACCGAACATAATTCCAAATTAGGAATTTGGTCCTATTTCAATTCACTATGAAAAGCCGATGGAATTTGTACATATGATATACTTTCGGTTGTCATTTACCTGATTTCAATACTAACTCGTGGCTTGCTATATTATCTAGGGAGCTGATTACTACCAATCTAGAGTTCAACGATTTAGGAATTAACCAGGCTCCTAAAGTTGAAGGCTCCACAAAATGTTTGCTCCAATTCTGTTATTGTTTTGTTGATATCTTCCAAGGGTATCTGGTTAGTTAACACCGCTTGGACCGAACAAATTATGAGTTTTGATCTTTCAACGGGGAAGGGGAACCCAACCGATTATTTAATGGCAACCCTTCTTTACAGACTATATCACGATGAAGCCTATAATATCATGACCAAAGTTAAAATCTTCCCCTCCCTCCGAGTTTGAATCTTAAGAAAATATTTATATTTAATAAAGCTTCATTGTGATAGGCCTTATATGCCGGTTGCGGTGTTATAAGAAATCCTTTTAAGTGCAAATAGACACAAAAACAAAAATGAAAAAGGTTGATTTAAAGTGTCTACTGAAAAGATTATTGGTTTTCCAAGAAAAAGTTCTAACTTTCGTTAAGACATACTTATGAATTTGGATCTATAACCTTAAGACCACTGTTTTTAAGTCAAAAAATAACTTCATTCCCTGCCATTTCAAGGGCAATTTGTGAATAATTTTCTTAGAAACTGAATTTTATTTCAAAGAAAAACACTTACCAAGCCATTTTCCGTGTCTCCATAAGAATTGAAGGTCTGTTGTAGTGAATGGGCCAGGCCACAGGTGATTTTGGGAGGCATAAGTTCTAGAGAAAAAAAAAGATGAAGAAGCATCTCCCAGTGCTTTGATTTTTGTATGGCAAGAAAGATTTCACATGTGTTATTTCGCTCTAACAAACAATGCGTAACGAAATTTTAGATCTTCTGAACATTTTCCATAGCACGACTGCGCCATTTCTAAGCATGGAGTATCAATCATCAACGTCGTCCTCTTCTGAAAAATTCTAAAATTTCAAAAATTCTAAAATTCCGCTTCTTTTGTCCAAGATCAAAATTGATGTCTTTGAACCTAGAGATAACGTCATTTACGTTGCCATTAATTATAAGCCAGAATGTTAAAACGATTAAAAAAGAAATAAAGTTTGTTTTAAACGGATTTGCGAAACTCTGAATTCAAGTTTTATTCTTTCCTTTAAAATATACTCTTAATACCAACGATCCTATCATCCCAAATACGTCAAGTTTACTTTATGATCGAGTGTGGGAATAAAAAAAACATTTAAGCTCAAATAATTCACTCTTTAAGAGCTTTATAGAACTTGCTGTGTTATTTTTTAACATTAAATTGTGTCATAATTTCCTGTTTTGAAGCCATTAGAATTTATTTTCGTTTTTTTTATAAGTCAAGACATAAAACCATTAATGTGTGTTTTGAAGATAATATTTTCTAATTCATACTAAAATACAATTGAACGCACAGACGAAAAAATGATATGCCTAAAAAAAGGAACAAAATATTACGAGCGCCGATAAAACTTGTACCCAAATGATATAAAAAGCATTAAAAACAAATATATGAGTTCCTATAACATAGAGAGGGTTGCCATTTTCAGACAGAATGGGGACGCGAGACAGTGTCATCGCTTCTTATTTGCTAACACGAACGTGACGCCTATTTCATAGAATCTACTGTATTATACCTACTTTAGTCGACTTTAAGCAAGAAGCCACATATTATAGGCCGAACAATGGGAATTAGAAAGGCATAAAACTTCAGTCGACTAAAATGACAACCCACAACCAAACACATACAATATACCCTAAAAAAAAAACAGCAAAATACTAAAACCAAAAAAAAAACAGAAATGATAAAGGATAAAGGATTTGCGGAGGGTCCTTCCCAATTTATTCACATGTCCTGTTCGCCCCATTGACTCTCACTCCATCACTCCCAGTTTCTATTGTCATTTTAATCACTTACAACATTTATGACGTGCCTCACAACTACGCTACGGCATTCAATCGCTGCTCATTCTGCCGCTGCTGACGATGGTGATGCTGATGCCTGGTTCCTGATGCTGACGACAGACAAAATACAAAATGTGTACAAGAATCACCTACTTTGTGCCACTGTCGAACCCAAACCAAAACCAAAACCAAACCAGCCGCCATCGAATCCAAAATGAAACGAAACATAGTAAAGGCTCAAGGAAGCGTATAGCAATCGAAAATAATAATCGTAAAATTTTATATCACTTTATCGCTGCGCAGCCCCGATTCGACGGAAAGTTTAATTTTGCAGCAGCCACGACTGTCAACCATCGCCATAGCCATTGCCATCGATGTCGTCATCGTTGTCGTATGTTGTCATAAAATTCAATGAGCTTTCGATCTTGCGGTGTTCGAGGATTCAATTAGCCATGCGGTAGTTTGGCCCAAAAGAGAGACAGATTCCAGTTTCCAGCTACAACTAGATGTCAATGCTATATAGACGTTATAGAAACGAATAGATAGGTACAACTTATATAAGTTCCCTCTGGTTTAAGTTGTTTCCGATGTCGTTAGTAATACAAAAAATAGAAACAGACACAACAACGTAGCATTATTATACGAGAATATAGACCGGGAGGCAGGAAGATATAAAAAATAGAAATAAAGTCCAAATAGCAGTTACATGCTGCTCAATGGATGCTTGTTAGAGGTTCTTACGGATACCTTTTTATAGCCAAATATAACGGCTTGGTTATGTGTGTTTTGTTGATGCCATAAAAGTGCATTACTTTGGATCAACCAAAACCTATGTATATCGTACATAAGAACGGGAAATATTAAATAGACGCATACGTAATGAATGGAAAGGAGAAAAGGAATCAAAATTAAGGCGGAAGCACAATAGCGCAAAATATTTTAATGGCCCATGGGGGGATCGAACCCACGACCTTCGCGTTATTAGCACGACGCTCTAACCAACTGAGCTAATGGGCCAGGTGATAATTTTAGTATAAAATAAATTTCCGATATTCTAACGGTAAGAAAGAGAATTTTTCAAAAATACAGACGCCATTTTGAAAGGTTGAAAACATCCTATCAGTTAATCTGACGCACCGATTGTATTGGCTTTTTTTGAATTTAGTTATAAACTTTTCTGATAGTACTCGCACAAGATGAGTATGTATTTTACAATCTAAATTGAATGGTCTAAATGTTTGCTTTTTTGAGTTTTTGAATCAAATCGGCCAAGCTAAATAAAAAAAAGTAGTGCGATAAGAATTTATTTATTTTATACTAATTTTGAAAACATTTTTACACAGAACACATTTTTGTTTCTTATATTAGACCACATTCTTCGAAATCTAAAATAGCAATTTTAAAGGTCCAATAGTTAAAAACTTACCTTCAAAATAACCTACATAAATAATAATAATAATTGCAAACAAGTTTTAAAAGCATATAAATTGTATTCAATTTAAATTGTTAAGTCTTGTTAAAATTGCAATTGGTATAAAAACAAATTTGGCCCATGGGGGGATCGAAACCACGACCTTCGCGTTATTAGCACGACGCTCTAACAAACTGAGCTAATGGGCCAGCTGATAATTTTATTTAACAATAAACTGCCAATATTCTAACTGTAAAAAGGATTTTGAAAGAATGGAAACTTAATCTTGAAAGGTCGAAAATGCTCTAACAGCTTATTCCACGATTTGATTGTCCTTTTTGAACACAATTATAGGCTTTTCTGAATTAAATGATATAAAATGATAATGTATGCATGTATTTTCTACTATGAATTAATTGGTATAAATTTATATTTGATGAATTAGAATTGATTGGTATAAAATATTTTACTCAAAAACTATTATTTTTATATACTTCGTTCAAATGTGTATGTTGATAACCTAATGGGCCAGCTGATAATTTTATTTAACAATAAACTGCCGATATTCTAACGGTAAAACGGATTTTCAAAGAATAGAAATTTAATCTCGAAATGTCGAAAACGCTCTAACAGCTTATTCCACGATTTTATTGTCCTTTTTGAACACAATTATAGGCATTTATTTGTATTCAATTGTATGCATGTATGAATTAATTGGTCTAAATTTATATTTGATGAATTAGAATTGATTGGTATAAAATATTTTACTCAAAAACAATTATTTTTTTAATCTTGGTTCAAATGTGTATAATGACATTATATTACTTTGTTTAAAAGGTTTAAATTGGATATTTAAACCATATTCGACGAAATACTCAAACATTTATTACCTGTTCCAACAAGGATTTGAAAATAAATTTGAAACTGCCAGATAAGTAAAATATATTGTTTTTCATTATAACGGTTTTGAACGATATTCGTCATAATAATAAATTTTCTGTTCTTTAGCAAAAACTCATCATATTCTAAAAAACAAAGACTTTGCAATAAATTAGAAAACAAAATTATGTATTCATATTAAAATTATATTATTTAGTGCGATTTTAATTGGTATAAAAACGAATTTGGCCCATGGGGGGATCGAACCCACGACCTTCGCGTTATTAGCACGACGCTCTAACCAACTGAGCTAATGGGCCAGATGGAAATGTTAGTTAAAAATAAATTGCCGATATTCTAACGGTAAGGAATAGAATTATCCATAAAAAGAGACGCCATTTTGAAAGGTCGAAAACGTCTTATCAGCTAATCCAACACACCGATTGTATTGTCTTTATTGAATTCGGTTATAAGCTGTTTTTATTATGAATTGAATGGTCTAAATGTTTACTTGTTTCAAGCTTGTGACTCATTTTGACTCCAATCGGACATGGTAAGTAAATAAAAGTAGTTTGATACGAGTTTATTTATTTTGCCCTAGTTTTGAAAACATTTTTACACAGAGCACATTTTTGTTTCTTATAAATTCGACCATATACTATGAAAACTAAAATAGCAATTTTAATGGTCCAATTGTCAGAAACTTAGCTTCAAAATAACCTACATATAAAATAATAATAATTGCAAACAAGTTTTAAAAGCATATAAATTGTATTCAATTTAAATTGTTAAGTTTTGTTAAAATTGCAATTGGTATAAAAATAAATTTGGCCCATGGGGGGATCGAAACCACGACCTTCGCGTAATTAGCACGACGCTCTAACAAACTGAGCTAATGGGCCAGCTGATAATTTTATTTAACAATAAACTGCCAATATTCTAACTCAAAAAAGGATTTTGAAAGATTGGAAACTTAATCTTGAAAGGTCGAAAATGCTCTAACAGCTTATTCCACGATTTGATTGTCCTTTTTGAACACAATTATAGGCTTTTCTGAATTAAATGATATAAAATGATATTATATGCATGTATTTTCTACTATGAAGTAATTGGTATAAATTTATATTTGATGAATTAGAATTGATTGGTATAAAATATTTTACTCAAAAACTATTATTTTTATATACTTGGTTCAAATGTGTATGTTGATAACCTAATGGGCCGGCTGATAATTTTATTTAACAATAAACTGCCGATATTCTAACGGTAAAACGGATTTTCAAAGAATAGAAATTTAATCTCGAAATGTCGAAAACGCTCTAACAGCTTATTCCACGATTTTATTGTCCTTTTTGAACACAATTATAGGCATTTATTTGTATTCAATTGTATGCATGTATGAATTAATTGGTCTAAATTTATATTTGATGAATTAGAATTGATTGGTATAAAATATTTTACTCAAAAACAATTATTTTTTTAAGCTTGGTTCAAATGTGTATAATGACATTATATTACTTTGTTTAAAAGGTTTAAATTGGATATTTAAACCATATTCGACGAAATACTCAAACATTTATTACCTGTTCCAAAAACAAGGATTTGAAAATAAATTTGAAACTGCCAGATAAATAAAATATATTGTTTTTCATTATAACGGTTTTGTACGATATTCGTCAAAATAATAAATTTTCTGTTCTTTTGCAAAAACTCATCATATTCTAAAAAACAAAGACTTTGCAATAAATTAGAAAACAAAATTATCTATACATATTAAAACTATATTATTTAGTCCGATTTTAATTGGTATAAAAACGAATTTGGCCCATGGGGGGATCGAACCCACGACCTTCGCGTTATTAGCACGACGCTCTAACCAACTGAGCTAATGGGCCACATGAAAATCTGATTTCCGATTAAATCGCCGATATTCTAACGGTCCTAAGGTGATACACACATGCGTTTTTATTTATAGTCATTTTGAAGAATAGATACGTAATCTTGAAAGGCCGAAAAGATTTTGTCATACAATTGTGCTGTCCTAATTTTTAAAAGTGGGCTATTATAGTCTGACTGATAATTTTCATTTTTAGTTAACTAGAACTGATTGGTATAAATATTTGGATTAAGCTTCCAGCTCATAACTACATGACTTGTTTAATTTGATTAGAATATTATTTATGAAGGCGTTAAATCGCTTCATTTTTAATCTTTAACTTGAATATTTATTAAACAAATTAATAATTTTATATTTAATCTGGTTCTGTATCATATTCGAAGAAAGAATAAATTAATTGTTTTTCGTGCCTGGATAGTCAGTTATTCATTTCATTACCATCTACAAGGACTGAAACTTGAAAATAAATTTGACATAACAAGTTTGAAATATCTTGGATAGAACAGAGATTATTAAAATTTTAATCAAGTACATATATGTGCGATTTTATAATTGGTATAAAAACAAATTTGGCCCATGGGGGGATCGAACCCACGACCTTCGCGTTATTAGCACGACGCTCTAACCAACTGAGCTAATGGGCCAGATGAAAATATGTTTTAAAAATAAATTCCAGACATTCTAACTGTAAAAGTTAAACAACAAAAGCTATTAAGGGAAAGTTCATTTCGAAAGACCAAAAATGTTTTTACTGGTTATCTCTTTACTTTAGTTGAGTTGGCGCTATAGCGCACTGTGCTCCTGGGCGTCAAGTAATAACTTTCGCGGGCCTACTCGATTATAGCTTGCTGCCTCCAGTTTGGAATACCAAGTTGACGTGCGTCGGCCTCAACTTGATCACTCCATCGGAGATGAGGCCTGCCTTTGCTTCTTGTTCCTTCACCCTTGGGGTGGAATAACTTACGGAGCTTCGATGTTCATTCGCTCGACATGCCCTAGCCATCGTAAGCGTTGTACACGCAGTTTTTTGACCAGTGGCAAGTTGCTGTACAGCATTTATAACTCCTGATTAAATCTTCTTCGCCAGATGTTATCTGTATGCGCAGAGAAGCAGTAAACTTTAGTATGGATCGGACAGATGGTGCTTAAGTTCCACTAGTCGGGCATGCTTTTTTCCGACCAAACTTTAGTATGCTACTTACCAGATAGCTCCAGCTGGTTGAAATGATCTCTTCAGATTTTTAGCATTGACTGCGTCTCGACTACGGTATTATCTTATTTTTGCAGTCTCCAGGGTGGCTAGTGAATCCTGTTGTTTTCTTTTTGACTCTTCTATAAAAGCTCCACAACTGTTTCCTGTTAAAACGTCCCTAGATCTACTAAACTTCACGCTGCTTATGGGTTTTTTTCTTTCTTCTGAGCAAGCATTTCTCTTCCCTTCTCTTATCGACGTAGAGCTGGCGAGTGTCCTTCTTTGCTACCACAATCTGTATGCCTCCGTCTTGGTTTTTTTTGCCTGAGCATATTCAGTATCAAACTAGCGGTTCCCTGTTGGCGGCTGTGAGAAACCTAGCACCTCTTCGGCCAGTGGATGTTTGGGCACATCTCGCCCGTTTTAGGGTTTCTGGCAAGCTCTAGGGATACTCGGCCGGCAAAGGCATTAGCGGTATCCTCCTGCTTCAGTCTTCCAAAGTTGAATCTTCTCCTCGAGGTTGTTGTTTGCCTAATAGCTTCCATGGATATTCGTACTCGCAGTTTTAGCACCAACTAGATAGCGGTCGGAATCTGTGTTGCTAGCGGAGTGTCTTTCGTCAATAGCAACATGATCGATTTGGTTGCATTTTAGATCATCGGGGGACCGCCAAGTACCTTTGTGGACATCTGGGCGAGGGAATCAGTGCTACTCAACACCATGTTTTTCTCAGCTAGGAAGTCGATAAGCCTGAGTCCGTTCTTAGATGTAATGTCGTTTAGGCTATGTGTTCGGATTACCTAATTTTGGCGTTAAAATCTCCCAGGAGAATTTTAACATCGTTTTTGGGACATTGCTCATATGTATGTTTTGACGAGGAGCTCATAGAATTCTTCTTTGGTCTTGTCGTCCTTCTCTTCCGTGAGGCATGCGCGCTGATAAGGCTCAGGTTGTGGAACTTTGCCTTAATGCGGATTTTCGTCACTCTTTTGCTTACTTCCTGAAATCCTAAAACTCTTTGCCTTAGTTTCCCTGTGACAGCAAAACCACATCCATATAAGCGCTTCCTCATCGAGTAGACACTTCCCATAGTAGAAATCACAGCCTTCAATCTTCCTATTGCCTGGCCCATTAAATCGCATCTCCTGGAGGGCTGTCACATCAGCTTTGATTTCGGCGAGGGCACGCTGCTCTGCTTTGCGTGGTCGGTTGAGTGTACGCACATTAAACCGTTTTTCGCTTGCGGGGGAGGGGGGTGTCAACATTATCAGTCCGTTCATCCGAGGCTATTAGTTGTGTTTTCATCACAATTTAAAAATTCTTTTCATGGCCGGCTTGTGAGGCCTGCGCATAACTGAGATCGTTAGAGCTGGTTCTACAGAGCGATAGTTGGTCATTGGTCCTACTTCCTGAGAAGGTAAATCAGGTGACACAGTTCTCGAGCCGATGAATCCAACGTTCGTCGTTAGTTCACCTTTCAAGTATCCAACGGGCACCACTAGAAGGTGAAAATATGATCTTGCACCACCTTACTGCTTATTTCACCATTTTTTTTTCAACGCTTATCTCACCATTAAAAAACATCTTCCTAGCCGATATTTTTAGTTCGTGTCTTTAAAAATGTTCAAATTCCATCTGCGTTCATTTGATAATAACTTAATCCTTAAACTTTTACTATTCTAAAGTTATTTCATAAACATATCATTATCATGTATACTTTTACTTATTCTTAGGTTTCGCATAGTCAAATAACTTATTATTCAACTTCAACAACAAAAATATAATAAAATTTCGTAGTATCTTGTCTAATTTATAATTGTTATTGGTATAAAAAGAAATAAACTTATTATTTCTATTATAATTGACAAGAGTTATGTTCTTCTTTTTTTTTTAATTGTAATCTTTTTAAAAGCGATTCAATATATAAAAGGTTCTACTTCGATAAGTTGTATATAAACCTTTCTTTGAGTTCGATCCAAAAAATTAATACATGAAATTTTTTGATTAGGCATCCTATGTACAAAATAATGTTGGATTCATGAAACTTATAAGAACGTGTGTTTAATATTTTAAATAAGAATTTATTCAGATATTTAATCTGAAACGTTGTTTTTTGAAGTGATTTATTTTCTGAAATCCTAAAACTCTTTGCCTTAGTTTCCCTGTGACAGCAAAACCACATCCATATAAGCGCTTCCTCATCGAGTAGACACTTCCCATAGTAGAAATCACAGCCTTCAATCTTCCTATTGCCTGGCCCATTAAATCGCATCTCCTGGAGGGCTGTCACATCAGCTTTGATTTCGGCGAGGGCACGCTGCTCTGCTTTGCGTGGTCGGTTGAGTGTACGCACATTAAACCGTTTTTCGCTTGCGGGGGAGGGGGGTGTCAACATTATCAGTCCGTTCATCCGAGGCTATTAGTTGTGTTTTCATCACAATTTAAAAATTCTTTTCATGGCCGGCTTGTGAGGCCTGCGCATAACTGAGATCGTTAGAGCTGGTTCTACAGAGCGATAGTTGGTCATTGGTCCTACTTCCTGAGAAGGTAAATCAGGTGACACAGTTCTCGAGCCGATGAATCCAACGTTCGTCGTTAGTTCACCTTTCAAGTATCCAACGGGCACCACTAGAAGGTGAAAATATGATCTTGCACCACCTTACTGCTTATTTCACCATTTTTTTTTCAACGCTTATCTCACCATTAAAAAACATCTTCCTAGCCGATATTTTTAGTTCGTGTCTTTAAAAATGTTCAAATTCCATCTGCGTTCATTTGATAATAACTTAATCCTTAAACTTTTACTATTCTAAAGTTATTTCATAAACATATCATTATCATGTATACTTTTACTTATTCTTAGGTTTCGCATAGTCAAATAACTTATTATTCAACTTCAACAACAAAAATATAATAAAATTTCGTAGTATCTTGTCTAATTTATAATTGTTATTGGTATAAAAAGAAATAAACTTATTATTTCTATTATAATTGACAAGAGTTATGTTCTTCTTTTTTTTTTAATTGTAATCTTTTTAAAAGCGATTCAATATATAAAAGGTTCTACTTCGATAAGTTGTATATAAACCTTTCTTTGAGTTCGATCCAAAAAATTAATACATGAAATTTTTTGATTAGGCATCCTATGTACAAAATAATGTTGGATTCATGAAACTTATAAGAACGTGTGTTTAATATTTTAAATAAGAATTTATTCAGATATTTAATCTGAAACGTTGTTTTTTGAAGTGATTTATTTTCTGCCAGAAATTTTCATCGAAGTTAGTTGAAATATTTGATTTATTCAAACAAACAAAAACAAAACAAAACAAATTTTATAAATGCATTAAATGGTATTGTATGTTTTTTTAGGAAAAAAGAAAATAAAGTCATATTTGAATTAACACGACAAAATTTTTTAATGGCCCTTCGCGCAACTAAATTTTGTTTCCAATAGAACTTTTTTTAACACTTTAAACGCACCCTAAATAAAATGTCCGTCTTTTAAAGCAAACTTAAAATTAAACACCCTCGTTATTTTTGTAAAAACATAACATTTTAATTTAATAATTATTTTTAATAAAACCTAACATTATGTATTTATGTCGTTTATGTTGACGCTGTTGTTAGTTTCTCATTAAGCCATTTTATGAAATGTATGAGAAAAAATGTTACTCATACGCCATCATACACTATTTTGATATTTATCAAAAAGTTTATTTCTTTTTCAAATGATTTTCATCTTCTAACAAAAATTAATCCGACCAAGTTAATTTATAAAAAAGTTTTATTGTGAAAATAAATACCTCCTGTTGTATTTGTGGTAGTTTTAAAATCACTTAAAAAATGTATTTACGTACAAAAAATTAGAAAGCGCAGCTGATGCCTTTCATTTCCATTTAATAAATTAAACATGAAATAGTTTGACAACTCACCTTACACAATATTTACTATTCAAAGCAACCACCTTTTGTTACTTCAAGTAAATTTAGTAAAATTTGTCATCCGCAGATCAGATTTTTAAGCCCTTTTCCAACTCAAACCCTGTCCTCATGAATACAAACATATTTATATTTTATATACATACATAGATAATTCTTAATCTAAGTAATATGTACATAATATGTCCTGTCCATCTTCTATATAATGTGAACGTGTGGTTGGAATTAATTAGCATACTATTTTGGTCATCTGACCGAAAACGCCGCCAGTTCACCGCCATCGCCATTTCCATCAACGGTTTCTATACATATGTACATACATACGTAAGGTAATGTATATGAATATATCTACTATAGATTCATTTTGTTTCGATTCTCCTTATATACCTCCTGTGTGTCAATTTCGTCGTTGTCAAAAGCGTCACTTTGGTCGTGCGACGGGTCAGTCCTTCACTCGATTGGTCGTCATCATCTGTTTATCATTTTACATAGTAAAATCCAATTATCATCCCATCCCAGGCGATGTCATAACAACAACACCTTCCTCATACCATCCCCCATAACCCCATGGGGGTAGGCAGGTGGTAAATATGTTGACCAATGATACCTACCTCTTTTTATCCAACCCCACATAAATTCCCACTTCGTCAACCCTGCCAGCGCAGTGCCCGCAACCTGAAACTGTCGATGCTGTAGTATTCCAAAGGATTGGAATGGGAATGGGACTAGGTAAGGTAGGCATGAGGAGGACTGAGAGAAAGGGATGGCTTTGCGTTTGCGGTCAACCACATTCACAAATGGAAAATGTGCAAGTAATTAATTCGGTTCCAGCAATGAATTATTGCGGTCACACATTAAATAGGCTTTCAGCAGTAGGGAGCATAAATATTGCGTATAAACGTATACCCTTGGCCGATTGATGATATCTCCCCCTAGCCCTTGCCCATTATAAAGTCATTCAAGAAGAGAACAATCTTACTTCCGGCACTCGGGTGAACGTTATACGTTACGTTTAACAACGAACGACGACGAGTCAGGCAGTCAGGGTCATCAATTCTCAGATGACAAATAAGGTAAGCGCATTGGAGTGCAAAAAAAGGGTTTCCCTCCCCAATCATCTCTCTTTTAAACGACCAAGGCGATGTACAAAAAGGTACATGAGTCCAGCCCTATGAAAGTTATAGTGTTGACCTGATTGGACTCTGTTTCTGATGTTCCTTTTTTTAATTTGTGACCCTTTCCTGTGTAGATGAGGTTATGGACAGGAGAGGGAGGGTTTTAATTTATGTTTATTTGTATTTTAGAAAGGAATTGTTATGAGTTGATTTATTGCTTTGAGGAAATTAAGAAAAAAATGTAATTCGCCCAACGTGGGGCTCGAACCCACGACCCTGAGATTAAGAGTCTCATGCTCTACCGACTGAGCTAGCCGGGCAGTTGTAAATTATTTCGATATGTAAAAGTTTCGACGTTCGAAAAACTGATGATTTTTGTTTATTTTTATGCCACGTGTGCTTTAAAGTCTTTTCTTATAGCTGTCGCCTTAGATAAGGCATAAAAGCTTGAATAGCTATGCTGACGGTGTTAAATGTTAATATGATGTTTTGCTTAGTCACGCACAACAAAAATATTTATGTTTTTGTGTTCAATTTTATAAGAAGCTTTAAGCTTTTAAAGATCATGATTTTATTAGGGTACATAATTTATAAATTAAGTACATAACCTATTTCGACATTAAATAACTTCGTCATTTTTCAGCCAATTTGGAAATATAAACACAATTCTGAAACTTTATTCAGTATATAAGTTGATGATATTATGTGAAAAAGCAAAAACTTTCAAATTTTGAAACAAGTAAAAATTCAATTAAAGTCAGTATATCCAAAAGAGAGCTAATACTTCAGAAAAATAATTTGCCTATCGATAACAATTGCAACAGAGACTGATGAATTCACTATAAATAAGTGACAAAAAGTCCTAAGGGAACCCATGTGAGCATTAAATTTATTTAGGTTTTTTGTCGAATATGTACGTTCTTAGGTTGTATCTTTTGAGCGGTATGTGTTGTAAAAAAAATGTTTGAAAACAACTTTGCAGATCACGAGATGTTTCAGTAGCTTGATTTTTTCTACGAACAATTTATAAGTTAGAGTGATTTAAAAAAATAAAAGATGTCACAGGTATTGACTCTTTCGAGTGCGAAAATCGTGCCCAGTTTGTTGTATACTATCACAAGTCTTTATTTTATGAAAAATTACCCAAACCATAAAATAAATGCTGGTGTGCCCCAGGTCTCTGTTTTATCTCCAACACTCTTTCTCATTTTTATTAATGATCTCCTGTCTGGAACATCTAATCCAATACATTGTTTCGCTGACGATAGTACTCTTAGCTTTTCATATTCGTTTTCAGATTCACATCCCTCTTCTTCGGATGTGGAACTGCAACGACAAAATATGATAAGCTCATTAAATTCCGACCTAAACAGCATTGTTCAATGGGGATTAAAAAACCGAGTGGAATTTAAAGCTTCGAAAACCCAATGCTGTCTTGTATGGTTAAAACGTGATATACCTCCTTTGCCATTATCCATGGATGGCACTTGCATCAATGAGACTGAAAACCTCGATATTCTCGGTATGTGACAAAAGGACACAAATCATTTGCTCTTTCAAAAGCATTTAACAGATCCTACAATTAAGAATTACGTAAATGGTACATACAGTCGAATTCTCAGTATAAACGTCTATGCTATAAAAAGAAACTTGGTTTTGAAAATGAACAAGCACAATCACTTTCAGAGCAAAGAATACAAAGGAATTTTGGAAACTTGCAAAGAATATTAATGGTACTCAACATATAATTGGCATAGGTGTATCCGCCGCTGATCTTTCCTCTTATTTCTCGAACCTTCTTCAAACAAACTCTTACTTAGTCTTTACTTATGCTGAACCTCTCATCACCGATGATATATTAGACACCTATATATCTATGTTTGAAATAGAAGCAGTTTTACGAAAAACTAAAAATAATAAAGCACCAAGTGAAGATGGTGTACCGTACGAATATTTTTAAGAATTCATCGGGAAGTTTTAAGCTGCAACTTGTTGTGCTTTTTAACAACATTGTTAGGAAAGCGGAAGTTTCTTCCTCGTACAAAAAATCGGTTATCTTCCCAATACATAAAAAAGGTTCCATAAATGACGTCTCAAACTACAGAGGTTTATTTTTAATGAATATTATAGCTAAGGTATTTTGCGGAATTCTTGTCGACCATTTGGAAAAGTGGGTAGAAGAGAAACAGATATTATCAGAGTTCCAGGCTGGATTTAGGAAAAATGACTCCCCTGTTGACCAAATCTTTACTCTGTCATCGATAGTCAAAGCATTTGAGGCAAGAAATAAAAAGGTTTACTCTATATTTGTCGACTTCAAAGCAACGTTTGATTTGGTAAATCGCAATACTTTACTATACGAACTTTCGCAGATGGGTGTTTCAATCAGATTTTTACATTTCATCTAGAATATGTATACAAACACAAAAGCTAACGTTTGGGATTATTATTCTGAATGGTTTAGTACTGATTCTGGTGTCAAACAAGAATGTCCGCTTAGTACATTTTTTATATTAACTATTCATTAATGACATAGTTAACGACTTACCTGGAGGAATAAGAATGGCCGGAATTCGGATAAATGCTTTACTTTATGCTGACGACATGGTCATACTATCGGAATCGAAAGAAAATCTTCAATTGATGATAAACCGACTGTCTGCATACTGCGATAAATGGGGGTTATAAATCCATTCAGACAAATCAAAAATAATGATTTTTTCGCGATCCAATCGGACTGAAGTTGAAAGTACAACGGAAGAAGTTTGGAAGTGACAAACGAATATAGATATCTTGGAGTGAACCTCAACCCACGACTGAATTTTAGTAAGCCCCTTGACAATAAAGCCAAAACATCACAAAGTCTAATAAACTTAACATGCAGAAACATTTTCTCCAACAACTTTGTATATTTGTCTACCAAATACCAAATTTTTTATTCAGTTGTGAAGTCCACTTTATGCTATGCAGATCAAGTTTGGGGAATGGATGAGTATGAGGAAATTGAGAAATTTCAGAAGAGTTTCATAAAAAAAATCTTCAACCTACCAATCAACACGCCCAACTATGTGATCTACTTAGAAACTGGCTTACCAAAGTTATTTACAAGCACTTTAAAACTACAAGCGGATTATTTTATTAAAGTCTAAGGTTTTCCAAATGTGCGACTGAGCAAAATAATGCTGATATACGAAATAAGGAACAAAGACTGGTGATATTACAAAAATGGTATAGATATGCAAATTAATACAAGTAACATTCTAGATGTTAAAGAAAAAATGTATGAAATTATCCAGCTTAATGAAGACTCGGTTCGGAATCAATTTATGAAAACAGCTATTGAATCAGAAAGTCGAATATTATATAGCCAATTAAAATTTAATCTAAGTAACAATAACTATTTCAATGAATCTTTAAGCTAAAAAAGCTAATTCTTTAATTTTCAAAGCTAGATGCGAAGTTTAATGTGTCAACGGTAAACCATACAATGAGAGTTTCAACCAACCAATCATCAACCAATCCAAAGAAGACTGCTTCCATTTTATAAGCGTTTGTCCATTTTCCAGATACAAGACATTCTCATATTTTAAAAGTTCTCTATCACTCTTAAAGACCAAATTCTAATATTTAATAGATCAGATTGGAAAAAGCTTGGCAACTATCAGATTTAGAAAACTGATTATGAGTGAATATGATTAAACTAGTAGATGTACATATGTAAAAATCAATATAATTAAAACTGAAATTTAAAACAAAGTTGTTCAATGTAAGAATAAATTAAAGTTACTAGTCGAACTGACGGCAAAGCGAAAGCTTTCAAATTCAAAAACAAATGTTTATGTATTTATTTAAAAAAAATTTTAATGAATGAACTACTTACTGATAACTGACAGAAAAAAAATTGCTTACAGAAAAGTACTACTTAAGCTGATAGTAAAAATTTAAAAAAACATCACAAAGTGTTTGCATTTTGTATACATTATTTTGGCTCTAATTTACTTAAAATCGAAAACGATAAAGTTGTTTATAGTTCGCATTCAACACCCCAACTATTATTATTTTTCGACTTATTTACTCTTAAAAAATATTAGTTATCACGAAATACGTCACCTGATTTCAATGATGTCCCCATTGTCAGTAAAAATGTTCATCAATATTGGATTTAATTCAATATTAAATTTTTAGTTTAAGGAAATAAACGAAAACAACATACATCTTCTGCTATCTAATTCGAACAGATTGATCTTAGCCATAAAAGACAGGCAAAATTAAATCAAGCTTTTTTTCATATTGTTTATTTTTCTGTTCGTAAATTTCAACAAGAGAAATAAAGTTTTAGTAGTGTTTAAATTGTTACAAATGTGCATGATATCATTTTTTTTTTTGAAACCTTGCAAAACTTATAGAATGGGCCATCAATTGCTATCAAATTAGTAACTTTTCTCACATTGAATAGATCACATTGTTCTTTTCGCTTCTCAAAATAGCACATACTCATAAAAACTTGTGTGCCACAACAGAAACTTGATAATCACGCGGCCCATTAGCTCAGTTGGTTAGAGCGTCGTGCTAATAACGCGAAGGTCGTGGGTTCGATCCCCCCATGGGCCAAGTATATTTTTATTAACAAAAAGTTAATCTGGTTCATAAATTTATTCACGAAAGTCAATTGATAGAGTCATAGAAAAAAAATACTTGAAGTAGAAAAATAAAATTATGAGATTAAAGGTTTAGATGAATATATTGTTATGGTTTTGTAAAAAATGTCTCGAAAAAATGTATAGGTCTTTTGGTGGCTTTAATCGAAGACGCAGCCTAATCTTTTGGACATTTCTATAATAAAACAATGCATGATGAGAGATGTAAAGAAAAGTTTGATATGAAAAAGATAGAATATCTTTTAAGAATAGCTTAATGCACTCTTTTATGCCTACAAATATTACTAAATATTTAAAATTCCATTTTGCACGTTAATCTTTGCAATATTTCAATATTGGATTACAGAAAGTAGAAGAATAACTTTTGTACGTGAAGAATAATCAAATAAATAAGATATCATCAAAATAAATCCACTTGTTTTTGACTTTCTAATCGTATTATTTTCCTACATTTTACCCGCTTTTAAGGAAATATGAATACTTTTATAATCTCAAAAATAGTGAGATTGATAAGACAATTTTGATCTGATTTAATTTATGATTCCGATGTACATTAGATAAGGTATATAGCCTAAGGATTTTGATTGGAAAATACAAAGTCAGGCAAAGAATTACAAATTCGTGTAGTGCGGCTTAAGAAGGAATATCTGTGGTTAGAATTCTTGGGAATATTGTTTTAGTTACGAAGAAGATACAGAAATATATGGTCGTATTGCAAACAAAAGATCTTGTATCACTTATTTTAATTAAACACGTAACGTGAAACATTGCACACACTTTCAGGTATTTTTTAATTTGACTGCAACAAACAAACGCAACTTATTTGAAGTATTCGGAAAGGTTACATTCTCTTAGTATGTGGGAAATAATAAAATAAATCCTTACGTAATTTAAATATAAAAGAATTTTAGTTGACCCACGAAGTCTTTTATCGGTAAAATTTGCATCGAGTTTATCGCTGTGAAGTATTTGGTATCAAAATTCTCAAAAAAACAATACTTATTTGAATCCCCCTTTTTTATCTGTGCGTCATCTCAATTGCTGGTCCCATAAAACTAATAGCTTAACACTTTTTAGACCGAAAGCTGTTATAGCGAAATTGAGCTGGGATATGGCGGGGCAACACCCTTCTTTTGAATCGATTCAATTGGTAGATTTAATATGAAGTTTATTTTAAAGCACTTCAAAAAAACTTCAATGCAAAAAAGTTTTATGCGCCTTGAGTTTAACCTTTGTTCTTACCAAAAACAACCAAGAAGAAAAAGCAACAAAAAAGAGAATCAGCAATTTTAATAATGTTGATTTCTTTTTTTTCGTTTTTTACCTACCCTAAGCTCTGCTAGCTGCAATAAAACCCCTAGTTACACTCGATTAGGCACAAAACTATAAAACCCCGGAATGGGCGTTTATGCTTCTGTAAATTGCCTCTATTTTTACAGCCCTATTTGGGAATTTGAAAATACTTTCTACCACGTATCCAATTGTTTCTATTTAGTATGATTTTTTGTTGTTGTTGTTGTTTTTGTTCTTATGCGCCGTGTTTGTTTTACGATTCTCTCAGCGGAAATAAAAATTCACAGGAAAGGAATTCCCTATTTTCGAACTCAACCCTTTTACTTTTACATCACCCGAAGCCCGAACCAAAACTATAACAGAGGAATGTAACCGTAGGGTGGTCTATACGACAGTAGCTAACACACATCTAACACTTTCGAATTTACTCTGATGATACTCTTCTGCCTTCTGCGGATTTTATTCGTGGGGTTTTTACGAGACTTTCCTAAATTTTATTTCCTATATAATACACCAGAAGGTCCTGCCTTCTATAGCTCATGGCAAAGCGAAGACGAAGACGAAGGCACAACCATCACCATCATCGTCGTGCTCATTGTCGTCATCATCATTCGAATCACGGTCACGTACTCTTTGGTTTCTGGCTTAATTCGAAAACATTTGAATCTTATTAACTCTCCAGCTCAAGCTCCAACTCCAAGACCAACAGTAAGCGAGTTGTGTTGAGACTTGGGATCGACAACGGGGATGGGATCGGGTTGTTGGTGCCTTGGTGGGATAGGTTCTATGGTGTGGGAGGAGTGTGGTAGTTTACGACTTTGCCATTACTCAATGGCTCGAAAACTGAGACATCATTCAAATATAAAATGAAAATAAAATGAAAATAAAAAAAATTCAAATTCCAAACGGGGGAGACATCTTGGAAGAATTGATTTGGAAAGCTCAGGGTTTGACAGTTGTGACGACGAAAACGACGACGAAGACAACGACGACTATGACGATAATTCCAATAGATATATTCTTTTATTTTTTCCACAGACCATATAGGGAGCTTTGAAGGTTGCCGTGGCGCGGCATGTGGTGGAGAGATTTGGATTGGGTATTGATGCTACTGCTGGAATACGCCTTGCTCGCTTTGTTTTTTATGATCCACTTCGGTGTCCTTCGTTTCACTTGTGGAACTTGTACTCTTCGTCTTTGGAATATCTCGTTTGTTAAGTGGTTCTTTTAAAAAATATGTTTTTGTTTTTTCGTTGTTTTTTATTTTCCTTTTTTCTAAATTGGGATTTTATTTGTACGAGCTTTCCTTTTTTCTAATTTGAATATTGTAAAATGTGAGATACCAATGGGCGTTTATGCTTGAATGGAATAGATATTAAGGAATCTAATATTTTTATTTTTAGTAGAGCCATCCATCAATGTTGATATAGGAGTCGGTTTCTTTTTCTTTCCTTGCTGTCCCGATGATGGTCGCAGAAGGCAGAGAAGGAAGTGGGGAGTTTATAAGAATCAATTTGTTTGACATTTATTTTTAATCTTACTTTAGAAAGAAGAAAATAAATTCGATTGCAAGAAATTTATGCACATAAAATATCCCGGCAGTATCTTTTTTTTCATTATCCGTATTTATATTGCAAAAAATTGGCAAATAAATCTTTGGATGTTTCGAACAAAAGTAAATTTAAGCTTTTGCATTTTTATAAAAGAAAAACTTGTATAAGATTCAATCGCAAAGTGTATACTTTTTTGAGAAACAAAATATTCCGGATGAAATCAAATAAAAGAAAGTGTTTCACAATTCTGGGTTCTAGGTCCAGCTCTGTTTGTTGTTTAAATTATGGTGATTATTTGAGGCAGTGCATAACTTTAATCGATATTGTATCTACTTCATAAATTTGTGTTCATGAAGGCTGGTCCTTAAATGTTTTACTTGCGACACATGGGAACTATATGGCAAGTATTGCATTCGTAACAAAATTCGAATTCAATCAAACACGACATAACGATAGTAGAAAAGTCGAAAAAAGTGGGTCCCCCGATTCCATCCGCCTGTCTGTCTGTCCTTGTCCCCTGCGTCGACCGTTATTAACTTCCCATAGGAAGTTATTGTAATGGGTCCGATTTGTCAAATTGAAAATTTTGACATTTCTCGACGTTTCAAGGTCCCTAGAGTCGAAATAAAAGATTTTTAGAAAGATGTCTGTGCGTGCGTGTGTACGTACGTTTTTACGTCCGTATGTCCGTACGTCCGTACGTCCGTACGTCCGTACGTTCGCGACGTTTTTTTCGTTGTCTATAGCTCAAGAACCAGAAGAGATATCGACTTCAAATAAATTTTGTTATACAGATAATAAGGCAGAAAGATGCAGAAAGGGCTCTCAAGAAAATTGCGTGGGTGGTTTTTTTACTATAGCAGTTTGAAAAAATGGTGAAAATTTTGGTTAACCCTAAATATCTTACGAACCAAAAACGCTAAAGACTTGAATTAAATTTTATATAATAGATTGTAACGTGATACCAAACAGGTATATTTTTTGAAAAAAATCAATATAACGGTTTTTTTTTAAATCAATAAAACTGAAAAAAAAAATTTGCCACCCCCAAAATTTTACGACTGAAATACGATTTTATCTCTAAAAAAATTTTGTGCAACGAAGAATAATGTTTTTGACATCTGATAAGATTTTGAGAAAAATCTAATTGACAGTTTTTTTATAAAAAATAAAAATCTAAAAAAAAACATTATTCAAAGTTCGTAAAAATTGAATATCGATTCAAATATCTTTTCAAAAACTTGAAACTAAGGCTTCAATTTTATTTTATCTTATAAGAAATATTGTTTTCAACATTCTGAAAAATTTTGAGAAAAATCGAATTGACAGTTTTTTTTACAAAAAATAAAAACCTAAAAAAAAAATTTATAAAAGTTGGTAAAAATTGATTTTCGACTCGAATATCTTTTCAAAACTTTGAGATATTGGCTTTAATTTACTTTTATCTTTCAAAAAATTTTGTTGTCAACATACAATTAAAGTTTGAAAAAAATCGAATTGACAGTTTTTTTTACACAAAATAAAAACCTAAACAAAAAATTTATAAAAGTTGGTAAAAATTGATTTTCGACTCAAATATCTTTTCAAAACTTTGAGATATTGGCTTTTATTTACTTTTATCTTTCAAAAAATCTTGTTGTCAACATTCAGTTAAAGTTTGAAAAAAATCGAATTGACAGTTTTTTTACAAAAAATAAAAACCTAAAAAAAAATTATAAAAGTTGGTAAAAATTGATTTTCGACTCAAATATCTTTTCAAAACTTTGAGATATTGGCTTTAATTTACTTTTATCTTTCAAAAAATCTTGTTGTCAACATACAATTAAAGTTTGAAAAAAATCGGATTGATAGTTTTCTTTACAAAAACTAAAAACCTAAAAAAAATAATTTATAAAAGTTGGTAAAAATTGATTTTTGACTCAAATATCTTTTCAAAACTTTGAGATATTGGCTTTAATTATCTTTTAACTTTCAAAAAATCTTGTTGTCAACATACAATTAAAGTTTGAAAAAAATCGAATTGATAGTTTTTTTACAAAAAATAAAAACCTAAAAAAATAATTTATAAAAGTTGGTAAAAATTGATTTTCGACTCAAATATCTTTTCAAAACTTTGAGATATTGGCTTTAATTTACTTTTATCTTTCAAAAAATCTTGCTCTCAACATTCAATTAGAGTTTGAAAAAAATCGAATTGACAGTTTTTTTACAAAAAATAAAAACCTAAAAAAAATGTATAAAAGTTGGTAAAAATTGATTTTCGACTCAAATATCTCTTTAAAAATTTTAAGTATTGGCTTTAAAGTAATTTTATCTCATAAGAAATATTGTTGGTAAAATTTTTAAAAAATCGAATTGACAGTTTTTTTTACAAAAAATAAAACTCTAAAATAAAACAATACCAAGTTTTACTTGGTAAAAATTTACTTTCGGCTCAAACAGCTTTTCAAAACTTAAAAATATTGGCTTGAAACTTATTTTATTTCACAAAAAATATTGTTTTCGATATTCAGTAATTTTAATATAAAAATCCAACAGTCCGTTTTTTCATATAAAAAATAAAATCTACAAAAAGAGTACGCAAATTTGGTAAAAATTGATACGAGTACATAAAGACAAACTTTTAAGCAAGACAAATCGACAGACGGGATGGGAAGTTATCAGTGTGGGTCGCATTCCAGCCTCTTTTTTTGTTTTTAAGATATCTCAAGAATTAATGAACCTATTTTAATCATTTTTGTCTGCACAGTATCTTATCTTGCCTTAAGAATATTGGATGCATTTTGGAAAGTGTCAATATTTTTTAAGGAACTTCAAATAAAAAAAAAATAATGAATTAAAGTTTTTTGATTGATTAAATGAAATTTATATTGTACTAGCTGGTTTACCCGACTTCACCCGGGAGGTATTCAACTATTTTATATAAAAAAATTAGGATGAAAAACTACTATTTTCTTATATTGTGCCTTTTTTATTTAATCATTTTTATAAAGTATCTCTATATATATTTCTATTATGGTTAAAATACTTTTTTGTAAGCATAAAATTGTCCGTGGGTAAAACAGGGATTGGTGATATAAATGCCTGCAACCCTCAGTGTCCGTGCCTTATTGATAGACATAGCAAAACAAAGCTTTATAGGGCATAGTACCATTGCATAATTTCGGTGCATTTGATTCCTCATAAGTATTATTGAAGCCGCAATTTTCAAGTTTAGTTTATGCCAAGGAAGTTCTTATGTATTCAAAGAATTCAAAAATTCGATTGGAATATCAATAGCATCATCTTGATCAGTCAGATTATCAATAGAAAGATAAGTTTGTTGATGGGCTTCAAACATTGAAAGAATTTTATGATTTATGCTTAGAACAGAATCGTTTTTAGGTTCTAAAATCACTCGTTCGCGTTACCAGTCATCCGCTTTTTCTAAAATTTTGGGCGACGGGTAAACATTAGCTTTTAATTCATCTTGTCTAGTTACGCTAGTAGCAAATGTTGGTTCTATTAGTACTTCACCATCATTATTTAAAATATTTCCATTTTCTATATCCAAAAGAGTTCTTGAAAATTGTGCTGCATTACTATCACCACCCAAATGTACGCGCATATTTGTGGTCAACCTTAAAAGTTTGACAGAAGTCCACAGAAACGACGATTTTATACCTCTTGGCACACCTGCAAACAGTATCACAACACCTCTCATCGGTCGTTACTCAGTTCTAAAATTCCTAAGCGTACGATCCAGAGCGTCAGGCTGGTCGCGGCATTATTAATTAAACTTCACTTCACTTTTAATTAAACTTCAATTCACTTCAATCCACTTCTTAATTATTTATTTAATAGAAATAGTTTTAATATTGATTTCTTACAAATATCAAATTGTCATCCATACGTCATTACATAGCTGTCATTTTACGTCAATTACATAGCTGTCATTTGCGTTTTGTTATTCCAAGTCTGATTCTTTTTTGTTATACCACGTTTTATAGTGACTGACGTTTCATGTCAAGTCACACGGGAACGCTGTCGAACGAAAAAGTATCCTATGTCCGTCTCCTGGCTCTGAGCTACCTCCCTACCAATTTTCAGCCAAATCTGTTCTGCCGTTCTTGAGTTATAAGTGGTGTAACTAACACGACTTTCTTTTATATATATAGATTTTTGTAAAATTGTATATTTTTGAATACAAACAAGTACATTTTCAAATCTTAAAATACAGTAAATATTTTTAAACAGACTTTTTAGACACATGAGTAACTTCGTGCAATTTAGCATATTGCATATTGTCAAGCAGTTAGATACAAAATGTTTCGTATATTTCTTTTTACTTCAGATTTTGGAACTCTCTTTTAAAATAGAAAGAAAGGTTTTTTAAGTTAAGTTAAGAACTTAAAGTAAAACTTAGAGACAGAAATAAATGCAGGGACGATTCGATTTTGTCTGCTCACAAGAATTTGGCTTGTCACTTACCACAATATGGAGAATCTAACGTCGTTATTTGGGCCTGCTCTCTCACACAAAAATTCAACTAACCCATGAGCTCAAACCCCTCCATTTATTCACTAACAGGATTTTAAGGAAGTTGCAAATTGACCAAACTTTTAGTAACAAAATAATCTTTATTGATGGAGCGTATTTTTGGTTGGTTTTCTTAAGAGAGCTTAAATAGTGTTCCGAAAATGAAACTGGTTAGAAATGCAATTACTTTATTACAATTAAACAGAAATATAGTAAGATACAAAATTTGGTAAATTTTAATGAAGAATTTGGAATCTTAAGCTTTCTTAGACAAAAACCGAACAGAAACTTCCTCAAAAATTAAATGATATAACAGTTTGAAAGTCAAAGCAATTGTGTATGTTGTTGAAAAAGTTCATACACATTTAATTTTAACATACATCAAAAATATAGTTTACTCCAAGTAGAAAAGTTGACAGAAAATCTGTTAAGAACTTATGTAATTGTTAGTAGTCATTAAGGATGCGTATTCAGACGATTGGTTTGGATTGTAATATTTAGCCACATACAGCAAGCCATTTGTCTCGCAGGCATTTCAAGCTAATTTGGGTTAGAAAAATTTCTAGAAAACAAAAATTACTTGACAAACCAATTAAAATAATGAGAAAGCTTTTTTCGTCATCCATATCTCAGGAACCAGTAGAGACATCGACTAAAAATCCATATACTAATGTTATAAATGTGAAAGTAACTCTTTCTGTCTGTCTGTTACTTAATCACGCCTAAACTACTAAACCAATTTGCATGAAATTTGTGTGGAGATATTTCAATACCCGAAAAAGGACATAGGCTACTTTTTACCCCGGACTAATAACGCATTCCCATGGGAAAATTCAGGTTGTCCGATCGCTTTTACACCTGCACTGAACTACTGCACAGATTTATATGAAATTTGGTAAGGAGCTTGAGATTTAAGAAAGAACATGAGTTACTTTTAACCTCGGGAAAACATGGGAAAAATTACTTTCCGGGAAATCTTATCATAAATTTGAATAATATTTGGATAAAATTGCTATAACAGGAAAGCAACTTTTGTAGAAGATCACGTTATAAACATTACTGGGAAAGATAAGTCTGAATTTGGGATGACGAGACCACAGAGAATTGAGGAATTGAGAAGAAATTTAGCTCGAGAGGCAAATTATGATACTGTCGCTCTAGAGCAGAGAATAACAAAGGATGTTCCACTTTTAAATTCAGAAAAAAAATAGTTTTGGACACAGTTATACACAAAATTTCCAGCGGAGAAGGTGGTTTTTAAGATGCTCCAAGAGGCACAGGCAGAACTTTTCTTTTAAATCTATTGTTATCACAAATTTCGAATAACAATTGAGTTGCTTTAGCTTCGCTGTTTGGACGGAAAGCGCACTCGGTTCTGAAACTGCCGTTGAACTTAGCTCATGAGGAAACGGCAGTATGTAATATCAGCAAAAGTAGTGAGCGTGAAAGAATGTTTCAGCAATGTACGAGTAAATTGTTGGTTTGGGATGTATGTACAATGTCCCACAAAAAAGCAGTTGTAGCACTATGAGGTATACTGAAAGACATCAAGAAGTACCAGGCTATCATGGGAGGGATGGTGGCTTTCTTAGCTGGCGACTTTAGGCAGACCCTGCCGGTACTTACAAGAGGTACACCGGCAGATGAAATAAACACATGTTTGAGAGCATCTGTCTTATGGGTATATATAGAAATGTTTTGTCTGACTACGAATACACAATGATTCTCAAGCAGGACAATATGCCGCTGCTCTTCTAAAAACCAGAGAAGATTGTGGAACCTGCTCAGATGGAATTGACGTCGTAAAGAAACTAATTGCAAAGTCTAACTCCTGAATTTTATAAAAATTGCTAATTTATCTAATAATTAAAAAAAGAGCTTTAGATAAGGGTTTTCATTGTGCAATTTGCACGTCTCTAGTCTTTCCTTCCTGATGTTTGAAATTTAAACAAAATATGAAAAAATTCACATTTTGGTTTAAGTTCCTTTGCTTTATAAGATTTAGCTCCAAAGCCCCTCAAAGTTTCTTAACAAAATGCAAAACAAAACCCACTCCCTTTATGCATTGTAAATTTGATGCTTATTGCTGCTTATACTTAATTTATATTTCTTCTCATCCTGGTTCACCACGCATTCAAATAAAAAGAAAGGAAAACGAAAATAAAACAAAACGACTACACATAGCTCAAACCATGCTTAAGAAGAAAAAGAAAAAAATGAAATCATAAAATATATAAACTCAAAAGAAGTCTATGAGCGGCAAGGCAACCTATAAAACATCCTTGCATAAGCCTCTCTGTGTGTATGTACCTTCCTAAGGATACTATGCCTGCTGGTTTTGAGTGCGTCGTAAAGGCGTAAAATTTGCATTTCAAAATTTATGCAGGTTAAGGATTCTATACTATATTTTTCTTCCTTTTTCCATTTAATTAAATCTGTTTTTTTTTTCTCTCGTCATCTTCTTCTCTGTGCCTTGCCTTTTTCTCTATACAACGAAGTACAAGCACAAGAGTGAAGAGAGGTATGTAGGGTAGGTAGGTATAGGTTTAGGTACTGAGTACACGTTTTGTCCTTGAGGTACAGAAAAAGATAGGATGGCATTTGGTTTTCTTTAATTTAACGAGTTCATCATTTTGACTTCCTCCCCTAACAACCAACTACCCCTAAAAATTGGAATGTCTTTGCTTGCAGTTTTTTGCCTTTCCTTTGTAGTAAACCCTAAAAAAAGAAAGAAGCAAAAACTAAATTAGAACGAGTGGAATGGTGGGAGTCTTCCTCCAAAAATACAGCTTTTGTAAAAATTCAGACTTCAATGATATTAATCAGCTCACAGGATATTTTTTCTTCCAAATAAGGATTCACAATTCCCATTTTCCTTCGTGTCTCGTTTTTTTTGGAGGGACTTGGAGGGGGGTTGAATTTAATGACAATTTTAAAAAGTCGTAAAACGCTTTTCTATCGCCTCGATGCAGCAGAAAAAAAACCTTTGCTTATAATCACGGCAGGACTAAGTTGGAGGAATCGTAAAAAAGAAAACATTCGCATTTGTGGTGCGTGAGCCTTCACAAATTAGAAACACTCTCGAAGTCCTGAAGAGGAAAGTCCTTTTTTGCGTGTTGTTCTATTTTGTCTTCTTTCTTTTTTTATGAGATTGATGAGTCTCGGGATAGGTGGGTCGTGGGTGGTTGATTGGGATGGTTGTTGATGGACTGGGCTGGATGGAAAAGACAGAGTCTCTTTTCATTGTTTTGGGGCTGGGTAAAAAAAGTGTAATGAGAGAAACATAAACAATTTTTCTAGAAAATATTAATATTTACAATTTCCAGTTGGTTAAACACAGAATTGACGAAAAAGAAAACAACAACACAAACAACGTGAACCATAGTCAGTATAGACGGGGGTTAATTTATCATTTTCAAAATTTTCAATAGAAACCTAGCCTTCGGCTAAGCTATGGCAGGACCGGGTGGGTGTATATAAGCATTAGGCAGCCAACCATCAAGCAATAACCAACTGCTTTTGATTAATATTGAGCACACAGAAGAAGGGAGATATATAGCAAAAAGCTTATACACGGAATGGTGTAATAAGTTTAATGCTCTTTGAGATACCAAAATCAAAAGATAAATTGGATCGAAATAGAAATGTAGTCTTATCATCAAGTTTATTACGAAAACAACACCCATCAAACGTAAAGACATGACATAAATTATATACGTAATCAAAAAATAGGATAAGAGGCAAAACTAAATGTTTAAAGAGAAATTGATATCTTTGGAAAATGTATATTTACCTATTGCATGACAAATTTGACAATATCGTTTTTGCTCGAAACCAATTTATCAGCGAAATAATATGACTTATATTCAAAAAACAGGAAACATTTGATTATTGAATACCTTGAAAATTCTTCCGGCCGAAATGATTAAATTGTTCCAGAATGTTTTCAGTGAGAAAGCCTTATCGAAAATAAAGTTTTAAGAATTTTTCAAACATGGAGAAAGCAAGAGGTAGTCGAGGCAACTGATAAGCTAAAAAATTAAAGAATCGATGCTTTAAACTTTAAAATTGTCACAATTGAAAGTTCAGGACCTTATCTCAACTCGTTAAAATATAGACAAAATCAGTGAAAACTATTTTGGAAAAAGAAATCTCGATTGATGACAACTACACTCACAGTTTCTATATTCCTAATTCGGGACCAATTTACCAAAAGCTCGAACCATATAGAACCATGTACATTTAAAGCTATTTTGTAAACTTAAGAGACCTATTCGTCTACACCTATTTGAATTGATATTGATTGATACTAAAATAATAAAAGAGCTGATGCGTTAAAAAAAATGATTGCATGCAAGGAGTGGGAGAGCTGCTTTGAGATATACAAATCGAATTTAAAAGAATTTAGAAGATAGTTTTTTGTAATTTTTGAAAAAATTCTCCGTCTTTTTTCTCAGCAGAGACATTAATACAAACTTCGAGCTAAATTCATTACAAGATTAGAGATCTAAGTGCATTGGTTTGGATAAAATCAGCGCTATTATGATAGAAGCAAAACCCCTGTGTACGCATTTCCTCTTCTTCTACTCTTGTTAATCGCAACTAGTTATTTCCAAGGCGTTTGATAGAGTAGTATCTTATCGAAATTTCGTGATTTCGGTCTGTTTTTTCTTCGATACCTTTCCTCATTTTTATAAATAATGTTTCCCTGTCTACTACTTCTAATACAATCAAATGTTTCGTTTGCGATTGTTCTTGTAGGTTTTTAGATTAATTTCTATGTTAATATCCTTTGTATAATTGGGATATAGAAGTGCAACTCAAAATAATGATAAACTCAAAAGTAACTTGTATTGTCTTGATTGTTAAATAATTTAAAATCAAATTAAGGATTCACTTATTGTATATTTCTGTTTTAAAATATAAATAAATATTTAAAGTTACTAAAGGAAAATAAAATAAAATGGTTTTTGTAAAAGTTCATTAAATATAGCACAATAAGTACAATTAGTTCAGTTGAAACCAAAGCAACTTTTAAAAAATACATTTGTTTTTTAAAACTTACTAAAATATTGCTAGTATTTTTTTAAGCAAACCAATTGTTTTTAATCAGTTCAAATAAATTGTTATTATGCTGTTTGGGATACTTTCCCAAGCTATTTTAATTTGACCAAGCAGATCATTTTTATTCTTGCAATTCGTCGATCTACAATTTCTAATAGATTTTCTATAGGATTGAGATCTGGGGACTTTGGTGGTCATTTTAAAACGTACATTTTTTGAAACCACGTTTTTAGAGGCAACTGATCCTCTGAAAACTAAAAACCATCCCCAACACCCTTATCTTTCCTCCACTGTGTTTCAGCAGTGGCTTTGGTGTAACGTGGATTTAGTGTCTCTTTGGCTGGTTTGCGAACATGACGCAAACCAAAGGAACCCTTAAAATTTAATTTGGACTCTACCGAAAGGAGTATGTTCCTCCATTTTCAAACGGGCCAGTTGCTGTGTTCATAAGCAAATTTTAACATCGCCAGCTTGTTTGAAGATTTAAGTTCAGAATTTTTCTCTAACTTAAGTACGTTTTAAGTTGAGTAGGGCTCTTATTTGTCTTTATGTAATGTAATAAAATGATCTTTTTGAACTGATTTTATAATCTCGTTGTTTTTTTGTTTTTCTTGGTCTGTCACCTCGATGAACCGCTTGGAATGACTTTTTGGATTTGTAAAATTTTAATAATCGGCAAAACACTGAATATGGAATGTAATTTTTGTCTGATATTTTGATTTAGCTCATTCCACTTTAATATTCTTATTATATTATATTATTATTATATATTATTATTTTTTCTTTTATTTCTTTAGATAATGTGATGTGTTTCCGGCCATATTACAAAAGTTAACTAAGAACACTAATAAGCTTACCTGTGAACTAAATAACACCTAATAAATATATTCAACTCTATTGATAAGAATAAAAGAGATAGCAATAAAGAATTGGTTTTATATTGACCAACAAAAAATTGGATTAATTGTCCTACTTAAGTCATATTTAATAAACCGTTTTGAAAACTATTTGCTCTTGTGGTCTATTCAGAAGTAAATACATAATCTATTACATTTTATTAAAAAAAAAAGAGGCTGGGATGCGACCCACATTGATACCTTCCCATCCCGTCCGCGATTTGTCTTGCTTAAAAGTTTGTCTATATGCAGTCGTATCAATTTTTACCAAATTTGCGTACTATTTTTTGTACATTTTATTTTTTACGAAACAACGGACTGTTGGATTTTTATATAAAAATAACTGAATATCGAAAACAATATTTTCTCTGAAATAAAATAAGTTTGAAGCCTATATTTTAAATTTTTGAAAAGCATTTGAGTCGAAAATCAATTTTTACCAACTTTTATGAATTTTTTTTTAGGTTTTTAATTTTTTGTAAAAAAATTGTCAATTCGATTTTTTAAAAAAATTTACTTAATGTTGAAAACAATATTTCTTATAAGATAAAATTAATTTGAAGACAATATCTACAATTTTTAAAAAGATATTTGAGTCGAAAATCATTTTTACCAACTCTTGTTAATTTTTTCCGGTTTTTAATTTTTTGTAAATTTTGTAGATTTTTTTCAAAATGTTACTGAATGTTGACAAAAATATTTTTTGAAAGATAAAAGTAAATTAAAGCCAATATCTCAAAGTTTTGAAAAGATATATGAGTCGAAAATCGTTTTTTAGCAGCTTTTATTAATTTTTGTTTTGGATTTTTATTTTTTATAAAAAAAACTGTTAATTCGTTTTTCTCAAAATTTTATCAGATGGCAAAAACGTTATTCTTCGTTGTACAAAATTGTTTTGGAGATGAAATCATATTTTAGTCGTAAAATTTTCGGAGGTGACACATTATTTTTGATTTATAAAAAAACCGTTCAATGGATTTTTTTCAAAAAATATACTTCTTTGATATCACGTTACTGTAAATTATATAAAATTTAATTCAAGTCTCTAGCGTTTTTGGTTCGTAAGATATTTAAGGTTAACCAAAATTTTCACCTTTTGTTCAAACTGCTATGGTAAATAACCACCCACGCAATTTTTTTGAGAGCCCTTTCTGCATCTTTCTGCCTTATTATCTGTATAAAAAAATGTATTTGAAATCGATATCTCTTCTGGTACTTGCGCTATGGACGACGAAAAAAACGTCGCGAACGTACGGACGTACGTACACACGCACGCACAGACCTCTCTCTAAAAATCTTTTGTTTCGACTCTAGGGACCTTAAAACGTCGAAAAATGTCAAAGTTTGCAAATTGACAAAGCGGACAGATTACAACAACTTCCTATGGGCAGCTAAAACTACAATTTAAGAAGTCCACTTGATATAACGTTTTATTTGTAAGGATAACTATAACGTTAAGTATCCTACAAAATTCTATGTTAGCAATTGTATCCTCTATAATCAAAAGCGGAAACCCTTTCATAAAAGGAACTTTAAAGTTTGTATCTGGTCTAAAATGGGCAAATGTCCCGACGTTAAAAATATTAAATAGTGATATATAATATTTATCAACTAATCTGTCGTTCGAATTTAAGTCCATTAAGGATTTGAATAGAGACTTATTCGTTCCTTTTTTTAAGAAGCAGATCTATATTGTACTTCATTAATGGTGTAACGTAAGTTGCTTCGTATATTGTTTTGATTGAAAACCACTTCTTATTTGGCTTTCTAAACATTCCACAGAAAAATCTCAATATTTTCCGTTAAAAATGTCTAGTTCTTTTGCTGCACTAGGTAGAATTGTAAACCAAGTATAAAACCGTATTTCAAGATCTGTCTAATAATCGTTGTGTACATCCGAATTTTAGTTTTTTTTTAACATAGATTTCGAATTGAATAAAGTTTTTTATGACCCTAATACACACCTCAACTTCTTAAGAGTTATTATTTTAAAAATATATTCCTAAAAACTTTTTTCCGTTCGTATTCGAATATCGACGTTATTTAAATTTAGGCTTAACAATTTGCTCTCTTTCACTTTCACTTCTTTTAAAATAATTTTCTATGAGTAAAAGCCTACTCTCAAATTTGGTAATATTTTGCCAATATCAGTGCTTCATGAGCATAATGCAAAGATCCAGTTTCATCCGAAATGGGGTCTGAAAGAGGAAAGTCTTATAGAAAAATATTAAACAACAATGGTTCCGATATTAGTACCTACGCTTAAAAAACTAAAATTAACTTATGTACACCGTCATCTCCTTTCTAAAGCCAAGATTATTCCTTGCGACCTTTAGAAACTTAATGTTCCTATTATATTGATGCAACCTCTCGAATTTGCTTGTTGCCATAGAAGACAGCTTAAAGTTAAATTTTTTTTTGTTATCTTCAATTTCTTTGAATACAAAAATTAACTTGTCGCATGAAATGTTTTTTGAACAATTTTGGTTGCATCAATTAGAAAGTATCAGAGCAAGAAATTTCTCCGCCTATTTTTAAGTTTATTTTCTTAAAAACATTTATATTTTTTAAATGAGGTTTAAGCACTGATAAAATTTAATCTTGTAAAAAGTTATGGATGTTGCACTGTTACATTCCCTTGAAATCTTCTATGTGATGTGTATTTCTTTTTATTGGATGTTTGATACAAAAATAAAGTTTAAATTCTACTAAAGTTTTCAGAGTTTGACATGACCAAGACCATGACCGCTTGGTTTTTGGTTTAAGAAAAAAAAATACCAAAAAGACACAAAACTCAACGAATAAATCATTTTAGCCTGAAAGTCTGGCAGCACACAAAACACAAAAAATGCTGACCTAGTCCTTTTTGTTATTAGGTTCCAACAGAAGAACAGACATTTTCCAATATATGAGTTTGCTTCATCAAATGCCAACGTCACTTAATATATTATAACTTCACACAAAACCCAAAATAAAAATCAAAACGAAACGATGACTTACAAAATGTTATATTTCAACCCACATTCCATCACCCCACTTTGCCTTTGGACCGGAAATGAATTTTCTCCCGTCAATTCCTTCTTTTTACAATGGAAGCTCAGGAAAAAAGTGTTTTCTGAGGACGAGATGATGAAGAAGAAAAAAATAACAAGATGAAGAATGAAGAAGAAGAAAAAAGCACTATTTTAATTTATGTGACTGGCGAAGAAGAAGATGTTCTATTCTCACCGAAACGACACGACACGAACACGAACAGGACGACGACGAGTATACAGAAGGTCGACAGCCCAGACAGGATATAGAGAAAATATCCTCACCGAGGAAAATGCCTCCTTGGAGCCATCATAAATTCATATTTTCCCATCTCTCCTATGCGTCGACACCTCGCCTTGCCTACTTTTAGCTTCGAGTCGAGTCAAGTTGAGTTGAGTCCTTCGCCCTCTCATATTTTGTTTGTCAAAAAATGTAGAAAGTGAAGTCAAAAAAAAAAATAAGTTAAATCAAGGCGCAAAGTGTTTTGTTTCCGGTGGAATCTTTTCAATCTCAAAAGAAATGCATCCAAACAAACAAAACACAGCCAGAGCAGAGTCGAGCCGAACCGAACCGAGACAGACAGCCAAGACTTTTGTTGTTGATCTCCTGTCTGACTTTTTGTGCAAATATAAGAAAACAGGAGCAGGACCCAAGGCAAGGCATGCAGGTAGACTATCGAATAAATAGGAAGGGTGTGTGGTAGACTCAGCGAACATGTAAATCCTTGAAGCACTTTTAATTGAAAAATCTTATGTAAAATTCTGCTCATGTCGGTCGATTCGGTCGGTATGGTAGTAAAAGTACGTCTCGTCGGTTTCGGCGATACAAATACACAAATGCTTCATTCAAAACCCTAACAAAAGTGCTGATGGAGAGAAGTGCTTCCCAAAAGGGTCTTAAAAAAAAGAAACACAAAAACATGATATGGTGCTTCCAGGGGCTAACTATACGACTGTATACCTACTTTCGTCTTCTTTACAGTGCGGCTTTGTTTTATTCAAAAGGATTTCGCTAGAGCTCCCAGATAAAGTTGTGGTACTGTTCAGTTCAGCTCAGCTCAGCTCAGTTCAGTTCCTCTCAATCCCAATCCCAATACCAACCCACCTGGTCGTCCTGGCGTATCCGTTTAAAGCCAGTACTCTTACACTCTTGCTGAACAACATCATCAATTCGAAAATTGTTTGTGCAAATGCAATTTCCTGTAATAACAGTTCACCACGACCATTACCAACATCGCCATTACCACAAAAACAGAGCCAAATCTTTATTGTACGGTATTTTGATAACGAAACTCATTTTGAAAGGTCCGTCCGTCCGTCGCGTCCTTCGG
Source organism: Eupeodes corollae (assembly GCF_945859685.1). Taxonomy (NCBI): domain Eukaryota; kingdom Metazoa; phylum Arthropoda; class Insecta; order Diptera; family Syrphidae; genus Eupeodes; species Eupeodes corollae. The sequence goes on along the minus strand of NC_079147.1, from coordinate 307,726,013 downwards.
AACACAAAAAAAAACCAAACATCGAACAACAAAACCGAAACCGAAGAAGTATTAAACGAGAGGAGGCACTTTAGCTTGCAGCTCGGAGGAGTTGTTCGTTTACGTTTCATATACCTACAGAGTAGAATATTGTTCGCAACCTTTATGTACAGAGGTAGGTAAGGTACAACTCTGGAAATGATGATGGTTTGTACCTACTTTGTGGACGGTAAGCATTGTTTGTCGTTTCGTTTCACCTGCATTGCTATAAAATTGCCTGCAGGACCTCACAGGGAGTGTACCTTTAGTGGTAAGATTACTCAGAATCCTACTGCAGGGTGCTTTGCGTTGGATATTGGAGCGGTGCAGTGCGGTGCAATGTAAAGAGGGACGTAAGCCTTATTCAGCTCCGAAATAAATCCATCTTTGAACTTAGTGCCAGATCCATTCAACCGCTTTTTAGCAACAACCCCTCGCTTTCTCATCGGCCTTACGCTCAGGCTCAACCCCATCAAGCTCGAACAAAAGAAGCACTCGGGAACAAGAGCAGCTTTTACCAAAGTCCATTTCACAATAATTCACTGTTATGTGAGAGAAAGGCGATTGCCCATGATCCCTTTTTTGGTTTTATAAATGCGATGATGGGAATGGATGGGAGTCTGGGTTTGGTTTGGCAGGGGTTTGAAGTTGAAGCTTGTGCAAGCGGCAGCGTTCCCGGGGTAATGGTGCCTGGGTAATAGTATAGTAAGTATTTCGGGCAACATCAAATGAATGCAGATGCTTGGGATAAGCTCTAACTCTGCCTGGTTGCCTGCTTGCCGCCTACTACCTCGTCCTCTACCCGAGCCTCTGCCTTCGCCACTGAGCTGAAATGAACAATGAAAAAGGTGGTTGCTGTGTTTTACTCTTTTTCGTCCTTTTTCTGCTTTTGCTGATTCTTTTTGATTCTTTTTTTTTCATTCTTCTTTTCTCGTGTTCAAATAATGGTTAAAATAGCATTTTGGGTGTATATTCATATATGTATGTCCTGGAACTGGAAAAAGGGACTAACGGTATGGTAAATTGAAAATTTTATGGATTTCGAAAGGATAATAAGGATGAAATTACCCTGCGAGCACTTGATATTCTGGTGTTCTATTATATGCATAAAAAAGGAAATATATAGATGTTTTCTATACTGGATGTATAGATAGATATTATGTGAGTATATTTTACGGATCCATAGATACAACGACGATAAGTTTGGCCGATAATGAGGGTTGTATACAACACGAGACTATTTATCAAAGTTTAACTACTGCTATACTGCTGCTTAGTCAGGAACTTTCTTTTCCAACGATTTCTGTTTGAGTTTGTGTGTGGTGTTTCGAATGGAAAGAAATTAAGGTCCTAACGAGCAGGGTAAAACGGTTCGGCAATAAAATCTATAGTTTTGAAAGCAATTTAAATTGGATTCTAATGTTCATGTGGGGGATTTATCAGAAAACATATACAAGATATAGAAGTTCTAAGGATCAGAAAGGATTATATGAAGTCAAAGGATGGAGACGATCTTGTTGGTGTATAAGTGCGGAATTAGTAGCTGGAAAGTTCTTTAATTTTAGTGGCTTGGATTTTGTATTTATTTTTTTGAAATATTTTACTACTTACTTTTCACATTTGAATATCGTTATAAAATGTTAACCAGTTTTTTAACATATCGAATTTTGAAATACATTTGTATGTAATCTAAAAAACCTACGCGTTTTGAAAACTGTTATCTCGAAAAAATATTGTCTTTGGTGTTGAATACTGGACAAATACGAATAAAATGAAAGCAGTCTTCCTTTGCTCGAATGCTTCAGAGGGTTCCTATGAAAGGTCCGCATGAAAAGCAGTATGTGGGCAAGCTTTAAATTTGTTGGTGTCTCTGTAAGAATCATAGGATCGTCTGCATACGGAAGAACATTTATTGCACGATCCTTATCGTATCTGCCATAATACACTTGCCAATATCGTTTATACTCAATGCAAACACCAAGGAACTCAAAAGGCATCCTTGTTTAATACCAGTATCAGTAAGCTTGTACCAATAAACAATATTTCTATTCACAAGGTCGAAAGCTGCCTTAAAATCGACAACAACTGAATATAGATCTTATAATGTTTGGTCCACAGTAATTGCAATTTATTCCTGCTTGGAAGTCTGTTCATATGCTGTTATCATCAACCCAATATTCTTATCTAGTAATTAGAACCCCGTAAAATGTATTGAGGCTAAAGCGTTCATAAATTCCTTCCTTTTGATTAAGGAGAATAGCTGAATTTTTGAAGCAAAATGACGTAATGTTGGTTGCAAAAGGTTGTTTTTGAGTTTATGAATAAAAATCCGCGCATCATTCTAAAAACACTCATTACGAATTCTGTCTTTACCTTGTGCCTTTTCATCTTCAGCTTTTTGAAGGGTAATTATTATTTCATTTGTGCCTTTTTTAGAGTGAAAAGTTTCTTCAATAACCAGAGGTTTTTCATAGTCAAAGAACAAATTGTAGTTAATGACAGTAAGTTTTGGAAATGGTGTGATAATTGATTTGAGGAAACTTTTGTACAAATTTCAAAATTGAATCCATTCATATTCTATAAGTCTTTTGAATGTTCACCTGACTTAAAGATTTAGCTTGAATATTTTTAAATTCATGATTATCTGTATTTGGAGTATGCATTAATGCATCATCTTTTAGGTCCTCGGTGTAACAGTTTCTTAATACTTGTAAAAGTTCAAATGATTTTTTCAGACATTTATACATTCTTTATAAACGATTCTTCTTTAGCAACACAAAATTATAAGATATCAAAAATTCGCTTTCAAACTATTGAGTCTCGTCCCGTTTTTGAAAATATCGAGTCTTATCTCGAGTTGTGGCCATAAGAAAATTCAAATTTTGTGTTATAAAGAACCTTTTTTTGGAAAATCGTCTTCAGCATTAAGGCTCTAATCTGGCTTAACGGGTACGTAAACAAACAGAACTGTTATTTTTGGAATAACCACAAACCTCATTATAGTCTTAAGATGTCATTACATCAAAAAATAACTGTTAGGTGTGGCTACATTGCCAAAAGCTGTACCAGCATAACCGCGATTTGCTAAACGCTACACGCAAAATTTGTGAGTTTGTATTCCTTAAGTCATTGCAAATCGTTTGTGTTAGAAATAGGTCACTTTTTTAAGCAAAACGCTTTTGACTGAATGATTTTAAGAAACGGACTTGTCCGCTTCGTTGGATTAAAATATTTGTTTGGTTTTAATTCACATCTCTGGTCTATGTTGATAGAAGTTTGAAGTATTATCGATAAAAAGAGCAGATATACCTCCGGAAACATATGACATAAATTATTAAAAACATAAAATGACATGAAATTTGTGAGCTAATAAAAAGTAAAAATGTTGGTAATTTCTTTAAATTTGTTATATTTTTTATAATTATTTTATTTATTTAAAAGTCACATACATAAGTACAAACTTAACAGAATTCTTTTACATTTTATATGCACTAATAATTGTCAAAACAAGTTGATTTTTATTTACTTGATAATTCCACTCTATGTTCAAACAAGTTAATATTGATTTAATATTAAAGTAATTAAATAATTTAAATATGCTTTTCAAAAAGTTAACATTGTATTCTAGAATTACCGAAAGAAAAGTTACAAAAAGCAGAACAGTTACAAAAGTGTCAGAAATTGAATAAGCCTTATTAGTTATTGGGTTAATGCATTGTAAGCATTTCAATTTTCCTTCGATTAAGAACCCATTGTACAGATATTTTATATAAACGTAATAATGATACTATAGTATTTAATTAAATAACAGAAAGCTTATTCGTAAAGTTCGTAGTTTTGCGTTTATCAATGTTAAAAAGCAAACAGTTACGAACACACCACTCAAAAAACGAGTAAAATTCACAACATGATTCACAATTATAAGAAATTGAAACAAATTTGAGAAAGTAATCGTCTAAAAATAAAGTAAAGAGAATAGGTCCTAAACGACTTCCTTGTGGAATTTCATAGTTAACTTTGAACCTGTTTCATTAGCAACTATTGAAAAGTACATAGAATAATCTATCTAATGGATTGAAGCCAATACACGAAATGTCTAAAGCCGTGCTGATTTGGAATGGTCAATTACTTGGCGCATAGACAAACAAATCTGATGGTTTTCCAACACGGGAAAAGACAACATACATTTGACCATGAGAGAAACATGATCTAGATTAATACCACAAACACTTAATGATTGTCCTTGGTTCTTGTTTATGGTCATATCAAAAGCAAGCCGCACTGGAAACTGTAGTCGTTTAAACTCAAATGGCACATCACTTGGAATCATTGGGATGGGCGGAATAAGAACATCTTCTCCTTTATACTTTCCTTGAGTTGCTCCTATCACGTTGTTTAGTAATTTTTGTATCGCTAACCATGTAGCGTTGCAAAGACGCGGTTGGTTGATATTTCACAACACTATAACTATTGATCCAACCTTTAATTGAAGATTGTGAGGTGGCATTATGAATCCTGGCAAATCTAGCGAGTTTAAACATTCCGGTGAATAGTTGACTACACCATCTTTGTAAGTCTAGCAAATCAACTGATTTATATATCCTTGGTTCGCCTGTAATTTGTTCTTTTTGAATTTTGATATTCAATTCATTTTATTCAACGTTTTTTGCAACCTATATAACATGTTCGCTCAACCAACCAGGCGTCAACTAGCAAAAACTTTGAGGAAAATTAATGCAGCCAGTCAACATGTCTAAAGGGAATTTGCCATTACCAATGTCAATGAGTTGTTTAGAGAATATGTTTCCAGATTGGTCATTTTGCAACTTGACACGCATATTCTTGCTTAAATGAAGTACTTAGGCATGGTTCCACAAATTGGAGGGCTTTAGACATGCATTGATTACATCACCTGCCGTTGATCGATGAATCACTGGCAATGTTTGACGAAAATCTAATGCTAATAAAATCATTACACCACCAAAGATTTTGTATGTGCCATCGTACATTCATCCCAAACAATTAATTTATAATGCTGTAAAACCTTTGCCATTGCAGAGTTCTTTGAAATGTTGCAATGCTTTATTGTAAATTTCATCAATGATTTTGTATATTTGGATTTCAAATTCCATTTAAAAAAAAAAACCCACACACTATAAAATAAAATAAATAAGAAATAGGGTACCTATACATTTATGGATTGTCAGTGATCAAACTTTAATATTTGATCTTAAAAATTATATATTTAGATGTAACTTGTATCTATCAATAAACAATTCAACTTAGGTGATAGAAAATGTTGTTCGCAAAAATAATTATGAATAACTACTTTAATACATACCTTGAAAGTTGGCATGAAATTTTCCCGAACTACATTTTCTGCCCCCATTGAAGTCATTTGAAAGCAATTGTTGCATGTTTCAAAAGTGTATGGAATCTGTTCCTATTCCTGAAACCAATGAGTACAATGATACTAGTGGTGGATCCAATGTTGTCATTTGCGCAACACAATCCTTTAGCTTCGTTTTTGTATTTCAATGCCTTACAGTGTGAGCAAACCGAGTTCAAATTGTTTTGTAGCAGTTCGGGTTCTTCTACCTAAATATAAATATAAATTATTTTGTCACTAAACACTAATTAAACAAACACTAACACTCTGCATAAAACACGATATACGGATTTGTTTCAGCCATTTTATCAGTTAACAAAAGCAAACTCCAAGAAAAACAACAGCAAATGGACATCAAACCTTTTTTCTTCTTTTTTTATTATTTTAATTTGATATGACTTAAAGTCAAATTCTCTAAGCCGTCTACGTTTTATATAAAAAAAAAAACATTTGTATGGCAAAAAGAAAAGGGCTGTTTTTATGGTTTTTCCGGCAATTATTGGAATTTTTCTCGCCGCAAAAAACATTCTTGAACTTTAAAGAAAATTAAAAAAAAAAAAAAATTGGCCAAATTGGTTTAGGCGTTGTTGTATGCGGTAACCAACACATTTTGCGATTCATTTTTATACATACGAAGATAAGCTTCCAAAAATACTTTGGATTCCTTTTGACTTAAAATTCGGTTAAGTATCTTTTGACTCATACACAGTTTTAAAATTATTTTTACTTTGAGATGTTTTGTATACTGACCATGACTTGGTTCTTTGATTTCTAAGGCCTTTAATTTCAATATCGTTCCAATCTAAAACAAAATATCTGGATTTTACAATTTCAAGAGGAACAGATTTAGGAAAACAATCAAGCATCATAATACAATTAAATCCAAAGACCATAGCGTTAGTATTTTAAAAATTATTCCAACCAGACAAATCATTGTGACAAGAAGTCAGTATTTTTTTGAATTTCATAATTAACATTAAAACACTTTTTTTAAAAGTGCATAAATTAGTGCTAGGTGATGATTATCTTCAGATACAAGAGAATCAATGGATTTTTTCACATCATTGTCGTCATCCATAGTGATTAACAAAAACATCATTCTATTGATAAAGTCTAATTGATGTTTTATCATCAATTAATCCTAAATCGTCATGTTTGACGTTATCCAGCTGGTAATATAACATTCCTGTTAGAGCAGCGTTGAATTCAAAACACTTATGTAAAATATTTCATTCTGATTATTTAATAATTCATAAAACAAAACTCAAACCTTCAAATGCTTTTCAAATAAACATCCTATGGGCTACTTTTATCTAAAAAATGTCTTTGTCTTGAATTGGTGCAGCTACAAAAGAAGTTTTAACAGCTATCAAAATCTCACTTCCAACAGTATCGATATTTGGATCAGAGTATCTATCACGTCAAAAACATTTCACGAATCAGATTCGTCTGAGTACCAATTTGATATTTCATCGAAGAGTAGACAGTAGATTGATATTTTCCAACACTTGTGGAACAGTGGACTATTCAAACCTTTGTATAGTCTGACGAGGCCTACTTGAAAAATTATGTTAACTGTTTCCAACAACAGTTATCAGGTATGAGCAAATTGGTCTGGGCATACTTATAGGTAAATAATTGTGACTTCTTCTGCAAATGATAAAGGAAATTAAATATCTGGTTTTCTGTTTTATTTCCAATCAAAATTTAAAATACATTATTTTTGAAATATTTAGCTTTAACATTTTAGGTTAGGCAAGAAAAATTAATAACTTCTATCAAAAATTTCTTCTCTAAACAAATGATATGGGAATATTAAAATTGATTTTTTTATGAAAATAACGTAACCTGCCCCAAAAAAGAAGATAATTTGAAGCTTGAAATACTCAGTCCTTACATCATCTTTTGTGTATCTTATCTCATTCAATAGATTTAATTAAAACGTTTCAAGCCCAAGAAAAAAAATAAACGTTAAAATGGTCTAAATATAGATACATATGTATAAACATAAAATAATGTAAAGTTTTCTTTTCTTTTGCTTAGCACACAAAGTTACAACAGAGTAGCTACCGAAATTCTGATGAAAGCATCTTCATTTGGTCCTTTTTTCACCTTATATAGTCTTCCTAGAAGCATCAAAAAATTGGATTAATAACTTAATTTTTATTCGTCCTTATTGTACCTTCTCAAGGAAAAATAATACCGAAAGTTTGGAGGTATTTTTTTTTGTTAACAATGTCGACCGCTCTGATATTATAATTGAAAGAACAAAAATAATAAATGCCACGTTTACGTAGCATGTTACCAACCCTCCATTAGCCAAATCAAATCAAACTTCATGTTTGCTGTTTTTCTTTCTCTTCAAAACCTCAACAGTTTGTCCAAATTACACTTGAAACATCTCATTGCTTATTCTAAAAGCGAAGTTCCTAAACAAAAAAGTATGAACAAAATATAAGAAATTTGAAATTCAATTTTAAAAAATTATGAGTAAAGTAAAATGGGGGTTGGTATATGAAGGACTTATTTCTAGCTTTTCATCATTTATACCATAAATAAAAAGAAGACTTTTCCTACCCTGAATTCCAAAAAAAAGGGGTTTTCCCCATAGGCTTAAGCTGTCAATGCGTGACAAGGCCTTAAACGTCAATTATTCGCAACAATGGATTCGCACTCTTACCCTTTTTTAGTCCTTGCTCGGCAGTTTTGTCCCCATCTATCATTTAGAGTTCGTATTTCTACTATTTATATCCGTCGGGTAATAAAATAAGAAAAAAGTTACTCAAACATTTCTTCCAGATAACATTGTGTTTCGAAGTGTATCGCTCCCCCTTCGAAGTCCCGAACTCCATATCTCAGCAACCTCCAAAAACCTTTATGTTCCTTGTTTTTTTTCAAAAGTTAAGTAAGCATTTTTAATGACTTCAACTCCTGCAGCAAGAATAATTGATCATTTCGGGAGTGAACAAAATTTTTCCATTTTCCTTCCATTTCTTTGTCGTCGTCGTTTTTCACTCATGACAATAAAAGTTTTTTGATTCAGTGTTTTGAAAGTTGTTGGCTTTTTGGGACAACTTTGTTTTTTGCAAACTTTTACTCTAGGCTGTAAATATATCGAGATGACTTTGGCTATTTTCACTTCTTGATGTAATTGTTTTTACTCTGACTTCCAAGGATCAGAGGACCTAAAATTTGTGCATTCTTTGAGAAGTAAAAATCTATATAGAACAATACAGTTTTCAGACAGGCAAGCAGGCAAAGACAGAATGATAGCTACAATTCTGTAGAAGAGGTGAAACTTTTGAAAACATTAATCTTTGGCCTTTGCCCCCAAAAAGGATATATCTACTTCTACATTCTACATTTTACATCCTAAATGTACAACGAGAAAGGATGATGTAAGTTTTGTATGCGTTTTTGTAAATGGGCATTTTTTTTTGGAAAAGTTAAATGAAGAAAGTTGAAATAATGTAAAAGCCAAGAGATGCAAATGAAGAAAAGTACTTTTTTTGTGTTTCTGTAATAAATCAATTTGTTCTCAGGATAATAAAACAAAGGACCTCTTTTCATATAGTTATGCTATTCGATGCATTGCAGTCGACGAGAGAGTAAATTATTTCAAAGTTTGTAGGACAACATTCTTTTAGGAGATTGGATTTGAATGCATTTTTGTTTGTATTCATTTTCAAAAAATGTTTCAAAGGTTATGTTAATAAATGGGAATTGTTTTGTGAAGGCATCAAATAATAAAAAAAGCTTATAAAATATTCGCTCCTGTCAAAGTCAAATGCACAAAACTTATATTCTATAGAAAATTCTGAAAATTATATGTACGAAACTTTCCTTCAAATCCGAGTCTGAGAGTGACTTTTTTCAAATTAGGACTCATAACACTGATGAACAAGGTTATGTATTTTACTTTTTCTAGCGGTTTTACTGGCCTTAGTTTAAATCCGAAATCAATCTATCACTTCGGATTTTTGAGATACAACATTTTCTAAATCGAAAAAGAAACTTTTAGTAGACTTTTTTGAGAATATGTTAATTCATGAAGTAGTTTTTGTTTCAATAAAATTCGTGATGATTTTCCAAATCTAAAAACCCCTTCTTCGATATTCCGTGCAAAGATTTTCAATATAAATCGGGTTTTACTTGTTGTATTTTATTCTAGACTCAAAAACATCATAATTATGTATTTTTTACATTTTCAGAGAGATTTTTTTGGAGAACGTTAAGATGATATTTCAATTAAGGACAACAGATTGCTTTGAAGAGGTATTGTTGGTCTATGTGGCAGAAAAAAACAACTTAATTTTGTTGACAAGTGGGATTATTTCTAGCTACCCAATGCACAAAAATTACTATCGGTCTGATTTGTGCATTCAAAAATGTTGACATTTGAATATTGACATAAAGTTTTGAGAGGTATAGAATGTAAACTTGAACTTATGTACGGCAAGATTGGTCTTAAAAAGCGATTTGAGAGCAAAGAGGTCAATGTAGTCTATGCTATTGCATTTGATAAAACTGAGCATGGAATTTCCTTTGGATAAAATACTTGATTCTTTTTTTTGTAGTCTAAGATGATTTCAGAAAAGTTGTGACAAAAAAATATTGAAATTTAGCGCCATTTAAATGCAATTACTTTTTCGTGCATAATTATGATAGCTAAGATATATGGTCTTGTAAAAGATGTCTGTCTTTAATATATTTTATACAACTTTTAATCATCGATCGGAAAAGATTGAATTAGGTGAATATTTTATTAATCAAGGTGATCAATTAAATTGAAATAAAATTGATATCAAAATGATATCGAAATACGACGAGGTGAATTTCTCCAAGTCGAATTGATTATAGTGGGCGCCAAGAAACTTTTTACTGCAAGTTTACCAAAACCAGCAGCTGAAAAGTTAGTCTTCAAATAAACTTACGAAATAAAAGAAAGGTTTTATTTTCCAGAAAGAAAATTTAAATTATGTTTTATTACCTGGAAAACCTTGGCCAAAGCCGGTATTAAAACCAGGATCTTTTATAAAAGAAGAAGATACAAATTGAATTATTGATATTGACGGAAGGTCAATTCTCGATAAATGTTTTGCAAAAGAAAATGATGAATATAATGATAAAAACTGATAAAAGAAATCACTCGAAGAAAATTATTTCGATAAGAAAAAAAATCAAAAAGCAGTAAACGCGTCCCGTAATATCTGGAAACTAATACTTCGACTCGAAGGTCAAAAGGACGAATTTAAAACAAATGAAGAACACCAGCAATATTTTTAGGAACACCAGAAAACACAATACCTAGCTTCTTTTTGACTTCCTCCAACAGCTATCGTTGTCCTTCCTCAACTTTTCTCCACGGCAGAACAAAACAAAATCTTTTACTCAATATAAACTTAAAGACAAAATTATCGTACGAAATAAAATTACTTTATGTAGGTCGTTAAAAAAAAATGCCTTCACACAATTTTTCTTTCGTCAAAAGGCTTTGGGAGCAATTCAAAAAGTGGCCATCATCATGGCGAGCTTGACCCTTTCGGCTACTTGCCCTCAGGGAATCTTCTCGGACCGTTTGCGTCGTGATCGATCTGTCTCGGTCCCGGAACTTCCTCCATCCATAAGATTGAGGTGTGCAACCGAGAAGCCAGATATCTTTCATCGCACGCGATCTCTTTAAAGAGGTTATGCGATCACCCAGTAGCTCACTAAGCGATTTCAGCTCTTCACTTTGGAACCCATTCCAGTCAAGAATTTCTGAAAAAATCATGTGGAATTCCTCGCATTACCAAGTACCTACACGCGCTAGATGTTGGTTGAGGAAAAACTACTTATGTCGTGTTGAAGTAAGACGGTAGCCAAGCCTATAATTAAAATAAAAGTTTTTAAGATATTCTTGGAGTGATTTTTCTATCGTTAATACTTTATGATGGGTCCTCGGCCATACTAAGTTAAAGTTGGTGTGACTTTCCTACACACATTATTGGGCATGGGAATCGTCTTCATGCCTTTATGATTCTGTTGAACCAATATGTATGTCAACCGTCGCACAGTTCGTTGGTGTGGAATCCTTTCATACACTTTGGTTAAATTTGCTTTCCCAAAATGCTAGGAGAGCAGGTCACTAGCTGATGGTCCAGGTTTCTACTAAACTCTTCTAGAATTTTGGGGCAGCAGTAAAAATACGTTAAGGGTGGTTATCAACAAGGCTGGTGAAACTTGTTGTGGTATAATTTACCGCAACAAGGTAAAACCAAAATTAAGTAGTTTTGAGAAAACTTCATCAATGCAAACAAATTCAAATCGAAAATTATGATAGGATTCTAACCATTCCAAAAACTTAGAATGAATACCAAAGTACTCCATCAAATACCTTTGAAAAAATGGTATAAATTGCATCAATTTTATGTCCATCTTCGAGATTATTTTAAATAAAATTGGAAAAAGTAGAAAGATTAGTCGTTACGTTAGTTAGTTAGACTTCCTTCAACGGAATCATGTTGTAGCGGTGAAATGCATTCCTTAACTAATAATGTCAGCTTTTCATACATCAATTACTCTACGAGTTTTGGGTATTTGCTGCTACGAGCCTGATTTGTGAATAGGGTTCAAGAATGATTTCTTCCATGCTGAAAGAAATTCTCAGTTCACTAAAGAGCTCTTAAAAATAAGGTAAAGTGGTTAAGCAAGAGAAGAATCACGTATTTTAAGAGCAATAGGTGGAATACCGTCTGGACCTGGTTTATTGTCATGATTTAAATTGAAGAGACCAACTCCAATATCTTATATATTTAATTCTAAGGAACCGATATTTGTCTTACATTCAAAGACCAATATTCGGCGGTCTAGGCTCAACTTACATTAGAATTAGCGTAATTAAATTCAAAGTAGTGTACACAGGAATGGCAAAAACTTGATAAATTTGAAAATGATGAACCAAGGTATTATTTTAAAGATAATACAAAAATAATAGATGTTTTTTAACATAAAAATTGTATAAAAGAGACATTTTTGGATGTGCCTAATTTTCCTACGATTTAATTGTGCGCTCAAATTTAAATGATTTTTTTCTACTCCTATTGAGTGGGATGTGACCCACACTGACAAATGACCTGACTACAATAATCGATTTCTTTGCAATAAGCCAATTCATCACTTACGAAACCTTTGAGATTGTAAGTATTGAATTTGATGGATAGTCGGGATTATAAACCAATTCACTGTGTTTGGTAGGATTTTAAGTTGTGAATTTATTTGTCTTTTAAATATTACTGAAGTTAACAAGATTAAATAAATTTTGAGTCTATTCCTTATTTTTTTTTAAATATTGGTGTCAACTTTTTACCAATTTTTGAAACCAGAAGAAAAAACTTTATTCTTCGATGCATTAAATTGTTCTAGAGGCTTTTCAACTTCATGAATAGATGTCTTCGCAACACCCAAGGGATTTTCTGAATCGAATATCAAATGTGGTCCTTCATAGAAAGACATGTCAGGAACCTATAATCTCTATTATGCGGAGGAGTAATTGGCAATAGCTTCGAAAAGATATCGACTGCTATGTAGTGAAATTCGCTCACACAAGAATTAAAAAGAGCTGGACGGCCGAGAAGCACATGGCGCAGGACGGTCGATAAGGAACCAGCGTCACTAGGCATGAGTGTGAGTGAGCTGAAAAACATCTCCGGAAACCACACAAGATGATCCGTAGGCGTAGTAGAGGCCCTGTGTCCCTTAAAGGGTTACCAACGGACTTAAAAGAAATACAAAACCCAAAAACTTGTACTTAACATTAATAACGCCTTAACACAATCAATAATATATTTTGGCGTTCCTTTTCAAATAGTTTAAGAGTTCGGATGAAGAACGGATGGTCTTAAATGGTATTCTGCAGCTCAATAACAAAAATGTTGTCACTAATTCCTTCCAAATAGATAACTTAATAAGACCGCCAACCCCGCCAACACCGCCAACACAGCCAACACCGCAACCCCCGCCAATTCCGAGTTCATCACCACACCATTGTCTGAAGAAGAAAAAATAAAAGGTGTGACCTTAGAAATGATTTATTCTGAAGTTGTCTTGATGAAACAATATCACAAGACACAAATCGATGCACTTGTCGCCAAGAACATTGAAAGTGATAAAAAAATACTTGCACTAGAAGAAAAGGTCAACAACCTAGAGCAACAGCTTCTTGCGAACTGCATTGAAATTTATAACGTTCCAAATAACAACAACACCTTAACGAACGTTGATATCGCTCTCAAAGTCTTGTGCGATGGTTTAAACGTAAACATAAACAAAGCAGACATTGATCAATGTTATATGAAAAAAATAACAACAAAACCATCTTCTAATGCTAATGCTACTAACAAAAATGTAAAGAGCACCAACACCAACATTCTTCGTGTAAAATTGGTTTCACAACTGATGAAGGAAAAGATCATGAAAACAAAAAGAGAAAGAAGAGATCAGCTTACAACTAATTTGTTTGATGCGAAAAGAAAATCAGAAAATATTTTTGTGAACGATTGCTTAACATATGAGACTCGCCAATTGCTTAACAAGGCATTATCACTGAAAACTGAGATGGGATTTAAATATGTTTGGACTAAGAATGGGAGAGTTTATATGCGTAGGAGTGAGGGTGACAAACCAGTAAGAATATTTTGTGCTGCTGATTTTGATAAAATATGAATATTAATAGTTCTATTTCTGTCCCTCCTTCAGTCCCTGAAATATGTGTTTATCCAGTCATTGCATCTAATTTTGTTGATAATTGTTTTTGTTTACATCAAAATATTCGTAGTTTAAGAAAAAAATTTTCATCTTTTTTAGCGCATATTGAAACGTTTAATAGCTTACCTGTTGTTATTGTTTTGAGTGAGATTTGGATCTACAAAAATGAATTAAGTTAATATAATATTCAAGGTTATTCAATGTTTGCTAATTGCAATGAAGTATATGCCTCAGGTGGTATAGCTGTTTATGTAAGAGATGATATTTTTTGTGAAAGCTCAAAAGTTGAAATTACTAGTGCGGATGTATTGAAGTTATCATTTTGTTATAAAAATGATAGCTATGTCATGTATTGTATATATAGGCTGCATAGTTTTTGTAAAAGTATTTTCATTGATGAATTGAGCAATGTCTTGAGTATAACTAAGGCCAAGAACTTAATCTTATTAGGTGACATAAATATTGACATTTTAAATGAAACGGATAAAGATTCTGAAAATTATTTACTACTTATGGCAGCTAATGGTCTTAAAAGTTACATAAACGAAGCAACTCGTGTGACAGACTCCTCTAGTACTTGTATAGACCACATATTTGCTAGGTTTAAAAATTACAAGAAATCTTCAAATGGAAAAGTGTATGATCTAATGATAACAGACCACAGAATGATAGCGATGACTAATTTTTTGAATTCGGACTTAACGCCACGTCAAAAAAATCTCAAAAAAACCATTAATTATATTGATTACTTTTTACTAAATGAGTGCTTAAAATATGAATTCTGGGATCCAGTGTTTTTAGAACGTGACCCTTCTGAAGCTTTTGATGTATTCTTTTCAATCTTAGAAAAGCATATCAAATCTTGTACATCTTCGTCAACCAAAAGTTCAAGGTTAAAGCATTTAAAGCCTTGGATGAATAAAGGGCTCCTCAAACTCATAAATAGGAAGAATGCTTTTAGTAAAAAATGTAAAAAACATCCGCTTAATGAAAATCTTAGAAAACACTATATTTCTCTCTGTAAAACTGTTAAGAAACATATTGAGGTAGCTGGAAATAATTTCTATACGGATGCGTTTTTAAAAGCTAGAGGAAATGTCAGAGAGGAATGGAGAGTTGTTGATAACATTTTAGGTAAAGAAAGGCAACCAATTGAAATAAAAAATTTAGAAGTTGATGGTGTTTCCTTTACTGATCCAAGTTCAATTTCTAATCAAACTAATGAATACTTCACTGAAATATCTGATAAAATTAAGCCTAGAGTTGATTCTTACTGTAGTTGTGATTGCTCGATGAGTTCAATTTTAATGTCTGGTATACAATGTAATAGTTTTGTCTATAATTCTATAACATCACAAGAAATATTAAAAGTTATTCTATCGCTTAAAAACAAAAATTCAAGTACTTCTGATGGAATTTCTAGTACTCTTCTTAAAAAAATTGCGTTTTATGTTGTGGATGTTTTGATGTACTTATTTAATGCAAGTGTTGAAAGCGGTTGTTTTCCTAAAAATTTAAAAAGAGCCGAAGTTATTCCACTGTTTAAAAAAGGTAAAAAAAATAACATATCAAACTATAGACCGATATCTTTGCTTCCAACTATCTCCAAAGTTTTCGAAAAACTTATAACGGTGCGAATCATGTCGTTTTTGGATAAAAATAACTTTTTTAGTAAAAACTAAAACTTTACAGTGCAGGTTTTAGAGTAAAAACTTTTGAATGGCTTCAATCCTATTTGATAGAAAGGGAACAAAAAGTTGTTGAAAATGGGACCTATAGCGATTATTTTTCCGTTATTTTTAATAATTTATATAAACTCAATATTCGAGTTAAAACTTAATGGATCATCTACTGCTTTTGCAGATGAAATAGCCTTCACTTATCAGTTTAGCACGTTATTTGATTGTATAACAAAAATTGAAGAAGATCTAGAAACACTAAGGACATGGTTTACTGCTCATAAGCTTATCATCAGCGAAAAAACAAAACTGGTGACCTTCAAAGTATCTGGAAATAGTCTTCCTGATTACAACCTATACTTTCATGCCCATAACTGCAAAAAATTTTGTCTACCTATTCACAAGTGTGGTAGGAGCAATTTTAATCCTAGATTTCAATGCTCCAATAGTTGTTTTAAAATCGAATCAGTATTGCATTTTAAATATTTAGGGGTTTTAAATGATTCAAATTTGAAATGGAAGGAACATATTCGCACTTTAAAATCGCATCTGATGTTGGTTTCTCGGAAAATGTATCTTATAAAACCATTTTGCTCAAAAAAAGTATTAAAATGTATTTATAACGGTCTTGCACAGTCAAAACTTCAATATGGTATAACCAGTTGAGGTGGGTGCTATGCTAATAATTTTAGACCTCTATTGATAGCACAAAAACACTTGATAAGAATTATTTCTAACAAAAATCGATTAGCTTCAAGTTGGCCCCTATACAAGGAATTGCAAATTCTACCAATGAGACATCTCTATGTTTTTAAAGTACTCAAAGAATTTTTTAAACAAAGTGGCAACATCCCCAGTAGAAACTCAGAAATTTATGATCTACGCACAAACAGCTTGCACCTTATGAATGAACCTTTCACTCGTAGAACACATTTTTCACTTTTTTACATTGCTACAGCACCTAAATTTTTCAATAAACTGCCTGTTTTTATCAGAAACACTACCCGGTTGAGTTCTTTTTTGAAAAAAGTCAAGGACTGGCTATTCACTGTTGAAACTGAGCGTATTGAATCCATTTTAAGAATCCCAAATTAATTATCAGCACAAAATAACAATAATTAATTTACCTTTTGAAATTGTTAAGTTAATTTTTTTCTATTTCTTCCTACGTTTTTTTCATTTTTTCTTCATTTTTATCTTTCTTCTTCAGTTTTATCTTTTAATTCTACTTTTGTATCTTAAATTAAATAATTGTATAATGATTAAAATATTGTGTTCATTTATTATAATTATAATAACGAATTTACTTTGTACTGATTGTTACCCCACATCAGACCTTTATTGAAATTATTTATTGAAACGTGTCATTCAACACTAACTTAATAAGTTAAAGAATGATTACTATTTTTTACTTCATTCAATTTAATTTAATTTGTATAATTGTATCTAGCTTTAAGTAATTTATATGAATGAATAAAAAACAAAATGAAATGAAATGAAAAATGGTGTTTTGAAGTTTTAACAATTAAAATGACTCACTTTTTGGCAGTGAACTAGAAGGTTCCGATGCATTTTAACGTTTAAGGGATTTGTAATAGAGCACACATTCACAGTAATGACTTTTGAAATATCCGTAAGTTATATTAAAATGCTCTTAACATGCTCATTCTGAAGATGACCCATTTTTAACTTAACATAGGAAGTTATTGTAATGGGTCCGATTTGTCAAATTGAAAATTTTGACATTTCTCGACATTTCAAGGTCCCTAGAGTCGAAATAAAAGATTTTTAGTCAGATGTCTGTGCGTGCGTGTATACGTACGTTCGTACGTCCGTACGTTCGCCACGTTTTCCTCGTCGTCCATAGCTCAAGAGCCAGAAGAGATATCAATTTCAAATAAATTTCATTATACAGATAATAAGGCAGAAAGATGCCTCCTGATAAAGAAACCACTGAAGCTCTTCTAAGATATATTTGTTTGTTAAATAAAGTATTGTGTTTTAAAAACATTAATGCAGAACTACAAAAAATGTGAACCAAACTATGTTTTGGCCCCAAGTTAACTTTTTCCAGATTAGTTCCGTTTTCGACTAACATTGTCAACAGAACTCACAACTTAGCTTTGAGCGTAGTGGTACATAATTCTTGGAACACGAAAAATTGAATGATGTCAAAAAGAGCACACCTGATAATTTTGTAACTGTCAGAAATGTAGGATGACAATTAATTCAGCGTATTACACTATTATCGAATACACATTACACTTTATCGTCTCACAATCAATATTCAGAAACATTTTCTTAACTTTCTTAAGATTACACAATATATCTACA
Organism: Eupeodes corollae; assembly: GCF_945859685.1. Classification (NCBI taxonomy): domain Eukaryota; kingdom Metazoa; phylum Arthropoda; class Insecta; order Diptera; family Syrphidae; genus Eupeodes; species Eupeodes corollae. The sequence continues at coordinate 307,707,848 of NC_079147.1, read as the reverse complement.
TGATTTTTACTGACAGGGCTAACAATATTGTAAAGTCTACCGATCGTGTACCCTTAGCTCGTATGAAAAACAAAATAAACTCTTCTTGTACAATCTTCTAGCAAGAACACACTACCCTTCTCTCCATGAAATATGCAATGAATACCAAAACTTGTCTCATAGTGATAAAGATCGTATATCCCCAAAAGTATGTTATATATTTCTTTATCCCATTCCCAACCCTATGATACGTAAGTACGTTCTTTATGATTTAAAATATGACTTCATTTACATAGAATTTTCTCAATTTAATCCTTATTTCGAAAACAGGAAAACAGCTAAGAGACATCTATCGGATTTTATTGGAACCATTTAGAAGAAGTAAAAAAAGTTTTTCTGCAAATCCATAATTTTATTAATATTACGATTGTTATCTACTTCGTCGCAGCACATTATACAATTTCCAAAAAATAAACATGGGGAAGGGGTAGGGGATGGTAACTATCAAATATTTTATCGCTTATTATACAAAATCAATTCATAATCATAAAGCAGAGATTATGCATATAAATCAGGCGTGAATAACACAAACATTGTAAATATCTCTGATTTATATTTTGCCGATTTGCCGCCGCCGTCCGCTCCGCACCTCCGAGTGCTTTTCCTGCTTTAGTATTTTTTTTGATAGATCCTCGTGTTTTTGTGTTGAAAGTGTTTTTGAAGAAAAGCGCGTAAATAATGTATGAATTATGACTTTTATTGTATGACTAAGTGCGGGGGTTTGATGGTTGGTTGGGAAAGAACTTAATACTGTAATAATATTCCACCCTAATGAGTTGGGCATTCACATTGGAGTGTTGGGGAGAGTGGGAGTATTTTCAGTGATTTTATCAGTAAGTGGAAAAACTGCTAAATAAACGCGTAATAAATTATTAATTTCTTTTGTAGGTACTTTGCAAAGTTTTGTGTAATTTTTTCAGTTTGTTTGTTTCTTTTTTTAGGGGGGGGGAGAAGGGAGGCTTTCAAGGATTTATTACAAACTTTGCAGTTTTTGTTCTGGCTATAAGATTGATATTTATTTGTATTTTATGGTTTTCCAAATTTATTTATCTTCATAGAAATACAGATAACTTCTCCCGCCCGAAGTATATGATATAAAAGAGCTCCAGCTCATTTCCAAGGATATCTCTCGGTCTCTCATATCAACCAGAACCACCCCCTAATCAGAGTTAAGAGGCTTTCCAAAATATATGTATGTAATGTAGGTATACTAAAATTCTTCTCTTCTTTTTTATTTTTTTATTACCTTAAAAGAATTGGAATTATTGTATAATATATATACGAGTAGTAAATCTATTCAGATGAAAGAAAATCCCTATCGAACAATTTTCAATTATTCTGAACAAACGATAAGCCGCTTAAAAAAAGGATATGTTAACATATACATATCCTGAAAATTTATCATTCATCAGCCTTAGATGTCGCTTTTATTTTTGCGTTCCATTATGTATGCTTCATTTTGTCTCACAGGACGACCAAAAAGGATATACATACACCAATACATATGTACATACATCTATCTACGAGTATGTACCATAATCGGATCGAAGGATTGTATCGGATCAACACATGTAGATATAAATATAATATACACATTAAAGAAGAACACAGGTACACTACAAACAGCTATGGCTTAAAAATAGGAACATTAGTTTTTTTTGGTAATTATGTCTTTCCCACTTTTGCTCAAGATAATAAAGCTTAAATTGACTACTTAATTTGAATGCAAAATATTTTTTATTTTTGATTTTTAACTTCAGAAATAAACTAATTTTTAAAATAAATACATAAATACGTATTTTGACGGATATTTTATTAGTAAATATAGATTATACTATTTGACATTTGATTGAAAAGTCTTAAATACTTCTAATCTTCATAGAGCTTTCCTTTTCAAAGAAGGCGTATGTCTACTGTCCTGAGATTCAGGTGGAGTTTTTTATAGTTTCACTCAAACAAAATTTTTGTTACTTTACAAAATTATAATACTGAAAACCACCCATTTAAGGGTTAAATTCTAACGTAATTTCACTTTTACGACTTTTTCCAAATTATTTCATCCATTACAAAAATTTAACACATCCAATAAAAGTCCAACGTCTAAGATGACTGGGTCACAAAGAGCGTATGAAAACTAATACTCCGTCCCGGAAAGTCTTCTAATCCGGACCCACAAAACAGCGCAGTAGAGGAAGACCGCTGATTAGGTGGCGCGCACAAGTGGAAAGTGACCTCACCCAACTTGGAGAGCGAAATTGGAGACATCTAGCTAAGAACCGAGCTAGATGGAGAAGTTTGATGGGTGAGGCCCTAGTTCACACAGGACTGTAGCGCCACCTTACGTAAGTAAGTAATAATATTACCCAATAACATGTAACTCTTAAACAAAAAATCGTTTTATTTTAAAATTTTAAAAAGAGCCTGGGATGCGACTCACTCTGATAACTTCCCATTCCGTCTGCGATTTGTCTTGCTTAAAAGTTAGTCTGGTTTGCGTACTATTTTTGTAGATTTTATTTAATGAAAAAAACGGATTGTTGGATTTTTAAATACAAATTTCTGAATATAGAAAACAATATTTTCTGTGAAATAAAATAAGTTTGAAGCCAATATTTTTAATTTTTAAAAAGCTATTTGAGTCAAAAGTAAATTTTTACCAAGTTTTAGTATTGTTTTTTTTCAGAGTTTTATTTTTTGTAAAAAAACAGTCAATTCAATTTTTCTCAAAATTTGTCCCAATGTTGAAAACAATATTTCTTATAAGTAAAAATTAGTTAGAAGCTATTATCTTAAATTTTTGAAAAGATATTTGAGTCGACATTTTTCTGAATGTTGAAAACAATATTTCTTATAAGATAAAATAAGTTTGAAGCCTAAATTTCAAGTTTTTGAAAAGATATTTGAATCGACATTCAATTGTTACCAACTTTGAGTAATGTTGTTTTAATTTTTTTATAAAAAAAAAACTGTCAATTCGATTTTTCTCAAAATTTTATCAGATGTCAAAAACATTATTTTTCGTTGCTCAACATTATTGTGGAGATGAAATCATATTTTAATCGTAAAATTTTGGTGGTGACAAATTTTTTTTTCAGTTTTTGTTTTGATTTATAAGAAAAAGCGTTAATTGCTTCTTTGATATCACGTTACAATATATTATATAAAATTTAATTCAAGTCTCTAGCGTTTTGGGTTCGAAAGATATTTAGAGTTAACCAAAATTTTCACCCTTTTTTCAAACTGCTATGGTAATAAACCACAAACGAAATTTTCTTGAGACCCCTTTCTGCATCTTTCTGCCTTATTATCTGTATAACATTTGAAGTCGATACCTCTTGTGGTTGTGGTTTTTGAGCTATGGACGACGAAAACAACTTAACGAACGTACGGACTCACCGACTTACGAACGCACAGACATCTTTCTTTCGATTTTTGACTACTGAAAAACAAACGCCTTTACATCTCAAAATATATTTTTTAAGTTGGCCCGACACACAGACTCAGACTGTTTTCAACCAACTGATTAACTTTAAATTTGTATCATATCTTCGACAATAACTTCTTTTTTAAAATACATAAGTTTTTTTATTGCATAGATCATTTGTTATTTGCAATTAACTGAAATTGTTCACTTTTCATTTTAGAAGTGCGCCCTTTGACCAAAAATAAATACAGGGACCATCAACAAGGTATGGAAGATTTAATTTTAGTTCATGGAAACAGTGACGATTCCGAAATCTTTTCATGTTGGACGCCATGGTCGCGTTCCAAAGTTTGATACGATAATGAAGTGGGGGAATATTTCTTACAGAAGTGGCTCTTTAAGACCTGCAACTGCGCATGGAGGTTCTCGAATGGTAATGACTCCAGAAAATATTGAGGGAGTGCGTCAAGCAGTTGCATCGAACCCTCTTCCATTGTTTGTGTGTCACGCTTGGGCTCTACGGACGTCAGACCACTCAGTTCAGTGAATTTTGCTATTTGATTTGCATTTTTCATATAATGAATGATGATTTTCCAAGAATTGCTGCAGAATGACTACCGCAGGCGGATGTGGTATGCAGAATTAATGTTGAACATCTTAATGAAGCCGACTTTCAAACATAAATGCACAGCACTTGACAGATTTTAATTTTTTTCATTTTTACTGATTTTATAAATAAAAATAATACATTCAAAAATAAAATTTGAGTTTTGGCGAAATCTTCTATCGCTGACTACAGGGCCCCTAAAACTTCCTTCTGTATCCAAAAAGTCTGCTGAAAAATAGAATTTTTAGTAAAATGTTTAAAAGTTAACCTACAAGTAAAGTAAACCATATCTTCAAAAGTTTAAATGTTATTTAATTTTCCAAAAAAAAAAATTGTTTTAAAGAGTCCAACATACAAAATTATATGACGTCACTTATTATAAACGTTAATGTTTTGATAGATTTGTAATTTATATCAACAAATGTTTTGATAACTATTATATTATTGATATTGAAATATTTAATATGTAAAACTGCTTTATCCGTAAAAACTTCTTATGTCTGCATTGATTTTGTTCGGTTTTGATTGGAAAATCTAAAGTAAATCGTCGTGATAATGGCTTCTTCTTTATTAAGTTAAAATAAAAGATCGCGTAAAGTTTTGTCCATTAAGGAAAAAGTTGATTTGATTAATGAGACGCAAAACTCTCAAAAAAGATGAAAATCCAAAAGTGGACGCAGCTTTCATTCGAAAAATGTACGAAATTTTTTGGAAATTTTGCTTTCTTCCAAAAAAATATATTCTTTTTTGTTGCCATTTATATTAATGCGAAAAACGCGCTACAAAAATTTAAAAACCCAGATAATGAGAATGAATCTGACATCAAGAATGTTCTGTTTTTTTTTTTGACGTAGTTTTTTCGGACTCAATTTTCGGTAGTCTATTTTGCTATCGCTACCAGTCTGCTGACTCGTCCATTAGAGCTGATGCTTCATCTCAAAGGAATGAAAATGAAATGAACAAAACTTAAAAATTGTAGAGAAAAAAATGTGTGGTTCTTGAATTTTAGGAAATAAGTGCATTTAAGTACATAATTTCTCTGAATTTAAAATAAATAAAAAACTAAGGTAAAAAAATAAACTGGGAAGATACTTTTGTATGGCAGTCACCAATTACACGTTTCAGAATCTCTTTTCACTTCAGTTCTCAAGATATTCAATGCTTTAATATTAATTAATGGATATGAAACGTGCATTGTGTTTTTCAATTAGCCATTAGTCTTAAAAAAATGTCACTTTTGCTGTTTTTGGCACATTTATGTTCTTGAAATTCGTGTTTAAAGTTCAGTTCTAGATAATCTTAATCAAATTCCCTTCAAACGTTTTATTCAACAAAAAATCAATTTTGAAAGGAATATATTGCCCGGCTGCAATACCTGCAAAAAAAAAATTTTCTCAAAAATTTAAATGCCATTAAAACAAAATGATGACATTTTCGATCATCAAAAATCATCATCAATTTGAAAATATTTTACCATCGACAAGAGCTTGCATTGAAAGACAAGATTATTGAAATCTGATTAAGTTCTTGAGAAAATACCAAAATATGTTTTTCTTTAGAAAGAAGACGAATTAAGAAAAAATTAGTGAAAGTTCTAAACAAATCTATTGGTTCATTTGTGAAAAAATTCGAATTTACACCAAAAAAATTGTATGGGACTTGTGTTGTTTTTAGTATTAAAACATGAAAAAAACGCCTTAAGCTAATCGGTTAAGTTTCAATCGGCACAATGGTTAATCGGCAGAAGACAAATCAGTAATTTATTTGTAACTTCAAATCAAACAACTATTGAAATATGATATATCCTGCCACTATTAATTGAATGCCTGGTGAATGACGAACTTTAGTGTATGTAAAAGTGTGCCCACTGCATTCCTCAATTCCTTATTAATAATCCTTTAAAAAATTGACATTTTTAACCAAACAAAGCTATGTTGTACATGAGCTTTTTATTTAAGTGTGCCCTTTATTTTGGCTATAGCTGTACAATTACATACATAGACACACCATCACCTCGCCCTACTCGGTCTTTGATGTACCTCTCTGCACTCACTCACCCTTCATCCTCTTTCATCCTCTCGAAAACATCCACACCACACATGCATTTGAATCCATCTAAATAATATCATCAATCAAAATCAATTTTCATGTCCTCGACGACGAAAAGAAAAACGAAAAATCTCTTTATCCTGGAGTTTCGATTAAAATTAACGCCCAGGATGCTCCTGGTTTGGTAGAATTTATTTATAGGCCGAGGACATTTTTTTTGTTGTTGTTGTCCCGGTTTCCACATTTCGCTCTATTCTTCGCTGATGCTGTCATCCTGAACATCACATCGTTAATAACAATTTAATGCCTTTTATGCCAGGAACGAGGATATAAGAATGAGAGTGGGTGAAAATGAGGGTAAGGATGGTTGAAGGCAACGGTACAGCTCAGCGTCACAACGGCACAACGGCTTCAAGACTATATACTATTAATAATAAATTCGTTTATTTAACGCCAAAAGGATAACGGAAATCCTTTTACGTAGGACAAATTAATCCTTTGGCTTAGTCCAAAATAGGCCTTACAGCAACTCTTTTTGGAAACCAAAGTTGAGAACCTCATTTCAGTGTCAGTCGTTATATATAAACGGAAAGGTACACAGACACAGAGTACCATGAACCATCCCATCATCAGTAGGAGCTTCCTTCTTCTTCGTTCTTCTTGTGCTTCTTGCATAAAATAATTCACAATGAAAATGAACTATGAAAATCTTAATTAATTATTTAAGGTCCTCGACTAAAGGGACTTTCATCGAAACAGCCCCAAAAACAACAACAACAACAAAAACAAGAACACCAATAAGTGCCGTAGACGAAATAATCCTATTTCGGGATGGTTTTGAGGTAGAACTGTATCTGTATATTCCTGACTTCGAATACGTTCGGGGGACGACGACTACGACGCACGGTATACGTAGGTACACGAGATACTGACTGAAAGATAAAACTATGTGATGGGTTTTGAATAACTAAATTAACTTCCTGTCAAAAGTCTGTAAAGGGTTTAGAGAGCTGAGTATCAAAAGGAAGAACAACAAAAACAACAACTACAACAACAGAAGAGAGTTTATAAAGTTCTTTTTTTCGATTCGTTTTGTTTTATTTTGTTTTTTCGTTTCGTTTCGTCTAAAAGTTAATCATTTTCTATGGAGAAACTTTTCAAAATGGGTTTTCAGTTTTTCGTTTTTATTTTTGAAAAAGATTGTGAAAGGGGATGCGAAAGGGGTGATGTATGGTAAAGTTAAGGAAGTGCGGTTGAAGGCATGATGGGTCTTTTTAGAGTGCCAACCTAAGGCTTTAATATGATTTGGGATGACATGTCCGCAAATAATCAATATATCGTTGAGAGATGTAGGTAGGTTATAAGTTAAGGTAAAATTATATAGGCTGACCTTTAACTTTTATTCCCTGTTGGGATAAAGAAAGAGAAAAGGGACATATCTATTGGGAACGTACGTTTATACCTCGAACTTAAGTTGTACTTTTTACTTTTTTGTTAGATTGGTATAGAAATAAAGCTGAGTTAAGACAAAATTTATAATTTAGTTCTTGATGATGGAGAGAATTTAAAAGGCTTTTAAAATACAAATAAACCTGGATTTACTGCTCAAGACTTGGACACACCCTATCAGCTTGTGCGGCATAATTATACTGCGTCACCAAGTATTTGTAACTATGAATAAAATTATACATTGTCGAAAGATTTTTATTACCCTTAACCGAATATAATTAAAAAATCATTCTGTTATTAAAATTGTTGACGAAGTCATTTCATTAGAAGTGAATTTTATCTCTAAGCAATATTCTTTGGACTAAGTGCTCTTTGAATTTCGAGGACAGGCTTGCACAATCTAAAACCGTTGTTTAGACTTTAAGCTGATAATGATGAATTTCCAAGCCTTACTAAAGAGAAATGTCAACACAGTTTGTCACCATTAACTGCCAAATCATTGACAATAACCAACGAAACTCCTCATCTTACTTACTTATGGGGTGGACATGGGCCTCAACCAACATGCGTCTCCAGCCAGCTCAGTCGGTAGCTAGCTGTCTCCAATTTCACACGCCAAGTTGGTTGAGGTCCTCTCCCACCTGGGTGCGCCACCTGAGTCGCGGTCTTCCTCTACTGCGGCGTCCCTCAGGATTGGATTCGAAGACCTTCCGGGCTGGAGCATTGGTGTTCATTCGCTCTACATGACCTAACCATCTAAGCCGTTGGACTTTAACTCTGCTAACTATGTCAGTGTCGCTGTATAGCCCGTACATTTCGTCGTTATATCTTCTCCTCCATTCTCCATCTATGCAGACGGGACCAAAAACCTTCCGAAGAATTTTTCTCTCGAAGCATTCTAAGATGCTCTCATCTTTCTTTAACAGGGTCCAGGCCTCAGAGCCATAAATTTGAACAGGGATGATGAGTTTCTTATAGAAGGTGATTTAAGATGCTCGAGAGAGGACTTTACTTCTCAACTGCCTTCAGAGTCCAAAATATCAAATTTTTCCCTTCCGTCGCAATGCTCAGAAACGTTCCGCTGACATCACGCTTTGATCATCCAATTATAACAATATCATCTGCGTATCCGATCAATTGGATGGTCCTTTGGAAGATTGTGCATCTTGTGTTGATTGTTAAGTTTTGCACAATTCTTTCCAGAACGATGTTGAAGAAGTTGCATGACAGTGCATCGCCTTGTCTAAAACCTTTTTTGACATCAAATGCATCGGTAAGATCTTTTCCGACCTTGACAGAGCAGTGTGCATTCTCCATCGTCATTCTGCACAAACGGATAAGTTTGACAGGGATGCCAAAACTAGACATTGCTCAGTAGAGCTCTTCCCTATAGATGCTGTCATACGCGGCTTTAAAATCGATAAAGAGATGGTGGGTATCGATTTGAAGCTCCTGGGTTTTTTCCAAGATCTGCCGTAGTGTGAATATTTGGTCGATAGTGGACTTTCCTGGTCTGAAGCCACACTGATAAGGACCAATCAGGTTGTTGACGAATGGCTTCAGACGTTCACATAATACGGCAGAGAGGATCTTATACACAATGTTAACAAGACTGATGCCTCTGTAGCTGGCGCAATTTAGAGGGTCTTCTGTTTTATATATTGGGTAAACTATGCTTAGATTCAACTCTCAGGCATGCTTTCTTCCGATTATATTTTTAAGATGAGTTGGTGCATGCTCCCTACCAAGTCATCACCTGCTGCTGTAAATAGTTCAGCAGCTACAGTTTGACTTCAGTTTAGATATAGCTATCTTCACTTCGTCTAGGTTGGGTTTACGGAATTGTTGATCTGCGTTGCCTAGGTTGAGTGGTTTTATCTCCCTTATAGCAGAATTCGGTTCGTCATCGCCGTTATATAATTTAGTGAAGTGGTATTTCCATATTCTCAACATCGACTGCGGTTCTACTACGATGTTCCCCTGATCGTCTTTACAGGCTTTGGTTCGTGGCTGGTACCCTTGGGAGCATTTTTTAACCTTTTAGTAAAGTGTACGCACCTCATTTCTGTTGTGACATCCTTCTATCAACTCGATCACGCGCTTCTCATGCTTTTTTTTCCATCTAAAAGTCGGTGTTCCTCTCTCCTCTTCTGCTCGTAGAGCTTGCAAGCAGATCTGACCGTTTTGTATGCCTCTTGTTTCGCTGCGTGCGCTTGCCGGCATTTTTCGTCAAACCTGGGGTGGCCGAGTGGAACCTATCACTTCAGAGGCGGCATCTCTGATGGTAATGTTGCCACTGGTTTACAATGCTTAAGGCAGACAGCATAGGACTTCTTAAGAGACTCAATCGGAAAAGGACATGGCAGTTTCTTGCGATTGTAGCCGTCTTACGTCGAAACTAATCACATTACTTCCTTGTTTTGGCTTGGAGCGGGATATATGAAGCCGTGATTTGGCTACAACGAGGTAGTGGTCTGAGTCAATGTTGGCATTTAGGAAAGTTGTGACATCCTGAATACTGTAGAAGTTTCTTGCGTCTATCGCAATGTGGTCAATGTGGTTGACGGTTGATTGATCAGGAGATTTCCATATTCCATGTTTCCTTGTGGATATTGAGATGTGTGAACTGCGTACTAGGTACCAGAACGTCTTGCCCCGCAGCGAAATCGTTGAGCCTGAATCCGTTGTTGGAGGTTGTGTCGTGCAGGTTGTATCTCCCGATTGTGCCACCAAATATGTCTTCTCTTCCTAGCTTTGCGTTAAAGTATCCCAATACAATGTTAAAGTCATACACAGTGCTTGAAGAATATGTCATTGTTCTCTTCATATTTCATCTTTGTTGAAGCTGACTCGCTTATTAGGCTTATGTTAGCGAATGTTGCCTTGGTGCAGAGATTGTCGTGATGCGCTCACTCAAACTGTTGAAAGTCAAGACTTTTTGTCTTAGTCTAGTTCCAACAACAAATCCACACATTTGACGAAGGCAACTGAAGGTGTGGAAGCATTAACTGATGCATTTTTACACTGTTCACGTTAACATGTGGATGTCTTTCACTTAAATTCTCTAAAGCGTCGGTCATGTGATGCCCAATTAGGCTGGCCTTCGTCTAGTTGATGGTTCTTTATTCGAAGTGACATTGCTAGCCTCTGCCGCCATTATATTCTTGTTTGGTGCTGGTCTAAAAGCTAACCACCGTAACAATTCACGCTACTGCTGTATTCGAAATTCACCACTATTGGCTGATTTTGAGTTAACCAATCGGTTCAATTTTCTCCATTAATATTGTATAGGTATCTGTTTTACTAATTTCAAACATGATTATAGTACGATGTAGTTTCAGAAATTATGACATCCTGTGATAAGGTTATAAATTTTGAGCCACCTAGTATTAAACTCTGTTTTAACTGCTTCTGAAAAGAAAATCACCTAATATTTAGAGACATTCGAAAATCCTTGGTTTATTTCAAGTTTTTCATGATTTATTTCAAATAATTTGTACCTGATTTTTTTCATTTTATTTTGAACTCTGACTAATACAACTTTTCATAGAAAAAACTAATAAACTTTCTATTCACTCCGGAATAATGATACAAATTTCCATGAAGTCCAAATTTTATAGATATTACAATAGTCTGAACTTGTTCCAAGTATTAAAAATTATATCAGTTTAAAATATACAATGTTTAATGTTGAAATTTGATATTTGGTATTTATCAAATATTAATTTATAAAAACGCTTGCAATTTTGTGAAAATAACAAGACGCGGCGATGTATTTTTTACAAATAACATCAAATTGTTTACTTTATTCGAATCAAATATCTTTTTTTTATTTACTGACATTTATTGAAACGTTCTTATAAATTAAAAAGGACGAACTGTTATTTACAAGACTTTTTAAACCTAAAACTTGAATATAACTCCCATCTCTGCGCTGTTGCTTCTGCAACTTGCTTATAAGCCTTTTTGACAATATTTAACGTATAGTATTCAAATTTATTGGTGATAATATCATCAATGGTTATTTAACTTCGTATGAACATCGTCGTAACTTTTTTGTCGTAAATTTAACATTCCACCCTAAAACAATTCAACATAAAACTCGCGCTTCTGGAAATACTTATCCTTATACACTCGAGCTAAACTTCGGTCGTACTATCAAGTACAGAGATTCGTTCTTTAGCCGAACTACGCGAATGTGGAATGCATTCACACACTCTGACTTTACCGGTCATTGTAATATCCAGGAATTAAAAACCAATGTGCACCCACAACTCCTTTCAAACCCTATCTGCCTTCACTAACGTTTACACTGTGTCTCTGCATAATAAGGGTTGTAATATCCCCTTGAGTGTGCGGTTATTATAAAATATCAGTTTTTTTTAAATCCTGATATGACACCTAAAACCTTCTAAGAACTTGATACAACTGAAAATATCAATTCAATACCATACTCCATGACAGCTATTTTGGAACAATATTAATGACATTGCAATCTAATTTCAATGTCTCCATTTCTCCTGCTCCTGCTCCATATATTTTAATGTACACACATCCTGTCCCAAGCTAACTTCTTATCGCTAACATCATTTCCTAAAATCCAAAACAAACACATTCCAATTCCAAGTTATCGATAAAAAAGGAACACCATTATATAAAAACAAAAGCTACAAAAACAACAACAACAACAAAAACAATAAATCCTGGCATTGTATGTACATTATAGATCAGCAATAACAAAAAGGAAATACTACACATTAAGTAAATGACTTTTAATCCTCTGTTACTACAAAAACATATCCATTTTATCGTATATTTCAATAAACGAAATGAATACGTCAATTCGAATAAATATAGACTGTGTTTTTATTCGGATGATGGGAGGTGAATAATTTTCAAGGGAAATAGCGCGCAATATTTATTAAAACATACATAAAACAGATACAAGGCGAGTAGATGAAGCGTGAACCGTTAGAAATGCCAGGGAAATCATTCTCCCTTAACCTTCTATAAAATAGACAATACATTAGATTGATGAGCTATACATTGACGACAGCTTACCATTTCAAGCTTGACGAAGATGACGACGAAGACGACAACTACAACGCACAGTGACGCCATGGAATAAAAGAAGACGTCTATGATTTCTTCCCTGACTCTGACTTTGAAAAAAAAATGTCCTTGGTCCTTGGTATGGAAGCCTAATATTTTTTTTTCTTCCCTATACTTTCGTCTAATGGGGATGGGTGGGTGCAAAGAAATGAGTTCACAAAATTTGTAAGGGTATTTTGTATGAACTTATTTTTTTACAACAACTTCGTCCATCCGTCGCCGTTTAACTTTCAAGACCCGTCACGTCAGAAAGGGTTAGAAAAGATCTCTTTTCATATCATCTTCTACGTATATACATATACAACTGACCTTTACTGTAAGTGGGCAACAACTACTTTATCAACCTCCATAAAAACCCCCCGCACAATGACAGTGATGGATTACACTCGTGGCCTCTTTTCTATTAATATTGATGGATTCAAAAGCGACCCCAGCCTATAATCCTTTCGAAAAAGTGCCATTTTAAAGCAATAAATTCACACTGGCTCACATCGCACACATTCATACTCTCGTACTCGTTCGTATACTGAAGCAAGTATTAACATAAACAGGACATCACTGTGCAGGAATCAGTTGCCATCGCCATTCGACATCGTATCGCATCAGGACGCGATGACAATAATAACAACAACAACAAAATGAAAGGATACAAAATTGATGACGACCCGGCACATCCAGAGAATGTGTATTTATTTGCAATAAAAAAAAAAACAAGTCCTATAAAGACTAAGCCCACCGCCTGGCACACAGCTGGAAAATGTCAATTTCCGATTGTGAATCCGATTGAGTTTTATTTAAATTCATTTTGTCAGAACCTCTATCGATATACATACGAAACGAACATAAATGTTTCGGAGCAGTTCAAGGCTTGGATTTTATCCTGCTGAAAATGCCACCGCCCGTTGACAAAACATGGACAGCGATATATTTGCGGATCTGTGTGTTTATTTCGTTTTTGTTTTTTTGTACTCACGCAACTTCATCCAGGACACGGAAATCCTTCGTTGATAAGCAGTACAGCTCATAACTCTCTGTCCAAAATGTAAGAGCGGATTTGCTTTGATTCCATGAGAAGCGAGGCCCATCATAACCAAACATCATTTGTTCTTCAAAAATTGACGTTGACTGACTCGAACCTAGTCCATTTTGGAGGTATAACTTTCGATGACATTTTCCAATATTTGTAGCACTATAACGGCAATAACATGTCGATTATTCCTTTCCAAATGGTAAATAGTTTAAGGGTTATCAGCGTAGACTAAAGACATACAGACAATAGCGGGGCGGCGTTGAATTGCACGATATTGGAAACCAATTCACGGGTCCGTAACGTTAAAATGTGTGGTTACCAAAACTTTCCTTCAATAAATCAATTGTCGCACGACCTATGACACTTCTTGCCCCGCGCTGCAGCCCTCTTCTTGAAACTACAGCTTCTGCAAGAAGTACGGGCCAATTCTACTACCAAACCCATAAAGTACACCAAACTGTCAGTTTTGTGGATGACCGACAGTTAAATTAGTAGTTTTGCTAACTTAAAGTTTTTACCTCATAAAAACACAAGTTATAAAGTTAAAAAAATTTATAATGATCCTTGGGAAATATTTAAAATTTGGCCCCACTTTTTCAGTGCCTACAAATTTTTCTTCTTGAAATCCGCCCCTGTCACCAATCCGGTCAATATTGTCCCGCTGAGAGGAAAACCCATTTTCAATCGAGATTTTTCGGAAATCCTAAACCTCCGTATGCACCCGACCGAAGTCCCTTTTTGAATTTCATGTATGTGCTTTTCGAGTCGAGTCGAGTTGAGAACTCGAGAGGAGATATTGTGAAGCTCCCTCTGCAATCAAAGGCTATTTATCTCATATGCTTCTCTCCCAAATATCGATCATATACCTTCCACTAAGTCGCCTTTTGTTCCAGCGCGTGTATGTTGAAAATATTTTTCTTTCCAAGCCCTTTTAGCTGCTGCAGACTGCTGTGTCGCCAAACAACAACAACAAGCAGGGAAAAAAGGATAACCAACCAAAGGAATGAAAGAAAGGAAGATAGATTGAAAACAAAAGTGATTCAAAATTTAATCTCGGCAGTTTTTGGATCCCAATAATGTATGGAATGCTTTGAAAAACGTACATAAATGTGCCTTATGAAAAGCTCCCTTTATATAGGTACGAGTGTAGGAAAAGTTGATTTGGTTTTCTTGATAATTTATTTTCAATCATATATTGGTGATTGTATTTTTGCGGAGGAGTGGCAAGATTCCATGTATAGGGTCCTTGGATGAAAAGGATTCATATGTATTTTAGGAGGGAGAGTGGCCCAAAAGGGTAAACGCTTTTTGCACTAACAATGGAAAGAACCCACTTTCAGTAGGATGCACATATTTTATGTATGGATGAGACTTATTTTGTGGTCTTTTAACTTGATACGAGTATACCTATGTCCTTTCTTGTGAGTTGACCTCTGGGGCATCTTTTAACCATCCTCATGTGGAGTGTCTCCTGATTCTCGGTTGTCTCGGTTGCAAATCAAATGAATCAAATTAAATATTTCATTTACAAAAGTAAAGAAGAAACAAATTTGAGAATTTTCCTTTATACCTATTTTCGGAATTTCTTTATTTGTTTTTTTTTTTTTTGTATGTGTAAATATCGGTGATGATAGATAAATACACATAAATACACACAAACAAATATTTTAATATTGATTTAATTGTATCTTTCTTTGTATTCTGAATTCTAAGGATCTCTTTTATTTGAACATTTCAACTTCTTAATAAGAAATTCGATATTTTTGAAAAAGGAAAACCTGTAAATATCTTCTCGTATTCAAAGATATATTTTCTTTATGTCAGTTGAATGTATTTCAATAATAAAATAATAAGAGACATGTGATATTTTTGGTTTTTCTTGAGATACGAAGAATTATGCAATTCATTAATTAATAACGTCTGAAACTACAATATTCAATATTCTGTACTGAAAGGTGGAATTAAATTCATAAATTGGAAATTTCTGAAGGCAAATATAAATTGCGAAGTTTGTTAAGTCTTTAGAACCATGATGATGGCTTACACAATCGTCAAAACTAAAATATCACTCATTGGAAAATGTATATTTTTTTCTGTCCGACAAACAAAACAATACTTTTTCTTTTTAAAGTACGAAGTTGTCCTTAGTTCGAAAAGACTTCATAATTTCCCCGTTACATCATGTTTTTTAAATATGCCACTTTAACCCGCTAACGGTGATCGACGTAAATTTGACACAGGCGGTGGTTTTGAACGGAAGATTTTTCTGATTATTTAATTAAGAGTCAATTTTATCATTGCCTATAAATGTTCCATATTTTTTAATATCCTTAACCCGTTAAATAATTTTTAGGTAAATCATTAAAAACCACAAATATTTAACAAATTTAACTATACAATGCTGTTTAAAAAATGTTTGTTAAACATTTTATTAACCTTTTCAAGATCAGTTCTTGGAATTTAGGAATGCTTCCAGTTTTTTTGCACTAAGAAGCAATATGTCATTCAAAGACTGTATAAAAGTTGATGCTATTATCAATAAGAGCTGCATTTGGCTCGAGACAGTAGTCCAATACTAACTGAAGTGATTTTGTGGAAAAAAATGGGAAAAATCAGTTCAGAACATAAAGCCAATATTTTGTGTCTGTCACGTCTCAATTTGGCAATACGTGAAATTTCTAAGAGACTGAATATCGCCAACAAACTTTTGCATGGAATTTGAAAAAATGTCGTGAGTCCACGACTATAAGCCGGATTTTCCAAAAAGAGTAAAAATAAACTATGGCTCTGGGTCCATTGGCACCTAAATTGGACACAAGGACGAATCAAACTTCAAACTCCATGTTAGAGATGGGATGCCCCCAAAACTGAAGGCGTAATGGTGTGGTGGTGCTTCTCTGGAGATGAACATGGTGAAATGAGCATTATTGAATCATAAGTCAATGCAAAAGATTACGTTCGAGTCCTAGAAAAAGTATTGGAGCCCACGGTGCTAAAGCTTTTTGTGGACACTTTCGATTTTATTTTCAAACGACAAAACAGGACAGCCAAAATTGAAACTTGTTTTTATTTTTACCATGACATAGCTAAAATGAAGCTTTAAAAAAAGCTTAAACTTTTAATGTTTACTTTTTTTTTACTTCTAAGGTTGAAAATTACTTCGAAGAACTGGATGCGCCATTAGGAATTCTTCAAAGAAGCAATAAAATACAGAGCCCGAATCATCGATGAACATTTTTGATTCAAATCAATATCAGGCATAAGAATCCGTTTAACGAATAAATTTTTGTTTTGTCTTATCTAAAAGTCCTTTAAAAATGTTTTTTAACTGTATTGAAAATCCTTTCAAATGTTGTTCTTATTTCGATTAAATTCATTGGAATTCAATTAAATAAAGTAAAATATTTTGATTTAACTAATCTAAAAGTCCTAAAAGTTTGTTTTGACTGAACTTTAAGTTCCTAAAATTAACAAAAAAAAGAAGAAATTAAAATTTAAACAAAATGTCTATTTTGATTTAACTAAACTAAAAGTCGTTATTCCATTACAATTTGTTTCTTATAGTCATTGGAAATGAAAATTAAATAAAAATTAAAAATAATAACAATTACTATGTTTTAATAGGTTAAATTACTTAATTACAAAACGTAAATAATAATGCCGCGCAGGCAGACGACAGTTCATGTCATGTCTTAAACATTTATTCAAAAGTTAAAAATATGTAATTATCACAATTATAATCACGGAATAAAGAATATTTATCTGTCTATCTTGCTATCTATCTACTTCGAAGAAAATAATATCGATGTACTTAGTTGGCCTCTCTTCAGTCCAGATCTCAATCTTATTGAGAATATTTAGTCTATATTCTATAATAAAACTTGAGTTTCCGAAGAACTCAAAGTCAATTGATGAATTAAAAAAAACTACTTACACAGACCTGAAACACGATACCTGACTCCACATGGAAAAACATATCTAATTCAATGTTTCGCCGATGTGCTGCCGTAATAAAAGCAAGACGAGGTCCAACAAAGTACTAATTAGATACAACATGTTTCTGAGAAGCAATAAAAAAAACTGTTCCAATAAAGTATTTTAATATAATCCTTAAAAATGAGGCAGGTACCTAAAAAACTCAATGCTTTTTGCTCCCGTGATCATAAAACGATTTTAAACTCATATGTTATTATTTCGACCCATTGACAACATTCGAAAAAAAAAGTTTGACCAAAAATATTCGAACGGCACTGGAAATGGAAAACAGTACAAAAAAAAAAACAAAAAAGGCGTAAAATAAAATAATTTCTGTTAGTCTAAGAGACTAAGAGGTTAAAAAATTTCAAAAATGAAAACAAAAATCTTCTTCCCATAATACGTAATGTCATATTGCCTATTTGGCTCACATATTTGGGTAAACCCGGTCTCACAGGCTAGGTTTGTTCCAAATCAAATAGGTATTAAGTTCTGATATTTGGAAAAGGGATTTGAAATGCGACACCTAATCAAATTTTCAATACAAACTGACCGTAGAAGAAAAGCTGCCGTGAAATAAGGCCAAGTGAATTAAGGCCAAATTTTAAGAATTGTTTTTATTTCACGGTAAAGTGTAATAATGCCTATTTACAACTGTTGGTTAAACTTAAACAAATTTTAATAATGGCAAAATATTTCCCTATTTGAATTTCAAAAGTGATATAAAGTCAATTATCATATTGGACTTTGAACAAAGTGAAATAAGGGGGTATTAAGGGGATTATATGATTTGGGGTAGATGTAAGGTTAAATATGTTAAATTAAGTGTTATAAGACAAACTGTCGGAAATTGGCCTTAAAACACTTTACAAAATTGATTTAAGCCAATTTCTGAAATTTTTCCTTTTCACGACTTTATTTATTTCAATGTACCCTGAAAGACACAAAGGTCACCGATCGATGGTGGGTTGAGAAAGTTTAAAAACATAAAACAGTGTTTGAAGGTTTTGAGTAATATAATGATTTTCCAGAGAACAAGTTATACCATTCTTTTCATAATCTCAGATAGTTCAAGGAATTTTTATTATTTTTAAAAAAAACGTGAAGCTGTTGATTTCTTAGTCTCAACGTATATGCTTGAATCTAGATTTCAACTTTATATTTCTGCTCAATTAAAAAAAATAACAAAATTTTCGACATTATTTTTATATTTTGTCAGTATATTTCAAGAACTAATAGCCTTGTTTAGATAACACATTCATATAGAATGATGAAAGCATAACGAGCATCATTTTTTCGCTTCAGCTTCACATGAAAATGAAAACGCAATACATTCATCTGATTTCAAATGGTTTGGCAAGGATTATTACAACTTTAGAAAACTTTCTTTGAAGTATTTGAAAATACTTAGATTTACAAACGCCATTGCTTTCAAACAAGTTTTCTTGTCCTTGGTATAAATAAATGTGTTAAGTTCTCCAAGCTGACAGCGGTGGAGAACCTTCATACTTTTACTTTTGACTCAAAAAATTCACTTAGAAAACATTGTGGATTCGTTCAACATTATCTATAGAAATACCGTTGAAAGCCGTTGTATTTGGTATATTTAAAAAAGAGAGCCAGGATGAAAATTATAGGTAAAGTTCTATATTGAATTTACTGAGAAAGAATTTCTTCCCAATTGTATATCGAAGTCTTTCAACTCGGCCTAAAAAACAACATCTAGCTCAAATTTCTACCCTGGATTTTGAACCACAGATCATATTTTCGCTGCAACTAGCATATTATTATTATTATTATTCCTTTATTTCATTAAAAAAAAAATTTTTTTGCCGTCTGCCAGAAAATAACTTTACTTTTATAAAATAATAAAATAAATAGTTGGTAGGTTTTGATTAGATTTCTTTTTACACAAAAAAAAATATAATTTGTTGTTTTACATTCGCTCAAACAGAAAAAGTAAATGATCTTTTGATAACTATTGATTTTTGTAGTTTACGTATGTATAAATTCATATTTTAAATTGTTTTAGAAATTTGTGAATTTATATATTTATGAAAACAGAATTAAAAAAAAATTAAATTGTTGAAAAGCTTCTTAGATAATTTGAAGCATGGTCAACGGATCCGTTCATTAAACCAAACATTTGTTCTCTAGAGAGGACACTATGTTGAAAATAGAGCCTTCGAATTTCTTGTAGTATCAGAAAAATAGCTATGAAGTGGTAAATATCGTCAAGCTCATTTCTGTTACAATAATTGCAAAGGGAAGGTAGATCTGATCGATGCGGAATATAATTCAAGTTCAATATTTCAACCCTTGCTCTGAAAATTATACCTATAGATCTCGCAGAAAGTCTATTATTGAAATAATATGTCGCATTAGTTATTAAAGAGTTGCTTAGAATTTTATATATTTCTCTTGTTCTATTTATAAATGTTGAAGATATATATTTTCATCAACTTTTGCGATAACATTCGAAAAGATATCTTGCCAGTTATTTATTTTAAACTCATTCAGTTCAAGGAAACCATTATGCAATCGGGCAAGTTGAGTCCATTCCTTAAATGGCGATGCTTTTGGTCAAGATTCGAACTAGGTTAACTCATTACTCTTGTTAGAAAATCTGCATACAATTTCAAAATTTGAATATAAATTGCATAGGTTGGAGTCGAATTAGGTTAACTAAATAATCTTTTGAAAAATAGGTGGACCAAAAATTTGAATACCGTAAGACAAGCAAGTGTTAATGGTTGCTTGGAAAACTCGGTATTTAGATACTATGTCTATACTTTTTTTTGAAAAGAAAGTTGGTCACATTATGTTAAGAGCTACTTTAACTTCTTTACTCCTACGTTGAACATGTTTATTGAAGCTACCGTTAGCAGACATCAACACTCCTAGATATTTTAATTCCTGTACTATTTCAATAGGTTGGTTGTTAAGGAACCACCTTTCTTCTTTCAATCTTCTATAACTCCTTGCTTCAAATACCATTATCTTTGTTTTCTCTGAGTTTATTTTAAGGTCCCATATATTGCAGATATTGGAGAGAAAATGCGTTATCCGCTAGCATAACCAAGTCATCCACGTAAAGAAGTTCTTTCATACGAATATCAGAAAAACAAGCTCCACTGGGTAAATTATCTGAAATATAATCAATGTAAAGGGCAAACAAGATTGGGCTGAATATACATCCTTTAAATTTGAAACATAAAATTTGTTCGTAGACATTTAAAAAAATTTCTAGATACACGGAGTGAGGCCATTTTAAAATGAGAACTTGTCGATGAACAAGTTCAGCTTTTAAATCGATAAAGGAAGCATACATCTTCTTTTCTTTTGAATAAATTTGTTAGCAATACTCAATAAAGCAAAAATATGGTCAAATGAAAAGCCCACTCGAAAACCAGCTTGAAACACACCTAAGCGATTGTTTGATTCTACCCAATTGATAAGTCTATTATATAGGATTCCAGCAAATACTTTTCTATTGGAATTTAATATTGAAATATCTCTGTAATTCTCAGTTAAGCTAGAATCGCCTTTCTTAAATATTGAAAATATAACAGCTTTTTTAAAGCTCGTGGGAATGCAAGCGGAATCGTACAAGTTGTTGAAAAAGAAAGAAGATGAGTTTTCCAGAAATTCAACGGGAATGCCATCAATTCCTGGGGACTTATTGTTTTTTATGCTAAAAACAGCAAGTTCCAGTTCATCAAGGAATATTACAGAATCAAGTAAATTATGGATTGTGTCTGGGCAAGCGTAATGAAACGAGTGCAAGTCATCTTGACATGTCAACAAGGATCAGAAATGGGTTACCAGAACTTCAGCTTGTAATAACACTTGAAGACATACGATTGTTTCCACCCAACTCCCTTACATTATACCAAAATTTATTTGAATCCTTCTACCTTTCTATATAAGCTGGTCACTAAATTAAGTGTGTAATTTAACTTTTTAGCCTCACAGACCTGTTTGTATATTTTTTTAGCTTCCAGGTATGCAGACTTGAAATGGTCTAAATTAAATCTTCTGAACAACTTAAGGAAAGCGAATGATTTTTTTCTTGGCCTCATACATTCGGAATCAAACGATTTATTTCTGGGTTGCAGCTGCTCGGAGCTACTAATATGGGAAGCAGATAATCTAACAATTTCGCTTATTCGTTATCCTAATTGGTCAATTGCAGAGGGGCTGTGGGTGGCAGCGACCCAACGTGAAGGTTTAATCTTTCTCGGAATCTCTCTCCCTCCTGAGGTATTCACTTAAGCCTTGGAATTTTTTCTAAACTTGGGCTATGTGTTTCATACAAGAAGTTTCCATTCACAAGAATTCGTAAATGAGACGTAAAAGTTGCTAATAATTCTTCAAAATCATTAACAGCCTGAAGCCATTCACCATTCACTGCACAAAGATCGATAACTGAACTTCCCTGCCCACCCACAAAAGTCAGTTCACCACAAACATCACTTATCGATATACCATTCAAGACTCAAAAACCGAAACTTTCAAGTAATTCAATTAACTTTCTCACGTTTCTATTTAGTGTTTCATCGCTTCAACTTCAAGGGATCTTCATGTTAACGGCATATTATGATTGAAAATCATGATGTCCGAGAATCGTAGAAGAAGAAGGGTACGGAAGGAAATTTGTCGACTCAATAAAGATCGGATAGATGTAGTGACGGAATTCAAATACCTCATGGTATTTTTATGATTTAACTTAAACTTTGGCAAACATGCAAAGAAAAAATTACATGATGTGGTCGAAGTGTGGTCGAAGTGTTTTATCGAAATATTGATTGATATCCATTCAAAGCCTTTTTTAAAGCGACTATTACATTTATCGAACTCTACTCCAACACTGCGAAACCTTAAAGAGCATTCAGATATAACATGACATCACACTTTCGTTATCTGACAATAACTTTCCCGATTATCAGGTCATATTTTCAATGATCATGGCTTAAGTAAAACGCAAAATATACATGCCCAGCACTTAGCTGGATCATTATTATCAGTGATCAGTGAAA
Source organism: Eupeodes corollae (assembly GCF_945859685.1). Lineage (NCBI taxonomy): Eukaryota > Metazoa > Arthropoda > Insecta > Diptera > Syrphidae > Eupeodes > Eupeodes corollae. Next base: position 307,685,124 of record NC_079147.1, on the reverse strand, counting down.
TTTTTAAACTTTAAGAAAAAAACAATTTATAATTTTCTAAAATCTGTTTTTGAAATTCATATATGTACAAATATTTATTATTGGAAAGACAAAATGTCTGGATTTTTTTCTGAAAATTTCTAATTTTGTTTGATCAACCGCTTAAGCCTTATTATACACATCCATTTCTCACAAAAAACATATAATACTTCAATTTCAAAAAAGTATTGTCTAAATTTAAAAAATTTAAATCAAAATTAAAATCAAACTCAATATAAATGGAATTTATTACCTAAATTTTTTTAGGGGTGCTCTTCTTAACCCTCTAGAATTGAAACTTCGTTTTAATGAGTGCAAACGGTAGCCATCTTCTTACAAAATGTGTTCACTCAGCCATAATGTGGCATGTTCTCGATAAGAATCCAATTAAATCTGTGACCTTCCTCAAATAAATGGACTTTTCAGGTTTGAGTATCTTCAACTTATTTCCTAACCAAAACCATCTGACCCACTTTATTATCAAATTTCCAAACTCCATAGGTATAGTGCCACTTAACATACCTTAAGCTTCGCTGACATCTCATCATCACATTACGTAAAATAAAATGTATCAAAGGTTTCTGAAAGATAAAACTTTCCTTATACTTCATAATTGCTTGTTCATATTTAATTGCGAATAAGTGCGGGCTTAATAGAAAAAGGTATAGAATTCCTTTTAAACTTTGTTTCATGTATAGACAAAAAAACATAACATGACATTAAATTATCCCAAAAACAAACTTTTCCAATAAAACAAAAGTTCATTTTTAGATCTTCTAAATAACTATGTTCTTGTCCATAACTAATATTTTATGCATGAAGCTCCTAATGGATTTTCCCCCATCAGAAGAATATTATCAAAGGTCAACCGCAAATCTATAACAAAACTTTCCCCTAAAAAAACCATTAAAATACATTTTCATTTACAAAAACCCTTAACCTAAAATAAAACATACCTCAACTAAAGGAATCCCTGCTCCTGTCAAACATTCCATACAACTCGTATTAAATTCCAAAATAAATCGAAATTTAAAATTCACAACTACTCACAACTCACAAGCTACGATGCTATTTCCCAGGAACCTAATTTACAGGAATTACTTCCTCTTTATACTCAACGCATTCATCAAATCATCTCAAGGCTTATCGACCTCATGTTACCAATGTTACCAACCAACAGCTGAGTAAAAATGGTGATGGACAAAATAAAAAACGGAAATGGAAGAAAATAATTTGGCTCATGTGTAATTTAGCATAAGATATTTAAATCCCTCGTACAAATAAATGGACCCCAATATTCCCAATGCCACCACTTCCCAGACTCTCGTTCGAACTGCGAAATAATAAGAAGATTCCAATATCCCGACGAACGACGACTACGCTATATTTCTGCTCGGTCCTGTGCCTGGACTGTCATACCATTCGAATCCATATCGACCCAACTTCGAACGAGAAGGACTAAAAATGTAAACCAATGCCACATTAAATATAATGAAATGGAATTTCAATGAGAAAATGATTTAAAAACATATCCTTTTCCTTATCGCAGAAATCGAGAAGGTTTACCCCCACTGGTGGAGCTGGAGCCAGAGCTCGGGTCTGAGCTGAAGTTACGAGTATTCTGTTTCTGCTTCTGCTTCTGGTTCCGGCTGATGGCCAATCTACCGACATCAATCCATATTAATATTGAACGCAAATCGATCTTTAAGGGATATGCCATGTGATTCAAGTTGATAGATTCGAAAAGGCGGAACATGTGCATAATCCTGCTTTGCAGATGAAACAGCAGTATAAAATAAGGACAATTCCAAAAAGGGATAATAAATGTATTTAAATAAGAAATAAAACCTACTCGAGTAATAACTCATACCTGATGCGTGTTTTCGTGGAACAAAAAAGATTACAAATGTGTGTCAGAGAGAGAAACAAATATGTATAATTTCATCAATAAAATTCACTCCTTCGTCCTGCCGATGCGGAATGTCATTTATAAAGGCGAAGAGGAAAAAATAGTCCTTTTGCAACAAAACGTTTTTAAACATCGTCGTCGTCATCGTCATTGTCGTCGTTTGTCAGTGACAGTGCTTTCGTTTTTGTATGATTGATTTTATTGTCCTTTTTTGTTTTTGTTCATATTTTTACCACACATATATTTACCATTTTAATAAAACGAGATGATGTCCTGGTTTCCGTTTATCCATTCAGCATCCAGCATATCGGGAGCATCAGTATCTCACTTAAAAAAATGTGTGTGGGATGTTTTAAGCTTTCAAGACAGTTGAAACAAAGCGTTGGAATAAAAATATGACAGGATATTGGGATCTCTGGATGAGAGATACTTATATCCAGTTGGCGCACATGGAATCGGAATTCGAGATTCTGTTTTTATGGATTTCCATTCATTATTCTGTCTTTCACCATTTACTTTGACAAGGACTTCCATATTTGCAACCTCTCCTCTGTTTGCACTTTTGCACTCTTCAAACATCTTTTTAAACAAAAAACAAATAAAATTATATTTTCCAAAAAATGCATAATACGGGGATTCTCTGGTTGAATCGTTATTCTTGGAAATGGAAGTAACTCCCCTTCTGAAGGACTCAGCGCAGCACTACGCAAATCCTTATTCGTATGCAATTTTCGTTGATTCAAGGGGGAATTCATTATTTTCATCGCTCATATTCTTGAAATTTGTGTTTTTATTCGTATTGTGAAAGTCTAGATGCATTTTTCAAGAAATAAACGTAAATCCTTGATTCGTTATTTCGTTTACATAAACTTGATGTTGGAAAAATTCACAAAACATTTCCATAAATCTTACTTCTTTTCATTGTTGTTTTTGTTTTTGAATAACATCAGTTTCAGTATGTTTTATTGTTCATGGTAAATATAGAGTATAAGGCAAAATGTGCATACATTTATTTTCTTGGGATTTATACTTGAAGAATTACTATAAAACACACAATCAAGTCTTTTCTTCTTAAATAATGGAAAGAACAAGAAGATACAACTTAATAACAGATATTCATTGCAGTACATATTTTTAACTTTAGGAATGCTTTTAACTAATTGAGTACTCAGGCATACAAAAAACAGAGTTATGGTTCGAAACCTACGCTCTAAGATTTTACATTTTTTCACCAACATTAAAGCATTTAAAGTTCAAAACGTTTATATCTGATACAGAAAATATGTGTCAACTCAAAACGTTTAAAATAAAATACAATGTTCTGTTAAAGGAAGGAATAATAATTAGGTGGCAACAGTCCATAGAGAACCAGGGCCTAGTGGTTTTTATGTCAAATCCGAAAGGCTATTTTGCCAGCATGCACTAAAAATCACGCCACAGTTTTTACAAAGAAGTAATAAGAGAATTGTAGCATGAGATATTTTAACAAAAACTTCCCGAACTCATATGACAAAAAATACGCTTAAAAGTATATCAGGAGTTTTTCTCAGAGGTTGAGAGCATTAACTATAAATACAAGACAAAAATACTGCTCGAAATGTTTTCTATATCAACGAAATGATGGTTGATAGTATTTATCAATTAAAATAGAAACCGGTATTGCGTAAGTGAATTGATAAAATCTGATAGTATTGTGAAAAATTATTATGTTTTGTATTGTGAATGTGCCCCTTTCAGATACTTCCTTGAGAAAGAGGAACGTTTTAAGAAAGTTATAAAATACTTGCGGCTCGGTACGTGAAGTGTTTGCCCTTGGGCCTTATTTATGAACATCGCAAATGATAAACGCACAAGATATTGCTGATTTCAAATGGCATATCAGTTGGAATTATAGGGATACTCGGTATGAAACACACTTCTCCTTTTTATTTATCAGTTAAGATTATAGCTTCAATCAAATTTGGCAATAACTTTTTCACTGCCAATCTGGTGCCATTACACAGTTTTGGTGGATTAATGTTTTGCAATAATATAATCAAAGAACCAATATTTAGATTTCAGCAACGCGGTGGTATACCAGCGTTTTACAAACTCAATTGGATAATTCAGAGCCTCATCTTGATTCATAGCACTGTCATTTCGGTGCTAAAATTGTGCGTTCTCTTAACCAATCATTATCTCTCTAATTCTGAAGAATATTCGGAACAACACATTCAATCAACTCATCTATAGATTGCGCAATTGTACAAAAATTGTTCGGTAAAGTGATCAATCCGTTGGTATTGTCGATTTTTTGATAGCTCATGGGAATTTGCATCATTATGTAGGTGAATACGCATTTAAGTGTTCAGTGTCAATTTTGGTACATATCTCCAAAGAACTGATTACTTCAAACAGGCGTTTATTTCATCAGTAAGAGTTCATCGAGGATTGACAGACAATGCTTGACGAAAGTCCTCTGACAGCAATATCAGAGCACAACCAAAACAGCTGCTGATTACCGCGTTAATCTTGCATTGTTGGGTTAAATGTTTCTCTTGATTTTTTATTCGCCATTGTGCACTTATCCCATAAAATAATTGACGGTAATCACAGAACTTTTGCCATAGCAGAATTTCTCGAAATAGTAAGTTGGAGTTTCAATCACCCATACATTCAATGGCAATTTTAATGCAGAGTGTGCAGTACGACCACCTTCTAATAATGAAGCAGCAATTCACGAAGATGAATTCAATTTTCTGTTCCGATCGAATAGTCGCTAAAATCAATGATACAACGAAAGTTTTGCCTGTACATCCAAGAAATATAATCCAGCTGTATTATTGGAAACGGCTTCCATGAGTGTGTGATACAAATGATTTTGTTGAATATTCAATTTGTTTCCATTCGATTGTACAAATAAACGTAAATCATTCGAATTGAACTCCGACTCTCTTCACGATAAAAAAAATCATGTTTCTCATGATTGTGCTAATGCTTTATATACAGTCGTTAGACACTTCCATTCAATCTATTATTACAGCTTCGTTGTACATTTCCATAAGGTAATCAACAAATCGGGATTTTTTTTAAGTATAAGTACAAATTCTTTGTAAACGGTGATTTTTTAAGAGCTTGAGAACTTTAAAAAAAAAACGCATAAAATTTGCAAAATCTCATCGATTCTTTATTTGAAACGTTAGATTATTCCATGACATTTACTTTTTGAAGATAATTTCATTTAAATGTTGACCGCGGCTGCGTCTTAGGTGGTCCGTTCGGAAAGTCCAATTTTGGGTAACTTATTCGAGCATTTCGGCCGGAATAGCCCGAATTTCTTCGGAAATGTTGTCTTCCAAAGCTGGAATAGTTGCTGGCTTATTTGTGTAGACTTTAGACTTGACGTAGCCCCACAAAAAATAGTCTAAAGGCGTCAAATCGCATGATCTTGGTGGCCAACTTACCGGTCCATTCCTTGAGATGAATTGTTCTCCGAAGTTTTCCCTCAAAATGGCCATAGAATCGCGAGCTGTGTGGCATGTAGCGCCATCTTGTTGAAACCACATGTCAACCAAGTTCAGTTCTTCCATTTTTGGCGACAAAAAGTTTGTTAGCATTGAACGATAGCGATCGCCATTCACCGTAACGTTGCGTCCAACAGCATCTTTAAAAAAATACGGTCCAATGATTCCACCAGCGTACAAACCACACCAAACAGTGCATTTTTCAAGATGCATGGGCAGTTCTTGAACGGCTTCTGGTTGCTCTTCACTCCAAATGCGGCAATTTTGCTTATTTACGTAGCCATTCAACCAGAAATGAGCCTCATCGCTGAACAAAATTTGTCGATAAAAAAGCAGATTTTCTGCCAACTTTTCTAGGGCCCATTCACTGAAAATTCGACGTTGTGGCAGATCGTTCGGCTTCAGTTCTTGCACGAGCTGTATTTTATACGGTTTTACACCAAGATCTTTGCGTAAAATCTTCCATGTGGTCGAATAACACAAACCCAATTGCTGCGAACGGCGACGAATCGACATTTCACGGTCTTCAGCAACACTCTCAGAAACAGACGCAATATTTTCTTCTGTACGCACTGTACGCATTCGTGTGGTTGGTTTAATGTCCAATAAAGTAAACTGAGTGCAAAACTTGGTCACAATCGCATTAATTGTTTGCTCACTTGGTCGATTATGTAGACCATAAATCGGACGTAAAGCGCGAAACACATTTCGAACCGAACACTGATTTTGGTAATAAAATTCAATGATTTGCAAGCGTTGCTCGTTAGTAAGTCTATTCATGATGAAATGTCAAAGCATACTGAGCATCTTTCTCTTTGACACCATGTCTGAAATCCCGCGTGATCTGTCAAATACTAATGCATGAAAATCCTAACATCAAAAAAATCACCCTTTATATGGGAGTATAGAAATATCTTGATTTTACACCTTTCCAATTTTTTTTTTAAATTTCTCTAAGAATAAACCTTCCCTGGACTTTCACGAACAATTCAAGACCAAAATTAGCCAAATCGGTAAAGGCATTGTTGAGTTGTAGCATTACAACGAAAAGTGGCATTGATTTTTATATATATAGATAAATAATAAAACATGTTTAACTGAATTCTTTTTTAATGAAATGGCTTGATTGCTGAAATTGCTTAAATGATGAAGCTTGTTTGATTTTGCATTTTAGATCGGTTTTTCTGCCACTTTTCTTAAGTTTGTTCCAAACGATCTAAGCTGTTAAGCTCTGCAGTTCATCAATATTTTCCCACTTTGTATAAGCTTCACATTTGGATCAAAATTGTTCTAGAGTTCAATGTCAACTGAGTCAGCAAATGTTTCGATATATTTTATAATACATCTGAAAGTAAGGGGTTCTTCGTAACTTGAATATTAGTTTCCATTGTTCAAGAGTTTGTTGGCATAATGCAATGACCTAACATAGCCCCATAAAAACTGCCATTAATAAATTTGTCATCAAATTGAATTAGCAATACAAAAATGTGTGCTTAAGTGTGACATTTCATGTCATCTTGTTGACACCAAATTTAGCTTTTCCTTCTGGCCTACTCCTCAGTTCTTGTTACGAGTCGATGGAAAACAGCATTTGCCCAGCCCATCCCCTAAAAAAGCGAATCTTCCTCACCCTCAAATTACCGACCGATTGCACCTACGTCCCTTCTTTTCAAGGTCATGGAAACGTTGGATTAATTATCAGCGCAAGAAATAGCTCAAAGATCGAAAGCTTCTTAATAACCGACAGACAGTACGGATTTCGCAATAATAAGTACGCCATGTTGATCTCATATTTTATCTCACTGAACAATGATACAAATTTTTACATCATTTTGGGCAAGGGGTCTGTTCTATCTATAACACTATTTCTCATTTTTATTTATGATCTCCTTTCTGCAACTTATAATCAAATACATTGTTTCGCTGGCGATAGTACTCTTAGCTTTTCGTATTCGTTTTCTTCTTCGCTTATGGAACTGCAACTAGAAAATATGATCAGCTTTTTAAATTCCGACCTTAGCAGAATTGTACATTGGGGAATAAAAAACAGCGTGGTAAAAATTGTTTTCGAACAGATTCTAATCGATTGATGTTAGACTCGTTACATGGACTCCAAACTACAGCTGCAATTTTCTATACTTACCGCACAAGAAAAAATTACAAAGTTTTTAAGACGTATGGGTCTCGAAATTCTTTTATAACGTGATCAATGTGTATATTGAAGTCTAGTTTCTAAGTTGATTAAAAATCATAAAGACAATTAAGAAACGTGACCGTTAAGTTAAGTAAAAGTCAAGCATTTACACTTAGATACATTTAGTTGAATATCATTAACAATCGGAAACACTAATTAAATCACTTTGTAAAATGTAGTCTAGATACGTGTTAATTTTTGTAAGACAGGCGAAGATTTGAGTCTAGAATTGTAAGTAAGTCATAAATATATAATACAAATAATAATGATCCAATATGGCTTCCTTGGGGAACACCAAAATGCACATTTAACTTTTTTAATATTCTGTTTGTAGAAGTACGTATGTTGTGTTTTTATTAAGCTACGATTCCAGCCAAACTTAAAACCAAGTACGAAGTCCAATGATCTTCAAAAGTAAGTCATGGCTTACAAGATCAAATGCTTCTGAAAATCCAGTATGCACCATCAGTTTGATATCCATTTTGACTCTTCACTATAACATCTGAGAAGAACTCCATTCGGCTTCTCCAATTGATTCATAAAACCTTGTTGATGAGGTGTGTTAACATTTTTATACTGAAAGGTCTGATATACTTAGCTTTACTGAGAATTTTTGTCTGATAATTTTAAAAAGCCGTGATATTGAAGAAAAAACAAAAATGCAACTTTTACCCCTATTAGGTTTGCGAATCGTACGTTCGAAGTGAGATATTTTCATTAACAACACGAACTAACACATTCGACCAGGCATATCAGAGCAGCGTAGGAAAAGATTTTGACTTAGGCCTTTCACAACCCTCGGTTTCCTTAGTATTAAAAGAAGTGTGCAATTGAAGACAAATTATGTCGAACCTGGATCAGTCTCAAAATTTCATCTGATGAGAAACAAAACGCACGAAACTACTTTTTTTAACCGCCAGGTTACCAGAAGTAATAAGATGTGTTGACAGAACCCATATAGGAATCGTTGGTCCGATTGAGTTGCGTCATCAGTATACTAGCAGAAAACTATATTACAGTTTAAACGCAATGATAGTAAGTTTTTTCCTCGAGAGTAGCTTTTGGTTTTAGTTCAAGTTTTTAAGGCGTGTGACCATAAAATGTGTATTTATGTTGGCTCAAGATATCTTTAATCAACCCATGATTCTCTTGTACGGAACTCCAGTAATATTAAGTCAATTCTTGAAACATAGTACCAAAGAGGAGAATATTCAATGTTCCTTGGTAGTATTTATATTTTCATTTCAACGTTCAATAACTTTTCTTTTCAGGCCCAAGTTTGTTGATTGTTTTAGCAAATTGGTCAGACTATTCCTTTTTTTCGGTAATATACAAATTTCTCATACTCACACGTTTATTCATTCGACTCGCTAATGGTAATAGGGGTATTAAAGTAAATAGTTTTAAAGCGATTCCAGTGAATACACTCTTCTTATTTCCAACGAGCGTTACCAACTAATCACTCTTTCCACTGATGCTTTTTGTTTAGTTTTTGGGCATATGTTTATGGAACCTTGCAATAATTAACAATTGACGCCAAAAAAGTTGCTTAAATCTGCGTTTGAGAAAGTTTGACTGTATACGTTTGAGTATCCGTACTGCATGCATGCGTTTATGAATCAAGACATTATTGTTGATAGAGCTCAAATTAATCACTCCCTTCTAGAGTCAACAATACGTTCCTAGATTTGTGATACGCAAGCTCGTACACTGTTTTATAAAGCTTGCTGGGTATTGAGGCATAAGACTTGAAAGACACAAATCAAATTTGATGATTTGTAACATTTCATAGATCTTCCAGGTTGCTGTTTGGAAAATCGTAAGCAAACATTGTGATTTTCACATTTTACCACTATTTAGTAACAAAGTTCAAAAGTTGTACACTTTTTCATATTTTTCATCATTATCGGCTTATGAATTTTGTGCTCGTTATGGTCTTTGAAGTATTTCCAATAATTAACTTTGAAGTATTTCCAATAATTAATCAAAAGGTCGTTATTGGAGTACAAACTTGTATTCAACCAAAAATGTTAACTAGCTGATTTTAAGATATATCGGAAATTGATGGAACAAAAATAATATGTACAAATTGTTTTTCAAGAAAATCATGTCATTTTTATATTTACAATACAAAAATACACTCATACATACATTACAATAACTTTCAAAAAGAAAAATATTCTAATAAATATCTTAACAGAAAACAGTCTTAATTATGTACAATAGGACCCTACTCATCTTTTGTAGGCTTCTTAAGTTAATTGTCATTTTAATCGGCATAAAATGCACATACTCTAAAAAATAAAATTGAAAGTTTAAAAACATAAAACTTATATCTAGTTCCTGATCTTATGACTATTTGTGACAGAGAGGTCTTTAACATTTTTTTTATTGTTTTTCGGAATGTTTCAAGTTTCAGAACCAGGGAGAGTTCCTTTAGTTTTACTTTTCCTCCAAGTCCTCCTTATAGAGTTCTTTGAAAATTAACTTTTGTATCTTGGTGCGGATTCGTAGTTTTTGGGCTGAATTAAGCTGCTTCATATAGGGATGCAGACTCAACAAGTAATGATAGTCATCGTCTTCTGGAACTGCTGAGTTTTCCATCGTCGATGAGCCATTAAAGTTACTATCCTCAGAGAGACGTTGTCGCTTGAGTTTTAGGGATGGAATGTTTATATTTGAGAACGATGAGGTTTTTTCATTGTAGAGGCTGGTGCTGTCGGACATACTGTTGAAGGAGTTCTGTTGTTGGGGGGAACGTTTTTTAGGGGTGTATTCTAAGGGACGTTTATTTGCAAGAGGTTTGGGTTGTTCTTCCATCTCGTCCTCGTCTACATCATCTTCGTCGAATTCCTCGTCACTGTCTGGAATTCGAATGAGGCCATTTGTGAGGTCTGGTTCGACAAGGGTCTGTTCATAGTCCTGAGGATTGGTTTGGTTAAAGAAGAACATTGTGTCTTGTTCGGTCTTTGGCAGACGATGGCGCATGTGTTCGGCTGTAAAATCAAAGGGAAACATATTAAGGCATAAGTCTTTTTAGTAAGGTTTTAAAAAACGTAAAAGCTAATTTTGAAGTATTTTTTTTTTATGTTTTTTTTTTTTTTTTTTAAACAAATCAATCAAAAACAATTCACTAATTCAATACAAAATACAGGGTTTGATGCTACACATATTCCCAAAAGTAGTCAGTTATATGTTGTGACATTTAAGGTCAGGGATATTTCCGGGTACCCCTAGGGTATGGATGTAAAAATCAAGAATTTAGGATCTAAGAACAATAAAACGTCGAGAAATATCAATATTTTTAATTTAAAAAATCGTAATCATTTAAAAAACTTCTTACAAATAAATAAATTGGGTGGCGCAACAGTCCGTTGAGAACACGGGCCTAGTGACTTACAATTTTCAACCATTCCTGTCTAATTGCAGGGATGGAGGGAACCTACAGTTTATATGTTATCGAACCCAAGCCTTCTGGCATGACAGCAAAACGCACTAACCACCATGCCACGGGTAAATACTACTTATAGAAATTTTAAAAACATAACTTTTAAACCACAATTTTGGCTATTTCTCCAAAAAGTTGTTGTTCTAACAAAGAAACTTATCTTTCTAGTCTTTGTTCTCCGATCTATAGAGTTATTGAGTGAAGCAATTAAAACATTCTTATTGAGAAAGCCAGCGTTGCCGAATTAATGTTTTAAAAGGTGAGACTTTCCATTACCGCAGCACGAATTTCGTTCTGATTTTTTTTTACAATTAGGTAGGGGTCTCAGCAAAACATACTTTAAATATTAGGGCAAAGAAACAACTTTTTGCACTTTGTTTTTTGAACCTAAAATAAGTTTTTTGAATTGATAGTACGGCGGTACTAGCAGCTAGGTATGAGGGCATAATTATTAATTATTTGAACAGTTATCAAATGAAAAAACGCGTGTCGAAATTTATGCTCCGGTAATGTAAAGTTGAGCCTTTTTAAGTGCCACTGCTGTAGCCAAAAATGTTTCATTCTTTTTTGAAAAACTGTTAAGAAATGTGTGTTTTACAGCATATTTTATTTGTTTATCATAATTACACGATCGTGCTACCGGCGACGCTAAAAGGTGCTTTAAAGTTCTTAATGTTTCAAAAGTGTTCCTATGTTCAAGCTCAATAAGTTTGAATACACATAGAAGTCCCCACAAAATCTTACATAAATTCAAAGCTGTTTTATCCAAAACAGCAATATGATGCAACCTAGCCTATGCCTTTTCATTTCCTTCACCAAATCTGCATTTAAATCGAACCCTAATGAAAACGACAAAGAAAAAGTCCAAAAACTAGTTATTTTGATATCATCATCACATTCATAAAACAACCCTTCCTCACCTTTTAAAACGAAGTACACCTGTTCTCAATTAACTCAGTCTTCGTCCGTAGCAAAACACCAACAATGTTATGAAAGCCTCTCAAAAATGTATACATAAGTAGGTACCTACCATAACGTCCAACCCTTATCACATAATCCGAATGTTTAGTGTTCCATATATTTTTTTCTTTGATTTCACACGCAAATTTTCCTATTTTCAAAAACAAATTTTTTTATTCACTCAATCTGCAATTCACTCAAAATTCGTTGTTACAATAAAAACCACCTCAATAAAATTCAACAAAATAGTTCCCACGATATTTCACTCAATGTACCTACCAGCTGATAGGTACCACTCGAAGCACTCACTCAATCCCAATACCAGCAACGTCTGCTATTCCCCACTAATTCACTTCTAATGCTCCTATATACGCGCCTATATACACTAAAACCAACCCTTGTTCATACAACAACAAAAAAAAACACCCTTTCCAACACAATCGACAAAAAAACACCCACGTTACAAGAAATAGGCTTGAGAATTGTGAAAAGCAAAGCACTCATATACTCACTCAGAAACAGCAGGGCATAGTAGTGAATCCACTTGGACTCATGTTCCGCTGGTTGGATCAGGAAATCCCCATTATCCCCCCGCGGTATCCGTTTGTATTCGACTCGAAAATTGTCACGCAAGCCTTTCCATTTCGCCTTCAGTACGACTTCTATGGAAACAAACAGAAACAAAACAACACAATAAACAATTAGAAGAAGCCAACACAACAAATAAAGTCCGCCGCACAACTTAATGACACAAAGTGAAGAACTGGACGGTCAGGCGGACCGACTGACTCACTGATGAGCCAGCAAAAGTCCAAGTCACCAGTCATAAGTCCACCACAATTTGCCATAAGTTTAGGTTTTATAACATAAACAGAATCAAGAGAGATCAACCTACTTGGCAACTGATGAATGGATGACAACTCTTCCCACATCTGCTCGAGGAACGGCTTGTTACAGTGATAATTGCGGTTCCATATCGCCGGTCGATTTTCCACATCTTTGATGAATTTTTCCACGTTCAGTACAATCGATGAGTTTCCTTTGAGTGCCATGTTTGTTTTTTTATTTTTGTTGTCGTAGATACTAATTTGTATCTATAGCTCGATTCTGCTTATAGCTTTTTAGCTTTTGCTGGATAACGATGATGCGATGAATCTATGACGAAGCCGGCCGGTGCGGTGGTTGTTGCGCGCTCGCGACACTCCAATGAATGATTGAGAACGTTTTAACGTATTCGTAGTTCACGTTACACAGTTTCAGCTTCGACGTCGACTTCGACTTCAGCAAAAGAGTGTTCTCTACTTTTTCGATACACAACGCTCGTCTCGTCTCGTTTCGCAGCTGTGTGCGTAGCGTATTACGAGCCTATGTACTCGCAGTCGACCTATCTGTGTGTCTCCTTAGGGGCAGCAGCAGGCAATAGCGAACAGCAGCAGCAGCAGCAGTAGAATACAGCAACGTCACGTCGTCGTCGTCGTCACAGCAAAGGGAACTAGCAACCAGCAGCAGGAAATGCCAAAAGCCGAAAGCCGAACCCAAGTCGATTGCCCAGCTATACGAAAAACCCAAAAGCAAAAGCAACCACCACCAACGGTGATGCGGTGTTCGAGAGTTCGAGTGTCAGCTGGCTCTGGCTGTAGCTGTGGCTGTGGCTGGCGAAGGCAAAGGCAATGGCAATGGCAAGGAATTCAATGGATGGTGGTCTTAGGTCCCACTCCCGGCGGCGTCCTCGTAGTCGTCGTCGTGTCGTTTGGTTGTATTTGTGTCGATGCCTCCGAGTCCGTTATTGCTTCTTCTTCGAGCTGACTTGGCCTTCTGTCGGTTACTTGTTTTTTTTTGTTTTTGTTGTTTTCAACGTTATTTTTTGGAACTCACTGACTGACAGTCAGTCAGGCGGCAAATGAAGAAGAACAGGAAGGAGACCCCGCCGACAGTGCTTAAACAACAACAACAGTAAGAACGAAAGCACTGAGTTGTGAGGGCGATAAAAACAGTAAACAGGGCACAGAAGAAAGACACAAGCTAAATTTTATTCTCGGTTCTATGTTCTCGGTAACCTTCTCTAGCGGAGAGTCCACGCTCAACTGAACGTTTCAGCGTTGGCAGGCAAGCTATGCAGCGCCAACAGCCCAGCTAGAGCACAGTCATCATCGTCATCGTCATCATCCAGTTCCATAGAAGTATCTACAGAAAAAACTCAACAAAATAAAAAAACACCACAACCCAAACCAAATCAGCAGCAGCAGCAGCAGAGCGTGCGACATACATACGTTCGTGGACACCTCAGCTCGGAGCTCGCAGCTGCTGCTGTACTGTGCTGTGCTGTGCTCTGCTGGGCTGCTGGTGCTGCTAGTTGCTGTTTCTGGTGGTTGCTGGGGCTGGCTGGATGGCTGGCTGGTGCTGGTGGCTGGCTGGCCTGGCAAGGCATATAGCATTGGCATGGCATGGTCCTACAACAATACCAGAGGAGCAGAAGCAGAGACCGACCAGAGCAAAGCAAAAGCAGGGAAAAGCCAAGCGCACTACCTCCACCAACAACAATGAAAGAAGACGACTATGAAACGAGCAAGCCAAGCAGCTGCTCTGCGGATTTGGATTCGGGTTCGGGTTGGTGAATTCTCATTTCCAGCCGTCCATAGCCGAAACACGCTTTGCTTTTGGGTACATACTCGCTCTTTCCTTTTTTTCAATTCAATTTTGTTGCTGTATTCTGTTCTCGTTTATCTTTTCTCTGTGTGGGTTATTTCATCTGTTTGAGTTTGGTTCGGATACGATTTGGAATACACTACGAGCAGAACTCAGAACAGTGGTGCTAGAAGGAAGTGGGTCAAACGTTGAAATGGACTTTTTGCTTCTTTTTTGAGTCTTATTTCTATTAAATCTATTATAAAGCTGAAGTGTTTGTTTTTTAATGGGGCAAGTTTAAAACTCTTGAATAGAATAAAAAAGGGGTTAGAAATCAATAGGCGACAGAACTATAACCGAAATGTTTTACCGATATTTTTACAAACAATGTTCTGTCAAATTATTAAGTTGCATTTTACCCCTTGAACAATTCAGCCGAAATACTTGCACTTCCAGGAATGCTCATCAGGTTACTTAGTTTCGAAAATTTCAAGTATAGAGATTCTTTTTCAAACGGCACATCGAGAATGTGGAATACTTTGTCGAACTCTGTTATTCCCTCTCATATTGATATTTAGAACTGTAAGATGTAATGTGCACCGGTATAGCCTCTTAAATCCTTCCCTATTTTCCTAACGCTCGGACTGTATTTGAATAAAAAAATGAAGGGTACTTTTAACTGTTTCTGTAAGTTTCTGTAATTTATATAATAAAAACTACTGGTCTATTTTTAACATTTTTTTCGGAGTTAGATATCCCACATATTTAGGAAGGCTTTAGGGTGCATATCATCACGTTTAGACTAATACGAGCAGAGCTCCAATAAATAATGTTTCCAAATCAAGGATTTGTTTCGCTTTTGAGAGTTTTCACTGCCTGCGATGCGAAAATAGTTAAGGTTTTGATAAAACGATGTATGACACAGTTGTTCCCCTTTAATAGTTCTAAGAAAATTCTACGACAACATTAGTCTATTTCCCAAAGTTACCTCCTGTGTGTAAGTCATAAGAGGGATAGAGGGGAAGTACAGTTTGTTTCCTGAATCCGAATGGCTAATTTGAGAAAGAATTATTACTGTTGGAGGATTTGTCAATTCCTCGCAAGAGGAAGTAACCGTTAAAAAAAAGAGTTAAGGTGGCAGAGGCAAGGATTAAAACCAAGACTTCTTGCGTGTAAGTCTATCAGTCTATCGGGGCGCAGTTATTTCATATTGAACTTATTAGAAAATATTTGAATTTAATGAAATCAAATTTAAAAGATGAAATAAAAAAATATAAAATAAGCTTATCGACAAAAATGTAATGGAAACGTAAAGTAATGCGAGGCGATAAGTTTGTAGATTTTTTATTTCAACGAACCTTTCTGTTTTCAGTTAAAAGTTTTTGATGCATTTTAGTTTAAAGTGTGACGAAACAATGACAGCTTATCGAATAAAAAGGTAGGTGTTTTTGGACCAAACCATAAATACAACGATACTTCAAAAGAATTCTGACAAAGCTCCCTTAAAAGTTGGAAGGGAGAAAAACCGTATGACGAAATAAAGTAAATTACTTTCAAAATAATCCGATACGATGAGTTTTTTGAAAGATCATAATATTATTTCGTACTTCAGTCGGTATTTCAATCAATAATCTAATAACATTTTAAATATGTAAAAAAATATATTTTTGGGAGTTTCTATATTTTGACATCACGGAGGCAATTTTTCATTTATGCTGTCAGACTGTGGAATAATCTTCCCAGTCACATGAAGTCTGGAATCGAACATAGAAGGTTTCATCAACTTTGTTTTTATTTCTCAAATTTGAACTGAGGTAACTTTTTTGTAATAAAGTAAATTTTTTGTAATTATTGTAATTTCTTCTTCTTGCGACTTTAATTTTGATTGTTATTGAATAAATTATTAATAGTTTGCTACAATTGCTTTAAACATAGTGTTTACATACTTGCATTATCGTTAATAAATATTGTATTATATCCTGTACTATTTATAAGTCAATCTTAATGTACAGCTGTTTTTTTAATCAATAAATATCAAATATCAAAAAATATTTGTATTACAAAACATAGTGTCAGAAAGGTACCGCCAGAAAGCAGTTCAATCTTGCAATATTAACAAGTATTAGTTGTGCATATCGTCGGCTTCTTAATCTTAAGCACATTATTTTGGATTTGGAATGGATTTGAAATATTAATTTAAATGTAGAGTTACGATATTTGCTTATACGGTCGATAATATTACAGTATTTATACATTTTTAGCTCCCTAGAAGTTCTTTCTATCACAAAACAATCCAAAAATAACCTAAACTCTATACAATCAACTATCTAAAACTATAATATTGATGACGTCTGTCATAGCGATCCAAACTTCATATTTTCGACAAGACAAAACTTTCCTTTTTGTGGTCCTAACGAATCTTAAAACAAACGAAATATTTTTTAAGAAACGTTTTTCTCTTAATCTATTAACTGTGTGAGGAACTCTACCAACGAATTTAATTATGACAATTTTGTGCTCCTCTCTAAGATAAGAAGATTTCTTAGAAAGTGTGAATGACGTACAAATTAAGCTCTTCACCAAAATTTAGCGTTTTCGAAATGTATATTCAATTTTAGTGGGCTACAAGGTCGATTATTAATTTAAACAGGTAAACACTTCAACTCTGTTTTTGTGGTTTGCTCTAAAATAGCATTGACAAATATTTTTAACGCTTATAATATTCACCTAAGCTTTAATTTTTACGACAGATTCTTAAACAATTTGTTGCGTCTTGAACGAACAGAACATAAGTTTGACAACTTCCCTTTAGGTCAAGTAAGAATTCCTATTTTTCCTTATGAGGGATATTTTCTTTTTCGCACCACTGTAGAGTATGTGTTTTTCGCCCTCTTTCATTAACTATGATGGTTCTGGTTGTAGAAGATTGACTTGAATCGACATCGACACCGGCAACCGGCATAGCAGTTGGCAGTCAGACAAATAGACAGACAGACAGACAGAGCCCCAGAGTATAAAGGGCACATTAAGCCAACCAACATTCGAAAAAGAACGAAAAACAGGTAAAAATGACACACAAACAGTTACATACAGAACTTTAGGTATAAAAGATATATAAAGTCAGTATAGCTATGGCCACTTCGAAACATAGGTCTATCTACATATGAGTATGTTTTCAGTTCCATCGTCGTCGTCGTGGTCGTCGTCATCATAAAGAAGAACTTGAACGTTTTCAACCATGAACCATCCACTAGCTATGTAGGCACTTGGCTATGCGTATCCAACAAATACGAGAGTTGAGTAGATACACTCGCTTGGAAATTGTTGGTAGACATAGCTCTCTCTTCAAAAATTGAAAACGCTCTCTGTCGTCTCTGGGATTCATTCCAGCTGAGTTCTGATTCTGAGCATGGTATACTTACGATACGAGTTGGTATACCTACGAGCTTCAGCTATATGAAAATATGTACATTCATCGCCTTCTCCACATAGCCAAGTTTCACATAGCTGGGCGTGGAGGGAGCATATCGTCAGCACATAGCGCTTGGAAGCAGCAGAATCGGGCTGAAATCATCATCATCATTATCATCTTCGTCATCGAGTTCAGCTAACAAAAACAACAACCATGGAACCGGAGCCATCGAAATATCGCCGGGCGCGCCACAGCTGAGTGACATTTTGAAGTTGTTTTTTTGATTCGTTCTTTTTTGTAGATTTTTAAGAACCAACTTAAATAAAGAACTTAGGTAATCTGGGGGAATCGGAGGGTAGTTGGCAGCCAAAAGACCAAAGAACCCACCACCGTCAAATGACCGACGGATGCGATGGAGAAACACATAAAAAAGATATTTGAATCGACGAACGCGACGACGTGGTGACGAGCGCCGAACATGACGAAGAAAAAGCTGAAGAAATCTCCGACTAACTGAGTACCTACAGCTGGGTCACTCTTTGGTCTTTGCAGTAAGCTGCTTTATAACTATGTACTATATGCTCCAATGTCGGCCATGGGGATTTGTAAAGCGTCGTCTCCCCGCCGCCACCGCTCCTGCCTGAAATAAGTGCTGAACGGGTGGAATAGCGTGCTAAGACAATAACGACGACGACGGCGGTCAGTCCCGGGGGCATGAAGAGAGTGCCACAGCGACTGCCACAGCCAGAGCAGCAGCAGAGCAGAGTATACATCAGAGTATTAAGGCCAGTTACTATATGGCTAGCTGAGCTGCTGCAGTTGAAATTGGAGAGCGAGGTGATGTATTATAAAATGTGCTTTGTTTGTGTGTCCTCATAACAAAAAGTCTGGTCTCGTTCGTCTAAACAAATCTAGGTCAGGGTAAAAAGTCATAATTCGAGTGAAATATTTTTGGCAAGCATTCAAAGTTGATTAAGGGATGGTAAAAAGTTGATGAGTATTCTACCTACAAACAAACATATTTATAAACTAATTAAGGACGCTTTCCAGGAAGAAGAGATATGCACACGAGGTCTCTAGGCCATAGAGTAGATTAGAAACTAGGAGTGTTGTTAAATATCAAATTAGTGAATAATTTAGGCTCGATAAAATTCGATTTCACAAAAAGTGTTATCAACATTTGAAATCCTTAATAAAATCATGACATAGCTTTTCCTATTCTCTTAAAAACGAACAAAAAAGTTATGTGCACTCAGGCGTACACGTATTTTTTTCTATTTTTTTTCTGATTTGTTAATTTCTCTGTTTTAAGTTTTCTTCGTAAGAAATTGAGTTTTTAATATACTTAAAAATAACAACAATACTTGACAACGCGTTTTTCTAAAAGAAGTCATGTAAAGGCTGATTTTTTAAGAGCTTAATTTTTAAATTAGTTTTCTGGCATATATCCACCACAGCCATGAGTTCCATGGTTCATTCGTTTAGTCTAATTCTTAAACACTTCTTCAAAAAAATCTATCCTCATGGCGTTATAATGGCTTAAAAGTTTCTGGTTTGTCGTCTTGATTCAACGATTTAATAAAGCCCTATAAAAAACTAATTGAGAGGCGTTAAGTCAAACGAAGAAAGTGGAACTGAAACTTTAGGTTCACTTCTGGAAATAAAGTTTGATTTTTCAAAAATTGATGATTTAATCCGCTGTATAACAAATCATTTCTGCATTTAGCGTAACGGCAGGTCTATCCTCATTTCAAAGGATATAAATACCTATGATGTCTCGAGGGTGTAAACCGCACAAAACTGTCAATTTTAATGAATGAAATTCTAATTAAGTAATAGCTTAAAGATTGTTTTTATATCATATACGTTAATTTTATTTATTGACGAAGCTGTTTCTCCAGAAATAAGCGTCAACTCTAAGATAAATTCTCTTGACGAAGAGCTTCATGAACATTGTCGACAAATTATTTTGTGTAAACGCCAAATTTCTGCAACTTGGAAGTTGTATTCTGTTGCTAAATGATTTACTATGTATTTCCGAAACCTCTATGAATAAAAATATCAACACACTTTAGCACTCTCGACTTTCAAATTATCAACAAAGCCCATCGAAACTTCTCATCCACCTAAAAAAACAACTTGTACAAGTAAGAAAAACAATTCGTTACGTGAAAGATAGTGCAAAGGACTGTGGACTGTTAGACTAGGGCTCTTAGTTCAGTTCTTGCATGAGGGACTGGAAATGCAAAAAGTTGATAAGAACTGATAAATGATGTAATTATGGTCATTATTGAATTTATTGTTGTAGTTTGTAGGTAAATAGGACACCTTTTTTCGAAGACTAAGTTTTATTTATTTTTATTAAAAAAGCGCTAGTTAAACATAGATAAATCCCTTTGAGTTTTCTCGGGATAAAAAAGTAAAAATATTGTCCACACATACATGCCACAGTAAAACCCCCTAGATCCGTACTAACGCTTATTTATTTGATGCTGTTAATCGCTTCGACACGATTCCATCGTAAGATCTTACTGCTGTAGAACGCCAAGTCCAAGTCGCCAGCAATCCACTTAACACACTCTTATACATAGAGATCTTCCATTCCCGCCACATCGCCGCCGCCGGTGACGATGTTGATGGCGACGAACGGTGGCGGCGACGAATACAACGCTAACATTCAAATCGACTTGCTGTTGCCGTACCCTCTCGACCATCACATCGCCTCGCACATACTCTAAGCTAACAAAGAAACTTCAGATTTCAGAACAAAGCCAGAGCCAGTCGTACCGCTTGAGAACGCATCTGAGATGGAAAATAACTACGAGAACAGTAGAATATCAGTTCGCTTCATGGCTTGGATTTCGTCGTCGAAAAAAAACAAGCACAACAAAAATACCAAAAGCGAAAAGTTGAAAATTAAATTAAAAAACTTAACTCTCAAATTATGTAGTTAGTCAGTTTTGACTATGTGCACATTAATGTTTGTCAGATTTTGACTCTTTTAGAAGGCAAAGTATCTACCTAGCTCACCTACATATGTATCTACTCTACATGACTTCCAGTGGAGAAAGATATTCGTACTTGTTCACCTAAATTGATACCTGGAATTTGGTTTTTTACACCTTTGCTTGCAGTAAAAATGAAGAATGTAGATAAAGATACTCCAATCTTCAAACAGCGATGTACCTATCAGATTTCTGCCTGAATGATCGATCGTTTGTCTCTTTCCGACGAGCAAAGAAGGGAGAGTTTTTTTGCAAGAGGAGATAATTCGAAAAGATGAGCATCTGCTGTACCTACTACTGGTTTGAGAAGTCGATGGCCTTTTTTTTTTCTTTAAGTAGTACGCTAAAGATGGTGCTGCAGATGACCTAAAAAAAGACACCGGCTACAATTTCGGTGGAAGTATCTGAAATTCTGAAGTATAAAAATATCAGGTATACATTTGTATGCATATAAAATACTTGTCGTATTCTGATGCCACAATCATTTTTTGTTTAAACCTGAGTAGCTATCTAAAGATGTCAAAATATCTCAAAAGAGTGACTTTATCTTCCAAAATGTGCTGGAAGTCTTAGAATTGTTAGTTGTGATTACGAACAATTTATGAAAGATCCACAAATTATGTTTCTTCTTCAATTTATAATTTTTTAGGAAAGTTTATACGAGAAGATATATAATACTTTTAGGGTCAGTTTGTTCACAGAGTCGTAACGTTATAGGTCCAGCATTAGACCTTCAATTAAAGATCAAATCGGTATTAACTAATTTCTTCACACAAGTACTAGCCCTATCAATTTTAAACCAAATACTTGTTAGGACTAATTGATTTCTTCAAGAAGGTATATAGTTTTGTCAAATAAAGGGTTTTTCACTAAGGGCGAGTAGATGTTGAAGTGAAATAAAACAAGCTGTGTATGCGGTATTTACACAATTATAATGTATACCCTTAAGTGTGGAACATGACATCATTCAAGTTCAACTCGGCTTCTTTAGGAGGCACTGATCCGAGTGGTTCCGCATAGATCCGGCTGAACTTGAGCGATGTCCTGTATTATTTTCACCTTAAGGGCATCGGTCTATTGTGGTTAATTTACATAGAGCTGAGATTTTAAGAAACCCCACATGAAAAAGCCTAGCGGGGTCAAATTGGAGCCAAATATCGTCAAAGTCCATATGACTAAATTTTAGCAATAAGAAATTAGTTACTATCGTTTTGTAGCGCTCGCTGTGACTCACTAACGTTGTTTTTAAAAAAGTACGGACCAATTACCATATACAACAATTTTGTTTGTTAACACAGCCATTGACTAAAAATGCGCCTCGAAGCCAAGTCAGCGAGCAAACGGTGTTGTCTGAGGTCAACTTTAATTTCTTGGGTCAGTTGGATCTTTTACTGGTGTCGGTTGTAGGCCAAAGTCCTGACTTTAAGTTCGCCAAGTTGAAGTCTGCGAAAGGCCGAGTTCTTGTGCATGGTGAGGAATAGACTGCTTCAGGTTCTGCTTTACACTTTCACGGATCGCAGCGATGTTCTCGGCCGATCTTGCTTTCCTCGAATGTACGGGTGTTGGCTGATTGTTTAGTGAACCAGTCGTCTCAAATTTGGCTACCAAACGTTGAAGATTCGACTGTCAAGGGCCACCACGTCTACCGTAAAATGGGCGCAACGTTTGTTTTGATAATATTGTTTTTTTTTTTCCATTTGAACTTGCTGTTCAATCCTGTTTATTTGGCACAAACAGCTGAATAAAAAATAAAAGATCTGACAAATGTCACCAAAATAAAATAACCTCCACGGGGCGTAAAAATCTAACTGCACCAATTCAAAAACATTTTACAACATCGACAGGCATGGTTCTGATAGTATACTACTTTAGAATTATAACCTTGTTAGAAAAAACAGATGATGTGCGTAGTGTATGTTCAGATAATTCAAGGGCGGATCCAGATGTTTAATCAGGGGGGGTCAAGCAATTAACGTATAGACGAGTTTTAACTTACAACTTAAAAATGTTCTTTAAAAAAGGCTAACAAAATTTAAATAACATAATGTGCATATTAACTTTAAATGTACACATTTCATGGGCTAAAATGACAACTTTAGTTATTAAATTATTTTAAAACGCTATTGTAGAGCAAGGTATAGTCTAACAATTAGACTTTCTTCATCTGAAAGAATTCCAAGATTCTAACAGTTTCTTAGTATGTCATATTTAAGAGCAAAACAAGAAAACCAATAGTTTAGAGAGTTTTTATTGCTTTCATGGAGAAATGTATGAAATTTTTTTGAAACTTTGCTTTCTTCCAAAAAAAATATATTCTTTTTTGTTTCCATTCCAAAAACCCAGAAAAGAATCTGATATCATATCAAGAATTTTCCTTTTTTTTTGACGTAGTCTTTTCGGGATCAATTTTCGGGAGTCTAGTATTATTATCGCTGCCAGTCTGCTTACTCAGCTTACAAAACTTTAAAATTGTAGAGAGAAAAATTAAAACAAAAATTTAAGAAATGATGTACATTTAAGTACATAATTTCTCTGAATATAAAATAAAAAAAAGGTATTTGTTTACCTGGGAAGAAACTTTTGTGTGGCAGTCACAAATTACACGTTTCAGAATCTCTTTTCACTTCAGCGTTCTCAAAAGATGCAAAGCTTTTATATCAATAGATATGAAACGTCATTGTGTTTTTCAATTAGCTATTAGTTTAACAAAAGTGCCACTTTTGCTGGTTTTGGGACATTTATATTCTTTAGGAGGGGTACGCTTCTGGAGCAATACCAAAATATGTTTTTCTTGTAAAAAGAAGCCGAATTAAGAAAAAAAAATAGAGAAAGTTTTAAAAATCTATCGGTTCATTTGTGAAAAAATTCGAATTTTCGAACTGCTGTTGTTTTTAGTATTAAAACATGAAAAAAAAACGCCTTAAGCTAATCGGCTTATTTTCAATGGCAATACTTGCCATATAAATAGTTCCTATGTGTCGCAAATAAAAATCACTTTAATGTTCACTATTTATGTACATACAAAAAATAAGATGGACTTGAAGGCTAGTTTCAGGAGTTTAAAGGGAACTTAATATAAAATTGAAGATCTCTTATTCAAGGTTTCTTCTTAAAAACATTAACCTTTGATCTTTTTCTTGCAAACAAGTTTTATGAAAATAATTTAAAGCATTACTCAAGTTACAAAAATTTTAAATGTTTTTGATAATAAACCACTTTTTGGTGAATGCTGTTAAATTAATAACAGAAGTGGTTCGATCGAGAATGCAGAGAAGCGAGAAACGTATTGAGAGAACACTTCAGAAAATTACTCAACCAAAATACATTGAATATGCCTATACAGTATGCAGAACCATTTGTAGAAAACCAAATTCTTGATGCAGATATATCTTTGGATGAGATAATTGTGATAGTTCAAAAAGCAAAAACAGGCAAAGCCCCAGGACCAGATCGTGTGTCAACTGAATTTTATAAAAATGCATCAATACAATTTCTCCAGAAAATGTGTGAGTTTTAACTACATTTTTAATACGGCCCAGGTACCTAACTCTTTCAAAGAAGCTCTAGTATTTCAGATATATAAAAAAGGAGACCCAAATGATCCAACAAATTATAGAGGTATCTCGTTTACAAATGCTATAGCAAAAATATTTACAGGAGTGTTACTTTCTCGTATAACAAATTGGGTAGATGAAAACAGGCATCTCAGTGTATATCAATCAGGTTTCCGCTCTGGTTTTGCGACTACTGCTAATATCTTTGTGATAAATACGATTATCCAGGATTTCCAAGTCCGTCAACGTAAATTATATATTTTCTTTGTAGACTTCAAGGCAGCCTTCGACACTATAGATAGAAAAGCGCTATATTTTAAATTAAATCAACTGGGAATGTCGACAAAAATGCTAAGGATAGTAAAGGAACTGTATAACGGATCAAAATCAGCAGTATGGGATGGAACAAAAGCATCGGAATGGTTTGAAACCAAAACTGGTTTAAAACAAGGATGTTTACTAAGTGCCATGCTGTTTGTCCTTTTCATAGACGATGTAACATCCTGTTTACCTGCCGGAATAAACATAGCTGACAAAGTTATAAAATGTCTCCTTTACGCTGATGACCTGATTTTACTAGCTGAATCACCTGAAAGTTTACAGCTGATGATTAATAAGCTTAACGAATATTGTAATTCCTGGAACCTTATCATCAACCTTGATAAATCTAAAATTATGGTAGCAGGCTGTTCGAGAGGACGATGCTCACAAAGAGAGAAATGGTATTGCGGTAGAGAGAATATTGAAGTAGTCAAAACCTACAAGTACCTTGGAATATGAAACAACATCTCTCTTCAAAACTTATCACAACGAAAAATGCCATTAATATTAGTTGGAATCTCCTATTGAGAAAGAAAGAGGTACCGAATTCAGCTAAATACAAGGTATATGAAGGGGATCTACGTTCAATGATGTGCTTTGGAGCTCAGGTGTGGGGCTTTCAAGAATTCGAGGAAGTCGAAAAACTACAAAGATTCTTCATCAAAAAAGTATTTCAGCTTCCTAAAAATACTCCAAATTATATGCTTCATCTCGAAACGGGACTAGCCACTCTTTATATATTCACTCTGAAACTACATGTTGACTACATCATAAAAGTTATCTCGACGTATAGTCAAGAAAGGCTGCAACACGTTCTAGGATTGTATGCTATCAGAAGGAATCATCCCTTTATACAAAAATGGAAAGAACTAGCTGAATCAGTCGACTCACCTTTGGATGTAAACATTGAAAGACCATTAGAACTCAGAAATCAAATGTATGCTATAATAAGAGAATTAGATATAAAACACAGAGAAAACTACACGAAAAAACACTAGAATCAGAAAACCGACTCATATACCCAACTCTAGTCCATAACCTCAACGAAAATAATTATTTCAAAGACTCGAATAGCTGCAGAAAAATATCGTTGTTGTTTAGAGCAAGAGAGGAACTCCTCAACTTGAATGGAACGTCTTTTAACAATAGCGAAACCAATTACTGCACACTATGTAATCAACATGCTAGAGAAGACACGTTTCATTTCATGGGTATTTGTCCAATATTGAGAAACTGGAGGATGCAGTATTTCCAAAAACCATCGTTAACCCTAGAGGAACTCAAGGAACTACTTAATGGACCGAATTGGGAAGCAATATATAAATACTGCAATGAAGCTCTAAACTATAGAAGACTAATTATTACGGACTTTATTTAGAATATTTAAGTTACATATGTGAACCTAGTAGATACTATTATATAGGTCCCTCCGATAGACGGCAAATTTCGCCATTGTCATTTCATTGATTTAAAAATTGTAACAAAACAAAATGTCAAAACTGTGTTAAATAAATGAATCTTAATCTTAAATCTTAATCTTAATCTTAATCTTAATCTTAATCTTAATAACAAATGTTTTCTAACACAACTTAACTGCATAAACTTTATGGTCATATCCATTGACTCAATACGATTAGTTTCGAATTGAAAGGAATTCCTACAAAAATACAAACAAATTATCGCCCAGGGGGCTCATGACCCCTACGACCCCCCTCTGGATCCGCCATTGAGGTTATTGAACATGTGCAGAAATTATGCACAAAGAATCATGTGCATCAAAAAAAATTGTTAATTTCTCTAAAATTACAACACTTTGAAAATCTTTAACAGTTGCATAATTTCGTGAAACACAAATTAAAGATTAAACATTTAAATCTTAGCTTCGTATCTGCTAATGAAAAAAATTTATTTCATTTTAATAATTTGACACATACAAATAATATTTGAAACTCCAATTTGGTGTCGAAATCAAAATTTTGACACTTTTGGAAAGATTTATTTGTAGGACTTTATTTTGAAATCAGATCGGGTACGATTGATGTAAATAAATGTGGAGGTACTAGTTTTTTATTAGAACTACGTATCAGGTGTAGAACTTGACCTATAGGTAGACTGGGTAATATAGAACATCGCATCAGACTTGGTTCTATTTCATTCTTCTTCTTTCCTTAATTGGGCCTCAAGAAATCCTGCCAGTTTACTTGATCTCTAGCTGGCTGTCTCCAGTTTCAAATACCAAGCTGGCGTACGTCTCATTTTGATCAGTCCACCAGATATAATGTCTGCCTCTGCTTCTGGCTCCCTCAGGCTTAGCGTTTAATACCCTACGAGCTGTAGCTTCGATGTTTATTCCTCTAAATGCCCTAGTCATCTTAATCGTTGTACACATAGTTTTTTTACCAATGGCAAGTCCCTTCATCCACCTTGGAAAGATTCCACGCTTGTGCACCATACATTAAGACTGGGATGCTTAATGTTTTGTACAGTGTCTTCTTGCTACTTCGCGATAGGGCCTTATTCGTCAATCGCTTATTTCGGCCAAAGAAACAGTAAGAGTAAATTTGCGTTTGATTTCAGTTCTAATGTAATTTGCAGAGTTAACAGCACTACCTAGATAGATAAATTCGTTCACACACAATATGCTAGACAGGATCTTTTAGATGATGTTTAAAAGGCTGATGCCTGTGAGACTTGGCCTAAATGCAGATTGTTGTCACTCTTTCTATAACAATCCAGAAGCTTTAAACTCTTTGCCTAAGATTCCTTTTGACAGCGAACCCGCAATCCAAATAAACGCTTTTTCCTATCGAGTAAACACTTTCAATGGTACAAATTGGAACCTACTATCTTCAACACGTACACGTTAATCGTTGTACGTTTTTCGTTTGCGGGGGGGAGCGGTGTTCGTGAATACTATAAGTTCATTCATCCGAGATTATTACTTATTTTTTCATCATAATCGGGTTTTACTTTTATGCCCGGCTTGTGAGGCTAAAGCACTGGAGCTGGCCCTTCAGAGTGAAGTCTGGTCTCCTACTTTTTGAGAAGGTGACTCTGATGTCCAACGTTCGTCGCTAGTTCACCTTTCTGCAATTAAGCTTTGTTTTGGAATTTGTGAATTGTTTCAGAACTAGTTTAATGCCATATGTCCCTACCAGATTTCAGTAACTTCTGCGTTAAGCATTCTTTCTGAATTGTTTACAATTGGACATCATCCGTAAAAGTTGAAATATCTTCTCTTTGGCCTGAGTAACATAAAGGGAATATAATGGGTAAATCTTCCCTATGAGTTCTCCCAGCAGCTTTATAGGATTTACGATAATTCGTCGGTGTTGTTGCCATCTTTAAAATAATTCTTCTGTTCCAAGTTATGATATACCAGGCTGTAGAGTTGCCTGAGGATAGATCCTGCTTTAAGTCTTCTGCAAAAATGCACTGGTAAAGCGAAGTTTCTAATTCTTCATTGCTTGTGTTATTAAAATTTAGTTCTATCCCACATTCTGTACAAAGATCCAGCCATTTAACATACCAGGTTAAGCGGCTATTG
Source organism: Eupeodes corollae (assembly GCF_945859685.1). Taxonomy (NCBI): domain Eukaryota; kingdom Metazoa; phylum Arthropoda; class Insecta; order Diptera; family Syrphidae; genus Eupeodes; species Eupeodes corollae. The sequence goes on along the minus strand of NC_079147.1, from coordinate 307,656,628 downwards.
ACTATTGTTCTCCTTATCGTTCCCCAAAGATGTGGTTGAGAGAGCTATAGTCAAGACGATAGTCGTTCCATCAAATTTTCTTATGTGATCTAGGCCCAGGTTGTTCTAGCCCTTAAGAATGGCAGAGCAACTATTTTTGCGAGTCGGTTATCATCCATTTTTAAAACTTTCATTATGTATTCCAGTTGCGTTTTCGAGGTTCATATGAACAGAGGTGATAATCATGTTTCCAACATCATAGCTAGAAGTATAACAATGATTTCTGAAATTTGTTAGTGATGTGGTATCTTAGCTCAAGGCATGCTTTTAATATAAATTATAGTTTTTTGAAGACTTATGAAAACCTGATCGTATAGTAGTGATTTATATTAGATAATTTATGTTCAAATCATGTTTCTTACTTTTTTCAGCGTGATAGAAGGAACATTATCTGCAGGAGTAATAAATTGAGCACTTTCGACGATCTTCTTTATTCCCAAGAGACATGATCTTAAAAATTTGCATCCTTGACAATGGAAGCAATTTTATCTAAGCCCTTTCTTTGTCACTTAAAAGCTAACAAAATACACTTTTTGTCAACGGGTATATAAGAAGCACTTCTACAACAACTTCCACCTTCATCGATCCGATGCTGCAACGTAAATATCAAGGGCCAAGGAATCCGCAACAGAAAATACCTTTTAACTTTCCTTCTTTTCAATAAAACAACGGAAAAAAGTATAAAATACCTACGTAAGCACCTCTCATCGTATACTAAAAAGATTTATGTAGCATTTCACTTACGTATTTTGTATACGCGTTATGTCCATCGACCGGAAAAAGTAGCACCCGTGCGGAACGCCTTTGAATTTCCGCATCAGCCATCATCAAAAAGGTAGCAAACAAAAAAAAAACCAAGAACGAAAAAAGAAAAACGAAAAATCCCTTACAAAATGCTTTATAAAGCCACTTATTGTTATGGTTTTACTTTTAGTGGAATTAAAGAAAATCCGAATGCAAAAGGAGGAACTATCGGAGGATTTATTAAGGAATGCTTTTAGGCAGTGGCAACGGTAGCGGCAGCGGCCTCCTGACCGAAAAAGGGGGATAATTAATCGTTGCACAGAAAAGAACAGACGGGTTCCTTAAAAGATTGCTCCGCATAACAATGGGGGTTGGGCTGTTCTGTACTATGCTGAAGAGAATGTCAAAATTGCAATCTCTTGATAAGGGATGAGATGCTGATGGTCATGCAGATGGGGATGAACCTCTTAAAATTAAAGAATACCTTTCCATTAGGAGTGAACAAATCCTTTTGAAAGTGCTCTTTACATAAATACTTAGATATGTAAGTTTGTTGTACCTTGAGAGAAAATATCTGTTTTGAAGTCTACTTCAAAAATCCAATTGCCCATCCCTTTCACAATATCTTACCTAGTCGTAACTAGTATCAGGCCCAGCTTGACCGGATGCAAAAAGTACAAATAAATTCCCGCCCCAGAACTAAAACTTACTGATTTATGCTTGGCCAAGACTATTCCACAACATTAATTGGTTTGGATCATTCGAGGCAGGCCATTTATATATCTGTTTCCATTTGCAAGAGCCTCACCTCATTCTCATTTCCCATCGGGGTGCTTCCTGTTCCTGCAGTAAATGGAATTTATCAGTTCACTCTAAACTGTGACGCAGGCACAAATAAATTCCCATTTCACCTGAAATGAAATTCAAAAATACAAAAGGACCCATAAAGGAATTTCCCATCATACATCCTTCTACGTATCTATATACACACTCGTAAACATATCTATTTGTTACGCACTTTTGTTTCGTCGCATTTTGTTACCGACCAAACAACAAGTCCAAGGATACGATTGTGTTTGTATGCCTATCTTAATGGATGTGTTCGTCACAGGACTAAAACAAGGACGAGACCGAAAACCCTACAAAAACTATACATCTCTGTAGATTCTGAAACGCCATTAGGAAACAAATGCGACGGCGGTGGTGGAGGTGTGGTGGCGGGTGAAATTGTATCTAAAAGCTCTAGAATGGAAATTTATTGGATGGATTTTGTAAATCCAAATGTAGAGCCCAGGTGTACTCCTATACTCGTTCTTTTGCTGGCACAGCATCCAGAGTGATGTTAAAGTCTTTTACACAAGAATGATTATTATTGTAAGATTTTAAGGAATACCTAGACATAGACACGTGTGTATATGTATGTAGACGGTTAGGAAATATTTGTCTGAAGATGCAAATGTTTCTGAATACATTTGGGAGTTGTTTGCAAGTAAATCTTTTTACTGAAGTTGACACTGAAAAAAGATATTGTTAAATTATTAAGATTTATCAGTGTTAACAATTTTATACAAAAAAATATGATGAAAATAATTATTTGGATACAGAACAGCTAGAAAATTATTATTACATATAATGAGATTCTGATACCTTTAAGGTGATAGTAATTTTTTTGGTTGTAGCGCATTTAAGGGTCACCCTAAAGTTTTCGGAAAATGGTGTTTTGGTCCCCTAAGACCTCAAAACCAATTTTCAGATTATGTTCGGGAAAAAACCTTTTTCTACTACACAAAACTTCAAACGCGCTTATCTCAATACGTAATTTTTTGAACTGGTAGTTTTCAATCAATTGACTAGAAATTTTTTATATAAAGGGTGGTTCAATTTTAAGGGCCGATGTTTAGTGTAATTCACACCTAAAAGTCAAGTCAAGAGTAACGCGTTAAAGTTATTCAAGCTTGTCATGAAATTAGGCCTTCAAATTTAAATGCATATTATAATCATCCAAATGTGTACAAATGGAATAAACGTGCAAAAATTTGCTAAAATACTTACAAGATTAAAACAAATAAATTATAAAAGAACAAAATTTGGCTAGAAAAATGAAACACATATTTAATTAAATTAATTTTTCTTTATTTTGCACTCATTATTTCCCTATTCATTACGAAAAAATCCTATTATAGATAGTTTGTTGCTGCTTAAAAGCAGGACAGTAACTTCTAGCATGAGCAGTTTTACTACCACAAGATCGGTGAATCGAGGCACCCTCCGAGGTCTGGTCCTTTCGCCTCTTTTATGGAGCATGGTAGTAAACGACCTACTAACATCATTGGAAGCAGAGGGTTTCAGGGTGATTGCCTTTGCTGATGACGTTGCAATATCCGTATCTGGGAAGCACCCCCAAGTTCCTCGGAACTCCTACAAAATGCCTTAAATAGGCTAACAAACTGGGGTAAGCAATGTGGCTTGGACGTCAATCCACATAAAATAGAATTAATACTCTTTTCGAGAACATACAAAATTCTAGCCCACTCAAGATTAAAGGAATACCATTAAGCTTTTCCGACCAAGCTAAACATTTAGGCCTCATTTTAGACAAAAAAAAAATTGGAAGGCAAATATTGATGAAAGCTACTGTAGCGCTTTTTACTTGTAAAAAGGCCATAGGATCAAAATGGGGCTTCTCCCCAAAAATAACCCACTGGCTATACACCGATATTCATTTATGGAGCTGTCGTATGGTGGACAAGATGGTAAAAAATCTTCTCCAAAATGGTGGCAGCCAACTTAGAGCCACCTGGACCAGTAACAATACTGGACATACTACTATTCTAGACAGTTTCAGATCTATCCCAGATCGCTTAGGCTATACCACCCCAAAAATGGTATTCGGTAAAATCTTCCATGTGTCCATCCCTTCAAGATCCTCCTGGGAAGAAGAGAGACCCCTGGAAGACGATGCGGTATACTTCTATACAGACGGTTCAAAGACCGATCACGGAGTTGGAAGTGATATCTATTCGGAACAACTGAATAAGTCTATCCCAATGAACGTATTGTATTCCATTCAGAAGCAATTGCGATTAAAGAAGCACTTTTCCGGCTCAAAGAAACGTTATCTTGCAAGGATACACGAATAATCTCAGACAGCCAAGCCGCTCTTAAATCTCTCGCGTCTGTCTCCACAAACTCTCAAACAGTCCACGATTGTCCATCATCTCTAAACGAGATGACGGAACAGTTAAATATTCACCTCATTTGGGTGCCGGGCCACAGAGACATTCCGGGAAATTGCAAAGCCAATGAGCTCGCCAAAAACGGAACACTTCTGCCTAATGTTCGACAAAAACATAACATAGGAACACACCACTTGCTACATGCATATATCTTCTCAAACAATATGCTCTAAAATCAAAAAATGCTAGATGGTCACCGAGTACCACCTGTCTAGCGACCAAGCAAATATGGCCTGATATCCCTGATCAGACAAAATAAGCTCTACAATTGGAGTAATAACAGGACACTGCCTAATAGGAAGACATGCTCTGAGGCACAAATGACTTTTGTAGAAGCTGCATGGACGAGGAGGAAGAGGAAACAGTCCAACACCTTCTTTGTACATGTCCAGCACTCTCCATTAGAAGGAATAACTTTCCCGGTAATCCCTTTTTCGATAATACCAGTGAACTAGCAACGATTGACACAAAACGTCTCTTTAATTTTATTAAAAGTTCGAAATGATTAGTTTAAGTTAATGGACCCTTGAGGTCTACGTGCGTCAATGACATCTGGACAACCACTCCAACCTAACCTAACCTAACCTAGTTTGCTGATTTAGTTTTCGGACACTGGTTCACAATTGTCATTAATTTGGGTGGGATAAAATATAATCAATAAATTGAGCAATTATTTTGTATTAATTATATTTTACTTTTTATAGATAACAAAGCATTATTACGAGGACTGAAACTGCCTGAGGCATGTTTAAATGATAGAAAAAAGTTACATTTGGGTTGACATTGATTATGTTATCTTTGTATAGTTATGGGACAGTTCGAGTTCTTTCCAAAGTTGCTTAGGGTGTGATTTTTGCGGAAGTTATTACACACACAAATTTATTTAATGCGAGGATCTCTCTTTCCAAAAACTTTGTATATTTCTAAAATAAAAATGTTTTCCAACCATAACCAAAAAATGTCCACACGAGGGTTTTGACCGTTTTATCTTAATTTTACTATCCATTTTTGTAAAATTAAATTATCTAAATTCTTTACGCACAACTTTTTCACTTAAAGTTTTCAAGTAGTTGGATAACATTGTAGTTTATTTAATCTCATTTCGTAATTTTTACATGACTCCTAATTTAGGATAACTTTTGGTAAATGTCGTTGGTGTTTAAATGAAGATGTACATAAAAATTAAGCTTTGTGGAACTAATTGAAGTATGCAAAAAAATTATTTCAAATTGTGTTGCAAACTGCTGATATAGTCTACAGATTTTGAAAGTGAAGTTTAAACAATATGTCTAAGCATAATTTCCTACTTTCAAAATTTATTTAAAGAATACTTTTTGGGGATTTTATATCAGAAATGTTCCAAAATAAGGTTTCTTTTTATTTTCGACACATAGGAACTATAAAGAAAGTATTGCATTCGTTCAAATTTCTAACTCGAAATTTTAATTTGACATGACATTATAGTGGGTGAAGTCGAAAAAGTGGGTCCCCAAATTCTCTCCCCTACAGGCCAAATCTTTTGGCCGATTGAGTTAAGACTTGGAAATAAAGGGCCAAACCTGGATATAAAGGTCTTAAGCGGATTTTTTTTAGGCTTAAATTAATTTTTCTAAAGGCTAAAAATGAAAAAAAATCAATCGAATTTTCTGGAAAACGAACATGTAGATATTTTTCAAGAACTAATGAACTGATTTTAATAATTCTCTGAGCAAACTCTTTTTGGTATAAATAAAGTAAACTTTTAGTATGATAACAACTTTTGATACAATTTTGTTTGACTTCACTTCATTTTTGTCCAATAATTAATCACCACCAAAATATGTGTTACAGAATTTGGTTTTAGTTAACATTTGTTATATTTCAGCGGCAACACTGGAATCATTATTCATGAAACATATCTAAAATTATTGACCAGCTTTACATGTTTTTCAGAAGGGTTCAATAATGTAGATACAGTTAAGTAGGTATTTATGGTTGCATTCAGTAAAAAGTCAATAAAATCAATACCTGCTCCATGGAATGTACCTACGAGTATTATTGCGTGTATGTATTATAAACATCAGGAACATATGCTCAACCATGTTGCTCTGGTGACTTTCTTGATAGACACACAAGTTCTCATTCAGCGTTTAGCGGCCTCAATGCGATGGTTGCTGAACAATTCATTTGTGTTGATTTTGATAAATGTAGTTGCTTGTTGCTGATTGTTCGTTGATGTTGGCCTGTTTCTGCGTTCCGTCGAACAGTGTTGCTCTGTTTGATTACAAAACTGTGTATGTAAAAGATGATACAGAATCGATAAGCAAGATATCGATAGTGATCATTCAAACAATAACGATTATCACTTTAACGTAGAAAATTGTCGGTTGATTGAAATGTATCCATGTATTAACGATCCTTCAATAAAAGGTATAGATTGAATGCATCCTGAGTGTATAATTCGAGTTTAAGAGCAAGGCAACACTGTGCAGGGTTGCCATACTGAAGCAATTCAATATATATCTATTTGTCAAAAAGATATACATATTGTTCAGTTTTTAATGTACGATGGAAAATAAAATAATAATAATCAACATTAAGGGTTTTTGTTTAAAGAAATTCAATTTTGTATGACGCCATATTAAGCATACATTTGCAACTTTTTAACTTCCTATAGGAAGTTATTGTAATCGGTCCGTTTTGTCGAATTGAAAATGTTGATATTTCTCGATGTTTTACGGTCAATAGAATCAAAATAAAAGATTTTTTAGAGAGGTGTCTGTGCGCCGAAGTGTACGCACGTTCGAACGTCCATTCTTAACTCGCCAAGATGGGTATTCTAACGGGCTCTTTTCTACCTGTAATTTTATTTTAATCACTCAAGAATCCGAACCCGCCTCAAAGACTCCAGCTACTATTGAAAGTCCTCGCAGAGCAACATGTTCTTTCCTCCTTCCTATGGATGATCTTAAAATAATTTGTGGGAGCCGAATGTCTCAACGAGCTAATCTACCCTGCGGGTCCTTAAGGTTGCTTAGCTAGACCAAAAAGTGGTAAACAGTTACGACTGTAAATCGAACAACTTTGAGATGCGGCCGCAACTTTAAAATCGCCCAAAGGACCGCTACACATTCCTTTTCGGTCGTAGAGTAGTTGCTTTCATTCCTATTCAATGACCGACTTAAATAACAAATGGCTTTTTCACCATCCTCAAACTCCTGAGATAATACGACCCCGATGCCATAGTCCGACACATCGGTTTGTACAACAAACGGCCTTGAAAAATCCAGACATGTTAAAATCGGTGCCGTAACCCAACATTCTTTGGCTTTCCTAAAACTCTCCTCACATTCTTGTGCACAATCAAATTTCTTACTTTTCTTTAAAAGATCAGTAAGTGGCCTAACCAAAATTTTAAAATTTGGTACAAACCTACAGTACCAAGAAATAGTCCCTACAAAACTCTTAATTTCCTTCACGTTTTTCGGTGGAGGAATCCTTTCATCATGCTTTCCACTTTTTCCAGGTCAACATGAAGCCCGTTCCTATCAACTACGTAACCTAGAAATTTTAAAGAAGGCCTAAAAAGTTTACAATTTTCCCTACTTTTTTTTAACCTAGCTTCTCCCAACCTTTTAAAAACTGCTTTTAAAATGTCTAGGTTCCTATCGAAAGAATCAGTGACGATGATAATGTCATCCAAGTTAAGTACACAAAGACGAACGGTTCTAAGTCAGGACCTGAACCATCTTCAGTAAACCTCTGCCAAGTTGCTGGGGAATTGTGTTAGCCGAATAGCATCCTGCAAAATTGAAACAGGCCACGCGCTGGCACGGTAAAGGCTGTATACTTGCGCGATTCTTTCTCCATTGTAATCTACCAATAAGCAGACTTAATGTCTAGAGAAGATAAAAACTTAGCACTTCGAAGCTTGTCTAAATCGCTGAAATAAAGGGTAGTGGATAAGCATCCCTATGAGTAACATCGTTTAACTTACTATAGTCAACACAGAACCGATAACTACCATCTTTCTTCTTAACGAGAAGAATTGGTGATGCCCAGGGACTCTTCCAACTTTTGATCACTCCAGCTTCCAACATCTCCTGGAGTTCCTAATTAATATGTTTCTGATTCGCGGGCGAAACAGGGTAATATTGTCGTTTTATCGGTTCTGCAGACGTCTTAATCTTGTGCTCAACTAAGTTGGTGCATCGTAAACCTCCGGTCACTTTTTTAAAAAGTATTTCTAACACTAATTCTTACTCCCTATTTCGGAATCCGGTTATTCCCTAACCGCTACCATGTCTGTCATCGAAGACGATCTCTCTTGGCTCGAAAAACTCCACACCCTGTTCTCAAATCTGGGACTATGACCGATAGTGCCCAAAAATCGGCACCTAATTTCAATTGGTGTGGAAGATTCGGAATGACTAGACATTCTATCAAAAAGTATTTGTTCTCAACCTCTACTGGTAGAGAAACAGATCCAGCTACACCTACACCTGCTCCATCTGCTAACGCTACTGACCCAACACTACTCTTTGCTAACCTAAGCCTTAACTCTTTAAAAATGTTCCACCCGTCACCACCCACAATGGTCCGAGAGGCTCCTGAATCAAAAAAATCAAATCAAATGGGGTGGCGCAACAGTCCGTTGTGAACCAGAGCCTAGTGACTTACAACTCTCAACCATTCCTGTGTGCGAGTAATGTTGTCAGGAATGGGGGGGACCTACAATTTTATGCCGAATCCGAACGGCTAGTTTGAGAAAGCACTTTTTCATGACAAGAATTACTCTTGAAGGATTTGTCAATTCCTCGCAAGAGGCAGTACCCGCGAAAATTAATTTTTTAAAATTAAGGTGGCACAGGTAGGGATTGAACCCAAGACCCCTTGCATGACAGTCCAACGCACTTTTTTTTTTTTTTTTTCCAAATTCATTTTTATTTATTCAATCCTTAACCTATCTTAAAGCTAGACAAAAATTCATAAAACTAGCCTAATTATCCATAACTTACAACTAACTTAATGGTCCCATACGGACACTCTAAGCTAAACTATAACACTAATTACTAATGCCTTTCGGCCTTAAGATCTATTTTACTTCAATTTAAATTTTATTTGTTTTGTTTTTATTAGAAAATTTTGAAAAAACTAATATCAATAACCTTTTTTATTTATTTTTACTTACAAACTACTTAAAATAAGGTCCTTAAATAAAACTTAAAAACTAACTTAAACTACCTATAAACTACTTAAAACTAGAACAACCACAGCAGCAAATCTAACTATCTAACATTTTTGTTTTTCATATTTCGTTGTCTTTTTTTTTTTTTTTTTTTTTTTTTTTATTTTTTTTTTAATGTTTTGTAATGTTTTTTTTTTTTTTTTTTTTTATTTTTTGTTTTTTTGTTTTTTTTTTTTTTAATTTTTTTTTTTCGTGCCACCATGCCTATTCTACTTAAAACTAAACCCTAAACATAAAACAAGTATGTAAGCCGGCCAAGGCTTAAAACCCCATCCCGACTACCCAATATCAAGTGCCGATTGAAGCCACCAAAACTGGTTCTCCTGCTTCACCCTATCAGTTCGGTCCCGTTCGGACACAGCCCTACTGAACCGAAGGAGCTCTGCTCCGCCTTGTGCCATGACGTCCCGATTGTACAGGAGTCGCCTATCCACGGTTCTTCGTCTGACGTGGTAGATTAACGGAACTGCCAATCTATCCTGTATCAGACCGCATCTATCTAAAAAGAGGAATGCCTCTGGGGGAATGAAGCCGCTCAAGCGTGCACTCTCAAAATACTCGTCGTTCGGATAGAACGCCCCGAAAATTAAATTGTTGGTCGAAGACATAGCTCTTGCAATGTGACCTCGAACGAGTTTTATCACGAAATTGTCAATTCTGTTGATTCGAGCCCCGTTGTACAGGACCTCGTTGGAATAATAATGCACATAAGAAGATTCGGCTGTTCGATATAAGCCGGTACAGCGTCGTAAACACTGCCGCTCGAACACCCGAAACTTCTCCATCTGAGAAGGGCCAACGTTGAACCACACAGGACAACAATAAACGATCATTGGCCGTATGAGGGCCATGTAGCAAATTACCTTCACTCTGGGGTCAAGCCGACTGCTAAAAAACAGCCGTTTCGTCAGAGCGAAGGCTCCTCTGGCCCTGGTCAGAGCAGCATTTATATGTCTGTCGAAATATAAATACTGATCTAACCAGATACCGAGGTACTTCACTACACTTTTGCTCGCCAATGGCTGCCCGTGAAGATCAACGATGACCATCTTGCGCCAATTCTTACACGTATCCCTCGTGGCCCTAGCCAACGGAGTCCGGAACAGAATTGTCTCTGACTTCTGGACATTCATTTTCAGTTTCCAGTCGTCGCAATATCGCTGAATCTTGTCGAAATCACGCTGCAAGAGAATTCTAATAACCTCAACCTTTCGGGCCGTTCTGTACGCAATTAGATCGTCGGCGTACGCAATTGCCTTTGTAAGACTACCTATCAGATCGCTGCTGTAAATGTTGAAGAGAATCGGCGAATTCACCGCTCCCTGTTGAAGACCATTTTTAATTGAGAATGTTGTGGTAGAAGTTACATTGCCACTTTTGACAACAAACTTTCTACCGTTAAGCATATCATAAAGTATATACAACAATGGCTTGCTAATGCCAAACCTGCTCAATTTTAGGTAAAGACCCTCTAACCATACGGTGTCAAAGGCCTTTTCCAAATCAACCAGGACAGCACCTGTGCATTGTTGTTTTGATTTATTCCATTGGATATCAGAAACGAGTTTAGACGCAGCATGAATTGTGTCATGACCCGCCTTGAACCCGAACTGTTTATCCGGAATTATTTTGTTGTCCGCAGCCCACTTAGCCCCGGATCTTGCAGTCCCAGTACTTGTTAATTGATAGCCTGTAGTTCTCCTTAATCAACAGATTGACATTTTTTATTGACGACTTCAGTGTCCTAACCTCCAAGTCGTGTGGGTCTGTAAGTCGTCTGTACAAGTTTTTGAGTCTTGTCAGTAAGCCACTCTTGTGCCTACGTAGTGCGTCAATTGTCGCGTTTCTGTAAGCGTCCATTTGGTCCCGTTCTTTGTACTTTGGGATTGTCCGTTCCATCGTTCGTTTTATTGTTTCGTCCATCTGTTGTAAGTGTTGGTCGATTTCTGTATTTGTCAGGTTTCTGTTGTTTGGTGGGGCTATGTCACTCGAACGAAGTTCTCTCGCTAGGGCATTGGTGAAACGAGGCCACCGCATCTTACTGTAATTGTAAGAATGCGTTGGAACGTATTCCGCCAACTCCACGCGTTCGTTCGGAATCTGCATTACAGCAGCCAGTCCGCAGTGATCACTGTCGTACTCGACTGTCTGTAAGCAGTTTCGCGGGTGATTACCCACTTTGTCTGTAACTGTCAGTCTGGTGTCGTACAGCAAAAGGTCCAGAAAGGAGCCGCTTCTTGGATACGATGGCCTTTCAGTAGCCAGCAGGTCGACGCCATATTCAACGCTGTAAAGAGTGTGGTGTAAATGTCAATTGCTTCCGTCGGTAAATGTCTTAGTACAACGTTGGATATACCATCGACACCTGCTGACTTTTTATTTTTTATTGAGTTGAAGATGAGCTGAAGCTCAACCTTCGTCACTAACAAGGGACTTGGTCCCATTTGGTCGGCGATTATGGCATTTGCCAAGGAATCGTCATTGAACCGCATGAAACCGCGGTTCTCAGATCGCCAATGTGTGATATCATTACGGAGGTAAAAGTGATTAAGTAGGGCTCTGTTTTCCAGGTCGTGGTTGGGGCGAATGCTAACATTCACCTTGTACACTTGCTGAAAAGCAGCTCCCACCGCCTCCACTTTTTCCTTCGGATCTTCAATTATATAAAAGTCATCGTCAAGGATGGCTTCCTCTGGATCTATTTGCGCTGTCATGAGTACGTCTCTGTTTTCTTCTTTTCTTTCAGATTGACATTTTTTATTGACGACTTCAGTGTCCTAACCTCCAAGTCGTGTGGGTCTGTAAGTCGTCTGTACAAGTTTTTGAGTCTTGTCAGTAAGCCACTCTTGTGCCTACGTAGTGCGTCAATTGTCGCGTTTCTGTAAGCGTCCATTTGGTCCCGTTCTTTGTACTTTGGGATTGTCCGTTCCATCGTTCGTTTTATTGTTTCGTCCATCTGTTGTAAGTGTTGGTCGATTTCTGTATTTGTCAGGTTTCTGTTGTTTGGTGGGGCTATGTCACTCGAACGAAGTTCTCTCGCTAGGGCATTGGTGAAACGAGGCCACCGCATCTTACTGTAATTGTAAGAATGCGTTGGAACGTATTCCGCCAACTCCACGCGTTCGTTCGGAATCTGCATTACAGCAGCCAGTCCGCAGTGATCACTGTCGTACTCGACTGTCTGTAAGCAGTTTCGCGGGTGATTACCCACTTTGTCTGTAACTGTCAGTCTGGTGTCGTACAGCAAAAGGTCCAGAAAGGAGCCGCTTCTTGGATACGATGGCCTTTCAGTAGCCAGCAGGTCGACGCCATATTCAACGCTGTAAAGAGTGTGGTGTAAATGTCAATTGCTTCCGTCGGTAAATGTCTTAGTACAACGTTGGATATACCATCAAATTAAAAGATGATTACCTCTGGGATTACTATGTTGATTTCCCCAATCTTCATGTTTTGCGTTCAAATCACCGGCCAAGATAAAATAGTTTTCTTCCAAGCTCAGTTTAAGTTCCCTAAAAATAATCTCGAGTTCTGAAGCAAAGTAAGTAACCTGCGGAGCTCCAGCCGCATAAGCCGCAATCATATACATCCGCTTCCCTTGAGAGAGAGAGATGCATACGACGCAAACTTCTAGCGTCTTGAGCTTTCGCAATTCATTGTTGTATATGACTTTATAATTAATGCCTTTTCGTATAAAGAGAGCGACACCACCCCCTTGAGTGGAGTCGGGCCGGTCTCTTCTTACGATATTGTAATTTTTATGAGTCAATTTGTGTTTGTGGTTTAGCTTAGTTTCGCTAGCCATAAACACATCGGGACTGTAGTCTGTCAACAATTGGAACATATTGGCTCTTCGTTCAATCCTAATCAGTGAATTTACATTCACAGCTAGGACTTTAAGGCGCGTCTCCGGCAGCGCGCCCATTATGATCTAAATTGCGCCAGGCCAGGCAACAAAGAGTAGAGATGATCTACCCTTTTGCCTTGCTCCTTTATCTGACTTTGCAGTCCTGTTAGTTGACCTTGAATGCTCAACAACAAGGCTACAATGTCAGGCTGCACCTCTGGTGCCTTAGGCACAGGGGCCTTTGGGGCAACCGTTGGTGGAGCCTGTCTCGTGTTCCCATTCCCTGACACCATTTGGGCGTAGGAAAATTTGGGATCTACGAATTTTTGTGTTGGAGCCTGTCGACTAACTGTTCGACTTTTTTCGGCTTTTTGACTGGCCTGTTTATGTTTCATTTGTTGGACCTTAGGGCAACCCCTATAGTTAGCCGGGTGCCCTTGGTTTCCACAAAGGACACACTTGAGCAGGGTCAAATCCTCAACCCGCTCATTCCCCAGCTTGCACTCTCCTTCTTTGTGGGTTTCTCCGCACCTCACACAACGCAACTGCATATTGCAGTTGGCATTGGCATGGCCAAACCTCTGGCACTTCGTACATTGTAGAATGTCGTCGTGCCTTTTTAATGTCTCCCAGCGTACAGCTTGATTGTCGAGAGTTGTGATTCTCTCGACACTATTCAAACTGCTTTGGGGCGATAATGTTACGAGGAACATTGGCAGCTTATAACCCCCTCGTCTTGTCTTCACCGTAGTGAAAGGCTTGACCCCGATAAAATCGAGATCGTCACTGGCTTTTTGGCGGAGCTCAGCTAAGAGCTCCTCCGGTTCCGTGCAGGAACTTATGCCCTTCAGAAGGACCGTCTTAAACTTTTCACTTTTTGGCGTGTAGCTGAAGAACTCAGCTATGGCCTCTTTTAACAGTTCTTTCACAAGCTTGTATTCGGCCAATGAGAAGCACTGGACCGAATAATTCTTTTCTTTTTCGCTTAAGAGTTTAATTAAAAATTTGCCCTTAGTGGCCGACTTACATACCTGTTTTATGTCGTCCAGGTCAACTCTATGAGTTCTTATCGGTGGTATTTTTTCTTTCTTGGGCTGTGGTTGTTTCTGTTGTTGCTGCTGCTGTTTCTGCTGCTGTTGCTGCTGCTGCTGTTGTTTCTGCTGCTGCTGTTTCTGCTGCTGCTGTTTCTGCTCCTGTTGTTGCTGCTCCAATGCTTTAGTTGAGGTCGATGGGCCCTCAACATTTGGGCCTGTCACTGCTGATGGCGGTTTTTTCTTTTGCTCCGCTCCTGTGTTTTTGGTAGCGGGCTTGGTTTGTGGTTGGTTTTGCTGCTGTGGTTGTTGTTGCTGTTGTTTTTGCTGCAGTTGTTTTTGCTGCAGTTGTTTTTGTTGCCGTTGAGCTGCCTCTTCTTGTCGGCGCGCCTCTTGTTTTAATTTTAACTGGCTGAGGAGGGGCTCCATTTCCTCCTTGAGCTTTCTGAGGTTTTCCTCGAATTGGCTTATTTGTGCTTGTTTGGCTTGCAGGGCCTTTACAAGCGTTGTCTCCTCTTGGAGGTCCGCCTCTACCTCCAAAGCCTTCGTTGTCGGCGGGACTGGCTCTGGCTCCGATATGATTAAATGCATATTCGGAGACCTGAAGAGCCCCTCTCCACCTTCGGAAACATACTCTGTTTTCTCAGACTCGGCGTAGTCTGAGAACTCACTTTCGGTGGTAATTCCTCCTTTACCACCCTCCATTTCCTTTCTCATATCCCGCCGCTTAGCGGAGTTGGCCCTCTCCACTTTATTTGGGCTATGCTTCTTGATCTTCCTTTTTTTGTTGGTTGTTGCCTTTATCCATTGGTCAGATGCCTGACCTGATGTTATTGCGGTTGCTTGCGGTACCGCTGCTGGCACCACCGCAACATCGCCCGATGTGTTGGCAGAGGTATCTTTCGATACCCCTGCTTTCCTCTCCTTCTCCATCAGCTTTTCTTCCCAATCAATGAAGTCCACAATTTCTCGATTGTGGAAAAAAGCAAGAATATTTTTCGTGCACTCCGCACGGGATTCGAACCCACGACCTCTGGATCTGTCTTCGGACGCCAGCTCCACTAGGCTATCGATTTGTTGTTTTAAACAGTGGCAAACTGTCTACTTAACTGCCAAACACTACAAATGCACTTTCTTTTTAAATGAAATTAAAAATTAACGAACACTTGTTTTCACTTTGAAAGCCAAAGAACGACAGTCCAACGCACTAACCATCATGCCACGGGTACTACTCCTGAATCAAGCAACCCCAAAAACTTGATTTCATAAATCCTTACTCCTAAATATGGTCAAGTTTCCCTACCATTTTCCGCTAAAGTGAAACTCAGATGAACTCCTATACGCCGCTGATCATCAGCAGACGACAGTTTCTATTCGGTTTTCGGCGACAATAGATGAAGGTACTGATTTGAAAAATATTCCATTCTATGTAAAATTTGGTTTTTAATGTAAAATATTCTTAGAAAAATGCAATCTGTATTTTTGAATAATAAATAAAAACATTCAAATAATGCTGCTAAAATTGATAAAAATCAGACTTCGCTTAAGAATGTCGGGAACAAAAACAGATATTGAAATCAAACTTATTGTATCACAAGCAAAATATCGTTGCATACTTTTAGTATTTTTTTCTTCTAAAAATTTACAACAAACAAAACACAAAAACCTACAAAATCAAAGATATTGACTTCAAAATTTGTTTTCTGTTACACAAATTAATGTTGTTAATATTTTGTTACAGTTTAAGAAAAATTGAAAGAAAGACCCGAAGTCATTGTGGCCATAACCAAATGCAGTCAATGTTAAAATGACTACATGCACATTTGTATATTGTTTTCAAATTTTACATGTGCAATTAATTTAATAAATATAATTTATTTTTTTTTCCATAGATTTCGATTAAGTGGCATCAGCAATTAATCTAGATCTTATAGAGTGTAGCCCTAATCGATCATGACATGAACCTACCTTACCTATTGTCTCCTCTGATATGGTAAGTCGGTGGTTTAGGTACATTGTTTGCTTTTTCGTATTTTACTCAGTTCTACGTAAATACTCTCTAATGTTGATAAAATATATCGCAGCTCCCAATCTCAATATATTCCCAGCAACATGCTGACAGCCGCAGGTAAATACGTCATACCTTAAAAATGTGTGTGATAATTTTCAGCTGGTGACGGTGAGGCTATCTCTAACATACACATAGGTAAGCACCAGGCTTTCCAGATTGGGTTGTTTATCGAAAAGTGTCAGTAATTTTAGGTGATAAGAACTAAAAAGACATTTTTGTCTATAAATTTACTAAACTCATTCGTCAGAAACGCGGTGAGAAGCCATATTTTTTTCATGAACTGTGTTCCAACATTATTACAATATCGTTCTTTACAATTATATGTTTCAACAACTTGCTATTAAAATGTTTTAATTTTCACCAACATTTGAAATAATAATATAACAACAGTGTACAAATTTGATTACCTTGATGACCACAATTGCTTTTTAACAGCTTAAACCGTAGTTTTAATCCTAGTCTTGCTTTATTTTTCCCGTAATTTAGATCAGATCATCTTCTTGATCAAATAATTAGTTCTTCTTTAATAATATCCAATAATTACTTGCTCTTTTTGACACCAGATGGCATTTTGTTTTATACAGTTTGGTATCACTTGCTACCGTTTCAATATAAACAGTTGTTATGATGGTGTCATTTCCAATTCATTCAATGTTTGGTTGACCCAAGATCGTGGCGTGGTATCTGTATTCAGAAAAAGTGTCCGTTTACCACTTTGCGTGAAGTGATATTTATTTATCAATAATTTATCTACTTCTGCTGAAACAGATATTTAAAACTATATCGGATAGTTTATGTAAACATTCGCATCTCCTATGGTTTCACGACATACACGGATCGAAAATACCAATGATCGTGTTTAAAGAAGGAATCTTGTTGTGAAGTTGTTTGGTGCAGACAATCCCAATCAAGAGTTAGGCCCTTATTACTATAAGCGAATCGAACGTTCGACTGTTAGCGAACCTTTATGAAATCACTCATTTCGTGAATACCAATTTAATATTTACTTCAAAAGCCAACTTTTTTTTTAAAAAGTGATGTAAACCTATTTGAGCGTCGAAATTAATCCATCTTAATTAAGCTCTATATTGGATTTCCAAAATGGGGCCTTAGTCCCCAAGTGAACATAAGAAAAAAAGGTTGTATCATTTATTAGTGCATAACACAGTGTTTCCACATTACCATTTTCATGTCTTGAAATAGATTATTTTTTAATAACATAAAGAATAGCTTAATATCTACTTATTTTGTATTTTCTCGATATTTAATAATGAAATTTCGCTCTAAACTTAAAATAATATAATTTGAGTATGATGAATCATTGGAATAATAACACGCATAAGTTGAGAGTTAATTTTTGGTATGTTTGTTTTTAATTAAAAATATATTCTATTGAAATTGAGCTAATACTTGGGAGGATTTAGGCTACAATATTGGTTTATATGGGGCTAGCTATGGCAACCCTGATAAAGACCATATCAAAAATATCACTTCACCATTGATGTCTGCGTTTGTTTTGATATTTCTTGATTTTATTTTTCTTTAAACGTATAAATGCAAAATATATTGGTTGCTGAATGCTGACGGTGTGGCGCTGAGTGCTGACTGAGGCTATAGAAGACTGAGGTCTGAGACTGATTCATCATATCACCTCCGTCATTTCTTCCAAACTGATTTATCAGTATTTATATTAAAAGATTTGGTTGTTGATAAATTCAAACTCAGTTGCTCAATCACGCGGTTTGCATTGTGATTGTGACATTTTTTGGAAGAAATTTATTAATTTTTAAATAATTATTAACTTAAAGTGATAAAAAAGTAATGTCAAAAGACAACATGAGTAATCATAAAGTTGATTACTATGCGCTGAACGCGAAATTATGCAAATTGGTTGAATCTCATCCGTGTATGTACGATCGTTCGGCGCCGAATTACTTGAAGAAGGAATACGTTGAAAGCGCATGGGCTGATATTTCACAGCAGTTGAAAGATACGGGTACGTATGTATCTATGAACATTTTTATAAATTTGTTGTTGTTTAATAAATGATTCATGAATTCATGGTGAATGACGAACGTGACGCGACGATGACGACGCGACGTATGGCCGGCCGGCTGGTGTGTGATAAAAAAATATTGCCAGTGTCATAATCGGAGCAACATTGTTGAATTGATTTGCTGTGTTATAAGATGTTGATAAAGTGGTTGAATTAGGGCTGCCGTCATTGTTTTCTAATTTAAGATGTTACTTTTTCAGTGACACCTTTTATCTAGCGAAACATGCATTTTCAAAAGTGGATTTTTTTATTTGCAACTCAAGGACAAGAAAACATTAATTTATTTATTTTTAGATTATTTCTACAAAATCATTCATAAGTTTTAGAGATTTTAGATGAATGACACTATTGTCCAAAAAAGTTGTTAATCATAGGCGCCTGACTGGCAACTGTACAAAATCTATTAGTGAGAATGAAGTTAGATGAGTGGTACAGAAGTCGAAAGAGGGAGTTATAATTCTGAGTATGAGGGTTACGAATTTTTGAATCAAAAAATCATTAAGTCATAAGTCTGTAGATGGTTGAAAAAAAATTCGTAAGTTAGCTAGTGTCTTATGATCACAAAATTAAATCGTCAGTTAGTTAGTGCCTTTAAAAAAATTAAATTAATAAGCTACTATTAGTAATACTTCATAAGTCACTTAAAGGGACTTATGAATTAAAAAAATAACAAATTAGATATGAAAAAAAAAAAGGCTGGGATGTGACCCACACTGATAACTTCCCATCCATATTTTCATATTTGTCTTGCTTATAAGATTGTAGGTTTTATTGTTGGGTTAAAAAAGTTGTTAGTTGAACTGTTCTTAACCTTCCAACCACAACAGGGGTGCTATAACACCCCAGACATTTTTATTCGAACTGTAATTTTGATTTTGCTTCATTTTCCTTTCTACAGTTTTTTTGTAAAAATATTTTTTTTAAGAATTAAGTTTTTTATGTTTTTAATAAAGTATATAAATTGTTGTGTTTGAATAAAAATTAGATGTTGTCCTTTAAAGTTTTTTTTTTTTTTTAATTTAATCCTGGCTGTTGTGTTATGCCACCCCTGTTGTGGTGTATGCATATTTTAAATGTATTGTGGTCGGAAGGTTAAAATTTTAAAATTACCAACAATTTTTTTCATATGTAGAAGTAGTTAAGTTTGAATATCTAATTTGGTTAAATAGATTTTTAATCGACTAAATTTTTTATGAATTTAAGTAGCATTTCTTAAATTTTTACAAATTGAATGAATAAAATTAATTTGAGAGATATCAAGAACCTAACATCAGTTTTTTCCTAATTTGCGAACTATTTTTTGTAGATTATGTAAAGACGGACGGTTGGATTTAAAAAAAAAAACTACTGAATATCGAAAATTATATTTTTTATAAAAAAAAAAAATAGGTTGAAGACAATATTTTTGAGTTTTGAAAAGCTATTTGAGTCGAAAGTAAATGTTTACCAACTTTTAGTATTGTTTGTTTGTTAGGCTTTTATTTTTTTGTAAGAAAGCTGTCAATTAGATTTTTTTCACAATTTTACTGAATGTTGACAACAATATTTGTAAATAGCCAAAAGTATTTTAAAGTCAATACCGCAAACTTTTGTAAAGATATTTGAGTCGAAAATAACTTTTTAATAACTTTTATTCATTTTTTTGTTTGGATTTTTATTTTTCAAAAAAGATGTCGATTCGATTTTTCTCAATTTTTTTCGGAATGTTGAAAACAATATTTTTTTTATAAGCTTAAATTAGTTGCAAAAGATATTTGAGTCAAAAATAAAATTTTACCACCTTTTTTTAAATTTTCTTTTAAGCGCCCTATTTTTGGTAAAAAAAAACTTCGAATTTCCTCAAAATTTTACTGAATGTTGACAAAATATTTCTTATGAGCTAAAATTATTTGAAAGCCATTATCTCCAATTTTTGAAAAGATATTTGAGTCGAAATTCAATTCTTACCAACTTTGAGTAATGTTTTTTTAGGCTTTAATCAATTTTTTGGATTTTTTTCAAAAAAATATTTGTTTGGTATCACGTTACAATATATAATATAAAATTTAATTCAAGCCTCTAGCGTTTTTGGTTCGTAAGATATTTAGAGTTAACCAAAATTTTCACTTTTTTTTAAATTGGTATTGATTAAAAAACCGCCCACGCTATTTTTTTGACAGCCCTTTCTGCATCTTTGTGCCTTATTATCTGTATAACAACATTTATTTGAAGTTGATATCTCTTCTTGTTCTTGAGCTATGGACAACGAAAAATACGTCGCGAACGTACGGGCGTACGAACTAAATCTTTCTAAGAGTCTTTTATTTCGACTCTAGGGACCTTGAAACGTCGAGAAATGTTAAAATTTTCAATTTGACAAATCGGACCCATTACAATAACTTCTTATGTGAAGTTAAAAATAAGTCACGAACAAGTGAGTGACATACGAATGGAAAAATTTAATTCATGAGCTTGTTGGAAGAATAGAAATACTTAAGCTTGTTTTAACTACATAATTATTTTTGATTTGAAATTTGAAACTTAATAATTTTTGCAATCAGAATTTAGCCAGTTAAATATTTTTTTCTTATCATAAATCATTTAGATGAGATTTAATTTTGTTTTTAATTTATTAATCATTAACTTAATTTCTTATTAAATCCTTCTTAAGTCATAATTCACTAACTATCCTATTAAAGTCAAATGTAAGCCAGAATATGCAACTCTAACTAAATTACAGTGTACAGTGAGTAAAACAAATATTGTGCGAATATTATAAGGGTTAACACCGAGACAGACTTCTTCCTTTTTTTTTTGGTAAAGCTATTTTTTTAAAACCCAATACCTTGATATAAGAAACAAAGAAAAATGTACGCGTGCTTAACTAATGGAAAGTAGCCCCATTTCTTCTATTAAACCTATTTTTAACTAAGAGAACTTTGAGGAGTATGTTAATCCAAGTTAGCAGTATTTTTTGCAAGTTTACAAAAAAAAAAAACTGTGGCATTGATTTTCTACAAATTTAGCCATATGGCAAAAACGATATTCTTTGTAGTATAAAATAAGTATGAAAGTAATATAATTTTTTTATTCTTACAGTTTTGAACTGAAAGTTTTTTTTTTCAGTTTTTTGGCCTATAAAAATACGGTCACTAACTTCCCATCAAACAATAAAATTCTACTCTTTAAAAGGTTACTCCGAATTCGTCTTCGAAATTCTCTATCAGGTCAGGCTTTTGAGATAAATAATACGATTAGAAATTGAAAAAGTTTGTTTTAGAAAAAAAAATTAGTTGCGCATTTATTTTTTGCTAAAAATTTATTTTTATATTTTCCGGACGGAAATTTATCTTCCTCGACAGCTGATACTTTTATGTTCAAAAGTGAAACTAATCGTTCCACTGTTTTATGTTCCAATTTTACACAGTTTCAATGACAGATTTTTGTCAGTAAAAAATTTTCGGTGGTTTTCTATGATTAAATTTTTTTCAAGGACAGACATTTTTAATGATAGCTATAAACGACCTGTCAAACAAATTTCAATGTTTGTTTCCAATTATGAAAATTAATGATAGCTATAACTGGCGCCTTAGGCTTTTTGACTTTCACTTATAATTTTCTATTTTAATTCTTAATTTATAAAATAAATATTAAAGTCCACTCTTAAGAATAAACCATCAATGGTTTGAAATCAGAAAATTTCATTTATGGTTTATTATTTGTGATCCTTACAATACAAATTTTATCCAAACTTTAAGTTTAGTCTTAATTTTATTATTGGTTTATTTTTCTTATTTCTTATTATTTTCTATTTTCAAAATTCCAGTGTTTTATTTATTTTTAAACACATTTTGTTTGGTTTTTAGTCTTCACCTGTCCCACATAAATTATAAAGTCCCTCAATCGCATTTATATTGAAACGGGTTTTAACAGAAAAATGCAAAACGGTTAACAAATATTGTCTTTATCTTACAACTAATTCGTCTTCTTAATATTGGTTTTACAACAGGTTTTTGTACCATATTGAAAAAAATATAAAAAATTAGAATTTTTAAATTTGAACACCAAAAATTAACGCTACAAAGTATTTCTTAAAACTGTTAAAGCTTCACATTCAAGGTTTTTCGAAACTGTAGAAGTAACATTTTTACATTGTAAAATCAATATTAACTTGTTTTATAAAGAACTTTGTTTGTTTTAGAAAGCTTTCTTCAGTTTTGTTTAAAAAATAAGTTTTATTTTGTTTAACCCTGTGCAAATTGTCAAGGGTACAAATGGAAACTATTCAGTGTCCACCAGGGGCTTTTTATAAGATTGAAATTGTAGTCTTACAGAATCTCAGATACTTAAAAATGTTAAATATTTCTTCCTTTTTTTTTAGTTGCTTCCTGCAGAGAACGTTGGAGAAATATTCGCACCGCATACGCCCGTTCGGTGAATATTTACAAATCCCCTTCTGGACCAAATCGTCACAAACGATATTACTTACACGATGAACTGCAATTTCTTACAAAGCATTTATCACAGGGACTGCCAAGCCTCCGTATCTTAACTCCAAGCGAACTTGACTCAACTCATGAAAACTCCCGACAGTCAATCGATCAATCCGAAGACAATAATTGTGTATATGAAGTAATTAATCTAGACTCTCCAAATTCATACAATCAAGAGAAAGCTCCAGAGGAGGACGAAGAACATGTTCCCACTCCTGAACCACAACATCAACCAGAAAGAGATCATGAACTAGAACCAGAGCTTTATGTAGACCCTATACAATCCAAAAAACGAACTCGAAAAAATTCAGAAGATTTTCCTATCACCAGCAAAGTACCAAAAAGGGATCTTGATTTTGAATTCGTTAACATAATTCTGCCGGAAATCAAAAACATGAATTCCCGACAGAAAATTTTATTCAAAGGAAAAATATTTGAAGCTCTCGAAGAAGTTCTCAGTGACTCAAAAGACTTTCCACAAAAAGATCACATATCCTTCCTATCACAAAGTGCATACCTGAACCGAAGTACAGAAAGTTCTCAAGGCAGACAATTCTACGGAAACAAACTTAAAGTTCTTCGAAAGGAACCACAACGACAAGGATCTCAAAACTCTGTCGTCAAAGAAGAGATTGAACGGGAAAGAGATTATGTTTAAGACTTACAAATTCATGTCATTAGGTCTTTAAATTAGGATGCATAACATTAATGTTAGATTAATATTTTTGTTAGATTATAAACATTACAAAACACAAAGTACTCGATTATTAAAATTTCTAAGACCATCAAGCGACAATCAAAAGTGACAAAATATTCGAATACTAAAGAATTTAGATTAAATCGATTTTTAACAGGTTTGAAAACGAACCAAAAAAAATGTAGAAGATTTTATTATATAAGATTTTTAATAAAACAGAAAATTGAAAATTCTGAAAGAAAGTTTTGGTCACGGTTCTATAAAAAAGCAACACAACAGCTATAGCTCGTTTTTCAAAACCGAGATTTCTTGAGCTAACTTATTTTTTTAGGGCAGGTAGTCACAAATGGATGTTTTCTTATAGTTTCTTGGCTTTTGAGTGGGATAAATTTTCCTAAATGTCTGAACAAAATCTTTTAGAAACCGTGTGTAATGCTTTGATATTTCAATTCAGTCTTAAATCGATAAAGTGAGATAATGCCGTAAGATGCAGAAAATTTTGTTGTTCTTCTGACCTAGCAACAATTTAAAAAACCTTTTACAGTTTTCAAAGATCCTTTTAAGTGATTAGTTGCATTAACATCATTAAATCAATAACGCCATTCGAACATTGTTCTACATTTTTTTTCGGACTCTTTTTTAACTTTTTTTCAACTGAATATTCTCTAGACTTAAGTCAGTTGCATTTGTCAGCTTAAAAAGTTAAGCAGTAAAACTCGAATAGTCCATCACCTTACCCTGCAGAACAAATTTGCAGCTACTGTGAAATACAGAGATTTGTTCACGTACTTCGCGAATGTTGAATACCCTACAAGGTTCTGTCTTTCCTCGTCATTTCTACGTTCAAAAAATCCGTCCGTCTGTCTTTCTGTCTTTTTATTTTGTTATAATTAGGGAATACTAAACATGTTTTGTATACCTTTAATATGGTAAAGACACAGTATGAGCATTACGAAAAGTTTCGGTGTACATTGATTTTGAATTCCTGAACATGGATATGATATAGGAATCGCGTAGTATGGCTAAAAAATGAATCTCTTTACTTCATAGTACGGCCGAAGTTGGGATCAAGGGTAAACTGATGGGCATGCCTTAAAGAGCGGGTATTACGTTTAAATTGTTTAAGGGGAGGAACCCAACTGGCTATTTCACTAGACCATAGTCCGTTAAAATAACGGTAAAAAACGGTAAGACAAGAAACTTTATTATGATGTTAATGTCACCAATCATTTAAAAATCTCTTCTGTGAGTACTGTCTAAGAGGCTTAAAAATTTACTATAGCACCAGCCCAGAGATGAGAGTTATATTCAAGCTTCGGTCGTATATAGGTTTTGTAGATTGTAGCCAGATCAGACGGAGAGAAAAAGTTCTTGCAACGTCTCAAAACACCGACATCTTGTGGCATTTTTGCGACATCGTGTATATTATCACTCCAAAAAGGTAACGATTTAAGACAGCATCGGGTTTTCGAAGCATTAAATTCGACACGGTTTTTTATTCCCCATTATACAATGCTGTGTAGGTCAGAATTTAATGAGCTTATCATATTTTGACGTAGCAGTTTCACATCCGAAGAAGAGGGTGGCGACTCTAGAAACGAATAGGAAAAGCAAAGTGATATCGTCAGCAAAACAATGTATTGGATTAGAAGTTAGTAGACAGGAGATCAGTTACAAAAATTAGGAAAGGGGTCGCGTTTGGTGAGAAAACGGAGCCCTTGGGCACACGAGCATTTATTTCATGGGTTTCAAACTTGAATCCATCCAAAACAACTTGTATCGAACGGTTCGAAAGAAAATTTCTAATCCAACGAAGAAGAGATTCGTCAATACCAAAAGCACTCATTTTCGATAAATTTTCAAGATGCCAGACTTTATAAAATGCCTTTGAAATATCAAGTGCAATAATCTTACTGTCTCCAAAACGATGTTAAGATTTGTCCAACTATCAGGTGAGATGAACCATAAGATCACAGCGGATCTTGCCGGTTCTTCCTCAAAAAATTTTTAAAGCTGATAATTAATCAGCGTTTCCAAGGTTCTGCTATCGTGGAAGAACACCAATTCAGAATAACGGTAATATCATCTGGACCAGCGGATTTATTAATGTTCAGTTCAAAAAAAGAATGTTCCCATAGAATCATTTACTCGTTCAAGAACTGGGGAGCCATACCATTACATGGTAAGGTGGAATTTTCGTCAAACTGCCTTGCCAATAAATTAGCTTCATCAATCATTGACAACAAGCGTAAGAACCGAGGAAGATTAAGAATTTTTCATGCTTTTTACAAATGACCTACAATTCTTATTGTCTTTGGGACATTGCAGTATTTGTTGCCGTAATTTTTACAAAAAATATGATCCTCCAAATATGGGGTTGCCTATTGTCGCCTTCTCACATTTTAAAAAGTCTTAAGCAGATTCGCGTTAGGTGATTTTTTAAATTTTTTAAGACCGATAACACTGGTCTACAAAATATATTTTTGTCTGTTGACGCGAATTTTGTAGTTGATAGTACTTACTTATGACTTGTTGGTTTCAAATTTAACGTTCAAATTTTAGCTCGCATGATTTTGGTTTTGATTTTTATGATGGATGCCTGTATATTAATCGGTAGTAGACGTATTTTAAGTTGTTCAGATTATTATCTGTTTTTGCGTCATGAGTAGTTCAAAAGGACGTTGTTTAAATAACCCAGATCATTTTTGCTACGTATGCGGAGAATATGTGTTACAAAATCGTAAAAAAGTTATATCAGAGTTTGTTTAAAATACCTATTTTGAGTATTTTGCCATCCTCTTGGATAAAAATGAGATGTGCTGGCCTACCAATTGTGTTTGAAAGTCGTGTGTATAATATTTAAGATTATGGAAAAGTGGTAAAAGAAGTACCTTCAAGTTTGAAACACTATTTGGCGAGAACCAAGAAATCATCTCGAGGACTGTTATTTTTGTAGCTTGGATATAAACAGTTAAAACACTAAAAATCGAGCTTAATTGCAGTTCCCAAGTACTAGTTGTGTTCAACGTCCAGAGCAGCGATCACGTGACTCTTCAGTGCTTAAAAATATATCTAAATTCGGAACTGCTAGCATCAAGATTGGAAGAAAAAATGTGCTTTTCTCAGATATTAAAATAACTTCTTATCGTGAGAGAGATAAAGAATTACGGTGTTATTTTTTCGAAGAAAACGATATTATCTTTTGTTCAGATATCAAAAATGTATTGTTAAAAATTTACTTAAAAAAATACGAACCAAAAGTCTGGCGTTTATTCATTGACAGCTCAAAACGAAGGCTAAAATGTATTCTTTTACATTATTTAAACAAATATGCCCACAGTATTAAGTTGAAGGAAGAATAATTTAACATTTCGCTAGTCTTGAACAAAATAAAATTTAATGACCATAATTGGCAAATGTGTGTCGATTTGGGTCACTATGGAAAAGATTAAAGCCGGTATTTTTGATGGCCCCCTAATCAGCCAACTGACGAAAGATACCTAATTTATAAATTCTATAACTGAGTTAAAACTAAGGGCTTGGACAGTCTCTGTAATTCAGAATTGTCTCGGAAATAAGAAATCCGGAAATAATATCGAACTCGTAGAAGACCTTCAGCTACAGTTAAAAAATATGGAGTGCAATATGAGCATAAAACTTCACTTCCTCCACAGTCACCTGGACAAGTTTCCGGAAAATTTAGGAGATATGAGCGAAGAGCACGGAGAGCGTATGCATCAAGACTTACGCGTCATGGAAGAGCGCTACCAGGGTTTCTGGGATAAGAATATGATGTCTGACTATTGTTGGTCATTAATGCGTCACTTTACAAAGTCTACACATCACCGAAAAGCTTTAAAACAAAGTTTTTTAGAACTCAACTTTAAGTCTTTCTAATAAATTTGTTTTTTTTTTTAATAAATACGTGTTTTTTCTGTTTAATACCTACAAAGCTGAATCTCAGAAACTAGAGCTAAATCTTTTAATCATATTTTTGAAAATATCATATCATGTGTACTCAGCAACAAATAAAATTTTTTAGCAACAGATGTACTGTAAACTAGTGTAATAGAAGAAGTTTGTCGAAAATTGGAAATTATTTAAAAAATATATCTCTAAAAATATGTGATATAGATATGAAGCACCAGTCAAATTTTCAATTCGACAACTCTGACCGATTACACTGATCAATACATGCAATTTTTCCAATGGGTTTTGATTACCCTAAGTCAAATGCTACTTTAAAACAAATGTATCACGTCAGGCTTTTTGAGGCTATCTACATTTATAAAGTAGCTTCATTTTTAATAATATCCGTGATATTTTTCCAAATCTATAATCCTATTAATTGATATTCAGTTCAAATATTTATAGTACTTCATTTAATATTCGAAAAATGTTCATAAGTTGTTAGATTTACAAAAAATCTGATAGAAACGCAAAACCATTAATGCTAAAACGGTTTTTCAACAGAAAAGGCAAAACGGCTTGTTGTTGTTTTTATATAGAGTAAAATAAAGATTCATAAGTTATGATTGAAATTGCATCTAGAAGAAAAATATTACCATACAATTTATTTAAAAAAATAAATATATTAGCTTATACTTAAAAAATCGTTTTTGAACGTTTTCAGCATTTTTAAAGGGGGACAATTTTAAAAACTTGATGTATTTAAAAGTGTGATTTGAATTTAAGGACATTTTAATCCTCGAAAAAGGTTTGTTTTGTTTGTGCTCCCGAAAAAACGTATTTCTGTCAACCATCGTTGCAATAACTTTCTATGGGAAGTTAATAAAAAATAAAAACATTTTTATCTTTAAGGCAATGTAATGCCAATTGTCAATAAACTTTGGAGTTCGGATCCAACAAACAACATAATAACTCTAAAGTGTTCCTAACCGATGAGATGTTGAGCTCAAAAGTCTTAATGAAGCAGGCGTTGGAATATAAAAAAAAAACAACAATGAAAATCTCTTAAAAATATTTTGATAATACTTTACTGCTTATGATGGCAACTATTTCGACTTTGGCCATTATCCTGTCCCCTCCCACTTGCTGCCATCATCAGCTCAACTCCTTTCCTTCCAAAAAAATAAAAACCCTTAAATATAAAGTCGCGACCTCCTAAAATCTCGCTTTATTGGCTCAGTTTTGTGTTGTTATGGAATTTATCAGAGAAATCCAAGGATTGGATGCGAGATGCGATTAAATGGTGGAAGTGGAGCTAATGGAGGTGGAGGCTAGTGGAATAGAAAGGCTCCTTCAGGTCCACGCAGCAAAAGGCCAAACATGGAAACTCACTTAGAATTTTTCATTGATTTCTTGTATTGGCTTCTTTTTTGTGTATATAGTTTAGTTTGGGTTATGATATTTTTACGGCCTCTTAGCCTTTTGGCTCTTAATAGCTTCTTAGGGATTTTTTGATGGTTATGATTATATGCCGTCTTGACATGCGGTTTATTCCCGATTATAATATTATTTTATTATTATTTTTTTTTGAAAATATTAAAAGGAAAAAAGGATAATTTATTCGGCTTCCCAAGTGGTGGTGGTGGGGATTTAAGGGCTTGAAAATATTTTTAAGGCAAAACTGCCCGTTCGGGGATACCTTCATGTATACCTACAAACGAAAACCCATTCACATCATCATTAATCTCATAAAGTAGATGCACCCGATGTTACACAAACTCCAAGGGTAGGTAGGTTGGGTCTGGATACGTATACATAAATATTATAAACTTTCTTCTCGATATGTGTGCTGTGCATTATTATTACCATCATCATCATCATCATGATACCCCCGGTGCACGGTTGAAAGGATCTGCTGATTCATGCAATATTGAGTGAAATACAAACAATTCAACTTTTGCAGTTCACTGAGTGTGAAATTCAATTATTGCAATATCCTTAAAGTCCATTCCATTGATCCCTAATACACTAATATATTGCTTCCACCGTGCGTCGTGTCGTCGTCACCATCATCACCGAGACGACAGACGTCAGCCTCGACAATGACGGTCCCTGATAGGACAATGGGACAGGGACAATGGAGCAAATCAACATCAAAATAATATATAGCTGATGATAGTCCAACGACTCAGGGAGGGGTATGAAATGAAAGGACGATAAAATGATGATCAACTGCATCTGGAGAAGAACTTGCAAACTTGACAGAAATGATGATTGACTTCAAGTTGTAAATTCTCTCATCTCGCAGCCAAAGGCATCAGCATCATGATAAATGGCATCGAGTATAAAATATAAAACAACGCATTTTTGGTGGTCTTACATTGTGTGTAACTGTTCCTAAGGATAAGGAAAAATAAGGGATATCTCGGAGCCCTCAAGGATGTGCGACATATTGAAAGTTTTGAGCTCAAAATAATATATGAAAAAAAAATAGAAATGAAAAACAATTGTGTAAAAAATCCTCGAGCAATTTTCACAGCGTAAATTGTTGGCAATAAATCTCCATAAATCGTGCAAGGAAAATCCTTTTATGTGTCCTCCTTTCTTATTCTATTTTTGTGTCGTTTGGCGTTCGTCGTTTGGAGTTCAACGTGCACCGTTCGACGTTCTGGATTCTCGATGTCTCTGTGACTTATATATCGCAACCAAGAGGGTGGATTCTATGTGCTCTTAAGGGTGTCGAAGAGCTTGGCTTTGTATCCGCAATCCAAAATCTCATACCCGTCGCGTATAGTAGTGACGTTATGCTCGCTCAACTGATGTTGCATGCAATTCGCGAAAGTAGTAATTTACATACGACAAACGTGCAACTTGAGATTTAGCTATTAAATCTTTTATTATTTTCTTTTATGGGTGTGCAATTCTGCCGGTAATAGTCCAGAAACGAACATTGTTCAATAAGAGGACGTATTTAGGGAAGACCCTTGATATATGTATAACAGATTCAGACAAAAGTCGTTGGACACTCAGGATCGCTCCAGTATGAGACATTTAAGAAATGAGATTTGGCGGAACTTTATAATGCATAGATGGTTTTTTTTACATAAAAAAAATTATCTTATCCAATGTTAACAACAGTCTGGCCTTCAAAATAAAGACAATTGCATTATTTAAAATTATAGCAGTTACAGATCGTTACAAAATAGAAAAGTAGAATTTTGGTGCATAAAAAAGTAGGATAAATTTGCATCGATTATTTTGCTTGAAGGCCGCTGTGGTTTGTGGCTTCTTCATATAGAATTTAAACTTAAGATGACCTCATATTAAAAAGTCTTATGGCTGAATCACAAACACGCTTTAGCTTCGGCTTCGTCTGCGTTACGGTGGGCCTGCTTCGAGGTTACTTTGAATGACATTTCTATTATTTAATCCCTCCAAAGAGCAAATATTTTGTTTTTGTGACATTTTTTACAGCTGTTGAGCTGTCAGGTGAAGCCGAATCTGAAGCGTGTTTGTGATTAAGCCATTAAGAAGTCAAATCACACGATTTTGGTAGCCAATTCACGTAGTCGCCTTGGCGCGAGATAACCATCCTAAAAACTGCTCGGGCAGAATACCGATTGTGCCTTGATCTGTGTGGCACGTAGTTCCATCCTTTTGCAACCATATGTCTTTGGCATATCATCGAAATTCAGGCCACAAGGATTTGGTGATCATCGGCCTATAGCGATCGCCAATGACTGTAATAGGTTGGCCAGGGGAGCATTAATTTCGAAGAAGCATGTTTTTTTTTACTTCGATGCCTGCAATTTTGATTATTCACTTGCCTATTCATACGAAATTGATTTTTCGACAAAAATTGGGATCAATATCAAATATCAATACAAAATATGACCACCATGAGCTGTCAAAATCAAAAAATCCCTATTGCAAAATCTCTTACCTACAAAGAATGAATAGGTCCCAGAAAGAAAACTATGGCAAGAATTGTAGCGTGTTTATCTTCTTCATCTTTCGTGATGGTTAAATACAACCGTTTAACTTTTCGAGATTCACCTGTTTTATCCTTATGAAATAAAAGTTTCTGACATTTAAAAATATCTAGCTTGAGAATTATTTAATTTTACTTACTGTTTCTTTATAGGAACTTTACATGGAAAGTAAATTTGGCAGACCTTACCCGCGGATTTTCCCACGTTGTAAAAGAAAATCAAAATATCACACAGAGACATATTAGGGGCAAGTATTCTTGAGTTTGTTGGTAAGATTTCCACTATTAAAAGAAATAAAGAGGAACCAAAAGTAACGCTGTCTATTTTTAAAGTAATAAACCATAAATATATTTATATTTATAAAAATAGTTTTCATTAAATCAAATATTTTATCTAGTTAACTTATTTCATTTAATTTAGTTTTGCCCTTGCGCCTTATTAAATTCCACAGCGAAACAAACGACCCCCGCCATATTTTCATCTGTTTCAAGGCCGCATATGGCAGCATCTACAGGGACGAACTGTATTGAGCCATTTCTAGTCTTTTTATCGATTTCAAGTCCGCACATGACAGCATCTACACTCTACAGTAACGAGCTGTATAGAGCCATGGCTAATTTTGACATCCCTGCCAAACTCATGAATTTGCGCAGGATGATAACGGAGAATTTGCGATGCTTCATTAAGATTAGAAACAACTAAACAGAACCTTTCAATGTAAAAAAAAAACTTTAGACATGGTGATGCGATGTCATGAGATTTCTTTAACATCGTACTTAAAAGAATATTATAGAGCTCCAACAACACTAGAGGCACTATCTTTCAAAAGTCTGTTTAGTTATTAGCATATGCTGATGACATTAACTTAATCGGAAGAACTCAGCGTGATATCGATGGGGCTTTTAGGAGCATTGAGAGGCAGAGGCGGCAAAAATGGGTTTGATGGTTAATGGGGACAAAACAAAGTACATGCTGTCATCAAAAAAGGACTTTGAGGTAGTTAAGGACTCTGTCTACCTAGACTCCGATATGAACAAAAAAAATAACACAAGCCTGATATCAAATGAAGAATAACTCTTGATAACAGCTGTTTCTTTGGGCTAAAAAAGCAATGATAGAGAAGCTTTTACTTTGACAAAAGCGAATGCTTTCCAAGGTGCTAAGCTTGGGTCATTTCGAGAGAAAGTTTCTTCGCGTGTTCTACGGTCCCGTAGTCCAACAAATAAGTTGGCTGGGTCGTGTAGAGTGCATGGAAACCAATGCTCCAGCCCGTAAAGTTTTGCTTCTACGCCCAGATAACAGCGAAATAGTGGAAGACCGCGGATCAGGTGGCGCGTACAACTCACACAACTTGGAGTTTGCAACTGGTGACATTTAGCTATGGACCGAACTAGATGGAGAAGTTTGTTGGGTGAGGCCTTAGTTCACACAGGGCTTTAGCTCCACCTTAAGTAAGTAAGTAAAGGATTAAGGCTTTTTACACCAAACCCAAAACCCGGTTTTCACGAATATCGAAAACTCAAGTTTTCCTATACATTTTTGGTAAACCACAAGTTTTCGTGAAACGCAAGTTTTATATAAAACCTCTCGAAAACTAGTAGCAATTCAAAGTTGAACTAAACAAACAAACCTTTTGAAACATTCAGCGCTCAAATAAATGTAAGCAAAACAGCTAATGGCAGCTGTCAAAAAACTGAAAAAAACTTTGAAACTATTTACGCAATTTCCTTACAAAATAAGAATTGCTTTTTGTTTTTTATTTACAGAATATGGAAGAGAAACAAAAAAAGGAAACTTTGGGAGAGCTGCGTGGCAACAGAAAAAATTTAACCGGCGTTTCTTTTATGCTTCTCCAGAGTTTCGAACGCTCATTGTTAAGTAACGAACCGGAATTCACTATGGCTACTGGCGTAACGAAACCAAGAACGAAGAAGACTTGCTCATAGTTCGTAATGACGTTTCCAAGGGATGTTTCTTCCAACTCGTCGCCACAAATATTTTCGACGCTTTCGCTTACTACCTGGAGAAAAACTTTCCGGTAACTCTGTTCAATCACAATGGTTTGGGAGATATGAGAAAGGCGATAAGTTCATTTGTGGAGGATAATAAGTATGAAAGAAAATCTCTGTTAAATGCTAAGTGGCAGCGAGCTAGGAAAATTTGCCAAATTGCGCCAAAACATTCCACAATGTAGGAAGTATTTTGGATTGAGTTTGTTGTGAAAGAAAAAAGAAAATGTTTTAAATAAAATTAATTTGTATTGTAACCGTTTCGTTTTTTATTGATTTGATCGTATATTTTCTACACAATTAACTTCTTTTGGGTGAATTGTTCTGACCGGATGAAGAAAACAAAGGGGATAGCTGCAACCAAGCGAGCTTGTAGTACTGTTGGTTCATGTCTTGAGTCCATTCCACCCGTCCCCAGAACTTTAGTTGAAACTCTTATTCGAGACGAGCTAGAGTTACGGCCTTGTCTGCGCTGATATGCTGCTCTATCACAGCACAGGAAAGGATTATCGACTCAAGGGTGTCGACGGCAAAGAAAAATCCTTAGAAGAATGTTTGCACTTAAAGAATTTTCAAAATCTTCACTGTGTGAAAAGAAGTATTTGGATATTTTCATACTGAAGTTTTTTTTGTATGTTCGTATCGAAACGGGATCCCATTCCTGAAAATCAACTTGATAATTACCTACATAAGACTTAAGTTTGCACCTTGCATTTCTAGATCCTTTAGTTCATTGCAGAGTATATCGAAAGTTCTTCGGCTCATTCTGAAATGTTTTTTTCATCAATACAAAATTTGACAGCCGGTGTTAAACAAATTTAAATGTCAAATGAAAAAGTGTAAATGTTCGGTGTGTTCCGAAAACCCGGTTTTGGGTTTGGTGTGAAAAGCCTATTACATTTTCAACCTTTGTTTAGCCCAAGTTGTATGACACGAAGTCTTGTAACATTACAATAAACGATGGGCATCTAAATTTAAATGTACAAGCTTTACTTTCACACCTAATTTATTTCAATTGCAGCTTATGTAAGTGCACACCGGATAGCTCGTGTGAGTTAAGAAACTCTACTGAGCATGAAGTACTCTGTTTTGAGTCATTGACAGTGTCTGTTAACAAATGCTCCCTCATATCTCCTGCAACTTCACCAAATTCGAATTTATCTTCAAAACAACATCGTTTCGTGGTGCTTGGTCTTAGTCTTTAACAGAGAAATTGATAGTCGTGAATATTCTTTTGTAAACCGGAGTAAGATGTTAATAATTTCAGAATTACTTTGAACTTAATCAGAAAAAAGTTCGTTTTTAGCGGCCCATCTTCTATTTTTAGAAAGGAATTAGGTCGTTTTGTACCAAATCCACCAAATAAGAGAAGAAACGCCTAATTTTAGGCAACGATGATAGATCAAATCACGATCAGCACTTAATAATGAATAATAAAAAAATTAAAAAGTTGCTTAAAACACTATCCTGACTCGCAACTACCTCTGCACAACAATTCATTTCATAATATTGCTCCGTTGCGACTTGAAGGAGGTTCAACAAACAAACTGACTTTCCACTTACAGTATTAGTACAGGAATATGTTGGAAACCTTTCTGAACAGAATAAACTGTCAAACCGTAAAACGCTTATATCCAAAAAATCCTTTAGAAAACTATACAGTTTTTTCTTTGACAAGTATTAATTTTACGAATCCACTTCTTCTTAAAGTGTTTTCATAAATCGGTCCGTTTATTTTTGAACACAATAGTTTTAAGGTCGCTTGGTTCATCCTGTCCATCGTTTTGGACACTTTTTTTTACTTCACCGTTCAATACCTATATCCTTCGCTTCTCTCCTACAGACCCATTCTCAGGACAGCCAAAGAAGCGTTTTTAATTCTTCCAAACACCAGGATTTATGTAATTTTTATGCGGTGTCAAAGAATCGCCAATAAATTTTGCACTTCCTTCCATTTTGTTCGTTGTGTGTATTTTTCCAAAATTTCGTCTATTTTTATGTTTTGTCTCTGTAAGCTGTGAGCTGTGACTTTTCAACGAAAAAAAATGTCCTGCGTATGTTCAATGTAACGTCCAAATACAAAGCTCTCCTCTTCTGCATTTGACTATGAAAAAATCGACTTCCTTGTTCGTTTTTGTGTGCACTCTTTTTAGGACTAACTTTTTTTTTAAAGATAAATCCTCTAGTTCACCCCCATTTTCATATACGAGTAGTTAAAACGGGTAAAATGTCCTTGGCTTCTTCCAAATCGTCGCCGTCGTCGACGTTGCGGACGTTGGTCCGTTTTTGGGTGCTTTTATCATCGTCATCATTTTAGTTTTTTAGTCTGGTTTCTGGAACACTATTGCTCGAGTTTATTTTTTTCTTTTTTCCTTTGGGTTACTGTTTTCGCAACGATAACCTTTTTCGTCACCCGTTTATCTCTGGACCTAGCTTGGCCGCAAATAAGGACATTTCATGTTGCCTTTCTCTCGACTGACGACGGCGACGGACAAACGGTCGAAGGATACGGCACGACCGTCGCGTCGAATGGTCATTTTCTATGCAACGAGGGTGTTATAACAAGGCAATGGCAATGTAACATACGTTTATTTGTTAGGGGTGATCCTGATCAGCACAGAGCAATATACTACCAAGACCAACTACTACTATCTGTGTCCTTTATAATACTCATCTCACACTCACAGTGGTAGTCCTTGATGTATCGCTTTAGCCGTGCGTTGTCGTCGAACACGATTTTATTTATTCCCAAATTAATGCGGTATATTTGTTATGTCACTTTAAATGGGGGTGTTTTTGGGTATGTGTCGCAATAGCAACAGCAAGGACAATCGCTTAATAGAACCTTTTGTAAAAGAGGATGTCATTCAGGATCACAGAGAGGACGTTCGCAGATGAAGAGCTTTATACAGATACAAAAAGGAAACGCAAAACTAAACAAAAATTGCACATACCAAATTCGGTTTTATTTGCAAAAGAAATTGGGATCCTTTTTCGAGAAGTTTTTTCCTTTTGATGAAAACCGTTTTAGTCGTGTATTCGTATTTTTTCGCTTACTTGATAGGTATATCCTTTTTTGTGACAATACAAACAAATTTTTCTGTTTTCTGTTTCGAGATGAAACTAAATAGGACTTCTATTTGTCAAAGAATAAAAAGGACATTTTTATCTTGCATTTTATGGCCATGGGGTGAGTATACGAATGTATAAGGACGAGAGGAGATGATGAGGCATGGATTAAGTTAACACACATCACACATGTGGTCTGATGGTCTTTGGTCAGTAGCGTTTTCAACGATGGCTGCTTGCTTTGGCTTTCATTCATTGAGTATTAAGTCAGTGAAGGACAACAAAATAAAAAGTATAAAGATGCGAACAAACAAAAAATGCAAATGAGAGTGAAGATGCCAATTTCAGGATTAAATTTAAATGTCTTTTGTATATCTGTAAGCTTCGAAAAAAGGGTTTAGCTCGAGTACCTTCCTCCTTATACCTACTACGGGATAGCTGATTTACTTAGAGAGATTGGATTTGAGAAACACAATTTCTGTATTGGATCGAATGGTAGATAGATGCGTATCGTTAAGGAAAAGGCTTGAAGGTTTGAAGAAGAAAAGAATACAACCACCACCACCGCCACAACAGTTGTTCCTATGTTCAATAAAATTTAGTCACTTTCAAAACTTGTGTGTGTGAATATGTTGGAGTAACTTAGTGCGTTAAGCATTAAATGTGTTCGAATTATACTGGAAATGTTTATGGTTAGTGATATTTCAGGATAAAGGTTTAATCAAGGATAAAGCGGTAGTGTTTTGTGAACTTGAAATATGGGAATGAGTTTTTCTTTTTGGATCAAAAAAGTTTCAGGCAATATCACAAAAGATTAATCAACATCATCTTAAAAATATTTAAAATACTACTTACCAGCCATTTCTACAAAAATGTATGCTTTGAAGAAACTTTGAAGAAAGAGCTTCTAAAATTTAAAATAATATTTGATATTTCTTTCTAATCACATTAAATGTTTTCTGTTATTAGCAAATATTTATTCCACAATTTGAATAGACACAGAGAATTGTTTAAATCATACCAAAACTAATACTTCTAGTTCTAGAGTAAAATATATATTGATACTAGCTGACCCGACAAACGTTGTTTTGTCAAGAGAATATTTTGATAGAAATTAATAACTCATTGTGAGTGTGTAAGGATGTAGTATATATGTGGAAGAGATATAGAGCACTGTAAACGGTGACAAAATATTAAAATAACAAATCACCAAAGATTTTTTTTTACTTATTAAAATTATTTCTTTAAAATAATATATCTATCGATATAGTTATGACAATACTACAAAAAAAAACAACATGCGACAGAGTGTACAATAGTTTTGTGATCCCATCTTCCGCCAATACAAATAAACTGGATGGTTTGCCCAATTTTAAGCCGCTTCGATAACATTTGAAGCCGCTTCGACAATATTTTTAACTTTCCATAGGAAGTTATTGTAATGGGTCCGATTTGTCAAATTGAAAATTTTGACATTTCTCGACGTTTCAAGGTCCCTAGAGTCGAAATAAAAGATTTTTAGAAAGATGTCTGTGAGTGCGTGTGTACGTACGTTCGTACGTCCGTACGTCTGTACGTCCGTACGTCCGTACGTTCGCGACGTTTTTTTCGTCGTCCATAGCTCAAGAACCAGAAGAGATATCGACTTCAAATAAATTTTGTTATACAGATAATAAAGCAGAAAGATGCAGAAAGGGCTCTCAATAAAATTGCGTGGGTGGTTTTTTTACCATAGCAGTTTAAAAAAAAGGTGAAAATGTTGGTTAACCCTAAATATCTTACGAACCAAAAACGCTAGAGACTTGAATTTAATTTTATATAATAAACTGTAACGTGATTTCAAAGAAATATATTTTTTGAAAAAAATCTATCTAACGGTTTTTTTTCTAAATCAAAAAAAAACTGAAAAAAAAAATTTGTCACCTACTAAATTTAACGACTAACATATGATTTCATCTCCAAAACAATTTTGAGCAACGGAGAATAATGTTTTTGAAATCTTATAAAATTTTGAGAAAAATCGAATTGACAGTTTTTTTATAAAAAATAAAAATCTTAAAAAAACATTACTCAAAGTTCGTAAAAATTGAATATCGATTCAAATATCTTTTCAAAAACTTAAAATTTAGGCTTCAAACTTATTTCATCTTATAAGAAATATTGTTTTCAACATTCAATAAAATTTTGAATAAAATCGAATTGACAGTTTTTTTTACAGAAAATAAAAACCTAAAAAAAAAATGAATAAAAGTTGGTAAAAATTGATTTTCGACTCAAATATCTTTTCAAAACTTTGAGATATTGGCTTTAATTTACTTTTATCTTTCAAAAAATATTGTTGTCAACATTCAGTAAAATTTTGAAGAAAATCGAATTGACAATTTTTTTTATAAAAAATTAAAAACCGAACAAAAATTAACAAAAGTTGGTAAAAATTGAATATGGATTCAAATATCTTTTCAAAAACTTGAAAATTAGACTTCAAACTTATTTTATCTTATAAGAAATATTGTTTTAAGCATTCTGAAAGATGTTGAGAAAAATCGAATTGACAGCTTTTTTACAAAAAATAAAAACCTTAAAAAAAAATTTTTAAAAGTTCGTAAAAATTGATTTTCGACTCAAATATCTTTTCAAAAATTGTAGATATTGGCTTTTAACTACTTTTATCTTTCAAAAAATATTGTTGTTAACATTTAGTAAAATTTTGAATGAAATCGAATTGATAATTTTTGTACAAAAAATTAAATACCTAAAAAAAATTTAACAAAAGTTGGTAAAAATTGATTTTCGACTCAAATATCTTTTCAAAACTATAAAATATTGGCTTCAAACTAATTTTATCTTATAGAAAATATTGTTTTCAACATTCGATAGAATTTTGAAGAAAATCGAATTGACGGTTTTTTTACAAAAAATAAAACTCTAAAAAAACAATACTAAAACTTGGTAAAAATTTACTTTCGACTCAAATAGCTTTTCAAAAATTAGAAATATTGGCTTCAAACTTATTTTATTTTACAGAAAATATTGTTTTCGATATTCAGTGATTTTTATATAAAAATCCAACAGTCCGTTTTTCATAAAAAATAAAATCTATAAAAAATAGTACGCAAATTTGGTAAAATTGATACTAGTACATACAGACAAACTTTTAAGCAAGACAAATCGACAGACGGGATGGGAAGTTATCAGTGTGGGTCTCATCCCAGCCTCTTTTTCATTTATTTTTTAATTACTAATCGCATTCCCTTGCACAAACGTGGTGGGTTCAAATTACGTAAAAAATTGCCGGAGATCTAACCTTCAGTTGTAAATTAGCCGGTGGCATGACTGGTAAATCCAACGAGTTTTTTTTTAAAGGATCGATCTTGAATCATTTGACCACATTTTCTTTCAGTTGTATTTTTTCAACATTACGCCACAGTGGCGATGATTTTAAGCGTTGATATTATCAGTGTACGTTGAACATGGAATATCCGGAAGTGTTTGTCTGAAATCACCTGAAAGCAACTGAAAAGAGTGCGCCAAATAGTCTATCTTTGTTTTTTATATCTTTCAAAGTCCTGTTCAACGCAACAAGCGAATGTTTGTGTGCCATAGTGCATTCATTACAAATGATAATTTTACACTGTTTCAGCACTGTGGCCATGGATGATAGTTTTTTTTCACATTTAGTGACAGTTTAAATACTGAATGAGCCTTCATCCCATAAAGTTGCCACAATGTCAGAAAATGCAACAGCCAGACTAGTAAGAATTAGTGAAATACGAAATGTTTTGAAAGCTCCACCTGGTGCATCGAAAAAAATGAATCCACCTTGATCTGCCGAAATATCGAGCATAGTATGGTCAAAAATGGTTCTTTGTTCTTCATTCATTAGTGGGACATTGCGAGCAATCGCCGCCATTTCTGCAATATTATATGCAATTCAGTGTCTATTTAATAAGATGCATTTTGATTTGGTTAATGCATCCCGAAATGACTGAGTGGTAAGTTGGCAATGATAATGCAAAGATCCTCAATAGCAATCAATGCTTCATTGTACAAAACTTCACTGAATACTTTCGTAAGATAGTTGTACAATGTCGATGCAATTAAACCATAGCACTAAGGAATATAAAAATAGATAAAAACCTATTCTCAAACCTACCGAACGTAAAATTTCAAAGAAATTAGTAAAGCCGTTTGTTATTTAGCTTTTTACACAATTTAAAGTTATTCACCGTTCTCTGAAACATTCTCAATTATCAACGCTCCCTTGTTTGTTTAACATAAATGTTTAACTTTCATTAATTGTAGACACTTGCAATTGTAGTACACATTTTTAGAAAATAATTTAAAACATTTTCTAATGTGCGTTTTGTCTGAGAATTTTGTGGAATTGGGTAAAGTTATTACATTTTTATTCTTAAAAAAGTATACAACAGGTAATGAAATCCTAAATTCTCTTTGTCATAATATCAGTATTATTTTTTTCTTTTGATGTCATAAAAATATTTAATTAAATACAAAATATCGAAAAACTTTTTTTGCGAAAGTTATTAAGCCATCAACATAAATTACATTTTTCTTTTCCTGCGATAATACGTTTTAATAAAGTCCAAAATTGTATCAACGAATTGTCAGAAAAAGATTGTTAGGCCCTTATGACGAGAAGCTAATAGAACGTTCGACTTTAAGCGAACGATTGAGAAATGTAATGTAGACCAAAATTAAGATGGGTGAGGTTCTACGATCAAATTGGTTAACATATGCTTTTTCATATAAGTTATCTTTTGAAGTTAACATTCAAATGGGCTTCACAAAATTTGTGATTTTTAAAAAGTTCACTTCTCGTAAGGGTCTCTACTTCAAACAGGAAGTTATTGAAATGGGTCCAATTTGTCAAAATATTAACATTATTTGTGTACGTTTTGTGGCCTTAAAAATCTGAATTTTTGCGTTTAAGTGAGATGTCTTTGCGTAAGTACGTCCGGTCGTATGAAAAACCTTTTTTTATTCTTAATAATGTCAGCTGTACCCGTGGCATGATGGTCAGTGCGTTGGACTAAGTAGTTTATAGGTAGAATAGGTAGTTTAAGTTAGTATTAAGTTTTATATTAGGGACCTTATTTTAAGTAGTTTTTAAGCAAAAATAAAAAGGATATTCATATTAGTTTTTTAAATTTTCTAATTAATACAAAAATAAATAAAATTGAATAGAAGTTAACATAGATTTTACGGCCGAAAGCCATTAGTAGTTAGTGTTATAGTTTAACTTAGAGTGTCCGTATGGGACCATTAAATTAGTTGTAAGTTATGGATAATTAGGCTAGTTTTATAAATTTTTGTCTAGCTTTAAGATAGGTTTAAAAATGAACTAATAAAAATGAATTAAAAAAAAAAAATGCGTTGGACTGTCAGAGGTCTGGGTTCGATCCCCTTTTCACGGGTGCGGCCTCTTGCATGGAATTGACAAATTCTCCAAGAGTAACTCTTGTCATGAAAAAGTGCTTTCTCAAACTAGCCGTTCGGATTTCGCATATAAACTGTAGGCCCCTCCATTAATAACAACATTACTCGCACACAGGAATGGTTGAGAGTTGTAAGTCACTAGGCCCTAGTTCTCAACGGACTGTTGAGAAACCCAATTTATTTTATTTATAATGTCAGCAGAACTTTCAAAAAAATCAATAAATAAAAAATTTATTATTAAACTAAAGTTTAAGAAAATTAACTTCTTGACAACATTGACTTTTTCTTGCATAATTGTTGGTGTTTTTTTTATAACAAAAAATATCATTTGCAAGTTTTTAACTTCACCTCTTTTTGTTTTTCAAATTCAATCCTGATTATAAAAGATAACCTCATTTACCAGCTTTTGTTTAAATAAATTAAGTTTTAAAGAAATTAGAAACAGGACCGTCCCATTTCTTGACAAAAGTCTAACATAATCGAAAAATTGGAAATCGATTAAGTTCAACTTGATTTCGTTAGTGGGATCTCAAGCTTTTGAACTGTTATATAGATTTTAATTTGGGATAAAACTTCGATTATTTAGATTATCAATCCTGGAAATCCAGAAAATCAGAACTTTGTTTAATATACTATGTTTTTACGTTTTAAACGCCTTGATTATCAGGTAATATTTTTAAAATTTAATTTGCTAACACAGGAATGTTTGACTTGCAATGTCAAAAATAAATAAAAAAAAGAAACTGAGATGCGACCCACACTGATAACTTCCTATCCTGTCTGTCGATTTGTCTTGCTTAAAAGTTTGTAGG
This sequence comes from Eupeodes corollae, assembly GCF_945859685.1. NCBI lineage: Eukaryota > Metazoa > Arthropoda > Insecta > Diptera > Syrphidae > Eupeodes > Eupeodes corollae. The sequence continues at coordinate 307,613,963 of NC_079147.1, read as the reverse complement.
GTTGGGTTAAAAAAGTTGTTTGTTGAATTATTCTTAAAAAAATTTAAATTACCAACAATATTTTTCATATTATTTATTATTGTTATTTATATAATTATTTAATAGTTTAGTTTGAAAATCTGGTTATATATTTATAGTCAAAAACAAATTTTTACTAATTTTAGAAGTATTTCTAAAATTTGTACAAATTTGATGCATGAAATTAATTTGAGAAATATCAAGAACCGAACATCAAATTGTACCAAATTTGCATACTATTTTTTGTAGATTTTATTTTTTTATGAAAAAAAAAACGGAATGTTGGATTTTTATAAAAAAAAAAACTACTGAATATCGAAAACCATATTTTTTGTGAAATAAAAAGAGTTTGAAGACAATATTTATAATTTTTGAGAAGGTGTTTGAGTCGAAAGTAAATTTTTATTAAGTTTTAGTATTGTTTTGTTGTTAGGTTTTTATTTTTTTGTAAAAAACGTGTCTATTCGATTTTTCTCAAAATTTGTTCGAGTGTTGAAAATAACATTTCTTATAAGTAAAAATAAGTTGGAAGCCATAATCTCAAATTTTTGAAAAGATATTTGAGTCAAAAGCAAATTTTTACCAAGTGTTAGTATTGTTAGGCTTTTATTTTTTGTAAAAAAAATGTAAATTCGATTTTTCTCAAAATTTTAACAGATGTTATTCTTCGTTGCACAAAGTTGTTTTGGATGTAAAATCATTTTCGTACAATTTTCGAGGTGACAAATATTTTGTTCAGTTTTTTTGATTTATAAAAAAACCGTTAATTGGATTTTTTTCAAAAATATATTTGTTTGGTAACGCGTTTCAGTATATAACATATAATTTAATTCAAGTCTTTTCATTATTGGTTCGTGAGATGTTTAGGGTAACCAAAATCTTAGCCTTTTTTTCAAACTGCTATGGTAAGAAAACCAGCCACTCAATTTTTTTGAGAGCTCTTGCATCTGCATCTTTCTGCATTATTATCTGTATAGCAAAATGTATTTGAATTCGAAATCGCTACTGGTTCTTAAGCTGTGGACGACGAAAAAAACGTCGTACACACGTACGCACAGACATTTCTTAAAAAAATCTTTTATTCCGACTCTAGGGATCTTGAAATGTCGAGAAAAGTCAAATTTTTAATTTGACAAATCGGACCGATAACAATTACTTTCTATTTTAAATAAACAAATTTCAGAAAAAATATGATTTTTGACATACAAGTTAATTTAGATGGTTTCAGTCTAAATTTCCTAAAATAAGTGCTTATTTTTTCTCCAACTTTCTTCATTGTATTCATCCTCCTGTCTGCCACTTCCAATCTTTTAATATGTTTCGCTGACCACAATACTCTTAGCTTTCCATATTCGTTTCTAACTTCATCGGCAGCGAATGATAAGGTCTACGTATTAACTGCGTAGAAATAAATGCTTCAAAAAACCAATGCTGTCTCCTGTCGTTAAAGTGTAAATCACTCTTTAGGCTACTATCTATAAGTGTCACTTGCATCCATTAAACTAATCAACTGGGGAATTATCACATTTTTGACACTGCCAACAATGTTTTGATAATTATAGGCGAACGGACTAAAATCTAAACATTCACATCACTCGAACACTGCCCCAATGTTTAAAGCCTTTCGTTGTTTTACCGATATTTAAAAAAAAAAAAAAATATTCTGTTGAATTAGGCAGTAGTTGTATTTTCCCCCTCAAACAATTCAGACTTAAAATACACACTTCCAGGTATGCTTATCACCAGGGATAAGATTTTACTAACTTTGACCTTTTTATTGGTTGAAATAGACTTTCGACAAACATGTTTAAAGCCCTGGTGATCGCAAACATAATAGTAGGTATTTTATTTTGCCTTTTTATACCATAATTGCCTATTTTTGCCTTTCTTCGCCATTGTTGCCCTTTTTTGACTTTCTTTGCTTTTTCATTAAATTTAGTTAAAAAATATCTTATAATTGGTTTCGCACCAAAAGAAGTGCGAACATTTCCTCATACCGTGGAGAATCTTTAGTTGAAAATCTTGTACTGCTCCAAGCACAAAAAAATGATGGAAAATGTTCGAATTTAGGCATGTGTTAATGTTTATATGCGCAAAAATGCTTGGTACTTCTTCATCGCCTGCGTAAACTGCATACCTACTGGCGTACCTTCATTAAAGTCAATTTTGGGTTTTTAGTCGATCCGAAAGACTTACATAAAAACAGGTATCTATCTATAATTTAAGCTAACGATATTCTCATCAAGGGGCATCAATTAGCGAAGTGTTGCATGTTTTTAAAGACATTGAAGAAAATTTAAAAAAAAAAGCAAAAGGGCCCACTGCAGAGGAAGTCTTGAAGAAGTTTACAGCGATTAAGTAGATAAATTCTGTAATAAACGGCGACCGACGTGGTTTCCAAACTTCCAGAAAATATTTAAGTGAATGATATTGAAAGTTTTAGATGGGTTTCAATAATTTCAGCTTAATTTGATAGATGATTTAGATCCTTCAAAATCGTTCTTATGGACAACCAAAGAAGATTGCTACCTAAGAACTTTAAAAAACTCTTGGTAGTCCAATTTTTCTATAATTAAATGTATTTTTGTTTATTTTCCTAGTATTTTTAAATTAAATTTTTTAGGTCAATAAAGTCCTAAGTCGAAGGTACTATCAAATGAAGAGATTCTTTTTTTGCCACACAACTCTGTTTTTTCTTCCCATTTTAATATTAAAAATTTTAAGATCAATTTCCACCATCATTTCATCTTATATCCAATTTTCCTAACGCCCACACCATTGTTAAATGTAAGGGTATTAATAACACCCGATAATAATTGGCTTTAAATATTTTTTGTTTAATCAACGTCAAAGACTTTGTATGAATCTCTTAAAAAGGTCATTGGCTAAATGTTGATTAAAATTACATTCCCAACATCGATCAATACAAATATAGCCCCAGAGGGAATATAGGCAAATTGTTGTTAAAAATTGTCTTGAAATGTTATGATTTTCCTCAAATCATTGAAAAATAAAACCTTGCAGTTTTTTAAAATTACCTCCTTAGATGATGTGACACGTCATGTTTTGATTAACCAATAATTGATTAGCTTTTGCCAAACCATCAATCAGTCATGCAGATATTTTTATAGCTGGTATTAGCTATACCGTTAAATCTATTGAACCACTGCATTGTAAATCAAATGCTTTTGCCTAAAACCCTGCTCCGCCCACCTCCAACGTCCCTAACAATCTTTTTCCAATTTTCATCTGGCAAAGATTATTATTTATCATCAATTCAATGCACGTACTCTTTTAACATCAATTAGACAGCTACTCATCTTATGATTAAATCATAGGCACTCTTCTTCAAGTCAAATTGTTTCTACACCCCCCTCCCCCCACGATCCAATCCCCTATTAATCCATCAGAAGGGCATGTTATCCATATCCTTGCATATATATACTCGTATATTCCTTAATTCACCCCCGTTTTCTCATCACTAGTAACTCGTACCTTGCGTCTTGTGTCTCTCCTCTCGCCAACCTCCTCCGACATAAATGCACAGTGTGTAATCGCGCCATTTTATCCATTTCGTGACTCCAACACCCCGTTATTAATCATCGTGTGTTACATAACCTGGCATAGGTATGTTTGTTCGTCTTCGTCCTTTTCATCGTCCTTTGCCTTCAAATACTTATTTACCACCCGCAGATTTTAGGGAAGAAGAATGGAATAACGGTATAGAGAAGTAAACGAAATGAAAGAAAGAAAAAAATTACGAAAATTACCGTAAGTACAAACAAAGCAATGTCGTTTCGTTGTGTCTACATCAGGAGGACAGGATAGGGATGGGTTGGAATTGTGACTCGGGACTTGGGAGAACGAACAAGCTATGGGTGGTAGGTTGGTGCGGCTCGGCTATATGGCTTCAGGAGGTGATGGGCTCAAGGGCGGCGGCTGTGGAATTGTAATTATTACATCGTATTTCTCTTCGTCTTCAGTTTGGATCTTGGTATTAATCATGGTCTTGTTTTGTTCCTGTGTGTTTTGTATATGTTGTGTGATGTCCTTGTTATTGGTGTGGCTGGCTTTTGTGCAGCTTTTGTTGTGCCTTATGCTTTATACCTTATATCTTATACCTACCTACGACGACAACGTTTACTTTTACTTCGTCTTCTTTATGTTTGCGTCAACGCTGGCGCTGCTGCTGTGTAGTTTACTTTATATCCATTGTATCCATGCTCTTTGCCGTTTTATATGTAATCATTGGTCTTATAGATGACTGAGTCTCAAGGCCTGTCTGCGAGGCTTTGCCATCATCATCACTCCATGTATAGGTACTTTCTTTCTATAGCGCAACATATGAACATATATGTGCGTTTACAAGCGGGTTTGAGTATGTGGCAATAGCAAGCCGAGGACAAACCATGAAAGTCTTCCATCAACATTATGCCTGCTGTTAGGCTCCTGATGTCTGCTTTTGGACTTTACGTTAAATATATGTAAGGATGCGGATTGAAAGATGTGTTGAAACTCATATGCCTAATGATTATCATGATATAAATCCCTTCATCCCTTATCAGGGGCTTAGGCCGATTACGCATACATAACAAACCTCTATGCATGTATAGCTATAGAGGTTAAAAGGAGCCTTCAAGTGTAGGGTGAAACAGTTTGCTATCATTATTGCATGCAGTATGGCATAGATAGGTTATGGTAGGTGTATATGTGATGTAGTTATTAGACAAGGCAAGGCCCTACATGTTAGCACGAAACGCAAAAGTTCAAGTAGAGCTTATACGGTGGCGGCGATAATGATGATGTTGATGAGATGATGCGACAGCGATACGTAAATTTATAAATGTGCTATCGCTATTGCTATGTAAAAGGGGCACTGGAAAGTGGATTCTGTTTACACACACTAACTCCCGTATTGTATAATTAAAAAGTGTCAAATATCGTTCCCTATACACTTAAGCATTGCACCCACTTTTACACCGAATTCTACTCTGCAAGTTTAAAAAAATAAAAACACAGTAGATGGTAAAATTTTTCTTACGATTTTTATGGACTTTACTTGTAATTTTTAAGCTTAAACTGATGACATAAGAAAAAGGAGTATAAGTTGCATTGAACCGTCTTTCAACCGGATTTAAACCAAGTTGGCAACAAATATTTACATTGAACAAACATTAGGTGTTTTGCAATCAGTTGAGACATGATCCATGGCGTTATCCCAGCTAAACCTCAGGGCAAACATTAGGAAGAGGAATATGTGGCTTCCAACCAACCTTCAACCTGTTTTAAACCGGATTATACTGGGCATAATAACGGCGTTTTCTGGTATTAAGATATAGTCAAAAATTGTTCTACGAGTTTGGTATCCATGAAATTGTTTGTTACCTGATGGAAAACAATGGAAAGAAGAGTATATGTGTCTTTGAACAGATTTTCAACTGAGTTTCAACCGGATGAAAATCGGAATATTATCAGCGTTTCTATATGAAGGAGAAGTCAACAATTTTTCTCCAATATTGGTTTATAAACATTTTTAAAGTTGCTTTTAGCGGGTGTTAAATGGTTTGTAATACATCCAAGGTTTTTAGTCATCTTCTTCTATATTTTAAATGGTTCACTACCTCGTTAAGTCATGTGTGACATCTTAGCACTCCTGTTATGGTTGCTGTTTATAATAAGAACTTCAGAATTTTTGGAAAAATAAATGGAATTTCAACTATAAAGACAGTGCTGAAAAGAAGATTCTGGTCGTAGGGATGCTCAAGTATAGTGTTTCTTCCCCCATCGACCTTCCACCATTTACGCCACCCAAAAAGGGTTATGTTCGGCAGGCGTGATGTGATGGTGCTTGTTCAGGCATTGGTTTTTTTTTAATAGGTGCGCCTGATGAATGCTAGGGGTCGACGCAAATGAGCTTTTTTCCATCAAACCATCACCATCTTCCACTTATTTTTGTGTGCGCCTTGTTTCAATTTATGCTTACACCACACACATGCCGAGAACGAGAGGGCTGGATGGTGATGGTAGCGTGCTCTTGAGAACTCTGTACGAAAATTTACATATTTCGACGTTGTCCTTATCGTCGACGACGATGACGACGACACATAGTCCTTGTAGTCATTGTCCTTTGTATGAAGCGCAACCCAGCGAGTTTCGTAAGAGGTTTCAATGAGGAAACACGACATGGCTTGAAAAAAATAAAACACGGTCCTCCTGAAATTGAGAAACACAAAAACCGTTGAAAATAATTACAAGGATCTAAGGGATCTCTACCAATTCCACCCACTCACTCATTTTGCATAATTTGTTCCTTCGTATTCGTCTGCAGATTTCATCCACCCACTGGCCACCCGCTCTGGTTCGGGCCCTTGTCTTAAGGTGGAGTTGCATTAATTTTATCATATCGCTTACAGTCGCTTATAGTCATGTGTTGTGGTGGCGGCGCGCGGCAGCAGCGCGGTGGCAGGATCCGGGACGGTTGCCGTTGTCGTCGCGGTCGGCGTCGTCGTCATCGTCATCGGTCTGCCCCAGAGAATGTGATGTGTGATTAAAAATGCTGCATTGCGGAAACTTTTCTTTTCTTCGTTTTTAAGATACTTAACTGTGGCTAGGCTATCATCCTTGCACAGTCTTGAGGTTTTTATAGATTCCTATTTTTTCTTTTTTGCGTAATTTGATGATTTTAACGTGGATGATTCTTTTTTAGACTTAAGGGAGAAATTAATATGTGCATGGTCTGCCTGCCTGCCTGCCTGAATGCCTTCTCTCCTATTCACATGTTGAGGTAGCGCGGTTTTTGAGTATTCCGGTTTCCGTCTTCTTTTATTTTCGGAGTATATGGTTACATCACATCACAAGAAAAATGTAATTACGATGGGCTTTTACTTTTATTTTTGGTCTTTGTTTTAAGGCAAAAAGAAAATTGGATGGCAAACGGATAAAAAGTAGCGCGCACTTTGAGTCTTCTCGTATGCTGGCAGAGATTTTAGACCATGTGACCAATCTTAAATTGCATTTTGTGGTGTGGAAGAATTTTCTTTTGAAAAGTTATCCGTATATTTTGGGAAGTGTGGCATGGGTTTTTTTTATAATCCAGACGTCATTATTTTGAGTTGAGTGCTGACTAAGTATTTACAATTCACCTAAGTACCTTGGAGATGATTCGAAGGCATCACTGAGGCTTTTTATATATTCTGTAATGAATAAGGATGGCTTGAGAAAATTTTATTTGGGGTTTGTATTTTTCAACAGTTTAATGACTGCGGAAGACAATTTTCTGCTTCCAAAAAATATGAATTTTTTGGACTTTTCAGAAAGTTTCTATGAGTTCATGAGGCACTTGATGTGCAGTCAGAGAAAGAGGTCTCTTGAAATTTTCTGCTCATATAAATTTTGGAAAATTATTCTTTGAGAGTGAAATTAACTTGAGTAGTTTGAAATAGTGGAAACTTTTAAATGAATTATACACGCGTTATAAAAAAGGTCCTTGATGTGAGCAATACTTGAAGATCTTTCAGGGTTCTGATGATTCTTCTATTTATAACGCTGTTCAAAAAAAAATGTAATCATAAGAAGAAACAAAGGAATATACTTTTGCATTTAAATTAAAATTTAACTTTCATCAACATTGTTTTCAGCTTCACTTTGTGTTCTAAAATGTAATTGTTTTTGCAATTTTGTTGCAAACGACACAAAACTACTGGCTCTGAAGATCTTACCTTAATTTGATTTAACTTGTTTAAACTTTCCCAAAACATTTTTTTTAAGTGGCGCCCAACATGAAACCATTATGTATTGTTATATTTTTGCGTGTCCATTTCAAATATACTACTGTATACTATACTGCATACTTATTGGCTGCATTTCATCCTCAATATATTGGATTTTGACAACTACTTTAGATACTTCGTATTCTTGGGTGGCGCCCAACGTGAAACAATTATTTTAGTGTTTAGGGCTTTAGTTATAATTGTATTTCATTTTTCATTTATTACCTATCTTAAAACATACTATAAGTATTTCTAAACCATTGTGCATATTTTTCTGCTTGTTTGTTCATTTTTCATAGACATCATCAACCAAATGAATCTTCGTAATATAACAATGTCAATTTTAGGAACCTGTCTAAAGAATTACTTTAAATAATTTGTATTCTTAGTATTAGTACTCAAACCATTATTCATTTTCATCCATGTAACAAAGAGTGTGTCTTATTTTTCCTGCACTAAGAGCCCTAATTATTTTGTTTATCAAGTGGCGTCCAGCATGAGATCGTTGTGTATTTGTATCTAGTTGTTTGTCCATTTTATTATAATATCTTCATTAATTCTGTGATTTGTAATAACTTTAAATAAATTGTGTACTTAAATGGCGCCCAACGTGAAACACGCAAGTGTTTTCTTGAGTTTTTTTGTTTGTCTTAAAAGCAACGATTTTAATCACATTTTAATTATTTTAACAAAAGTTTATTCACCATCACTAGACTCTCGCAACATGCAAATTCATAAACAGCAAATAAACTGCGAATGACTTTAAGTACATTGTCTTATTTAGGCGGTTTCTAGCTTAAGACCATCAAGTACTTCCTTGGTTTTGTAAGTGTTTATTTTTGAAAGATATATCTAATCAAATTTAAATGTGTTGCTTAAATGTTTTTCACTATCTTTGAAATGATTGAGAACTCACAAATTTAAAGACAGCAAAGAGTGTGAGAGAGAGAGAAGAACAGGACATTTTTTAACCTGTTTTTAATTTATATCTTACAAACTATCCTAAAACACATTGAATTCTTATGTCCGGGCCAAAAATTAAAGCACTAAGAAGTTCCATCTTGCTGTCTGTCCGTTTTGACTGCACATCATAATCAACATGTATTGTAGATTTATTTCTTAGTTAATTCAGACGTGTGGATTTAATTAAATTCTCTTAAGAATAACTTTAAATACATTGTGTTTTTAAATGGCGCCCAAGATAAACCCAGTATTAAATTCATCTGTTTATGTTTATTAATTTTTATAAGATCATCATTTATATGAATTTTTGGTGCATTCTTTGAAAATATATTGTTGAAAATTGTATTTTACTATCTAAGAAACATTTTCAAATATATTGTTATTTCAAATGGCGCCCAATTTGGGACCATCATATACTTCGTTGGTTTTATTTGTCAATTTTCAAAGCAGAATTTAATCAAATTTAAAGTTTTTCAAAGAATTTTTTTTCTTTTTCACCATCACCAGGCTGCCTTTGAAGTGGTTGACAACCGACAAATTGAAAGACTGCAAAAAGAGAAAGTACGATAGAAGAAGAAAATAGTTTGTATTTATTGAATTTCATCAATTTTGTCAAAATGCTATCTTTTGTTTCATTTAAATTGACTATAGCAATTTCTTTTCCATACATAATATTGCAGAAAATATCTTCGTTTTGAGTCCTTGTCTATATCCTGTTTGTTTGCGTCATCATCTGTGCATACGTATACTGCGATGCTACGAGAACATATTATATCCCAACCCGAACATGAATCCCTTCTGGCATTCCAAGCTCCGATTGATGTTTCTCATATACATACATATTTGTATAAGATAAGATATTGATGTTGTCTATAGATGGATGATGAAGGAAAAACAGCAACAACAACAGTGGTCATATGGCAACACAATATTTCTGAAAGGACAAGACAAAGCTTATTCTATCGGCATATAGACAAGGATATTCCATCCATATCCGGTTCCGCCATTCTTAGACATTTCATATCCAAATCTTGCAACTAATGGACAATATACACCCCATTTGTTGATTGTGTATATGCTTCTCGTTGGTCCACATTTGTTCTCCTTGTCCGGTTTGTGCATCTTCTATATGCAAGAAAGGTCCTTGAAACTATCCGGTTTAAGGTTGAATTTTTAGGTGTGTGGTTGTAAGTGCGTGTGCTTGTGTGCGAGCAGATATTTTATCCTTTGCCATTGAGTCAGTCTTGCCAAATGGAATGAATTTTACAAACAAAAAACACACACTCGCAGAAGGATATCTCTGAAGAAAAAGGACTTTTACACAATTTTTCCTTGCTCTCCATCTTCCCATCTTTTGTTTGCAAGGGTGGATGGGCTATGGGCTTGAGCTTCAGATCTTTCTATTTCACCGGTTATCGTTATGCAATTTACTTTATTGCTTTTGAGGGATATCTTTCTTTCAGCTTTGCTCAAGTGTTTAACCCAGAGTGTGTCACGTTGTCAGGGAAAAATGGATAGGAAATTATATTGATTTTGCTCTTTGCACCCCTGTGCACTCACTCTTCCAATCCAAAAACGAAAAACCTCATCAACTATATCATACTTTTATTTTCTCCATCTGAGTTATTCTTTTAGTACTTTCACAAATTGGCATAGATGAAAATATTCACAAATTTTATTACTTCGAGGATATAAGAGTGCTAACTTTTTTCCATTCACACTTTTGCGTTTTGCATCAGCTTTTCTCATAAATACAATCATAAACACTCCGCATAGATAAAAACACATACGCACGCTCGTATAGATATTTTTTTATGACTTCAATGTAATAAAAATCCCTCAAACTTTTGATGATTTATTGAAATCGGACATTCAAATCTTTTCTTTTTTGTTCTGCTGCCTTCTCTTTATGTAATGTACATATGCATGTATATCCTTTGGAACCACAAAAATATCCTTGAAATCAAATTAAATTGAAAAAAAAATCCACACACATGCGGATTGGAAATCATAAATCAACTACGGAATATATACAACCAAAAATAAATAAAAGCATCACGCAGCCAAACATAGATACTCCTTCGTATATCCTGCGCTGGCTGGCGGTGTATCCTTTTTGTTTTATTTGTTTTCTATTTTTGTGTTGGTTTGTTCACATCTACACCCTCTAACTCATGCTCAGAAATTTGGCCTATCAACAGTTTTCAATGGGTCATAAAAAATAAGAAAACTCACAAATATAAAACTTTAAGGAATATAAAGGACTTCTTTTTCTTATAAACCGAAAAATTATTGAACATTCATGCGTGTGTCTCTGCGTATAGTCGTCCCCAGCGCCAGCCAGCCAGCTATACAGTGTTGGTCTTTTTTGGAGGATATAAATCACAGCTTCTGACACTAATAGCAACGAGTACGAAAATTAATTATAAGTAACACACACTGAAATAAATATACACAAAAGTATAAAGGTTTCACTTCGCTTTATCTTAGATGTGTCATCAATTTTGAAAAATCTTTCCCAAGAAAAGGATATACTCGTATACGATATAGTATAGGCGTTAGCTTTTTGATAGAAAAACTTTCACTTATACTCGTATAGCCCTTGTGTTTTCTTCGAAGAAATGTTGTTTCCCGCACAACAAAAAAATAAATTAGAAAAATGTCCTTGTCAGGAGAAAAGTATTGAAGTCAGAAAAAGTAAGGAGCTGGAAAACTCATCGATATGAAAAATTTATAAAAATGTTTTGAGTTATGACGTCGTCGTGCGTGGAACGAGCAACTTGTTTGTGTCTTAAAAAAACTTATGTATTTTAACCCTAAGAATATAGAAAAACAAAGATACGTGTAGTTATATGGATTACAATCAACCTGCTTTGCCGACACTTGTCTCACTAGACGCTTACTGCAGAATGTTTAACTCAAGCAACATACCTGTAAATAGTCCCTTTTTGAGTGTTTTCTTTCGTGATCAGAGTGGTTGGAATTCTAATTGAATAGGTTTGTGGTTTAATAATGATAAAACCTAACGAGTTTTTTTTTCAAGAACATTGTTGTTATTTATTATTTGGACTTTTTTAAATTCACGATGTATTGTTTACAGCCAACAAAACGCTTCCAAGTCAAGGAAGTTTATTTAAAAAGAAAACAAATCTGTAAGCATTTCGTCCCTTTTATGGGGTTCATTGATGAAGTTTATTTATGGTCTAATGAATTCGTCCTAAATTATTTAAAATGAGGAAAGAGCTGCCTTTGCAGTGTATTTTGGGGGCTATTGAGCCAAGCTGACAGATTTAGTGTTTCCAAAAGATATTGAGCAAAGCACCGACGAAAGTTGCTTTCACTATTTTCTGCGTGAATGACAACTTATTTCAATAAGTGATCTTGTTAACTGGCTCTTCATAGGTACGATATAACGCCTCACAATCAATTTTAATAGGTTTAAGTCAAACCCAGCAACTTTTTTAAGACAGTTAACGCCATACGGCCATATTTATTTGACAAAATGGTGAAAAATTTAAATGATTGACTATATCCATAGAGACCGTCGTTATTTTTGTCTTGCATCATTATTCAAATTTATATCAAACTCTTAAAAAATTCCACAGTTGTCCAAAATGTGGCCTTCCAATGGCGATCTGAATTCAACCTAGCCTGAGATCCAATTAGCGCTGTAGTGTGCCGTTTTGATACCAAAAACTCGTTTGACCTTTGATTGAAAGGAATAGATTGATAGAGAAACTTCATAGCGACTATGTTAGAGCCATTTTGTCGCATTGAGAAAAAAGATTAGGTCTATAATCTTTGTCTCAGATAGCTCATCGAGTTCTTGAAAGAATGCCTTTCCAAAGTATTTCATTCTAGTGTTTGCCAAAGCAGGACATTTGCAGAGGAAATGGATTATCGTTTCACTTTCTCTTTGGTCACTACAGCTACGGCAAAAGGTGTTGTAAGAGATACCCAACTTCTCTGCATGAATTTCAATAGGCCAATGTTCGGTACAAACCGCAACAATCCTGGCTATGTCTTGCCTTGGCCTGCATAGGAGATCGTTTGCACGGGTTTTGTTATAGGTTGGCCATATCTCCCTAGATATAACGCAGTTGGGTAAATTGCTCCACCTTCGGTTTGATTCAGTTTGGTAGATAGAAAAGATTTTACTCTTCATAGCACCAAGAGGAATGTTAAATATTTCCGCAAGTGAGCTATGAAGGGCTGATCCTTGCCTGGCTAGCTCGTCAGCCCGTTCATTTCCCACGATACCACTGTGGCCCGGAACCCAGATCAGGGTGACACCGAGGTTAATATTCAGGCTCGCAAGCTCATCGCGACATTGCTGGACCAATTTAGATGAGGATGTGGCCGAGTTAATGGCTTTGACAACTGCCTGACTGTCTGTAAAGATAGCCTTATTTCGGTTTTGGTTTGGGTTTTGTTTAAGTATCTTACATGCCTCCCTTATTGCCAGCAGTTCAGCCTGAAAGACGCTAGCAATGTCAGGAAGCCTAAAGGATTTGGCTACATTTAGGGACTCAGAAAAGATCCCAAAACCAACTCCGCACTCCATCTTTGAGCCGTCAGTAAAGATGGTTGTGTCGAAACCTATCGACACGATGTCATCCTCATAATCTTCTCTCGATGGGAAAATAACCTTAAAACCCTTACTAAGGTTCAAAGTAGGAGTGCAATTATCAGTGTCTACCGAGACAATATCTGAGGTAATCAATTTCGTTGTGTTGCTGTGACCATAAGGTTTTGACAACCAGCTGTTTGATTCCTCCAACCTTATAGCGCAGCAGGAAACTATGTATTTAATAAAAAGTTTGATTGGTAGAAGATCCAAAATAACGTTTAAGGCATCCGTTAGGCAAGTACGCATGGCCCCTGTGGTGCCCACGCAAGCTGTTCTCTGACCCTTCTTTAGATTATTAATATTATAGGCTTTGCTAAGAGCAGGCCACCACACAATCGAACCATATGTTAAGATTGGACGTACTATGGCTGTGTATGTCCATAAAATCATCTTCGACTGAAGTCCCCACTTTGTGCCGAAAGTTTTGCTGCAGAAGGCAACACAGGCCTTCTTAACCCGTACTTCAATATTTAGTTTCCAGTTAAGTTTAGGGTCGAGTATAACTGCCAAATATTTGGCACTGGAATACAATGATAGGATTTGACTGTTGAGTCAAGGTAGCGTGAAGGGCGGTACTTAAGTTTTGGTGGTAAAGAGTAACAGTTCAGTTTTACTTTGGTTAACTCTTAGTCCACAAATCGTAGCCCAGCTGCTAACTTTCTTCAAAGCTGAATCCGTGATTTCACTAATCACAGAGGTGTACTTTCCTGATACCAATAGCACCAAATCATCCGCATAAGCTACCGCCTTCACTCCACATCTCTCTAATCTAACGAGAATTGTATCCATGACCAGAAGCCATAGAAGAGGCGAAAGAACACCACTCTGGGGTGTTCCCCTATTCACGTGTTTTGTTGCGATTGTATTGCCTAGAGTGGCTCGAATCATCCTACCACTGAGCATGGAAATAATTCATTCTCGAATGAAGTCTTTTACACCGAACTTAACGGGCGAATCTTCTATGGATTCTGTAAGGACGTTTTTAAAAGTAACTTCTATCTCTAGGAAGGTGTCAAGAGTAAATTCTTTAGTAGGCACTACCTCATGGAGGGCAGTCTCCGTAGATTTGCCCTTAAGATAAGCATGCTGAGAGCTTTCGAGAGGTCGTCCAACTAGGATTTCTCTAATATGGTAATCAAGAATGCGCTACAAGGTTTTAAGCACAAAAGATGTTAAGCTTATTGGTCTGAAATCCTTCGCGGATTCGTGACCTTGCCTACCCACTTTCGGGATAAAAACTACTTTGACCTGTCTCCATGACATGACATGGGCACATGCTTGAGAAGGAGACATCCTTTGAAAATTTGTTCCAACGATGGAGCTGCCACATCATGCAACTTTTGAAGCATAACTGGCAGTATGCCATCCATGCCTGGGGATTAATATTGAGAAAAAGTATTGATGGCCCACAAAATATTTTCTCTGGTTATAACGGAATTGACTTGCTTCACATGAGCTACGTTTAGCTCTGTGATCTCAAGCGATTCGGGGTTTTCATTCTCGCAACCTGGAAAGTGCGTCTTCATCAGTAGCTCAAGAGATTCGGCTGGAGAGGCTATCCAGGTTCCATCAGGCTTTTTTAGAAATGAAGGATTACAATGTTCCTTCGATAAAACTTTGCTGAGGCTTGCGGAGTCCCTTATGTCTTCGATTGATTGACAGTATTCTCTCCAGTTTTGTCTTTTGGCTGATGACAGGGCTTGCTTGTAAATTTTAAGAGAGTCTTTATACGGTTGGTAGAACTTATGTTTGTGGCAGATATTGAGAATTGTCCTCGTCATTTTCCTAAGACTGGACAGTTCTTCATTCCACCAAGAAGTAAGGGTTTTACGGCTATATTTAACTGGACAAGAGACTCTAAAAGCTATACTTATAGAAGTTTCAAAGGTTTTCACCTTTGATTCAAAGTCTCCTATCAATTCAGTGAGATTCGGTAAGTTGCTTAATTTGGAATTAGCAATTTGACTGAATTTCGTCCAGTCAGTTCTTTTGGGATTTCTGTAAGGCGGAGGGTTTTTCGACTTGAAATTAATTTGAAAAAGAATCCACTTGCGATTCTAAAACGAATTCCAAGGGAAACTCTCCACTTCTCCACAAATAAATTACGGTTGTTTACTAAAGTAATATGAAGGATGTCCTTCCAATACTTCTTGTTCTTTTTTACGAAAGTAAATTTATCTTGATCTATAAGATGAATTTATGTAAAATCTAAATTCTTATTATTCCAGTAGACATAAAATAACAGGACAAAGTCCTGTATTAATTCACTAAAAGCCAAACATTTTAGATCACCTTTCAAGACCTGTACCTTTTTCGTTGATTTGACAGCTGAATTTGATCAAACGACATCTAGCGTTCATGATAGATGTGTCTAATCAAAAGAGATCCAAATATGTTATGTCTTGACGACTTGGTTGATTGGCTTTCTTGTGGAGTGGACTTTGAAAGCTTAAAAATAAAAGTAATTACGTATGCCGATGACATTGTCATTTTGGCAGAGTCTCCAACTTTACTTCAGCTTATGATCAATAAGTTATATGATTATTGTAAAAATGCGGACTGGAAGTAAAATCTGCAAGATGTAAGATAATGGTATTCCAAAATGGTGCAGGACGAAACGCAAGAGAAGAAAACTGGAGATATGAGGGATTAGTATTGGAAGCAGTCAAGGATTATGTTTATCTGGGAATGACTCTCACGTTTAATTTGAACATGGACAAAGACCTCAAAACCAATGCCGATGCTGCTATAAGAACGGCTATTTGCTCGAACTGGAAGAAAATTTTCAACAATTACTTCAAATATGAAGTTTTTAACGTAGCTGCAAAAGCAGTTCTGTTTTACGGAGTGTACGGAAATACGAAATTGTTGAAAATTTGTTTCGGTTCCTTGAATTTTTCCTCCCCCTAAACACGCCTAAGTACATGTATCATTTGGAAACAGGACTTTCGATAATCTTTGAGTCAACATTGAAGCTGAGCGCAGACTATTTTATACAGGTGATTAATATGGACCGAATCCGATTTATTGATGTTCAAATGGTAGACATGTGCATTCCAGAGGATACAAGCGTCCACAGGTTTTTCTCAAAACCAACCTCTGTCTATCAACTCCTACTCTCACCTCCCCGTGGTAAACATCGGGTGCCTAGTACCTCAACTGGAGGATGGGATGGGCCGGGCAAAAAGAGGATGAAAAACTGCGATATTTACTATGGTGACTGCTACCACGAAAACCAACAGCCCTTATTTGGATGCGGCTTCGTCATTGAAGCCAGACTTAGGCAAGAAGTCTTGAGCTATAGGTGCATCAACGAGCGCCTCATGACCATACGCATCAAGGCTAAACTCCGCAACATTATAGCCTGATATGCATGCACACGAATAATCGGGAAGAACAGCCTGCACGACAACACTTCCGACAAAGGATTCAGGCTCATAGATTTTGCTGCGGGACGAAAAGTCATGGTAGCCAGTACGCGTTTTCCACACCTCAACATCCACAAAAGAATTTGGGCTTCTCCAGATCAATTTACCGTCAGCCAGATTGACCATATTGCGATCGACGCCAGACACGCTTCCAGCATTATGGATGTACGAACTTTCCGAGGAGCTAACATTGACTGGATCTCGTTGTAGCCAAGGTAGCACGTCGGACTTCCAGACCCAAGGCAAAACAGGGAGGTGCATGGAGAAGGTACAACGTCGAACGGCTACAGTCGCCAGAGATCACCAAATCCTTTTCCGACCGAGTTACAAGTTACCTATCTTGAAGTTCTCTGCCACCAACACAAAGTATCGAAAACCAATGGCAACATTGCCAAGATGCAATTAGAGAAGCCTCCTCTGATGCGCTGGGTTTCAAACAGCCACCAACAAGGAACCCCTGGAATGTCGGCAGGCAAATGCATCCAAACAACTGGCACGCAATGCGGCGCTGCAAGATTTTTTTTTTTAAATAAAACAAAAACAGTTTTGGATATCAATGAAATTTTGTATTCCACCACGGGCACGCTTGCAGAAGTCCATATGATGAACTCAATTTTCGACGGTTTTCAAGAATAAATCGGCCGATACTGCTTCAATTTCACGTTCGATATTCGTACGAAGTCTATGGCATAGACCATAGACTTCACGTAGTCGAACAGGAAATAGTCTAACGTTGTAAAACCGCATGACCGAGGTGGCCAAGCGACTGGACCATTTAGTGGGATAACAAGTTCTCCAAATTTGTTTTCCAATAAATGGAATGTGACATTCGCTGTGTGGCTTGTGGAGCCGTTGAACCGCCGCCGTAATGTTGGAATCACTTGTCCTCCAAGTCCATATCATCAAATTGGGCTAAAAAATGTTCGGTTATCATTGAAAGTGCGAATGGAAGAAGTACGGCCCAATGACGAGGCCGGCCCATAAACTACAATTAACAGTTCAGGATGCAATGTGACTCATGGAGTACGTATGGATTGCTGCCTGACCAATACCGCATATTTTGTTTAATGATTTTTTTACACTTCAGAATTTCAGAAAGTAGTAAGCTTATAGCAAGCGTCAAACTACGATCAGAGGCTCATTATAAGTGCATGTGTTAGTTGTTAGTAAAAAAATAATACAAATAAAGCCTAACACACGCACAAAATACAAAACAAAATTAGCATTTAACTATTACAGAACAAAAAATTACGATAGTGGAGCACTGGTTCTAAACAATGATTTTAGTCCCACCTTATTTAAATTTAAATCTATCGATGAACAGTTTAAGTTATATAAAATGCTCATTCGACTTAAAGCTTCATTCTTGCCATAGTTAGTTCTATGGAAGTCAATATGTATAAAATCAAACGTGCGCAGGTGATGAGTTCCGCCCCGGTAATTCAAATGTACACAAGATAGCAAATAAGGTGCATCAATTTCACCATTAATGAGTTGATGAAAAAATACTAAGTCATTATTAACACGCCTTTGATGGAGAGATTGCATTTGAAGAAGTAGAATACGATGTTCATAGGGAGGCAGATCATAGGGATCTTCCCAAGGAAGACCTTTTAGAGCAAAGCGAATGAAATTATGTTGAATTGATTCAATACGTTTTCTATGAATTTCGTAATAGGGAGTCCATACCTGCGAAGCATATTCAAGATGAGGACGAACATGGCAATTATACAAAGAAAGGGTATGATGAGCCTCATCGCTTAAGATGATTTTTCGATGAAAATCAAAATCATTTTCAAAGTGTTGCTCAGCCCAATTCACGAACAAACGACGCGTCTGGTGATCAAGGGGCTTCATGTTCTTGCGTCAATTTAATCTTTTAAGGATTGGTCCAAGATCTTTTCGCAAAATTCACCACAACGCTTTAGAAGGACGTGTGAGAGACGAATTTGGGCTTTCTGCACCTGAAGCCTCAAAGGTAGCAATATTTTCGACAATACGGGCACTTCTTTGTCTCACTGGCACGGCAAAATTTTGTATTGTGTCTGTGGATTCAAATGTTTCCACCAGACGCTCAATTGTTAATTTGCTAGGACGATTATGTATGACGACCATAAATTGGACGTAGTGCTCTTAACATTGAGGCCACTCCGAATTTCGATAGTGAATTTAATAATTTCGACTCGTTGTTGGCTGTTACAGCTTTCCATCATGAAATTACTGCTCAAAAGATCAGCAAGAAGTATGGTGTCGTTTGCTGTCCCTATCGCTCTACTTTTATAGCATTCCTGTTGAAAAACGCTGTATTTTCAGTTATGGCAAATCATTTTAGCAGAAGCTGCATCTGTAAACAGGAGCAAAAGACCATATTCTCTGACCTACCGCAACCACAAAGATTCCCCTTAAAAGAATGTTTCCTATCTCTATAACAATCCTCATCTAACAAGTTCTGAAATAAACTGTCTCAATCGCTTAATAATTAGCTTTGAATGGTTTAACAGCCTACAAATTATCCATGTACTATCACAACTGGTGTGTTGGCTTTGCATTTACCAACTTCCTTTACCTGAAGGAACCTTAATAGCATTCGCAGCAATTCTTCAAAACCCTTAAAGCAAAATCACTGTAAAAGAAAAGAGTTAAAACTTTCCAACAGAAATTGAAGTTTGTGAACTATGCACGCTCTTTCGAACCTACATAAACCTACTACCTAATAAATAGAAGTTTAAAACAAAACCATAATTTCAAAAACTTTATTATCAATTTTACGACCTCGAAATTTATGCTATCTCCGAAGGTATCATTAATTTTTATTCCCTAAACAAAATATGCCCTTATCTTTCAACAGTTAATACGCTTTGGAAATTATTTTTAAAGTTTTTAATTCATTATACTAACTTAAGGTGGCGCCACAGTCCTGTGTGAACTAGGGCCTAATTCATCATAAGTTTCTTATAAAAAGCATCATGAAAATTCGACCATCTCTGGAAAAAGTTCAGGGAATGATTTTGTACTTAAGTTATATATTTGTTCCAATCAAATCTTATCAACTGTCAATAATTCGCCTCAACACAACTTTTATTCAAATTTAAAGTAGTAGAATGTTTAGAGAATTTATTAGAAATAATTATTAAAAATCAATAAAAGTTCCTTGTTCCAAAATAATAATATGGGTCCCAGCAGACTTTTGTAGAGGTACAATATTGAGGAAATGGTAACTCAAGTCCACATCAAGAATGTACAAAAATCTTGAGTCGTTTTTATGGAAAACTCCACCAAAGCATTCATATCCCGATATCATCCCATAAATCTGAGAAGGAACTTTGTGACTTTTGATGGCAAAAATTGTATAGACCCTTTTTCCTTCCTTCCATTTCAAAGGATCACGCATATGCCAGGCCAATAAAAAAATGAAAAGCCATAAAACTAAACTTTGTCTATACTTCTTTTTGTATAAATATTAAAGCAATACAAAATGTCCGGAGGCCGCAAGAAGAAACTGCTAAAGCTCATAAAACAAATCCAATTATTATCACATACTTTCCATCTTTTACTCTTTATAATGAATAACTTAACGATTGCAGAGTTCCAAGCAAAAGGCTGAACGAAATAAATACATCCGTCCTAATTCTGCTATAACATCAATATCCGCTCGTAAAGCTTTATCCTACAACCAAATATCGCATACGTTTCTGAGGGCTGACGATAGTGGGCTAAAGAAGGACCAATAGTTATGCCTTCCGATATCTTTTTATAGTTCCCTACTAAATTCTTTTTCATCACCCAAAAATTATCAAAGAATCACATGAGAGAGGACACAAATTCCACAAGCAAACGACGATGATTTTGTAACTAAAAGTACTAAAAAGAATTCATATGATATACGATACCTTTGACCAAGGAACAAGGAGTATTTTCAAACTTTGATCAAAGTCTTTCATTGTGCAGGTACCTCCTGGGAATGTGGGAATGTGGTAGAGTAAGAGCAACAATATTTACAAAGGACTCTCGGGGGTATGTCAGCGTCGTCGTTGTAAGTTCAAGAAAAAAGAAAATATTTGAAAAGATAACCAAAACTGCATGCACAGCTTTAATAATCATTTGCTTGACTCTTCCGAGGGAAGATTTCCAAAGAGAAAACGAAATTGCACCAAGAAAACTCACATAGGTAATAGGGCTTCAACCTCACGAACGCTTTATCGCATCTGACAATCTCCTTCCATCACACTTTCCACGTTTTCGTCGGTAATAGTTAGTGGGAAAGTTCTTATTTCTAATGGGCCACCCAATCGATCAGATAAGCCAAAGGACGCATGTGGAACAAACAGAAAAATAACACAGTAATGATACATCATAAACGAACTTTGTTCAACCCTCGTCGCCATAACCGAAGAACGCCACCGACTGACATCGCCACCTACCGGGTTACTCATCATCATCACTGCGTATAGGAACGAATGTGGGTAGTGATGGGCTGATGGGGTGTCATGTCGGTAAAGTTGTTTGGTGTTGGTATTTTCGTCGGTATCGGACCAATCAATATTCTTATCATCCTTACGATCCCCGAGCTATACTCCCCCGCGTTTGAACCTTATCAACTTCTAATAATCATTTGGGGTTTATGGCGATGGCGATTGATTGACATCAAGCGATGGGGATGAAAAATCTTGTCCTTATTAAGAAGCAAACAGAAGAGAGAGAACAAAAAATGGAGACTACTCTGCCCTAATTAAGACAACCAGGGCGCGAGTACTCAAGCCAACTCAAGCGGAAGGAAAAAGAAAAACAATTTATCTTCCGGTAATCAAAAAAAAAAACACAAGAGTTGTTCATCTCAGGGGACGGACGGGGGAGAGTATTTTGAGAAGCCCTCCAGGGATAACCCTGCCTTGCCACGCTGCTTGTGCGTTAGATTCAGACAAGTTGATAGCTTTCGGGGCCGGAACCGCGTACCGCAGATAATTCTTAGTGACACGTTGAAAAGTGATTTATATTTTATGGCTGCTTGGACAAGGCAACTCATTCGCGCAATTCTTATGGCGAATATGGTGCGGTGGGTAGAATGGGGTCCTTGAGAGTCCTTTGAGATTTCTCTAACAAGGTGTGGCTAGAAAAGGACTAAAAGGGCTGCGTGATGCGGTACATGGAAACCTAATTAACATTTAAGTTCGTTTTTACGGGAGAAGAAATGCGAAATGCGAAAATGAAAAATGATGGCAGGTGATGTTTGCGCGAAGGAGTTGCAGGTGCTGTAAAAGGGGGGGGTGGGGGAGTTGTTGGAACTACACATTTTCCTAAGGTTATATCAATTATATCATAATGGAGGATGATTCGCTGGCATGGCATGGCGTAGAGCGTAGACGAACACGCAACGCAGAAGAAGCCGAAACAAGTTGAAAAAGCAAAGTCTTTGAGACTATGATACCGTTTATCTCGGCTGAGAGATGTTGAAAGTCGGTTAACTTGAACTGATTGTTTCCACTCTGCGTCTGGTGTTTTGTTAAATATACGCCACTTCCACCGCCGCCAACCTCACCATACCTTAGAAACATTATGTCAGAAACACAAAATTTATGCGGTGAATTTAGAGTTTAGAGTTCTTGTGTTTTTTTATTTTTTTTAGTTTTCCTTTATTTTCCAAGACTATAAGAATTAATGTCTGATGGGTTAAGGGATGGGGTTTTGGAGTTAAAAGCAATGATGAATAATGTGCGCAACCAAGTAAATGCCACTTCAAAAATTTGCTGATTTCTTAGAGAGCGAAGAGATGCTTTGAGATTTGAAATTATGTTTATGTTTAATGTTTGTATATATAAAAAACACGAAAATGAAAATGGCCGGGGGTAGAAATGCTGGAAAAGACTTAGTGAATGGGTTTTAATATTTTGTAAAATGTTTTTCTTCTTCTAAGATTTACGAAAATACGAAAAAGGCAAAGATTATGACGGAGGGTTTGGGGGTTAGGTAGGTTTAAGGGAAGAATTGAAGTGGAAGTAAGTATTCCCATGGGGAAGATTTCTTTTATAAGCTTGTAACTGATGTATGATTATTTAAATAGTCTTAAAGCTCCAAGGCAATATGCCTTTGATTAAAAATAATATTTTATATTCAGAAATCATATCTATAAGCTTCGGAGGTATTTAGATTCAGATTTAAATTTTTGGGTTTTTGTTTTTATGACATTTGTATAAGAGATTTTCGAAAGTTCTTGGAAAGTCAGATGCATAATGCGCATTTAAGAACGACTCAGCAAGCATATTATATATATTTGTATTTACGGATTCAAAACTTGTAAAACGTTTTTCTGAGAAACTTCTTGTTCTAAAAAATAACAAACATAATTTGAATATTCAACTGGCATCCTTGAAACACGGATTCAAACATCTTGTGATGCAGAAATGTTGCTTATTTAGTATTGTTATTTCACTCGTCATGAAAAATACAATCAAATAATTCGGTACAGAAAATCATTGAAGAAATGTTTTGAATTATGTACTAGACATGTACGTAAAAGTCTCTTTTTTGTGAAAACTATTTTTCAAAACTTAGCCTCTCAAACTGTCATAACCACAAAATATTAGCCATACATTCAAAACTATACTAAAAACATTAAGGAAAAGACAGAAATTAACGTACAAACTTTTGTATTTCAAAACTCTGATTGGTAAAAAGCTACGCTATTTTAAGATGTTGTGACTTGGATGAAAATTAAAAATCGTTTTGATGATGTAAAAGCAAGATGGTGGGATGTGACCCGCACTGTTAACATTATATCGGTGTTTGATAACAAAAAATTAAATGGTATTTCTTGTAAAAAGTCAATGTTTGTATTCAGAGAAAAATATGTAATAAGACATTTAAGTTTTAGCCGATTTCTGCCAACATGTATTTGAGAATATAAATGAATGTAGTGGTGTTTTTGATAGGACTTTAATTTTTTAATGAAAGTGCTTTAAAACGCTCCAAAGAATAAACAATAGTATTTATGTAGGGTTTACTTTTAGGGCCAACATGAACTTGGTTTCGCCCTTAATCTATAAAATATTCTTTTAACTGTAAGTTTTGGGTGCACTTTTTAAATAAAGAATAACACTTTCGTTTAAATCCAGCCTTCAAGCAGTAAAGCCGCAATCTTACTTATAATTTTGCAAATAAATTGAATTAACTTTCTTTTTTTCTAAAAAAAGGAACAAATTAATTTTGTCGAAAAGTAATATTTATTCACAATTTTTGTAAGTATCACTTTTTTAGATTTTTGTAAAAAAACTTTAATTTGATTTTTTTTTTTTAAATAACATCAGATGTGAAAAGCGTTATTCTTCGTTCCATTTATTGTTCACGAAATATTTTAGATGGCAATGAATTTTTGTCAGTGTTTTTGATTTATTAAAAAACTGTTATTTGTTTTTTTTGGAGTAAGTAGCAAATTGGTATCATGACACAATGTATTATAAAACTAGCTGCACGAATGCAGAGAACAAAAATTGTCATATTATTAATCGTTAAATTGGCCAAATTTTCGTATTCACTACCAAAATAGTCAATATAAAAAATTGACTGCTAGATTAATAGAACAATTTTTGATTGCCAATTTCGGGTAGACAATATAAAAAAAAGTGTTCAAGCCCAGCTCGGGCAAAAGTTCTTCAAAAATTAAACTGAACATAAAGCGATTAAGCACCACTAAAGGAGTCTGATGATCGGGTTGGTCCCCGTGAAATAGCTATAACTCCAGCCTATGAACTTGGTGGTAGCACACACAAGTTGTTGTTGTTTCATTCTAAATATTCAAAAAAAAGTAGTCAGTTGTCAATATGAGGGATCCAAAAATTGACATCCGAAAATAGTCATATTGATTATCGTGGTTATTTAATACTCAATTAACTACAACTACAACTACAACTACAACTACAACTACAACTACAACTACAACTACAACTACAACTACAACTACAACTACAACTACAACTACAACTACAACTACAACTACAACTACAACTACAACTACAACTACAACTACAACTACGAGCATTGTCAATAGGATGATTTTTCTCGTTCTGTGTGATTCTTCCGAGCTTGCTCCAGTATTCAAAGAATATATTTTAAAATAGTACATATAATTGAAAGCTCGAAAATATAATTGTTAATTAAGTCTATCTTTATAAATTTAAATCCTATTTGGTTTCCCAAAAAAAATACTTTTTCAAATTTTGTTTAACATAAAATTTGTCAAGTTTTCTTTAAAAATATTTCTAGTAAGCAGTTATTTAGAAGATTTTAACATAAACATTTTAAAATTAATTTTCATACGAAAATGTTAATAAATATTATTAAAACATTATATGAGCTTGTGTACAAAATAATTGAAATTGGTTTAAAGTTCCTGAGAAAACTTAAGAACAAAGTGATGGTTTTATGGGGGGTACTTTTTTAGAGTAAAACACATTTCTTCTTATTCAAAGGAGTCAAGTTAAGCTATTAAATTTTAATATTTTTTTAGTACATTTTTATTTTCAATTTTCGACCACAAAATTTGTAAGATGATAACTGTTATTTTTTATCTTAAAAAAACGCCCAACACGAATCTGCTTAAAACCTTAACTTACAAGTTTGAACTCAATCGACCCAATAGTAAAGGCTGTAAGTGCGGCGGCAGACATCTAATATTGAATGCAAAGTTCTTTTAAAAGCAAAACTTGATACATAGACCTTATATGTCGCAAGTAAAAATTAAAAAGTTGATGACGTTATTGACTTATAAGATATTTTTGAAGTCCGTTTAGTATTATAATCTATGAAAAGGACATTTCTTCGAAGTCGATATCTCGGCTGGTTTCTAAGATATGGGCATTGAGAAAAGATGTCTCAAAAGTACAAACGTGCAGGATAATTTTGCAGTTTTTGGTATTCAGAAGTCACATCTTTAAAACCTAAAGGAAAATAATGCCAAAGGTAATATTTATGCATATTTCAATTCATTCAAAACAAAACTTTGAACCAGTTATTTTCGGAGCCTAAATTTTGAATCGGACAAGTTTCACAGAAAAAATGTTGTACAAAATTCTTAAAATTCGATATCTTTTTGGCTTGCTCCAAACCTCTCACAAACTAATCGATTTAAATTGATTTGACAAATAATCGTTTCGTCAACAAATTTAGTACAAACTAAAAAGAATTCAACCGAACAAATGATTGTAGAGCCTAACAAAATACTTCAATGTAACGAAGAATAACGTTGTGACATTTGTGTAATTTTAAGAAAAGTTCAAAGAGACAGTTTTCTACTAGAACTTTCGTCTCGAATATTTTGAGAACAAATGATTGACTTTAAACTTATTTGTACCTTACTAAAAACGTTGTTTAATAAATAAAAAACGTTGTTTAATTGATAATTTAAAAAAAATCAAGAACTTCAAAAAATACTACGGTGAATTAATAAAAACTGAGTATGACCTTGTATTTCTTAAAAACGTGAGAGTAAAATGAGATACAAAAATGGTGTTATTTCGAAAAATTCTGACTATAGAATTTTAGTGCAGTGCTTTATTTATATGTCCTCTGTGACCTTTTTTGAATCAGACGAGCTTCACTGTATACACAACAATTTAAATACAAAAGAGGCAAGGATGCGACCCACACTGATAACTTCCTATCATGTCTGTCGATTTGTCTTGCTTAAAAGTTTGTAGGTTTTCGTGTTTGGTTAAAAAAGTTGTAAGTTGAAATATTCTTGAAATTACCAACAATATTTTTTATATAAGGAAATAGTTTATTTTAAAATTCTAGTTTTGTTAAATAGGTTTTTAGTCATAAACAAATTTTTACCAATTTAAGTAGCATTTCTTAAATTTTTCCAAATTGGATGAATTAAATTAATTTGAGAGACATCAATTGTTACCAAATTTGCGTACTATTTTTTGTAGATTTTATTTTTTTATGAAAAAAACGGACTGTTGGATTTTTATATAAAAATTACTGGATATCGAAAACAATATTTTCTGTTTTGAATTTTTGAAAAACTGTTCGAGTCGGAAGTAAATTTTTACTAAGTTTTAGTATTGTTTTTTTTTAAGAGTTTTATTTTTTGTAAAAAAACTGTCAATTCGATTTTTTTCAAAATATTATCGAATGTTGACAACAATATTTCTTATAAGATAAAATTAGTTTAAAGCCAATATTTTAAATTTTTGAAAAGATATTTGAATATAAAACCTTTTTATTAAGGTTTTCATTTTTTGTACAAAAACTGTCAATTCGATTTTTCTCAAAATTTTTTCAGAGGTCAAAAACGTTATTCTTCGTTGCACAAAATCGTTTTGGAGATGAAATCATATTTCAGTCGTAAAATATTATAGGTGACACATTTTTTTTAGTTTTTTTTTGATTTATAAAAAAAACCGTTAAATGGATTTTTTTAAATATACTTCTTTGATATCACATTACAATATATTATATAAATTTTATTTCAAGTCTCTAGCGTTTTTGGTTCGTAAGATATTTAGGGTTAACCAAAATGTTCACCTTTTTTTCAAACTGCTATGGTAAAAAAAAACCCACGCAATTTTCTTGAGAGCCCTTTCTGAATTTTTCTGCCTTATTATCTGTATAACAAAATTTATTTGAAATCGATATCTCTTCTGGTTTTTGAGCTATGGACGACGAAAAAAACGTCGCGAACGTACGGACGTACGAACGTACGTACACACGCACGCACAGACATCTTTCTAAAAATCTTTTATTTCGACTCTAGGGACCTTGAAACGTCGAGAAATGTCAAAATTTACAATTTGACAAATCGGACCCATTACAATAACTTCCTATGGGAATTTAAATATACTAAAAAAAGTTTAAAGCCTATAATTTTAATTTTTGAAAAGCTATTTGAGTCGAAAGTAATTTTTTACTAAGTTTTGGTATTGTTTTTTTGTTAGGTTTTTAAAAACTGTCAGTTAGATTTTTCTTAAAATATTTCCAAATATTGAAAACAATAGTTTTTAGAAGATAAAATTAGTTGTAAGCCATAATCTCAAATGATTGAAAAGATATTTGAGTCAAAATTCAATTTTTACTAACTTTGATTTTTCTCAAAATTTTACCAGATGTTAAAAACGTTAGTTTTCGTTGAAAATTGTTTCAGAGATAAAATCATTTAGTATTCGTCCATTTTTCGAGGTGACCAATTTTTTTTTAATTTTTTGGTATGGTATCACGTTACAATATATTATGGACAATTTAACTCCTTTAGCGTTTTTGGTTCGTAAAATATTTATGGTTAACCAAAATGTTCACCTTTTTTTAAAATTCATTTAAAGTCGACATCTCTTCTGGTTCTTGAGCTATGGAACTATTGGCCTACTGACTTACAATTCTCTAATATTCTCTTGGAGGATTTTTCAATTTGGAAAAAAACTTTAGATGGCACAGGAAGGGATTTTATCCCAAGCCCTCTTACGTGACAGTTCTATGCACTAACCATCATTCAACGGTTATTGGAGTTATTTAGAGCGTGAATTGGCTCGAAACCTTAATTTCCAAATTTGTCAATCAACCCAATGCTTTATGCTGTAAAGGCCAGGACAGACAGACGGAATGTGAGGACATACTTTTTTCGACTTCTCTACCATCCTAATGTCATATTTGATTAAAATTTCAAGTTTTTTACGAATGCAAAACTTACAATATATTTCACAAGTAGACAAAATTATTTAGGAGTAATCTACAAGAAAAATGTACTGGAGCCGCTTTTAAGTTTTACATTTTTAGTAGTCCAAAATGAGACTACTTTAAGGGATTATTACTGACTTGAATAAAGTTACCTTGCCTTTGTCCTAATTTGTTCAAACATTTCTGTACTGATAAGGGTTTAACATGAAACTTATTTTATTACAGAGCATTTTTTTAAATGTTTGGTAGTTTGTTAGTTTTTTTAATATTTACAAAAATATTAACTCTTCCTAAAAATCCCACACTCAACTTATAAACTATTCAAGAAACTCTATACAAAAACTAGCTTAAACTTGAAACAAAGATCGAATTATTTTTTAGTTTTTATTTTCCCTAAATTACTCTTACTCTTTTTTTAATTTGTAGATGATGTTCTAAATTTGTTTGTCAATGCTATTTTCGAGTATCAAATCTGCGAGTAATGCACTTAAGGCAGATTAATAATATAGTATCCTTACAAAATATGCAATCTCGTGTACATATTACCTTCATTTAATTAAGGTGTAATTGAGAGAATCTTGAATACTGGTCTGTCAAAAAATTCCGAAAAATCAAGAAACCTAAGAAAAATCCTTTTTCTATATTTTTTTTTTGTTTTGTCTTCATTTCAATTTGGAACCAAACCATAACATCGTAGGAACGCAAAAGATTAATTGAAATATTTTCTCCCTTAACAAATCACGCAATATTCTTATATATTAAATCCTATTCGACCCTGATATCTATAGGGTTGATTCTTAACAAAATCATATACAACCCATTTAACGGTATTCATACGTATCTATACCTCCGGATCTCGATACATGCTTCAACTATAAGAGATAGGACCACAAAAGATAATATCAACCTCAAACATGCAATTCACGCTATATGAGCAAAAGCCAAAGGTTACCAATTATGTGCGCATAACTGGGAAAGGGAAGTCACATTTTCCGCAATATTGTTGGGAGGAGGAATAATTCAGGACATTGAGGAATAGAACAACCTTCCCATCGAAAACTGTCATAATTCATAGTTTCACCTTTTTCATTTGCCAATATGATAGAAGATGGACAGAAAAATCAGGAAGTGGATTTTTGCCCTCAGCAAACAAAAGCAAAGGCAATAAGTCATTGACAAAAATCTAATAAACCTTACATTACGTAAATACGTAAGTACGCACGTAACACATGTCCCCGATGAATAAATACCATAGACAACATAAAAATAGAACATCTCTCTGTCTCTCTTTCGTATCCTTGATGTGACCGGAAATTTCAGGACAACGACAGAAAAAAAAATTAAATAAATATTATGCCCACAAGTAAACTTCTTCATTACTTTATTTCCGCTTGTCAGCCTCAGACAAACGCAACCAAATTGAGCAATATATCCCAACTGTCCTGCTTTAACTTGTCACGGATATAACACACTACACACACGACAGCCCTGACAATTCTCTCTTGCCTGGATGTTTCATTACTGTCAACGTTGAACCAGCAGCAAACTTTATTACTCCTGGTCCTATATATAAAGTCGTTCTGGTCCTGCTGCTTCTGGTCTATATGATGGCAATATAACCAACCGCAGGGATCACTCTTCGGTCCTGTTTTTGTGCTGCCTTTTGTGCTTGTTTGTGCATCTATCTTACCATCCACAGCAATTAATTAGCGCCAAACGGCTATAAATACTCCCGGCCGGGTCACAAAGGAGAATCCTTCAAAATTATCCCTCTCCCTGATGTCCAAATACAGTAGGTACAGTAGAGTACAAGTCCAGTTCAGTAGAGTTGGTATGGTTGGTCCGTTCGAAAAGCACATTTCAATTTATCGTGCGTGCCCTTAACGCTAACAAAAGCCATGTTTGAAGATTAGTTTCGTTCGTTTGCGGTTGTTTGGGAATAAGTTACAACTCGCTGTCAAGTCCTTTCTCGTCCTTTTCCCCGTCCTTAATTCCATACATCGGTCATCCCTGTCCCATCAGAGAAGCTTCTCTTCTCGATAACTTAATTTTTGGCGATAGTTTATGTGACAGTATTTTCTTTCTTCCTTGAGTCCTTACAATTGAATGTGAAAAGGAGGAAGGGGGAGGGGAGAAATTATGCTGTGTCATGTCAAGTGGCACGAGAACCAACATCTTTGAGCCAACAGCTTAGTATTTATATTGGAAAGGGATGAAAAGGGACAACATTCCAAGCTATTTCCGTATTCGAACAATACCGAGAACCTTGAGATTTGTTGGTCTCAAGGATCACAACGAACAACAACAACAACGACGGCAAAAAAATGCCATTCATTGGTTAGCAATCAATTACCCATGATTACATGAAATTTCCTTCAAATTAACTCAAAACACTGTCGCTCTGCATCAATGATGGAAATTACCTTCAAATTTGGTATTCACGTCACGTGCGATGGTATCCCACCATTACCCGATGTTGATGATGATGACGCGCGCCACCACACCGCCTTATCAACCATCCCCCAACACCACTGTCACCCCCATCTCCGCCGCCGGCCGTTGGCAACGTTACCATAGTCTTTTTTCTGTTTTGTTATATTTTTGGGTTTAATGTTGGCCTGTTTCTGTCATCATTTGGGCTTATGAGCTTTCATTATGAGACTAAATTTAGTATCAAAACTGAGTGGCTATAGTTTGACACAATTTAAAAGGACAAAGGACATTCATTGCACAACACACACACACGCTTCGCTCTGGTTCTGAATTATATGAAGAAGAGGAGAAAACAAGGAAGGACTTTTTGAGTTATGGACTCGATTTTGTGTGGATTTCAATTTTCCGTACACGTGTCGTCGTTTTTGGTAATGACATCAATTGATAATTGTTTGTATATATAGGTTAGGTTTTTGTGAGTGAGTCTAGTGAATTTAGTTCTGTCTTCTGTTTTATTTGTATATTATTGATTCGAAAATATAGAATTTTGATTTTGATCCTTACAATGCTGCAATAATGTTAAGAGTGGTTCGTCGATTGGTAAAGGTGCTCGTCCATTTCGAGGAAAAATTAGAGGTTGCAAAAGGACTACAAGGTGTCCATTAATTAGTCAATAATATCTTAGAACATGATTTTGAAGTACCTGTATTCTTAGGAAAAAAGATATGGGTTTTTAATAAGAAAGGGTGTGTTTTTTTTAGAAGAAATAAAACTCATATTATTGATGTTATGGCCGCGAATTCATCTTTATTGTAAAGACAACAAAATTTAAGAATGATTTTGAGCGAGTAGCTGCAGTGGAATGTTTGAATAAACTAAAGCGTAGAGGCCCAAATTTCGACAATTGTTTGCAACAATTTTGCCGCATGTCAGCAATAACGTGGCTTCCAAGGAGTCAATCGTGTCGGAGTCCAGCGGTGTTTAATCTCATGATCCTGGAGGCCAATCCACAAGGACCACAAGCCCATTACCGAAAATTCAATAAATTTATGCGTCGTGCGCGTGGTATAATAAATGTATACGTTTTGTAAACCATGTAAGAATAAGTCTGACCATCAAGTGACAGTAATCGAACAGACGTACTCCAAAAAGATCAAAAACCAAACACCTAAAAACAAACACTCGTTAATATGACTTTGGTTTACTCATGCTCAGGTTAACAATGATGGCCCAAATAATGCTATTGATTGACATTTTTTGTCTGAGGTCTTGGGTTCAATCCCTGATGCTTGTGCCCTATACTTTTTTTTGTTATTATCGCTTAAGAGGAATTGGCAAATATTTCAGGAGCATGAAGAGTTATTAGTTACTTGACCCTAGTTCCCAGCGTACAGTTGCGCAGCGCCGCCTTATTTTTTTTAAGAAACCTCGTACTCATAAGTTTTAGAGGTATTACTAGCTTTCGTTCAATTGCGCTTATAATAAGTTCTATATCTTTCTCAGCCAATTTCATTTTGTTTTCAAGTGAATTTTTATACTAAGTAATACTTACTTACTTACTTAAGGCGGCGGAACATTCCGGGGCGGACCTGGGACTCAACCAACATGCGTCTCCAGCCAGCTCGTTCCCTAGCTAGCTGTCTCCAGTTTCGCACGCCAAGTTGGTTTAGGTCTTTACCCAACTGCGACTCACCTGAGTCGCGGTCTGGGCTGGAGCGCTGATGTCCATCCGCTCTACATGACCTAGCCATCTAAGCCGTTGGACTTTAATTCTGCTAACTAGGTCAGTGTCGCTGTACAGCCCGTACAGTTCGTCGTTATATCTTCTCCTCCATTCTCCATCTATGCGTATACGGGCCCAAAAATCAGCCGAAGAATTTTTCTCTCGAAGCATCCTAAGACGCTCTCATATTTCTTTGACAGGGTCCAGGACTCTGCGCCATAAATGAGAACTGGGATGAAGAGTGTCTTATAGATGGTGATTTTACATGCTCGAGAGAGGACTTTACTTCTCAATTGCCTTCTAAGTCCAAAGAAGCAGCGATTTGCAAGAGTTATTCTCCGTTTGATTTCAGCGCTGGTGTCGTTGTCTGCATTAATAGCGGTGCCTAGGTAGACAAAGTCCTTAACTACCTCAAAGTTATAGCTGTCCATGGCGACGTTTTGTCCAAGACGTCGTCGCGTCGTTCAGTGTCCTTTCTTGATGACAGCATATACTTGGTCTTGCTCTCATTGACCACTAAACCCATCTTCTTCGCTTTCGTTGCAATGCTCAAGCTTTGTTCTTTCAATTATGTCAATATCGTCTGCGTATCCGAGTAATTGGATGGACCTTTGCATGATTGTGCCTCTAGTGTTGACGGTTGAGTTTTGCACAATTCTTTCCAGAACGATGTTGAAGAAGTCGCATGACAGTGCATCGCCTTGTCTAAAACCTTTTTTGACGTCAAATGAATCGGTAAGATCTTTTCTGACCTTGATAGAGCAGCGTGCATTCTCCATCGTCATTCTGCACAAATGGATAAGTTTGACAGGATTGCCAAATCAAGACATTGCTCTGTAGAGCTCTTCCCTATAGATGCTGTCATACGCGGCTTTAAAATCAATAAAGAGATGGTAGGTATCCATTTGAAGCTCCTGGGTTTTTTCCAAGATCTGCCGTAGTATGAATATTTGGTCAATCACGTTGTTGACGAATGGCTTCAGACGTTCACATAATACGGCAGAGAGGATCTTATACGCAATGTTAAGTAGACTGATGCCTCTGTAGTTGGTGCAGTTTAGAGGGTCTCCTTTCTTATGTATCGGGCACACAATGCTGAGATTCCACTCATCGGGCATGCTTTCTTCCGACCATATTTTGCAGATGAGTTGGTGCATGCTCCGTACCAATTCATCGCCTGTTGCTCTGAATAGTTCGGCAGTGATGCCGTCAGCTCCAGCAGCTTTGTTTGACTTAAGTTTAGATATAGCTATCTTCACTTCGTCAAGGTCGGGTAAGCGGAATTGTTGATCTGCGGCGCCAAGGTTGAGTGGTTCTATCTCCCTTACAGCGGAATTCGGTTCGTCATCGCCGTTATATAGTTTGGAGAAGTCATCTTTCCATATTCTCAGCCTCGACTGCGGTTCTACTACGATGTTCCCCTGATCGTCTTTACAGGCTTCGGTTCGTGGCTGGATAATTACCATTATCAAATATTATTTGGAGAACTTCAGGACTTGTACAGAAAAAAAGATTAAAATCATTCAATTGCAAAAACAAAAATTCAAGAAGTTTAAGAAGTTTTTCTCCGTCACTGATCTGGCTGTTATCTTATGAGAATTATATAAGTCCAAAGCTTGAGTATAACCCCCATATCTGAGCTGGTGCTCCTGCAACAACGCAAAGCATTTGTATCGATTGGTTATGATACAATTAGGTCACTCCAAAATCGTCGTGAAGTTTCTTCTCTTAGTATTTTTAACGTTATTTTAATTGCTTATGACCTAGAGAAATAGCCAGCTGCGTTCCTTCTCTTAGACAACCGTTATACTCGCGCTTCTAGAAATTCTTATCAGTATATCTTTGGGCCCAATTTCACTCATGCTGTCAAGTACAGAGATTCGTTCTTTAGCTGTACTACGCGAATGTGAAATGCTTTCCCACACTCTGTCTTTCCCCGTCATTGCAATGATTAGGAATTCAAACCATGATAGCCGAATATTTTTGCCTAAATAAAGTTCCAAGAACTCATCGGCGTATTCAAAATAAGTTTTATGTTAAAATTGATTTGTCCCTATAAGAAAAATTAAGAAACACAGGGTTATCCATTTTGCGGCTTCAAAAGTAAACAAAAATAAAACACATATAAACAATTTTTTTTCATAATATTTCTTTTTTATTATAAAGTTTGAATGTTCATATTATGTTAACACTACATCGTTTATATGACCACCACGCCAATTGTTGCAAGCATCGATTTTTTCGAGGTAATTTTCGCCAATTTTGTGACACATATTAGGCGGTATTGAGATATAACTTGACAAATGTTGTTTTTTAACTGCTAAAGAGTTAAAGGTTAATCTGCAAAAACACGGTCTTTCACGTAGCCCCACAAAAAGAAGCGGCCAATTGATATCGCCATGACTTGAGGATTCTCAGAACCCCAAATACGACATTGTTTAATATCATACCCACCCAGTGAGAAATGTGCTTCTTTGGAGAAGACAATTTTATACGAATAATTGCCGTTTACCGCCTGTTATTTAAGCACCCATCCGACGTATCTACGAACATTGCGAATGGTCATAACCTTTTCTTAAAGCACGGTATGTAGCTGTATGCAGACTCACCAGTTAGTAGGTTTTAACCATTTGTATGCGTTGTACCACAGTTACGTGATTCATTTTCGCAAATGTCAGACTTTCAACTGGAAAAAAAACTGGTTTAACCTCTTAGTTTGACAGATGTCGAATTCCAGCTATATACTAAACTTTTGAAACCTCAAAATGGATAACCTGTTATATTGTTGCTCATACTAAAAGTTGATGTAAAGAAAGTTGTCTTTTTAATTTTAAATAAACTTCTAACATATAACTTACTATGTGCACCGTTTTGACACAATTAAAGAAATATTGGTTGAATATCGTGTCATGATGGCCAACTAATCGAGTTTAGTTAAGAAATGTTCTAAAAATAGAACGCAAAATATAGAAAAGTGATATTTTTACGTCTTCTACCTATTAACAGTATAATGTTAAAGGTTCTATATAAAAATTCACCTTACTCACAATCTGTAAAAAGAAAAGGGTATGAACCAAACATTTTCTCATTAAAACACACCCATCATAATGCCGTTAAAATACTTTATACGATCTTGCATCAGGTGTTGCGAGAATATTATCAAAGCATTTTTATGACTATAGAGCTAAAGCTAATAATACGACCTAATAGGGTCATATCCACACAGCTTATCGAAAAGTCAATTTCAAACCCTCATATCTACTCGACTCTTATATGATGCCAAACCCAAAACCAACAAACACAAAATAAAGTAAAAAGAAAAAAACAATCTAATTCTTATCAATTATTCAACACCAGTCGTTATTGCCAAGGTTTTTATTGTCCTTTTTTTAAGGACTCTTATATATCTAACATATATCCATTCACAGAAAAGTATCCAATTTCAATGACTCTGCCTCTGCCTCCATTACTAACATGGCTCTAATATGGGATGGTTGTTGGCTTTTTTATTTCTATACTCCACCATTACGCACACACTGTTCAAATATCCTTATCGGAAATTAATTCATTTTATGTTAGCAATTAAAAAAGGAAATGGCGCATAGGTAGCCCTCTACATCCACATCCATGTTAAAAAACAAACAAAGAGAAAGCGAGAACTCAAAAGCAGTTTCCGCCTCAAACTGAGCACAGCAAAGTAAAAATAAAAAATAAAATGGCCAAAAACAAAAAAACCAACCCCAACCCTTAGCCAGGTTCCGAAACCATTAAAAATGTTGTCGCTGCATCATGTGGGTGTGATATGCGATAGGTACTTTCCTGATGTCGTTATATGGCCCCAGGGGCCTGCAGCCCACTTTTATAGATGCACAATAAGAGCGACAAACAAAAAATCCAAGCCCCAGTCTCTATACAATATAAAGCTGTTAGCTATGAGGCCTATACTCTGCTCTATACTGGTATCAGCTTAACACCCCATAAACTCTATAAAAGGTAAAGCTTTCCCCGTACCTACGCTCCCACACCATCGTCGCTGCCGTCGCTCGTCGCGTCCGTCACTGCCATCGCATCGTGTATGTTTGTTAAACAATCTATCAAAAAAGGAAATTAAGAAAATGGAAAACTCAAAGGTTGACATTTTGGGGCTTGCTTTTATGGCACGTTTTGTGTGTTTTTTTTGTTTTTTTTTGCTCTTCATTAAACACGTGCATTTTTTGGGGGAAGATAACTGCGTATATACCTTTATGGATACATTCAGCCGAGGCAGAGGCAGAGTCGCTTTGCGGATTTAATCTTAACGATTTCAATTTCGTCGGTTTATGTACATATCCTCGAACGTTGATGGATATATAAGTAAGGCAACATATCAGTTTAAGTTACACAAGGATACATGTCCTTTTTTTGTTATTTTTAACCTTTCCCTTAGTGTAATACTGTACATGAATTGATTTCTCTTGTTATTGTTTATGATTACTTACTCCACGCGTTTATCATTTTTCGTGGTGTTGTTGAAGATACAGTTGTTTATTTCGTGTGTTTGGTGTTAGAAGTTTGAAGATATATTTTGTATAAGAGCTTTAACAAGGATCAACAACAGCATTCCAAGGAGTTTGTGGAGTTTTCATTATTATTCAAACTAAAGGGATGATGATTCTTGATATTATAACAACTTAAAAAAGCGAAAACTTGTTTCCAAAATGAATCATGAATGGATTACAAAAATGAAGAAATCAACCATTGATTAAAAAGACATCATTCCTGAAGTACAGAAAGGAAATTGTCTGGCAGGTTAATGCATTGCGTATTTGGTGCAGTTCTATTTCATCGTTCCCCATATCCAGTAATTGTTCGGAAAATATTTAAGCTGATGGATCATTTTGGCAATTAATAGGGCTTTCAACCCTATCAAAATCAGACCGATTTTAATGTACGGTGTGGCAGTATGGAGGACAGCTTTTTAAAAAGCTATAAACCTCAACAAAGTAAATAAAGTCCAACGTTTAGCTTGTCTCGAACAAATAGCTGTAAGCTCTGCTATTCGTCTCAAAGCTTTATCGCAGTGAATTAACAACAACATTCGGCACTCTATAATACTCAGGTATTTAGAATCCATTCCAAAGCACACAGACTAAACCATCCCCCAATGCTTTCTCAACCCAAAGGAACAGCGGTTAGCAAGATTTTGATCTCAGCGCTGGTGTTGTTTTCTGCGTTTACAGTAGAGTCTAGGTAGACGAAATCCTTGACTACCTCAAAGTTAAGTCTGTCGATAGTGACGTTTTGACCAAGACGTCGGTGTTGTAGGTCCTTTCTTGACGATAGCGTATCCTTTGTTTTGCCCTCATTAACAATTAAACCAATTTTTGCCGCCCATTGCCCCATTGACATCACGCTGAGTTCTTCCTTTTATGTCAATTTCATCACCATATGCCAGTAATTGGACCAACTTTTGAAATATTGTGCCTCTTGTGTTGACCTGTAAGCTCTGCACTAATCTTTCAACTTTGATATTAAAAAAAATCGCATAACAGCGCATCACCTTGTCTTAAACCTTTTTTGACATCGAAAGGTTCTGTTAAGTTGCTTCCTACCTTTATGAAGCAGTGTGAATTCTCCATGGTTCTCTTGCACCAACGGACGAGAGTTTGGCAGGGATGACAAAATAGACATGGCTCTATACAGCTCGTCCCTGTAGATGCTGTCATATGCGGCCTTGAAATCGATGAAAAGATGGTGGGTGTCGATTTGATGTCTGTTTAAAGGGTCTCCTCCTTTTTTCAGAATGTTCAGATGTTCAAATGGTAGGCATGTGCATTCAAGAGGAGACAAGCGTCCACAGGTTCTTACTAAAAACCTACCTCTGTACTATCAACTCCTACTCTCACCTCCCGTGGTGAACATCGGGTGCCTAGTACCTCAACTGGAGATTGGATTCCAACCCCAGTGGAAAGTTATTGGGGGTAGCAAAAGAGAGAGGGGGGAGGTGTTTCCACTAAGACACCTCTTCTTATCCACACGGCAGCGAAAGAATTCCCGAGATGGAATCAACGGTCGCGTCTACAGTTCCAGTAAGGTTGAGCTACTAAGTGTACACCTTATAGGTCTTTTACGACTTATTCGGAGCCCAGGCTATCCTTGTAGTTATACTAAGGATCTGCCTCTCCAGGTTGGTAGTTGGGGCCTCGGGGGTGACTTCTTGACTACGTATAAAAATATCCTAGTTGCAAAGCATCAACAAGCCTCTGATACGGACGGATTTGTTGATTACAACCTACGCAAACCAAAATGTTCACTTTTTAAATTGCTATGGTAAAAAAAAACCCACTCAACTTTTTTGATAGTCCTTTCTGCATGTTTTTACATTATTATCTGTATAACAACATTTATTTGAAGTCGATATCTTTACTGGTTCTTGACGACAAAAAAAAAACTTTCTGAAAGTACGTACACACGCACACACAGACTTTTTTCTAAAAATATTATACATATTTGGACTCTAGTGACCTTGAAACTTTGAAAAATGTCAAAAATTCACGCTGGCGGCTTCATCGATTCTTATTTATTTTTTTCGAAACGTAAAAAGAGAACTTCCGATTTGATCAATGAAAAGATTTTTGGAGCCATGTTGACTGATATTTTATTTCCAACGACGGCGTTCGGTTCAAGTTGGTGCAACTTGTCATACAGCAGACTTTACCTTCAATTTATTGAAAAAAGTATTACAAAATTGGAATGATCGAAAGGAATTTGTAACATGCAACTGTAATGGAAAATCTGAAAATCATATTTAAATAATATATTTAGTAAAGTTATCTCAAAGATTGTAATTATAATAATTCTTCCTTAAGCTCCTTGGCATTTTTAATTTTACCAATGCAAATTGTGTAGCTGCTAATACTGAATAAAGCTCATACGGTTTTTATAGATCCTGTTCGATAAATGCAACTAATTCAATTTATTTTAAAGCTCTTGGTATTCCCGCTTGTGAATGGTCTTCCATATTTAAATCGACACAACCTTTAGATACCACTATCTCCTAATGAAATTACAAACTACTATTATTTGGCACAAAATTAGACATTTTCAAGCACGTGTATGACATGCGTCAAAACGGATTGCTCAGTATTTGTATAATCTGAATTCCTAACGTTTGCATATGTCGAAATTAATCAGGGCTTCCTAGTACAGCCATCAAGCAGTAACTTTACCAAATCGTCACACTATATTTTGCGAGTTGTTTAATTAAAAGTCGAATATACACCTTATCAAATAAACCTTTTGAAGTTCATTAAAATATTTTCTTCACGCATTTTCCATCCACTACAGGAATTTAAATTTTTCTATATCTTTAATTGAAAATAACATACAAAAGAGAAATTACTTACAAGCAAATAACTATCAGCAAAATACTGTCTCTTCAACCGATAACCCGTCACCATCACTGCAGCAGATTTACACGAACGAAACAAATCGACTGCAATAAATCGATTTCACTTCATCTTGTAAACACCATCATGCGGACTAACTGAACCGATTGCATTGGTTTGGTTGGTGTTGCACAATTCACATCTGTCTCACCAATTTATTTTAATTTCATCAAACTCAGAGCTCTGCCAATATTGTTGGGCTGGCTTAAGGGGTGGCTCGGCCAGGCCAGGCCAGACCATATCGATTCTATGAACTCCTTGTTAAGCACTTAATTCCACTTTCTTGTTGTCAATGTTTGCCGTTCTTTTTTGTAGTCAAGCCATCCGTCGTAGTCATCGTATACTCACTCTAAGACCAACTGAAAATGGTCAACACCTCAGTCCGTTAGGCAGAACTGGAGGCATCTACATATATAGAATCAGCCATATCTATAGAATCATTAAAGAGATTGTTACCGTCACACTTATATAAGAGTTATGGGAATGGGTGCTGGGTAGGCATGGTTGCATCTCTCATCGAAGGAGATAGGAAAAAAAGCTTCCCCTTACCCCATTGCCCATCAAAGTCTCTAGCAACTGGAAATAATTGATTAAAAAAGGACACAAAGTGATTGCTGATTGAGTTTGATGAACAGGAAAACTTGATTAGAGAATGCGATACTCATTCGGGTACATGAGCAGCAGCAAACAGATATCCTGCTATGATGGGTAGCGTCAAAGCCATATCATCTTATCACATAACCACCACCGATACCAAAACCACCAACCAACGCCCCTTGCAAAAACAACCTCGTTATATGATAATCATTTGGCATCGCACGCAGTTGATACGAGGCGATATGTGCCTCGAGCGGAATGCGTTATCGTCATCGACGTCACCCTCGTCGTCACCGCGTCGGTCATCTTTCTGATGATGAAACGTGCTAATTGCATAAAGGAGATGGAATTCCATCAAAATTCTGTCTGTCAATTAAGCACCAATACGCTAACGTCCCGAACGTGATAATGTACAAGGTCTCGAAAGTGACTTGAAAACTTTTCTAAATCCAATATTTCTACCCCCATCCACGTCAACACTGACCCACAGCCACCAATCAGTCAGACAGTCAAACAGTCAGGCATTCACCCCCAACAGCCAGCCACTACCCTTAAATCAAAAAAAAGAAAAGTGTATTAATGGAGTGAGCGTGAACGAAAAGGAGGGGTAGAAGCACATATTAGCAGGGCACCCGAACAATATTGCTTAAATAAACGACAGAGCAAAGTCACAGATACGAACAACAACCCGATAACGCTATCTATACATCGAGGGTTGAGGAAAAGTCAATAAGTGTCGAACAAATTAAATTCAATTACAGGTGCTCTCCGCTTCAGGATATTACAGCGATAACAGGAGAGCAAATAGAATTTCATCAAATAAAAAGAAAAACAGGACCAAACAAAACAAACACACACTCACAGAAATAAGCGAAAGAAAAACAACTGCTGGA
The DNA here is from genome assembly GCF_945859685.1 of Eupeodes corollae. Lineage (NCBI taxonomy): Eukaryota > Metazoa > Arthropoda > Insecta > Diptera > Syrphidae > Eupeodes > Eupeodes corollae. The sequence continues at coordinate 307,572,418 of NC_079147.1, read as the reverse complement.
AAAAAGGAAATGAAATAAAAATCCTTTGAACGGCAAAACACGGTTTTGTTGGTGCAGAAGAAAAAAGTGGCTTTTGCGATCCCAAAAAGGAGACAAGTGCACAATGACAACATAGAAAACCTGGAAAGGCACGAAAAGCACACGTTCATAGATAAAAACCAACAAAAAAAAGGAACGTAGAGAAAATAAAACGAGAGCAGAAAAAAAAACAGAAAAAAAAACGAACGACCCCAAAAACCATAAAAGGACAATAGCTTTTGTAAACTTTCAATCATCAAACTTTATCCTTGTCAATTTAAGGAGAGAGAAAAAAATGAAGCACACAAAATACGGACCTATACACATTGGTAGGTGAATCAAGTGACTAAAGCATCCCCCTCCCTATCCTTTTCAGATTTAAAGGTATATTTCCAAAAGAGGACAAACATTGAATCTTTTAAGATGAAGTTAGCATCGTCCTTCATTCCAATCGATTATTATTGCATAAGTCGAGAAGTAAGCTGTATACCTCCGTACTTTTCAAAACATCACACCCTCGTATGGCTCGATCGAAAAGCAAGCTTACTTAAGGTTAGGTTTATGTGTGTTCCTCATACTCGTATACCTCTGCTAATGCATCCTTTATAGTTACCCTCAAAGCCCTAAAGAGTGTTTTAGCCACCTCCCCCGAACCCAGTTAAGTTATAAACACTCTAATAAAAATCGGATTTCCAATAAAATTAAGACTTTTGCCTAGCTTAGCTTTACGCTTCTTAGTTATCTACAAAATCCTTATCTATAGTTTATGGGTGAAGGTTTTTCGTTTTACGTTTTACGTTTTGTCTTTTGTTGTGATATTTAAGGTCCATTTTGGTAACCCACTCGAAGTGTAATTGTACTTGTCAACTCAACATTAATACAAAAAAATGGATGGACTTTGTTTTGTTAAGTGTACAGAAATGTTTCTAGATCCAAACATTAAACGGACTAAGTATACGTAAGAAACAAGCCATCAAGAGTGCTTGTAGGTTGTTCATTAGGAATTGCAGTCATATCAAAAATTAAGCATCAGTCAATTCTGTAGAATAAAATCTGATTTTTGAAGCACCCAAGAGTATTAGTTTAAAACAAAGTTAGAACCAATTCGGAACTCAGACAAAGAGTATTAGACCAAAGAAGTTAGACGTCCCAAATTTGAACTAATCTTGGAGCATTTGTATAAATCACGGTGTTTTTTCTTTACTTAGTTCTATTGAAAACGCTTATTTATTTCTCAGGCACATCACAACAAAATTTGTCTTGCCTGAGAGGGTCGTTAATGAATCAATGGGATCACTTTTTTTCCGAACTCGTACTGTCGAGAGAATTATAAAAGATATTAAATCTGCTATCCCGGATTCCACCCTAGCAGAACTGGTACGTAAGCTATTCTGTCTAGACTCATTCCTAGTAATTGGACAACAGTATTTATTCAGGCAATTACAAAAAGTTGAAACTTTTTATAAAATTATGTATAATCGACCATGAAAACAGTTGAGGAACGAAAGCATCTTAATGATTGACAGAACAGCTTAGGTAGCAATAGGTCGACTGATGAACTCATGATTCAACTCACGGACAAATAGAACAAAGTTTTGTATCAATAAGCAAGATTATTGCAGTTGATATACCAAAGACAGTTGAAAGAGTCTGAAATATTATCAAAAATAAGTGCTTTCGTCGACAAATCCCTTCTTCGTTATCAGTTTAGATATTTTTTTTCGAACAGTTCAATATAAGTTGTATCAGATCCAAGAATATAAATAATAGTAAGCCCCAGGGCTGCGTTTTGTCTCCGATTCCCTTTCCTACCTTTCTAAAGTTAACCCCCGCCATTTCATAATCACATTCCTCTTTTTAAAATATGTGATGACAAAATGTGATAAACTCATTCAATTCTGACCCAAACAACATTGCTGTATACAAAATTGCTGGGAATTTAATATTTTGAAAACCCTATGATGTCTTGTATTGTCAAAACAAGATATACCTCCTGCATCGCTTTCTATGAGTAATGGCACGTGCATGAACGAAAAACATCACGATATTTCCATATAAGTCCAAGACACTAATAGAGTTCCAATTTCTTGGATGGTGCTACATTAATTTAATTTAGCCTCTTGGATAGTATCACAATAAAAAATTATCTTAACGTTTCATGGCTCAACAGTTGGAAGTTGTAGTCCTCTCCTTAAATAGTATAAAAGTAATTCCAGCGCTATTCATCAATGTTCCCTTAAGTCCAACTTCAGTACGGAGATTTCTTCTTTAGTTGTACTACACGAATGTACAATTAATTAACAATCTCTATATAGTTCAAAACGGACACCTCCTTTCTTACCCCTGTAGATTGAAATCAGACTTTTAAGAGACCTAAAGTACTATAAAAAGTAAAAGCTTTTGCAAGAGAAACAAGCAGTTCAAGATTAAAGCCAAAACGTATTATTTTGGAGTTCAACTTATGTTTAGAGTGATTTTTCGAGAAGTGAATCGCGTCAATTCAATGTCCAACACACAGCTGAAAAGTCAGAATTTTTTTGATTTTAAAATTCTGAAAATTCCCACTATTCAACTTTTTAAATGTTTAAAGTTCATCCAAGCAGTGAAGTACTCGTTTATAGAAACAGAATGACCAACAAACCAACCAGAAACTTCAGACAAATACAGAAACTTTTACACTGTCGAATCAAATTAAACATTGCAAACGGTTATCCCAAAAAGTATAACGTTGGTGGTGAAGGTGGAGTTGGTGGTGGTGGCGGTGTATCCTCAGGCAAAGCAGACACTTGAGACAACATCCACCCTCTATCGCCAACACTCTCCTGCGTCTCCTTTTACCACCATCATAGTCGTGCTAGTTTAGCTATCTAGCTTTCCATTCGGCAACTTACTGTGTGTATATTTGCACAGTCATTTGGTAAATTCGAAACCCCACCAGCCCCCCTCTTAAAATCCCTTTTTACAAACTCTGTTTGAAAAAGAAATGAAAAGAAGACCCAAAGACCGACCAAAACTTAGGTACTACTGCCAAGCAAACTCCCATAGCAACTCCTACTTCTTGGCAATTTTAAGTTTAAGGTTCATCAAGGATTTTTCTGCGATGTGCAATTGCGAACGAAGACTTTTAAGAAGACTTCTTCCTTCGTCGTTGTCGTCGTCCTTTCGTTGGTCTATTCCGGTACATTATTGTACAATTCCGACAATAGTTTTCGAAGACAATAGTCCTTGAGGGGTTTTTCGTTCGTTTGTTGTTGATGGTATAAGAGGAGTTTTTAACGTGGTGTGGGGCGGTGCTGTGCGGTGGATGGCGACGAACTATTATGTGAAAACTTTAATCGGTGTTGTTTGTGTTTGTCGGTCCCGCGGGACCTCTTTTTAAGATTCTATATAAACCAAGAGCAGGCAGTAGATATACCTACAGTTTTAAAGAAGTCCTGGCGAAACTGGAGAATGTGCACTTAAAGAGAGATTTTAAAATCACATAAATATGAGTTGATGCGTGTGATGGAGGGTGGTCCCGAATCCAAGGTTAACCCTTGTGCGAGTAAATATTGTTCCTAACATTATAAAACTGGCCAAGGCAAAGAAGTTAAACATTTCACATTAATGTTCCCATTCTCAAAAAGTATACATAATATGAAAAGCCGTTACAAAACTTTTGGAGTGTGCTCTTGATATCCTTTAAATAGACCACAAGGACAAGAGACCATTAATTTTTCTGACCAATTTTGCTATTTGTGTTTCTTTGTCGTCGTTGCGAGGACGATGCTCTTTCTTGCTCCTAAAAGTCCTTATTTTTTTGTGTGTTTTGTTTTTTTTTTTTTAACAGAGACGGAGAGAGGGAGAGACGGACAGGACACGTGCTCGTGCTGGGTCTGCTCGGATGGGCCGATTCACAACCTCTAAAGTAGGTACGAGTTGGCCATTAATCGTAGAGGGTTTCCTGCATGTCATGCTGCCCTCGCCCGCCTCACCGTGCAGCATGGCCAACAGAGTGCTAGAAAGGACATGTTTGCTGTATCATATCACACATGCTGACCACAGCAGGATGTGTTGTATTTATGTGAACCAAGCAACATGGATCTATATGTTTAAATATAAATATATGTGTATAAAGCCTCTTCTAAAGGCCAAAATGAAGGAATACGGCCCGATGAATGGCGGTATTTTAGGGTACTTTAGAGACTTTTTGTGTAGAATATGAGTTTATTTTTTTAATAGGAGTTAGTACATACATTTTCTCGTTTGTGTGAATGCAACATATTTATTTACAAATGTACGTTTCTTGGAACGTAACTATGTTTGTTCGCATTTGGGATCTGACAATAATTAAATCTTTTTTTATTTGATGAATGAAACTTGTTTGAGTGGACCCTAAGGCCTTAAATTAGTCAACTCATGTAATCCATTAACTTATAGTTCATTTTTGACAAGTTTGAGGAAATAGTCCTTTTTTATAGAAAAAAGGAGGGTTTTAGAGAATTGTGGGACATTAATATAACACATGTATTATGTTGACTTACCTTTATACGATGCCAATAAAAACAAAGTTTCTATAAAAATGACTTGCAAAATTATTCTAAGTCAATTGAAAAAATTAATAAAATTTAACGCCAGTTCATATTTTATATGTATTTGATTTATTTTTTGTGCTTGATTTTTAGGTAACGATAATTGTAAAATGGTTGCCTCATAAGACCTAAAACACAACGAAGCGTTTTTTTGGGGGAAGGAAGATTCTGTAAAATCAGGCAACTAAGGTTAAATTAGTACCGAACAAATTAAAAAGTTAAGGTTGCTTTTGAAAGTAGTGGAAGTGAAAGGTCTTGGGTTTTTTGTATGCTTTTTGTTAATAACTTCAAAATCCTAAACAGAATTTGAAATTATGTTATAAGAGATTTCCATTAGGGACAGGTTGATTTAAAATTAAAAAAAGAGGCTTGGATGCGACCCACACTGATGACTTCCCATCCCGTCTGTCGATTTGTTTTGTCTATAGTACTCGTATCAATTTTTACCAAATTTGCTTAATATTTTTAGTAGATTTTATTTTTTATGAAAAAACGGACTATTGGATTTTTATATAAAAATTACAGAATATCGAAAACAATATTTTCTGTGAAATAAAATAAATTTGAAACCAATATTTTTAATTTTTGAAAAGCTATTTGAGTCGAAAGTAAATTTTTACCAACTTTTTTTAGGTTTTTAATTTTTTGTACAAAAGCAGTCAATTCGATTTTTTTTTTAATTTTACTGAATGTTAACAACAATATTTTTTGAAAGATGAAAGAAGCTTAAAGCCAATATCTCAAAGTTTTGAAAAGATATTTGAGTTGAAAATTAATTTTTACCATTTTTCATTAATTGTTTTTAGTTTTTTAATTTTTGTGAGAAAACTGTCAATTCGATTTTTCTCAACATTTTTCAGAATGTTGAAAACAATATTTCTTATAAGATAAAATAAGTCTGGAGCCTAAATTTCAAGTGTTTGAAAAGATATTTGAATCGATATTCAATTTTTACCAACTTTGAGTAATGTTTTTTTTAGATTTTTATTTTTTATAAAAAAACTGTCAATTCGATGTTTCTCAAAATTTTATCAGATGTCAAAAACATTATTCTTCGTTGCACAAAATTGTTTTGGAGATGAAATCATATTTAAGTCGTAAAATTTTGGAGGTGACAAATTTTTTTTCTTCAGTTTTTTTGATTTATAAAAAAATCGTTGAATGGTTTTTTTTCAAAAAATATATGTCTTTAATGTCACTTTTCAATATATAATATAAAATTTAATTCAAGTCTGCAGCGTTTTTGGTTCATAAAATATTAAGGCTTAGCCAAAATGGTCACCTTTTTTTAAACTGCTATGGTAAAAAAAAACCATTCACGAAATTTTCTTGAGAGCCCTTTCTGCATCTTTCTGCCTTATTATGTGTATAACAAAATTTATTTGAAATTGATATCTCTTCTGGTTTATGAGCTATAGACTACGAAAAAACGTTGCGAACGTACTGACGTACGGACGTACGGACGTACGGACGTACGACGTACGGACGTAAAATTTTGGCCAAAAATTTTAATTTTCACCCGTACAAGCTCATGAATTGATAGATATCGACTACTACAAACAAAACTTCAGGTATTGGGCCGAAGATTACCCTGTCTGGATACACGAAAAGCCGTTACACAGCCAGCGTGTGATGGTTTGGTGCGCGGGAGCGGAGTGGGGCATTTTCGGTGCCTAATTTTTTTTTGAAACGGTAAACCGAGAGCGGTACAGAAACATGTTAAGCAACTTCCTTCTCCCCGAACTTCGCCGTAGACGTCGTTTGAATCGAACAATATTCCAACAGGATGTAGCGACGCACGTGCCATACTGCCTACGAAGCGCTCGCTCTGCGTTCGGTATTCGTTTACTCTCTCGATCGACAGATTTCGCTTCGCCGCCTCGTTCTTCCGATATGACGGTTCTGGATTTTTTCCTCTGGGGATATTTAAAAGGGTATGTACGTGATTTGGAGAATTTAAAAGCGCGCATTCGACAAGAAATTTCTAAAATTACGCTGGAAATGTTAAGAAATGTCTTCGAAAATTTTGTCAAAAGATTAAACAGTTGTGTAAGCCAAAACGGGCATCATTTAATGGATGTAATATTTCATAAATAATTTTTCTAATATGTATTTTCGTGCTTTTGTTCTGGAATTATTTCAAAAAGAAATACGGGCATCTTTGTGTGGGTTACATATCATCCAATTCAAGCCACAAGAAGGTGGTGATCATCAATATAAGCGATAGCCGTTGACGGTGATAACCTGGCCAGTATCATTTTTGAAAAAATACGGACCCATGATACATTCAACCCAAAAGGTATATCAAGCAGGACCTTTAGTTAAATGCATTGTCACCTGGTGAATCTAGATTGGATTGGTGGCCTCCCAGTCAGACAATTTTTCTTATTGACGTACCAATTCATCCAAAGTGGGACACATCGCTAAAGATCATTTTTCGGCAAAAAATTGTGATTTGTCATTATGACTTTCAACTGCTCCAGAACCAATAAGCAAAAACACGACAAACGTGGAGTCCCAAATCACGAAGAAAAATTCGCCAAGTTGGGATCTGCGACAGGCCAAGTTCGGGTAAACTTGAGCCGTAGGTTAAAACAATTATTAAATAGTCGAATTGGAAGGAAGACCATGCACCCTATATAAAGTGTGCAACGCGTGAATAGATGCAAGTAGATAACCAACTTTAAGATAATAAAGTTTTATCATTTGAATGTGTTGCTAGACATTATTAGAAAAAGATTTGTTGACTGAAAGTAAAAGAGACCACAAGCTGTCGAAATGTACAAATGATTAATCAAAAAATGTATTGGGTCTTTATGATAACAAATTTATAGGACCTGGTAGTCCAGCCGTGCATCATTACAAAATATTTGACGTCTTCGCATAAATCCTGAACATCTTGATTTTATTTCTAGTGTTGAAAAGCTTTACAAGAGCCCTAGTGTGACCTTTAACCTTATGAAAAGGCTGACTTTCCTGTTCTCTGAACTATGTTAACAGATACAAAAATTTAAGTTTTTGGCGTTAAGTTCCAAAAGCTATGAACACAGTTCATACTGAAAAATTTACTAATACTCGTAGTACGTGGAGGATGGGATAACAAGGAAATGAAATATTAAGCCATGTAAAAAATTTCACATTCGTATTGTGCGGTTTGACACTACGCTCAAAAGTCAACTCTAATGTAAACATTTCACAGTTACTATAAAGCGATTTTGTAAAATCTATAGGAAAGTTTTTCAAAAAAAAAAACAAACAATTCAGAAAAATGCATAAAAACTTTATTTGAATCTATAGTACGGTCCATATAATTTAATGCTTAAGGATTATTTCATGCAAATGTTGACAAAAAGTACGGTAAAATGATGCCACCACCCCATAAATCCCACTTAACTGTGACTTTTTTTGGATGCATTGGTAGTTTTAGCAATGCTTCTGGCTAATATTTACTCCAAAATCGAGAATTCTGCTTATTTACGTACCCATTGATTCAAAATCGAGCTTCTATTAAACTGAGAAAGCACGCGATGAACTTTCTTAACAGAGCACGCATTTTTATAATAAAATTCAATAATTTGCAAGCGTTGTTCGTTTGTAAGTTGTTAGACGATTCATGGTTAAATTATAGACCAAAATAAAGAAGCTTGGCAGTAAAACAAAACTCGAACCATGCGTCAGCTGTAAAAACCAATGTTTCCAACAAGATAATAGCTAAAAAATTAACCTTTAGAAAGTACTGCATATTTCACTTTAGCAATGTTTACTTATTTTTTGATTTCGCTAAGAATGTGTTTGTATGTTAAAGAGTTAAATTCTAAACCCATTCTTTTATAAATGTTTATATTTTTGAAACCCTTACTGTGAGTTCTTTAAAACAAAGTGTGCAAATTTAAAAAACAAATACACCTAACACCAAAAATTAATAAACTATTCGTTCGAAGGAAGAAAATTACAACCTTTGATGAATAAATAATTACACAATGAAAACTCATTGAATACGTAATGACATAAACTTTGCCCCATTTTGTCAAAACTATAAACAGTCAACACTCGTCGAACAAATAAAATGTCTATACCTGCAGACTTACCTCTGTGACTCTTAGGGAATCTAAAAGTTTAAAATTTCAAAAGAGGGTTGTGGGGCGTGGAGGGGTGTACCTAATGCTAATGCTAAAAACGAAAAACGAACGAGGCAACTAATCAACTTCTATATAAAAGCCACAGAAAAGCCGTCAAATCAATTCGCATAGCTCTTCGTCAACTACACCACCGCACTGCACCGCGTCGTTCCACCACCTCACCACACCACACCACACCGTACACGGGTACCGCTCCAAGTTTTATAGTCAGTCGTCAACAAATGTGAGTTTTCTCCTTAAAGCTAATTACGCTAGAACGCGCTCCCGCCGCGCCATAGTGCCGTACAATACATATTTTAGTGCTTTTATGTGCGTTGGCGTTGCAACAATCACATTCCCGTTCCCGATATGAAGACGGCAAAAATATCCAGAGGTAGGTATGTAGTGCAGGTAATGAGGAACCTTCAATCCGAAAACCACACAACTATCAGAGTACCTAAAGCTAATTCCTCGCGATTCTTGGGATACAAAACTTTGACAAATTACTCGGAACTCGATTGGCAAAACTTTCTCCAGCACACAATACAACTCAGCTGTGAAAACATAACTCTGTGCCAGAGTTCTCATTCTCATCTAGCGGGCTTGTTTTTGGCTCCAATTCAGGAAGAGCGACGTTCGACGTTCTACGACGACGACGATGGCGACGACGACAATTTCAAATTCAATGCTTGAACTTCGTGTGGTTGGTGATGGAAACGGCAACGCTAACGGTGGCATTGGCGGTGGTATGGCGGTACACTAAACTCAATTTGTAATTAGTTTCTGAGGGCATACACTATAAGTTCTTCCACATGTAGGTTGGTTATAGGAACGAATATACCTTTTCCTATAACTAGAACTCTGTGTGGTATGATTCTCGGGGCGTAAGCAATGGCGGTGTACTCGTATATCCTTCAATTGATGTGTCGTGTACAGAGCCAGAACCAAAAAAAGGTTTCCTGTTTGAGTCCTTCCTAATGCATCTGATGGCTCTGCTGCTTCTGCTTCAGCTTGTATAACTGTGCCTCCTCCGCCAATTGAGCGGAAGTGTCGCTGGGTAAAGTTTTATTCGCCGCAAATGCTTCATTAAAATTATTACTCTAATGCCAGAGTCCTGGTGATGGTGCTGGCGCTGGCAAAATAGAGTTATGTTGCCTTCGGCATATATGAGCTGAACAGGACCGATATCTCAGCAGGAGCAATAGAAAACCTTCTGCTGTTTTATTCTGCTGATGGAAGATGCATAGAGGACGTAAAAGGAGCAAGGAAACACAATTCCGGGTTCGAACTAAACCGAACGAGCTTGAAAAAGTAATAACAATGCAATTTCTATGGAGTTTGACACACACAACAACTTTGTGACTTTATACTAGATATGTATCTGTCATTTTGTGCCTTTATTTTGTGTCCCGAAAGAAGAAGAACCAGAGAATAACGGAATACAAGGACGATACAGTGCGCATACAGAACAGCAACTCATACATAAATATGCAGATTTGTCTTCTCTCTTGAATCGCATGTATAGAAGGGAAAAGTACGTAGTGTACTTACGGCATTTTGTCATTGTAAGGTGACATGAGCTTGTTTGAATTTGACACAATGACACAAGAGGCAGGCACTCTCGTTAATTTTACAATTTGAAAATGTCACCGCCATTTAGTGATGAAAGTTGTTGAGAAACAGAAACTATATACAAAGTTTTTCCAACTGAATAGGGCACATACATAAACTTATTCATATAAGAAGGTTTAGAAGAAGAAAGGGTTGGAAGAGGCTTAGGTATAACATAAACTCTTAGAATTGTGATTGGCAAGATAAGATGATAATTCAGATTTAGCAAACAATACAGTTTATGGCTGCTGGAATTTTCTGAGGGAAGTCGTAAAAGTGTAAGATAGGAAAGTTGGCATTTTTCGAAACATTTGAGGATCTTATAATTGTCATATATTGTACTTTTTAATTGCAGACAGAAAAGATATTTTGGGTCTTAAACTTTCCGTTTTTCAACAAATGTTGGAGCAAGTATGATATTTGTAAAATGTCTTTTACCTAAAATGAAAACTTCACATTATCACTTTTCGGATACTCTTTCAGGTTTATTTTATTTGGTTGTGCTACAGCTCGTCGGGACCAGGAACTTACATTTTAAACCATTCCTGTGCAAGAGTATTGTCAGGAAAATAACCTGCAATTTTAATGCCGAATCCAAAAGGCAAATTAAAGAACGGTTCATGACAAGGATAAACCGATTTCCCGCAAGCGGCATTGCCAGTAAAAAAATATCTTGTAGGGCATTTACCTCTAGAAAATATTGAAAAAGAGAGCTTCTCAAAATAGTTAGTCTTTAAAAAACAAAGTGATATTTGAAAACCTTGCCAATCCTTCACTGCAAAAGTGATGACGTTGGACACATTTTTTAAAACAAAGAAGAAAAATTGATAAAAGATTAAAAAATCACTGTTAACCACTTTGAATTTTGATTAACAAAAAACAAACAACAACAAAAGAAAAGAACCCAGAATTCTGACAATGCATTTTAGACCGATATGGACTTATGGAACCTATGGCCTGTTGCTAATATCCTCATGTTATACCAACCTGGATATCATGAATAATGAAAAGATCCATTTTTTTATTAACATTGTTCTGCAGATAAACAATTCTAACAGACTTAACCATTATCAAAATACAAAAATAATAATTAACACATTCGCAAAACGAAAGAGCTGATGTCCAAACCTGAGAAAATGGCACATTTGAAAAATGCCTGATAAAGTTATAGGCGAATTTATATTATTTACTCAGGACTTATGCCAGTAATAAAAGTGTACTTAAAACCCCCAATTTTATCTATCACATCATCCAAACTGCCTTAGGAGCGGGAAATGCATGGTCCCTTAAGTTTTTCAGTCAACAACAAAAGTATTATTTATTTTCATTATTTTTAATGTCTAAAATAGTCTTAATCTGTAAATGTATTTGATTTATTTATTATACAAGCCTTCAAAATAAATTCTTCCAATATTCCAGGATTTACTTATTTTTGTTCTTTTAATACTTAAATGAATATTCTAAGAAATATATAGCTACAAGCTGGCATCAATTAAAAAACTTACCTATTTTTAATTAAATCAGAACTTATTTAAACTCTTTCGAAAATGTATCTTTGAATTAATTAATTCCGAATGAGTAACTCCAACTAACATATTCAATGATTTAGACCCTGAGGTTCCGCTCTCTTTATCTCATTATTTAAAAAAAAAAGTATTTCGAAGCAAAAACGTTCTACAAAACTTGTATTGCTTTTAAAATTATAATATTCTAAGGTTGCGTATAATAGCCCGTTACAAGCTTTGCATTCTTGATTTTACAATACACCATCACCATCATCATCAACACCATACCCTAAATCTTTTGTTTCACTGCGTAGACACTTATTTAAATTTCCATTTTCGTTCCCCAATTACATTTTCAATTTTAATTAAACCCAAAGCTCTACATTTAATGTTGTTTAGTCGATGAACTCACATTCTCGCCGAAGAGGGATATTTTTAGTATTTTACTTTTCGTTCGTTTCACTATCGTCCGTGTTTGTTAATTACGTTCTGTTCCTACTGATGCTCTCATGAAGACACATTATTTTTGTGAGTTGGTAAATATTATCAGTTCCTTTTTTTTCAGAAACAACAACTCTTAAGAAGAATCAGCAAATTCAGTGGAAATGTGTTCAATTACTTAGTTATGTGGAAACTCTGTCCAATACGAGACTATATGAGTATCTATGGCACTACCAAAAAGGATATAAGCTGTTCGGAGCTAATTAGCTGCGCCATTGGTATCTCAGAGCAGCAATATAATAAACATAATAATATAATAAAGCAAAATCATCATCAATCTCAGGTAGAACATCATCAGCCACCGAGGTTTTGAGGATGGGAATGGGAAGCCTTATGCCATAATACAACGTTAAAGAGGATTAAAAACCCTTTAGACTTACGGACGGGCGGATGTGGTGAGGCGAGACAAAGAGCAGTGATGGAAGAGGTGTGTTTTGTGAAATGCTACAGCAATCCGCTTCATTGCATTTGTTTTTCCATTAATTAATTATAATTATACGAGCACTGAACACTGTGTTCTGCTTATGCTGCCATTTCGAACTGCAAAGTTAGGGCGGGCGGGCGCTTTCGTATACCGGTGATAGCGTCCTGGCGATTGTAATATTGTATCTGGTATTGTTTTTCTTTTTGTTCTCCGTCTGTGTCCATGAACAAAAGATATCGGTACGAAGATACAAAATGGCAATTAAAATTCCATTGAAGGAAGCTACTAGACAGAGTGTAAGATCCAATCATGAGAGTTGGGGGTGGAATAAGAAGGTATAGGCTATTCGCAATCTCGTTTAATTTGAATAAGATTCTTCTAGCTCCCTCTGTCTCTGATGGAGTGAATCAATTAATTTCGGATTATTATATAGGCATCGGGAGCTTTTTGTACGCTTTTTTAATTTAATTGAATTTGTTTAAGATGTTTCCTTACTGCCCCAGTTTATTCTTTATTTTTGTTCGAATACAGAGTGTGTTATTATATTGTGTGTGTTCATTGACTTTGCACTAAGACGACAGACTAAACAAGGGGAGAGAATTATTAAGGATATTTTATTTACTTGTAAATGAAGTGTGACAGCGCAGATCATAGAACAAAATGAATAAAGGTTTGGTTTTCAAAATTGGAGCAAAGCAGAATTTAAGCAGGAAGAAATTCCTTGTTCAAAAAATTCAATTAATCAAGGTAATAAAAACAGGGAGTGAGATTTTGTTATTTTTGAAATAATACACTATTGGAAATTGGTTTTTACTGCTCTTTTACAGCAATTTAACTTAAATCGTAAAGTTTATATTTAAAGGAGAATCTTATCAAGTTTATTTTTTTATTACTTCAACAGAGGATATGTTAAAAGCCTAAAGAAAAATTTGAACTCATAAATATTCAGCAAAATTGTTGACGCGAAACTGTTACTCCATTTAGGATTCCATCATGTAATTACCTTAAGACTTTTATATTAGTCAAACCAACGTGATTATTATTTGAACATAAAAGATTAAAATATAGATCTTCCAAAGAAAATGATGTTTGTTAACCTAGTCAATTTCTATTTCCAAAAAAAAAGAGGAAATTGGGAATACTTTGAAGCAATTTAAAAAGAGAAATACATTTTGGATTGATGACTTATGAATTTATTAACTTGCCTATCTAGCAACATTCAAACAATTTACATTTTTATTATCCGATGTATTGCACTGCGACAAAAAATTCGGACAGACTTAAATAGTTACCAATTTTTGTATAATTTAAGAATAAGGTAAGTCTATACAATTATTTGTAGTTAAAGGGCGTTTTTTGTGTGGTAGAAAAAAAAAATAAACTTTCTAAAAGAAATCCTATCCCAAAAATTGTATATTTATGACAGTTGATTTAAAACTTTTGAACACAGAGACACTGTTTTGACAATGAGCGACAAAGTCCACTTTCATTTATAAGAAGTGTTTTCAGAATTGAAAATAATATGGATTGAATTACCATACATCAAAAGCAACAATTGTTTCTTTAAGAAATTACTTTCTATGGTGCTATTTTAAAGCACGACTATACATAAACAAACTACGTACAATTGAAGCCATAAGTACAATAGCCCAAGACATTCGAGCAGTTGCACATCAAATGATTTAGAGGAGTATGCAGAACTTCTCACAGCCTTTTTTTTATTAATTTTGTTTACTGGTTTTGTAGTGCCGATAAATCAAGCAAAAGATGAAAACTTTGCTATGGTTTCGCTTCGAAACTTCTTATCCAATTGTCATGCAGTTTTTTTTTAATAAAAGAGTATATCAGGTTTTAGGCATAAATGAAGTCCGATAATGTTAGTCGATAATTTGTTATCTATACATATGAAGTCCCAACTTACTACATTTAGCAACAATAAATTTAGTAGAAGGAAGCAAGGACAACCAGTTGCTCAGTATCCTCACATTACATAATAAACTGTTCTCGGCCAAGTTTACGCCGTTCACATAAACAACGCAGAATGTTATTACTTGCGTATGCTTTTGCATTATGTTTGAAGACCAATATCATTCAAAAATTTAAAATTGTTAATAGCGTTGAGTATCCAATTTTTCAAAAAACATGCCAGGCAGGCACTCGGCCCTTTAAGATTAAAAACATTGGGACGATACTTTAATAGAAGCAGCTCTTTTCCACTCTGCATCACATTTACGCGAACTTTTTGTAACCATATGATAATTTTTGTCATATATCAAATTTCAATAAATTATGAAATAGACACAAACAAAATATTTCGTATTGCAACAACACAGGCATAATTTGAACAAGCGGAAATTAGCAATCACGCCACAAATTTTGAATGAGGAATTAATATTGGAAAGATCAATTTCTAAAAATATCAGGAAAACTGATTTCAGACTTTGATATGGAATCTCCTACACGGATTGAAGAACGTAACAGACAATTTCTTCAGACCAGGGATTATCTTTCAGACACAACACATGATGCCAACCAACTTTCAATTTTCGTTCAAGCAAATGAACAAAAATTAACCGACGACTTGTATACAACACTATAATAGACATTGTGATGCAGAACAGTGGTAAAATTTTCTTTCTTGATAAACCTGGCCGGACTGGAAAAAAGTTCTTGATCTTTTAATTGTATTAGCAATAGCATCATCTGAGATTGCTACAACATTACTACAGAATGAAGAAACCGCTCGCGCAACTTTCGAATTGCCTTTAGATTTGTTAAGCCAAGAGCGTCCATTTTGTAGTATCTCGAAATGAAGCTCACTAGCTAAACTGCTTAAGGAAACGATGTAAGAGCGGATGAACGTCTGATGGGAGGTGTTGTGATACTGTTCGCTGGTGATTTTCGGAAAGCATTGGCACACCCGGGCCTAGGGCGGCATAATTTGAGGGGGGCAAAATTATTGAAATGCCAAAATTTTAGAGACGAAACACAGTAAAGAAACAATCAATTTTAAAAATTGTTTCATATTAGTTTATATAAGAAATTGTTTATAGAATATATTATAATTCAATTCATTAAGTTACTTCTTTATCTTTACGAGTATATAGGCTTTATTGAGTAATGTTCTTTACTTTCTGTTCCTTTAGTGAGATTAATCTCACGGGTATGAAGCATTTTGAAATTACTAAAGCTGAATAACTTTTCAATTTGTTTTATGTGTGAAATAGATTTGCATGTATTGAATATCATTTTGATGTTCATTCAAAAGTGTCAAAACATTTTTTGTTCATAAAAATAATTTTTAAGAAATATAAATCCCGTCTTTTTCATATTTTGTGATTATGAAGAAAAAGCCAAAACACTATCTGGAGTTCACGATTATTACCGTTATGATACGCATCGCAAAAAAACCAGAAGAATCCAGCCAGATGAGTCACGGGTAAATAAAAGAACACCTTTTTCTGGACAAGAAAATTTTCGCACAAACGAAAAGTTAAATTTTTTTTGATGATTTATCCGAAATAGATACTGAAACAAAAGCGAACCTTAGGCAAACGACAACAAAAAAAAAGAAGACAATAAGTTTAATTGCGGTTCCCGAGAGGATTTATTAAGGTTTTTGTTTTATTTAAGTTTTCTTTTATTTAAGTTTTCTTTTAAGTTAAGTCGCCAGAATTTTAGAAGAAGCCAAATCAACTGCAACTTCCTCAAAGATGCGGTGTTCTTTTATAGGGCATCCACTGTCTTCCAGTGATTTTCCGTTTTTTTCCACTCTCCACTGTCGAGCTCCTGGAAGTTTTCCATTTCCCGCCATTTCTGTCCAGCTGTCACCAAATTAATTTTCCGCAGGTCGCAATAAATCGACTAGATAATTTGTTCTTCGTATTCGGCATTAAATTCCCTTTCGATTGATGTGCCATACTCCTTAGTTCGTCCAGATCTAAATTTCCTAAGGGAATTCGCCTGAAATGAATTTCTTTATAAGAGATTTTTTATAAGTTACCGGATCTTCTGAACGGTTTCATTTAACCGTTCAGTCGACTCTTTAGTTCCGGTGTGTGGATTGTGGAACACAATCGAGCCAGGTGGTACCGAATGTCAAATGTCATTTTTGTTTTCTTTATTAATTTTCGCACATAACCACAACACTACCTACTCTAGTGTTCTAGTTAATCCGGTTAATTAATTAATTAATAGTGCGCAGGTGCAAATTTTATACACCACGGTGCGGTGCCCTGCATTGGTGTTTGGCGAGTCCCTCACGGGCAGATTACTTGGCGGGCGGTGCAGCTGGTAAATTCGTCACAATACAAACGAATCGAAAAATCTTGCCTATAAACTAGTCAGTAAGTATCCTGACGATTTGGAAGAGACGATAGGCAATGAATGTATTCATTTACATTTCAACTGAAAGGTTCCTTAGCAAATACGGAAGATATACGCTCTGCACAAAAAATATGCAATTTAATGCATTCACGGAGTCTTCGAGATGTTTATCCGAATGTGGACATTGCTCTCCGTATTTTTTTGAGTATTCCGGAAAGATCTTGTTCCACTCTAAAACGCATAAAAACCTATTTACGCGCAAGCATGGGCCAAGATGGACTTAATGCTCTTGCATTACTGTCAATTGAAGCTGAACTAGTCCAAGAAATTAATTATGACGATATAATCGCCGTTTTTGCGCGGACCAAAGCCAGGAAAAAGAAATTTTAAAATTAATTAACATTGAAAAAAATATTTATGATTATTTTTGTTTAAAGTTTATAACTTATTTATCTGCCATTTTTATTATTTATATTTAAAAAAATTATATTTCAAAAAATAAATTTATTTTAAAATAAAAATATTGGACCAAAATTAATGAAATTCAATTTATCAAAAAGGGCGGCACATCGAACGGGGCCTAGTGCGGCAGCAAGCCTAAATCCACCGCTGGGTGAAGCCGGTTAGTCAGCTGGTCATAAAAATAATTTGAGTTTTGTTTAAAAAAATAATAGTGCTAAAATTTTGTCTGGGCCTGTATTCACTACCAGATTGTGTTTCTTATGACAATGATTTTTCCAGTCAACGCTAATTCATACGTTTTGTCTTAAGATAGCTACCAGGGCCTGACCCATACAACCCCTTCCCTTATGAGATTGGATAAAGTTTCTTCAATTGCAGCTATAGAAGCAAAGGAGGTTTATTAATGACATTGTTTTTATTCACCAACTCTTAACTGGTGTCATTAATTCACCTGATTTCTATAACCTCATTTTTGTAGTTTCTGCACCAGACGGTAAATCTATGAGGTCAGTCATATGATGATTTAATATTATTGACATTTGGACCTTATACACTAACTTCCTTTCCTAGTTTTATAGAATAAAAGTTTTGGTAACTATAGCTTCTAAAAAGCTAATGTTTTACAATTTATTTCATTTGTATTCCTTAAAAACGGGATCAAAAATTTTAACTAAGGCTGTAATCATTACACTTTAAGTTTTTATATTCTTTGAACAACAAAAAAAGAAAATATCTCATCCAAAATTTGTTTTATTTGCCCCTTGGAAGCATTGAATTCGTAAACAATTTCGATATTTAAAACAAACATTACATGAGGGGTTGAAAAGTCGATAAAAGTGGGTCCACCAAATTCGACCGTATGTCCTCGGCCCTACAGCCTAAGCTATTGGACGGATTGATATCACACTTGGAAATTAAGGTTTTAAGCAGATTCAAGTTTGCCATTTTTTTTTTCATTTTTAAGATACAAGCTCTGCTCAAAGCTTCGTCGCAGTTAATTAACAACAACATTGGCCCCTCCGAATTTCTTAAGTATTAACAAACAATTCAAAAGCACACAGATTACACTATCACCCAACTTCAATTCAATAGAAACTTCTAGATTTCTATACTTTCCAGATATTTTAGGGAGGATAGAGCATTCCAGTAAGATGAGAGACATTCCAGGAAATTGAATGGCAGATAAACTCGCCAGGAACGGAACAGTATAAACCATTTTACCCTGTTTGGCAAATGCTGGCATACTATACCAATCGCTACTTGTAAACTATTGCTAATGCAGGACGCTGTGAAGAAGGCAAACTTCACCACGTGTCATGTCACAAAAAACATCTGGCCTACACTAGATTTAAAGCGATGAAGCAAACTGGTAGAAAAAAGCATTAAGATTAAAGTATTACCAAAATGGGTCATTAAACTGACATAAGTGTGTCCTACTCCATCACGGAAAGCCACTATAACCTATCCTAACCTAACCTAACCTAAGATACAAAATAACCTACAGTTTTTTGGGCAAAAATGAAACTTAGATTTTTCTCAAAACCACTTAATTGATTTTTATGAAATTTTCGATAGCATTGTTTTCTTAACTTGGTTTCATTCTTTTTAAAAAATATATTATTGTATTGCTCGAGAAGTTATTGTATTTAAAGTATAATTGTTTTGTGCTTTTATATTTTTGTTTAGCTGAAAAGGCTGTTATATAGCCTTAATAACAATTGATGACCAAACATATCAATTAAAAAAAAACCTTTTCTCAAGAACTGGCCAACTTTCATTAACTTATAAAAATGTATATATTTTTGGAAATTACATTTTTTTGAGAAACTAAGATGAAGTTATTTTGCAGGTATATTTTTAAACTTTAAAATATAGTTACTATTTTCAAACAAACTCTTTGAATACATGAATAAGTTCGTGCAAGAGAGTCGTTTGTGCAAAAGCTTTTAATTTATAGTTATGGTGATGGGCTCGATTTAACGTTTCAAGCCCTTAACATTCAAATTAATTTTTTGATTATAATTAACTTAAAATAAGTTTTGTTTTATTGATAATTTAATTTAAATAAAAAAAAAGAGGCTGGGATGCGACCCACACTGATAACTTCCCATCCCGTCTGTCGATTTGTCTTGCTTCAAAGTTTATCTATATGTACTCGTACCAATTTTTACCAAATTTGCGTACTATTTTTTGTAGATTTTTTTTTAATGAAAAAACGGGCTGTTGGATTTTTATATACAAATTACTGAATATCGAAAACAATATTTTCTGTGAAATAAAATAAGTTTGAAGCCAATATTTTTAATTTTTGAAAATCTATCTAAATTGAAAGTAAATTTTTACCAAGTATTAGAATTGTTTTTTTTAGAGTTTTATTTTTTGTAAAAAAAAACTGTCAATTCGATTTTTTTCAAAATTTTATCGAACATTGAAAATAATATTTCTTATAAGATAAAATTAGTTTGAAGAAAATATTTCAAATTTTTGAAAAGATATTTGAGTCAAAAATCAATTTTCACCAACTTTTGGTAAATTTTTTATAGGTTTTTAATTTTTTGCACATAAACTGTCAATTCGATTTTTTTCAAAATTTTACTGAATGTTGACAACAATATTTGTTGAAAGATAAAAGTTTTTAAAAGCCAATATATACAATTTTTGGAAAAATATTTGAGTCGAAAATCAATTTTTACCAACTTTTATACATTTTTTTTTATGTTTTATTTTTTGTAAAAGAACTGTAAATTCGATATTTCTCAAAATTTGTCCTAATGTTGAAAACAATATTTTTAATAAGTAAAAATTAGTAACAAGCTATCATCTCAAAGTTTTGAAAAGATATTTGAGTCGAAAATAAATTTTTACCAACTTTTATAATTTTTTTTTTAGGTTTTTATTTTTTGTAAAAAAACTGTGAATTCGTTTTTTTTCAAACTTTAACTGAATGTTGACAACAATATTTTTTGAAAGATAAAAGTAAACTAAAGCCAATATCTCAAAGTTTAAAAAAGATATTTGAGCCGAAAATCAATTTTTACCAACTTTTATTAATTTTTTTTTAGGTTTTTATTTTTTGTAAAAAAACTGTCAATTCGATTTTTCTCAAAATTTTTCAAAATGTTGAAAACAATATTCCTTATAAGATAATATAAGTTTGAATCCTTAAGTTTTTGAAAAGATATTTGAATCGATATTCAATTTTTACCAACTTTGAGTAATGTTTTTTTAGATTTTTATTTTTTATAAAAAAAACTGTCAATTAGATTTTTCTCAAAATTTTATCAGATATCAAAAACATTATTATTCGTTGCACAAAATTGTTTTGGAGATAAAATCATATTTCAATCGTAAAATTTTGGAGGTGACACATTTTTTTTTAGTTTTATTGATTTATAAAAAAACCGTTATATTAATTTTTTTCAAAAAATATACCTGTTTGGTATCACGTTACAATATATTATATAAAATTTAATTCAAGTCTCTAGCGTTTTTGGTTCGTAAGATATTTAGGGTTAACCAAAATTTTCACCTTTTTTTCAAGATGCAGAAAGAGCCCTTTCTGCATCTTTCTGCTTTATTATCTGTATAACAAAATTTATTTGAAGTCGATATCTCTTCTGGTTCTTGAGCTATGGACGACGAAAAAAACGTCGCGAACGTACGGACGTACGGACGTACAGACGTACGGACGTACGGACGTACGAACGTACGTACACACGCACGCACAGACATTTTTCTAAAAATCTTTTATTTCGACTCTAGGGACCTTGAAACGTCGAGAAATGTCAAAATTTTCAATTTGACAAATCGGACCCATTACAATAACTTCCTATGGGAAGTTAATAAAAAATAAATAAATTGGGTGGCGCAACAGTCCATTGAGAACCAGGGCCTAGTGACTTACAACTCTCAACCATTCCTGTGTGCGAGTAATGTTGTCAGGAATGGGGTAACCTACAGTTTATATGCCGATTCCGAACGGCTAATTTGAGAAAGCACTTTTTCATGACAAGAGTTACTCTCGGAGAATTTGTCAATTCCTCGCAAGAGACAGTACCCGTGAAAAGACTTTCAGATGGCATAGGCAGGGATCGAACCCAAGACCTCTGGCATGACAGTCCAACGCACTAACCATCATGCCACGGGTACTACACATTTAATTTAAATTATGTTATCTTAAATAAAAAAAGCAAATAAACACAAACAAATTGTCATCTACAAAATATTGTTATTAACTTAAATTTTTTTGAATTTTTAATAAAATAAAAGTTAACAATTTTTTAACAAACAAGTTAATCTCTGCTAATATTAACACACTAAGTTAGTTAAACGTTTCTAATAACAAGAAAAAATTTTAATTATTGATTATTTATTCTTCAAAGTTCCTTAAACGACAACTAAGCTTATTTCAAAAAGAAGGAAGTTTTTAGGATGAGTTTAATTCTCATCCTCTTCCTTTTTTAATGGTTTATAAAATTTAAATCTACTTGCGTTCATAGCCACATTGCAGCCTTGAACCGAAAGAGCATGGTTCTTGCGTTTTGTTTGTATTATTATTGCTTTAAGTTTCCTAAACGATTTCGAGATTGGTGAAGAATGAAAGTAGTTATAACAAGAGACTCATCCGATTTTTCAGTTTCAAAAGAAATTTAAATATTAAAAGCAAACCCTGATGGCTCCTCTTGGAGAGATAGTCTAGCCTCTAGTTAACTTTTAAATGTTCATCCTGTTTTTTAATTTCTCTCTAAAAATTTTCCTCAAAAGAAATTCAAATACTTAGCTACTCTCAGTCTTCTGTCTATATCCACATAACCACTTCACATAAGTGCACACATAAAAATCCACCAAAAATAAATGACGATGAATTGTCAAAAACAAAACATAAACAACATACGTGGATCTGTCCTTGTTTTGTATCCGGTAAATGGACATTTCGCCCCTCAATCCTTTCACAAGATGATTCAGTAAGTGCCAGTAACTTCCTCCTCGTCCTCATAACTCTTTCCTTAAAGCTCTCATTCGTTCGTATTACAAAATGATAACATTCATGTAAAAATAAATGTTTGCAGGATGCAACAAAAAAAGAGAAAACCAATTCACAGCGATACCGAATGACATATCCATATGCAAAAAGAGAAACCCGCAGCCCGCACTCAGTCCAGGACCAGGATATTCTAATACACTAGAAAAAATGTTTACTTTTTCTTATTTTTCTACATACAAAAAAAATTACAAAAAATAAAGGACGAAAACCCTCATCCTTAGCATATGTTTGTACAAATCTGCAGCAAGCAACTTCAACGGCAAGCAGTAAGCGCTGCAAGGAGATGAGAGGTCCTTTTCGAGATGTGTAGCTGTGTATGTGGGAATATCCATATTTGGTTTCATTTTTATTATTTTTAGTACATACAGTCTCCGCATTCTTTTCTGATGTTTGTTAATATGTTTCGAGTTTATGTGGAGAATTGTTGTTTTTTATTTTTCGTCTTGTACTGCTCTCCATAAATATCCTTTGTGCAGCAAATGGAAGCTTTTATTATCCTTATACACAGGATGCGATGCAGCAGCCACAGCAGTACTTGGATGTATGTGGAAATGGAGAGTAGGTAAGGTATAGTTGAGTTGAGTACACGAAATACGAGTAGAGTGTATACGAGAATGAGTACAACACTCTGAAAGAAGCTCTCGCTTTTGAGGTCTATTTGCTAGGTGGGCGTTTCGTTTCGTTTCGTATATCCTTTCGTTATTCGTTTCGATGCGATATGATGATGGTATCGTCAAAAATTCATTTGCAAGTCCATTTTCGGGGAACGAATCGTTTTTCTTTGGAATTAAGTTCTTTTTTTCTTTTGCCTCCTCGAGTCCTTTTGTATGTTTTCCTTTTTTATTTTCTTTGGGTTTTGTGTAGCAACATGTCCTTGTGCAGTCGACGTTCGTCGTCGTCGTTGTCGTCATCATAGTATATGGACTCTTGTGTTTGCTTTGATTGAGACCGTGTGGTAAGTGATTTGCTGTTCTCGACGAGCGACGCAGGAGTCGGATAGAAAGGAACTCAATTTGTCATACATGAGGAGAATTTTTCGGTTTTCAAAAGATATCTGAATAGGTGTAAGACCAAGTGAGCGGGCTCGAGGAGGTTAGTTCTTTCTTTAGGCATCTTGCATCTATATAGAGACAGGGTAGCATGTACCTATATATAGAGATACTTGCATGAAGCCTGCAAGGAGCAGAGTCAGAACAGAAGAAGCACTTAAATTGGCTTTTCTTTGGTTTTGGTGCAAAAAGGTGTGAATGCACACATCACTTCGGACAAGAACATGATTCACTCACAATATGCCTTTCATCTAGCCATCAGTCTTCCAAGCTTGCCAAAGGTATATACGTATGTGTGTATGTGTTCTATAAATGCACTTGAAGGATAATTAAAGAAAAAATACACAGTTTGACATTCAAAGACTTATTTGATGGTAAAAGCATAGAAAATAAAGAATAATGGATACAAAATTGAAGACAAATGCTGTTGTCAGAGGTTTGTCTTTGTGTCTGATTCTTTCCATAAGTCTTGTTTTTAATTCATATTTTGATTAAACACAATCCCACATAGGGTGGGATGAAAGGTGAAATTAACTGTTTGCACCAGAGAAGACACATAAAGAAATCATGGCTATTGGAAAGACTTATTTTTCGTTTAAAATTAGCGCAAACTCAAAGGGTTTTAAATACCTATTGTGTTTATGTTTGGCAAAGACACTTTGTGAGTATTTTCAAAAAGGAAAGGGTGAAAATAGCTTTGAATTCTTGAAAATTGTAATAAAAAAAGAATTGCACATTCTTGTTGTACGACTTAAAAACGAATCTCTGTACTTCATATAATGACCGAAGTAGAGCTTTACTTAAGAAGAAGAACGAGTATTGAAGTTATACGTTTTAAAAGCATAATAATTTAAAACGAAGAAGCTTTAGTAAGTTTCTGAAACACCATCCCATTTTGAATTTTTACAGGTTTTGTATATCGTTGCCAAATTAGCTGGAAAGAAAATTTCTTGCATTTCTCAGAAAACTCAAGCATTTTGTGTTTTTTTGGCGTCATTCCATAAGAAGTTGTTGGTGGCTATTCAATAACACACGACAGCATGAAGTTTTCGAAGCATTCAAATAATTTAATTTCTTATTGCCAAATGATGTCCGGGTCAGAAATGTATGCATATTTTGTGATGACAGGGAAGCAATTAATTGGATCAGAAATTGCAGATTAAAGAAGAAAGAAAGAAGAACGTCGGGGACGAATCGGAGCCTTGGGCACACCAGAACTTATATTTCATCTTGATTCTGTGCAGTACAACTTGCAAAGCAAAGTTAGAAAAACAAATTTTAACCTTGTTAGGTTGCCAAATTTGTTCAAATGTATTTAGTAATAAAATTACTGATTTCGACTGAAATACCTTTTCAAAACTTTGAGATATTGGATTAAAACTACTTTTATCTTTTAAAAAATATTGTTGTCAACATTCAGTTAAATTTTGTGAAAAATGAAATTGACATTTTTAATAAATAAAAACCTAACAAAAAAATAATACTAAAACTTGGTAAAAATTTACTTTCGACTCAAATAGCTTTTCAAAAATTGAAAATATTGTCTTCAGACTTTTTTATTTCACAGAAAATATGATTTCGATATTTAGTAGTTTTTTTTGTAAAAATCCAACGGTCCGTTTTTTTCATAAAAAAAAATAAAACCAACAAAAAATAGTACGTAAATTTGGTAAAAAATTAATGTCCGGTTCTTTTTAAAAATTTTCCATGAAGGTTGGAAACAACTTAAGAAAACCTTTCGACGTCAAAAAAGGTTTCAGACAAGGTGATGCCCTGTCATGCGATTTTTGTAATATCTTACTTGAGAGTATAGTGCAGAGTTACAATCGTAAGGACTCAGCGTGATGTCAATGGGTCTTTTGTGAGTATTGAGGCAGAGGCGGCAAAAATGGGTTTAACGGTTTCTTTATATACAAAATATTGGTAATATAAAAATGTTTAAGAATAATTCAACCCACAACTCTTTTAACCCTAAACGAAAATCTACAATCTTTTAAGAAAAACAAATCGACAGAAGGGATGGGAAGTTATCAGTGTGGGTCGCATCCCAACCTCTTTTATTTTATCTTGATTCTGAGCAGTACAACTTTTATTGCAAAGTTTTAATAACAAATTTTAACCCAACAAAGAAGGATTTTCGTTAAGTTGCCAATTTGTTATTTTTATTTCTCCAAAACGATGTTCAGGTTTCTATCAATTATCTTTAAGTTGTTCTTGAAGATATTACTTTAGCTATATATAGTTAATATAAAAATAAAAAAAAAAGACTTTTTTGGAAACTTGCTGAACAAATGCTTTTTTTAAACAACTCGAAACGAGTCCAGAAGTACAGGATAGATGGAAAAGCTCATGCATTGTCTTGCTATCGTGAGAAGAAGCCTTCAAGAATTGTAGCAGTGATACCATCTCGGCCAGTGGACAAAGTACTTAAGATGGATTTTATTATGAACTTAAAAAGCAAGGGAAAGGAACAATCCCTCAAGTTGTTTCTTACAAGTGACCAATCAATTGTTCAGCCTTTGTGATACTAGATTTATTTGTTTTCGTATGATTTTAAAAATGCTTGAATGAATTTTAAAATTATTTCCTTCCATGCGTTCGGTATGTTAGATGACTTTTCAGGCATAGATTCAGGTTAAAACCTTAATTTGGAAACACTTTTTTTTTCTGGTGGCCATTTTTTTAGCTGTCAAGTGATTTGTTTGTAGTTTGATTTAGCATTTCTGTAACCATCAGTACATCCACAAAAGCTGACTGGTGACCATTATAGAACCATGATTGCTGACTTTTTAAATGATCATTTGAAGAACCATGATGTAAAGTAGTTGTCATTTCAACAAGACGCATAGGGTACCTATCAACATTCATTCAAGGACTCGTGAATTGGCTTCCAGGATATTTACCGTGCTATTCAACACCGCTTGATGTTTTTCTGTTAGGATATGTAAAGTTGCTCGTCTACTTCAATAAGCCTATAAAGGTCGATCACATTCGCCGATATGGAACCAACATTTTGGAAAAAGTCAAAGGTTATCTTTCGAATAAAGTAAATTTGATGTCAATTTAAAATTTGGTTATTCTATTTCAAAGTTTATAGGTTAAGAATTACAGAGTTGTTTGGGGCACCAGAAGGACATTGGTACTTGGTGTTTCTAAAGAAAAATAGGGTATCACATGAATTCCCTCAACATTCTTCCATTTCTCGGTATCGGAAGTATAGTGTTCCTATTTTTTTTTACCACAGCGAACACCTGCCATTGAATATTACATACCACATACCCTTTCCAACAGCTATTCCCAATTTTTAACGTTTTGTTGCCAAAGAATCCAAACATAGAAGTATTATATACATATACGCAATGTGTGCTGTAGCTGCAGAGTATACAGAGTACAGAGTTGATGCTGTTCCATGGTGTGATATTTGATCCTTGCATATCATTCGAGTGCATATTATCATTGCTTTTCATCGCCATAAGTCGCCTTTCAATGCACCATCAGCATCAGCTTCGTCTGCGTTTCTACACATGTGATGGTATGCACCTATATCAACATATGTACATAATTTCGGTGTGTAGTGGGTCCTTTCAAAATGACACACAGAATCACACCATCCACCCTCAATAGTCTTTTCTATATCGTATCCTTTTCATCATAATATCATATCGCATGATATCGTTGTTGGTTATGTCCCGTTTGTGATGAAAAATCCTTTCTCGAAATGCATATGAATTTATGTTAACCATTATGTTTGTCGGTATAAATCTACCGGTTTTCTGCGGAATGTGTGTACCTTACCTACCACCTATACTCCACAAGGACTTTAAGGACGATGACGATGGTATATGCAGAAAGAAGCAGGCACTTTCGTTATAGCGCAGATTTGAAGACTAAACAAGGCGACTCTAAGAGCACTCGGTGTTCAATATGACAAAATGTCCATGGTTGAAGTTTTTAAGGAATCCTGTTGATGCTCTGTTAATGGTGCAATTTTTAAAAAACAGACATTTTGGAAATGTCTCTTAATATGACGAAATACTTTCAATTCCATATTAGGGCGTTACAATGGGAACGCAGTCCAGCACTGCAAAACAGCATCAAAACCAAATACTGCAGGCTGCATGAGGACGAGGGCAAGGATGCATGATGACGCAAAGATTATTACAAAGCTTATATTCAGCATAAATTTGCAATCTTCGTCATATTATTTTTTGGAATCGACTTTTTTGGATGCGAGACTACGACGACGACGAGACGGCAACGAGAAGAAATGCCGATGAGAGTGCACTCTTGCAACGTGATGATACTGTTACACCTTTCGTGCTTCATGCGATTCTATTGAGGGCTCAAATTAAAAAACAAAGTACTTGAGTACACCTTTGATACTATACAAAAAAAAGGAAAGATTTTTCCTTGTGAACTTTTTTATACTGATCAAAAAGGATTTGAGAATTTGAATTTCCAATTTGTTTTAAAATATAATTGATATATTTTAAGTGGGAAAAAAGTAATCTCGAACAAAGTGGATATATTTTTAAGTAAGATTGCGCAGTTCTGAGAAGGGATTTGAATTGATACCACTTTGAAGAAACATTCTTCCATTTTATGAGTTACAGAATTTTTTTTTTTAAAAAAATTGGGTCTTGAAGTTGTATGAGTTATTAAATATGTCAAATTTTACTTACTTATTTCACAGTACGTTGGGATTTTTTTTGTAGGACTTGAGATAAATGCAATTTTATCATGAAACGTTCCAAAAGCATTGAGTTTGGTGAGTACGGGTATTACTGTGGCTGAAAGTGTTACAAAAGTTTTGTTGTTTTTGTTTTGTTTTGTATTTCATATTGAAAATACAATTCTTATACTAGTCGCAACCTTGTTACATTTTTTAACAATTTAAAGGAAGTTTCTAATATTATTAATGAATTGAAAATTATTTCACTACCATTAAATTTTTGAAAAATTAAAGCAACGTAAACCTTTAAGTTGTACCTTCAAAAATAATATTTAATAGATTACGTTATGAGTTCTGTGAGTAGGTGAAAGTTATTTCATTCCTTCAATTTAAAATTGAGCAAGTAGACATTAAGATTTTTCAAAATAACGTATAACGCATTCACAAATGTATTATTCCTCCCTCTCAATGTTTTGTCTTTGATAGTTTTACCAGCACTAATTATACAGTTTTTTTGAAATAGTGTTTTAAATGGATTGTTATCAGGATATCAATTTGATGTTGAGCACAGAGATTTTGCCAAGGTATTTGACTGCGTTAATCATAAGCTTAATAAATTTGTATTCCACTATAGCTTGAAGTGGATAAATACATACTTTAAGGGCCATAATCAATGTGTCCATAACTTTTCGCTGATTTATGTTACCTAAGGTGTGCTGCAAGGTAACCATCTTGGACCCTTTTTTTTTCTTGCTATTTATCAATGATATTTCAAATAATTATAAATAATAATTGCTTTTCGTATATGGACAGTTTAAAGGTCTTACGGTGTATATAAAATGACCACACTAAAAAAAAAGATCTGGAAAGATTAATCCAACCGATGTTTCGTCAAAATCGGTTATCAATGAATTGGTCCTCAAAAATTAGCAATCTGTTTCATTGAGCAATAACCTTTCAAAGAGAACATGGAGTAATTTTTGAATAAATATTAACTTCTTAAAACGTATATAGTTTTTTTTTTTTGCGGAAAAAGTAATTTAATTGTGGGTTTTATCATGATGGTTAGTGTGTTAGACTGTCATGCCAGAAGTCTTGGGTTTAATTTCTGCCTGCGCCATCTAAAGTTTTTTTTTCACGGGTACTGCCTCTTGCGAGGAATTGACAAGTTCTTAAAGAGTAATTGAGAAGTTCTTAAAGAGTAATTCTTGTCATAAAAAGTGCTTTCTCATGCGGCGTAAAACTGTAAGTTCCCTCCATTCCTGACAACAGTACTCTCACACAGGAATGGTTGAGATTTGTAAGTCAGTACACTAGGCCCTAATTCTCAACGGATTGTTGCTCCACCTAATTTATTTATTTAAGTTCTAAGGAATTAAGTGACACACACACTTTGAAATATCTGTTGTTCGCCTTTGTTAGATCGACCTAAGAGTATTGAAATGGTCATAAACGGACTTGAATATAATCGTCCAATGAAAGTACATAAACTTTTTAAAAGAGTTTTAGTGAAAAGTCTTCACTGGGACATTGATATGCCTTGCTTTGGTATAAGGGGCAATTATATGGAATATTGCCTCTTAACATTAGAAACAAATTTCTCTAAAGTCATGTCATGTATTGGCCCTAATTAACTTGAATATAAGTGCAAGGGTGCTTAAAGACCGATTAGTTTTTAAGGTTCCATTGTATAAAAAAAATCGTCGAAACCGACAATAATCTTACGGTACAAATTGTGAAGAACACGACAGCGAAGGGGAGGGGAAGCTTAGATGTCCTATTTGATTGTTTGCAGAAAGCTTTTTAACAAATTCGTTAGCATGAGGCAGCTGTAGAATTTCTTTTTTTTTCTTCTGCTTGTACTGATGCCGATTTTCTATAACTCTTGATTTTAACACATCAATTTAAGTCAATACCGTTCCCCAGTGATAGTTTTTAAAAACCTCATAATAAATAAAACCTACATAGACTCAACAAATAAGTAAAGACCACGTTTTAATAAGGAAAGCCTTTTTTTGCCGCTGAAGCAGTGTTTTACAGGTTAAAGAAATTGAGCTTAGCTTCAATTCATAAATTATACACGATTCTTTGAAGATTTTGTAGACTTTCTTCATGCTGATGGTTGTTAACTTCAACGTCCTTTAAGCGACGAAATCAAAAGCAGTTATAGCTGTGCATGTTGACGTTCTGTCCAAGACCACTAAACCCATCTTCTCATAAACGCTCCACTAACATCAAGCTTTGCTTTTCAAATTATGTCAATATTATCGGCGTATCCGAGTAGTTAGGTGGACCTTTGGCAGATTGTGCCTTTAGTGTTGACGGTTAAGTTAAGCACTATTCTTTCCAGAACGATGTTGAAGAAGTCGCATGGCAGTGCATCGCCTTTTCTTAAACCTTTTTTGATATCAAATGCATCGGTGAGATTTTTTCCGGCCTTGATAAAACAGCGTGCACTCTCCATCGTCATTCTGCGCAAACGAATAAGTTTGACGGGGAAGCCAAAACTAGACATTGCTTTGTAAATATTTTTCCTATAGATGCTGTCATAAACGACTTTCAAATCGATAAAGACATGGTAGGTGACGATTTGAAGTTCCTGGGATTTTTCGAAAATCTGCCGTATTGTGTCTGAAGTTAGCAACTAGTAGGTAATTGATAATTGAAATTTGGCTGATAATTATACATTTCTTTCTCATTCACAACATTTTGAAACATATTCAACTATCAGAAGTCTATTTATTACAGTGTTAAAGTTTTATATTTATCAACTATAAATTAATTGTTGGCATTTGAAATAGAGGAATATATATCTTCAAATCTAAAAAGGCCAATAATGAGTATCAATCAATTATAGCTATAACTGTCACCAATAACGTTAATCTGGAAGAAATAACTGTCCTCATACATGTGATTTTACTGTCCTGAAAAATCTCCTTAACATTCAATACGTCGTCGTCAGAATTGTTGTCTTCCTTTTCCACCGCCATAGCTATCCATCGACATTGCCATCAAAACAACAAACTCAACAACTTCTTTTGAGTCCTCTGAAATTGCCACAATTTCCTTGCAAATTCAATGTTATTTATATCAAATAGTTATGCGACTATTGCCGCCTATTGTCCCATCATTCGCTTCAGCCGCGTTTCGTCGTCCTTGTTGTCGTCATCGTCATCGTCTTCGTTGTCATAGCAATTTTGCTTACAAAGCACACAGCAAAAGCAACAAAGGCAGAGCCGGAACAGGATATGAAAGTAAATTCCATCCATGAGAATAAGAATGAGAATGAGAATTATAACGATGATGTTGGATGGCATTGCTACTCGCTGTATAACTGCTTCTGCTCCTACTTCCACTTTTATATCGGCTTCTGGTTCTGGTTCTGATGCCTAGGCTGGCTGATTCTGAAGGAAGCTGAAGCTGGAATACTGCTGCTGATGCTATGGCATTATAATTCTTTCATTTAGTTGCTTATTAAAAGTTGTAGATCTTGTTTAATGGCATTACATGGATGTTTTTAGTGCCGTTACTGCCAACCGTTTACTGGGATGATGGTTTTGCAGTACTACAAGTATAGCATTTCCGTCCTCATCCTGTCGATATATTTAGTCCTTTATACGAGTATTTGCTTCTTTTTTTGTGTGTCTTCTATTTGTACTCGTAGTATTTTTTTGTATCTAGGAGCACGGAATTCCAGAGTGATGGAACGGAACGTCGAAAAAATGCGAGCTAGGGAAAATCCTGGCATTCACAATCGCAATGATGGAAAACGCACACACTCAACTATTTTTATTTTATTCTATAGCGAAAGTATTTTACAGCGGCATTAAATCCGATTTTCATTAGAGCGTGCGGAATAACTGAATAAAGAAAAATTTCCTTTGGTTTTTTGTTCTTCTTTTTGTTCTCCAAGACTGTACGAATGGACGTTCGTCTTAGTCCTGGCCGGTTTCTTGGTCTTCGTCCTTTTTTCGCTTTTCTCGAAATGCCCGGCAAAGAATGGAGCATGGCAATTAAATTGTATTGGATCTTGAATATTTATGAGGGAACATAGACACTTGGTCGATAGATATTATGATGGTTCTGATGTGGATTGGAGTGGAGTGGAGGCGTACAATGGCTATGGCTATAGCCCTTCTTTCTTTGCTTCGCTTAACTTGAAGTCATATAATATTGCATAAGGGTATCCTTGGGCTGACGCTCTATCTCTTCTATACCCTTCCGACCCATATTCATTTTCATTGAATATGATGATGGTTGGTAAGGAATCCTTTTATGGCTCTTTGAGTGTTCCAAAAGAAACCAAGAACAGAATAACGGTATATCTGTTCTGTATATAGGAAATGAGAATGGATGGATATAAGGCCTTCAAGATAATGTGAATAAGTAATACGTGGCCAGAGGATTGTCGATTGTGATTTTGTTGGTTTTTCTTTCTTTGGAAAAGAAAAAGAACGAAATTTCAATTGGATTATCCTAACCTTTGGTCTTTAATTTTGCTTCTTCCAATGAAATGGTTATGGGGTGTTGAAGAGGGGATATTGAAAGGCACTTAACCAGGAAGTAGAAGATTATCGTTCTTAATCTGAGCGCGCATTCGAAGACAATTTGTATGCGATGAGAGTTATTTATTGACCTATCGGGTATTCCAGATGAAAAAAGTTTCATATAATGTTTAATAGATAAATTGAATGATATCTAACAATACAAAAGTTCGAAATTTTGTATTTTATTTGGGGAAGGGGGGTTTCTTAGAGGCTTCAATAGAAATATTGAAGAAAATGACCTTGCAAAGTGAATGGACATAAAAGAACTAGATCATACAGTGAAAGAAGAAATCGAAAAGAAAACTAACAACCACTGACCCGTGACTTCTAGTGCTAGAATGGAGGGACAAGAGCTTCTAAACCAAGTTCACATTATAGTGTATGGGTTCAATATCCGTATTGACCAAATTATTTCATTTTAAAACAAACATTGAAAGAGTACAACGTTTTCCAAATATTTGCTTAGTTCTACTAGTTTCACGAATTTTTAGTTACAAATAAAGTTATAGTATGATTACTAATTTCGGGAAGAATAAAATTGGCTTTTAATCTGCCCCAACTTCTTCATGATTACTTAAATGAGATTTATTTTGTTTAAAATCAGTTGTATTGGTTACAAAGGACTATAAAGTTCAAATATTCGG
Organism: Eupeodes corollae; assembly: GCF_945859685.1. Lineage (NCBI taxonomy): Eukaryota > Metazoa > Arthropoda > Insecta > Diptera > Syrphidae > Eupeodes > Eupeodes corollae. The sequence continues at coordinate 307,538,926 of NC_079147.1, read as the reverse complement.
CATTCATGTTGCCAAAAATATGTACACGGCAATACATGTTCAAGCTAAATTGTCGAGTCTTTTTTACCAAGCTCCAAGCTGTCAAAGTGACTGAAACAACAGTCTTAATCACCCCAAATTTGAGTATTATACATAAATAAAAATATGCCAATCATTTTGTCATTCTTTTCATCCACATCAATGTTATCTTACCCTTTGCAGTGAACCTTTTTAACTGTTTTGATGATAATAAATGCTTATGGAGGATGGATTTTTCCGGATGTCATTCAATAAAAAAGCACAAAGTGATATATGAAACGTGTCACATGCCTTAACCCTTCCTAAAGCCTTTTGATATGGCCCCTCACATTTTCTCCCCGAAAATCAATTATTTATAGTAAATTTGTATACGATTTTATTCCAGTGAAATATTTTTTAAATCTTTCTTTGGAAGCTCTTTTTCAGCGGAATCAAATTTAAAAATTTTGAACCACGTGCCAGGACCAAAAAAAGAAAACGTTAACTCACAGATTATTTTCATTAGGCATTACCAAGAATTACTGACAATAATTTTTGTATGCGTAGCGTATGTTGTGTATTTTGAAAGTTTGAAAGGATTTTTAAAAATAAATCATTTTCTGAGAAACCTTGTATTGGAGGATGTTGCAATGGAACTCGAAAGCAAGTTTCAAACAAATGTGAATGCATCACGGGAGATTTTCTTTTTCAAATGAAATAATAAAACCAATTTAATAATAGCTTAACGAAAAATCAATAAATGTAGATAGATATGTGTTTTCATTTGTATACATTTGATAGAAATCAGTCAACAAATCGAGACCAATTTGAACGACAAACACAATAGCCCCCTCAAAATTGGAATTGGTCGTGACAGGGTGATTACCATAAATCCCTGTGCATTAATTCTGTTGCAGCTGACTATGATTATTGCGAATCAAACTGTCAATATAAAGAGAAAGACATTATAGACTTAAAAAAAAACAGTGAACAGTGGATTTTTTGACCAAAAAACATGGTATTAAAACAAACAAAATGTCCGTGAAGTTCAACGATGATCATCGTGATCTTGGCTCTAGCCAACGGAGTCCGGACCAGAATTGTCTTCGACTTCTGGACATTTATTTTGAGTTTCCAGTCGACGCAATATCGCTGAATCTTGTCGAAATAACGCTGCAAGACGATTCTAATAAACTCAACCTTTCGGGCCGTTCATAAGACTACGTATCAAATCGCAGGTGCAAATGCTGAAGAGAATCGGCGAATTCACCGCTTCCTGTTGGTAACCATTTGTAATTAAGAAAGTTTTGGTAGAAGTTAAATTGACACTTTTAACAATAAACTTTCAACCGTTAAGCATATCATATAGGATAAACATCAATGGTTTGCTTATGCCAAGCCTGCTCAGTTTAAGGTAAAGACCCTCTAACTATACGGTGTCAAAGGCCTTTTCCAAATCAACCAAAACAGCACCTGTGCAGTGCATTGTTGTTTTGATTTTTTCCATTGTATATCAGGAATGAGTTTAGACGCAGCAAAAATTTTGTCATGATCCGCCTTGAACCCGAACTTTTTATCCGGAATTATTGTTGATCTTTTTAAAAACTTTGCTGATGCTCGGAAGAAGACTTATCGACCGAAGATTTGACGGGTTGGAGTTTTCCTTTCAATTTTTCGGGAGAGGATGAACCACAGCAGTCTTCCAATGCATTATGTATCATTCAGTGCATCAATGAAGAGTGTGATGTAAATTTCAATTGCCTCCATTTTAAACCGTACGAAACCGCGGTTCTCAGATCGCCATTGTGTCATATCATTTCGAAGGTAAAAGTGACTAAGTATGGCTCTGCTTTCCAGGTTGTGGTTGGGAATGCTAACGTTCACCTTGAACATTTGCTGGAAAGCAGCCCCCACCGCCTCCACCTTTTCCTTTGGATCTTCAACTATGAAAAAGTCATCGTCAAAGTACGTCTTTGTTCTCTTCAGTTCTTTGAAGTTTAAGGCACGGAAGCTTATTATCGTTCTTTTTCCTGAATATCTTGTTGATTTTAGGGAAACAACTAAGGTCAATGGAATTAACTGACTGGATCTTACGATCCCAGTTCTTGTTAATTGATAACCTGTAGTTCTCCTAAATCAACAGATTGATATTTTTTATTGACGACTTCAGTGTTCTAACCTCCAAATTGTGTGGATCTGTTAGTCGTCTGTATACGTTTTTAAGTCTTGTCAGGAAGCCTCCATTGTGCCCATTGTGCCTACGCTAACCATCATGCCACGAATACTACAAAACTTCCCATGGGAAGTTAAAAATTATCGATTTATATTGTGTAGGTTTTTAGTTTCAAAAAAATATTTCGCTTGTATTCATCTAAAAAAATTACCAAATGCCATTCTTTATTGTAACACTTACCACGAAGATCAACAATCAACCTATTGACGATTATTAAGATAACCAATAACATTAAAAAGAAAATGAGGTCATCTTTTTTCACGACGATAAGTAAAATAACACTGTTATTGCTATTTTGTTTGCTGTTCCTTTTTTTAAAAATCCAATGCTAAGCCAATCCATAGTCTCTGATACATTTCCAGGATCGATGCAATTAAACTTCACAAAAATATTCGTCCACTTTGTATAGAATATAGCTTTCGAAACAAAATTCTTCGAAGAGTTCAAAAATGTCTTTAATCTCTTTACTAGACCAATCTGCAAAACTGTTTTTTGCCGATAGATAAAATATATTTCCTTTCAATAATATTGGTAATTGACAGCTACAATGTCATTAATTAATAAAACTTATTGAAAGATATCAATTTGTTAATTGACGACCCGTGGCGTTACATTCATGATTTATTTTAACCAAATTTGTTTAGCAAAGGAAAGGTTATATTCAGCCAAATTTAAAAGATAGACACACAAACAACATTAGAAGAACTTTAACCCCTTAAGCAGCGCATGCAGTTGAAGCTCTCAAATTTAAAACATTCTTAGTCTAAGCGTAATAAAGTATAAGTTTAGCGTTTAAACTTTCTCAAAAAAAGGCTTTCTAACACTAAAATATTTTTTTTAAATCAGACGAGTAGTACCTGAGATTGGATTGTTCAAACAAAAAAATCTTCACGTTTATAATATTAATATAGATATTTGATCTTCGTAATAAGGGTTAGTGTATAATTATTCTGAAGGCAATATAAATGTTTGGCTTTAAGAATGTTCGACCTCAACTAATTGAGGCTGGTCAAGAGACGAGACACGACGAGCATTTCGCTAGTCTCGTCTCGGTTTTGTCAAAATCGAAACATTTCAGTCTTGTCTGGGTATTGGTCCTACTTTTTTCCTCTCCGTTGTTTCATCGGTAGTCACTTCTCGTCTCGCCTACGTCTATATTTGTGATTTGAATAATTGGATTCAGCAATCTACAAGCAAGAAATCCACGCGACGATATCGAAACTCAAGAAACCCACACCTCATACCAATATTTTTTTCATTTAATCCTTTCCAAAATTGCTTCGGTATAAATCAAAAATAAATATTTTTCACTTATTTGAACCCTTCAGGCCTATATTACTCTTTTCGAATAATATTTCGGTACAAACATTAATTTCTTTACAAAATTTTACTTCTTTTTTAAATCCACTACCCCACTGTGCGATGCAACTCAGCAGATTGAAAAGGTTTTGAATTCGAAATTAAGTTTCCAACACAATTATCTGATTGCATATGCGGAGCTCTTTCTCTCTGTTCGCGCATATACTTAGTTCACTGACAGTCTTGAGTAGGAAAACAAACTAAAGTACAATTCAAGAAATGGCTTTGCAACATTGTTGCTCAAATTGGTAAGTGGCGGATTGATCGGTCCCGATTGTGTATACAAACTTGTTACAATGTTATACAATACCTTACATTATAAACCTAAACCATAAAACCAAAAAGACCCAGGTAAAGGTTAAATTGATGGGCTACACAAAGAGTTTAATCGGTTTCATGACTGTGAGATTGATTTCTGATGCTTATGCTTATACTTATGATGTTCATACCATGGGCTGTAGACTTTAAGAACTGACTTGTGTGCTTTAAACTTTAAGGTTTGGTTACTGTTTGATTTTTCATATCTATTCAAAACTATTTTCAGGCGGTAATTGGGGGTTCAAATGTCCGTGGCTTAAGTGTAGACCCGAATTGAAGTGCAATATTCAACTTTGAATATATATGTACACCGATAACTGCTCTAATCAGTTACACTCTGTGCAGGTTTGACCAAGGTATGGAAAGATAGTCAGTCAATCGTGACTCGTGAACCTTAAAAACAAATTTTAGAACTGAAATCGAATAAAAGGGGAGTATCGGATTGATCCTGAAATTCTGCTGTTGTTGAGGAAATCATATAGAATTTTAATGAAAAGAATGATGGGATCTTAAATTGTATTGCAAACGACTGCTATTTCATTTTGATTGGAGAAAAATTGGAATTTCTAGTCTTGGAAGGCACATTGCAACTACCTAGAAACACTTATGAAGGTCGAGAATAAACTTCTTTTTTAGATTAAGGAGGTTTGGGAAAAGACGACTAATAGAGATATCAATTTGTATCGATACTCACCAAAAATAAGGTCCCCTTCACCCATCATAGGACATGGCTTGAAAAACTGAACTATTTGACTAAACTGCACCTGGTTATTCAACAAGAAGGACCAGGTATCTCGTTTGAAATGCTTTCTTATTTCTTATAAAGACCAAAGTCAAACCATCCAAATAAGGCACACAATAAATCCTAGCCATTCAAGACCAACTATCGTGCTAGCTCAACTAGTCAAGAATATGGCAAACATGGGAGGATGAATGATCTCTTTTTAACATGAACTAAAGCAATGTAACCCAACCAAACCTCACAGATGGGTTAACAAGAACGAAGTGCTGAGTGGAGTGTCTGGAACAGACCATCAGATTTACTGACAGTTTTGGGATTGAATGGATGGATGGATAAATGAACGGGCTGAATTTTCTGGAACTGTTATGCATGAAATAACTCCGGTTTATCAAAGTATTTTGAACATTACCTTAACTTTTCTCAGATCTAACAGAAAGTAACGACGATTCTCCTGAAGTACCAACATAGTTAATGCTTTCAAAGAGCTCATAACTCGACTTACCTCAGCCCTTATCCCAGTTCATGTCCAAACGAATGTAATCCGTGATGCTCTGATTAAATGGAATCAATTACAAGGGATGAATTATCTTCATGGCAAATAGAGGTTAGATATCTCCTTCGTCCTGCGTCATGATAAAGATAGAGTGTTATTTGAATTGCATAACTTTGGGGAGCATTTATCCGAGAAGTTTTGGAAATTCCTACTCAAACTATTTCCCTCTTCCAAAGTAGAAATAGCAAAAACAAACGGAAAAAATTACCTTACTAATTTTCCAAGCTTTATTTTCTCGATGACCTCTCTGCTTCTATAAATTCTTTTGCCTTAGAGATCCCCGCAGACAACGAGCAAAACAAATTCGAGCAATTTTCATAATGATGCACTCGTCAAATTGTGCTGATGGATCCACTTGGAGTCAAATCACATGATTTAGATGTATCGTCTGTCAAAACTTATGCAATTACACTTAACGCACATACTCGCATATGATGGAGCAAAGGATGATGATGATCCTCTTACGTTACGAGGAGAGGATATGCCTGGAGCTATCTGGAGATATATACACATCCATCTATTCAATCCCCACATCCCTACATCACACAAGATACAAAAACGATTAATTATTATTCTTCCTTGATTCAAGCTTAGTTGGAGTTGGGCAGGAGCGGCACGGAGGTGGTGGTGGTGGCAGTGGCGTTGGCTATGCTTCTTCTCTTTTGATTCCTGCACAACTCCCAAGTGAATACTAATTTTGTGGCACAACATGAATAATAAATGGTACATCCTTGTCTTTTGCTGGTACGCCAGAGTTAGAGTGCATAGATCTAAAAGGACGAAGGTGATGGTGATGGCTGATGGGGCATTTTAATAAATGTAACTTTTGGCGAGAGTAATTCACACCCTCAGAGCTTTTGCTTTTGCTATACTCCGTACAATGGTGCTGTTTCCCCAAAACTATATCAATTTGGCAGAATTGAGCCCATGTCCTTGCCTGGCACTATTATATACGCAATCACTATTACTATCCACAACAAGCATCACATCAGGCAAAAGGATATACAGATTAATATACTTACAGATCGCCTCTCGCTTGCCTAGAAAAACAAAGCTATGATCCATTGAAAGGGATTCCTCCTGCCGAATGTTAATCTTATGCGATGTAGCAATGTCGACGCACGGTTGCTGCAGGACACGGAAAGGGCTCAAGAAGAACTCAAGCAAATACACTCCGGAGTCCTGTCCCGGGAAGGAGAAAACTTGAGCTAGAAGTTTCGGCGGCGATGTCATTACATAAATCTACTCGGTTATTGACTTTTCTCTCCAACAGCAGCACCAGCCAGCATCACAAACAGTAGAAGTAGAAGGAGCACCCGCTTGTGGAGGATAACGAGCGTGTGGCCCGCTATGAGTCTCTTATAATGGGGTAAAAACACAAGAACACATCGGAAGCAGGAAGTAACTTTTCGTAACACATTTCGTTCTTCCTTTTTTTGTTTCTGCTTGCGCTAATGCTCTCCTTACTCATCCTTGTTTATCTATTCAAAGTAATCCTTAAGCGAATAAATTGATGGAAAAGAAATAGATTCTTGAGGATCCTGCGAAGGTTGAAGGGCAAAACTGAAAAGTGTTATGGATATGGATGGTTATTAGTCCATCACCACTCTGCTCTGCCCTGCTCTGCTTTGCTTTATTTTCTTGGAGCGTTGCGACGTGCGTCGTTTCGTCGTCTCTGGTTCATCGAAGCTTTGTTCTTTTCCAAGAAATTTTCGCGCACACATACACAAAGCGAAGCGAATTTGGGCGGCTTTTTGAATAAGCAAGTAACGAGTCCCCCAGGGAGATTATAGAAATTTTCGGTGCTGGGGTCACGGCAAGTAGAAAACAATGGAGTTTCTTCAAAAAGAAAAGCCATTGTCCTTAATTTAGATTCAGGCTATGCGAGTCTAGTGGGAGGATTCTCAATTTTCCAATATAAATCTATGTACGCACATAGTCGATTTATATATGTATATGTGTCTTTTTCCAAAGATAGATTCGCCTTTCGAAAAAACAAAACTGGAATATTGAAAAAACATATTGAATTTGATTTTTAAAAGAGATCCTTGGCAAGATGTTTGTATATTTTCTTGTTGTTGTTGTTCTAAAACTTTGGTAAGTGGAAGCGGAAGCAGTTAGTGAGCGGTGGCAATGTGGTGCGAGTGATGAAGGATTAATAAATAAGTTCTTGATTGGAGTGGAGAAGAGGAAGGGAAAAAGGACAGTTGAAAATTTTGAAATGTTTTTCACAACAAAACAAGCGAAAGAAACATCTCGAGAACGGGGGAGAGCGATAATAATGAACCATCAGCGTTTGGTTGAAAATCTTTTAAGCAGATTACTTTTTTAAGTTTTCTTCAAGGAGTATTTTTCGATTTTTGGTAATTTTTGTTAAACTCTGTTTGAGTTTAAGATGTAAACCATTTAAAATAAAATATGTAAGAAAAAAATAAAAAGAAAAAAGGGATTAAAAAAAGTTGAGATTTTATTTACACTGATAACTTTCCGTTGGTGTCCTTTAAAACCTTCATCCTATAAGAAATGTGTGTTTTTCTTTATTCTTTCGAGATATTAGCGACTCCAAAATAGTACAGTAGAATTTCTGTAATTATTAATACAAGGAACAAAAATCTTTCAAGCGATAAAACAGTTACTAATTCACAATGCGAGTGAAAAGACCAATTTTTTGCCATTTTTTTTGGTTTGTTGTAGGTCCCTTAATTTGGCAGGTGACAAATCTTTATTTTTACCTAAACCAAGAAATTGTAGCTTAGATTTTTTTTTGAGTAATTGAATGTTTCGTAAAAAATAAGACTGAACAAAATCTAAAGTAATGAAAAAATTAAGTTTGTCAGAATCCAAATTTGAAGTTTTGAATATTCTTTGATGTTGCAAAAATTTCGTTTTTAGCTACAACCGTTAGTTTGTAATTTCAACATACGAAATTAATAATGTAATACAAAATATTTAAATTCATTTTTCCAAAATTCTTCCTTCGGTTCGCTGAAGGCAGTTCAAGGAAATTGTCTTTCTGAAAATATTCTTCAGGCATAAATTGTTAATTTTGGACAAATAATTTATTCAGCCACTCCCAATTTTGAATCTTAAATTGTGTTGGATGTTCTCACATTTTTTTAGCTAATTTAAGGCTTTATTTAATGTTTTAAATCAAATTGCATTATTTTCTCAATTTTGTGTTGTTTTAAATTATTTAGAAAAACTCAATTGAATTTTATTTAAATTTGACCATATGTCTCAAAAACGTCGTTATATATATAAGTCTGTAGGTAATATAATGAAGGTAATATAGGTACGGCCAAACAACTTTTATTTCGAAAATGCTATTAAAATATCGAGTATATAGCACGACTGTTGGGCACACGCAGCGCGCGCAAGTGCTGTTGAAAGCAAATGTACCTCCTCTTTAATTTTTGTGAACAAAAATTTTGTTCAACATGGCCCGATAACTCATTGCTCGTTGTCGAAAAAAAATGAACAATTATGCCTCTGGACCAGAACATTTAACACTCGCCAGCGGTGCTTTAAATTTGCCACATAAATACACCTAAGTTTTGATATTGTTTCCCAAAATTGATAAATTTCACCCTAGTCTAAAGTGCTAATTTCATTTATCCTTAACTCTCACAACAGTGAATCCGTCCGTATCCGAGGCTTTTTGGTGCTTCCCAACTAAAGGTATTTTTTACGTGGCCAGGAAGTCACCCCAACGGCACAAACCCCAACATGGAGGGCCAGATCCTTAGTATAACCTTAAGGAAAGGGAGCCGTATAAACCGCTTCTTACAGGCCTGTACTCCGAATATGTCGAAGAAGCCCTATAAGGTGATCACTAAGTAGTTCAACCTTACTGGAGCTGTAGACGCCACCGTTGATTCCATCTCGAGAATTCGTCCGCTGCCGTCTAGAAAAGGAGAGGTGCCTTAGTGGAAACACCTCTCCCCCCCACTCTCGTTTCCTGCCCCCAACAACTTTCCACTGGGGTTAGAACCCAATCTGTAGTTGTGGTGCTAGGCACCCGATGTTCCCCGCGGGGAGGTGAGAGTAGGAGTTGATAGACAGAGGTGGAAACGCTTGTGTCCTCTTGAATGCACATGTCTACCATTTGAATTAGGTCATGTAGATCGGATGGACATCAACGCACAAGCCTGGAAGGTCTTCGAATCCAATCCTGAGGGACGGCAGCGCCGTAGAGGAAGACCGCGACTCAGGTGGCGCACCCAGGTGGGAGAGGACCTCAACCAACTTGGCGTGCGAAACTGGAGACAGATAGCTATCGACCGAGCTGGCTGGAGACGCATGTTGGTTGAGGCCTTGTTCTGCCCCGGACTGTAGCGCCACTTTAAGTAAGCAAGTAAGTAAGTTAACTCTCACAAGGTTAGGATAGATTTACAGAAAAAAAATGTGATGCCGTCTTATAGAAAGTTATATTTTCTACAAAAAAGTCCCTATCACCCTTCCGCTAAGATTTTTAGTAGGTTTAAGTAACTGAATTTTTTCTTCAATGTGCTTCGAAATGCATGGGAATTCTACGCTACTCAAAATTCAACTATTATCACAAGAACTATCAACCTTAACGGTACATTGGTATCATTTAAAATCTAAGATGTAGATTTTATGGTCCTTCCAACGTCGAGACATGTTAAAATTTTAATTATATATTCTGTTCTTGTTTTTATTACAAATTAGTTTACAAAAAATCGATAAGCATGGCTTTACCGTCTGCCTGATTAACATTAAAATAATTTTTTTTATTAAGTTTGTTTCTGTTTGTTGAAAGATAATGTATACAAAAATAATTGTGGTAAAAAAAATACAAATTTGTTTTTTTTTGTTAAGACTCTTCTTTGATAATTTAATTGCGATAGCTCATAGCATATTTACAAAAATAAAAAATTGCTTTAAATTGTTTTCACAGTTGAGATGTGTTAATACTTCTTCTTCCGATAACGTGTTCTTCCTAGACAACTTCTTCGTATTTCTTTCAAAATAGGGCATCTTCCAATGAAATGCATAACATCTTCTCTCTCCGATAGGTTGCAAGGGTTACAGTAAATTGGTAAGTCAGGGCGGTAGGGCATATAATTAAAACGAATAAACGATATAATTTCCATCACATTTCGTTGTGAAAATAATTTCTTTCGCGCAAATTATGATTTAAAATGGTGTATGTAGATCTGTCAGTCTATATTGTTTATCTGCTTTTGAAATAAGGTGAAAACAACTGTGCAGTACCGTCCATTCCCATTCACGAGATTGAATTCTATTTCACAGTACGTTTCAAGATCTTCTAGTTTTTTAAACTAAAGCGTTCTTTTTTCAATTGTATTTCTAGCAATTATTTTTGGAAGTCTATAATCTGGCATTGCTAGAACTTTCGTAACATAATCAACATTCAGTCTTAAGGTTTTAATAAAAAGTGGTGGTATTCCTGTTTCTATGTTCATCGTGTAGTTGGGCGTTGTATTTGGCAAATTAAAACATTTTTTGACGTAGTACCTTAGCTACCTTACTGATAGTACCCCCAAGATTGTCCTGCATACAACATCACAGACTCAGATACAGGATGAAATACTTTAAATATTATACTGAGATCAATTATGTTATTTGAAAAACATCTTTCCAAGTGGCGGATATGGCACTCTTAGCTTTTACTAACTTTTCTTTCGAGTTAGGTTCAGGTACCATGCTGAGATTGTTAGTTATCGTCACTCCAAGATACCTGTATGCTTTTACAATTTCAATAAGCTGTCTATCATGTCATTTTTCCCTTTTTAAAAATCATTACTTTTGACTTCGTAAGATTCACCGTAAGATTCCATAGTTGGAAGTACGAATCAAGACGGTTAATCATAAGCTGGGGGAGGCTTACGCCAAAAACTAATAATACAAATTGAAAAAAATAAATAACCAAACTTTTAAATATCAATTACCTTACTTTTTCATTATATAATTAATAATTCTATATTTGTAATTTGTATCATTCTATCAATTAATTTGTAAAAATACTAATTAAAAAATTTAAACATTGTATCTATAGATGCATTTAAATGTATTTAAAATGATAAGGCAATAAAAAGCTTATAATAATAATAAAAATAATATTCATAAGTTTAAGAGAATCTGATGAGTATACAAATAAAACTACATCGTCTGCAAATAAAAGGACCTATATAAGAACCCCATCTATCTCTATGCCACCTGGTATAAAGTCGATCAGGTCATCATGCACATGGCAAAGAGATATGGCCCCCATTGTTGTCTCAAACCATTATGAAATCTGAATTCTACTCCACACAGCCGATTGATTATCCTGATAGATGTTTTCGAGAACCCTTCCAAACATTTTACTCATTCCATCATTATATAGCTTATATATCAAAGCTTTTCGATCGATTATTGTGTATTATATTTACTCATTCCATCATTATATAGCTTATATATTAAAGTTTTTCGATTGATATTGTCGAAGGCACAGTATTCTCTCTTTCTGATAGGTTATACTCTAGGGGTAAATCAGGTCTATGTGGACGGAAATTTAACTTTATTAGCTTACTACAAGGTCTGACCACCAAAGAAATCACACGGACATTATTGAAATCCTTAAAATAGGTGTTCTCTGCAAGTTTATGATTTAATCTGCTGTAAGTTGTTCTGTACAATGAATTAGATGCTTCAGCAATATATTCAGCTCTACATTTCTCACCAACCTTTGAAATTACTTCAAACAAGATGTTTTTAGCGGTTGTTAAATCCTCGACGTGTAAATTAAAATTTATTTGACATTCCCGATCCATATAAAAGTATGCTCTCAGCTACTACTTCAAATACTTAGAACTTGCTAATATGTGCTATACAGTTATTCATGAAGCATTGTTTCCTTGTCTTATTAGGAGCACTTTTCACCCTAACCAATTTCTTCTTCAACTTCTTTTCCCATAAATAAATTATTTGTAACAGTAATGCCAAGGTATTTGTAATCTCGCTCAAATTCAACATTTTTCATTTGATGCATTACGTCCACCACCAGTTTTAATAACTATAACCTTCGATTTATATTTACTATTAAGTTCCCTAGCTGACAATACTGGAAAACCCTGTTAATCATGAGCTGCAGAGTTTCCGGTGAATGCGCAAACATGAACATATCGTCTGCGAACAGAAGTTCTTTAATCCACATCACTGCAAAATCCACTCCACATGGCAGGTAGTCCAAAAGGTCGTCTATGAATAATGCATCGAGGAGACTGAACAGCTATCAGTCCTAGGTATGTGCATTACAAACCACTTGTTGTGGAGTGATCACATATTTGACATCGCCAAAAATGCTGCTAAGTGTTTAGGTTTTTTTCGACGATGCAAGAAGTTTTTTACCCCTTCTGATCTGGCTATAATTTATAAAGCCTATATTCGTCCAAAACTTGAGTACAAATCCCATATTTGGGCAGGTGCTCCTATAACCCACTTGAGTCTCTTGGCCAGAGTTCAAAAGAGAGCTCTTAAAATGATAGGTGGCCATTGTCTAACTGAAACTTTTGCATCTCTCGAGCACCGTCGTAAGGTTTCATGTCTCTCATTATTCTATCGCTACTTCCATAAGCAATGTTCTAATGAAATAGCCAGTTGCATTCCTCCCCTCAAACAATTCAACCGTAATACTCGTTCTTTTAGGAATGCCCATCAATTTACCCTTGAGCCCAATTTCGGTCGTACTGTTAAGTTCAGAGATTCTTTTTTTAGTCGCACTACACGAATGTGGAATGCTTTACCAGACTCAATATTTCCCACTCATTACAATGTGCAGGCATTCAAAACCAATGTGCATCAGTATATCCTTTCAAATCCTATCCTCCCTTCCTAATTACTCGCTCTGTTTATAATCATTATAAGAGTATTCATATCCCCTTGAGTGCGCATACAATATAAAAAAAATGCAAACAAAGTAGGGCTTAATGTACAACCTTGTCTCACTAATGATGAGCTTTCAAACTAGTCTAAGAGTTCTTCACCTGTCCATACAGCCGCCATTGTTCCTCTATATAATATGTGCTTAAGAACTCGACCGAACTTTAACAATATCCCAAGACTATACAGCTTATAGAATAGTGCACCACGATTGATTGCATCAAAAGCTGCTTTGAAATCTATAAAAAAAAATCTATACAGTTTTTTCTCTTATTACATGAAATTCTCTGCCAAGCTCCTGAATATAAAAATTTTATTAATTGCTGGTCTAAATCCAGCCTGGAACTACCTCAGCAAGTTTCCGGTCTCAATTCAGCTTACAAGACGCTTATGCATCATCGTTGTAAATATCTTGTAAGATGCATTAAAAAAGGAAATCCCTCTGTAGTTAGCTGCATCAAATAACGATCCTTTCTTGAGGATTGGAAATATAACAGAATCTCGAAATTCATCTGGTTTTAAAAGGTGCTCTTTAAGCATGACAGTTCCATACTTAAAAAATTCCACTGGAATACCATACGGAAAATTCTCAACCGCGCAAATGATGTTTTACGAGCTTTTAGACATTCTTCGTCAAACCAATTTTATTGTTATGATTGGAGTCGCTAGTCTAGAGCTCGTCGATACTCCTGAGCCTTAGCCTCTTTCCATTTGAGTTAAAGGTTATTTCCTCATCATGCTTAGTTTGGATTTGTATTGTCACAACAATAGGAAGGTGGTCTGAATATGATACTTGACTTATCTCAACATCATTCACGAACAGTTCTTCTTTGATAGCATAATCGAGCACTGATGCTCCTTGGCCACCAACAAACGTTAAATTTGCTTCAAGCACTTATTCATAAGGCAATTCATTTTTCGAATCGTGAGGAATAATGTAATTTATGTTGAAAAAGTGTGTGTTTATGTTTCTTATCCATTGATTCTTTGTTCAACGAATCTTTGAATTTCTCATATTTTAAAGATAAAATATTGTAGCGATATGTTTAGTAGTGACTCTTCGTGTCAATTAAAAGCTCATTCTGGTGTACCTCAAGGGAGTAACCTTGGTCCAATGCTGTTCATTTTATTTATTAATGATTCACTTCTGTTTTTAAATAATTCTTTATCGCAAATCTATGATGACGTTTAAATATTTCGAGGTTTTACCTCCATCAATGTGTTTGATGTGTTACAAGAAGATCTTAATCAATTTTGGAAACGGCGGAAAAAAAATCAAATTGATCACATTTGAATAGAGAATTTAGATTTTCTGGACTTGATAGTGTTGTACTAGACTCAAAACTTACGTTTACTGATCAATATAAATATATTATTAGAAAGGCTATCAAAACGCTTGGTTTCGTCAAAAGATTTTCCCGATAGTTCCGTGATCATTATGTTATTTAAATTCCATACGTTTCTTTTATCATAAATGTTGGAATATGGTTGCTTGAATTTCAATATGAGTCAGACTTTAGCTTGAGAAGAATGTCACCCCCTAGAACTTTTTCTAGCAGATCGAACTGTCACGCTTAAAGTCTCTTTCTCCCTCTTAGTCAATTAATCAGTAAATTCAACGAATTTTGTATATCCATTGACTCTAAAAATGAAAACCTTAAATCTGTAATCTTCAAATTGAGTGTCTAAGCTATAAGTAGGTAAAATAATGTTAGTTTTAAGCTTAGATTTAAATAAGTCGTTTAAAATTTTCAAAATCATCAATTTCTCTTACTGAAGCTTACTAAACCGACTCCTTAATTTTACTAGATAGTTCAAAATCGTTCGAAAATCATATAAAACTTGGCTCTAACATCGTTTTAAGTAAATGATGGAAAACATGTACATTGAAAGTAAATCACTCTTAGTAACCTTTTTTTTTTTGTATGCCATTATATCATAAGTTTCTTTATGCCCTTTGCCAAAGTATTCCATGCACAAGTTTTAAATTGGTCACATCTAACTTTTGCTTCCTTATATACGAGTACATTCCCTTCATTTTATTTCCCTTAAGGACAATCATATAGCCAAAAAGTTAATGAAATTCAGCTTGCACTGTATAGGAGAAGGTATATACGATTGCTTAACCTTAGCAATCTTCTTCTATATCATTTTGACTTTGAAAGCCCTTTCTGGTCTGTGTAATGTGTGTAATATGATATGGCACAAGTATCAAAGTACCATACCTAGATTTAGTATTCTCTCTCTTTAACTCGACTGCACCATTATTTAAAACGAATGCCATTCTTTAAAATTAAATCCCAATGTCACTTTAAATGCATCATGTCCCAGTCGCATCCTTACAGGATATACAAACAATATCATGATGGGCTTTGTCATGGGCTGGGCAGGGTTTGGGCATGGGTTTACGAGTATATATGTATATATGGACTATGGGCCCAACCCCAACATCCATTGAAACCATTTATTTTAAAGCAAAATGCAAAACTGCATCCGTCGTCGTCATCCCATGAATCACATCTGGTTTTCATGGTTTCCCTTACCATCATCATCCCCCCTACATCATCACCATCAACATCACCATCTCACCCACTTCTCGTCCTCCTTCACAATTTTGTAGTCAAAACTTAACCATAGAGGTATCCATATCTCTGACTGTGTCTGTTTCTGTACTATGACCTACACACAAACACTCAAACACACATCCTCTCATTTTAATATAAAGGACATTTCGAAATTTATTACACCCAGATACATATCTGACAGAAAATTAATTTGTGCTCGTTTTGATTTATGTGTTTTGTTGTGCTGCGACAACTGGTGCACTACATCATCATCATCATTGCCGTCGTCGTCTTTGTCGGTTACGATACGACGAAAAGGACGACGACGATATTGCCATCACCTTCGGAAACCTTCAGCAACCTACTACTTTGCCTATTCCTTGGGTGTCATCATGATCATCATCGTCGTCAGAGTTGTCAACGGGTGTCCTTATGCAACCGGAACACTTCCTGAAGGAACACATTTTAAAATATCGATTGGTTTCCCGAAAACGAAGTCATCAAGTGTTTTCAACACACAAATTACAAGGTCCTGTGCAGACGACATGGGTCTGGGCCATGTTTACCCAGACCCATACTTCCTTTTCCACGCGGCCTGCCTCTCTTCTTCGCGAGAGCCTGTTTTAAGTTATTATACCATCATCGCATTGGGTTTGAAGTTTGGTGGTATAGGAGATGAAGGAGGCCCAGTTCCGGCAAATGGCGGCTCAGGATAATTTCCCTGGCATTATTTTGTCATTAGAAGGAAATTAAGTGAGTTGTGGCGAACCGCATGGTTAGCCATGTTTGAAATTTAGCAACACTAACAAACCTATGCAGCAGCTGGATTTAGGCTTTCTGCCAACCGAGGACGGAGCAATCCTTCGACCCACCACCCGTCACAACATTTTGGAGTGGCAGCAGAAGACCACTTGGGCGACACTGCAATTAGAGAGTGAGACACACATCCAAATTACTTGAAATGACTTCAAATGCTTCTGATTAGAATCCTTTTGCAAGCTTTGCAAGGATACATACTCTAACGCCAACACCAACGCTTACGCCAAGGACATGTCTCCTTTTGCTGCATTAGTCGTCAGTCGTCACAAAAGCGCATTCAATGCGAAATCGATTGCCTTAACAGAACTAAATGGGCATACACCATATCTAGATTCTAGACTAGATGCAGTTGGTTGGGTTCGGTTCGGTTAGGTTGGATATAAAACGTCATGTCCTTTTTCTATGGTAGCAAATATTGTATCTATTTACAGTACACAGTACAGTGTCCTGGTTGCTGCTGTTATTATGTAATTTTCTCTCAATTCTAAAGTCCTATTCAAAATTCTCAATACACAAAACTAAAGCCACAGGAAAATGAAATTGCCATCATTACATTTTAGAATGAATAAGTAACGAGTCATGTGAAAGGTAAAGTAAACGCAAAGTAAGCGAGGAGAGAGGAAGACAGAGTCCTTTAAATATGTGGGCTTTACGATATACATAGATAAAAATATATCCTTATACATATAGGTAAGATATAACCCTATGAACAGCGTATAACATACATAAAGATAGACCTGCAGTTAAAGACTCTTGAAGGACTTTCATCAGTGGAAAGGGTAATTGGTTTCGAAATTAAGCATTTTAAGATTGTGTGTTTTTCTCCTTTGACTGCAGGAAGTTTGTTTTTCTTGAAGGTTTGAATAAACTGACAAATTACAAGTTTGAGAATCCTTTAGTATTTATTTATTTCTATTTTTTGATTCCTATTTCAATGCATGTCTTTTTAATGACTATAGAAGCCGTTGGGGGACTTTGAACAGTTTAAGATCAACAAATAGTATAAAGTATTGAAAATAAAAATCTTCCTCAGCTATTTTTTTTAAAGGTTAGTGTCTATTTATTTTAACAAACTTTTAAATAAAAGAGGCTTTTAAAAGGCAATTAGATTTAAATTTTGATCTAGAACAAGGCTATATTTGTCAGTAATTAGAGGCCGAGCTTGGAATTTATGAAACATACTAGTACCTTCAGTACAATAAAAATAAATTTAAGCATTGTTCACTGAAAATCATTAATTTTTAAATTTAAACATAATACAAAAGGAGTTCCAAATCAAGTGTCTCACCTTCATTCAAATTTCACAGTTCTAGGAAATTAAGTTGGTTCCCAACATCAAATTCTTAATGATGCAGGAGAAGGGATTTCAAAAACTTTGCTACCTTTGATGCAAACAAGTAAGAAAATATTACCATATGCACCAGTTAAGCTTTTATTCCTCGGAATAATTAAAAATAGATAATGTCTATTATATAGAAATTCAGAACGTAAAAGAAAAGGGACTTGTTCGTAAGATTATGGTCTTAGTAAAATGAGTAATCACTAGTAACTGATAGCACTATCTATGATTAATTTTAAAGTTTCGTATTGACATAAACTTTTTACAAAATAAAAGTAATATAATGCAGCTTATGTTTGTTTTAGCCTAACAAAAAATACAGCAAGTGTATATTTTATGTTTTTATTTTTACAGTTAATGGAAATAGGGAAGAAAGAAACGAAACGACGAGAACTCTAAGAACTACGTTGAAGTCCAGAAGCAGAAGCAAGATTTGAGGACTTGAGAATATATTTTTTATTCTTATAGTTAGTGGTGGTACAGTTGATTTGGCGTCACCACAAAATGTTGTAGGACTGAAAAGATATACACAACTTGCACATACAATATTTTGTCAAAAAACACACAAATAATATGTACATTAGTAAAAATTAGTTGAAATAAATTTAAAAGTTCTGTCAAAATATCAGCGTTTATCGTGAGTTACTCCATACACTTTTTTATCTTACAAACTACTCTACGACCACAGCCCTTAAAAATCAAACGCATTTATTTCAAAGAATGAAAACCTTGCTGATTTATTTCGATACTCAAAAAAAGGCAAGTATCTAGCCACACCAAGATTTCACTTTACTTTTCAGAGCCACTAAATCTACATTCTAATACGGATATTGTTTACGTTATTCCTATAAATTTTACAAATTATCCAAAAGTACATAACATTGAATTTATAATAAACCACGTCCTGCAAATTCAAAATATACGTAAAAGGTGTTTTTTGAAGCTAAATAAGAAGTCTCAATTGTGTTTGCTCATGGTTTGCCAGTTGTCAAATTGTGCATAAGATTTTTGTCAAGTTAGGTTTGGAAATTCGTTTAGGCGTTTAGTGATAATGGCAATTTCTGATTCAAAGGCTCATTAAATAAACCAAATTAAAGTACATATGGGAAGAAAAGACAACCGTCAAGCCATTAAGAAATTATAATAACATCCATTAAAATTGACTGTTTGTTGCGGTTTACATGATGTCGGTCCTTATTTATTTCCGATACAGGAACAATTTTTCGAATTGGAAAATTTTGACATCTTCTTGCTATTGAATGTACGAAAATGATTGAAACTCTAATTTGCAATATTTCAAAAATTCTACTCTTCTATGGCAAAAGTTCTGCGATTAAAGCCAATTATTTTATGGGACGAGTGCACAATGGCGAATAAAAAATCAATAGAAGCATTTAATCGAACAATGCAAGATTTACGCGGTAATCAACAGCTATTTTGGTTGTGCTCTGATATTGCTGTCAGGGGACTTTCGTCAAACATTGCCTGTCAATCCTCGATCAACTCCTACTGATGAAATAAACGCCTGTTTGAAGTTATTAGTTCTTTTGAGATAGGTACGAAATTTGACACAGAACATTAATACGATTATTCAGCTACATAATGATGCAACTGCCATGAGTTATCAAAACGATTGTTAGAAATTGGTGATGGCAAAATACCAACTGACAGTACCAACGGATTGTTCACTTTAACGAACAACTTTTGTACGCAATCTATAGATGAGTTGGTTGAATTTGTTTTTCCGAATATTCTTCATAAATAAGGTAAAAGGGCTAACACTTCACGTTTGTGGTGTCAATTTGGAGGAATCATGTTTTTCACATGCCCAACTTTATGTGGCCTATTCCAAAGTCGGTACCCCCAACTGTTTATTTATTCATGCTCAAAATGGAAAAACTTAAAATATTGTTTATCCAACTGTTTTAGATTTACCCATATAGACCCACGACAGTAAGAGTACCAAATTCTTTTTTATTTTTTAGTTTTTACTCTTTGCTGAAAAATAAAATGTAAACAATATATCATTTGGAATTTTAAATAGCGAGCAATTTTTAAATATTTTTTTGTTTGAATAAATGAACTTAATTTATTCATTCATTTTCATGAAGCACGTACGGAGCAGTTATAAATAATATTTTTCAGTTATTGTTAAAAATATTTTTGGTACACAGTAGTGTTTATACAAAATTTAAAAACTCAATATTTGTTAAAACTACAATTTGTACTACTATTGGTGTTGGAGCCAATCAAATCATCATAAAATCTATTACTATTACTAACTATCTTAATTTGTATGTACTTAACCTATTCAATTTACTATTAAACTTGCTTTTATTTTCATTCAAATTAAGCGCCTAAATTATACCAATCGCCATAATTTTTAGATTTGAATTCGCCTTAAAATTGTATTTGTAAAATTAACGTAACTTCTCTCTCTTAAACTACTAGAAAAATATGTGTATAAATAGAAGCTTATAAATGAAATTAAAGCTTCTTCTTGTATTAAACCCTAATGGGAAATCACTGTCTTTTCTTTGAACTTCGCTCACTATAAAGACTTGTCATTTTCGATCGTTTCGTATGGTTTTTTATCGGCCATTTCTAAGTCGATTTTATAATAAAAAAAAAAAGTAAAAGTGAAATACAAGTTGGTACACTTCGAACTAACGTAAATTTCGCTCATTTCGCTACCGTTAATTAGTTAACGCATCAACCAGGATCGAATCTATCTTTTGTTATAGAAAAGAACATATAGAGATCCCGGGTTGACGGTCAACTTCATTTGATCGTTCAGTTGGTTACATACAAAATTAAGAAATACTTATTGAGAACCGCTTTAGTTTCTACCATCAAAATGGTGTGTTAGATTAAAATCTCGAGTTCGAAATTTTTTACGAACGCCATACTTTTCATTTAGTTTTTATATGTCGCAAGTGAAAAACTAATTCCAACATTAAAAATGTTTTCAAACAATATTTTTGTCTTGTATTTGTAATGAAAGCTATTAAATAAAACGCGATAAAAATAAATTGTGTTTGCCTTTCTTACCTATAAGTGGTTTTGATAATTTAACTCTTTTTCATTTTATATGTAAGTTTACAAGCTTCTTTTAATCTATAGAAATTTTTAAATAAAATTCCAAAACTTTTTTTTCATTTCCAATACAGATAATTTCCTTTAAACACATGCTTCTTAAATTTTAGACACTGTAAAACTATTTGATTTGTATAATCCCCACAAATCAAATAGTTAAGAGTGTCTGAAGAAGAACACAATTTTACAAGCGATCTTATTTTAAAGGATATTACGGATATCTGAACAAATCCTAAAAACGGATTGCATGAAGTGTTGAAGATATTCACTTCTGTTTTGCCTGGATGGTGCCATTGGTGTCTTAAGACTGTTTAATACAATTTTCCCTCAACCTTGTGGTTGTACTCATTTCTTGTCACATATAGAGAGGTCTTTAAGTCCATTGAACCCGAAGGGCTTTTTTCAGGTCAACAAAATAGTTTTCCAAGAAAGGTTTTACACCAAGGATATGTTTTTTCTAGTTATCATTTGGCCATTTACATAGTAAAGTGTCTTGCACATAATGAGCTGCGACCTGTGATTATGATTAAATATTCAAAAGCAATTTCCAACAGTTTTTTATTTTTGTCAAATCGAATGATTGATGACATCTGCTACTGCAAATATACACAAAGTGTGAAAAATTAGTTTAAACTACGAAACCAACAACGTCTTCTAATAATTGTCAAACATTAATTCGCAATCCACAACCGGTGAATACAATAATCATTCGAAATTAACCTCAGATTTAAAACTTCATGTTTGGTTTGCGAAAAGGGTAAGATAATAATTGAATATACCAGTTTCTGACAGAACTTTATATCAAGGTATTTGACGAGAAATTGATTATTGAAGTAGAGACTCATCTTACGCAATGCAGCAAAATCGAACGCAAACAGAGGTCAATAGTAAAATGATTGGCAAGAAATTGCAAGGCCAGACTGATTTGAATCATTTTTTAAGAAAAAGAGTTCGAGAAAGATGTTGATCAACACTTAAATCCGGAGGTTAATGTTTTGTATCAATTTTTTCAACAAAGCAAAGAATTTTAAAAGCTTTACAAAAATCTTGAAAACAACTTGTTGACTTGTAGTACCTTCATCTTTTAAACACAATAATTATAATCATATTATATTGGAAATCCCGTAGCAAATTAAACCAATCTACTAGTAGACTTCTAATATCATAATAACTGGAGGCCGATTTTAGTAATGAAAAGACTCTTATGCCCCTGCTTTTGAATACATGCACTTTGTTTCATATAGGTTTTTTTGAAATGCAATATGTAAGAATTATGTTTCTAGCTGAATCAACTTGAACTTCAATACGCTTTAAAAATATTGTTCAGGTGTGGGGCATATTATACCAAAAGCATTTTCTACCACTTTTCTTGCATTCGAGAATCTGAAATAGTGAAATGTAAGTGCAAAAAGGGTCTCACTCTGAGTAGACAATACTAAAACACATTTATGACACAGTTTTACCTGTAATGGAAAACTTTTTCTTTTAAAGAAAATGTTTAGCCTGGGCAAAGTAGAAAAATTATTCGCTTTAATGCAAAGTCTTCATCACCGATTGTTACGAAGGAGAATTGGCAGTTAGTTTCAGTGCATCTTCAGGGATATTCAACAGTTCAGGACTATTTAACTACTCTTTTCCAAATGGTCGGGTTTTTGCACTTCAAACTGTTAAAGCTCCCATTCGAAGTCTGAAAGCCAAATTACCGATATCTGAACAAGTGGCTAGAAATATTAAAACCGCAGTTAAATAAGCGTTGTTAAAGTAAAATTATGAACAAGATTTAAGGTGATGAACAGACAGAAACCTAATGGCTTTTCTTTCATTTACACTTTGAAAGGTTATTTGAAAAATAACTGTAAAACTGTTGTACTTTTGTTTTTTTGTGCGCTCAAAAAGGGTATAATTCATTTCTAAAAAATAAACCATCCATAATAATTTGATACATTAATACACAAGAAATGCATAACTTGTCATCACGTTATCCATAGCTTTCTATTTACTTAAATTAGAATGTAACCCACAACGCGCCTATAAGGAAGATTGACATCACAAATTATAAATACTCTTATACCCAAGCCCAAAACTTAAAAATATACACCAACTAAGTTATTATAAAAACTTCCAACTTTTCGGAATGCATATTATTTCATATTTTGAGTTTCATTCACCGAACTTCAAATTTCTTCTCTTCACAAAACTATTTTTAATTTTTGGTTTTCTTGTTATGTAAATCAAAACAAATTATTTCAAAATGGTTGGTCATTTAAAAATGCAACATCCGCACTTAATATTTATTTATTCCTTCCATGCCCAGCTTCGAAAAACTTCCTTCCATTTCTATGTCTGTGTGCATCACAATTTCACTATATTGCATCAGCCCGCTGCCGAATACTCTACGTCGTGCCCGCAATCCTCAGTTCCATATTGCTCCGTTGGAAACTTGAAGCTCGAAGCATGAACAGATGTTAATAGTTTCGAGGAGCATAACCATTCAAGGACTTACTTTTGTCAGACGTCAATTTAAATGTAAATTCATCATTAACAAGCCTTTGTACGTTTTTCTAAATGACATTCCATTGCTCGCTCGGAATGAATTAAGAGGACTCACTCTCTTTTTCTTTATAACATCAAAACTTAATGTGGTCGGCCCATAGCCCAACGCCCATATCGCCCATCCCATGGATAAAAAGTTTATTTCACCCACTCCCACTAAAAAAGGAAGAAAAACTCATTCCGAGGAGGATGAAGCAAAAAAAACTATACTGAACTACTTCAAGTTGAAATTTCTTTTTTCTTCATGCACAAAAAAAGGACATTCAATTCTTAGTCAAAACTGAAAAGGTTATAAAAACTTAAAATTGTCGAAGCGACTCTTCACGAGTATAGAGGGAGTTATTTTTTCACTACAGTTTTTCAGCGGTGAAAGAAATACTTTATAACTGAATTGAAATTGGACCATAAGTCAGCGTCCAAAGGTATGCGGCTGTGGGAAGGTCCTACAAAAATAAGCGGAATAATAACTCAAGAAGCCGCGTCGTTTCATTTATTGATGACTTTGGTCCTATAAAGAGGACCGACATTCTACTAGGAAAATGAAAATCTCTCCAACTTAACTTGAGTTTGGTTACAGCAAGGAATAGTTTTGCAATATTTAAAGGACACTTTGACTAAACCGGAGTATCTATATAACAATACTGCTTTCTGGAAGTATTAAAATGCAAGATTCTCAGCTCTAGGTCTTATAAGTTTGAAGTTAAAACTAAAATGCGGTTCTCACTGCACGTTTTTGGTATTAAATTAGAAAGTAAGTCTCCAGGATAATTGCTTTTCGCCCAAATGATTGCAACCAAAAAAAGAATTAAGGGAAGAACCAGCAAGAACGACGCTCTACTTTGGGTTGTTGGCTATTGCAGGCAGGACAATAAGCGAAAACGAAGCGAAGAACAACCATGACGCTGCGCTGCATACAAATAACCTGGTGGTTGATTCTCCTGATTGCGTCATCATTTTTAGTGTATTTTCACGCTCAGTTACGACAAAGAAAAACCGAGCGAAATTAAATTGTTTCCAATGCGCGAGCGATTAATTAAATTTACTCACCAGGACAGAAATTAGAAAAGGCAAAATCTCTCTCGCTTTCTGTGCTCTTTGATGATGTCCTGGAAGAGTGTGAGGGTATAATAGCATTACGTAATATCGCTTTGGCTTTGTCGGCACCAATGCCACTCTCTTGTGTGCGTCGTAGTCCTCAACCTCAATGATTTGACAATTTCTAGGACATCAAAAAGGAACAAATGAATATTTTAACATAATGAATGCGAACTATTTTTGGTGACGCTGCTCCTGGTGCTCCTGGAAGGGTATCAAAATTCAAATTCACCAAAAGCACTTACAAGGAAAAAAGTAAACTTTGGTTAGTGTAAATTACGAGTACAGTGAGTTCAGTTGTAAGCGAGTGAGTTCATTTATCGTCCTTCCCATTCTCCCATCTTTTCTATGGATCCTTATGAATTTCAAATTTCATTTTCGAATTTCGCCTGTCGAGTATACATAGGAACGAGTGTTCACTGATAGACATAATAATGATCCTTTTATTTTTGGAGACAAGAGAAAATGATGATGCGGTCGCTGATGATGATAAAGATAATGATTGTGTTGATGTGTGAGAGAGATAGCAATTCTAAAGGATATCAACCACAACATAAAACGTATTGTTAAGGATTATTATCCTAGTGCCAATTCCATTTACATGTTTTCTCAGATGTAAAAGTCGGCAAACAAACAAACAAACAAACGGCATTCGTTTTCATGGTCGTATACATTAAAGGGATGAAGATGTGGAGAGATATTTCATTTGTAAATTTGAAAAGGATACTCTTTTGATTTCATATGGGAATAGAGAAGTAGGTACTATACACAACGAACTGGATCCGTTTGAGCGGCAATTCGTTTGTCTTCATATTGATCCAGCTTTTTGCCATATTACAATACCATGTCCTGTGTCCATACATACATTATACATCCCATCAAATATATCTACGAATTCCGATTCACTATATACGAGTACACCGACTCGATTCGACTGGACTGATGTTTGTTTGGACATCATTCAACATTCATACAGATTTTGAAACCAAAAAATACCGAACATCATCCATTTTGGTCGTATAGTCCTGGCCATTTCCTCTCAAGGGTGTGGATCTCTATCTGTAGTCTAATGGTATGAATACAAACATACACATATGATGCTTTGGGTGTGTGGCTATAATATTTGGGTGTCCTTTTTTGTCGTCCATGTTTTATGCATGTTGTTTGTGGTTTATTCTTATTTCATGGATCATAGAACTCTAACTAGAAAAGTGTTTAGATTTTTTTGTAATGGCTTTTGAAAGTGATACTCTTTCTTCTTATAGACTTACGTATGTACATTAGGACATCCTTTATTTGTTTGATTTCAGGATGATAAACGGACAAAGGGATTATTTTTGGACAAATAAGTAAATGGTTTGAGATTAGGATTCATACGAAAATTCTGCTAAATCTACAAGTCTGTGATTTTTCGGATAGAATTTGGTTCTCCCTCTTTTTGAATATGCTTTAAGGGAATTTTAGGAAATTATAAGATAAAGTAGAAAAAATCACATCTCAGCTTTTTCCTAAAATTTATTTTAAAAGTCTATAAATAAAATGAATATTATTGCAAAAGTGTTGGATCCAAAATACTAAGAGTATATGAGTTATAATACTGTTGCACAAAGTTCTGTAATTCAGAATTTGTAATTGATATAATCTTGCACTTTTTATTTGCTTTTCGTTGAAATATGACATGGCTTAGACTGTAGGGGAATGGACAGGAAGAAAAACAGTTGTATGACCTAGGCCCAGACTTCCTTTATCAGTAAGTTCAACCAGGTCAGCATATGACGCAACGCTTCACACAAAATAGAGAAAACTTATAGAAATGTGTGAATCAATTCGTCTAACCATGTTGAATGGAAGAACAAGAAGTGGCAAAACTTGCAACTTTACCTTTCTCAGAGGAATTGCCAACTACACAATAGACTACTGTCTTTTACGTGGAAGTGGCTCGAGTTCACAAGAGACTTAACGGTGGAACAACTGGTATATTTAGACCAACTTCCAGTGATAACTGTGAATTCACCAAAGACTCAGAACAACCTACCGAAGGTCTTAACCTCTTACCAAAACTCCAGTATAAGGAACCAAACGACGATCAAACTTAATCGATAAGTGGTGTTAAGTTATTGGTTGCATATGTCGATCAATCCACCCAACTATTTCAAGCAAACCGTGGAAAAAAAACGGGAGGACAATCAAATCAAACTCAGCAAAAATGATGTACCAAAACGTAAACAAAAATCTCTGCAAGTAAAAACCAAAACAATATTTCCTTTCCCTCAAGGTAAGGCTAATCACAGTAAGAGATAGCAGCTCTTTTTGGAAATTAGCGCGAGAACTAATGGGATACGTTAGGAAAACCGAAATTAGTACTGGACTATCAACATACAAGACAGACCAATTTTAACGATTACTAGGAAGGCCAAAAACAACTTTCCAAATACGTTTTCTTATCCTTGGATCGAAAACGAAATTCTTTATCAAGCATTCACATTTCAAGAAGTAGCAACTGTCCGTCACAGATGCAAAACCAAAAAGCTCCAGAAGGCGTTCGCGTTCCCTATGAATTGTATAAAAATTGTATAAACTAACAGATTCATACGACTACATCTTCATGAGCGATGATTTTCCAGAAGAATATCATTTTCCCAATCTTAAAAAAAGGCGACGTAAACGAACCAACAAACTATCGTGGCATATCTTTTATGAACTCTGTTATGAAAATCTTTACAGGTGTAATTCTAGACAGACTTACGCTATGAGTTCAAGATAACAATCTGCTAAGCGAATACCAAGCTGGAAAGGAATTGGCTTCAAGTCATTGTTAAACGAATTGTGTACAAGCTAAGCTGCTTAGGTATATCCACAAAAATATTGAATACGGTGAAAGGACTCTACGCGAGCAATCAAACAACGGTTTGGAAAGAAATAGAAAGATCAGAATGGTTCCACAAGATAGCAGGTGTTAAACAAGGCTGTCTTCTGAGCCCAGTTCTATTTTCTTTTATCCTAGATGATCTCACTACAATTTTATCTGATGGTATTAGTTTTTTTCCGGCGCCACAATTATGGCTATAATTGTATAAATTATGCAGATTTATGCATTTGTCATATTTGCAGAGACACCAAATATGTTACAGATAATGCTAAACAAACTCTAATCATATTGTAACCTATCGAATCTGACTGTTAATACCAATAAATCGAAGATAATGATTTTTCGCAACGGAACAGGAAGACATGCAAGAGAAGAGGAATGGAGTCTTAAGATACTTTATTAAACAAATGTTCTGGCTCCCAGAAAATACACCTACCTATATGTTGCATCTAGAGACAGGATTGGCACCACTCTATATCTTCCCATTGAAGATACATCTGCAATATATGTATATTAAAAGTTACAGAGCTACCAAACCATCGGCTACCTAACATAATCGTTAGACATCTGTTTTCTACGAATTCCCAATACTTTGAATAATGGACTTGACTCGGTCTTGAACATGACATCGAGTTGCTATAATCAGGTATAGATAATTTCGAAACTTTATGCCCACTCTTGGTTGGAAAAATTTAAGCATCCTTTTTTTGGCAAAATTTGGATAGCCGGCTCAACAAAGTGAGTCTTGATTCCTGTATGGACAGTTCAATTACGACATATGGATGTTAACAAATATTTCGACAATCGAAATCCTATTAGTACAGTAACCTTAATTTTCAAAACCAGAGTTGCGGTTAATTTACCAACCACACGGCTCCAACGACAAAACTCGGTGCACATTATGTAATCTCCAAGAATTCGAAAAAACTTTTAACGGTCAGCAGAGATTTCATATCCTAGGATAAAATCATAGAAGCTTAAATGTTTTGTCTTTATTGAAATATTTCCATATCTTGAAACAAAATTAATTCACATTGAAAAACATATCTTGTAATGATTTCCCATACATTAACTCATTCCAATTAATATTAATATAAAATCTGTTTCCTAGAAATTATAAAATGTTTGATATTTGCGTTTAATTGTATTAAAAGGTGTTAAACCATTCGGTCATATACTAAAAGATGAAAAAGTTCTCAGAGTCAGAGCTGACGAGCTTGAACTCGCATGTGAGATCGATCGAGCAGACTCGGACTCAGTTTCATATGCACAAAAGCAAAAAAAACGAGTTCACTCCCTACAGTGATATGAGATCGATCTCAAAGCTCTTTGTATGCACTTGCACTACTTAAAACAGTAATTTCTGTGCGGTCAGTCAAATCAAGAAGGAAAAATGACTTTTGAAAGCGAAAATGAAAGTGTAATTATAAACAATAATGCCATCTTATTGAATTTCTAGTAACTGGAACTAAATCGAGAAGTCGCAGTTACCAGTTTAAAAGGCAAAAAAAGAGATGCTATTCTTAAAATTATGGAAGCATTTAAAAACAAATTTGGCGGGATACAAAAAAATTACTAAAAAAGTGTCATATATGAAGTCCCGCTAAAAAAGGAAAATAGATTTCAAAATAAAACTGAAAATAAGAAAACAATTTCTAAGGACTGGGAAGAAGAATTGCTTATTTGGATCCTTACTTATTTTTCATCCGCGTTGCACGCAACCAGTACATCTATTGAGTAGTATCCTTTGCAGTTGACGTACTCTCGTGATGATAGAGTGGTTTCCTTATACGCACAATAAGTGTACAATTGAGAGCACCAGTGACGTAAGGAAACTCATTCTTACTGCTCCCTAACCTTTGAGCTTCTTCTATTTCTTCAGAACTGTGTGGGAATATGATCCAATCAATTGCACGGATTGCAATTTTCACCCTTTGAAATCCAGGATCTCCTACATAAAGCAGAAAAATCCTCATCTTTTCTTAATGAAAGCACCACCGCGTGCTTCCAGGGTTGGGTCCATAAACTCATCTGTCAATAATTGCGCACCTGTTTCACTAAATCTATACAATTTCCAAAAACTTTCACCAATTGGACATCTTTTTTATAACCATGATTTGTATCAAAACTATTCAGGAACTCGTCCAATTTGATAGTTGTTTATCAACTGAGTGAGAGAAACCCCATCCTCAACAATTTGTGAGATCGATCTCATGAAATCGAGCGTTTACTCATCTTTTTGCAAATCAAAACTAGAACTTTCTCACATAGAGCTTTCGTCGAGAAATAGACCTCAACACTTTGAGTTCGAACTCACAGCTTGAGATCGATCTTGGCCTCTGTATTTTTTTGCATACCACTCTAAGAAACCTTCCAGAAAAGTAAGTAAAGAGCTTGAACTCATCTTTTTGCATAAATGACCCTTTGTCATGTCACCTAGATTAAAAAAGCCGACAACATTCATGCGACGAATATAACTAATAATAAAAAATAAATAGTTACTATCACCAGAATCTTTGGAACGTACATTAACCGATTGAATTTCTACATCAGACAGAACTTAAAATTGTTCATTTCCTTATCAGAAGGAACACTTCCTAAAATATGAAAAACAACTTTTATAACTCCAATTCACTAGAATTGACCGAAAAGGGAGGTGATAAACTATCGACCAATTACTAAACTTTCTCGTATCCCATACGTTTTTGAAAGCATTTTATATGAACTCCTCACTTTTCGTTGTAGATCTCTAACCACCACAATACATCATGGCTTCATAAAAAAAAAAAGATCTACCACCGCAATCCTTAAAGAGTTCGTTTCACTCTAAAAGAAAATGGGAATAAAATTGATATGGTCTCCACTGACTTCTAAGCGTTTGACAAATTTTGTTATAATCTTATAGTCTACAAATTTTCCTCTTTTAGTGTTCTCCCAAGGTATGTATTTAAGCCCTCTCCTCTTTACCCTTACAATTAAGGACATTAACACGGTCATTAAATACTGTCAAATATGTCTTCACGTGTCTCTCCTCTAAACAAATCTTGACAGTTAGTCAATCTGGTCTACAAACTGGCTCAACATTAGCTAATTCCAGACAATGCCATTTTTGCGTAAATACATTTAAACAGCTCTCCGTCATTACTATCTTCATAACCATCTCATACATATAGTAGAAATAATAAGGGATATTGGCCATTCATGTGACGGTAAACTAAAATTTCTACTTCATATTGATGAAATAATTCACAAGGCACACTTTGCATTAGGTTTTGTTAAAAGATGTTTCAAAAACTTTTCTAACATTTACGGTACCCAATGAACTTATAAGACGTTTGTCCCACCTCTACTTCAATACGCGTTGGAGGTTTGGTCATATCAAGAAGAGAAAGCATCTAACAAAAATGTCTTCGTTTTGCACTTTAATACCTTTTGATCTTACCCCTCGCCCCTGTTGATTAAACCTCAATTCATTACGGGAACGAAGAGATTTTGCTGACAAACTGTTCATACATCGTTTCCTCTTTGGTTCAGTTAACTGCTCTTCTCTTTAAAATTCCATTTCTTTTAACACTAACACCCGGAACCTGAGAAACCCTCAGCTCTTCTATTTACCAACACATCACTCCTCTTATGGCATAAAAGAACCTCAAGCCCGTCTACTTCAGTTGGTCAATTCAAATCCAAATTCATTTAATTTCAACACCAGCACCTATAACCTCATAATCCTCTTGAATACTCATTGTTAAAAGTTTATATTGACGTTAGTTTATAAGTTATACTTATAGCTTGAAATAAGCGAAATAAATGTGGCTTAAGACTAATAAGATTAACACAAAATCTGTTTATAACAGAAGGTCAAATCTCAGCCTATATCAAAAAAACACTAAAGGAATACGTATTTTGTAAAACTCCACATTTTTGACAAAGATTTCACAACTTAAAACCATACTTTTTTCCTCTTAAGTCTTTAGTTTCTTCGTTAAACTTATTTTCCCAGTCTCCCAAGTTTAAAACGATCTAGGTATATGATGTTCAGTATCTAAACTAAAGATTCTTTTTATAATTTAAACATTTTTCAATGCCATTTTCTCCGGGAAGTATTCCAAGTGCATTTTATCATATCTAGACAAGTCAAACCCGATACTCTTTTATATCTACATACGAATACTAAGTAAGTGATAAAAAAGGAAACTTAAAATATTTTGATAGCCAAATTTTTACATTATGAGATCTTCACTCAACACTCTTAATTCTTCTTCTTCTACTTCCAAATACTCGATATGGCATTGTAACTCATTTTACAGCCACTGAATCCTTATTCTAGCGAAACATTTCACAGCAGGGTATTAATACTGATTGCGTTTTTCCGTCTTCTATTTATGCGCTATGGTTCTATAAATATGTAGTAGTTGGAATTGGAGTTGAAGTTGCTATTGCTGTCGATATGGTTTGTAAATTTCGGATAATCCAAGGATATAACGGCAGAGCACAATGAATGCACTCCACAAAGAGTGCGAGCATACATGCACATGAAAGAAGAACGAACCCTTCATCTTCCTTCAAGCACATCCAGATGTGATTGTATATATTCATTTTACAATTCCCATATCCAACCTATCTATACGCGAGATAAACTCTCTCAACCATAAAAGTAAACCAAAATCTGCAGTAAGGACCTCCTCACAATACCATATACCTATCTATACACAGACACAGAATGAGTGCGGAAGAAAAAAGAAAGAAATAACAGTATAAAAAGAATTGCTGCACTCATCGAAAGGAAGAGGAAACCGGCAGGATACAATTTACTACGCCATCTTCTCCCATTTTCTGTGTATCTACAATCCTTGTTCCTTAGTTGCTTTGCAAGCCAAAACCGAAGTTCCACAACAAAAATGTTGCACTCTCATTTCAAGAGCAGGAAATATCCTGCCGAAACCGAGCGAGAAAAGCGACACAAAAAAACATAAAGGATTCAAGAATGTTCTCTCCATAAACTGCTTACTGTGTCGACAACGACAATAACGCACATGCACCTTCCCCTGGATGCTGTTACTGCTGTTCCTGCCACTGTTGGTGTCGCTGCTGTTACTATTGCTAACCAGCTTAACCAGAACTACGTAACCAGTGGGACTGTGGCCTATGGGACACGAAACAACAACCAAAATGTACAATCGAAAGCGACATGGAATTGGGGATTTGCCGAGCAGGATCTGGAGCTGGGAACCTCCGAAAAGACCCCAACCAAATCTCTTTTCCTTCCGAAATGGAAAATGGAAAAATAAAATGAAAATGTTGGTCTAGGCAGTAATACTGGCTCATTGCCAATCAGTTGTGACATGATGAGTAGGCACAGAGTATTGTTGAGACTTTGGGAGTAATGAAGTTTTTTTTTTTGCAGAAGGCCTTCAGTTCCAAGCCACAGCAAAATTTAACTTTGTGTATGCAAAAATTGAAGTTTTATTACTTCCATGTCTTACAAGAGACCCATTTCTGTTTCTGCTTCGAAACAGGGGGCTACGAAAAAGTCGGTAGGATGAAGGCGTTCAACGGATGACAGTAACTCTGTTTGGCCTAAGCCAAAACTCTATTACTGCCAACTTCTATTACTTGTGGTATGTGACGAGAGACGACACAAGGACCTTCCCTAAAAATGACATCCTTTTTTGCATAGACTATAACAAAAAACCAAACAAAAATACACAAGGACAATCTTTATCGTCAGTTTAAGTTTGGTATTGTATGGAAGAAGAATTCCAGTGGTAAAGGCCTCTGCAAGGATTCGAGCCTGAAATAGCCACCGCACTGCCTGAACCAAAATTAAAACTTATAAATCTTGAGTGCACCATTTAACGGTATAGTGTGCATAAACCCTGTGTGGAATCCGATTATATGCATGGTGGTGCACTGTGCCTGTACGAGTATGCCTTTTTTTTTGGGACCGACCATGGCACTTTAAAATGTTAACCTCAAGCTCTGAAAATCGATGCAAGTGAGGGTCGGTCTCGACTACGACTCATCCCATGCAGTTTGGTTCGGCTCGAACCCCCATATTATACACCGAACGGACGGAACTAGAACTGAACTGAATGGAGTCCATAGTCACAGAAGCTATTGAAAATATGCAAATTTACAGTTTGTGTGCACTTTTTCAAATGAAGTTATTCGCACAGTCAAGCAGAGACGTCAGGCCCGAGAAAGACGGAAATGGGGGCTAAGGCGGTGGCAATGGCGGCAGGCGGTAAATTTCTGGAATTCGATGTCAATGAAATAGGGATTTTCCTCCTCTTTCCTTCCGAATCATGGCCTGAGACTGTGATGTCTTCATTTGTTTTTCAGTCCTTCCACTATAGCAGTTTAAGGCGGAGAAGGAGCAGCAGTAGCAGCAGCCTAAGACCTGATGGACTAGACTGCTCAGTGAACATATAGAAAATAAAATTTTGTTAAAATATGAAAACTTAGACTGTCCGGTCTGTCTGGCATCTGCTGGTCTTGAGTTGAGAACTAAGGGAGCTGGTAGTCCTCCTCGGTGGCGCTGTGTGGCGTTGTCGTCGTCATTGGTCGGCTTTCAGCCCAAACCGCTATGATATGGTCGGTCGTCGGTCTACAGTCGACTGTCGACCGTCGACAGACGGTTGGTTCGTCGGAGTGGTGTCTGCCTATCGTAGTCATTTCTGCCACAGGCATACGTACCTATACATAAACGAGTCACCATCTGGCGGGATATTTAATTATTTTGTTGCCGAAGTTAATTTAACTTTGGACATTCTCTATAACATCGCATTCGGATGATAGACGAGAGATAGGGAAAATTGAATTATGACCTTGTTTTTGCTCGGATTATTTATACACACACATCCATGGCCAACATGAAGTCTAGTTTTTTTTTTAAAACATAGTATGCAGTGAAGTTGGTTTTTGTTGTTGTTTTTGCTATTTTAGTTGATGCTGTGATATTGAATTTAAACGAACTTAGCTAAAAAGTGTTGCCAATTTGATAGTTTATAAATTTGTATAAAGTTTTGGGCATGCCAATGGGTGTTTCCATTTCAAAATTTTTACAAAAGTGCAAGCTTTGATATTCAGCCTTATGACAAGTATCATCGGGGATTATTTGTTCTACATGAAGTTTGAGATTTGAGATGTGACTTCTCGCGGATTCCAATATTATAGACAAATATGTTTGTATGGATCAAAGGTCTGATACTTTTTTTATGCCATTCATAGAGCTTGTGATAACGCCGATCAAAAATTAGAAAATAATTTAGGTTAGGATTTTCATGCATTAGTATTTGACAGATCACGCGGGATTTCAGACATGGTGTCAAAGAGAAAGATGCTCAGTATGCTTTGACATTTCATCATGAATAGACTTACTAACGAGCAACGCTTGCAAATCATTGAATTTTATTACCAAAATCAGTGTTCGGTTCGAGATGTGTTTCGCGCTTTACGTCCGATTTATGGTCTACATAATCGACCAAGTGAGCAAACAATTAATGCGATTGTGACCAAGTTTCGCACTCAGTTTACTTTATAGGGCATTAAACCAACCACACGAATGCGTACAGTGCGTACAGAAGAGAATATTACGTCTGTTTCTGAGAGTGTTGCTGAAGACCGTGAAATGTCGATTCGTCGCCGTTCGCAGCAATTGGGTTTGTGTTATTCGACCACATGGAAGATTTTACGCAAAGATCTTGGTGTAAACCCGTATAAAATACAGCTCGTGCAAGAACTGAAGCCGAACGATCTGCCACAACGTCGAATTTTCAGTGAATGGGCCCTAGAAAAGTTGGCAGAAAATCCGCTTTTTTATCGACAAATTTTGTTCAGCGATGAGGCTCATTTCTGGTTGAATGGCTGCGTAAATAAGCAAAATTGCCGCATTTGGAGTGAAGAGCAACCAGAAGCCATGCATCCCGAAAAATGCACTGTTTGGTGTGGTTTGTACGCTGGTGGAATCATTGGACCGTATTTTTTCAAAGATGCTGTTGGACGCAACGTTACGGTGAATGGCGATCGCTATCGTTCAATGCTAACAATCTTTTTTTTTGCCAAAAATGGAAGAACTGAACTTGGTTGACATGTGGTTTCAACAAGATGGCGCTACACAGCTCGCGATTCTATGGCCATTTTGAGGGAAAACTTCGGAGAACAATTCATCTCAAGGAATGGACCGGTAAGTTGGCCACCAAGATCATGCGATTTGACGCCTTTAGACTATTTTTTGTGGGGCTACGTCAAGTCTAAAGTCTACACAAACAAGCCAGCAACTATTCCAGCTTTGGAAGACAACATTTCCGAAGAAATTCGGGCTATTCCGTCCGAAATGCTCGAAAAAGTTACCCAAAATTGGACTTTCCGAATGGACCACCTAAGACGCAGCCGCGGTCAACATTTAAATGAAATTATCTTCAAAAAGTAAATGTCATGGACCAATCTAACGTTTCAAATAAAGAATCGATGAGATTTTGCAAATTGTATGCCTTTTTTTTTTTAAAAAAAAGTTCTCAAGCTCTTAAAAAATCACCGTTTATTACAGTTTTGAAACTTCAAATTCAAGGATCACACTAAACTAACTAACATTCTTTTGGTGACCTTCAAAACTTGTAAACGATTTTGTTTTTACTTAACCAAATTGCCACTTAAATACCTCAAAAAGTATTGAGTTACATTGAAGTTTATGTTATTTTCTGTTCAAATATTCAAGACATTAAATAAATACTCAAAAAATTTAACCACAATATTTGTTTTTTTTTTTTGCAAATGATAATATGCCAAGAAGATAAGTCAATATTTTTCTTTGTTTACAAGATATTCCACCCCAAAATAAATTTTTACTAATTTTTGGATTTTTATCAACATTTTACCATGTGTCAAAAACGCTATTCTTCGTAGTGTAAAATAATTGCGAAGGAAATACCTTCTATTGTTTGGATGGGTTTGAAACTAAAGATGTATGTTCAATTTCCTTTAATTATAAAAAAGACCAGTTGCTGATTATTGTGGCATCAGTGTTAACTGGTTTGAGAAAATAGATAGTTTTAATGTTAGTGCTTTGACTTTCTCGAACCATATGCCAATCTCAGTAGCCCTGACCATAATAAAACCTCTGCCCAAAAAAGCATTTCTCTTCTGCCAAGACTATTTTGGAACGATAGGGAAAAAGAAAGGTATGAAGCCAAACTTAGTCAGTTTACTGTACAAACTGATTTAAGTCAAGAAAGCACGAGCCACCAAATTGATTCTTTTATCCAAGCTATAAAAAACTCGATCTCCTTTGCAGAAAGTAGAGACGTGCTCGTAGCTAAAGGCAAACAAAAGTGGTTTAACAAAAATTGCGAAAGAGCCAGGGCTAAATCCTTCAAATTGTTAAAACTAGCAAGAATGAGAAACGAAAGTTTATTCCGTGAGGCTTATGTTCAGGCAAATAAAGAATATACTAAACTCTGCCAAATTAAGGGAAATTAATACTATTTCGGAATAGCGAATAATTTAAATAATGCCAAGGATTCGTCTGAATTTTGAAAAGTGGTGAAGGAACTGGATGGGAAAAAATTCAAAATTAGTAACAATTTGGATGCTCACGTTTTGGCAAATCATTTTAAAAATCTACTTAATCCATTACATTAAACAACCAATAAAATTTCCTGAAAATTTATAATCGTTGACTCTTTAGATCGGGATATCACCATAGAATAAATTTACAGTGTTTTACATAAAGCTAAGAATAGAAAAGCCCCAGGGTATGATAGAGTTCCTTATGAATTTTTCAAAAACGCCCCAAACGATTTTTTAGGACCTACTCAAATATATTGCACATGGCTGCAGTACCTGAAACTTTTAGAAAGTCAATTGTATTTCCAATACACAAAAAAGGGGACATAAATTATGTGGAAAATTACAGGGGCAAATCTTATCTAAATGTGATTTCGAAGATATTTACAGGAATTATACTGAAAAGGATTGAGTTTTGGGTTAATAAAAACAAATTGTTAAACGAATTTCAAGCTGGTTTCAGAGCGATTATTCAACAACGGATCACATTTTCTCCACCAAAAATATCGTAGATCATTACGCAGAAAATATTAAAAAGCTGTATTCAATATTTATTGATTTCAAAGCTGCTTTCGATAGCATTGATCGAGGAGCATTGTTATATAAATTAAATCTACTGGGTTTATCCTCTAAGATTTCTAAAGTAGGTACCAAGAAAACTTTACGAGAACACAACATCATAAAAATTCTAAAATTATTAACAATATTTTTCATATAAAGAAATAGTTAAGTTTGAAAAACTAGATTTTAGCCGAAAACTAATTTTATTTTTTTATAAAAAAACGGACTGTGGATTTTTACAAAAAACTTCTGAATATGGAAAACAATATTTTCTGTGTAATAAACAAATTTTGAAGACAATATTTTAAATTTATTTTAAGCTATTTGAGTCGAAAGTAAAATTTTACCAATATAAGAAGACTGTCCATTCGATTTTTCGGAAAAATTTTCTGAATGTTGAAAATATTACTTATTAAAAGTTAAAATTAGCTGAAAGCCATAATCTCAAATTTTTGAAAATATATTTGAGTCGAAATTCAATTTTTACAACTTTGAACAACGTTTTTTTTTGGTTTTTATTTTTCATAAAAAAACTATCAATTCGATTTTTCTCAAAATGTTACCAAATATTAAAAACGTTATTTTTCTATGCACAAAATTGTTTTGGAGATGAAATTATTTTGCATTCGTAGAGAGAGAGACATTCCAGGTAACTGTAAGGCAGATGAACTCGCCAGGAACGGTACAGTACAGCCCATCCTACCACGTTTGGCAAGTACTGGCATACCAATCGCTACTTGTAAACTGCTGCTAATGCAAGACGCTGTGAGGAGGTCAGGCACCAGGTGGAACCGCATCACCACGTGTCAAGCCACAAAAAACATCGGGCCAACACTGGATTTAAAACGTTATAGGTGCTTGCTCTCTCTAAGCAGATCGCATATAAGCTCGATAATAGGTGTCATAACAAGACACTGTCTAATAGGAAAACGCTGCGAGACTAGGCGTATTCTCAAATGACTTTTGCAGAAGCTGTATAGACGAGGAAGAGGAAGAAACGGTTCTTCATCTTCTCTGCACATGCCCTGCAAGAATTACCTAGGAGAATTCTTCTTTAACGATCGAAACGATCTAAATCATATCGGTATAATCAGCCTCTCACGTTTCCTA
This sequence comes from Eupeodes corollae, assembly GCF_945859685.1. Classification (NCBI taxonomy): domain Eukaryota; kingdom Metazoa; phylum Arthropoda; class Insecta; order Diptera; family Syrphidae; genus Eupeodes; species Eupeodes corollae. Next base: position 307,500,249 of record NC_079147.1, on the reverse strand, counting down.
AGGGACTCAAGCTGGTTCCATTGAGCTTAGGAGGAAGCTTCAAGATTCATGTGGTATCGCAATGGGCCATTAAACTGGCCTACCTTACCTTTTTTTGTAAACTGGTATGGTAAAAAAAGCAATCACGCAACTTTCTAGATATCCCTTTCTGCATCTTTCTGATTTATTTTGATATTCAGTAAATTTTGTATAAAAATCCGACACAAAGTTTTTCATAACGTAGGTATTAAAATCAACATAAAATGTTACTAAAATTTGTAAAAATTGGTTTTCGAAGAATAATCTATATAAAAAAAGATTTTGAAATCAAACTTTTTATCATATGCAAAATATTGTTGGGAATTTTTAAAATTTTAAGAACATTTCAACTGGCAAAGCATTTTACAAAAGACGAAAACCTGCAAACCTTTTTACAGGACAAATCGGCAAATTGGATGGGAAGTAATCAGTGTGGGTCGCATCCCAGCCTCTTTTTTAATTCGAGGCCACCGGATATTCAACGCGATGACAATAAGTTGCTATACAATCCATGTTTTTCTTAGCTACCAATACCTTTAACAAATATTAGGGTTTAAGTTCTTGGAGGCAGGCAAATATGTTTTAAAAAACAATGATGAAATATACTTTGTTTAGCATCTTTATAAACCTTATAAGTTTTCGTTTTTTGTCAAGCTTACTCTTCTGCTTTCCAAACATAGGGAACGAATTCTGTGGAAAGTAAGTAACTTTTCCTTACTCAAATCTTTGTATATGAAACTTTTCAGTTTATCTTTTACATATTTTCAATGATGCAAACTCCGTATTTATATTTTTATTTTTAACCTTTTTGTGCATTCACGATTCCGAATTTTCAAGTAAGTATATGTTTTTTGACTTACGCAAAAGAAAAATCTACTTTCTGTATTGAATCTAAAATTAAAGTGGCATCACTGCTGGTGTATACACAGCAAAAACAGCTCCTTTAACAGAATTCAGAATATGCATAAAAATCGATCACCGTAGGCGTCGGCTGCACTGATGCATGCATCTACATATATGCAAATACGCAGCACACATCAAACCAACTCTAACACATACCTACTTATACAACATCCGTTTATCAAAAGCACAAATCTTATATATGTATTTGTGTGAGATTATAATTTCCATCTGTGTGTGTGTGTATGTGTAAATCTAGAAGGGAGTGAGAGTGTATGTGTTAATTAACAAACTATGCATGATTTAGCATCCAGGGTCGAATTATGCAATTAACTTGTAATTTGAATTCGAATAAAATTCCTGAGCTTGTAATTCCTGTCCAATGATGCAGTCTCCCTTTACCTCCACATTTACCCGCCCGCCCTGACTTTCAACCCTTTTAAATAATACTCTGACTTCCCATCCCCTCGTTTTGTCATATACATATAGGTATACATATACACCCGCTGCAGCTCGTTCCTTCCGCTCTCCTGAATTGTGATGAAATTTGATTCGAGTTTCAATCCAGTTTGAGTGCTATCAGTCCACTTCAGAGTCGATGCATTGCATATATATCGAAAGCTTATATAGACTGTGTACCGTATATCCATCAGTGAGTAAGTGCATGATGGCACAACTCACATACAAGCACTCCTACCATACACTATACACATTATGGGAAGGATAAATGGTATGATAAGAGCTATGGGAGGACCTTATCCGATTATCTGGTATTTCTGGTGAATTCCATTTGCGGAAATTAATGCACACACGCCGCACTAACAAGGGATTTCCAATTCAAGCCATCAGGACATACATACATATTTATATCTATCTGTATATTAAACTTTATATATGAATTTTGCAAATTTTTGCTATACAAGCAGCAACAACAACAACACAGAGAGACATGTAATTATTTAGGGGATTAACAGTGTAACATGTAATACCCAAATTAAATGCAATTTCTAGATTTGCCCCCATCTCTCTCTCCACATCCAAATGCAAGCAAAATCATGTTGGCCTATTAAAAATTTATAATCAATCCCTTTTTGCATTATAATATTGATACACGTAGTTACATCACTTGAAAACTGAGGGGAGCAGAAGTAGAAGCAAGAAGGCACTGAGCCAAAAAAAATATTTGCAGAATCAGGGAAAGAACATTTTGAATCAAAGTTAAATGGAAAGGATTTAGAATCAGGAAATTTTTAAAATTAAAAAGAATTTGGTCTTCGAGTCCTGTAATCTTTAAAATACCCTGCATGCAATTTAAATTATAGAAAGTATTATATTGAACAGTTTCAAGAAATCGTGTGATCAATAAATTAAGTCAGAAGATTATTGACGGGATGAAAAATGCAACAATATTTATAAAAGTTTTGGATTTTACTTCTCGGCATAATTTAAACAGCTCTTATGTCTTTCTGTGTAGACTCAATAATCGTGGCCATTATAAACCGTAATATGTATCATGTCATCTCACAACTACGTAAAACTAAAATAAACTCACGAAAAGTTCATAGTTTAATAGGTTTAAAAGCATATGTTACTTTTAAGCTTTATGAAACTGCCAGCGTCTACTACATTTTAGACTGAGAATCTCCTATTTATGGCTTTTTGGCAAAGCGTTTTTGTTTATATCTTTTTTTAAATATTAATAATATTACTTGCACATAAAAATCCTTGTAGGCTGAAATTTAATTTAAAAGCGAAATGAATCCAATCAAGCCTTTCGAATAAGTTAAAATATTGCTACACCGAGTTCTAATATCCTAGACCCCCCAATTTGAGGGTCTAATAAATCGAAGTCCACCATTGACCAAATATTTACATTACGGCAGATCTTGGAAAAATCCCAGGAACTTCAAATGGATACACACCATCTCTTAATCGATTTTAAAGCCACGTATGGCAACATATTTAGTGAAAAGCAGAGCAATGTCTAGCTTCAACATCCCTGTCAAACTTATCCGTTTGTACAGAATGAAGATGGAGAATGCACGCTGCTCTATCCAAGTCGGAAAAGATCTCACCGTTGCATGATCAAAAAGGGTTTTAGAGAAGGCGATGCACTGTCATGTGACTTCTCCAACATTGTTCTGCAAAGAACTGTGCAAAACTCAACCCTCAACACTAGAGGCAAAGGTCCATCCGATAACAAAGATACGCAGATAATATTGACATAATTTGAAGATCAAAGCGTAGTGTCAGTGGAGCGTTTTTGAGCATTGCGAAGAAGGTGGGCTTAGTGGTCAATGAGGGCAAGAACAAGTATATGCTCTCATCAAAAAAGGACATTGGACAAAACGTCACCATGGAGAGCTTAGACTTTGAGGTAGTTGAGGGCTTTGTCTACCTATGCACCACTATAAACTCAGGCAACGACACCAGTGCTGAAATCAAACGAAAAATAACTCTTGCAAATCGCTGCTCCTTTGGACTAAGAAGTCAATTATGTAGTAAAGTCCTCTCATCTAAAATCACCATCTATAAGACACACATCATCTCGGTTCTCATTTATGGCGCTGAGGCCTCGACCATGTCAAAAACTGATGAAAGCGTCTTAGATGGTTCGAGAGAAAAATTTTTCGAGTGATTTTTGGACCCGTCTGCTCAGATGGAGAATTGAGGAAAAGATATAACGACGAATTGTACGGGCTTTACATCGACACTGAGCTGGTTAAGAGAATTAAATTCTAACGGCTAGGTCATGTAGAGTGAATGGACATCAACGCTCCAGCCCGAAAGGTCTTTGAATCCAATCCCGATTGACGGCGTAGTAGAGGAAGACCGCGATTCAGGTGGCGCACTCAGGTGGGAGAGGACCTCAACCAACTTAGCGTGCGAAACTGGAGACAGCTTGCTAGGGACCGAGCTGGCTGGAGACGTATGTCAGCTCAGGCCCAGGTCAGGCCCTGACGGTAGTGCCACCGTAAGTATGTAATTAAGTAATAAATCGAGGCTCTATCTCAAACTGAGATCTAAACGCTTGAGAACTTGATGAAGAAATTAGTTAGAACTCAATCAAGTTTTAATTTATTAATAAACCGAGTTTTAGAGACCAGAGCTTTGTCGAGAAATGTGACGTATAAATGCAATTTAATAATATTTTTGCATTAATTTTGTTCATATTTTAAGCATGTTAACCTTTGCTGTATGTAATGCGTTCCCAATCCCGTAACTTAATGTTGTTTCAAGGTTTAATTTAATTATATTGCACAAACGTTCAGTTTTTCATGAGAAGGATAACAGAACTACTTCATATGTTTGGTCAAAAATGTATCGCATTGCAAACTAGTTCTTACTATTTTCAAGCTTTAAACCTACAAAAAATTGACACTCTGGTAGTTTTCCCACAAATAAATTTTAAAGGCGCTTGAACTTAAAAGTGCCTATATACCAACCATATTCAATTTTCCTGGCATAGACATTATTTTTTCTAATCAATAGCCCTCAAGACAGAACATTCGACACGGTTTATTCCCTCGTTAAGCTCGTCTTAAGACTGCCCATAACTCTAGAAAGAACTTGTCCCAATAAATACAAAAGATCGGGAAGCTAACTCTTATCGAAAGAAATCGTTTGTGTATTCAATTCGTTTGTTCAAATTCAAAAACCGTTTTTAAAAACTATACTATTCGAAAATTCTACAAAAAATTCTATTCTATTTGCCGGGCTTAAATACCTGACTCAGCTGATTGCCTAAATTTAGACTTATTCCTACTTCTAATAGTGACAAATTTGCAATCAATGAAATATCGTCTCAAGGCACATCAGATCATATCAATTTATCATGTCAAAAAATCGAGTAAAGGGAAAACCTTCGTTATATGGTATCAACGACTTTTTCAGAAACTTTAACTGGATCCATGAACTCTAGCGCACATCTGATTAAAATGTTAATATACTTTGATTCTTTCTATGGAAAAATCTATCAAATCCAGGAAAAACTCATGGTTTGATTTAAGCTGTAAGGATGTAATAGCGTAAGAGATGTACATTTCTGATACTATAGAGCCAGCCCCACTGAGGAAAACTGTAATTAGAAACAAGCTAAAAATACATTCTAGCATAAACAGAAATGTATAATGGCCCTTATGCGTAATGAGACCAATTTTTTTTTATACTTGTACAGTTGCAAGACTACTTTACTATCTGGTATTGACAAATACTCTGGCTTGGAGGAAATATTCTTCAACACTAGTAAAACTACTGAGTAAGCTTTTTCATCGCTCTTTTGGATATGATCGAAAACAGAATTTTTCCAGCATGTCCCTAAAAAGGCGATTCATCTTTTCCCTCTAACATCGTCCAATTGCACTTACATCCGTTGTTTTCAAAGCTATGGGAACGCTGATCAGTTAAAACCTTAAGAAGTGTTTTGAAGAACGACTCATTTTAAATGACCAGTAGTATGGCTTTCGTAGCTGACCGAAAAGTGGAACAAACATTTGCATCGTTTTATATAAAGTAAGATAATTGCACTTGACCACTTAATTTTGGCATCGAGCTTTTGGTATTGATGAACCTCCTCTTTGTTAGGCTATAAATTTCCTTTGGACTAAAGGATTCAGTATTGGATGGGTTCTAATCTGATATATACAAAATAAACGCTGGTGTACCTCAGGGCTCTGTTTTGTCTCCGACACTTTTCATTATTTTTATAAATGATATTTTGTCTGAGACTTCTAATCAACAAAACTGTTTTGTATATTTTTTTTAGGCAACTTCTCCAATAACCCACCTGAGTCTCTTGGACCGAATTCAAAAGAGAGCTTTTAGCATGATAAGTGACCGTTCTTGCAATCAGCAAGAGCACCTCCGTTACGAAAGTTTTCATGTTCATCATTATTTTATACCTATTTTTATAAACAATGCTTATGTGAAAAAGCCAATTGCATTCTTCCCTCAAAACAATTCAAATCTAGTACTTTTAAGAATACTCATTAGTTTACCTTTGAATTAATTTTCTGACTTACTGTAACGTATGGATATTCTATTTTTTCGTTGAACTTCACGAATGTGGAGAGCCTTGTAACAGACTCAATATTTCAGACTCGTTACAAAGTCCAGCCATCCAAAAAGGATATGTGTGATATCTTCTTTCTAATCCTTTCCTACTTCCTTCTAATTCCTCGGGCAGTTTTTAATCATTATAAGCGTATTCAAACCCCGTTGAGGGTGAGAAGAGTATTAACAAAAAAATATTGGTAACTTAAACTTATATTGGACAGTTGATCAAAACCTGCTGTTCTGATGCTAACGACAAGAAAATGCAAAATCTTTTGAGAAACCTTTCGACTTTCTGATGTTCGACTTGGCTTCTCCGATATTTCGTTTTTCATTTTTGACGAGTTGTAACCTCGCAACCCGCGAACCCATCATCCTCATCCCATCCTTGGCTTGACATTTAACTATTCCAAGAATCTTAACACTCCATTAACCCCAAAGGTTGAAAGAATCATTTTTCACATTAAAAGGAAAACTTTTAAACAGCAGCAGCTTCTCTATCTCCATTCTGAAAATGAAAAGGCTTCCCGCTCTCAATAGAAGAAAAAGTAACCCTTTCCTCCAATTGGATGTAACATAGAGACAGGCCATCAGTTCTTCTACGAAAAAGATGCACCAGGCATAAAGCAGGGCCTTATAGGTCGGTGAAGTGCAGGTTTGAAAAGAAAACTCAGTCAAGTGAATGAATGCGGATGAATGAGGCGAGTCGGAGTGAGTGAGAACAACTCGCAGAAAAGTCACTGCGAAATTTGTTAACCTCATTTATCAAACAATGATGTCCGCCCTACCCTCTCTCAAAGAGGCAAAACCCGGTACCAAACGAATATAACCAAATGACAAATGGTTTAAGTTTCCATTTTGGAATTATTACGAGTTCATAAAGCATAGCGAAGAACAACTACTTACTCCACACACTAAAGTCTGTGTCTGCCTATTGAGAAAATTGTGGGGGTGGATCCTTTTCTTTACCCCAAATGGGGATGACGATACGGTAACTATCTTATATACATTCTTCCTTCAGAACTCACATCGCAACTATGTAGCACAATGTTTCATTTGAATGCAAAACGAGGATAAAGTCATTTTTGCATTTATTTGAGGCGATAGCAAAATAAAAAGTTACAATCATTACTACAATTGTACTACGAGAAGAGGGCATCAGGAGTCAGGGGAGTTGAAAGAGAGTGCTAGAGCTCAGGAAGTAAGTTTCTGCTTTGATTAATCTACGTGGTGTGAAATTCATGACCCTTGACTGAAAAGTTGGCTCGAACCAAAGAAAAGAGCCGAACCAACTTTGTCGGACTAAAAATGAGGTTCTGTTCACTCACTCGCTCGCTCCGCTCTATACGCAACGCATTATTCTTTTGATCTATGTGTTTGAAATGGGGGCTTTTCGTAGTTAGAATAAGTTCAAAAAGGTATTTTGGTCTAGTGATTGTGTTCGGTTGGCTTTCGGTTGCTGAAATGGTGACTGGTGAGGAATAATTCATAACTTTCTTTCATGGAATATAAATGAAAAAGTTTTATGTTTAAAGGAAAAAGTTTATTTTTTTGTTGTCTATTTTTATATCGAAATGATGTACTGAGTTCTTAGAACAAATAAATTTGCATTCAAACACAATGAATTCAAATCAAATTTCTGTGGATGTTTTGAAGTGTATCTATTCGTATATATAAGCAAACTCAGTAGAGACAGTATTATATTTAGTATTTGGAAACAATTATCATATGTAAATTAAAAATAAGAAACTAATTCTGAGACGTATTTAACAAAAAGAAGTGTTAACAAATTCCTAGACATTGATTACCTCAACCAGTTGTAAGGAAAAAATATGTTTAGATAATATTGGTATTCAATTGAATACTTTCAATACCTCAAACTGAAATTTGTGTATCTGTTAGTATATACATAATCAACTATTTGTTATAATTTTAATATCGAACAATATTGATATCATATTTCCTTGTACAATAAACATCTTGTTTAATTATATTAAATTAAATTGTATTCTTAATTATAAAATTGGACTTCCTGGAATAGCCGTTCTAAAAAGTTATCTGCCTAGAACCGCAACTATTATAATTAATAGAAATTAATTCAGAAAATTCTAACAGATAACGACAAATTTTTCAAGATGGAAGAAGGAAGTTCGATTTTCAAGAAGCTTAACAGCAAAAACTATCAAACATGGAAAAACAGGATGGAGTTGTTGTTAATCAAAGAAGATCTTTGCGAAAATATTGGTGATGCAGCACCTAATCCCGTTCTTGCTAGTACCACAACCGGACTCGCAGTGGAAGATTCTCAACTGATGCATATTCGGAAATTGAATACTGCTAAAGAATGATGGGATGCTCTGAAGAAAGCACACGACTCAACACTCTCGAATAAGGTAACGTTGTTAAAGAAATTGTGTCGTATGCAGCTTAAGAACGGACAAACAATGGAAGCTCATATTTATGAAATGCTGAATATTGTGGATTATCTAATTAGCTCAGGCGAGCAATTAGCAGATTATCTTGTGGTTGCGTTCCTTTTAGGAAGTTTTTCAGACCACTACAATTCTTTGGTGACTGCTCTTTAAGTTAGAAAAGACGAAGAGTTAACACTCGAATAAGTCAAAGCAAAGCTGATTCAATAATATAGGCATAAAAATAACGAATCATCGAAAGAACCATTAGAAGATGCTGCATAGAAGACTCGAAACTTCAAGTTCAAATGCTATTCTTGTGGAAGAACAGGACATTTAAAAAAAAAAAACTGTCCAAATAAGATGCAAGAACGAAGAAAACCCAATTTCAAAGCCAAGAAGACCGTTGAAACTTCGATGTCTAGTATAGGTGAGAGCAATAAAAAAGATATTGTTTTGTGTTTTAGTTCTGGTAAAAATAAAATTGATTCTGCATGGTATATTGATTCAGCCGCTACATGTCATATGTGCAATGATGGTAAAGTTTTTAGACATTTAAATAGAAAGATTGGCGATTACAATTATTAAGCAAATGGGGATATGGCAATTCCTGTCAAGAAAGTTCTTTATATGTTCCTGAGCTAGATAAAATTTGCTTTCAGTTAGAAAGCTTGTAGAAAGAGATTTAAGGTCTTTGAGAGGTAAAATGATAAAATCAGGTCGTTTAAGGTCTTGGATCTTGTTCACGCAGATTTATGTTGATTGTTGACCTATGAGAGAAATAACTCAAAGTGGGAACAAATATTTCTTAACATGTAATAAAAATTCTAAACTTGTTGGATAGCCGATGCAGATTAGGCTACAGACGTTAGAGAACGAAAATCCACAGGAGGATATTTATTTAAATTTATAGAAGCTATGTACAACCAACTATGCAGATAAAAAGCAAGGAATGAATGAACTTGAAGTAGAGCTTGTGGCTTTAGCAGAAGCAACTCAAGAACTAACAAGTTAATTTAGAAGATATTACAATATTCGAAGACAATCAAAGTTGTTTAAAACTTCGAAATTAACATATAGATGTGAAATATACTACTTTCTTCGTGACATTGAGAATATGAAGAAGTTAAATTCATTTACTGTCCAATTGAAGAAATGATTGCGGACATTCTTACAGAAAATTAAACAATCAAGATTCAGACTCCTGGCTGGTCTAACTAGAAACGATGAAGACTTTAGAAGTGTTTATTACGAAGGGATGTTAGTATATATATAATTTTCTACTTGTATATATATGCTTTACTATACAAACACTTCTTTTATTAATATTTATAGTTTTAATATCGAACAATATTGAAGTTCGATATTTTTTAGTTTATTATTTTTCGATTATTTTTAAGTTAAATTGTATTTTAAATTATAAAATTGGACTTCCTGGAATAGCTGTTCTAATAGTGTCTTATGACAGAAATAAATGGCACTATTGGATACAGAAAAGATTGCTAAAATATACTTATGGGAGATCTTTAACGTTTTGTAGAGCTTTTTGTTATAACTACTACCAAGATCTTAATTTTTTGATTGCAACCAATCTAGCTTCGTCACTTTTTTCAAAAGTTTCGTGAAAAAAAAACTGCAAATTTAAGAAACTAAAAATTTTCGATTTCGAAAATGTATCTTTATTAAAATAGTTAACATTTACAATTTTTATAACGAATGGTTTGACAATTATTATTATCTAAGAATGTATTGTTAAAACCATCATGTGTCGAAGTTGGATAAAATATAGAATATTTGAAATTGTTCAGCTTAAACAGTCTAGGCTGCGGCTTAACCACATGTTAATTCATTGGTGAAAAGGTCTACAATATTCTTTATTATATAATAATATCTAACAATTTTAAAAATATGATAAATAAAAGAGTTTTTCAATTGGCTAGGGTAGATTATGGCAGCCAGTGGTGGCCATTTTGTTTTGGTGACATCTGTCAAATCTTTTATTTATTATTCAGTTGTTTTTGCCAAATCATCATGGCATCATGGCAGATCGGGTGCAATGCAACTTTATAACCTCCTCGTGGTGGCCTCCAAGCAATGATTTGTGTATACCTATATACAGGGTGTGCCACGGGAACCGGATCAAAAACAAATGAATGTAACTCCAAAAGTTTAAGTCTTAAATTTTTTTAATTAATATAAGAAGTTAGCGAATTAATGCCATTTCAAGTTTTAAAAATACCTTGTTCGTAACAGGTGGCAAGTCGGTCCAAGAATTTTCGGTGAACGCGCTCCAGTAGGTCTTGTTCAATTGACGTAACTTCAGACGTTATTGCTTGCTTCAACGCTTCCAAAGTGGGGGCTTCGACTCGTAAACGCGTGATTTTAGGTATCCCCAAAGGAAAAAGTCACACGTCGTCAAGTCAGAAGAGGGGGCCATGGCACGTCCCCAGACCGTGACATAAGGCGGTTGGGGAACATCTCGCGCAAGAGAGTGATTGTGGGTCTGGAAGTGTGAGGGGGGGGCCCATCTTGGTGGAACCAAACATCTGCTCAAAAAGTTATTTATCATGTCCATGTAGCGGATAGAATTGACGGTGACGGTGTTTTCTTCTTCTTCAAAAAAAAAATAGGGACCGATGATAAATTTTCTTGACATTGCACACCACACAGTTACTTTAGGGCTATGCAGTGGTCGTTCATGGAGGAGTTGAGGGTTCTCAGGGACATAATAGCGGCAGTTCTGTCGATTGACAGAACCATTGAGATGGATGTGCGCCTCAGCGCTCATGAGCAGCAACATATCGTCATTCACTTTTAACAACGAGAGCATCACCAATGCGAAAGAAGAACGCTGTGCGTAATCAGTAGGTTGCAACTTCTGAACGATTGCCAACTTGTACGCATGAAACTTTAATTATGCTTGATAATTCGACTCACTGAAGAGGATGAAATGTGCAGTGATTGAGCTCGCTTGCGCACGGAACGGCCAGGGCTCTGGAGAACAGCTACTCTCATTCCCCTATGGAAACCGAAATTACAACTCGGATAATTAATTATAACTCGATGACAACTTTTGGATTAGTTTCTAGAATATGAGGACGCTTACTCCAATTTAGAGAAAAAATTTATGCGGTACCAGTATCTTAGGGTTAAGCGAAGTGCGATGGTTGGGATTGGGCAAATGCAAGTCACCGACACGTAACACTGTACTGCTCTACTCTGGTGACAATCCAGGAAACTCTCGCAAAGCTGGAATTGGGTTACTCCTTACAAAATATGCAATCAGAAGCCTTATTTCGTGGGAGCCCCTTAGGGAAAGGCTTATCAGAGCTAGGTTTCAGAGTATAGTATGACACGTCCCCAATATACAGTGTTACACCCCAACGGATCTCTCATCTGATGAAGAGAAATAATGCTTTTACAGTCAACTAGGATCCGCCTACAACAACACTCATCGCGGAGATATTATTTTGGTTATGAGAGACCTCAATGCTAAGGTTGGCAGTAACAACAACGGGCTGAGGCATTTGATGGATGTTCACGGAATCGGTAATTGCAATGATAATGGTGAGAGGTTTATTGACTTCTGCAACGCCAATAGCCTTGTGATTGGTGGTATACAAACTGTGTCATAACATTTGCTGGGTGTTGACGGACAGGCAAGCGTCTTCCAACCAAATTGACCACTTCGCGATTAGTCGACGCTTTAGAAGCAGTCTTTTGGATGTCCGAAACATATGAAGCGCCGACATGGGACTTGCCCGTGACCACCGCTTAATGATAGCTACCCTAAGATTGCGTAAAGCTACAGTTCGAAGATCACACGGAATAACACGAGTCCCCAAATTCAACATCACCAGGCTAAAGGATCCCACGACCCGTCAACAATTCAGGGACCATCTGCCTCACGAAATGAGAACAATCAGCAGCACAGTACATTTCAAGTGCTGACAGAATAGTCGTTCGGAAAGAAGGAAGCAACAACACTTGGCTTTCAGAAGAATCTTAGGCAAGGATCAACGAACACAAACTAACTGCTGCACAAGGGAAAAAATAAATGAGCTGGAGACCTACTACAACATTAAAAAGAGAAAGGTTCACTGCAGTGTGAACCGTGACAAGCATAACTACATCAACGCATTAGCGTAAGAAACAGAAGATGCTGCAAACAGGTGCAACAGCAGGACCCTTAACAGAATAACCAAATAGTTGACCAATGCACACAGGTCAAAGCAACACCTTGTGAAAAAAGTAGACGGTACTGGGATAAATTCGGTGGATGAGCAAGACAGAAGGTAGAAAGAACACTTTTCCTCATTTTTAAAACGAGTATTTGCAAACAAAGTGACTTATGAAGCACCCGAACAAACTAATCCAAGAATCCTCACCGCACTACAACTCCCTGTATAGATTAGATCGTTGCCATAATTAAAGCACTTAAGAAAAACGAAGCTGTAGGACTTAATTGAATGAAGCGAACTGCTTCATCCGCTCATAAAAGAAGCCTGGACCTGTTGCCAAAATAGTAGCAAAAGTCATACTGGAACGCATCAGAAAACACCTTTAGGCCACACTCGATGCCGAACAAACAGGATCAACACACTGTGGATCATTACTGAACAGTGCGTTGAATATCGATCAACCCTACACCTGCTGTTCATAGACTTCAAAACAACAACAGCAACTTAAAAACGTTTAAAGTGCGCATCTGAATATGTTGCAAAAATAAAACAAAGATTTGTCATAAAAATTCAAAGCATCCTAAATAACAACGAAACTCTTATCTTTACAATTTAAGTAAAATAAAAAGCTGCTTAAAGCTTCATCATAGACGTGACAGAGATGTTGTTAAATGGAGAGCATTCAGTTTTTATGGAACAGTGTTGAACTTAATGTGGTTGCATTCGTTTTTACTGCGTATTGTATACGAAATTTTCCTTAATATTAAACAACTTTTTGACCCATAAACTCAGCCTACCAATATGATAACCCGTCCATGCACTCGGAGCAAAATGTGCTCTTCACGCAAAAGCTGCCTTACTAATCGGATTTAATTAAATACACTTGGGGAATGCTAGTAACCACAATGAACGAAATGCTCAGAGAATCAAATGCTGCTAAATAGTTCCTATATATTTCCATCTTTAATTATATATCACTTAAAGATCTGAAAGTCTTAAACAATAAGGTACCGCACGGAATATGATTACGTACATTTTGTTTATAGTGTAATAGAACTATTTGAAAGTAAATTCCAGTGCACATTAGTTTTGATTATCAAATTGAAAAGAAAAAACAATGCTTGAGTAAGCATTTCACATTCTTGATGTGCGTTTCAGGAAGGATTATCTATACTTCACATTAGGTAAGAAAATGAGCTTAATTTCTTTTTTTGTATTTCATTTTCATTTTCAAAGCTCCTTTTTAAATTCTTCCAAGGAAATTAAGCTTTTAATACGCTTTTTTGAAACGATTGGGACGGTTGGGCTTTCAAGTTTATAGCTAAATCAGAAAGGACTAAAATATTTTTGTTTCCTAGGAGAAATATTTAATAATAACTTCCTTTCATTTCCTGTGAAAAAAAGTATATGAAATAGCGAAAACCTTTCCATTCCTGAAAATAATTACATATGTTAAAATCAATCATTATTAAAAAGATTAAATCAAAAAGTCAAAATGCAAGAACAACTTGAAAATATGTGTATTTGCATTTATTGGTGCAACTGTTTACATTTGCATAATTTCTGAAAGAATCCCGCTTAATCCGAACTTCAAAATTTAAAAAAATGTTTTTAAAAGAAAAAGTATATGCAAATAAACTTACCGAAAAAACTTCCCTTATAAAGAAATCTCTCAAGTAGTTAAACACTCCAGTTCTGTTTCTCGCGGCATTTCGTGTCTCGAACTATTCTTTCACTTTGACTTTTCAAAAAAAAAACTTCTCTAACTATTCCTTATTTATATCAAAAAATAAATAAAAAACAAACTATCAGTAAACTTATAAGCAACTATCTGAAGGACTTCAAGTCTGATATGGTGTTCCATAAGTTACACATGCTGGCATCATCACCAAAGGTATTCGATAAATTATTGAAGAGAATTTTGTAAAAGACAAAAAAAGAAATAACTTCCCAGACTCTCACGATCCCCAATGTTATCTCGCCACATATAATGTGCTTCTGCTTTTCTAGTTCTAGAGGTACATATACACCATTCCCTGTGCCCTATCTGAAAAAAGAACATAATTTTACATCGCCAGTAGCACCATCAGGCTTCACATAAGGACCCAGAGACAGACGTAGAAGGTACTCGTATACTGAAGATTGCAAACCACACATCTCTATGATGATGCCTGGGAAAACAAAATATTTAAACACTCATTTAGTTAACTCGAATGAAATAGAATTTTTGTGCCATCATACCACGGCTCGGCTATAAGGTCCTTTTTGGTGACGACAAACGGTAGATGGAGGCAGCAAAGCACCAAACTTTTCCCATATGATAAAATGAACTAAGTTATGCTCCACCAAAAACCTCACACTCTCCACCAACTCATCACACTTTACTTCGTTTTCGTCGTCGTTCTGGTCTTCACCGTCGTCCTCGTCTGATTCCCTCTAACCACAGGGCGTAAAAACACCAAGAATTTGTGTGGTGCGGTGCGGTGTGGTTTATGTGTTGGGGGTGTATGGAAAACTTTTTGAGCTCCCGCACTGTTTGAGTACCTACACCTACTTACCTAGCTACCCGGGTTAAATCGTAACTTACTTATCAGTTCCTTTTGCGAAATTTATGCACGTATCCTTGGCAAACGATAAAAGTAAACTTTGTCATACGTGAAAGCGCAACTTTCATCTCCACATAGATGACTACGACCGACGACGACGACGATGACGATGGAACACCAGAAAACCGACCTTCAGTGAAGGTGGTGTCGTGAAACATCTGCTTTACTGCGAGTATATGGAAATGGAAACATAGCATCATCATTTCCAGTTCTAGGATAGAGGGGACCCAAATATCATTTGCTTATCCTTTGCGATAGAAGTATTTTTATATTATTTAAGGACGATATGGCTTCGAGGAGTGCCTCTATACTTCTCTACTTCCATTTACCACTTTTGGACTATCTCCTTCGTTTGCCTTTCCGTCGTCTTCGACGTCGTCGTTGTCAGGACCTCAACTTTGGTGACCTTTTATGGAATGTCTCTCCTTGCAATATGAGATAACTTATCTCTGATAGAACATATGTGCCAAAAGATATATATCCTGGTTAGCTAGCAAAAAAGAACCACCCACCATCATCGCCTTCTCTAATCCCTCATCCATCCACCATATCCTTCCACATCGCTCCCAAACTGATTTGGTCCAAAAAAAATATTTGCTCCTGGATAACGAAAAGTTAGGTTAGACGGCAGAGTTGGATTTTTTTTTTGTATTTTCATCTTCTAACTCTCAACGGGGCTGTTAAAAGCAAATTGGTCTTTGCAAGGACGAAGGACAACCGGTGCGGCGTGGTTGGTTGTTTTATCTTGTTGCCAGAACGAATGAGGTTCTGAGCGCGAGCGAGGCTGCAAGTAAGGTCCAACTTTTGAGCACAAGATGAGTGAAGGTACGAAGTGAACGACGCAACGTTGAAGACGACAACCAGCGACGGAGTTGTCCTGGGTGATTGCAAAGGATATCAATTCTTCGTACGTTCATTCGTTTACCTGTTTGTATGTCTACGTACAGCCTTACCTTACCTACAGCTACATCCTATTTGAATAGAAAATCTTTAAGATAAACTTAAGTAGAAGGAAATAAGTGTTACTTACTGAGGTGTGTGCTGCTATGGAATCTCTCTCGGAAATGCTATGAATTTTTAGAAGAACTAAGCTGACATTATTACATGCATCATCCCCTGAGACGCCCAAAACAGAACACAGCACAGCGCCATCCCGCCAGCAACAGGATCAGAAGCAGGAGCAGCGAAGAAGACGACTTCAACATTCGCTGAAGGCGACACGGCCAGCGGCATGAAGGAGGAAAAGCAATTTATTTTTACTTAGAATGAAAAGTGGCAGCGCAAAAAATAGGAACGCTCTTGACAAGTACAATGATGATGGACATGATGAGTGTGTGTCGTCCTTTTTTTATTCCTTCCCTTCTTGTATCAGTTCCAGGATGAATGTAAAGTTTAGTGCGGAAAGTTTTCCAGGTATGGGACTTTGAGACGACGACGCCCACCGCCGCCGCCGCCGTAGGACGAAGGAGCCAGGACAAGGAGTGTAGTCGTGTAATGATGGCTTATATCAACACTAAGTTGATTTTTCTTTTCCTCTGAAATTTTTTTTTGAATGAATGTGAATGAAGGATTATGGGAAGGTACATAAAAAAGAAAGTGAATTTTGCGAGAGGTGAAAGTAGGACAAATCCATAAACAGAATAAGGAATTTCGGAATTATTTTTGTTATTACACATACCTTCATATAAAAACATACATTCAAGAAAAAGAAAAAAAAATCGAACCCCTGAAAAAGTTTAAATTTAAGGTAGGTACATAATTGGAATTTGAAAGTTATTAAGTTAGTCAAGTAGAATAAGAGTCTTTGAACTTGTTGCAGAAAGAAAACGCTGTCATGCAACGTCCGATTTTTGAGCTTTTAATATTAATACATAAATATTTTTAAGAGGATTTGATTTGTGAATTAATGAGGATTTAATAAAAAAAATTAACTGACCAGGGTTTTGACTCTTTAATGATTTTTAGTTAGATATTATTACCTTCAAGACTAATTCTATTTTGAAAAGTTTTAGAATGAGGTGTTTTTTGTTGAATATTTTAAAGATATTCGCAACTTTTTATTTTGGAATTTAAACCACACCAAATATTTTTGATCGAAAACAAATTTTTAATAATTTAAGTAGCATTTCTTAAATTTTTACAAATTGGATTAATGAAATTAATTTGAAAGATATAAAGAACCGAACATAAATTTTTACCAAATTTGCGTATTATTTTTTGTAGATTTAATTTTTTTTGTAAGAAAAAAACGGACTTTTGGATTTTTATAAACACTACTGAATGTCAAAAACAATATTTTCTGTGAAATAAAAAAGTTTTAAGACATTATTTTAAATTTTTGAAAAGCTGTTTGAGTCGAAAGTTCATTTTTACAAAGTTAAAGAGAATATTTTTTAAAAGAAAAAAGTAGTTTAAACCTAATATCTCAAAGATTTGAAAATATATTTGAGTCGAAAAGAAACTTTTAAAAACTTTTATTAATTTTTTGCGTAGGTTTTTATTTTTTGTAAGAAAACTGTCAATTCAATTTTTTTCAAAAAAAGAAAAAATAGTTGGAAACTATAATCTCAAATTTTTAGATATACATATAAAAAGATACTTGAGTCGAAATTCATTTTTTTCCAACTTTGAGTAATGTTTTTTTTTGGTTTTGATTTTTTATAAAAAAACTGTCAGTAACAGATGTTAAGAACGTTTTTTTTTCACTGCACAAAATTGTTTTAGATATAAAATAGTTTTCTATTTCTAAAATTTTCGGGGTGACAATTTTTTTTAAGTTTTTTTTTGATTTATAAAAAAACATTGTTTGGATTTTTTTCAAAAAAAATACTTGTTTGTATTACATTACAATATATTATATAAAATTTAATTCAAGTCTCTAGCATCATTGGTTCGTAAGATATTAAGGGTTAACCAATGTTTCATCTTTTTTTAAACCGCTATAGTAAAAAAACCAGTCACGCAATTTTCTTGAGAGAACTTTTTGCATTTTTCTGCCTTTTTATCTGTACAACAATATTTATTTGAAGTCGATATCTCTTCTGGTTCTTGAGCTATGGACAACGAAAAAAAAGTCGCGAACGTACGAACGCACGCATATACATCTTTCTTAAAATCTTTTATTTCGACTCTAGGGACCTTAAGAATTGTCAAAATTTTCAATTTAACAAATCGGACCCATTACAATAACTTCCTTTGCGAAGTTAAGAATAATGTATCATACAAATTCTTTTTAATTCGAAATACTGTAGCCTTAAAAGTGCTTACTTTGCGCCCAAATATGAAAATAATTTATCAAATTTTAAGTTTTTTAAATGTTATGAAAGTTGTCAAAACGATAACCAACCCCAATTTTACTAAAAAAAGGTGTTTGAAATATACAAATTTTTAATACATGACCAAGAATGACTGCCAAAAATATTGCAATGTCCAAAAGGCAGTACAAATCGTTGGTCATTTATACAAAAAAAAACATGAGGAATTCTTCCCCTTCCTCGCTTGTTATTATTGACTGACAGTACGTCTTTCGCAGCAAAAGGTCCGCTGGTGATCTCATGGCTCAACTCACCGGGAACGTAAGATTATTGAACTTGATATATCAAAAACTTTTGATAGGAGTTTGGCATAAGGCTTTCTCCTCAGTAATGCGTGCTTTCAGTTTTCATTAATCCAACCTTCATTGGATTAGTAGTAAATAACCTTTCGGATCGTTCAATATAAGTAGTATTGCATTGGTTCAAGTCTGAAAACCACAAAAAAATGCTGGTGTGTCCCAGGGCTCTCTTGTTTCTCCAACACTCTTTCTCATTTTTATAAATAATCTCCTGTCTGCAATTTCTAATCTAATGTTTTGTTTTGCTTAAGATAGTACTCTTAGCTTTTCATATTCGTTTTCAGGTTCACATCCCCCTTCTTCGGATGTGCAACTGCAGCGACAAATTATGATAAGCTCAATTAACTCCGACCTAAACAGTATTTTATACTAGGTTATTTAAAAAACCGCAGTGAATGTAATGCTTAGAAAATCGAATTCTATTATGTATCGTTAAAGCGAGATAAGCACCCCTTTCCATTATCCAAGGAGAGCACTTGCATCAATGGGACTGTCACCAAACACCTCTTGCGTATTGATCACATATGCGCAATCACTGTTTCCAAGGCGATGCAAAAAATTTGTCTTTTCGTTTGATCTGGCTATTATCTTCAAAACTTATATACGTCCCAAGCTTGGGTCCATCTTTGGGCTGGTGATCATGCAAATTACTTAATACTCTTGGACAGTATTGAACGTAAAACATTTAAATTTATTGGTGATGGTATCATTTGTTCATTTACTTCGCTTGAATATCGTCGTTAAGTTTCTTATCTAAACCTTTTGTACCATTATTTCAACGGTTTATGCTCTAGAGAAATAGCCAACTGCTTCACACTACTTAAACAGTTCAAGCGTAGTTCTAAGAATGCTCATCAGTATACCCTCCAGTCCAACTTCGGTCGTACTGTCAAATACAGAGATTCATTCCTTAGCCGTATTTTGCGAATGTAGAACGCCTCGTCACACTCTGGCTTTCCCAGCCATTGTAGTATTAAGGAATTTAAAACCAATGTGCACCGACATATATTTTCAAACCATATCTCCTATTCATAGTGTTCAAACTGTGTCTATGCATAGTAAGGGAAGTAATATTATATCCTCTTGAGTGTGCGCTTACTATACTTATTATGCAAAAAAAGGGGGCAGTACCAGTGAACTGTCTGAGAAAATCCCGATATCAGATTATGCTATCACGTTTTCTTAAAGCCAATACTTATTTTGTTGACAAAAGTTCTGCTTGGAAAGCGTTACAGTGATTAGAATGGCCGAATGAGAGACAACATTTTAGTCGCTCAGGGTGAATTCCTCAACCAACAACTCTTTTAACGAAAAGTGAGCTACAATAGCTTTCTTGAATATTTCTTTAAAATATATTACGTTTTCAATTGACTTTTTCTGTAGTACCCATGGCACGATGGTTAGTGCGTTGGACTGTCATGCCGAGTTCTTGGGTTCGATCTCTTCCTATGCCATCTTAGATTTTTTCACGGGTAGTGCCTCTTGCGAATAATTGGCAAATTCTCCAAGAATAATTCTTGTCATGAAAAAGTGCTTTCGCACACAGGAATGGATGAGCCTTGTAAGTCACTAGGCTCTAGTTTTCATTATCATAGGTTTTATAAAAAAATGGTTATTGTTTATGGCATGCCTTTGCCGTCTGCCGATTGGTGTACTTACTGTTTATGAAACTAACAAACAATTTTTAAATTTAAATAAGAAATATTTTTAAAGAAAATTAAAATAAATCACTAACGATTTACTTGAAATATTAGAAGCTAGCATTTAATATTCTATTTCTATAACTCAGAGTTGTTTCACATTTAATTCTATTTCAAACAGTATAAGGTTTCCTAGCTAATTTTAAGTTTTCAGTGAGTGAGAAAATTCGTAAAATCTCCCTAAGCATGTATTTGTATTTTTGATAAAATACTGGTCTTATGACAAAAACATATGACCTCAGCCTCTACGCACCTCGTAAAAAAGGTGTTATTTTAAATTATTAAAAGTTTCAAAAAACAATCTTAGAAGGTTTTTAAACAAAGGTAAATAGTGGAATTTGCATAACGTTTATCGAAGTGAAAGAATGCATTTGAAGAGTTAGTTGGATTGTTTTGTTTAGAGATTCTATCCCATTGTGATTTTATTTATTGATTATTTTGTACTTCTCCCAATTTGTATGTGTATTAATTTATTGATTGAGATGTAAGCTAGAGGCGATCTCGATTTATCAGCAGCATTAAACCAGATCGTCTGAAAAACCTCAATGATAGTAATAAAACTATGCTTACCCTCAAATGTACTTTTTTTTTATAAATCAAGCCTTTTTCAAAACTATCGTCAACTGAAAACCCGAACACTCTTTTTCTTTTAGTTTTCAGTATATTATTAACTTTAACTGCTTACTTACGAAGACTTATTCAAGAGTTTTTTTGCATGGTTATGTTAATATTGGGTTTTCCAATAATAGGTTTCATTTCAAATAGTTATCTTTTGACATTTGAAAACTACGTGAAGAATATGCCAATACTAAAAATGGAACGATATGCTTTAAAAAAAAAAATGCTTTGGTACAATTCACTACAAAAATGGTAAAAGTTTAACCACAACTGATCATTGAAATCTAGTCCCTTTAGAATTTTGCAAAGCAATCTGAAAGCTAATGTCAATGGTAAGCTTTCACGATCGACTTTAAAGTTGGGATTCGTGAAGTTATCGAGTTATGCAGCAGAAAACGTGCCAATAGCTGATTGAAGATTTTAGAAAAAGGATATGGTGCCTATATCGCAGCGGTCATATGTCTGATATCATCATTATACATCAATTTATTTCTGTTCTAATAAATTAATGTATGTAGCTTTTAAAATTTAATAGACCCAAGGTTTCATATTTTTTAGTTGATATTTTACATTCACTCAGAAAAGTTTTATTTGTCACCATCGGCTTGTGTTAGATTTTCCATTTATTTAGTTATTCTTTGCATACAATCGACTAACCTACCACGCACTTCCTTAAAAAGTCTCCAGTGAGTCAGCTATCATGCTTATAAATACCTCTCGCGTAGCCATTAATCCCGTCAAGCTAATGGAAATTGTCTGATATCAAAATTAAGCCCAAACCATTAATCACTCTAATTTATGTTTTCTTTTTGCACGCATGATGCCGCCAGTGGCCAAGACTAACATTTAGTGTCCTTATCAGGACAATTCCATGCATGCACATTGTAAAGCAACAGGGGCAGCGCATGCATAAAATAAAACAACACAAACACAACAAAACAAAACAGCAGCGCATTGCTATAAGAATAAATCCTTCTTGTAATGAACTTATTTTTATCCTTTCCACTTTTCTCGGGGTTGCAGCTTTAAGCAATTATTTTAAACAGTCTCTCCGTTTCTCCTATAAAAATATACATGTTTATATTGTACCTTAGGTAAATGGCATCAGGATTCAGGACGAAAACGAGTACGAAAACGAGAATATAGGTGCACGCACTATTTAACTGTTAAACAAGAGTTAGTATGTACACATTTTATCCATGACATGCAAACACAGCGTGATACACAATCCTGGCGCTGCGCTGCTTGGCGCTGCTGGCTTGGCTGACTGAGTTTGAGGAGGAAGTGCACAAACAAATTTAATATTTACCGTACGTGATCCCTTGGACAGGACATAGGTGACTCTTTCTATATCGTGTCTCGTTCATTTCGTCTCGTTCCTTGTGCGTTATGCCGTATATACCATATACCGTATGCCGTAAGTCCGTTGCTGTATGCCTTGTGTATGCTTGTGAAGTAGTGTGTTTGACCGCATTTCATGTCGTCCTATTCATCCTTGTTCTAGCATGCAATCGGTATGTCCATAAAAAAATATATTTCATAGCAGAAGCAGAACGTTTGCCAGCTCAGCAATGTCCTGTCCAGTGCAATGATTCATCCATCCAGCAGCGTACAAGGATACCCTATCCATATCAGTGTGTTTAGTGTTTCTGCTGTCGTGTGTCGTCCTGTTTTAATGCGAGACCAGTGAGCTTTGAAATCCGAAACCAGGCACCAGCACCGAGCAAATTCCATTCGTTTGTCATTAGATTGAGCATGATGTCTATAATACACTGGTACAGCTATCAACGCACATAAATCGATAAAGATTTAGCCGTGTGAATGTGTAAAAATGCTTACATGTCCTTGGGAGATAATAAAGTCCATGAAAATATGTCCTTAAAAATTCCCCAAACACAAATCCCCCATTACATCATCATCGGCTTCGACATTCGACTTCAGCTTCGGAAGCAGAAGTAGACGCAAACTCATAAAGACCCAGGACGACTCACACACCAACGCAACGCCCGCCATAGTCACGGCCAGGGCCATCATCATACACAAACGCACCACACCGCACCGCACAGCACAGCACAGCAAAGCGACCGTCATCAGGACCTTCGAGCAGAATCCTGTCACATGGGATGGCAATAACGAGACACAAAATGATGTAATTACTGGCGCAATTATACCATATGAATGGCATGGTAACTGGAGGCTCTTTCCAAGAATCATTCTCGTTTACCATCGGCCTGCGGCAGCGGGCGAAGCACACTGCATTACACACACCCCTCACAGCATAAGGAACATCATCAGAGAGGCTTTAAAAAAGGGACTTTAATCTTTTGGCAATGTAATTGCATGCGAAACACCGCACGAATAGACTCCAAAGTATCTCATTTTAAGCCCGAACAGCTTATGTGGTATTCAAATATGTAATTATATACGGCGCGGTAGCTGGCGGTGGTGGCGGCGGCGGCGCGGTGCTGTAAAATGGGAGGAGGCAGCAGAAGCAGCATCAGCGAGGAGCAACAAATTATGTCGAAAAGTAAACACGCTCTGAAAACTGAAATGCGGTACGATGCGTATAGAGCAGCGTACCTCCTCGTCGTATATTTATGTAAACTTTTATACGGTGGCAGCGGCGGGCGGTGGTGGTGGCGATACTTTCATAAGTACCTATCCATATCTTGGTACTTTGATATTCAACCTTTTGCTTGAGTTAAAAACTTTTTTGATAGTTCAACGAGCAAAAAGGTCTGACGGCTGCTAACAGCGCGGCGGCTAGGCGGCGCGGCGGCGGCAGCGGTGATGGAGATGTTGGTTAAGCGATATACCATCGTTCTTTTACTGGAGATGTTGATGTTTGGATGATGGAAATGAAAGCTGGGTAAAAGTATTAAAATACGAGTATACGTCACACACGGTTGTGGATATAATGAATTTTATGTGGAATTTTGAGCCATTTGGAGACCTCTCCGTCAACGCCGCCCGCTGCCGCGCCGAAAACTATTAAAAGCATTTTTGCTGAAACCATTAGTTTCAAACATAAACTTTACTACTATTTTACTAAATGGGATATGAAAAGTTGAGGGTTGTAGTTTTTTTCTGGTGAAATGGGATAAGGGATGTGACAGCGATATGAATAAAGACAACTTGGAAGAAGTGTGCGTTGAGGATCTTTTGATGATACAATGTTTTAAAAATAGTTAGGTATAGTTTTTGAAGGGTATGCTAAGGGTTGCTAACTTGATGTGGTATCAATATAGTTTTTTTTAGCAATAACTAGAATAACTACTCTGGAAAGTTGGGAATATTTGAAGTCTGTGTAATATATCGATAGTATTTCTCAGAATGTTTGATATGCATTTTGTTGAGTGTTTGAAAAACAACCTTTTTTTAAGTTTTTAAGCTATTTAACATTATCAGTCAGTTAAGAAGGTCTTATTTCAAAAACTGTTTCTTCAGAACAAAATAAACTACAAGACTTTTTGGACAATCATTCATATTTTTAGAAGTTTTTGTTTAAGACTGTAACGCTCGGTTTTGAACTTTTATCTTACGAAGTGCTCAGGTTGTTTTAAGTAAAAGTCAGTCAAGTAAAAATAAGACAATACTAAGCAAAGCATATCTTTTATTTAATTTTTGGTCTCAATTAAATGAAAAACAGATTTATGAAACACAAATGGCCTTACTTTAATTTAACGTTGAAAAATCGTTTTAGTCTTTTTTTAACATTCTTGATACCTAGGGGCTAAAACAGCACTAATTTCCATTTTTAAAGTATATACTAGAATGTTTTCTTTGCATTATAATTTTTAATGCGTTTTTTAGAGTTAATCACGTTATCAAATCCACGTGAAAAGTGTGGTACTAGGGGAATGGTGGTCTTCTGTTTCGATATACATATGTTTCCCTAAGCCCATAAAAATCTACAGAATTGTATTAGAAGATGTACAAACATCTTACTTACTTACCTTCTCTGAATTCAAGCAATATTTTGAAGTTCCAAAAATATACCGTAAATATGTCAGAACCCGAAATGTTCAATCTATAAGGCTTTTTAAGATTCTGCGGTGAAACACTTGTATTGATAAAAGGTTCTGATTTTGACTACGACATTCGTAGTATAACTTTTTAAATTGTGTGTCATTTCCACACCTTCTTCTTCAAAATTGAATCAATTCCCTCTGATGGGTTTGTTTAGTCAATCTAAACGTATTTACTTTAAGCTTAAAGTTTCAAAATTATTTAATTTGGAGTTTTTGTATTTGATATTGATAGTGCTGTCCACAATATGTGACCTGTGTTAGTCTCGTTTCGCTATGTCAGAATCAAAAACATCTCGTCCCGTTCTCAAACTCTTGGTTTTACTCGTCAATAGTTTTATTTGTTTGTCTAAATTAGGTTAAAGTGTTTAAATGAGGTTCGAATATAATGATTTTAATTTCTCAGAAACTGTTGCTTATTAAATGGTAATTAAATTTTCCACTACAAATTTAATTTAATATTCAGTCGCAAAAAGTTTGTTTTTATATCAAGAACCGTCAATTTGTTCTACAAAATTCCACTAAAATAAGTCTGAAGCAAACGGACGAACGTACCGAATTAGTTTTTTTGATTTCAAAATTATAGCTTTTTAAATGCGATAACTAAAGTTAAGAGCGTTTAAAATGCATAGTTTCTTTTATGACTTTCTTTTTGTGCCGACATACGTAGTTTGCGATACGCTTTTGAAATCCTTATACTGTACCGTTCGAAAATTGTTGGTCAAATTTTTTGTTCGAATTTTTTCAAGTGTGTTGAAATAACCACATTTTTTTAAAATGAGGATTTGTTTTATTATGTGGTTCAAAACGTTTTATGATACAATTAGAATTTTGAGATTTTTCTAAAATACCATGGTCACGGAAGCAAAAAGTGATTAGACCGAAAAATTAGTTTTCTAATTTCTTGCCCAATATTTAAGGATCAAAGAAAAATACTTTATTGGTGCATTTTTTTTATTGCTTCTGAGAATCTTATTACGGCTGAACATATGATAGGTTTTTCCATGTGGATACAGGTATCGGGTTCCAGGTTAGTAGTTTTTTTAATTCGTCAACTGACTTTGGGTGCTTCATCGCAACCTCAAGTTTCATTATAGACCAAATATTCTTAATTGGTTTGAAATGTGGACTGTAGAGGGGCCAACTTAGTATACATCAATATTATTTTGGTCTAAGTACATTTAAACGTTAGAAATAAAAAAATATCCAAATATTATTTTAAGTCATAAAAGTTTTAGCTTCTTTGAAAGTTTAATATAAGTCAGTCATGGTGAAAATTAAAACAAGTTCATCCTTACAATTTTGGCTGTATAAAAGAGAACATTGTCCTGTTGAAAAATGAAACTGCAAATGTCCCCACAAAGCACTAGCATAGTGGGCTCATTCTACATTCTTCATCTTCAGAAAAACATCCCCAAAACCATCTAACCTTTAGTTTTGGGGGCATCCACAAAATTCAATTAGAGCTTACTTTTTCTTTCGGTTCTCTTTGCGCAAGGATCCTCGCATCTCAAAAATAGAGCTTGAATTGTAATTAAGGTGCTTCTTTGACTCTTTTTGGAAAATCCGGCTTCAGTACCAGCTTCAGTGCTCTTTGTCCAGCTTTTACGATCCTTTTTTTAATGAGCTTGACGAAATCTCTTTGCCTGCATGTCGACACAGATCGTTTTTAAGGTCCACCAAAGTCCTGAACTGATGCCGACCAATGTACAACACCAAAAATGATCTTCCACTGGGGCCGTCTTTTTTGGTCTCCCTGAGCCCTTTTTCCTGCTAGTAGCCCTGGTATTACGATATTTTTTGAAATTCCATGCCACAGTTTGTTGAGCAATATTCAGTCTCTTTATAATTCTACATGTTGCCAAATTGAAACGTGACAAACAAAACAAAAGGGCTTTATGTTCCGGACTGATTTTTTCCATTTTTTCCAAAAAATCACTTAGGTTGGTATTGGACTACTATCACGAGCCAAATGCAGGGCTTATTGTTTAAAGCATCAACTTTTATGTAGTGTTTGAATGACATGTTGCTACAAGACGCATAAAAACCTTACCTTATTCCATGAACTGATCTGCAAAAGGGTAATAAAATGTTTCACCAATATTTTTCAAAATTTGTTAGAAATGTCAAAAAAAATAACTCTGGCAATTTGAGTCCCTTATATTTATATTTAAAAATCACCATGGCACTAATTTTTTACACATCAAATTCACCTTAACTTTTATAGTTTTTCTTTAAATTTCTGTAGATAGACACGGGTTTTTCTCAAAATTAACGCTTTACAAAAGTGTTCATGGTGATTTCTTTTACCACAGCTTTAGTACAGACTCCTTAACATAATTCTTTATAAATTTCTTAATTTCCTTTTAATATTTCGGAAGAGACAATTAAAGCCAATTCAATTTTGTACAATAAAGGTCTTCAACATTAATCCAATAACATTGAATTTCACGTAGTATTCGGTTTCCATACATTTTCTAATCATATTTTAAAGTTCCAAAAATATACCGTACAAATTATTATACGACTCAATGACTACTAATTCGAGAAAAAAAACAATCTTCGTTGTTTAGAGTTTAGGACTTTTTTGCAGGCAATTAATTTTTTTAACATTGTTAATTCCTTAGCAGAAAAGCAAAAATTGTATGACTGTTTTTCAGAATAAGATCATAAAAAGTACCCGTGTTTTTGTGTCACATGAATAGGGACAAGATCTAACTTTAACTGTAAGACCCTATAAATCAAAGAAAATAGTGAATAGTGAGTGAAATTTGGGCCCATGACCGTTTTATGGCTTGAATATTCTCTTCTTTTTTACAGTATTTTTGTTCTCCTTCGTAGACTTTTCTTAAAAGCCATTACCACATGCTTTTCATGATGTTCAAGTCAGGAGAATATGAGGGCCATGGTAATAATTTCACATTATGCCCCTGAATTCAGGATTTTGTTGTCCAGGTGGTATGTATTGGTGCATTATCTTGTTTTAAAGTCTATTGTTGGCCAGCAAATAATTCAGAAAACTGCGGAAAAGCTCGTTCCATAGTCGATTTTTAAGTGATTGTAGTCATTTTCGAGCTTTGAAAGTCCAGCTCCACGGTACCATAATAGCTGATTGCTTCCAATACTATTACATCGCCTTCTTTGCTGTGCTTGATTTCTTCCTTTTTTATTTCATGGAAATGTCCATTAGGTCCGTGAAAATTATTTTTTTCCATCAGAAAAGACGACGATATGTCAAGCTCGATTCCACTTGATGTGATGTGTTGCAAAATTAGAGCGTTGGCCCTTGCGTGAACCATTTTTTTTTGCTGTTGTATATGGTCTGCCTTCTGTATCACCGAACAACAGTCGATCTACTAGCATTTACTCTAGATTCTGCCTTCAATTTACTAATGAAAAGACTTGAATATAAAGCAGCTCTCACTATGACCAGCTTTTTCTAAAATGATGTGGCTTTCTCGCTTCTTTTTTGTAGTTTTTGTAAACGTAGAGAGGTTGTCTTTGAGGCAGTTGTAAACAACATTTGAACTAATTCTAATTTTGCTGGCTATAAAACGTACATATGTTTTTTTCGATATCCCAGTAAGCTCGAATTTGGCATAATTCCTCCTCGGATAGATCCTTACCTTACCCATAATTCTTGATTCCATAAAATTAATACTCGTACTAAGCTCTCAAACAATCAGACTATCCTAGATCTTGTCCCTATTCATGTGATACAAAAAACGGTACTTTTGATGAACTTCTTTGTAAAAACCACCATAAATTTTGTAATTTGCAACTCCATGCAACATATTTTTGCAATACAAACTTAATACATGCCTCATTTATTCCACATTTGGGTTTTTCCAAAAAATCCTAGGATTTGAAAAATATCGTCAAATAAAAACGAAAAATTCTTGTCCATATCCATGTGACACGAAGGTATACAAAAAATATAGAAATGTTATTCTCATAGAAGCACCAATGGTAAGCTATCTGTGTGGATTTCATACGAGGATCTTTTTTAAGTTTTTATAAGAAAACTAATATTTTATTGAACTTCGCTTCAAAAAAACAGATTGTCTTTTTTTATTTCTTTTTTTTTTAAACATTTTTGTTTTCTTACTCACATTATAAAATTCATCTGAAATTGTTCATTTCATTTTTTATTTTACGTTTTCCAAGATTTTCCAAGTATTGTATATCTGCGGTACTCTGACAGAAAATTTTGATTGAATTTACTTGAAATAAATAAATAAATTGGTGACTGACAACTCTCAACTATTCCTGTGTGCGAGTACTATTGTCAGGGATTGGAAGGGACCTACAGTTTTAAGACGAATCCGAACACCAAATTTGAGAAAGCACTTTTCATGACAAGAATTACTCTTGGAGAATATGTCAATTTCTCGCAAGAGACAGTACCCGTGAAAAAAACTTTAGGTTGCATAGGCAGGGATCGAACCCAAAACCTCTCGAATGACAGTCCATCGCACTAAACATCATGCTACGGGTACTACTAATGCTACTTTATATATTGTTCTATAAAAAACAGGAGACAAAAATGCTGTAGACCAGAACCAAAAATAATTATTTTAAGTTTGAATATGGATTGGTCATAACTTTAGGTATAAGTACGCGTTTTCAAAAAAGTTAACATCAATTGAAAGGAAATGGTCCCTAGATCAATTTTTTTCAGATCTTTAGGTTGTCTAGGTCATGCAATATTCGATCATATAATTATTTGTGGTAGAACATTGAACAACAGTTATTATATTCATCTAACTACAATAATAAAAGCTGATACTTCCTCCAAAAAATCAAAGTTTACATCATTAGCAGACAGAAAAATAAAGTTGTCGTATTAACAATCATCGATAGTCAACTTGAAATTCGGCCAAATAGTGGCATTGACTACCAAAATAGTCAATAATGCCAACCTTATTTTAAAAAGCCTACTACTGGACTGTCAGTGGAACAATTTTCGACTGTCAATTTCGGGTGTCAATATGTCGATAGAACAGCATTTCACTTCATTTCATTTTATTGAGTCTTTCTTTTCAATTACATTGTATAATACTTTCTTTTTCTTACACTAGTGGTATATAGAGAACTGTCAAGTATGGCTCTCTCTTTTTCATTTAATGCAAAATTATCTTACATTTATTGTCCCTTTCATGTTGTATACATTCAGCTCTTGCTCATGGAGCTATTTCACATTTTATTTTTGACGTATTTGTCATATAAACTTAACCTAATCTTAAAAATACCATTCTAAGGAGATACACTATACATGTATCTCTAGGAACATCAAGCTGAAATTAATCAAAATGTTTTGTGTCAAAATTAAAAGTGCATTCTTACATTTTGTTTGCACTAATACATTATTTCCATTGCTTGTGTTTTAATAAGTTATAATTTGTATTAACATGTTTTGAATTTTATATAAAAATTTTGACTTTTATAAATCCTTGTCAGCTTATTCAAAGATTTGTTTCACAAATAATGCTTTTGCATAAAAATGAATTTCTTTACCTTTTATGTTATTTGTTAAACATTTATGAGTGATAGTTTGTTTTGTACTTCATTGTTGTTTTGTTTTACTTTAATAAACTTATAACTAGGAATACAAGCTGAAGTTAATCAAGCTGTTTTGTGTCCAAACTAAAATTATTTCATACATGTACATTATTTTCATTGTTTTCATAATAACAACTGTTTCTAATTTCCTGTTTTTGATTTTGCTTTTTGTTTTTCTTTTTGTTATTTGTTTATTTTGATTTTGACAGTTTATTTTGTTAAACATTGATTATAATTAGTTATTTAATATAATATACTTAATATTTTCAGAATGGATCTTTTATTTAACGCGCCACATCCTGATAACCACCCGGACTAGCACCAACCTCATCATTCACTTTAAAGTGTAAGATGTGAAGATGTCCCTACAGTAACTGGCTAGTAAGGATGCGGTGCGATTAATATATAACAATATTGACTCTAGTTACCCACGGTTCTGCCCTTGGACAGTTCTTCTATGGAATGATGGTAGAGCGCACTCCAAACCATTAGCATTGTTTTCAAAAATGATTCCTATTGGGGACAGGTAATCCGATATGTCCCAAGAAATATCTCTTTGTTGCTCATATATTTCTTTTATTAAACTATTTTCAGACCAGCTCATTCTTTCTATGAATTTTTAAATGCATAGGACATCAGAGGGGTTACTTTAGATTCATTATAAACATATTGATTTGAACATTTTCTGGTTCTTGTTTTGTAATTTTTATTTATACAGTATCTTAGTATTTTTCTTTCTAGCATTTCTAGTTCTTTTGCTACGGTTGGTGAAATTGAAAACCAGCAGGGGAATGCGTAAATTATGATGGGTCTTATAAGCGTCTTATAAAACAGTAACTTTGTGCTTCTTTTTAGACTTTGATGTCTTAAATATAGTGTTAACATGTTAGAAACCTTAATTGCTTTTTCTTTCATTTTTCTTGCGTGAGAATTAAATTTAAGCAAATTCGAAAACTGAAGACCCAAATAGTTTATTTTATTTTTAAATGGGAGTTCTACATTATCAACTGTAAGACGTAGATTTTTGCTCTCTGCAACTACTCCAAGTTTACCCTTATAGCATGAGTTTCTAAAACATATTGCTTCTGATTTTGAAATGTTTATCCTGATCCCTCATTTATTATAGGTAATATTTTACAATTAGCTCAGTATGTTTTGATATTTTACGAACAGCGTCATGTGGATAGTTCGCATGAGCCAAGATTATAGTATCGTCCGCAAAAAGGAAACCTTTAGTGGGTGATGAATTAGGGTAAGTATTTATATGTGGGAAGTCATACATAAAGATATTATAGAGCCTTGGGCCCAAGACTGAGCCCTGGGGGACACCTCGGCCTATATTGACCAATTCCGATTTTATGTTTTGAATCATGATATAGAAGAATCTATTCGACAGGAAGCTTAGTAAAATTTTGTATATTTCAACCGGAAAACCTAATTCTAGCAACTTAAACAACAGGCCTTCCACCCAGACGCTGTCGAAAGCATTTTCAACATCAAGGCAGCATGCTATTGTACTCTTCTTCTTTCTTAAATTGTTAGTGATATCATTATGAACTTTTATCAATGCATGAGTTGTAGAATATTGTTTTTTAAAACCGAACTGGTATTCCGATATGAATTCAAAAGTGTTATCTATTATCCATTTTATTGCAAATAATCCTTTCAAGAATCTTACCCAAATTTGAAAGCATTGATATTGGTCGAAAATTGTATAGCTCGAAACATTTTGGTTTTTTTTTTGTATCGGCAATAATCTGGCAATTTTCCAATCTAATGGAAAATACCCATTATTGAGACAATTATTAAAAATAATAGTTAAGAATTCAATAGCCAGTTTCGAAATTTTGTTCAGTAAAAAGTTTGAAACATTTTTTGGAGTTCAAGTTTTTAATAATTGAATCAACCTCGTCAACAGATGAAAACATTAGGGGAGCTATTGGATTGAGAGCAGAATTATTTCGATCAAACAAAAATATTTTGTCTGGCAAGGAATTTTTAGCATCTTTTATTTTATTTTGAACTGTTTCAATGAGTTCCTCGTTTATATTCGAATTAGAATTATAGATTTCTTTATAATATTCCCTTAATACTTCAACATTTTCCCCCTCCTCGACGAAAGAAATGCCATCCACAACTATTTTTGGACAATTGAGTTTCCGCCTTTTGCCGATAAGTCTATTTATATCTTTATAAGCCTGTGGACCGGGTTTAATATTGGAAAGCCTTTTCTTTAATTGATCATTAATCCAATTGGCCACATTTTCCTTAATAATTTGTCTAAGAAGTGAGATTCTGTTTGACAATTCTCTATATTCATCATTGGTTCTATTGTAATTGTTATGGTAAATTTTGTTTAACTTTTTTTGCCATTTGTGTTTATGTGAAAAGAGAATTTTAATGTTTTCAGGTAATGCAGCATACTTTTTGAAAGATGGTGTTACTTTGTTTGAATTGGATTCTACCGCCGACAGAAGGGAAAGGTTGAAGTACCTAATACTTGTGTCGATTTCCGAATTCGACATGTTGAATGTGTGTGTTATTTGAATCCTATTCAATTCCTTGTCTAGTGAGTTCCTAAATTTATTCCAGTCCGTTTTAACAAAAGATCTGGTTAAGGGAGGTTGACTTAATGGAATTTCCGCATCAGCTAATTTGATGTTGAACAGTAAAGGTAAGTGGTCAGAAAACGAAGGTAAAGCTTTGATGCTACAATTAGGGTTTATCTCATCAATTAGGCTGTTTGTAATTAAAAATTGATCCAGATATGAAGATGTTCTTGGGTAAGTGCTACAGCTAGATGTCACATTTACAAGACTGCAACCAGAAGCAGTAAGCCATTTCTCTAAACCAATACCATTTACGTTTGTGACACTATCTCCCCATAGAGGATTTCTTCCATTAAGATCCCCTCCCAAAACGCAGCCGTCATAAGCTTCAGCTAAATGATTTATTTTATTCAGTTCATATGTCAAAAACGAAGATGACATACCAGAAGGAATATAAACCGAACCCAATAAAATGCTCTTTCGTGTACCGTTGCATATGTATTCCATCGATATCTGTTCACATAAGATATTTATGTCTTTATTTTCTTCTTTTTTATAAGGGATATTGTTTTTGATAGCTATTGCTACTCCTTGTTCATTGTCATTTCTAATCAAAGTATAAGCGTCAAGGTGGAGTTTATGTCTATTATTTAGATGGGTTTCCTGTAAGAAAGCTACTGCTACATTGTTATTTAAAAGAACTGAAAGAGACTCAATTCTTCTACTGTGTTTAATTAAGGACCCAACGTTATGACTCAGAATTTGCATGGCCATTATTTCGAACTTGAGATTAGAACTTCATTTAGAAGAAGGAAAGGTTTTAATTTTCATTATAAGAACTGAAACATTTGTTCCAAATAACTCTTTTAAGAGTTCGAAAAACTCATTGATTACATTTTGACCACCTACGATTGGACGATTTGATGTTTGGGAATGAGCAACCGGGGGGTTGGATTTAAAAAGGTCAGCGAATGAAGTTGTTGAGTCAACAAGGTTCGAGTTTTTAATTGTCTGTTGGACAAAGCTCCTATTATTTTCTTTTTTTTCCATCGCATTCTTCACCATTGCCCTCCGTTTACTCATATACCCTTCGTAATAGGGACAACCCCTGTAATTAGCAGGATGGTCAATTTTTTTACAGTTCACGCAATAAGGAACTGAATCCTCAGTTCATTCCGGTTTACATTCACCTGGCTTATGATCACGCTCACATTTGACGCAGTTGTAATTGCGTGCACAATTTTTTGCAATATGGCCATATGCCTGGCCTCTAGGTCTTTCCCATTGACTTTGGTATAACAGATATAACTTTATACCCATTACTTCATTAGACTGTTTATTCCGCAGCTGTTTGACTAAAAACAAATTGTAATCAATTTGTTCTTCTTTGGAACGTAAAGTTTCAAATTTCACAACACTTTCCACTACGTTTGGAACCTGGCTTTCAATTTCAGATTTTATTTCATTTCATCTAAACTGTATTGGAAATTTAACCC